>NW_027071825.1:25347500-26672500 GCF_038088225.1 Cyrtonyx montezumae
CACCTGAAGAGCTAATGAGGAAGGAGTGTCAGGAGAAAACCTGACCTGGCAGACCAGCTCTTGCGTGGATCTCCCTCTCGAGGGCGCCTCTTATTATTGCAGGGAGAACACCTGCTCGCATTCCCAACAGCCCGCTTGCTAAAGAGGCTCCTGATGGCTGAAAAAATCCCAGCAAGTACTCGAAATTCCAGCACTGGGCTGAAAAAAGCAGCAGCCAAACCAGAGTAGAGTTAGGCAAGAACTGACCCCCCAGAGCTTGGCAGTAGGACTGCAATCACTTCTGTCCTTCTCAAACTTTGTACCAGTCGCTTTTCCCAGTTTGTCTCCACTGGAAGCTGATAACCCTGATTGGGGCTTGCTTCCCAGGGCGTTGTTTCTCTTCCAGATTCACAGAGAACGGTGTTATGATGATGTCTTTCAAACATCCCTCAGCTTTCCACGGTTCTCCCCTCTGAAGCTCTGAAGAACATCACTTTCTCTTTCACACAAACCTGAATTGCATTCTGTGTCACTCAGATGCTTGCCCTGAGCACGAAGATCGCGGTACCGAATCTTGAAGTAACCCAGAAGAGTCCTTTGGTTTTCACAGCAGAACAGTTGTGCAAAAGGCAATGAAGTCTGCAGGACCTTGCTTGAATAAGCCTGAACTTCCACGAGTGAAATAAAACCGATGTATCCGACTGCAAAGTTTCACAGTGGAAGGTTAACCTGAATCCAGGACAGCTCTGCTTTCATTTAAGCGATGTACTATCTTGTCTCTGTGCCCTACAGAGTGCAGTTGCCTCCCAAATCACTCCGAGATGCCCATTTGTTTACGCTGACACCGGACACACACCAAAAGCCAACGCAGGGGTTAGATCAGGAGAATCTCAGTGAGCACAAATCAGAGCACCTCCAGAACAAACTCCTCTCAGGTGAAACTCCCGACCAAATCAGCGCCCTCTGCACGGCCACATCCGCTCCGCTCTTCTCTCTGTGGAAGCCTGTTCTTCCCAGCAGCAAATCCCACCTGCTTCAGGAGCTCGGTGCCCTCCTCCGTCCCGAGGAGCACAGAAGTTTCCAGTTCAGTGAGTCGGTAGCAGATGGTTACACTTTCGCTTTCCAGACCAAGCTGTGTTAAGACCCACCTTGCTCTTCCCTTTTTCCTCACGCTCCTGAAGTGTCCTTATCACAGATTACATGCGTGTCTGGAAAGCACCAGGTGCTATTTGCATCTGAATAGGAAACTTGAGCAACAGCTGTAGCGTTCGGGATTAAAACCCAACATGTCGTTCACTTAAATAGGGGGGAAATTACATGTTATTGCTAGGAAACTGAGAGAATTCTAATAGGCTTATGGCAAACAAAAATGCAGTACTTGAGGTTAAATCCTTGAGACCAAAGCAGCTTCTGACCACGCTTAACCCTTGCAGGAGGAAGGAAGGTACGTTTTACTCAAAGCGCTGCTTTAAAAACCCCGTGCCTCTCCTCAGAGGCGTGCAGAGCTCCTGCAATCTCTTCCCACGGCACAGGTACCGCAGATTCACATCCCGACGCAACCCCCAGCTCGGAGCACTGCTCTTTGTGCCACGTCAAACAAAAATCACACCCGATACGCTAAAACCTGCTCAGCTTATCAGAAGCCCTCTGCACGACCGCCTCCTGTTCGGCTTCGGTGGGTACCCCGAGGGCTCTTCTCCTGGCAGGAGCCGGACACGGCGCGTTACAGCTCACGGAACAGAAGCTGCCAAGGTGTGCTGACAAAGGCACCTGTTGTCACCTGCTCTCCCACAATGCCTCCCTGCAGGGCTGAGCTCCCAGCCGCCAGCACCGAGGGACCGCAACGCTGCATCAAGGGCAGGAGGTGGAGAATGCAAAGTGTGGGGAGGACTCTGCAGCTGTGGCTACTCGGATCCCTTTGCTGATTCAGCCCACAGGGAGCTGTGCTCAGAAGGAATGGTGGGTTGGGATCTGCACGCCCTTTCTGACCCTTCACCAGGAGGGTTAGGGTGATTTCACACAACTAAACAGACACGTTCCTTACGTATCGCTGGCTGAACGATTCTTCTCATATACATCCTTCACAGAGGGCTTGCAATCTTGGCGTGTTCTGACTAGCAATCTCAGGAACTAACCACTGATTTCTGATGCTGGCTAATGCCTGTCTTTGCTTTTGAAGGGAGGTTTTTCAGCTGTTATTTCCAGCTAGCGTAGCTGAGCTGCCTACCAACCTCCGTGAGCCTGCAGCTCGCATCCACGTTAACAGCCTGTGCTATCATCTGAGTCACAGCACAAAATTATCATAAGCACTTCAATCCAGTTAGCCTAAGCCTGTACTGATGGAAGCAGACACTGGGAAGAAAAAGGCAGCAAGCACACAGCTAGCCCCTGCCACCTCCCCGGGCCACACCACCCCTTCCTGACAGCACCTCCGAACATCTTCCCCCTGCAAACACCTCCGAGTGAACCACCTGCCAGGAGACAATAAAAGCCCCATGCAGCACCGCAGCTCCTTCTGCTACGAACAGGAACACGGTCCCTTCCACGACACGTTTGTAAGGCATACCTCCAAAGCAGCAATTTTTGGAGCAGCAGTTCAAGCGAGCGGTCAGCACGGCGCAGGAGAGCCCGCGGAAGGGCAGGTGAGCTGCAGGCAGCCGTTACCTAATCAGGTAAGTAGCCCTAATTGGGATTTCTGTGCTGGTGGATAACAGAGGTGAGTGGAAAATTCCCGAACTGAGCACAGCAGCCAGCTTAGCGAGGCAGAACCTGCTCGCTCCCGAGATAAATTCCCTTCACTCCACCCCCGGGAATGTCTTACTGCTATCTGACAGGAATAGGAGCTTCTGATAGCGAAGCATTACGTATGTGAGATGTGTGCAGTTTCTTGCTAAGCAGTCATTCCTGCCGCTGTGCTCCCTGTGTCATTTCCTAAGATCTGTTTTTCTTGTATTAATGACTCCAGGAGTTCACAGCAGCCTTCAGGTAAGGAAACATAACGCTCTTTTCGTACCACTTGGAATGGCATTCAAGACAAGCTTACAGGGTGATTTTTTCACCCAAACAAGCCTGAATAACAACTGCATCATTCCTTACTCAGTAATGACCACTGCTTGAAAGGCAATCGGCACTTGGTAAAGGGCACACGCCGTGACTCCCAGAATGAAGTTCCCTCTCTCCACACCCAGGAAGGATGTGCTGACCCCAAACATCTGGCGGACACCCCAGGTTACCTGAAGTCCCACCTGCAGCCCCCAGATGTGGCTGGCCAAGCCTGGGTCCCATCACTGCTGTGTCAGACACAAGCACCAGGTGGGCAGCCCGTCCTGCACAGCCGTGCTAACACAGCCAGCTCGGGAGCAAATCACTGCTCCTGTGCTGGGCAGCTCTCAAGCAGGCTACAGTTCTATTCATAACTCTGTTTTAGACATCAGTAGTATCTCTAGAGGTGGTTTTGGACTCAGAGTGAGCCCTGAATACGCAGCTGACGGAGAACACCCAATACCATTCGATAAAGGCAGCTGGCAGCCTCAGCCCGATCTATAGCTCAGCAACTGCTTCTCCAAGTTTTATTTCTATTATTTAAAATGTCAAATACCACGGCCCATTTTTTTTTTCCCAAGGAAGTGGGAGTGTGCACCTGTGTTTCTCCTAAAATAATCCTCCTAACGTGTGGAAAAAATCTGGGCTTCGTGTGCTTTAGCACATGTCCTCACAGATGGAAGTGAACTTGGATGTTAAAAGCAAGAAGGGCTTCTATAGGCACGCTGATCAGAAGGGGCAGGCCAAAGACAGTGGTAAATGAGAAAGGACAACTGGCTACAGCAGATCTGGAGAAGGCCTCAGAGGTCCTGCTAGATGAAAAACTCAACATGAGCCAGCAGTAGTGTGCTTGCAGCCCAGAAGGCCAACGGTACCCTGGGCTGTATCAGAAGATGGGTGGCCAGCGGGGCGAGGGAGGGGATTGTCCCTCTCTGCTCTGCCCCCATGAGGCCCCATCTGGAGCACAGCATCCAGGTCTGGAGCCCCCAGCACAGGACAGATGAAGAGCTGTTGGAGAGGGCCCAGAGGAGGGCCACAAAGATCAGAGGGCTGGAGCACCTGGAGCACCCCTACCACAAAGGCAGGCTGAGGGAGCTGGGCATGTTCAGCCTGGAGAAGAGAAAGCTGTGGGGAGACCTCATTACAACCTTCCAGTATTTAAAGGAAGTTTCTAAGCAGGAGGGGAATCAACTTTTTACATGGTTAGATGGGGATACAACAAGGGGGAATGGGTTTAAACTAAAGGAGGGGAGGTTCTTCACTTGGAGGGTGGTGAGGTGCTGGCACAGGCTCCACTCTGTGGAGGTGTTTAAGGCCAGGTTGGATGGAGCCTGGGCAACCTGATCTAGCACTTGACCTAATGGATGGCAATGCTGTCTGTAGCAGGGGAACTGGAACACGACGATCCTTGAGGTTCCTTCTACGCCACACTCTTCTGACTTGAACACAGGTCAAACTTTAACCTCACTTTGTCAGATTAAAGCCAGAAGAGTCTTTCTGTGGCACAGCACAAATGCCAGTCCTCCAGTGGGGGCACAGGCTGGTGGAGTGGAACTGCTGAGGCTGAGGTTCTTCAGCCAGCTGCTGCCACTGCCATGCATTCTCCTCCATGTCAGAGTGCATCCTGGATAAAGGTTGAGGGTTTGGTTCTTCACTGATGCTGCCAGCTTTGCATTATTGCGAGCACAGCTAATGAAGGAGGCTAGTGCCATCTCCCTGGTCTGCTGCAGTCTTACAGGAAGGAAGTAACACAAACTCACTGCCAACGAGGCAGGAACCTTCACAAGTGCAGTCAGTGCTGCCTTATGGTGACAAGGAACACTGCAGAAAATGCTCAGATACCCTTCTCCCAGCCTTTCCCAGTCACATAAAATGCTAGCCCTGCTCCCACCACAGCTGCTGCCTATGGATGCTCTCTCAGCAGGGCTCCACTCGTTTGCATCTCAGCCTCCCCTACAGAAACCAGTCAGAAGGCAGAAATTACCACTCCAGCTTCAGGCAGCACGTCCTGAAAAGCAGCAGACTTGTGTCACCTGTGTCACATTCCACGCTTTCTCTCTGGGGAACTGTTTTTCCTCTCTTCCCAGCTCAGCAGCAGCAGAGCCCTTACACGAGGCACCTGCATTTGCAGGGTGCTGGAGCAGACCCATGCAGGGATGGCCCCAGGGCACTTCACACACACCCCAGGCCATGGCCACATCTTCTCAGTCTGTGCCCTCAGAGCCAAAGCAGCACAAACAGGTCTCTCCAGCTGCCCAAGGCACTCTCATGAACCACATGTGAGTGTCCCTGGTATGCATTCCCTGGGGCTGCTAATCCAAGAGCTGAACAGTGTTTGTATGGAATTTTGACCACATAAGTGCCACTGAGAGCTAAGTAATGACATCGATCCTGAGCAACACTACCTGTGAACTTTACTTTAAAACTGCTGCATTTATCACTTCAACAGGTATTTCAAAGGAAAAAAAAAAAGCATTTTTTGAAGAGGTTAGCGTAGCAGTTGTAGTAGAAATGCTCTGCACTTATAATTACTTCAGTGGATTTCTGGAAAGACTTCAGCATGGCCCGATTCAGGGATTTCACCCAAACAGCATGGAAGCCAACACAAGCAGAGCCAATTTCATCAAGCATAACATCCATCTGAGGAGCAGAGCCAGCTCAGGCTTCCTGAAAACAACAATCACGCAGTAAGTATACAACTGTACTGCTATCTTTGTCCATCAGCAAACAAAAGACATCAATTAATGTCTAGCAGCATATTGAGAAGCAGTATATTGTCTTATGAAGAGGCTTGGATTGGGCTGCAAGGCTCAGGGCTCCCCACCCTCAAACCCACACCCAGGTTTCTCAAGGTAGATAGGTACCTACACATTCACCCTTACCTCCCTCTATAGGGATTAACAGCCTTTATCTACCTCCCAGTGGAAGATTAGTAACAGCAAAATCCATGAGAAGTGCAAAGATAAAGGTGATCATTATCGTTATTATTGTTATTACGTTGTTAAGTTTTCTCCGAGTGCTGTTAACAGAGGAATTGTTGTGCTTCAGGACTCTGAAATGAGATTATTTCATGCATTATACATCAACACTGCAAACCACTGACTCTTTCCAGGAGAGCAACGTGTCTCCACTATGCTGGAGTTAAAAATGAAAACATTAACTTGGAGGTCAAAGGATGAAATGTAGCTGAAAAAAGCCCTGAAAACAGCACTTGCTCGTAGACAGTCTCACCGAAGATGAGTAAGACGGATCGGATGGAGAAAGTCTTTGCCATGAGCCCTGCTTGCTGGGGTCAGAGAAGGGAAGCTCAGTCTCAGCACTCTGCTAGACCAGCAAGGAGGAGGAATGTGTAAGGTTGTGCCCAGCAAGGGAAGCAGCTCAGGGCTGTGCAAGCCGATCAGCAGAAGGCTTCCAGCAGCAGCCACTAAGCTGAGCCTCACATTATCCTTTGCTGCTAAATCCCTATTCACCACCGCACAGTACAGTGAAAGGCAAATTCTGCTCTCAGAAGGTGATTTGGGAGACCAACTATTTCAGTGCCTAACCGTGCTGATCTAGTCTCCCACTGTGAAAATCTGCGTCTACGTTTAATGCCTCAAAATGCCACTACGAGAAAAGCTTCTGTATTTACATATGATTTAAAGATTAACTTGTCTCAATTCGACTGTTAATAAGCTTACTGGAAGAGCTCGAATGCTCTGAGTGGAGGGGAAGCAGGTTCCTATGTGCACTGTGAACAGCTCCCTGCCTGGTGATGGGGCATTTCTTCAGGCACCAGAGACCTGAAACACTCCAGCATCCTTTTCTTACCTCTTAGTTGGTCCCATTCCAAGTTTATTGTTTAATTCAACTGGACCACAGCTCTGGTATTAGTGCCATTATTATACCTACGAAACTAAAAAGAAATGAGACACTCCCTAAAAATAAAAAAATATTAAAGGAAACACAGGAATTGCTCCAGCTTTGCACAGATGTCCACAGGGCAGGAGAACATTTGCTCCTTGTAGCCATGTGGGGAGGCTGGGCACACAGCACTGCTCAAGCTGAGGCTGGTACTGCTGCCACGGCCAGGGCACTGCTCCCGTGGAAGCTTGCTCTGTGTTGCTGCTGATTCCCCTCAATGTCCAAACAAAGGGTTATATATAGAGAGAAAATTGAGCCACAGCTTCCAACCTGGTCTTGATTTTTAACATGTCGTTCATACAGGGGGAGTATTTAAATTCCTTCTGCAAGGAATGCAAACGAAGTACCTGGAATACATTTTTGCCTGATAGGAAAAAATACAAAAAGCATGAGAGGAAAAAAAAGCATGCAGTAAGATTTAGGATGAGTTTCAAAAATAAGCTTTTACAAAGGATCTTACTATAAACTACAAAGGATATTACTATAAACTTGCTCACAGCGTTTACTGACATTACTGGGAGGGATGCTCTGCCTACGGAACCACCTCAGGGAAAAAGTAACTGTCCTGGGTTTATGATTTTTGTTATTGGTACTCTACATCGTAACATCATGTGGTGTATTGGGAGTTAAAGAGTTAATGCTCCAGCTCCGTGGATCATCGATAGCTCTGGGTACATCTGTCTCAGAAGAGAAGAACAACTATGTACCCCAGAGGACTGTGCATTGTGTTTTTCCATTTCCTGCTCAGAGATAAAGCTGTTGGCAAGTCATGAGATCGCTCTCTCTTCCCTTGCAGACCATCCCTCACCATCTCACCTTCAGCACGTAACGTAAGGCCTTCAGTTTTCAGACACACTCTCATTTTATTTGATTTATTAGCCTCAATTCCAATTACAATGTATTATTTCACATTCTGATATCTTATTTTAGTAAATTAGCTTTCCTCCTCAGATCATGGCCGCTGTTTTGTTTTTAGGCCCATCTCCCTTTTCTCCTTCCCCCTTCCCCTTTCCTGAAGTGTGGGCCCATGGGTTCCCCCTCCCCATTCATCACAGAGCCAGGCCAAACCAGCCCATAAACCACTGACAATAATAGTTTCCTTATCGCTGTTCATGACTATAAAACTGAGAAAGACAAGGAAATCCTGAGTCCCATCTTTCCCATCTCATAATGGAACAAAAGAGCAGCCAAAGAAAAAGCTTTCTGCAAGGTAAGGACTGAGCACCCTACCTCAGCACCTCCCAGCTGCTATCAGGGCATTGCAAAACATCCGTTTGGTTGGGCAATGTTGTATTTGTATTCTCACTTATTTCATATTGTCCTATCAGAAACACACAACCTGTGCTGCCTCAGTCGGTACTGTTTGCATTCCTGTGCTCTTTCTGGATCCTTCCTGATCCGTGGGGGCACAGCACAAACCAGCAATGAGCTCAGCCTTGTTGGAAGCAC
Source organism: Cyrtonyx montezumae (assembly GCF_038088225.1). NCBI lineage: Eukaryota > Metazoa > Chordata > Aves > Galliformes > Odontophoridae > Cyrtonyx > Cyrtonyx montezumae. Next base: position 25,355,874 of record NW_027071825.1, read on the forward strand.
CTGAGACAAATTCTCAGGGCAGCAGGAGTTATTTCAAGGCGTTTCAGATGGCTGTGAGCTTTTGCTTTGTTCACTACTCAGCTTCAAGAACACCTGAGATAAATTACAGGACAATTGGATGGGGCGTAAGGAAGAAGCTTTTTATGGTGAGGCAGTGGCACAGGTTGCTCAGAGAGGAGTAACTGCATGATTAAATCAAGTCAGGTGAACATTCGATCCGGACTGAGAACCAGACCTTCTCTTATGTGGATGCAGAAAAATTACACTTGCCCTCTTACACAACCCCTGTGTGCATTTACGTGCTTGCCTTTGTTCTTCTCCAGAGGGGCAGGTAAGGATGGAGAAGTGGAGTGCAGAGAATCAGCTCATGGATATTGTGTCTGCACGTGGCAATGGGAGGGTAAAAATTATGAAAGGAAAAGGGAGTAAAAACATTCTGACACCTGCCTGCTCTAAATAAATCTCTGCAGGGTTCCCTCTGCTCTTTCTCAAGCACGGTGTTGGAGTAAAGGTGCCACACAAACAAAGCCAGGCTCTGTTATTCTGTTATTTCCACTTTAATGCCTTCCTGGTTGTGAAAGCGACTCAACCCACTGCTGCCAGCTTGTGCTTGGCAGCACCCCTGGACCGCCCATGTGCAACCCACCCCTCCGGCCGCACCCTGCAAAAATGAGGTTGGTCCTGCAGAACCGCCCCTGCAGCAAGGCTCTGCCCAGCAGCACTGCAGGGAAAGGAAAGTGCCTTCTCACGCCGGGAACACGCACACAGCTGAAGCCAAAACAGCCAGAAATAAAGCATAAAAATGGCTTAACGCTGTCTTTGTTCGGGGCTTTTCCACCTTCCTCATCAGAAACACCTGGGAGCAGATTCACAGCTCACAGTGAGTGCAGCACGGCCAGCTCTGCACCTAAAATACCCTTCCAGCATCCTGGTGGGGGCCACCCCAGCCCAGCAAATATCACGAGGAATTTGCTCAGCTGCTGCATGGGAAAAACAGCAGAGGTGGGGCTGGGAACCTGCTCAAGAGGAGCCACAGGGATGCGCAGGGCACGCTGCTGACACTGCTCTGCTTATGAGCTATGGAAGAAATCTGTCGAGCTAAATAAAGCGTGCAAAGAAAGAAAACCAAGGGCCAGCTGCAGACAAGTGGTGAGAGGGAGGCCCAGGCATTATTTCGGAGGTTGCCTGGTAACAGGGCTAGAGCTGTGCAGAACTACAGCGCTGTGTTTTGGCTCTGAATCGCAGGGAGGTGTCCTCTGAGGAGCAGCAGGGCAGAGCACTGACTGGCACAGGGTGCTCCCCCAGCAAAGGGATTTCTGATGTAAGTGGCAAAGGGCTGTGCTCTGCCTGCACTGATAGGCTCCAAGGCACGCCCAGCTAGTCTGCAATTCCAGCTTAAATAAAACGATGTCCTTTACAGTCACCTCATGGGTTAATTACTTATTAACGATCTTAAATAGCTCAAAGCCAATCGTATCAGGGTACCCTTGCTTCGTTTTGGCAGCTGATAGTACGCCACATTTTCAGTTATGGACTTACCTGATGTATTGCCGCATTATTTCAGCTCCAGGTTATTTCAGTGCCAGCTCGGCGTTCACTTAAGAAACCTGCTCAGTGTGAATCTTTTCAGTAACTGAATCTCAGCACCATAGACCCATTCTTTCTGGACAAGAAATCCTTCTAAGTCACACTGCATCCCCAGCCTTCAGGAACCACTCTGCATGGCCACTGAGGATCATTACACTGACAGCAGCTGCTGAAGAGAGCAGCGTAATGAGAACAGCGAGAACTACACGCGTACACATTGCATGGAAGCCCTAACCAGGAGTTCTGAATGAAAGTTATTTGTGGGTCACTGAATGCGGGCTCAGACTGCAGCAGTGCATTGTTTTCCACTGCTAAATGTGTAGGATGCTGTTCTTCGCAGCCAGACAGCCACAGACCCTCAGCCACGAGACCCAGGCAGGGTGGGGGAAAGGCAATGGGCTCTTCCCCTCTTGCAACGCACACAACGAGCAGTGGTAACTTACTTAGCAAGCCAGGATGTTTCATAGCACGAGTTACGGACTGCAGAGCGTGTTGGATGTTTCCAGACCTTGTAATTATGGGCACGATTTCTGAGTCCTCAAGGAGCTACTCGCTTTGAGGTACTGTTAGCAGCATTTTGCTTTTGCCTGGGGTTGGAAAGAAGGCAACTTAGGCTCACGAGTGGAAAACGCTTGGGAGAGACACCCTCCATTTCCTTAATGAGCCTATTAAGCAAATCTATCAAAACCATAAGGAAGGGTCTCAGAGGGAGGAAACACAGCAAAGAAAACAGATTGTGCTGAGATCCCCAGCCCACGAACACAAGGAAACAACCCACAGGCTACAACAGTCAGGTGGGAACAATGCAATCCTGTTGCTGGAGAGGTACAATCTCACATACCTGGACACGTTTTGCATGGCTGAATGTCTGAGCACACAGCTTCTCCATCTGCTTCAGTTTCCCTTCCTCAGAAAGGGAGATGAAAAAACCCCACTTCAAGGAGACGCTGACATACTCAGCCCTGGGGAATCTGGGGTGCCATGTGGCACTGTTAGCTAAACTCAAGCAGAAGGGGTGACTGAGGACAGCTGTGCTTATTGTAGGGCACAAGAACCAAAGACTGTAAAAAAAACTTAAAAGGGAGCTCATTCTCCACCTTCCAAAATGAATCTTTGCAAACCTAAGATTATAAAATACCTCTGCACCACTACAAATCTCCCAGCTGCAGGGCAGAGCAATGCATGCCACCATCATCCTCCAGCACACAAGTTTTTATTTCAAAGCTTAACTAAGGCCCAGTTCTGCTCATACTCCACTGCTTAGGCTCGACTTCTGGGGCAGCAGCACTGCCTGCAGGGCTAGCACTGCCTGCTGAAGCCAGCTCTTCTGTAAATGCAGGATGGAGAGTGGATGAAGAGCAGTCAAGAAAAGAAGAACAAAGAGCAGCAGGATTGTTTAGGAGCTTGAGAGACAAGACACACTAAAACACATGCTTATTCCTCCTGAAATGCCACTCTCCATCAACTGTGATGGTTTCCAGACGTTTAGAGTTTAATTATGTTGTAATCACTTCCTATTTGGACAAGGCCACTAAACTAAAAGCTCGGTACCTTTCTACATTATCATCTGCTGTACGCTCTCTACACTTCTGTAGAAGCCAAGTTTCCTTTCTCGCTGTCAACAAATTTGCCTTTGGGATAGAAATGCTGCTTTAGGTCCATTAGTGTGGCATAAGGCGTGTTAAAAAGCTGAGAGCAATCATTACTAGTATTTCTTCTTGTTAATGCTTACAACTCCCTCGTTATCATAAAAGCAACAAAAAAGAGCACAAATACAAAACCCAGATACATGAAATGATAAGGCAAGTACTCACTCTACACAATGTAAAAGGACCTGTGAAACCCCTTACCTCACTAACTTGAGAAAATACATATATTTTTGACCTTTCCCCAAATTCCTGTGATGGTATATGATCTGGTATAACTTGTACAACATGCTTATATCATGGATCAAAGGTTGAAAACCCGAGAGGCATAGGTAAACCGTTCTCTTGTTTGAACAGGTATTCTGTAAACGCTGCCCACAACGCAGTACTCCTGTAAGACATTGTTCTTATTGAAACCCTGTGGATGTTACAATAAGGAAAGCTGGAAGGAAAACAAAGAGGGGCTCCTGGCTGCCCCCAGCGTTTGTCACTGGGGCCTCAGCCTGCTTCCAGAGGAGCAGCTGTTGGATGCACAGACTGACGAGCACACGCACAACCCAAGAGGGACTTCTGGCACTGCCTACAGCCATCTGTCCTAATTCACCTCGGAGTGAATTAGTGGGGTCTGTGGGGAACCCTTTAATGGAAACATCACAGAATGGCCTGAGTTGGAAGGGACCTTAAAGACCATCGCTTCAGGCCAGGAGCTCCTCTGCTGTCAGAGAGCAAGACGAGGAGGCTTCTCAAGGGTTACCCAGCCCAGGTCCTCTTACATCCTTCTGGGGCCTCCTCCTCCAGCCTTGACAGGCACATCTTGGTCAGGTCCCAAAGCCGTTGGTTTTGTCACAGAAGGGGGAGAAGAGGGTGCTGCTGCACCTCAGGGCAGAACAGGAAAAGAGGTTGCAAAAAGAGATTACAATGGGCTGGAGAGTTTGCCTTGGGAAGAGCCCTGCTCCAACACACCCTGCTTGGGGAGACTGCACTGAGCAAGATGCTGCTTCCCTGATCCAGGAAGGACCAGCAAAGGATAGCCCCTTCTTAAAGCTGTGCTAGAAAAGGAAAGAACAGATTACATACACTTCTGGAGGTTGGTGGCCCTGCCTGTGGCAGGGAGCTGGAGCTTGATGATCCTTGGGGTCCCTTCCAACCCAAGCTATTCTAGGATATGAAATAAGTTTATGACAACACACACTTAAATGTCTCCTTGTGCCACAAGGGAACCCCAGGTCAAATCTGCATTTGCATCCTGCTATTAAAGCAGTGGGATGAGTGTCTAAATGGGCCTGTGCAAGGATGGCTTTTCCTTCTTTCTTACAGTCCATTTGCTGGGATCTATACTCTGCAGTCACTGAGCAGCAGCTCCTCTCAGTGCAATAGCCCCCTTCCGTTTCTACCTCATGAATAAAGAAAGCACACTATTTCCAGGACTGACAAAGTTGATGACATTTTTTCCCCTCATTTCTGACAGGTCAGGCAGATTGCAAAGTCACCAAAACAATAGCTTTGGACTTCACTTGCAGAATCAAATTTTGGTTAGGAATTACTGTCCAGGAAATAGCATTAATTACACAAAGGAAGTTGAAGGGCATTTGCACCACTGCATGAAAGGGAACTGCATCAGATTCAAACAATGTGAAAGAGCCAAAGAGCATGAAGCTGTTTAAAAAATAAAGTGGCACAGTGCTACTCCTATATAAAGAGAAATACCCCTGCAGAATGAGGGAAACACAGCAGGGCATTTCCACACTGTGTTTCAACTGTAGTTTCCCAAGCCTTCAGCATACAGCCCTTCACCTACACCTACCAGCTTGATAAGCTCAAACACAAACCAGATAAATCATTTGACCCTATGTTTCTTACACAACTTACCTTCTGCAAGAGGAAGGAGGCTATGATATAGCAAAAATGAAAGGAAGTAACTGCAGGAGAATCTTGAAGCAAAGCCACAAGAAGACCCAGAAGTGCAAGTGCTGCCATTAGGAGGCACTCAGCTAAACCTCTCCTCCAGAAGATGCAGGTTGCTTACACAGCAATCAAGGAACCACTCATTGAATTTAACACTATCAATAAGGGCAGAAATAGCCCCCGGGGTTTGAAATGGGAATTTATTAATAGGGATTTGGTCCTGAACCCCACCTGCAGACCTCTGCGCATACAAAATGCACACTGCCATCTTTCTATACATAGTTTTGTTTGCTCACTTATTTTTAAAGCACAGAACTTCAGCTGCAGGTGCCTGAGAAACCAAACACCAGCAAAAAAAAAAAAAAAAAAAGCATACAGACACTGTCCTCAGTGTCTTTATTTGCAAAAGCTCTAGAGGAAAAAAAAAGGAACACTGTCAGCCTTTGTCTTTTTTTTTCTTTTTAAGTTTATTCTTGAAGTCTGCCCTTAGGTCTCAGTATAGCAGACTGCTGCACAATTTCATTTCCCAAGCAGCAGATCAGACCTGACAGCACAGCAAGGATTTGTCCCCCAGGTCACCCTATGCAACAGCCATCGAACGGAGACTACCTGAGCTTTCTGTACCTCATTTCCAGTAACTTTAAACTTCGTAATACCTGCAGAAACAAAACACGTATCAGAGAGGCTGATTAAGGTACGATGCGAGGCAGCTTGGAGCTTTTGCCCAAATGTAATCTCTTCTAAATGCAAATTTTCTGCCTTTTCTAGGCATAGGCATAGAAGATAACTTTCTTTGCAATGTGGAACTTCCCACAGGCAACAGAGTTTCTTCCCCATTGCTCAGGGTGGAGAACAGTGAGCTCAAAGGAACCCTAAACGAATAAAGATAGTATGTTTTTAGTGTCCTGCTGTCTGAAAAATAGGTCATCACATACAAGACAAGACAAAGGGCAGAGATCTCAGTGTCTTGGCTCCTTCCAAGAGCTGCTTCCTTGGTCTGACTGCTTAAAATGGTGCAGGAGAAGGAAAGATGAATTTGCACATCCAGGAAGGAGCTTGAACAGCTGAAGGAACACATCCTGGCCACTGTTAAGGGACACAGAGCTCCTTTCTATGCATGTCAGCACCTGCACATTCAACTACATCTTCCTCTACACAGGAACGCCTGGAGTTATGTACACTGCAAACTCTGCCTCCAAAAGTGGGGTTCCTCCTAGTGAAGACAATGATTCAACTTAAAATCCTAACAGTTCTGCACGATCCCAAGGAGCTTTTGGCAAACACAGTGCACAATAAAATCTTCTGGGTCAGGTAACTTTAGGTTAGCATGGAGGAAAGCAAGGGGCAGAAATCTATGTAGATCATCTGTAACCTTGTGCTATGCAGCCAGCCCTATGGTAGCATCCTCCTCCCATGTGAGAGCTAACAATGCAGGTTCAGGGAGGAAACAGCACGTAAGACAATCCTAGAAAAGGCATGCAGGTTTTACTGGAGACACAGATCCAAGAACTAAGGACGGAAGGCAGCTGTTACTCATCCAGAAGGAAAGAGCCAGACCCAAGATGAAGGCAGAAGACCTTAGCATGCCTTCCTTCTGAGAGTCTGAGACAGAAGCCATCTATCATCGGGCACAGCTGGGGCTCCTGGCAGCACATCCTCAGTTTTGTTTCGCTGAGTGTTCCCTCCCACCTGCAGCCTGCTGGACCACAGAACAATTTTCAGATGCCCTCACCTTCCTCAATTAAGCTTAGAACATTTAGGGCAAGTCTCTTAATGACATACTCTGTGATACGACTCATGCAAATAGAAACAGTGGATATTTCTACCCATTCTTACACCTCAAACTTATATAGTATTGTTAGGATCCTTACCTTCAATGCTCTTCCTGGTGATGCCACTCCTGTGAGAAGTATATATACTAACAACTGCTACAAGGACACCAAAATATTTGTATTCAGTCAGATTACCAAGCTGCTTCAGGTAGTAAATCTACAATTTACAATGCCCACTCCAAGCAAATTAAGAAAAAGCAAAAAGTAAAGGGAAGAGCAGCTTTCCTAATGCTTAATCACCATGACAATCTTATCTTGCCACCAAATGCTGGCATCGCGTCTGCTCGCTGGGAAAGCAGATATGCAGAGCTCAAGTAAATAAGTATTTCTTAGCTGAAACTGATTTCGACTGATGACTTCTTCCACACAGTTGACACTTATCACTGAGATGACAGGATATTAAACATCCAAATCCACTGCAGCCTCTCCAATCTGATAGTCGGATGCCAGGTCGTCATGCTGCATTGTAGCACGGAGCCAAGCAGGAAGGAAGAAGCTGAAGGTGAAAACAGAGTGGGCATCAAAACCCACTGCCCTCCTTATGGCAACAGCAAGATCCTGTGCTTTGGAGATAACAGTGCCAACATAATAAGAGGAACTGATCATTGGCTTTTAACAAGAAATCATATCCAGGCACAGCAGGGTTTTCAATAGATCTAAACACAATTCTTTTCAATTTGGTTTGGCCTTTTCTTGCGAAGGTAATGAACGAGCAATCTTTTTCCTGCCCTTCACATCGGAAGATGAATGAGAAGCACTGTGGGGAGAACTAGAGGAAGAAGCTCGTCCAGAATCAGGGCTTTCTGTGGCTGATTTCTGCTCCATCTGTGGTGTTCTGCCACCTCTCACAATAGCAAGAAAACCTGAGTAATCAGATAAATACACATACATACATACAAACACAAAGCAAGAGAACGTACTAGAGGGGGACAGGAGAGCAAGAGAGCTATTTTTCCTTCTTTATGCCATGATTCACAAAAATCTATGTGTAATTCCTTGTTTAACCATGCCTGCAAAAACTTGCTTCCAGTACACAGCAGTAATGCATCTCCATCAGTACTGTGCTAGCTTCAGAACACCAGACTGACCTCCAAGCCCCACAACAGTATGTTACTGAAAAACTACACCAAGAACAACCCTGAAATGCAAAAAAAAAAGTATAGCAGAGCCCCTGCTACTTCTGGTTTTACTCGTGGGCTGAAAAAGCACCCCCCATGAGCCCGTATGAGCGTGCTGCTGTGAGCCCAGATGCAGGTGCACCCAGCAGGCAGCACTGAGCTTGTCAGGGCCAACACGTGGCAAAACTTGGTGTCTTTTCTTCACATTGCAAAGGCACTGTTTTTTCCTCAAGGCTATTTGCTGCTCTCACCTGAGCAGCTGTGTTGTAGCAGCTCTGCTGGCTCTGCTGAGGGGCTTATGTCCTCCAGCATGGAGAGAGAGCTGTGGTTAGCAAGTGGCTCTTCCTGGCATGCCTACTTGTTCCACACACTGATGGGGATGACAGAGCAGAAAATGGAGGTGCTGGTATTCCTGAGCTATGTGAAGGAAGGTGGCACTGCAGCAGCTCCCTGCGGTCCCAAGACCTGCTCTGCAGCATGCACACAGCCTCTCTAACCTTCACAAGTGGGACAACCTCCAGGGTGGTATCTCTCCTCTCACCTGTCTGCTATCAGACAGAGGCTGTCAGACCAAGAATTTGCCCTATGGAGAAAATCTCACAGTGAGACTTCCTTTGTCCCAACCTACAACTCAACAGACTGAAGCCAAGCTTAAGGACAGAGGTGGAAGGCTTCCTGTATTAAAAGCAAAGCACGTTATGCTTCCCTTAGGATGAGGGTGGGAGGAAAGAAAAGGAAGGAAAACCTCCCATATATTCATTCTAAACTGTCATTTTTGTCTCCTATTAAATTTTTATTAGCCCCTGAATTAACACCTGCCATCCTACTCAGAGAATCAGTGCCTTTGCTCTGTTTGATTGTTTCTGAGCTGGGAGATCTGTGCAGTATAGGTCCCCATCTACTCTAAGAGTCTCAGCAGAGGCCTTCACAATTCAGCCTCCCTCAGCTGAACAAACCTTGCATTCTGCAAACACAGGATACAATACATCAGCCAGATATTAGTGGGACTTTAACTCTGCACCTGTGTAACATGCACACGGCAAAGCCAAAGGGAAGCTTCTTAGACAACATTACTTCTCAGCCATGGAATACTGTCCACCAATCAGTGCTGAGAAATGCAACAGTTATTTCTAATTCCCCTGACTTCAATCACAGCAATTTCTTCACTGTTAAGGTAGGGAAATTCAGACCTAGTGAGTAATCACCAAGGATAACCCTTAATTGAATGAGACAGCCTCTACCACATTTTAAATACGAATTTCAGTTAATAGAAGCTTCTTCTTTGTATTCACAGAATAGTTCTCAAGGGACAGTTTGATGCTAATTCTTCTAGATTTGATTTAAAAACAGGACGACAAAACTACTACTTCCAACGCAGCACCTTCAAAATGCAAGGGTTAGCTCCTGGAATCCTGAACTACAGGGTGCAACTGAGGAGAAGAAAAACACAAAAGATTTTTTACCTGGGTAAGGTCCTGTTTTGTAGCAATGTGAAGACCATGACACATTGGAAAATACAGGTCAAGAATATGAAGCCTGAATGCACCGTGATGCTGTTCTCAAGTTGCTATGCCTCAGCCATTAGCTTACCATCCTGAAACACTCCCTGGCACTTACTGTGTGATACCTATCCTACAAACATCTGGTGTTTGGTCTACAAATACGGACACACAGGTGAGAAGCACTGAGACACATGGGGCCCAGTTTATTCAACAGAAAATACATGGTTGGGGATTTGTTTGATGAAAGTTCTCTAACCAGAACAGGTTTTGCTGCATTCAACAAGACAGAAAAATACCCTTCACACAAGCTCTGCATTCCACGGGACCTCTTCTGACGATAATTATCAAGAAGATAATTTCCTATTTGACCATGTCAACTTCTGTAATTACTAGCTCCTCTCTGCACATCTATACCACAATTATAGTACCTAATTACAGAACTGCAGAGCTTGTAGGGGACCTTGTCCAACACAGCACCTCAGAGCAGGGTGAAGGACAGCTGGCTGCTCAGAGCCACAAGTGCTGTCAGTGCCTCCTGAGATGGACAGTCCACAAGCCCTGGGGCAAACCATGACCATGACTGATCACCACTCAAGCGTGAGAAAATTAAATAACCCCAAACCACCTGCAGCTTGCTGAGGATGCTCCCTGCTCCATCTGCAGGCTGCCAATGAAGCAGCTCCTGGGTACAGCAGTAGCAGCAGGACGTGCCACCAGGAGCATCCACTCAGCCACATTCCTGCCCACCTTCTGCCCACACTCTGTCTATGAGGAAGTCATGGTGTTAGAAGTCTTACTGCGCTCATCCCCTAAGCCAGCCATCTCATCACAGAAGCTATCAGTGTGATTTCCCCTCTATACACCCACACTAATTACTCTCAATCACCTTCTCCCTTATGAGCTCGTTTTTCACCGCCCACCAAATAGTTAACGTGCCACCCGCAGTCAGAGGTTTACCTTCCCTTGATTCAGACTTGGCTCTCTAGAGATGTTCTGCTGGCAAAAGTGAGAAAAATTGATCCAAATAAATAACAGCTGAGAACGTACAGACAGTCCAACCCCTGTGTTTTCATGTGACACGGGACATGGAGCGAACACAGCCAAGGCAGCACGGAATGCCTCAGCAGGGATGTGTAACTGACCCTGCCATCAGGCTGAGCAAAGCACAAAGGGAGGCACTGCTGGCAGGAGCCCCAGCAGAAGCAGCCGAGGCAGGCTGAGGACAGGCAGGGACAGCAGAGAGCACCCTGCCATCCCTGGAGCAGAGGCATGCTGCTCAGGCCCCTCAGCTCAGCAAAGCACAGAGCTGCTCTCACCATCTGCCTCGTGCACTACAAAATACATCTTTATCTGTACGTGCCCAAGACAAATTGAAAAACTGGTGAAAAATAGCACATGGCATGCAAAAAGGTAAATGTACTGTGCTTGTTGTGTCCTCCAGTTACTCATAGCCAAGAAGAGAGCAGAAGACTGAACATGAAACATCCAGCTCTCTTTTACTCCCAGGTACTCCTTCAGCAGCAGAGTTCAAATCTCAAATCCAATTTTAATAAAAGCTCTGCGCTGTCTCAGGATGGAATAATCATCAGCCTGGCAAGCCTCGCTCTTCGACAAGATCGATGTTTTAACCAGAACGGAAAGAGCTCTCACTTAATGAACAATGAAATTGAGAAGCACAAAAGCAAATGAATAAATACACGGAGAGATAGTTGTCACACAGCTGAGTGTGAGTGGAGCCTTCTGTCCCATCCTACAGTGCCAGCACACTGCAGGGCCACAGCAACACACGCTTCCCATCAGTACTCATTCCACAAGAAATAACAAAAGCACTTTTGTCAAGATCAAGTATTAAAGCCCATCCATTGCAATACTAATTTCAACAACAAAAATCCCAGAAGAAATGCCCAACCTTTCAAATGACAGTTTTATGAATGACTGTGGCCCTTTTTAAATAAATTTCCACCAACAAAAATGGAGTCAGGCTCCTCTGGCTTGCCATCACTCACTCTAAGCCCAACACCAGTGCTCCAGATGTTCTCCAAGCCTCCCTTTTGGCAGCACAGCCTTGGATAACAAGAGTTTCCATCTCAGTAAGGTTGATAAGCAAACCAAATTTCACTTTCTGCAGCTGAATCGCACAGCAGCACTGCACAAATCAATAGCATCAGGACAAAACTAATAACTATGACCCTTGACCATGTGATTATCAGATATCTGATTCATTGTTAGGGCTACCACTGCTTATATATCAATCAGTGAATGAGTGAGTTCTGAACATTCCATTTTTGATCACAAGTGTACTGTTTTAATAATGAAGCTTGTTGCAAAGCAAAGAGGGAAGAGCTCAGCGCTGTATTTTCTTAGTGCTGAGCCTCCCTTTTGCCACGAGCAGAAATACAGACTGCCTTACCTTGATGTTGCAGGCTTGTTCCATCAGTCTCCTGGCGTTCTCCTCAGCTCTGTACCTCTTGGGTAACTGAACCCTGAAGAACTTTAAAGCTCCTTCAAAATCGGCTTGTAGAAGGTCCTCTTTGGAGGTCTGCAACCGAACACAGAGAACTACTCTGTAAACACTGAGAACATGAAGTCATGCTGTTCCTGCAGATTTGTCATTTACTGCATGTATTCCAAATCACTGATATTCACACCAGATCAAAAGACATCACCTCTGCTGGCAGCTCTCTAATTCCTATCTCATAAAACAAAGCAGAGGTTAAAAGCAGAGGAATGCCAGGCAGAAAGGTGCAGTTGCTGCCACACATGAACGCATGTTGTCCTTCTGTACCTGCAGGGTAAGAAAGGGATTCTGGCAAAGCCTGTCAAGCTGCAGCTCAGGGAGAAAAAAAACCAAACCAAACCAAAAAGAAACAAGAGAATCTGTAATATTTTGTAGAGAGCTTATGCTCTGTAATGGTGCTGGCTTTTACAACGCTGCTCTAAAAAGACAATGTATATATGGATATATGTGGTTGCAGACATTAACAGCAGAAGCAGAAATATGACTCAGAGGAGGCACCAGCAAGTCAGTGTGCAGAAGTCTGTGACACCATTTCTCACATAACACTGCCAGAAAATGCTTCCCATGTTTGTTTCTATATCTGTCGTAAGACTGTGCCTCTCGCTGTGGTATCAAGCCTAACAGGTCAGAAATGTGAAACATTCTGCACTAATCCCATTCTGCTGCTGAGGAGGTGATATGATTTGTGACTCGGGAACAAATGAGTTCATTTCTGGAGCTGCAAGAACTACACGATGAGATGTTACAGCTAAGCAGAAGCAGGCCTTCAGACAGCTCCTTCAAAAGGTGAACGGACAGCCAGGGAACACGCTCAGGATGTCACCTCAAAACAGCAATTCTTTTCAAGGCAGAAGGAATAAAGAAAGGTGTGCTGATGTACAGCAGGGCGACTGTGCCACCAGACACGTGTGGAGAGACGCAGGCCCCCAGGCAAGGTGAACTGCCAGGCATGAGCTCAGGCACCACACGAGGACAAAACCTACACTGTGCATGGTTAGCTATCACCCTGCGGATTTCCAAAGATTATTATACCTTACGCCCCGCTGAGCACTTACTAATAGCTTCTGCTACATTAATCACAGGCAAGAGCTAAGTGCAGCTGAAGTGGCTTTGGAGGATGTGTTTCTCTGCAACTGCAGGATTATTATTATTTTTTTTTAAAGTTTGTCTTCAAACTGCTCAGAGTTCCCTCAAGATCTGTTGGATCCTCCCTTCCTTGGCAGGAAGGAAGCTGCTGGGCCATCCCTGCAGGCACACTGCTGTCAGGATGCTGATGAGCACTGCCCAGCTTTACAGACGAGCACATCCACTTCTGCCCACAACAGCTTGGCAGGACGGCAGCTTGGCCGAGGCAAGACCGATGTCATGGTGACAGCAAGCTGGTGCTGAGGTATCTGATGAATCACACCCACTTGTGAACACAATTCTGGCCAAGGCAGCTGCTTCCTCTTCTGAAGATGGTTTTTCTTTTGGATCAGGTTTGCTAGGGTGAGGCATGCTGTTATGCTCTGCTGCAGATGAGCTCCTGCTGCATACCCACAAGGCGCAGCATCGTGGTGCCATGACACAGCTCCAGCCAGTGTTAGCTGGGCAGTGCTGTTTGACCAAAGACCTCTAAGATCCTGACACCACCATGCCCACATGGTGGGCAGCCCCTGCAGCCCCTGCTGGCCCAGCCACAGCTCCCAGCAAGCTGGAGGGGGCCAGGGGCAGCTTCTAAACCCCATTTTGCTGCTGTTATTCATTTGGCACTGCAGAATTTCTTTTTCTTTTGAGAAATTAAAGGAGAAAGAATATATTTAAAAAATGTTACAGATCAACACTTAAAATAACCCATCAAACCTCAGCAAAGCACCTTGTGTAAAATCTGTAAGAAGTAGACTGAGCCATGGCAATGGGAACTATGATGGCAGATGTGGAACTGAGATTGTAATTGTGAAAACTGATAGTCCATCACATTGTCAATTTCGGTAACATGAGTGCTGGAGCCCAGACATTCAGCTCTCTGTACCTTGCTGTGTGTTTTCCCTACAACAAAACAGTCAGTTGGGCAGAAAGTTATGAGTTTCACTATTAAAACGACAAGAAACCAAAGTAACCACTTAATACCAATGTTAACTGGGCTGTCTATTTCATATACATATTTGTATATGTTATTCAAACAAACCTATTAATGTACTAATTAAAAACAGGGAACAACAGAAACTGGTGTGTACAGAAGCATGTATGTATGTCTATTTAGAAAGAGATGGATGGATGGATGGATGGATGGATGGATGGATGGATGGATGGATACAGACGTACTACAAAACAAGTATACAGCATTGTTGACATTCACATATTCACATTTTGTGACATTTTGTGATCTTAATCAATAAATCATGAAGACATTTCAGGCCCCTCTGGCAGCTGTTTGACTGGCAGCTGTTTGTAAATTTGCTGGTTCACATCACTCAGCCAACAACTCATTTCCCTCAACCATCTGTAAGTCGAATGAGCCACCAGTTCAAGTTTGGCAGGTACACGGTATTGTTGTGCACCTGGGGACTCCAGGGCATTTTTTAATATCCAAGATGTAATTCTTAAACAATGATTCTTGTGTTTAAAATATAAGTATTAAAAAAACAAACAAACCTGGCAAAAGAGGAGTTTCACTGGCAAGTATATGTGCTTCTGAAGTCTGCGCTTGACTTGTAGGGTTTGGTTCAATGTTTCCTCAAGTGTCCTTCCCACATTACTGAAGTATTTCAGTATATCCACAAAATGGCCTTACATGGAATGGGTGAAATGAATCACAGAACCACAGAACTGTAGGGGTTGGAAGGGACCTCCAGAGATCGTCGAGTCCAACCCCCTGCCAAAGCAGCTCCCAGCCCAGGCTGCACAGGTAGGTGCCCAGGTGGGTCTGTAACACCTCCAGAGAAGGAGACTCCACCAGCTCTCTGTGCAGCTGTGCCAGTGCTCTGTCACTGCACTGTGAAGAAGTTCCCACACACATTTGTGCAGAACATCCTATGTTTCAGTTTGTGGCCATTCCCCCTTGTCCTATTTCCACAGGAAGCCCTCTGGCAGAAGTAGTAGGGAAACTTTCAAGTCTACAGACGAAGTGCTGGGAATGTGCAATGTTTGAAAAAGAAGAAAGGAAAATCTGAGCTCTTCTTTGTGACACACTTCAGTAATGGTGATTTTTTTTTAATTATTATTATTACCACTATCCTCTCAAAATATTTAGGGAGATGTAATTAAGACAGAGGTTTGGCCTTTTTCCTTCATTTAATTCTTCTGTCTTCAAGTATTAATTCTGCAGCCTCATTCCTCACTGACTACACACACTAAATCCCCAGATCCCAGCTGGGAACTCAGTGAGCAGAAGAAATTTCCAATCAACCACACTGAGTATCCTTGATTTAATTCTTCCTCTTTTATACAAACAGATTGAAAAATACCACAGCAATTTCTGCAGAATTAAACGTATATAGAATATCTCTTTAGAATTTCTATAGGATGGCAGTGAACATAAACCTCCAGTTGTACAATCTAATGAGTGTGGTCAGGAAGAAGAAAGGCAGAGGAGAACCCAGCCATATTGTACTCCACTATTACATTTGCTACCAGTAGATTCAAAATGCTTTCAAGTGACCCTACACTACTTTTTCAGACCATAATACTTAATCTTGAACATAACCCAGATGTGGTTTTAAGTACCTTAAGAGTGTGCAATGCACAACGAAGACACGGGAGCTCCTTCTTCTACCCTGACTGCTCCTTTTCCTCCACATTGCTCTATTTAGCTCCACACAGAGCTCCAGATCTGAGATCTATCAGATGACCCCAAGAGGGGGACACTGAGCTGCTGTGGAGCACCAGGAAGCACAGAGCTGGAACCCAGCTCTGGGCTCGTGTCCTGGGAGAAGAGACCCAGCATGCTCTGCCAACACGAACCAGCAACAGGCTCCTTCCATTGGCATCACTTCTATCCCCTTCTTGGCTGTGAAAATTATGCAGTCACAAATATTTTCTCTATTAAGACCTGCAATCTCTGTAAACCCCAGTTTGGTCTAAAGATGTCTCAGAGGAAAACAAAACCTGAGTGGACAGGCAAAAGGTAACGTTCTGTCTGCCACCTAAAATACTGATGGAGGTACAGACAACAAGCCCCCAATCTTCACCCACCCACAAGCATCCCCGAGGGGCAAAATCCACCCCAATCAGTTTCAGTTGCCCACCAACACATACAATGATGCCAGTGATCACAAACCTTCTGAGCTTACGGATTATGGGCTTATGATTATTTTCATGCAGCACTACTAAAGCATCTCTTCTGCCTGTCCTAGGCATTTGTTCTCAAGACCACAGCAGAGGAAGAGGCTTACACATGTCCAAAAGAATTTAGTTCTTCATTTCACAAAGCTCCAAGGTTTGGAAGTATCTTTAGCTCTGATTAAAGTACAAATTCTTGGTCAGAAACACTCCCTCCCCATCTTTGGAAGGGGCACGTGTCAAAAGGGATCTATGTCCAAGGAGGAATACGCAGCTAATAAAACCTACAGATTTCCTGGTATTCCCCACCTGGAGGGCCAGCCCCAAAGCCTGATGAGTCAAGTGAAAAAGCCTGGTGGGTTTGCCTTCATCACAAACCAACTCAGAACCGTGAGGCAGCCCTCGCCCAGGAGAGCAGCAGCACTGAGGCTGCAGAGCAGGGTGGGCGAGTGTGGAGCTGCAGGAGGAGCTGTGCTGGCACAGTGCTCACACACAGCACCTTCAGCCACGCGTCATTAGCCCACAGCTACACCCAGTTCTACGAGTGACTGCAGGCATACCCAAACTGCCCTCTCTGAGTTTGTGGATATCGCAGCTGCCATTTCACAATGCCTGGAACGCACTGGGGTGACTAACCACCTTCCTATCCATCTATTGCTTTTAATTACTTAAAGGACGAGCATCTCACACCACCCTGAACACCACCACTTATCCGAGGGTGCCGCAGAGCACGCAGCGATGGCTCGGCAGCACGATGAAAACGCAAGGCAGGTCACTCAACCACACCACAATACGGGGCTATGCAGGGCGTGGAAATAAGGCACAGGGCAGCAGCAGCTGCTTCTTCCCAGGCACGGCCCCCCAGTGGCGTTTTGGTGAGCTGTGCCCCCAATCCCCTGGGCAGCACCCAGAGCACACGCAGGGTGAGGGACTGACTTTGCATCCTGTGCTGTTCTGTGGCTTTGGGTGTGTTTTGTGCAGCAGCAGCGATGATGAAAGTGCACTTCTCTGTGCCGTAAGATGCCACGCTAATTTCAGGCCATATCACAGACAGACATCATTTGCTGTGACAGATAAAAACAGCTTTAACAGTTTATCTCCCAGATTATTCCACGCAAGTGTTTTTAACTTCTTTCCACTGAAACTGCCGTACCAAAACTAAACACAGAAGCCGCAGGAAACTACAATACACCGCACCTTGTATTTTTACAATTGCCTAAAATGTCTAAAACACAAACCTATGGTGTCCCAGGTATCAAATTTGAGCTGTTGTGAATTAAAGGACTTTCCAAAAGCACCCAGAAGCAGACAGAGCATGCTTATTTAGAACCATTACAGAACCGAGAACAAAAGCATTCCGCGCTTTGGGACGTGCTTTCTGGGAAGAGCCCTGGTTGCGGCTGCAGGTATCACAGCACCAGCCCTCCTCGGTGCTCAGGAGCTGGACTGAAAGAAGCCAAGAGAAAAAAGACCAAGTGAGCTCTCCCACCTCCATCCAGCGTAAAGAATCCCGGGGGAAGCAGGTTTGAGAGGGAAGATGGCAAATGCACAATGAATTAATGTGAAGAAAACGTGATCTCACCGCAAGCAGCCGAGGCACAAACAGGCGATGCCCCATCCCCAGAAGTTCCAGCACCCGACATGCATACTCATTCACCAGCTTGCTCCTCTCGTCATGCATGTCCTGGGACTTTTTGACAGGAGGGGTGAGCTTGGCAGCCGGCGTTTTGCAAGGTACCCCTTCTTCCATCAGCAGCAAGCAGTAAGTATCCAGAGTGAGAAGAACAGGCTTCTAGCCTCAATTTCCAGAAGTGCAGTGCGAGGTGAGGAGAGCCAGCCCCAGCTCTTGGAAGTGGGCTCAGATGGGCGTCTACAGCACCGCAGGCGCTCAGAGCAAGAAAAGCACCTCTGCTAAGAATCGAGGAAAAAAAGCATCCGCTGTGTTTGCTCAGGCTGAGTCCAGAGAGGATGTGAAAAACAAACCAAAGAAAACATGGATCTAAAATGTACCCAAAAGGCAGGAAAATGGCAGAAAATGAGTGCGGGAAAGCTCTGATGCAAGAAAGGCGACGGAGAGCACTCAGGGCTCAGCGTGTCTGAGGCTGAGTGTGCGAGCAGACAGCAGCAGCAATAAGAGCAATAAAGCCAGGGCAGTTCTGGAGCTGCAAAGAGAAAAGGATGAGCTCATTGCAAGCTCGGGCTGGTGACAAGCGTGGCGGCGGCTGCTGCTGCCTCTCACTGTGCATCAGCAATGAAGGGATGGGGAGGAGGGGGCTGGGAGGGGGAATGAGCATGCAGCGTGCGTCTCGGGGGAGAATGCCGTAATGAGAAGCCAATAGTGAGCAGCGGGACGGACGGGCTCCCCTCCCCTCCACCTCCCATCAATCCCACTGTGACAGGCTTTGCTGCTGGATCCCAGGCTCACGTACATCAACGGCATCCTCAGTGGGTAGGGGGAAAGCAGGCTGTCAGGCAGCACAGTGACTGCTGGCCAACGTGATGCTGAGCAACGCAGGCACGAACGGTGCGATGGAGATGGGCAGGTAGAGCTGGGGGCACCATCCCTGCTGGAGTGGAGAGGGGAAAGGACATAGCAAGGGGCTGCTGGCGAGGGAAGGGCAGATGCAGCAGATGCAGCCAGCTTTGCAGGGCCTGTGCGGAGCTGAATGAAATAACCAACAATCACTTCCAGCCCTGCCTTCTCCGGAGGCATTTCTAAATCTGGAGACGATGAGCAGGGAGGGGATGATGTCAGCATGTGTTCTGAACTGAACTCACGGCTGCTGAATTCAAATGTGAAACATGTTCGTGTGCAGTTAAAACACGAAAATTCGATTCTTAATTCACAATGAACAAGCATAAATAAAACTCAGCAAAAGGCAGAGAAAATGAGAAAAAGAAATTCACGTAATTCAGTTTGATACACCACCCATATTGGACTCCTCTCAAACACAAGTAAATTGTCTTGGATGGAAGCAAGTAAACGAAGAAAAGGACATAATTATCAGAAGCCACCCCACCCACACTGCTCAGCCTGGCTCACAGTGACACGTGAAGCAGGTGAAACACAGAGCAGAAAGAGCAGAAGCTACACATCAGATTCCTGTTTGAGATTACTGTAGTGTGATGGAAGTCCCCTGTGCGTCCCCACCTCCATCAGGGTGCAGTTCCAAAGACCCCAGCTTATTTTCTAGTTCAGTGTTTGTGTGTAAGTCAGCACTGTAACTGGTTCAATTCTCACCTCACTAAACCATCTCTGTAGGGTAAAAGGCTTTAAAAAAGGCAGGCAGCTTTAAAATTCAGAAAAAAATACAAAGGTTTCCATCTAGCTGAAACACACAGTGGTAAGCACGATAGTCAATAAGCATCGAGATTCTAACCTCAACATGTGAATGAAAAAATGACTCAAAACATTAAAAAGGAAGAAATGAGAGCATTACACTGCGTGCTTTGGGAAACAAAGAAGAGATAGAAGAGTCCAGAAGGGGCAGAGTCAGAGGGGACCAGCACAACCTGTGGGCAGAGCATGCAGAGTGCTGGCCGTGTGAAAAGCCTCCCATTTCTCCTCGCATAAATCAAACTTAACAAGATTTGGTTCACTGTGGGCAAGATCTGGGCTTATGAATAATGGAATGAAGTGATTATTAAATAAAGTCTTTAATTCTAGAAAGCTATAATAGGATCCAGTAGTTGGAGGCTAAAACCAGATGAATTCAGGTTAGAAATAAGGTTCACATTTTGAGGAATGAGGAAAATTAACTACAGGACAAGCATCCCAAAGGATGTGGTCTACTACCATCATTACAGTTTTTACATCAGCCCTGGATTTCTTCTGTGAAAAAGAGGTTTTAGAGACCCTGAAAAGTTTCAAGGCTTCATAAAAAACCTCAGCTGTCAGCTAAAATCCAGCGCTCATTACTTATTAGGGTTTTCAGCTTTCATTTCACAAAAATGTTGTGGCTTTTTGTTGTTAATAACTTCTTTGGGAGAGAAAGTGGAGAGGGGAATAGCAAACGAGTATGTGGCAAAATCCATGCCAGTTCTTTGCAGAGCATAACAGCAACCTGTCATTAGATCTGCACTTTGAGCCTTTTTATGCTCCATACCACTCTTAGGTATTTCTACATACTACCTGAACACTACATCTTCTGTGTCTGATGAGAAATTGTGATTTGCCTTTCATGAAGACTTTGCTGCTCCCATCCGTGCCTTTGGCACTGCTCTCAGCCCTGCCATTAGCTTGCTGCCCCAGACTCCTCAGAAAGGCCTGGCTGAAGTCAACATAAAACCTGGAAATGGCCCAGAAGGCAATAACTGGCACACTAAGCAGAATGCCTTAGGGTAAGCACACATTATTTGAGCTCTGACTTCCACACTGGAGACTCTCTGGTCTTTTAAGTATGGTTACATTCTTCTTCTGGCCATGAAATACCTGCTCACACGGCACTGCTGCCATTAAGTCTGCTCTGACATGGGCAGCAGAGGTCCAAACCATACTGGTTTTGTTCCCAGATCACAGAATCACAGCATCACAGAACTGCAGGGGTTGGAAGGGACCACCAGAGATCACCGAGTCCAACCCCTGCCAGCGCAGCTCCCTAGCCCAGACTGCACAGGTAGGCATCCGGGCCTTGAACATCTCCAGGGAAGGTAACAGGAGATAACAGATAACAGTGTTCTCACCTGCATGACCAAGAAGACACGACAATTTGCTGTAAAAAGTGGCAACTTGCCCTCCTCCCATAATTTTAAAATTACAACCCTATGTTAAGTGCTGTGGATTTCTTCCTCCCTTTCTGCATCCTCTTCCTGCCCACATATTCTCCCTGAGTGAGCAGAGCAGCCCAGCCCTGTGCCTTCCCTCTGTCCCTGCTGGCCTTACCTCCCATCCCGTGCTTCATGTCCACAAGAATATCAATTTTTCATGCTAATGGGGCGTGCTACTGAAAGGTCAGTACCAAGATAAACTGAACATTTTCGTAATTGCTATATCAACTGCTAATTGATCAATGCCTATGTACAATAGCATCTCTCTTTTATATTCAACTATCCAAAAATTAATAAATAAAAGAGAATTGGATTGTCTTTTAACATTTTATGGCAAAAGTAACTTGAAAAGCTAAACAGAATCTAAAACGAGAAGAACAAAAAAGAAACCTCTCATTCAAGTTCTTTTCTACTAAAAGATAAGACAAACCCAGTACCAGAACAACTCTGAAAACCCTTACGAATTACATCATGCCCACAATGAGAGCTTCACCTCTTACCTTATCAGAAATTACTTTGTCCTTTCTGTTCTTCTCTAGTTGCAACAGAATAATCTGAATTTATTGAAGTTTACATCTCTATCAGAGAGAGCGTGACGTTACTTTTCAGAGCAGATTCCAACCCCATGCCAGGGCCTGTGCTGGTTAACCTGTTCTTAAATGGCTTGGAAAAGAGGATGAATCACAAGGTGACAATGTTGGCCAATGTTACTAAATTATTCAGGGCTTACAGTAAAGAACCGAAGGAGGACTGTAAGAGTGACTGCAACAGTACAGGAAACGAAAAGTCAGAACATGTAAGTGGAAACTACTGAATATGGGAGAAAACAGTATCAATTTTAATATAAATGATAGCTGACAACTGCCATTCAGAATGAATCCTGGCATTACCACAGCTGGTTCAATGAAAATAGCACAGCAGAGGTCAACAAAATACATCAAATGGTAGGAATTAATAGGAAAGTAAAAGTGATTTAAACTGACAATGACGTTATTCTGCAATATAATTCGACAACGCACTTTCACCTTCGACATTATGCACTACTCTGGTACTCCTACCTCAAAGACGAGATAACAGAGACCAAGGAGTATGTAATGAGGGAATAAGGCTCATCAGAAGCTTCCAAGCGAGGAGATAAAAAACCAGACTCAAATTATCAAGCTTGTAAATTAGATGGTTGATATACAGCAGGCCTATAAAATCTTGAGCGATGTGGAGAAAGTGAAGAGGTCCAACTGTTCAAAATCCCCTTCAATCCAATGAAACACATAGGTGGCAGGTTCAAAGCAAAGAAAGCAAAGCATCTCTTCACAGATTGAAGATTCCACTACTGGCTGTGACAAGGTGACTCCTCAGGCTTTCTGTGTTGTTTTAACTCGAATGCTCCAGGCTAGAGAGCAGCAAGGGGTAATTTCAGCAGCAGATGTGTGCTTAAAAGGTAAAAAAGATAAAAGGTGGCTTCGTCTTATGGGATGTCACAACGACCACTTTGGCTTACACTGCAAACTACAGAGCTCCCTGAAGAATCAGATACAACTCATCCATAAACAACAGAATCCAAGGCCCATGCAAGTCAATCACTGCTCCTTCAACCTTTGCTACATCCACTTCTCATGAGGATGAACTTTTGAGCTATATCTTTTAACACAGAGCAAAATTTCAGGTGCCATTTTGAAGTTCTGTGTTGGCACAAGTGGAAACTCAGGAGGCAAACGATGGACAAAATCTGAGACAGGATAGGTCAGATGTCTATTCTCAATGCCTTTGAAGTAAAGTAAGAAAATTTACAATCCTTAGAATGGTTATTAATGTTAATGAATATTTAAGAACAACAACAAAAAAATCAACAGAAGTACAATCAGTGTACAATCCTTACAGTTATCAGAAAAATAAATTTTTCTAGGTATAAGGAAACGCAATGTCCATAGGGAAAACACAGCTCATTCAAACAGCCCAATACAGACCTGAGCAGATGCAGAATACTACTACTGAGATGCTCAAAAATTCAGGAATACCAAGAATATTGGGCTGTGTAGCAAGGAATATGATTGGTATCTATACATAATACCAGGTGACAAACACCAGTGTGTCCCTGTATAGGACTACCTAAGGAAAGAGGACAACATTGATGTAAGAGCAGGGGAGTGTAAAAAGCTCAGGAAGAAGTTCAGATTACAACAGGAAAAACATCATTCCACTAGCACATGGCTGCTGCTACTAACTTATAATATGGATGCCATGTCTCACAATGGTGCAGTACAGCAGAGAAGCAATTATCTGTTCCAGAAGGTCCTTTCCAGTCTATGTACAGAATAATAGCAAATAATTCTCCTAAGCTAGGACAAATTTGACATTTTTTTCCTTCTTTTTAATACAGAGTGTGTCCATATCAACTGCTTAAATTAACAGCATCATCTGCTGTCGCTGCCCTTGTGGCTGGTGCTCTCTTTTAATCTGTAGGGCACATACTGGCATAAACTGCACTGAGATGGAAAGATGGAGGCAGAAATAATGAGGAACCACAACGACTGCCGTTGTTTGCATTATAGTATGCAGCAAAAAGGAGTTTAAGAACTCAGAGCAACCATCAGAAATGCTGCTTACATTTGGCTGAGTCCAAGGAACAATATACAGAAGTACTCATTTGAAGAGAATAGCGTACTGAAGTAAATCCCTACAGTAGTTTGCACAGAAAGCATCCAGGTGGGTCCTGAGTCTCCACCACCGCCCTGGGCAGCCTGTCCCAGAGCAATGCCACCCTCACAGTAAAGAAGCTCTTTCTCATGTTCATATGGAACTTCCCACGTTCCAGTCTGTGCCCACTGTCCCTTGTGCTGTTGCTGGGCACCACCAAAAAGGCCTCATCCATTTGACTCACACCCTTCAGATATTGGAAGTGTTTATACAATTGCTTCTCAGCCTTCTCCAGGCAGTTTTCCTACAAGGAAACTAACCAGCTGATGACAAAAGAGATCTGAAAGTCTGCTGACACTGCAGTGGTTCACGTTCCTGTTCTACCTACACCTTACCATGGATTTTAAGTGGAAATATCAGTGCAGTGTTGCTTGCTGAGCTGTCTGAACCACGCTTTTCTCCGCTGCCTCTTTCAGCACTAGGGTTCTTCTCCCACCTCAGTCCTCTGCAGTTATCTGATGCTCAGAAAAGGAAAAACGAGCGACATCTGCGCTACCAGCACAGCTCACTGAATGTTAATTCAGGTGCAGTCTCATCGTGATGTAAGCAAGTGATTGATGTCAAGCTGTAAAATGCTGCCACCAGCTGGAGAGCGAGGCCGACAGCGTGCTGATGAGCAGTGCCTGCTGGACTGACACGCATTGGAAAGCAGAACATCGGGATGCTACAGGAAATGAAAGCTGTTCTGCCCTCGATAAGTCAGATTCATGCCCTACTACGACGGGCAGCTTCCACTGCTAAGGAGCTTTAACCCACACTGTTGCATACTCAGAATGTGGGAGGAGGAAAGGGAAAGGACACCCCTCAAACCTCAAACCTCAAATGCACGTTCGTTTTCTGAAGAGCACAGCACCGAGACATCGGGGGTAATTGGTCACAAAAGCAGCACTGCTGTTTCCAAACCAGCAGCCACTCACTTTAAGCATGAGCTGAAACAGTGAGAAATCGCAGTGAGTTAGGGGGAGCTCAAGAGAAAAGCTTTCTGTTGCTATTTAATGAAGGATTGCGGGGCATACACATGACAAAAATGTCAGAAAAATGGCATTTACAGAATGAAGACTCAGACATTCCACTGCTGGGTGATTTCCTCCTCCAAACTACATCCAAGAGGCTGAGGATGAGAAAACAGCAGCTCTGTTTTAAGGTAACAAAGCCTAGGAATTGCTTCCATTCACTTCAGAAGCAGTGACAGGCACATCTTTCCAACCTCACAGCTCTTACAGCTCCTTCTCTGCAGCCCTCACGTTCACTTTCTGCCATTTACAACAACCAATACACTAAAACGCATTGTCTCTCATGACTGCAAGGGGTTATGAACAATCCGAATAGGAAAAAAGTATTTCAGGTCTCCCAAGTTTTCCTCTGTAAAAGACCAGCAACCCATGCTTGCAATCTAATCATAATGCTAATCTGATGATACACAATCACCAGCCCTGTGATGGTGAAATGAACACTATGGAAATGTGCTCTGACATGAGTGCTTCTGATTTAGAGACCGATCCTACCTATCTGAGACTTCTTTGTAGCTGGTGCTGGCTGTGATACAGCAACATCTTCCCAGGATAAGGCCTCCCCTTCCACTCAGGGCCTATGAGCACCCTGTGTAAGAATCAGATCAGCTGTGTGCAGAATTAAAATCAACTCGTGAAACTCCTAAGCTTAGAAGATGTCAGTAAAACTGACAATGCACTTCCTTGAATTTTCCTTTCCTGGAAAGGCCAAAACGATCATCTGGAAAAGCAGTGTGTTGTGGAATATATATGTACAAGGAAAGCACTGAGTATTTTCTGTTAAAAGAAACTGGGCTAATTTTTTGACATTAAAAAATTCCTATTCACCGTTCCAAGCCGTATCAGGTTTCCTAAAGAGCTGTTCTGTTGCTAACCTCAGTTCAAGCGTTTCCAACAGCAGCAGCAGGAAACACAAGAAAAACAGACCACTGGGTGTACTCACAGACTCCAAGCCAGACCACAGAGCTACAGGGAATTAAAATCTAATTTCCTGAAAACCTTGCCAGCCGTTTTCAGCTCAGCACAAGCATTCCTCCTTTCCTTTCCCCTCAGCTGAAGATCCACAGAAGCTGGTTACTTCTCCCAGTTCCCATTCCAACTGGCTGCTGCTTGGAGGCTCAGTTTCACCTCCTCACTACCACTCATGCCATCACCTTACCCTTTAACCACATGGTCCGTAGACTGCACAAACAGAAACACCTCCATAGCTGCAAATAAACTACAAAACAGGCAGAAAAGAGCGCACGCTCCTCTCAACCCCACCCTCCTTTTTTCTTGTACACACAAATTTAGATTTCTGAGTGGGAGCACTTCCTTGGAAACGTACATTAACCAATTTTTCTGTTTATAGTCTGGTTCGTTTAATACGTATACTCACGCAGAAAATGACACAATCGCTTGATGCAAACTGCATAACACAAGTTTTACTTGGGATGTTTCCTTAGCATAATGCTACCTGCTGTCTTACACTTACCTGTGGTCCTCCACGTAGCTTACTCCACCCCAAGTGAATGCCTGTGCTTTGAAATCTGCAGTGCAGCACCACCACATATAGACAAAGATGGACACAGATAAATCCCCACTGTGGAGCAGTTTGTGCTGGAGGACTGCACGGGGAAAAAGTCAGGACCCTGAAAACTGGTCTCACCTGAAGAGTGCAAATACAAGCTGTTTGCTTTTTGGAGGAAAATAAGGAAGAGCTGGAAAAATACACAGGGAACCAGCAACAGGTGAATGATACTGGCATGTGCCCATGTCACAGGGCTGCTGTGTCAGTACTGGCAGGCTGCTCTACCCTGAGCTTTGGACCAAATTATTTGAATCCCAAGGTGGTATTTCTAATTCCATATCACGTGCCCATATAAGGACCGGATCTGCACTAAAACCAACTTCTGAAGGTCGATACAAGTTCATTTTGAGATGTCTCAAATGGTTCACCTACAGGTGTGCTTTTCTTGTGTGTTTTTTTGCTTTGGGTAAACCCTGAGCCTAAGCCAAAGATGGAAGTTACTCATTGCATAAGAGACTTCTATTCCTCTCTTGACATTACAAATACATCTGACACCAAATAATATTCCATCACATTTCCTGAGATTTTATACGTAAGAACCCAGACATAAAATAAATATGCTGTGAAGTGAATCAGAATTGTTTTCTAAATAGTCTCATATGAGACACTTAAGTACTAAGACTGCATTCCCTGTCCCAGGAACTCCATGATATGATTAAGTTTAATTTAAAAACAGATCTATTGTAAGTGCAGTTTGAAGACATTTCTACCTCAGTGCATACTTCTCTACTCCCTCTCCCAGAAGTCTCACCATGGTCACCCCTTCATTACAATACATTCAAACGTTCCTTACAGTTGAATAAGAAAAGCTTCTAATCAATGACTTACCTTCAAGAGAGCCAGGGCTACGTGAAAGATTATGTTCATACCCTGAAAAATAAAAAGAAAGAGACTTCAAGCACTGCCAATATACCAATCTCTTTTCTCTGCTACTTATCACCACGTAGCATCGTAACGAGATGCTGTAAATCCCTAGGGAACGTCTCTCTTTTCCCTGCTACACTTCAAAGCTCATCATTAGAGCTCCAAAGCTCAGCTTCCAAACTCCTGGCCGGGGAAGATGAAGGCTCTTCAGAGCTTCTGGAATCTCACTCTGCAATTAGCCAGGTGCTTTGCTTGTCACAGGACAGCTCGCCACTACCTGCCAATGCTGCTTCTCATCAGCAGGGCAGAATATAGTACCAAGCAGCCCTTCAGGTACGTGTCATAAATATTCGACTTGGTGAGACTTTTCCCAGCAACTGAGAGCTGTTACCAATCACTTAATGCTGCTGCTGTCATGTGTTGTGAGCCTTCCTCAAGAAACTTCTGCTTCTGCAATGGAGCCCTTTTCCAAGCCTCCTCCTGAAAGCTTGCAACTACACTCCTAAAAAACTAGATTTCACAACCATGTGCAGAGACTTTGCAGGCATTCTTAGTAACAAACTGTGGTTTTTTTTCCTATAGGTTGTACAGTGCCATGAAGGGAAGTTGCCACTGATTAGTCTTGGACATGCTACGATGCTAATGTACATGCTATGATGTCTAATGAGACACACTGCATACTGCAACACTCTGTGAATTACTCTGCACAGTCATCATGACAACGGGCTGCCTTTTCTTCCACTAGAGGTCACAATTGCAGCAGGCCTGAACCAACAAGTGTTAACAGGAAACCCTTTTTCCAAAGGCGATAACGAAGATTGCTTTGTTTTAATAAGAAAAACATTGGCCTGTGAGTTTCAGCCACGACCTTCATGAAGTGCACAGCATTCCCAGCTCTACTCCAAATGCCCACCCCAGGCCAACGCCTTATTGCATGCAGCAATGACACATAAAGAGTGATGAGCTCCTAGCACACAGGGTTTGATAGGAAGATGCACTCGGTGAGAGTCACAACTCGCAACTCAAGGTGACATTTCGGATCAAACACAGCAAGTGCTGCAGGCAAGGGCAGTCCTGTGGTGCCCAGGCTGGGCTGCCTGCACCTGAGGAATAATGGCCAAAGATCCAGTGGCAGCTGGGAGATGTGGAGGTGGCCCCTGGCAGTTTTCATGCAGGCTTCTACCCATGTGCTGGGCTGGCAGCAAGTTGCTTTACAGTTTCAGTGTGATGCCTTACCCACCTGGTTTAGTAATTCACAACCACTGACTCAAACCACAGACCTGAATGCCTTCTCCTAGAGCATGAAAGACTGCTCTGGCATTGCCTCCTTCTTCATAATCGTTAAACTCGGCTATCTCAGCTCATTTTTTCCAGTCTCTTATTTAAAATCCTACTTCATTTACAACACGCTGATTTATAAGATTCAGCTTAAACTCCTCCATCTATTTTAGAAGCAGAAGAACCTAAAATACCAGTGCGTACCAGACACATAAATCACTGCTAGCAGTATCCCTCCAGCAATTCTATAATGGAAACATGGAAGTACATACCAATCACCCACAAAGGAAAGAGGAGAGAGCCCATATTAAATAAGCTTTAGATAATGACTTTTTAAAACCAAAGGTCATCGTTTTAACTCTGCATTTTGAAACAGCTGCCTTAATATCATGCAGATCTCAGTATTTAAAGTGTCCGTGCAAACATGAACGTTG
Organism: Cyrtonyx montezumae; assembly: GCF_038088225.1. NCBI lineage: Eukaryota > Metazoa > Chordata > Aves > Galliformes > Odontophoridae > Cyrtonyx > Cyrtonyx montezumae. The sequence continues at coordinate 25,384,859 of NW_027071825.1, forward strand.
TCTGTAATTACCGAAGTGCTTGCTTGACATATAACAGCCAGAACTGTTGAAAAATATTCAATATTCTTCACAAGAGCTGTTCTTAGAGCACAGGAACAGTGAGGGGCTTATCGTGTCCTAGTGCTTCTCATGCAGCCATTCTGTTTGTCAATCCAATCTTCGCAGGGAGAACAAAGGAGGGTGTGCAGACTGCACAGCTTTCAGACAGGAAGCCCAGGGGCAGAGATCCCAGAAGGAAGGCATGTGGATGTGCTCCTCTGCAGAGCTCGCAGAGACCAGAAGAACTAGCAGTTCCTACACCAGCCTGTCTAGAAGCTTATCTGCCTCGCCGAGCATCAGCACAGTATCTTCCTGCTTCCATCAGGTGCTGCTGAACAACCCTCTTAGGCTTGCATAAAGGTCTCGAGCACTCTTAACAGATCTCATTAAGCTCAGGAGTTCTCCAGGATGAACAAATCCACCTCAAAGCAGGTGCAACTCTCAGCTGTTCTGCAGTCAACATGGTAAGATAAACAGAAACTTTCCCTTTCCTGACCTTGTTGTCTTACAATGCACTGGATGATCATGGAGGTCTTTTCCAACATTGGTGATTCTATGATCCTATGATTATTATATTTAACTGATGTCAAAAGAATCATTTTCAAGAGATTCTAGCTAATTCTCATCGACCAGACATTGAACCCCTATCTCCAAAGACCACAGACATACCACAGACATACCAGTGGTATGCCAATAACACAGGAGCGCTGCAATTAAGGCTGGCTTAAAATGAACAGAAATCTTACTATGTTAGCTTTCTTCTAGTGAGAGGTGTTCACGGTTCCTCAACCCTCAGCAGCCAGAAGTGCTCCTCAAGGAGCACTCAGCTTGATTCTCTCTGCCCTTTGAAACAAGCAGGCTTCTGCAAAGGCCTGATAAGAAGATGGGGAACAAACAGATGGTAAAGGTCATCTGAAAATGATTTTATTTAGTGAGATCTCTGTGACAGAAAGGATGCTTGTGAGCCCCCCCCCCCCTTAGAAGTGAGGAGGTATATCTGTACCTGCAAACCTGCCAGGACAAAGGCAGCTGAACGAGGGAGAAGCAAACACATTTATGCAACTGGCAAAGCTCAGCAGCCTAGTGTGGGCAAGACAGAAGAGTCAGGCCGTACAGTTTAATCCTGTACTCCCCAGACAACATTTCCATATGGGACTCCTCTGGAATTTATCTCCCATCTTAAATCTGTGCTTAGATGACAGAAGCCTTGGGGGAAGGAAGGCTACATTACATACCAGCATCCCTCCCTCTCCAACCTGGACCATGAGGGACCTTCCTTCAGTTACAGGGCAGCACCCATGCATCATTTCCATAAATAAAAAGAATTAATCTCTTCAAAGAGCGTACAGGAAATTCACTTGAGCGTCCTTATCTTTGCTCCTAGATGTTTGTGACATGCAGGGGAAAGCAGTGAAGGTACTGACACAATATTCTCTGACGTTCAGTACCAAGTGAAGAAGAATGTGTGAGCACATCCTGAAGGCCAGAGAAATCTCAGCACTCACGTGACACGCCATCAAGAGCCAGTTAACCTGCTCCAGCCTTACTATAAGTGAATTTCCCTTTTTTTTAAGGAGAGATTAGCTGTTCCACTGAAGTTAATTTGACATTGTTTCATAATTTGAAAGTGTTTCATAATTATGTGTTCAACTGCATGCTCTTTCAGAAGAGCTGTAGAGGGTAATTGGGGTTACGAACGCAGAAGGAGAATTAAAATTCTATTTATGTTTTGGATTGCTTCCAGCAAAACATTTGTTTGGCATCTGTAATATGTTGTGAATGCACAACAAACTTAAGCGATGTCACCTATATATTTACGTTGCTGACGCTGTAAAATGCACTCTGAAGCCCGAATTTCTCTTTGTAAGCAACGCGGGTTCGCAGCACGCTCTGCAAAGATATGCACATTAATTTAAACCTTGTACTCAGTACAGCTCGTGCTTTTATTCACGTTCAGTGACAAGACAGTGAAGGAAACAAAAAGCAAACTCACTGAAATAAGGCACAGCATAAAAGGAACACTTCTATTTACCAAGAATGTGCACAGCACATACTATTTACCATGTGCACAGCACAGACACATGTGTACATCTGCACTCGGTCATGGTTACTTGCTCCAGTGACTAAATACCATCTGAATTATTGCCTCTCATTAGCCCAGCAGATCATGGGCACGTATGAAAAGAACTGCTAAATTCCATTGGAAAAACAGTTTGTGGTTCTTGCTCTTGGCCATAAGGAACTTAATTTTCCAATTCTGGTTGACTGCATAGAAGTAAAAGCTACAAAACTATGGTCTCTGAACTGTGGAAAAAAGCAAGCTTCGTGTTAGCAATAGACACAGCTTTCTTCCTAAACACTTATCTAGGAGAAAAACAATATGCAAAGAGATTTTATTGCCAAAGTATGAGGTTTAGTTGACATCTCAAACTGGTTTTCCCTCTGTGCATCCATATATATTGCTCCTACAATAACTAACAGCAGGGAATATGCTATAAACATATGAAAGAAGGAAAGAAAACACAGAGTGCTTCATCCTGATACTACAAGGCTGTGAACAGTACATAAACCCAATTAAAACCAGTTGACTGAACTATTAGATAAGCAGGTATAATAAAAATGGTACCTTGAGATTTGGTACTCGAATGTAACATTTACTTTTTGATGTATTGTGTTCCATCAGAAAATACAGCAGGGCCTCAGTTTCCAAGCACGAGGTGATGGGAAATATTTTGGCAGAGACAGGCTGCACCACCCTCTCTTTTAAAAACAGCCCCCAGATTAGCTCAGCTTCCTGGATTTGTTCACGGAGTATCACTCTGCCGTTTGTTATCCCTTCCTTCAGTTATTTCTGAAGTGCTTTTCGGCACTGCCAAGGCTGCCTGGAATATGCTGCCATTCCACTACAGCAGATGGCACTGCTGTTAAGTAAGCATTATGGAAATTTACTGTATTCCTGGAAAAATCAACCAAGTGAACATCAACTACTAAGTTGCTAAGTTATTTCAGTGGCAATGGGCAAAGTAATTCAGAGACATACAGAGATATAGCATTAGCTGTCTCTGCCTGCTAAGGCATGAGAAGGTCGCTCTCTTGGACCCCTTGTCTCCACTAACTTCTCACCTGCAACTCAAAACACCTTCTGGAGCAGAAGCAGCCTCAGTGTTACAGGACCACAACGTTTATCAACATCACCAGAAAGGTACCTTCTGTTTATGGAAGTTATCTTGAATTGCAGATTGCTGGGAAGTCATTTTTCCTTTGCTCACGCTGAGCATTTATCACCAGCCTTCTTATTTTTGGGATAAACAACTTGCAGCTATGAATAGAAGACACATACATTGTGGATGTCACAGGAAGAGCTGGACAACACAGCATAAAGGGTAACGTCAAACCCTGATGTTCTCCAAGAACCTCTTGAATGTGTTCCATTAAAACACTCCCCTCAGTTCACACCCAAATTCTTACAGGTTCTCTATAGCTTTAAAAGTAAATAGACCATTTTGCTTTCTGCATCCCTGGGGCAATACAGAATGCACTGTGTTACAGTGCCTCCCATGTTTCTGCTGCTGATTGGAATTCTATACCCTAACACTTCTTATGAGCTTCAGTTAGAAATAAGGTACAATTCTTTATCATAACCTGAACACTTTAAACACAAACTAAAAAAAAAACCGTAAAAGTTCCTCCTCTGTAAAACACAATCAAGTGTTACATTCATTTCAAATTCCTTTCAGTTTAATTTCTGTTCTAGTACTGAGAAAAGGCCACAGTGCAATACAGCTGTAGTCATCACACAAATTAAGCTACATTTTAGCATGGATTTATATACTTCAGTTAAACATATAAAAACAAAATACCCAGAGGCCACAGTACTCCAGACCTGAGGTTTTCGCAGTGGAGGTGATGATAATGACTGACGTGTCAGCAGATGCTTCCTGATGCAGAAAAGTCACTTCTGTTCTCTTGATAATTTACACAAAATCCTGTATCTTTCTATAGTGTATGTATCACCCTAATGGTCTATCATTGCTTTGCCTCACGGCGTTTAAAGGAATGTCTATTTTAGGAGATAAGAGACTGCACACACTATATTCATGCATACCCGCCACACTCTGAAGTAAGAACATTTCAGAAATGTCACAATTCTTTTGTGATAGTGATGCTGGCAGAAGACATGCAATGACAATTTGCAGAAGCCTTAAGACTAGTCCTGGTAAGTACAACTTAAAAATACAGACTTTTATACAGAAACTTGCGTGTTATTGTGTGTGGAAGGCCTCAAACCACCTAGCAATTCATGCATACTTTCAGAATAGCAAGCCTCAAACATAGCAAATCAGGGCCACCCAACGGGGCACGTGTGTTGAGACCCCTTCCACCCACAGCCTGAGACACAACCTACTCTCTTTCTTCTCAAACCAATTAGGATCTAGCTGTAATAGGCTCAGAAGGAAAGCCCACCCAGCCTCTTTGCATGGAAGTGCAGTGGCTACAGGGACCTCAGGAAGGAGGCTGAGCTCCCCAGCAGGTGTAACACAAAGGGGAAACGGACAGGAGGATCATCATGGCCTAAACAGCAAAGCTGGAAGGTCTGTGTTTGGAACAAAGGAAAGCAACCCCAAGGCCCAGCCTTCTCCAGCTCATCTGTATGACCTTGTGTTCACTTCAGTACACAGCACTGAAACACTGCTGGACGTTTCAGTGCCGTATCCACTCACAATTTAAGTGCAGTTTTTAATAGGCTGCTCCTGAGTTAGGTTTGATTTTCAGCGAGCCCAAGCTGCCGCTCCACAAGATTCACTCAAACACGTGCAGAGTGAGGGGCTAACAAGTGCAAACAATGTGCCAACAACAGTGAATTCCAGAAAGCAGTTTTTTCTTTCCCTACTGATCTGCAGAAGATAAAAATCCGCACACACATTTTATTCAGTTCCCACTCTGTCTGTGTGCGGCTGAAGTGGGCTTGTTCCCGACTCAATTCCTGAGCCAGTTCAATAAATTAAAATGTTAATCTCCTCTTTCTCAACCCAGCAGTGCTGAAGCACTTGCAAGGTGGGTACCGCGACAGACAGAAAGCAGCAGCCCACTGGGGCACCCAGCATGCGTGCAGGAGCACCGCTCTTATCTCAGAGCCACACCACGCAGCTCAGTGTCTCCTGGCACATCCATCCCCCAGCAAGACACACAGAAGACAGAAATTAGATCCTCCGTGCCAATACTTGGAAACCTTCTGAGATCGTCCCTGTGAAGTGGTGCTCCCAGGCAGCACAACAACATGAGACAGTGCTGTGCTCTCACTACCATTGGGCGCTCATTCACCAGCAGGAAATCACTCCCATTTTAATTGCTATCAGCCTTCAGTATCAAAGGCAGTTTCTCAAAACTAATTATGGAAGACACTAAATACAAAATTCCGAAGGTAACGCTCGGTACACCGAGGCCCAGGAATGACAGAATGTAGCTTTCAGTTCTTCCACAGCGCTGCCATGTAGTCCTGGGGAAAGCAGTCTCATTTCTGTGCTAAGAGCTGTACAGAAAACAATGCATTCATACACAGAAGTGACAGGAAGGCAGTTGCGTCCTTGTCTTTTCAGTCCTGATCAAAAAATCCCAGCTCTGCAGTCAAAACACTAATTTCTGTAACGGACTATGTAATTACTGACACTGAAATATGTAAATATATGTACCAAAGGCAGCACAGAGGGATTTCTGTACACGCCTTGAACACAATCCCTACGTATTTTATACCCCCAATCCCTGCACATGAGAACAGCCAGACACACACACAGCAGGTTACCCATGCCAGGTTAAGGACAGAACGTCAGCTTGAGCTCTGAACTCCTTCAGTTTTGGCAATACTGTATCTGTGTGTATGTATATATCCCAACCAGTTTGAGTATTTTCTTTTTTAAGAAGAAGCTTTCACGGAATTGAAACTAAAAGCTTCTAAGTAGCTTGCCAACTGTTTTTCCCCTCTTTTAAACGTCTGATCAAGGTCACTTGTTCAGTGCTTCTAAAATGCATTTTAATTCCGAGCTGTATGCTCTAAAATGCAAAAGGAAGTTAAATGTTAAAAGTTAAATGATGCAAATTTTTTAGTCAAAGGTGGCAGCAAAACAAAGCAGGCTCACAGAGCGTTCAATAGCATGATGTCACATTGATAGTTAAGACTGACAAGCCCACACAGAACTCAGAATTTCATCAACAGAGTTGTTCTGTAATGCAAATAGAAATAGCAAAAGGAGACTAATGAGGTGGTTGAAACAAGGAGCTAACAGGAGCCTGGTAGGAAGAGCTTTAGCTGACGCTGAGATGCTGAAATTTAGCTGCAGAGCCAGGCTGAAAAGCACGCACTCTGATGTAACCTCATGAATGCTTCCAACTGGATCTAGAGGAGATCTTTTGCCCGGGGAGGTGGTGGAGTCACCCACCCTGGAGGTGTTCAAGGACCATTTAGATGCTGTGCTGGGGGACGTGGTTCAGTGGGGAGCATCGGTGATCTGTGGATGGTTGGACTGGATGATCTTGGAGGTCTTTTCCAACCTTGGTGATTCTACAATTCTACAATAGACGTTGGTTTGCTTTTATCACAGGCACTAAGACACAAAGTCCTAAGCCTTACAATTAGCATCACGGTGGTATGGGTTACCTGCCTGCAAGCTGGCCAACTTTCAGCTAAAGAATTTCAAAACATCTCCTGTCTAGATAGACCTGGGTGACATGCTCTGTCCTACGGTGATCAAGGCAACACTGGTTATTTTTACATTAGGTAAATCGAGGGTTGAACCACATCTTCAGCAGCCTTTATACGGCTTTAAAAAGGGTCAGAGAAAGGCTACAGGATGGAAGAATTCAATCCTGTAGAGGCCACAGAAAGTCTAAAACTTGTGTGAACCTGAACTATTTATTTAGTTATTAATCAAGTTGTTTTTAATGCGAGAATGATGAAAAGACCTTGACTGTAATAGCACACACTTTGATGTGATTTTAAAAATTTCTCAGTGATTCCCATTACAAATTCAGCTCATATTTCAGGGCATCCCACCTCCCTGGGTAGGGTCACGGCCTGGATTGTGGCAGCCCACTCACTGCAGAGCTGCCACTCCAGCACGTGCAAGGGAAGCAGGCAGGCCTACCTGACCACTGCAGAGCTGCAGTTACTTTGAATGCCCCCTCTCCAGACTGAGGGTTAAAGAGTATCTCTCTTCCAGCCATGGTCAAGTACTAAAAAGATAAATCTCATCCAAAAGTTCCTGGGCAACCCATAACCATTCATCCACAAAGATTTTCATGGATAGCAGAAAACATTCTTTGCAGCACCTGAGCAGCAATGGTTCAACCACTTTTTTCCCTCCCCAGGTATTTTATGGATGTAAACTTCTATGGATGTAAATTTTTTGTCAGTGGCAAACAGGATAGGAATATGGAGAAAGGAAAGCCAGGAAGGAAACTCAATACGGATGAATTACTTTAAATTCATCTGTATTTATGACAAATTAATGAGAAGGCTGGAAGCTTGTTTAAAAAATAAAAATAAAAAATAATATATAAGACTTCAAAGGAGTGTTAAGTTTTGGAGGATTTTTCTTTTCCAGAAGAATATGTTCTGGTTTTAGCAGCTTGAACTGTTTTTTCTCCTTCCAGTCGCTGGAATTACAGGCATGCTGTTTGTTCAGAGATAAAGAGCAATTTAATGCAGACAAAAATTATTCTTTGACTGCTCCATCACTCCTCCTGGAAGCTGACTGGACAGACAGCTTTGCAGTACGATTTCAGCCTTCATTTAAGGAATGATTTCTTTCCTATTTTGTCCATGTCTCTCTATGGTGAGGGTCAACTAGATTTTTAGTTTAACGTGAATTTAAGCTATGCTCCTCTCACAAACACTCAGAACTGCCTGCTACTCCAGGCTGGGTGACTCATGAACATTAGGAGCAATTTTCAGATAGTCTACATTGTCGCCTCTCTATGTTCTGTCTACACACTGCCTTTACTGTTTCTCAAGATGTCTGCATGTCCCTTCTCAACTGAAATCAATTTTCTTACCATTTCTGATTTACTTTTAACTGCTGTGAAGGAGGCTCCTTTAGTTTTATATGATTCCCCTCTGCGGATGCTAACCAGTTTCCCTTTCTCCAGCAGACTGCCACACTGGCTTCCCTACCTTTCTTTCAGATTCCATCAACCTTTCTTCCCAGGGTAATTCCTTCAGACATGCTGAGATAAACACTGCCACATGTGAGACGAATGCAAATGTTTTAATCTGTACTAACCATAACTAAAATCTCTCTTCAGCATGTTTCATCTTCAAGCCTAGTGCAATAAGAAGTGCACGAGCTTCAGACAGGATGCAGCTGTACTGCTAGCACAATAACCACTACAGAATGGTGTTCTTCCCCTCTTGACAAACAGCTTCTGAAAATGGCTATTTCTGAGAGCAGCACTGCACCAAGATTAGAATGAAGAAATAAAATCAACCAACAAAGAACAATCAAATCAAATGCCAGAAGACCATTCTACAAACTAACTCACTATCAATTCAAATTGATCAAGGTATTTTGTTATCTACTGGACAGCTATCCCTGCAAGAAGGAGGGCAGAGACAGGACAAGCCATCAACAACTGTTCTTCTATTCACCCACTTAAAATAATCGAGGCACTGTGAAGAAGTTAGAACTCAGATATGTCTACACTAAAACATATTCACATGTGAACATGGAACCAATTCTCTCTTATCACCTGTCATGCTCACTTGGATACACGGTGGTATTAACCTATATTTTTTAATATATAATTGAGCACATATGCAAAGCAAAACTCGTAAGGAAAACAAAGTGAGTTATGAATAGCAGACAATATTTGTTTTGCAAGGAATGTTATCAACACGTGCAGCAAGCCTGAAAATTCTCAAGTAAAATACTTCATGCTAAGGAATGTACAGAATGAACCAGAGTCAACAGTGTTTCACACTCATGAAGCCCTTTGCACTTGAAAATTTCAATTATACACACATGTACACAGATGTGAACAGACATATGTGTGCACCTCTACCCCCTGACTTCCCACTGACAAAAAGAAGTACTAACTTCTCACCAAAATAAATTTTTGTTTTTTCATCAAAGTGCAGACACATCTACAATACAGAAATGTACTATTTGGTATCTGGTGAAATGCATTCCTTAGTTGGAATAGCAGGAAGAAAAATAAAGAAGGAAAGACTTTCACTGAAGTGTTCTGATTAGGAGATCTCGTTATTTGTTGAATATCGTGCCAGTGTGTCTTTGGGTGACATTCTGAAATGTAAAATCTGAGAGGTTTTACCACTAAAAGCCTACCAGGTATCTTCTGGAGATTAGAAAGAATTTCTAACTTTGAATCAACCGTGTAAGAAATTAAATGAGAACAGATGTGTACATCAGATATTGTTAATAAGATCCCTTAGTAAAGAATGAGGCAAACCTCAATTTAATTTGAAAACCAGACCAGCATTTCACTGAGCATCATCTCATCAATATAATCACTGTTTCTAAAGAATTCAGTACACACAGTTAAACTGAAAACGACTCCAACTAAACGAAACAGAGAAAGACAGAAGTTCTTAACACACTCACAAGGTGGAGAAAGGGCTTTCTGATTCAAGGGTTCTTACCTCACAAAGTAATAAGTCAATGATGTGGAAGACCATGCAGAGTGGAAATTTGGCAGTAAAAAGAGTGAGGAACCACTGGGACGCATACATGTGAGCTTCCAAATTGAGGTCTGAGAAATGGCTATACAAATCAGGCAACTGCTCCTGGAGTAAAGGAAAAAATAAGAAATGCTTCAGTATTCCTCCTTAATATGGGATCATCATCTGCTGTGGCATTAAGTACCAGGTTGCTCAAGACTGAGAAACACAATTAAGTGAGATCCTGCCCTCTTCTGAGCAACACTACTGTGTTAGTCAGATAACCACTATCAATTCTATCACAGCATCGAACAACATTATAAAATTACAATTAAGATATTAAATTATACTGAGAAAATACAAAATCTTCAATAGGGGAAAGAGTAGCTGTGAAATTTCTGTCATGCACATATGTATTTTTAAAAGTTAATTCTTAATCATTCCTTGCTATTTATTAATTACTCTGTTAAAAAAAAAAAAAGCAGTAGACACTGGCACAAGCTCACCTTGCAGACCATGAAGGGAAGCTAGCTCTATCAGCTAGCTTTTACTCCATAACAGAAACCCAGGTCGGGGCTTAGCAGACTGCTAGTAAGCACTTATTAGTCAGAGCAGTAGTGTCAAACTGGAACTTTTTATTTAACTTGCTCTGAATATGACATAATTACACCCGAAAATAAAGAGCAATGTACAGAAATCATAGTAAAATGACCTACACTTAATTTGTATTTCATAAGCATCAAGATACCCTGACCTGCCTGACCTCTTAACCATCAGGGAACTCACAGAAGGTGGCACACTGATAGCAGCAGGCCGAAAGACACTTTGATTTTAACAGAACAAATTCTCTCTGTGTAATGTAAGAAATTAAGGAAGAGAGTAAGGAAACAGAGAGAGGAAAAAGACCCAAATAGATCTGCAGCAAGATCATTATATGAAAGGAAAAAGAAATCATATGTAAGCCTGATTCACAATGACTGGATGTAGGTATTCAGCTTTCCTGCTTCGGTTCTGCCCCAACTCTAAGCAAAGGGTTTTGCTGACCAGCAAGTGATGGAAGCAAAGCACCAGTCCCCACATCAGCATTCCTGCTTATGAAAGCAGAGCTATTTGTTAGTCTGGCCCCACCTGCATTAGCTTCTCCAGCTGGAAAAATTTGCAGTGGAGATCTTCAAAGTTATTTCTGTAGAGGTCTCGTAAGCCATAGTCATACATTATTTTCACAAACACACAGAAAGCCTGCTCCTCCGGCATCTGGAAAAATACACAAACATAATTTTAAGAACTGAGCTGAGCATGGACATTCTTTCCACAGACAGGCACACTCACACACCCGTAAGCTCAAATACCTTAAGATGAATGCAAAACCAGGGATGTATTAAACTTTTCAGAAAAGCACTCGGAATTTAGCATTAAGCTACTAAAGCCTCAAGGGGACTGTTCCACTTGGTGGGCACCCTGATCTGGCTTTGTAAGACTTCCTCTGAAGAAAAGGTGGGATCAGATCACAGGCTCATGTCAGTATTGCATTCCTACAACGACGTAACTGTCACCACTACTCCTTCTGCCAATAAATCTGAGGTCCATCTCAGGCGCAGAAGTCCAGCGTTAAAACAAAACACACAAGAACAAAAAAACATCCTGAGACACTGGCTTCTAATGAGAGAGATTTGGTTAGCTGTCAAATACGCAGAACTGAGGCATAACCAACCCTCTGTGAGAATAATGCTTATTTATTCTCATCTAAAGCCCAGAGCACAAAAACCTCCAAAGTCAGGTTTTCCACAATGAATAAAGAACTAAATTTTGCCTTCAGAATCTCCTCTGAGCTTGAAGCTGGCTGATCCACCCCCCCCCCCCCCCCCAACTAATATCGTGATATTTTTTTCAGAAGCCCTATCTCTGTAAACTCTACTTCACGTTGGCCAAAATTTCTCACTCAACAGAATTTCAGAAAGCAATACAAACGGACCGTGCTGCGTGAGCCAACCTAAAAGTGCATTTGTTGGCTTCAGCCCACTGAGCACTGAACCCGTGGGAAGCCCTGTGTCATCACACCTCCTCTGACAAGTCATCTCGCTTCTCCCCCGTGCCCTCAGGTGACACGATAATAAGATATGCACAAGTAGGCCCCAAACCAAGTCTTCAATCATGTTTGGGGAAAAAAAAACAAAAAAACAACTTCTTCTGTGGGAGACCAGATTGCTATATAGGAAAACAATCACTAGCATCAAGAATGACAGCTCTTGACCTTTAATATATTCACCCATCCACTCCCATGCCAACCCCTTATCAAATATCTGCAATTGATGAAAGCTCAGTACTTTTTCAAAGAGAATTTTAGTCTCTTGATATTTACCTCCAGAGTTTCATCGTTTCTGGTTCATCCTACAATTATGCCCTGTCTCCAGGGCCATGTGCAGACATTTCCATTTTCAGACAGCACATATAAAAGGAACTAGTTAACATTAAGAACTGCCAGGTCAGCTGTTAGCTCTCGGTGCAGGCTAGATTCACCTAGAACAAGCTCTTAGGAGTCTCAAATCTCTTTATCACCATTCTACGTGGACAGAACAATCCCTGCTGACAGCAGATCAAGGCTGCAGCTAAAGGAAGGGGGAGAAAAAAATCATCCTGACCAAAAAGCTTGAATCTGCTCTAGAATAAAATGAAAGCAAACGTACATTTTTGGTAAGGTAACAATTATTTCTAATAAAATGACAGATGCTCATGCACAAGCACACCTACCTTGCATGCTCAATCAGACACGTGCATTGACAGTCATTCCTCCCCCACCACAGGGAGAGGGAACAGAGGTGAGTACTGGGCCAAAGACAGTACAGGCAGAGGCCATGGAGTCCTCACTCTGTGAAAGCAGGTTCTCCAGTATTACCAACCCCAAGAATTTAAAATGGTAAAGGAAATTTACTTTGTTGTTGTTGTTGTTTTTAATTTTAAACAAAACCTATTTGGAATCACAAAAGCCAGAAATTTATATTTTGTTTTTTTAAAAAAGAAGTATTAGTTTCTCACTTAGTAACGTCTCCGTGAGTCAATCAGAAAAAGAAAGCCAAATCCAGTGAGACTGACAGCAAATCTGATGAGAGATGGCAACACTGGTCCCCTGAGATTAGAGATTACCTGCTCATCTTTGATGGGAATTTCACCAAAGCAGCAAAATCACAAAAAGCCAGGATGGAAGTTCAGGCTACCCAACCATCCCTGAAAGATATCTACACTGAAAAGAAATATCCTGTCCCAGAAGAGAAGGGGAAACAAAGGAGTCTAGAATCCATGCAAAGACTGGAGAGTTAGAGGGGGTTGTACAAGCATTCACAGATGCAGATTGGTTGGAGCATTTGAGAAGAACACAAGTTGGAGGATATCCTGGGAAGCTCCCAACTTACATGAGTGACACTGCTTCCCTTCCCCCCTTTCTCTGATTATTTCAGTTTAATATCCTATTGTAAAAGCAAACATTATAAAGGGCAGATTAAAATGAGTGCAATTGCCATTTAGTATTCCCTGTGTAACAGGGCAATTTCTTCTAACTCCAGAAACACTAGAAACAAAGGAGATTCTCTACTGCAACGACAGCACACTACTGAGGGAGAAGCTAAATATTAGTCAAACACTAAGAACGTGACACCCCCTCATTTCTAAACAACTTTGGTATTGCAAATGGATTATCTCTCCAGTGGAAATCAGAAACCTTCTTTGAGAAAAACAATTACTTGCAAAGTAACTGATGGATGAGCTGATTTGCAGAGTATGTGGGACTGCCCCAACCTGACTGATTTCAGATTAACTCTTGAGGAATCTCAAGTTTTTCTGTAACACTTTCATGTCACAGATCTCACCAGACATTACAGCTTATAGTTAAGTTAATATGAATTTGATTTCCGGATACCTTATACATAACATGTATGTTATAAGACATATACCAACAAGACATATACATCTACCCAAACCCACCATCTGTCGTGCATTTAAACTATGATTAAAATTTATTAATTAAAATCCTGACAGAAAAAGGTAATGACCAGAAGAAGAGCTGGTGTTGGGATCTCAGCTGTTTTATTCAGAAACTCTTTACAGTATCTACCAATATTTGAATCTGCTTCTTTTCCACTGACACATCAAAGTTAAAGCATCTCACGGAATGTAAAAATCATGTACATATCTACCTATGTCTATACACCTACACACGTACATATAGGAACTGACAGATCAAAGTTTGTCAAGATTTTGGTTGCGGGCTAAAATATCAACATTCAAATTCATATTTCATGCAGAAGATTTTATAAAATGTCCTTAGGAGAAAAAGCATTGCTGAAAATTGATGGGCATGCTTCCTCGTGTGAGCTACTCTGAGAATATCTCCCAAATCTAAGTTCCCCTTAAACACAAAGGGAGTTTACCTATGGGAGTACTAAACTCAAAGAAAAGGTAGCACATCGGTTTCTGGTTTTGACACAGAAATACTCCATAATGTAATGGATTTCTCCTAAATAAATAAAGTCTACATTCATAAAAAAAAAAAGAAGCCATTATTCACTATTTGCCAAAAAGCAGCAGCAGAAAAATGAATACAGGCAAATAAAAACCAGAGCATATCTGTCAATTACAGTGTTCCAGTACTTCTGATTTTAAGGCTGTTTTAAGTATCAAAGCTTTCATTTAGCAATTAACTCACATGAAGCAGGAGCACAGCTGCAAGGAAGGACTGTCCCTGGCAATAGCCAATGTCTTCATCGTAGACAGAGTATGCCTGGAAAAGATAACAGTCAACATACATTTAAAATGCATTTATGCATTATTCAAATGTATCACAATCAGCGAGCTATTCAGGAAACATAATACTATGCAGGTTGAAGTAATAGGGGAGTGAAATTGCAACCCACCTTGCAAAAGCTATCAGAGCACTTAAGACAACATTTGTAGCTTACCTAAATCTTCCACAGAGATGGCATTTGTCTACTTTCATTTTGCAAACTGCATGAAAAGAGCTGGATGCAATTCCACTTCACCCAAACCAGGGATAATTCTGCTCAAGTCAGCAATGAACGAACGGGAATGATGCAACAAGTATGAGCTAAGGAAAGGGAAACTTTGGGCTGTGTGGGGAGCATGCTTCTTTCTTTGGTTTGGGGAAAACAAATCTTTACAGTATGAAAAAATAGAACTTGAGGTCATTTGCTAGAAAACCACTGAAAACTACATTGAAAATTTCATCAGAAATGGTTTTTCCATTTCCTTGTTATGCTGAAAAAAGGAAGACAATTCCTTCTATGGTAAGATGGCCACGCTACTTTTTCTTATTGAAAATAACAAAACCTTCCTTTCTTCTCTGGTTTTCAGAGACGAGATGACGGACACTGTTTTGAAAGAGATGTTAGAAGATGTTGAGGGTTTGCAGAAACCTGAGAAAGTAAGCAGGATCAGCACTGACAGGGAAGAGAAAGCCATCCTGAGAGAACAATGAGGTTATGGCGAGGGAAAACTGCAGAGCAAGGCCAGAGCTACAGGAATGAGCCAGCAGCTCCTCCTCAGTCTGAATCCTCTGCAAATGCAGCCCCATGCATTCCAGGCCTACATGCAGGCTTCAACTCTACAGCAAACCATCCCTGAACACAAAAAGCACTGGATCCATCATCTTAACAGGTGCTGAAGTGAGACTGACAGGCCTGTAATTCCCAGGGTCTTCGTTCTTGCCATTCCTCAAAACCAGGACAACATCTGCTAGCTCCCAGTCAACTGGGACCCTCCAGATTCTGAAGACCATTAGAAAATGGCATTTGGCTTTTTTTTAGCCAAGAGTATTAACATAACTGCCAATAACTTCTTCCAGAAACACTGAAATGGAAGCCAAAATGAACATCAAGTCTTAAAACCGCCTTTCCTTTTCCATTCTGATTGGCCAAAACCAAGAAACAAATACTTCTAAGGAAGTCGGCGATGACCCAGAAGGGAAGACTTTCATCAGGAACATCAACTGAGTATTCCTTTAAAGCTGACTGTTTAGCAACAACTCATCCATACATTTCCCAATGCATTTGCAGCTTTGTGAAAAGCAAAACGGTTCCTTGGCCTCTACTGCTTGTTCCTTAACAGAGGAAACTGAGGTGAACATGATCCCAACCCACAGCTCATTTTCACTGTCAAGTAACTACAAGAAGACCAGTCATGTATGCTACTGAAAAAAAAAAAATTAAGGAGCCACTACCTGATGCTTTGAGCAGTTCTAGCTGTAAAATACATAAAAATAACACCAGAAGTGAATAACAGCACGCAGAAAACTTTCCATCATAAATAATATATGATGGAGGTACAAAAATTGTGTTTAAACTCCAGCACAATATCCAGATGAACTTTCTTTGTGTCTGGGTTATTGCAGAATAATCACAGAGGTTGTCATTCTGCTGGAATGACTTCCTGAAGGGAATGTGTTGAAGGGTCTGTCTCCAACCGAGTATCAGAAGAAGAAAGAGATCATACATCAAAATCAACAAAAATACTGAACTTTGTATTAAAAACAGATAGTTTTGACACACTTTTGTAACTATAGGTTAAAAAACTAGGTTTTTCAGTGGCTTTTGAAGGAAAATAGATGTAAGCTGGTAAACCACTAATTGGCAGACTGAATTGGAGGAAGAGACAAAAACGAATCATCTGTAAAAAGAGGAGAAAGAGGCAACACGTGGAGCTACAAGTCAGTAGTTCTGAGTAATGTGGTTAAAAAAATAACAAAAATCACATCAGTGGACATATGTTTATGCGTAGGACATAAGGGAAAAATATCTGTCGGGCCCACCAGAATGAAGTCAAGTTTAAGAAGTCTTAGAAGAAACCACGAATTATATTTAAAAACAAAAAGAATAAAACCAACTCAACTTGACCTGCATGGGTTTGGGGGGAGGATGTTAGATTTGTTTATTTAATTTCTTGTGTCTGCTGCTGTTGTTAATTGGTTTTTACCGGGTCCCTCCCCACAACCTGATCCACACAAGCAGCTGTGACCAGATACGTGGCTATCATCTTCAACTCAGGACATGAATTGAAACAAAACTGAAAAAGATTCTAAGTCAAAGCTACATGGTATGGGCAAATAAAGACTTTTTTTTGAACTACGTCTGTAGAATCAATATGATTTTATTTCATTTGTCCAAAGCAAGTACATTTTTAAGCTTTATGCACATCACATTTCCAATTACATATATATTTTTTCGTTTTAAGTAACCTATGGGACTTGATATTGCTGAGATACGATGTAATTAACCAAAATACCCTCAAAGATAAGGATGCTGCCTACAGATACCACAATAACATTATGTAATTAAGAAAAGATCTAAGATGAATTATTTAAGATTTATCCTTTAAGGGATTTAGGAGCATTAACTTTGATTTTCCACATGAAATACGACAACAAAGCAAAATCTCAAATCTCCTATTTCCACTGAACTCACTGTTCTTTTGTAATTTCAAGGGAATGGTATTTTTCCCATGATAACTTATGACAATGCTGAAAACTTACAGTTGTCATTTTTTCAAGCACTTCAGGAACCTCCGTTCGCAATACTTCAATCAACTCAGTTTTTAAATATTCCCTTTCTCACAGTTCAGACTTAAGAAATATTCTCATTCTGTTTTAAAGCCTTTAATTCCATTTAACTTAGCCAAGACCTTATTAAAGAATTAAATCATCTTTTCAACAGTTATCTGTCCTTTACAGAGAACTGTGCAGTTAAGTATATGGTTAGAAAACAAATTGCTTGAAAGGTGGAAGTTAAAAAACAAATTGTTTGAAAGAGAACCCAGAAATGCACCCATTTTCTGTGGATGTTGTATAATTCAATTGCTATTTCCAACCCAGGGGTCAGTATCACTGTAAAACACAAATGGAAAGGCTGCTTACTGGCATGCAGTAACTCAGACTTTGGATTTCTGCAACTGCTGTGTGTGTGAGTCCCAAGGGTTTGAAAAGAGGAAGTTCACAAAAGTAAAATGATTGAATTCCAGACTAAGCTCCTCTGTGCCATTTTGCATCCTCGTAAGCATGAAAATAATCTGCACTTGCTGGAGGTTCAAACAGACTTGAAACAACAAAACGTAAAACACTACCTAGTAAGCAGCCTAAGATCATGTGGCCAATTTGTCTCCACTGCACTAACTGCAATCAATTAGAAATTAAATCGACTCCTAGAAAAATATTTCTATAGTGTTTGCCTCATAAAAAGATCTTTCTCATATTTGTCAGAGCTTTTGCACGCTTCCCAGCAATGCAGTGGGAAAGGTACGAGCAGAGGCACTACACATCCCCATCCCTCATCTGCAAGAACGCTCTCTCGTCAGCAGTAACATCTTCTGGCACAGGAAACTCTCACTTCTCCGAAAGAGTGACAGGCACTCAGGCAAGCTGCTCAGCAGCCATAGTAGATACACAGCATCGACTCCAGAAGAAAAGAAAATTAAAAAGGAACGCAAAATGTTTAGACTTACAAGCCTGGTTTGCTCTCTTTACTTCCCTCTGTGTCACTACCAAAACGATCCTGGGAATGTGCTCAGTGTTTGGTACAGAAATTGCTCTGTGCTGAAGAGCTGAAGCCTTGTGTCGAGTCTGAAGAATGCGGTGTCCCAAGAAAACACCTAGACTTGGAGGCAGCCCTCCCAGTAACAAGGAGTTTTATGGCGTGCTTACTCGCTGAGTAATGTTTGTGGTAATATAAAGTGCTACACCTTAAAGGAGAGTTTCAAACTCTGTACTTGAATGTATTACAAGGCTAACAGTCTGAAAGCAATGACATTAGTCTGTGACTGCAGCACTGAGGATGTACTGCATCCTGCAAGGAATTTCTGTGTTCACTGAAGACTGCTTTTACTCGTTTACTGTGCATCCCTCCAAGAGGCAGGTGTGTGTGCATCACTCCAGGACCAGTCTCAGTAAGGGCCCAAAGAGCAAATAAGTGCTCATGTTTGCTGAGGCAGGCCCCTGAAAACAGCAGAGCCTTTGCTCTGTTTCCAGCATTCAAGATTCACAATCCTGACCTTTTTACCAGCACATCTCAGCAGAAAATCCATATGCAAGAACAGTACTGCTGCTTCCTTGCTGAGCACAGATGCACAGAGAAGGAATCAATGTAAACTGAAGAAGACAAGATAACATTAAAAACTCTTTGCATGAAACAAGACAACAATATTTACTAGAATTGCTCTTCAACCCAGGAGTGAAGAAAATACACAACTAAAAATAGATGAAAAATAATTCTTAACTGAGTCTGCTATGTTATGCTCCTGTGTGTATACTAAAATACAATAGACTGCTACAGGAAAGACAGAGATCTGCTCTTTGACAAGTAATTAAACCAAGTGGCTAAATACTGAAACTGCCCATCTGTAAAGTTGCAGAGTAACTAAGACAGGACCGAGAACTGTGGAAGAATATGTGCACGCTGCCAAGAGGTCATCATCAGAATGAAGGCACTGCAAAGAAGTGAATAGGATAGACAGACAGACAGTTTACAGGATGGTATCCAGCAGCACTTCTGCCACTGTAGAGGATGAACCCAAGAGTAACCCATCCCTCTCGTGGTACAGTACAGAAGCTACTGGTCACAAAACCCCAAGACACATTCTTATTTCAATTACATCAGGAAAAAAGCAAAAAGAAAAACCACACTGGATGCCAATCTGGATACTAACACGCAGACACTGGGACAGCTGCTGAAATAGTGCCTCATTTTGCAGTAAGCCAACAATTGCAGTGATACTGCACATTACACTTCCAGGCAAGTATGACCGGGATTAGGAAAAAACTACAAATCTGATAAACCAAGGAGACAAGTAACAGTAACAACATACATCACCATACAAGTGATTCATAGCCTTCCATTGTGCCTTCCTCACTGACACCAATGCTGAACCTCTGAAAAATCATCCATCCACTTTCACGAGAGCAGGGAAATGCTGTGTCTATTATTTTCAGTCTGCCCGATAACATTATTAACCCTGATAAATTGAGTTCACTGCAACAAATTCAGTTTCTCCCATTAACATCGCAGCGGTTGTTTGTCGAAGAAGAGCTAGTGTAATCAGAAAATTAGAGAAAACACATCTCACATTAAATTGTGCACTGTGTACGCCCCAAACAGTTGAGAGAACTATTTCTGTCACACGCTTCAATTCCCTGAAGCACAGAGCTGTTAACTACATATGCAAGCGTGGAATTAGGTCGAGAGTACTATTCTGCTGTGTACTGTAACACTGAGAACAAACTCTTTAGATAAAGCCTGAATTTTCAAAGTATTTTAACAGGAAGTCTGCAAGAAGCATAAATATTTCCCAAAGATGTTCTCTCTGAACAAAGCTAGTTTATGTGATGTCCTCGAGTGAAATCTCAAATCTGGAACTCTTTTCATTCCTTATCACCACTGTCAGCCTTAAAGTTTATTTTTAGGCACTTTACTTTGTCACGTATATGTTCTGAAATTGAACAAGTTTCCATCTTCCCTGATTTCCTACTGTTCTGAAGAAGAGATTTAAGAGCTGGAACTGGAACTGACAGACCTGTTAAAATGAGGCAGGGAGCTTTTAATGGTTTTCCTTTCTATCTGACAGCTCAGATCATCCCTCACATCAGTGAGGCACGGAGGAAAAGCTCCTCTTTGTACCCTCCCACTTGAGGAAAGACCCCTTCTGGCTTCATTCAATAATCCCACTCTTCAAATACCTTGTTTTCATGCCAAAGGAAGGGCGTGTGCACACAGCACCGCTGTTCAAAGTTGTGACAATAACCTAAAGCAGTTATCAGAATGACAGATTTATAAGCAAATGAATTAGATTCCAACACTGTTCCTTTAGAAATGATCAACACCATCATAAACGCAAGATCCAGTCAGACACGGCTGTACAACAGAGCTCTGCCATCACTCAACAAGGTCAAAGGAAAAAGGGCTGCTTAGAAACACACAGAGCAGTTAAATCTCCATACTGGCAAGAAGGTACAAACTGGCAAGAATAAAAGCAAAATACTTATGAATAATTCAATGCCAACGATTCAATATGGCTGTTATACCAGGAAGCAACGCTTCACAAACCCTTTGCTGAAGGAACCAGTGAGCACACAAAAGCATGAAGCAGTCGGTACAGCCTGTGAGGACTTTGGAAAGACATCCAACAAAACCCCTTCCCAAACACTTTTAGGGAATTAAGCTGCCACAGAAGAAGGCTCGAACAACTGATGAGAAATAGGAAACAAAAGGAAGGAACAAACAGTTTTCAGCCATGGAATGAAGGCAAAGTCCCTCGCAGAACCTGACGAGAAGATGTGATAGAGCTGATGCTATTGAAAACATGCATAAATCATACAGATACACATAAAAATAGCACAGTAACAAAGTCTGGTGATGACATGAAGCTGTTCAGAGTAGTAAACTGAAAGATGACTGCAAAGATGTCACTTGTTTGTACCAAGAGAAAGTGGCAAAATGGCAGAGAGGATTCAAACACAGAAACACAGAGAGTGTTTCAAGGGCAGTGCAGTCCTCAAACTGATGTGCACACTGCTGGGCTCTGATCTAGTCCCTCACCAGTCAGAAAACTGAGGAAGGAAATAACCACTACCTGCACTTGTGTCTCCTCTGTGAGCAGAAGTTGAGATCAGGAGAGCAGGGAAAGCTCCCAGAGGTGAGCACAGCCCTTCACTTTTGCTGCAGACAGCCCAGGAAGGATTGAAACCCTCTGCCCCTTGAAGCTCCCTGCTAGACATAAACACCCTCCGAGTCACTTCTAGTTCAAACTGATCCCCTTCTTTTCCTCTCTTTATTCAGCAGAACAAGCTGAGATACTCACTCACAACAATGAGATTTTCTTTCCAAAGTTAGGGTCTCAAATCCGCTCACCACTGGCATGGAATTTCTGCAGATTCTTTCCAGTTTAGGAGTGGTTGTTTAATTCCTGACCCAGTAATCAAAAGCTGCTGCAGCAACTACGAAATACTGAGCTGCTCAAGTCATTCTATTCCCACCTGAGCTTCATGTGTTTATACATCCTTCATTACTTACAATTCCCTTCTCAGTGCCACCTAGAAATCCTTAGAAGA
Organism: Cyrtonyx montezumae; assembly: GCF_038088225.1. Classification (NCBI taxonomy): domain Eukaryota; kingdom Metazoa; phylum Chordata; class Aves; order Galliformes; family Odontophoridae; genus Cyrtonyx; species Cyrtonyx montezumae. The sequence continues at coordinate 25,406,665 of NW_027071825.1, forward strand.
AATGATTTCTGTGTTTTCTCTCAGATGACTAATGAGAGCACCTCAAATAAACAAGTGATCTTCACGACACCTTGTCTGAAATGCATTTAGTTCAATACAGCTACGTTCAGAAACCTGTTAGCTAGTCAGTTTCAACTCTTTAATGTGCATTTTACTCATGTTGTAACTTGTCCAGCATCTATATATATATTTCTTTTGTATGGCATCAGTTCTACAGAACTGTGATAAAACTGCTTTCACCAAAGAAAACTGTATTTCCCTTTCTTATCTTAACTTGTCAAGATCTATTTTCAATAAACTCACAGGCATTCATTATCATATACTTCTCACATTTAATTCCTGATAAGCTGAATGCCATTCCATCGTTTTTCACTTAACTGATATCAAACTGACAAGCCCATAATTACCCACATCATTCCAGTTATTCTTTTCAAAGCCCTCCAAGATTAGCGAGAAATCAGTGTAATTGGCCCAACGTCCTCTCTGCTCCATTCCTTTCTTTTTCTCTTTTTAAAAAATAAATGGTTAATGCAAATTATTTCAGACCACGAACATCCATTTTAATAAGCTAAGCAGGTATTTTTCACCCGTTGTCCAAATTACTGTTTGAATAGCAGACTGCGTCGCCACTGCATTTATCTGGGGAAGGGAAACACGTATCAATATACCCCGAAGGCAGGACACTTGTCTGCTTGTTATGACAGCTCCATCACTTCTGTCTGTACATCAGCTGAAGGAGGAAACAGAGCAGTAAGGAGAAAGAAGAGCAGCAGGAATGGCTTTGTCTGAGGCAATCCTTTTCTCTGTATGCAGAAAAAAACGTGAAATGAAAACTGACTGCCAGAAACACAATGCAATCTGAACCTGACAACGAGAGAATTGCCCATCCAGCAGCAATCTAATACCTTCTGCATCTCTCCAGAGCAGCAAGCCTGCCTGCACGGCCCAGCCACATCTGATCACTCAGTACCTCACTTTCCCTACGTGTGAACTGGAAGAAAAGTATTAGGTTTCTCCTGGATCAGAGGGCGACCTGAAGGTTATGAGTGAAGAGCCATACGTGCACATCACTGGTGGAATGGTCAGCTAACTCGTTCTCTGGATAGTTAACTCAGAGATGCAAAGCTGCGAAACAACATAAGAGCATCTAGCGCTACAGAAACACTATATTCTTCACAAACAGCCTAAAAAAGGCTTCAAATAGTACTGATTGGTGATTTGGAGCAGAACAGGGTTAGCTGGGCAAAATACAGCCCCAGCACTATAGGGAACGCTTGAAAATTCAGAGTACTGACTATACCTTGCAGATTTTGTACAGAGATTCCTGACCGTCTCCTTCTGTATCTTTGAAATAATCGTGTGCTGGAAATGTACGATGAATATCTCGTGTGATGACATTCTCCTGAGCAGAATCCTGTAAAAAGGAGAGAAAAATCCCCAAATATTAGCCTGGTAACAGTGTAAACATACAGCATACACAATTCTATATGCAGTCTGTGCAGTTACGTGAGATAACCGCCTCACTGACTCATGCTCCAAAAATGCTTGGAGAAGAAAAAGAAAAGCCTCTAGTCTCAAACACAGTAATAATGTGACAGTTTAACAAGAGCAATGTGGCATGTTTTCTGTCCTTGAGGCCTACAGTTCAACTCCAGAACGTGGAGAAAATGACTGGTTATTTAATTGCAGATGCATTTTTTCCTACAGAACATATGCTTACTGATTTCTCTACGAGTTCAAAAAGGAGACTGCCTCTCTTTTGAAAGCTGAATAGTACTGATTTTAAATGTATATCCATCTACCATAAAAACTGTTAATTACCATTTAGAACTACTCCTGAGAAACGTTCAAAGTTTACCAGTAAGTGGTCTTTAAGAGAACAAAACCAGAAGTGCAAGAAAGCGTTATGCTTTCAGGTAAACCCCGCATCTTCCCTGGTAGTACAACATCCTCAACAGATCTTCATTTCATTTTGACATGGACCAGCACCAGGGAGAAGCTCAGGTGCTCAACCACGGCTGAAAACACCACGCCAGAAGCCCTAAGATACCCGTGGCTGATAGGCAGCTGTGCTGCAGGAGGGAAGGAGGCTCCTCACACGCAGCAGCAGCTCTGCAAGCTCCATATGGATGATCTGCATATCCAAACGTATCTGAAACAACACCAAATGCCCGTGCTCGGAACTGAATTGTTCCCGAGACATACCTGCCTCTTTAGATAAAGAAGTAACTGCTTACAACACTGTATTTTTATGTGATAAGAGCTGTGTGCATGAGGACATGGCTCCGAAGTGCTGGAGCCGCAGTAACTCATCCATGCTTCAGTAGGAACAACCCCACTGAGAGGCACAGTGCAAAGGGTGAAAGGCCACGGTGAAAACTCACATCAAAACATGAAAGGGAAAGAATCAGTGCATTGGTTTGACATCTTCTCTTTTTCTCATCACCAGTAAACAAGTCACCCTTCCACGTGCCCTTCTATTTTCTCTTGTACCTCCTCTACTAAGTCATCTTTCCTCCTGTAAACCAACAAAATAAAAGCTGGCAGGGGCAGATGCCCAAAGCAGGCCCACAAAACATCGGTGTAAAGGCCCCAGCACACATGTACTTTTACTGATGTGGAAGGAGTCAGAGGTAGAGGCAGCATCCAGCAGTGAGCACAGATGCTTCTGAAAAGCTGGAGGGAAATAATTAAACGCATCAACAAGTACATTTAAAATAAAAGACAATGAATGCATTCCCTAAAGACAACACTCACCCAAAACGCTTTAAAGCCACAATTTAAGAAAAGCAAGAAATAAGTCTGGAGAGGACATCAGGATAGAAAATTCCTTTATATACATAAATATATAGGAAAAAAATTGTGTGAGTCTCCAGCTTTTTCTCTACAGTCTATTTGTTCATAGGCCTGCTGTCTGGAGCACCACAGCAGATGAGTTTATCCTGTCTTAATTCAGGTCTTTAGAGGTTTTTGTTCTTCTGGAAGTCATGATTAGTTAATTCCTTATGAAAAAAAGATCAGGTGAGATGGCTATCAAAGCACAAAGAGTTCTAACGATCTTCCTCACTCCTAATCATCATTTTTGCACTCAGAGAAACAATATTCTACTGAGAAATAGAATTATCTTCATATGTCAACTCTGTGACAGCTGACATCCCACTGAACAAGCTCTCTATTTTGAGTTGTCATACTCTGAAACAGCTGAACTACTGCAACTGCGAAGCAACCGTACCCACGTGCTGACACTGCTGTCGTTTCGAACTGCTGAGATGCCACTGAATGTGGACACAGGATGCCAGAAGGCAGACTGAAATAGAAATACAGAGAAGAAAAATAAAAACAGAAAACAAAAAAAAAACCCAAATTATTTCCATTAAGGAAAACGTTAAATGAAAATCAAGGATACCCAGCGCTAAGAAAGAAATACAGGGTGATCTCTGTGCAGGGGTATCCTGAATTGCGTTTCAATTAAGGACATTTCAGACACTTTGAAAAAGACTTCTGCTCATGTAGTGCCCTGAGCATACTCATCCTGCTAACTCTGGGGATGCTCCTGCCTCCTGCTCGTGCCTCACTTGTTTTGTGGCAAGGACTGGAAGGAGCATGGCGTGAGCCAGCAGCCAAGAAAGGAAAACCTCTCGGGGGGTGACATCTCCATGCTGGCTGCTACGATGCAGATCCTTTCCCCGCTTCTGCCCACAGGCTCTCTCATGGAAACAGGCACACAGCTTTCACAAACACATCACGAGAGGTCAGCTGAGTTTTCCTTACATAGCTGTGGACTTGGCATGGAGAAATGCAGTTACTCGTGGATACAACCAAAGGAAGCTCTGCTTCAGAAGTTTTACGTGAGTATCAAGAAAAGCAATAAATCAGGTCACGGTTGTCTCAGACCTGGTACTCAAACTGAGCAGTACTTCTGACCTCAATCTCCTTGTGCTTCATTTCTCTGGTTAATAATAATTCCCTGTCTCAGTAGGGTGTTGTGAAAATCAATTAACATCTGAAGCGCGGAAATATCGCAGCCATGAGTCCTACAGCAACGCCAAAGAGGAGAATAATAACTTCATCCTCCAATTCTGATCTAAACTGTTTAGTGTAAGGCACAGGTTTACACAGTGAAACATAATAAAGGGATAAAAAGAAAAAAAAGCACAGATAAATACTCTTCCTTCCATATACAACAAGGCAGGGATCCTGGGAAGAAGGAAGCAAAACCACAGACCTGTGTGCCACGAAGACCACATCACTATGCATACAAGCAGACAATTTCGTACTACACTTCTTCCCTCCCAAAGTCTCATTCCTAATCTTAGAAACCCCCCCTCCAGCTTGGTCTGATCATATTCCACGTGAAAACAGCGTCATTTCTGTGTGCCATAGAGTCAGCACAAGCTCAGCTGAATGAGCTCAGTTATTAGGTCTGCATCTCTGCTGAGGTGCAAACAGCAGTTTTTCAGCAAATGGTCCCACCCATGCTTCATCTCCTCAGTGGATTAAAATACCCAGGTCCCAGAGTCTCAAGGAAAGAAGAAAAATTCTCTAGAACACTGTCACAAATAGCAGTAAATCCAACACACCAAAGGGGTCAACATGGGCTTGAAATAAGCCACCCTCCTGACACGCAGCTTTGGCCCTTGTTATGAATGACATCGTCCCTGCCTTCAATGAAACCTAACATCCCACTGTGCCCACATACACACAACACCAACCCCCCTCCTCTCATCAGCCCTCCAAGCACGTGTGACTCAACAAAATCCCATGATCTCTACCAACAAGTGCTTCAGAAAAAAACAACAGCCAAGAGCTCTTCTTTTTAAAACTACTGACTAGAGGAGGCTTGGCTTATGCTCAGTTCTTATGTTGCATTGTTTGTAACACACACCTTGTAGCAAAGCTCTTTCCTATAAATAGATTTTCTTTCTATCATCAGCAGCTTTTATTCAGCAGAGAGCACAAAACACTCCAATTTCCTATTAACAGAGAAGCAAACTGAGAAAAAGGACACGTGTTGTAAATATAACACTTAGGTTAGTTCAGTAAATACAGGGGTCAACTAGCTTTGCACATTAGACTCCCTACCAGCTGTACTTAGTGCTGCTTTTGCAGGAGACACAGTCCTGTTGGAGCTGGGCCCACCAGCTCCAGCCTGAGCAGACCTCTGCTGCTGGTGGCTTGTGTCAGCCTCTCTTCTCTCATCAGCACGAATGCAGCTATTCCCACGTACCTGGCTATGGCAGGGAAGTGCTGCTGCAGCCTTCTCAGAAAGCTCAGAATTTAACGGGGCTGAGCCATCAATCTGCAGCACTCGATGATATTTTTCTGTAAAATCACAGCATATTAGATCAGCTACAGAACACCGATTCTGCATACACTCACTCATTCTCCAAAAGGGAGAATATCCGTGACCTTTCCTATCGTTGTGTTTTATTTCCCTTCCTCTGCTCTACACAGCCTCCCTCTCTGGTATATACAGATACATAATTTATTCCCCTTTCTCTGCCATATCCTTTCTGAAAGACGCTGTCAAAAGAAAAACGTTTGTGCTACTGGGCAAGAGATCAATTTTTGAATATGCCAGGCTCAAATCATTGCCACTGGCACAGCAAGCTGAAGTCTGAGCTCCCCTTGAACACTTATCTTGAAAGCTCCCCACTCTCCCACAAGAGACAAGGAGCTCTGCCCACGTGCAGATGGCTTTGGGGTCATTTTTATCCACGTGATGCATGGTCAGCATGAAGGGCCACGTGCATCTATCTGCAGGCACGACAGCATTTCAATGTTGATTTTGCTCTGTTTGGAGCTCTATTTGTGTCTCGCATTCTTAGGCAAACACGATACCAAACATCCTTTTGCCAAAGTGCATTTTGTCGTCGGCTTCCTCTTGCTTTCAGTAGCTGCTGCTTCAGAAGGCTGATCCCTGCAGAGGACCTGAAGCTCTAGCAGACCAGGTGACAGGCATGCTATCACCATCAGTTCACCCTTTATTCCTTAGAAAAGTGCACAGTCATTACCTCATGAACAGAAAAGCAAAACTGTGATTCACAAACTTATCTGTGCAGCTACTTACTTTTGTCCACGTTCCTTCTGGCTCCTTAATTCTTAGATCAGGCTTTTTATAAAGTATCCTTGCTTAGAGATGCAATTGCATTTATAAAGGTTGGAGAAAGTGTTCTTGTGATTAATCCGCGATTTGAAATTCAAACAGCCCTGACTCCACCACCAACTCACTGGGTAACCTCCAGAAGCAGGTGAGCCTGCTTCTAACAAACAACACTTGCCTGCACCCAAAGCAGATGGCTGCGAAAAACGCCGCTGAAAATGTTTGCAGAAAATCAAACAAGCAGTGTTTACGGATCCTGGGCTCCTGCACACCAACCTCAATTGACGGCACTACAAGACTTAGTTCAGTTTTACTGAGTGGCTTGAAATCTTCACTGCAAGAAGGGTAAGAAAGAAAAATACTGTTACTGTTCAGAAAGGCGCCTTTAAAAGTGAACTTTCTATAAAACCAGTGCTTAGAAGACGGGTGTCCGGCAGCATCGCTGACCAAGGAGGTGTCTGCCTTGTCAGTGTCTCTCCCAGCATGGTTTTACAGATCTGGAATTAAATCTACTTCTGGCAGCTAGAAGATGACATCATCAATGCATCTGGTCCACGTAAGATTGTAAAGAAATTGTTGCCTATCCTTTACAAGATGAGTGACTCCAGGTCTAAGACAGAACTCTAACGAAGCCCACAGACACGCTGGGCCTCCCAGCCCATGCTCCCTTTGGCATTTGCATAGCTTGAAGTTGGCAAAACGTTGATATAAAGAGAAAACACTTTAATGTCAGTAAGGTTTATATGCTTCAGTGTTTCTAGTTTCCAACAAAGAGGAAACGTCTTGGAGCACTATGCAAATAAGTATTTTAAAATGCTTCAGAACGTAGCTGAAGTGTGCATATTGTTTCTTGGAAGAGGAAACATCTGCCTCTCATGTTCTTGAACCCTGGACTTCTTCCAATAATACAGACAGAAACCCATCAGCAAGACCTATGGCCAACTGTAATGTTCCCAATGCAAAAAGCAGCAACTCAGTTATGACCCAGACCTTCTCCCCGAAGACAGCTACATCATTCGAGCTACAATTTGGGATCCTGGTATCTTTCATTTTAATACTTGCTAATGACAACACCGCCTTTCTGTTTTTGTTAAGTGAAGGCGCCTCATTATGCTGAGGCATGTACTTCTGTGACCCACTCTTCAGAACTACTGAGATCAACAAACCCATTAGAGATTCATCTTTTCTATTCCTCGTGTACCAAGTCCAAAAGCAGATTATTTCATTGACAGCAATTTGCATCCCTCAGTGTCCGTAGCAGAACACAACGAGGACTCTGCTTGTTGGGAGCGTGAAGCTGTTGTATGGAGGTGACACAGTACTAAAATGAAAAGATGACAAAGCCAGTATATAATTACCTGTATGATTTGATTCTTTTTGTTGCTGCTTCTTAAAAAAAATTACATAGAAAAATGGCTCTATTCATCTACAATTTGGACAACACTCGATGTACGTTTCATTCCTGTGTCTTTTGGAGTGGATCAGACCCTGCAGACAGCTGCTGAAACCACAGCCACCCAGGTCTCTGCTGAGCCACCACTGTCACTGCAGGTGGCACGTGCTGGGAACACAGCTCTGGTGTCTGCTGCAAGACGAATCCCAAACACAAACAACTTAGAGATGCTGACACGGGGTGCTACAGCTCTGCTTCCACTCTTTCAGATCTTCTCCTGCTACAAGGAGAGGGAATGCAGCATGAAGGGGCTTTCACCTCCAGACAATGCTTGCACACGTGTGCTCCCTGCTGTTCACAGGGAACCTCTTCTGTTCCAGGGCACTGAGCAGAGGGGACAGACCCCCTCGGCCAGCACACAGCCAGCACATGGCCTCCTGGCAGGCTGCAATTGGCTGCTGCCCTGCAGGACCCCCAGGCTGCTCCCCAGCCTGTAGGCCCCAGCACAAGCATTAGAAAAGAGCACGTGAAATAGTCCGTGCTGACTGCAACTGTACCTCAGGCAAAACCAGTGCTTTCAGGCTACAATTACTTAATTCAGCATAAGCCCCAGAGGTCCCTTAAGTCCCACTCCCACTGGCTGAGCCAGCAGTGTGACTGCTGCATGTGGCAACAGGAGGGCCATGCTTTAGAGCTCTGCCTCTAATTGGGACCTATGGGGCTCCACGTGAATCACTGAAAGCAGCTCCCTTTCTGCCTCTGTGCTTTATTCTAGTTCATTCCCATTGTTTGGGAATGAAATTTGCCTTAGATTCAGCGCCACCTAACATTCAGGTCAGTATGGTACTGACATTAGAGAGCATTTAGCTGGTCATATATGGGTCATAACAATAAAGACCAGACAGTGCAAACACAGCACAGTGCACTAAAATAATCCTAACTCAGTTTCAAATGATATGTGTTTTCTATATACCACTTCTCAGTGTGTCTGAGCACTTCTCAAGCAGTTTATATAACCACTGTACAGGTACAAGCAGACTTCAGCTGCTCCTTCTCCTTGGGAGCAGCCAACAGAGCCTACATCCACCCCTTATTTTATGATTAAGTTTAGTTTCTTCCAGTTATTCTGATTACAATGGGGCGGTGGTCTGAGTTTAAAGAAAATGCCATCACTTCACTGCAGACAGAAGCTCCCAACCCCAGGCTTGGCCAGCCTACCTGGAAAGGAAAGTCCTTGGGATTTATGAAGTCTTCCCAAAACTGACAGCAAAACAACTCCTCATCAATCAAGAACAATCAAGTTCAGTGCTGGCAGCATAGGCATTCCCCAGAGCTTGGAACTGGGAGCACATCTGGCTTGTACAACAAAGGGTAACATATAGAGAGATGAGGTTATAGTGAAGAGGTAATCCTGACTCAGCTTTTCTTCCTCCGTCTTCCCCCTCCTGGCTTTGCAAACTGAATACTTGACGTGAACTGTGTTACTTCATTGCATGTGTGTTCACCTGAGGTGAAGGAAGGGCTCCAAGTGGAGGACGAATGACCCCAAGTACTCCACAGAAGTGGTTAGGGAAGGCTGGTCATCGGCACAGCAGGAAAACCAATCCTGTCAGATGGCCACTGTGCACAGCAGCCACCAGCAGTGGGCAGCAAGGAGGGAGGGAAACACAGAGAGGGGAAGCAGACTAACGCTGTACGGACAGAAAGGAAGACCAGAAATGATGGTGAAATGGAGAGCAACAAGAAGAAATAATGGGGAATAAAGCAAGATAAAGGATGGAAGAGAAAAGATGAGCACCAGAGAGTTTATATTTAGCTCTTACCAGCTCATAAAAGGAAGCTATAAATCAAATATCCACATTTAAATCAGTTTGAAAGAAAATCCAGATTGGTTTTGTACTGAGCAGGCTACCGAATTCTATAAAAGCTAGCTCCAGCTATTACACTGATGAAAAGAGGTTTTTCCCCCTCTTATTATAAATGTATTCTCAATTATTAAAGTGATCCTGCTATCAAGAATTCTGTGACTCCTACAGTATACAGCTGCTATATGTTAAATTTTTCAACTTCTGCTTTTAAGGCTGCTTATCTGCTTTGGGATTAGCAAAGTGCATTCTGCATACGGCTGCACGCTTCTCTACTTGTTGGCAGCCTGGAACCAAGAGCAGAGAGAACATGGCCCATGCTGCAGTGCTCCCTTTCCCCTGGCTGCTCACAGGCGCTGCTGAAAGCAATGCAGGACAGTTCTCATTACTGCTCCTGACAGGCATTCCTGTAGCCTGCACCACGCTTCATCACATTTCTTCATAGACACAGTGTGTGATTCCTTAGCTAGCTGACCTCACCTAGACCTAACTCTGTGTTTCAGTTGGGTAATCTGCAGCTGTCATCTCCAAGCACGACTGATAACGTGCACATTAATTGAAACGCCTACTTAAAAATGCATAAATGTGCATCAGAAAGCACTGCAAAGAGGGATCACCTGTCGCTGCTTCTGAATCTCCACTTCCCTCTCATCACACGTTCATTCTGACATCCAGCCATTTATACCTTGCATCCCTATTTCTTTGTAGGTAATAGGTATGAGTCAAACGTTTCTATTTTTTCTGCTTTCAGAGGGTGTTCCTTCTGGAATACACGGTGGCCTTTGAGGTATCTGTGGTTTTACCTCAATAATAGCCTACGCTGCATCTCATCACTTGGCTCGTGAGATCCACCCAAGTTTCAGGTTGTTCGATGTGGGAAGTCTACTCTAGAAGGTCAAAAGCAATTTATGAAGCCACTTCCTGCATTTAGCTATTTTAACACATAATGCCATATACGTTTATAAGAATGTGTGCATTATCACTTCCAAGCGGTGCAGAACACGGGCAGAGGACTAAACGAGTCCCAAAGAACACGGCATGCTTCTCAAACCCATTTCTTCCCAGTTTCAAAGTAAGTAATAAAAATTAAGGTCAGAACTATCTTGTTAAAGCTACCTGTATTGCATGCAAACATAAACAAGCTAGGAAAGTCCAAAAGCAGAGGAAACGTTTCACCAGCACCAACAACCATTGCTTTATGGTGCAGAAGGCAAACCCACCTGATGTGACAGCCTACCTGGTGGGTTTGTTGTCACTCAGCCCAACTACTCTCCTTACTCATCAGCTGGCCAGGACATTTCAGCCCTGAACCTTCCCAGCACTTTCACCTCCTCAAGGGCAAGGTAGAAAACTAAATTTGTTCTCGCAGAAAAGCAGGTTGCAGGCTCTCACAGAGAGGTTAAGCAGACAGAAAAGATCAACAGCCCTGCATATAAACGTCTGTCAAGATAGAAGATGGAAAACACTGAAAGTACTATATAACACCACATCTGATTCTAAACAGAACAGGGTACAAAAGTCTTCCTTCGTGTCTCAGCAGCTCATTCTGCAAAGAATCAGTACAAGTAAACATGGATGGCTATTTATAGGCAATACAAAATACGTGTCAGGAACACCTGGAGCCTCTCCTTGCCTCATACAGTGCTCTTCCATGGCAGCCTCCTCTTCCCAAGGTTTCTCTAAATCAGAAAAGATTTTTATCTCCAGAGATTGCTGAAGTATTTGATGTGAAGCCTGATTTCTTGCAAAACTGTAAGAGAACTATGGTGTCCTATTAATAATGAGAATTTAAATAAATACATTACAGAACATGTATCAGAGTAAGGTAGGGAGCTATTAATTGAATAGATAATGCAGCTTTGTAGTTGGAAAAGCTTTTATCTAACTTTTTACCTCCGTTACATCTCTCTCACCTTGCTCTTAAGAACACGCAGGGTGACAGTGGCTCAGCCAGCAGATAGCTACAGTAACGCTCACAGCTTGCTAATTTTAGTTTGGCTTTGCTTTGTGTCATAGGAAAAAGACAAAATTTAGAAGTTCAGACTGAAGACAGGTTTTGAAATTATCGCTACGGTTTTCCTCCGGCCAAATTTACCAGTTCAAAGAAAGCAGTACAAAAATGACCTGAAAGTCATGCTCAATTTGAGAACCACTGCCAGCTACAAATCAAAACAAAGGGGGAAATTCAAATGACACGTAAAAAAAAGAAGTGTGGGGAAAGTAAGGTTCCAGGTTTAAAACTCCAGAGAGCTATCAAACCTAATACATCACGACTAGGATTTTTCAGTTAGCTTGTATTACATCATACACTGTTGAAAGAGCCCATCACAACTCAGGCAGCAGAGCCAAGGGAAGGAAGGGCACACTTCACATTTGGTACAGCTCAACCAGGTCTCTCAGACAGCTCAGATCCAGCAGGACTGAAGGCAAATATTCTGCCGTGTCAGGGTTCCTAACAGCCAATGCTAACCCAGCTGACTGCATGACACCCTGTCATTTTGGTTGGGCCCCCAATGATCTGTCAGGGCTCAAACACGCCACTTGCAGGAGAACAGTTGGTGGGTCTTTAGGTGGGTTGATTGTCTCTGATTCTCAGACCCACCATGTAATTAATCCATGCACATTTTAGCTTGTAATGACATTAGTTAGGGGAGAACATTACTCTGTCAATCACCATTTAAAAAGTAAGAAAGACATTACTGCAACCAACTTTCGTTATCATAGAGAAGACTATTTGTGAAATAAGGTCGTGGGTTGTTTGTTTGTTATTTTCTTCTAAGCAAAAACTTTTTCCATTCCTCCCTATGTTATCTATCCTCTCTTGCTTGCATGTCCTTTTAACATATGAAACAAAATACTAAATACATGAAATACTGTCTTAAAAGGAATATTTGTCATTCTGTTTGCCAATCACACAACTGCCTGCCATTCTCAGCCATCCCAGATATGCCATGGAGGTTCTTCACAGAAGAAATATGCATAATGCATAGAACTTCAAACAAAGTAGCTTTTGCCTTGGACTATTTTCCCCTGTGCACTATTCCAAGAAAGCAATATAAAACACTATAAAAGGGCAATACGTTAAATTTGCAGAGGGGTCTTTTATTTGTCTTTGAAATTATTCATTACAAACAAATGCTCCAAGAGAAGAACTCATCAATAATTGATGGAATGAGAGCAGGAAACTATCAAGGGAGAAATAAACAGTACTGGGAAACCTCAGAAGAAAAACGAGGAAGAAAATGCTCACCAACGACACTGTTATGGGTTAAGACACCATTCCCACTTACCACTGGCACTGCAACCATCAGATCGTAAAGCAGCAGGCCACACAACATGTCTCTAGGTTGTAACAAACCTATGAAACAACGGCAAACTGATGACCAAAACATAACATTCAGAGTACACTTTATGTGCAGACTGAAATGCACCATTCTCACTCTGGGTACAAACTAAGCGTATTATTCAGCAAAGTTTTTTTTCCACATTTCTTTCCTAGCAGACTACCTAGAAGTGTATCAGTGATGTGGAGCTGCTCTTTACAAGCACAAACGTCTGGATCTTTGCAAAGAATAAACCGAAGTCTTTAACTGCAAATCTGCAGCGAACCTAAAATGAGGATTACTTCCAACTCGACCAATAAAATTCAAGTAGCAGTGGGTTACTGTTCTGTGACTGCAGGAGCTGCCCAAACGTCTCAGTGTGCCCTGCAACACCAAATCACATCAACTGTTTTAAGAAGGCCCTAGCACCACGGAGAGCGCCAATGGACGGCCTGAGTCACAGAGGATGCCTGGTTCCTGCTGCTGCACGAAGTCGTTCAATCACCAAGGTTAGGAAAGACCTACAAGATCACCCAGTCCAACCATCCGCCCATCACCAATAGTTCTCTCTAAATCATGTTCCTCAACACAACACCCAAACGTTCCTTGAACACCTCCAGGGTCGGCAACTCCACCACTTCCTTGGGCAGCCCATTCTCAGCGCCTGAACACTCTTTCAGAGAAGGAATATTTCCTAACACCTAGCGGGAACTTCCCCTGGAGCAGCTTGAAGCCATTCCCTCTAGTCCTATCACTAGTTACATGAGAGAGGAGACCAAGCCCCAGCTCACTACAACCTCCCTTCAGGCAGTTATAGAGAGCGACAAGGTCTCACCTCAGCCTTCTCTTCTCTGGATTGAACATCTGCTCACCAAAACCATGCCATTTTTTCAAAGCTTCAAGGTGAATGCGTGAAGTGAATGATGAAAAGTACTTTTTTCACTTATAACTGCCCCTATGGAGCAGTGTGTATCTCCCCTACCTGGCCACTGTAAGACATAGGGTCAATATTGTATACGTATCTTTCGTATTTAATTTCATATATCATATACCCATACTGCAAGGCCAAATGATGGCAATTAAACGTTAACCTGAGGCCATAGTTCTGTCTGAAATAAAGGAGATTAAAGACCTGAATGCCACTATAAGTCAAAGGCTCTGCTGACACAGGAGTGGGCCCCAGCCCGCTGGCAACCAAACCCTGATGGAGCCCTGCTCAGCCAGGTTCTCTGCCAGGGGACAGCTCCCTACTCAGTCCAGTGCCTGCACCGCCAGCAGCCTGTGCTGCTTTGTGCCTCTCTCAGACACTTCTGAAGTATTCCAGTACCATCTCAGACCACTTTTCCTTTAATGCTTTTTATAGGCACAGCAATAACATTCCGCAATATATCTCAGGTTTGAAAATCCATTGAAACCAACACACAAAGCATAAAAATAATTTTTCAGGGTAAGCACTCAGGCACAGAAGATCAAACCTTGGCCCTAAGACTCTGCTGCCTGGTACCTGGAGCCAAAAATAAAAAGCTCAGCTACAAAGAGACTGAATGCAGCCAAGTTAATTTTGTACAAAAGCAGAGGAAAGAAGAGGGCAGTACACCGTGAGTGAATTGGATTTCAGATCTCCCATCTTTTTGGTGAGAGATGTACAATACTGACAGCACAGATGGCACCGGCTCAGTCCTAATCAAAACTAATGAAGTTGAACTTGATACACAACCCTGTAATGAGCAGAATGTATTTTTGTTTTCCCAGTCATTTTGAAAGCTATCACACAGCAACAGAATCATTAAGCCAGCACATTAACTGCACAATGTATTGTAACAGAGGTAGCACTTGGGAACACCTGAGAAAGGCAGTGGCAAACAAGGATACATGTGCATTTTAACAGAACTGCATGTTGCTTTCCTGTCCCAGTACAAAGTCTCAACGGTATCACATATCTATAACCTGTATGGGAAGAAGCCACGTTCAGATTTCTTACTTTTAAGAGAAACTTCACAAGGCACCACACTTAAAAAAGAAAAAATCCTCTCATTAGCATTTAAATTCATATATTGCATGCGCCCAGCAAAGAGCGTGGTAATGAGCTAGATGACATTTCACTTTGCTAGCAGCTACAGCATTAAAGTCTTCATGCTTGAGGGGCAGAGATAAATGAGGAGAATATGGACTAACTGAACAGACTCGCCAAGACCACCGTACCACTGCTACACTCAGCGCAGAACTAAGCAGCCTGCATTTCTGCTTTAATTCATTTTCAAATAAAAATACAAAAATCAGAATACGGAAGCAAAAATCAACAACAGAAACAGACACCAGGCTCTGCTGGATCAGCTGAAGGAAGGGAAGAGGCCCCAGCACAGACTGCCCAGTGCACCATGCCTCCATGCCGAGTCACAGTGACCACGTGCAGCTGTGTGTCCAGCACGGTGCTCCGGGCTGAGAGGAGGTGGCAACAGCTCAGCTGCTGGACTGAGCACGTGGCAAACACACAAAGCACAGACAGGAGATAGGAGCTGCAAAGTGACAGGAGTCTGCTCGGCTGATAGGAAACGCTGAAGCAAAATCTCTCTGCTCTACCTGCTCACACAGCCCAAGGGCTGGATGTTCAGGACTGCCTGCACGTGCAGCTGGACTGCTCTGCTACAACCAACTGTTCACAGCTTTCAATAAAAATGCCTTCAAACCGAAACCCAACCATATATGCCTCGGTTAAACGCTGCGTTTCATCTGAGCTATGAAGTCTGTGATTAAAAAAGGAAAATTAGGCACCCTAACAAATCCTGCCTGCTGCTTCCCTTTCAAGGAGGAGTGAGAAACACAGCAGAACAGACACCGCTCGTGTAATAAACCCATCCCCGCTAGCATTTTTATTAATTACTTTCATAAACATATATTGCGCCTTGCAATTAAAACCCCGTGTGCCAAGTTGCCATGGCAGCACAACTTGCCCAGAAGAAGAAATCGGTGGGGTTCAGCCCCGAGCAGTGCCCGGAGCTGGGCAGGAGCCTTCTGCAGCACGTTTGCAGGGTGCCTGGCAGGGACAGGGCACAACAGAGAGGGCTTAAACAGCTCCCTTGTTTCCTATTGCACAGATCAATGCAAGAGGGACCTGCTGCATTTCCAGGGAGGCTTCAGAGGAATGCAAATGCTGCCTCTTCCCTCCGATGGTCCGCTCCATCCCCTAATAGCCGGCAGCAGTGCGGGCAGATGGGTCTCAGCTATAAATAGGGCCGTGCCAGCTGCCTGCCCGCGCCGTGCCCGCCGTGCTGCTGGCAGTGCTCTCTGCCAGCCCTGGGGCACGCAGCGCCCGGTGCGAGCCAGATAATGAGGTGAGCAGCGAGCTGCTGGCGCTGTAATTAGCTCCTGGGATGAGATATCCCTTGCTGGAAGGGAAGCTATGAATGCCGAGAGAACCTCAGAAGTATAATTAATAACGCTGCGCGTCGTCTGCAGGCGCTTAACATTCAAACACAATTCTTCACCATGACACCATTCTTGCTTTTGGTTACATAGAAATTAGCGATAGATAAAAATAAACCTCAAACACCAACCGCAGCAGCCAAAAATAATCCAGCTGGGGAGCCAAGCCTAGCCCTCTGCATGAGTCAGCAGCAGGCAGGCGGGCGTGCAGCAAGGCACAGGGTTTGCCCATCCCCATCAGAGCAGTGCCTGGCACACCGACAGACCCTCCTCCTGCTGTTCCAACGCAGAGGAGCAACCCAAAAGCATCTCCTCCCTCCCTCGATTTGCACAGATGCTCTGAAGCCAGCAGCAGGCTTGCAGTGCGATATCTCTCATGCAGTCCCTAGGATGCAGGTGACCCCTAGGAGCACACCTGTCTGACAGGGCTGATAAAGCTGGCACTTCACCAGAAAATGCACTGCAAGGTACTGGCCATAAAATGACTGTCTGCCACTGCCAAATGATGCAGCTAATTTGGGAAAAAAGACACGGTGTTTGTTATTCTTTTTCTCTCCTTTCTTTCACGATTACAGAGTGGGGGCTTGATTCTGCTTTCCCTGCAGCCAGCAGAAAAGCAGCCCCATGATGGTCTTAGAGCTCTAAAGGAAAAGCTATGTTTACAAATTGAGACCTTGACAGAAATCACACCGAACTCCGCAACGTGTTTCACACATTTACAAATCTATGCTCATAGAGCTGTTATCCATAGACCAAGCAAGCATATCTTGCTTACGTTTTTAAACACTGTGATTTTCCTTGAGTACGTCTGTCACACTGCACATACTTCCTCTGTATTCCTAATGCTTTCAGAATGGAGCTCTCATTTCTCCTCTAACCGATGCGAACACTCTACGCAGCAGATCAAGGGAAGGAGTTATTCTTCTGCACTCAGCGCTGGTGATGTTGCACCTTGAATATGCTGTGCACCAGCAGGATGCTGGGATGGCAGAGCACCCAGCACAAACCAGAGCAGATTCAAAACTACACTGGAAGTCTCCAAGACTTCACCAGACCAAGGTGCAGCTGTCCTGATAGTGCCAGTCATGCTCTGGGATGGAGGCTGGGATGGCTGACCTCCAGACCAGATGTCCCCTCCCCATGTCCACAAAGGCCCCTCAGTCACACACTGCACCCTGTGCTGGCACTGTTTCCATCTGGGACCTCTGCTATAAGGGTTAGAATTCTCCAAGCAGACCTGCAGAAGGGAAGAAGAAATTACGAGGTGGTAAGTGAGGATCCCACTCAGGAATCGGGCTCCAAACTTTGATTTCAAGTCACCTGCTGCGCTCAATTTGCCCCAACTCGCTGCCTGGTTCAGAAGGAGAGCAGCTGCCAGGCACTATCGCCTCCCCCCAACGTCCATCAGGATCCTCCAAGCCCCTGCATCCTCAGCACGAGCACACGCAGGGCCCCCACGCACAGCAGTGCATGTAAGTGCAGAGCAAGGCACCAAGCAGGCAGCAGTCACTTCAGCAGCTACAGAACAAGTCAGTAGGAGGAGACAGCAAATACTCACAGTCGCTGTTCACAGGGTAATCTTTCTGACAAGGTAATCTCGAACACACTTTAACCCACGTACCGCTAACGTACCTCCGTCTTGACACTTTAAATATCCACTTTTCCTTCACATGAGAATTCGCCTCAGCAGCAGAGCCAGAGAAACAGGAACGTTCACTGCCTCTTCCTGGGTAGCTGGCAGTTTTCATTTCTCATAAGTGACTATCAAAGATTTTTGTTCAATTATATGCTCAAATTGCCAAATTGGGTAAAACACATCCTCTGCAGAACTATCATCTCATCCTTGAAACGATAAAGTCATCTGCCTGAACAAGCTTAAAAAGCACACGAGAGGTTTCTTCCAAGCACAGAGAAATACGAATCCAAGGGGAACTTGAGGTGTAGTCAACAAGGCTCAAAAAAATTCTTACCACTACAGAAATACACAGCCGAATTCCTGCAGTGTTAGCTGACAGGGAAACAGAGTGGCTGAGGTTGGAAGGCACCTCTGGGGATTGCCAGGCCATGCAGATCACCTTCAGGCAGCAGCAGCTGAGCATCTCCCAGCACAGAGATCCAGCAGCTTCTGGCAGGTGACTGTCATCACATTCAATGAAAAAAGAAAAAAGATGGGGGTTTCTCATCATTCAACAGAAGAGGAATGGTTACAGTACACCGAGCTCACAGTCAATGTCTTCTGAAACAGCCTGCTTCTTCAGAAATGTGTACATTTAGAGGACACAAACAAGGCTTTTTCCATTTCTGCAGCAGACAAGGTGTTTCCATCACGTCGAGGCCTCCAGGCCAGAAACAAGTGTTTTCATTGTAAAACATTAAGCTCCAAGCACTACAGGAGAGCAGCAGAACAAAAGGTTTTTATCATTACTCTTCAAGCTTTAATTACCTTTATCAAATGCCATAGGAGTCTAGCTATTTTTAAATCCCTCCACTTCATCTGTAATTAAACTGACTTAGCACAGATTTGGTTCTTCCCCACACTGCTCTATCCTAAATAAAACTTGGTATTTTCACGTAGAAAATTCCTGAGGATATTTACGGACCAATCAATCTCAAAACAGCAGCATCCAGAAACAATTCTGGGTTTGAGCTGTCAGTTAAAACCCAAACAAAATCCATAATCGGGAGGCAAAAGTAATACACTGAAATCACAGGAACACAGAGACTGGAAAAGACCTCCAAGATTTAGCAGGCAAAGCACTCCGCGTAGCAGAGGCAACCGGGCATGAAAAG
Source organism: Cyrtonyx montezumae (assembly GCF_038088225.1). Classification (NCBI taxonomy): domain Eukaryota; kingdom Metazoa; phylum Chordata; class Aves; order Galliformes; family Odontophoridae; genus Cyrtonyx; species Cyrtonyx montezumae. Next base: position 25,425,562 of record NW_027071825.1, read on the forward strand.
ATTTGGTTTTATGCCGTGGAAATGCAATTTGTGATCACTTAAATGCAAACTGACACTGCGCCTCTTATTATTACTTACGTGGTGTTCTGTTTGGATGATGAAAACTAAAATGTCAGCTTCCTTTTAATTTATTAATTACTTTCAGTCGTTTGTGCTGCAGCTAATAGCTGTTCCTAAAAAGTGTAGTATTTGCAAAGAAGAAAATGAGACATTAAGTACTTCTATGAGGCCCTAATTACTCCTATTAGAAACCGTCGCTGTTACTTAGCGATTTCTTTTCCTGAGCAAAACCCCTCCTAAAGCAAGGCCAGAATGCAGTGCAACCCTTCTGTACCCTACCCACAGGGCAGCCAAAGCAGCTCTTGCTCCAGCACTCGCACACATGGCTCACGTGGTGGCAGGGGGCAGCAGCTGATGGGGCTCTGCTGCAAAAGGAAACAAATGCACGCATGGCCACGAGAAACCATAGGGAACATGTGAGATTCTTGGTAGAGAGGCTATGGACACAAGTTTAAAGGGTGGAGGATAGGAAGAAGGCGCAGAGAGCCCGAAACATAAAATATTCATGCCGTGTGATTTAAAAGCTTCTCTCTTTGACCCGCTCAGAGCTGATCAATAAATGCTTTTCAGGAATATTCTTAGCATCGTGTGACTTGCAAATATGTGTTAACTCAAACTATAATGCACATCTCCGCTGCTCTGGCATCCTAAAAGAGTGCTAAGTATAGCTCAGAATCCGACAGTATTTTTTAAAATACCTCATTTGTTCCCTCTGCGTTCTTCTGCTTTGATAATTATTTCTTTTCTTCTCTCCCTGACTCACACACAGAGGCGACCGAAGGAGAATGAACAAATAGAGGTGGGAGGAGAGCGGAGAAGTGGCACCGACTTGAAAAGCTCTGAATGCCTTCAATCATCTGGAAAATCACAAGTAGCAACCTTCTAACTTCTGCAATTAGAGACTCATGACACGTACTGCCGAACAGCTTCAGCAGTTCACTACTACGTGCAATTACATTTTCGAGGCTTTTCCTCATTTTTATGCTGCTGCTTTATGTTCTCATACAGTATTTCAACAGTTGTGCTTCAGATGTCATGCTGAAGACAGCAAAAATAAGCATGCGTGATGGCATGGACAACATAAAGATACTAACTCTCATTCACAAGCCCATGGCACATCAGGTTTTAGGTTCCTCCTTCCAATGCCTTCTCAGTCTCCCTTTCCTGCCTAATTTTGGCAGTGCCTGTCAGCAGGTATTTTGAAAATACAGTATGTAATCCTCCAAAGGGAGCTCACACATCTCCACTTGCTGTGCCATGCTGCATGCAAACCCACACCTGCACAGGACTGCATAGGCAACTGGTCACATTTCAATAACCTGACTTTGTGAGACTGAAAATTGGTTCTGCATTCCCTGCAATTAAAAGACAGTGGCAGCTACAACACACTGCATTTCAACCCAGAATTTGGATAAATGTAAATCAGTATCTCCCAACTGAACGGGAGATATCCTAAAGAAGTGATATGTATTAAAGAGAGGAATGACATTTTACTTGGGAGAGAAAGAAGTGAAATACAAATTGGAAAAAAAAAAAGGAAAAAGTATTTTCTATCGAACTGAAAGGCATGAAAACAACACAACACTGATAAGGAAGCGTGGCTGTACTATGAGGTGACTGCAGGCTCCTTCTCTTCAAGGAGCTGCTTCTTCAAGGGGAAGCAGCAGTAATTCTATCACTGCTCAGGCCCAGGAGATTGGAGACCGAGCAAACAGAATGAATTTGAAAGTAATCCATGTCAGACCCGTTAATACCACAACATACATCTCCTTGACATTAACAGAGACCAACAGACACAAATAAAGTGCAGACAGCAGATAATCTGTTTATGTTTCTGCTCTGCTTTTTAAGTAAGAATGGATTTGGTGAAATGAAAGGGCTCACTGAAAGCTGTACGCTTTCAGCTATTGTTTTTTTTTTTCAGTAATTATTTAAGAATTCTTGAAATGAATAGGGTAAAAACAGTGGCTGGTTATTTCAGATTTCCACATTATGGATGGGATTGCTAGACAACTCAATGAAGACAGCAAAAATTATCGTATTTTTAAATACAAATGGGGAATATGAGAATAATAACTACTGGTGCACATTCAGTAGTTGCAACAGACTAAATTATGTATGTATATATATAATGCATTAGATGCTAAAGGAGTCTGTCAAGCGTAAATTAAGAAACAAACTACATTAGTATTTCACTTCTGAGAAGAATACGACCCACTATAATTAAGATAAATGCTTACACTTCAGGTACATGTAGCACACAGAACATTATTCAGTGTGTCTGGAATAGCCACGTTTGTGCTACAGCCTTTCCTAGGCAGGCAGGTGCCAGTGCCACCCCACCGACCTCACCATCCCCTTCAGCCCATCCTCTGTGTCTCCTTAGCAGAGCCACGCAGGGGATGGCAGCATTAGGGCTATTGGACTATTCAGCATTGAAATGGCAAGAAAATCCTCAAGCACTGCTTCAAAAAAACAGTCTTCTGGGCACTGCATTTCAGACATCTATTATCCACTCTCTTTCTTTGCCCAAGTACTGTTTTGTTGAATCAGGTGAGGAGGCCCTTCTAAACTCTGCCTATGTGCTGAACACATGTTCTGTGACAGTAACTTCCATTCTGCTGACTGCACGTAAGCACTGATACCATTCAAGCACCATCTTGTAATTGCAGGCATTTATGTGCATTGTTTCTATTTTAGATCTATTTTAAAGGCTTCATCATCACTCCATGACCTAGCTTCTTTATCTTGTCATTTCTGTGGCACTCACTGCAACAATTAACACGGCCTGCTTCCAGTGCCCAATTACAGGGACAACGTTACCCTGTAGATGCATAAGACAGCTTTTCAGTAAACTTGCTCTCACCAATACATCACTAACAGTGATGCACTCGGATTTTCATCTTGTTTCTCATGGGAATGAACCTTCCCCAGCCCATGTGGGGCTCCTGCCTCCCTCCCTAAGGAACTCAAGGGGCAGGAGGAGGGGATGCTCTCTGACTGGCACCTGACACAGAGCTGCTCCGTGCTGCCCATCCTACTGGGAGACAAACTGATTATGACTGTCATGACAGAAATGGAAAATTAATGACTTCAGACCTGTTATTTTCACTAAATTACATTCTTCCTTGCCTCTGCAATCACTGCTGGGCAGCACAGATTCGTAAAGGTGCTAATTTCTTGTGCCTGTGAATAGCTTGCTGCCTCCAAACACGTGGATGACACCTTTGTGTTCCTTAGAGCCTAGAACACTACAGCGATGACTTATGGATTTCTCTGAGTAGGGAAAGGTAATGTCCTTCACAAGATCAACCTTCACTTGTTTTACATTTTGGGTAAGACTTTCTTCTTCACGACTCAGACTTTGTCTGAAGTTCAGCTAACTCTGAACAAGCTGTCCTCACATCCATTCCCTCTCTGGTGTTTGTTTTGAGGAAAACTATGTTGTTTCCTAACATTCAAATTAGTTACCTTCTGTTTCTTCCAGAAAGGGCACCACAGCTTACTCCTCCATTCAAAGATGTGTCATCTTTATTCTGGGGGGTCAGCTGGGCTTTAACCATCATTACAACAAGCTCACCCTGCTATCTCCTTGTTAGCACCAAGCAGTAGCTGTTCCCGTGGGGAGCCAGAAGGGCTTTTGCACAGGCAGAGCAAGAGGTAAACGATAAAAACCCATCACCAACAGCACCTGCAAAACAGAGAGGCTGAGGAACACCACTACGCTGCTCACAGAGATATGTACTCCCAGAGGTAATAACTGTCTTCTTGAGTTTGCTGAAAGAGCAGCCCACTCCAGAAATACATTTCAATACAACACAGCACAGCAAGACCAGTAAGAGCAACGTGTACAACGCATCAAGAAAGCAGTGTACAACAGCCTGCCACAAGCCTTTGTTTCATCTGACTTCTGTTTTCACACACTTTCATCCCAGTTGAAAATGCTCCCATTTGGATTACAACTGTGAATCTTTGAAATGTTTTGATCAACAAAAACTTACTTGCTTTGCAACTGCTCTTCATTAAGTATTAATTGCTCGTGCCCTAGAGACTTCTAGTTCCCAATGTAAACTGGAAGAAGTAACGTAAAAATATTTGATATCAATATTCACACTCAGAAAGGCTACTGAACTTTTCTGTTCCCTTCTGATCTCACCCAAGTGATACAGTGCTGGCATGCCATGACTCCACCGGGCTCTGCTGCCCTCGCAGCCAGCAGGGAGCACCCAGGCACAGCCCCAGGATGCATTCAGTCTGTCAGTTACACTCAGACCCCTTACACCAGCTCTTCATCTCCAGCCACGCTGCTGCTATTCACCACACTCTCAGAACAACACAGTGCAGATCCTTCTTGAAGCACCATTTGCTGGAAAAGATGGAAAGCACCTGGGTTGCTGAGAAGCCCTGAAAAATCAGGCCAGGTCTACTTAGTAAACTCAAAGGAGTACATAGGAACTTAACTTTAAAGCCTCAGGTTTCAAAGTACATTTTTACCTCTTTCTGTAACATCTTCAAGATCACGATATGCAAAGCCCTCCAAGCCACGTGATATGATTTTTAGCTCAGGACGTGCTACCTGATAACCATTTGAGTAACGGTTATGAGAGAAATGCTTCTTGTTTTCCTAAATCACTCACTCCTAAGGTCTGAGAAGATCAGAACTAAGATGAGTAAGGATGGCTGTGGAAGCTTCTCTCCTCTTTCTTGCTCAGTCCTATGGGGAGAAATATATGAACTAATCATAAGGAGAGCGTTATTCCAGAAGATAATATCTGACAGTAACGCAAGAAGAAACACTCTCCAGAATAAGGCATAAGGTTTTAACCAAAACATTCTTCAAACACCTAAAATCGACCCCTTTCCCAAGCTTCTCACACGGACTGGTGGGAATTAATGCTCTGCAGCACCACGTGCATTAAAAATCCTCCAGCCACCGAACACATCCCCGGTGCTGCACGGCTTCGCTCGGTCCTGTTTGCTGTGTTTGCTTCCAGGTTTCTGCAGCACCTCCTGGCCCTGCTCCAAGCCCTCCCTGGAGCCCAGCCCGTGCCCAGATGGGCTCTCTGCGTGCGGCAGAGCGGGACAAGGACAATTCCTCAGCCTCCCATTTTACATAAGCCCAAACAGCAGCCCTATGCACAAGGCTTCACTCCAACATAAAGTAGAAACGCAGTGTCTTCAGGCTGGTTCTGTGATCCAGGAAGCACCCTAAAGGCTAGCAGAAACCCCACGGCCACGTCTCAAGCATTAAAAACATTTGCTTCTGACTTGCTGGTATGACATTCAGTGCTCACACCCCTGAGCATTCTTTAGAGGAATTTATCTCACAGGTCTACGTGGTCTGAAAAGGTCCCACCTTCTGTGTTCGTTGCTGGAGATTGAGATGAGCATCAGGTTTCAAATCCTGAAAGGCAGAACTCCACAATGCAGAGTCAGAAAGAGCTCAGCACAGACACACATGCAGCCCGACATGGCTCTTTACCTCTTATGAATTCACTGCTAATAACAAAACAAGTGTGAACTGAAGGTGGTCCATTTTAAAACCCATAGCTACATATCTGATCCGGCTCTGAGTCTTCAAAAACAAGGTCAAAATAAAAACAAGACAAGAGAATCTCTTCTGACCACTGCTGAAAGTAAATTTAGAATCAAGCTGGTTACCAAAACCACTAATACACTGGGAGAAGGAAAGAACCAGGTCTAAATGTAAAGCAACATTATCTAAATTACAACCATTTTCAGTATTATAAGCAATGGTTAGTAAGACAGGATACAAATCCACTGGCACCAAACATTACATTCAGGCTCTAAATCTAACTGTGAATTCACAGAACTCCGAGAACAATCAAATGCAAAAGTAATGCAATGTATGCTAATACTGCCCTAATTCTGAAGTGAAATGATTAATAAGAAAGCAAAGCAGGTCAACTCAAATACAGCCAGAGATGCTGCTGCAACGGGGCAGAAGGAACTGACAAAGCAAAATCACAACCATAACCTGAACCTGATTTATACGCATGAGATTATGCTCTTGCAGACAACAAAGGAGGCACAAATAATAAACTGAAGTGTGACCACCAATCTTCTGTTACACAGAAAGCTCTCAGAGGCTGTAAGAGGGCTTCTGGTAGCAGGAGTCAAGGAACCGTGTTAAATGTCTAACAAGGGATCTACACAACAGTAAGCAATACATATAGAAGGTCACAGTCTTCTATATGAAGCAAAATGATTTTTTCCATTTAAAAAAAGAGAGCATTTACTACAGGATTTCAGATTTCAACTCTATTTTTGAACGTTCAAATATTCTGTCAGTCAACACAGGCAGTATCAGATGGCAGTAATGAAAAATAAGATATAATCTCAAATGAATTCATTTGTTATACAACGCCTTTTATGTTCACACCATCTTATTTCACTCCAAGGAAAAACAGGAAACACTGTTAAATCACAAAATAAGAGCAAAGCAATAGATGGAGAACAGGTTGGGGCAAAAGGGCCGGACAGATCTATAACAAAATGTGGCCTGTCCCTTAGAAATTCAGATATTCTAATAAACGTTCCAATACAGTACTCTGGAGTTATAATATCATGTTTTTACTGTAACAACCTATATTTTAAGTTTCTCGAGAAGTTTATGAAATAATTTAAAATATCTTTAACATTTTTACATCTATGGAAAACGAATGCTGTTTTTAAATCACGCTGCTCCATTTGTTTATTGTGGAAATGGACTGAAGACATGAAGTGACACGCAGCAGCCTGGACCAAAACATTCCCTTTTTTCTTTCTATGCATTATAGCTATTTCACTTCACAGAGATGAGAAACATGACTCTTCTGAACATGCTTTAACATATCGTTTTCAGTTCAGCACACACACACATATGCACACTTTTATTATGCAAGTCTTCCCATTAGTAATGCTGGTGATGCATTTGTCTGCACTGTAATGGAGCTAGACATGAGTCATGTCATGTACCTGCCTAAAAATCACAAGTCTTGGGCTCACCATATTACCAGACCCTGAATACAGAGAACTGAGCAAAAGCTCCTTAGTATTGCCATACTAATTCCAGGATTCCAATAGGAACTCTGCTTGCAGAAGGAATGAACAGTTAGACCAAAATATCTGTAATTAATAATTGTAACAGGCTGCCAGTTTCAGAAGGGGATCCTGCTGAAAATATTGCAAAGTTCTGCTGGCTCCTAGACTGACATTTTTCTGTGTATGGATGCAAACAGTGTTAGCAGGCATGTCTGAAACGTCTCTTAGTACCTATACCTTCATTTCTCAGCATTTCATGTTGCCAGTTAACAGGAACCATGTTCCCATAACAAAATTGGTAGCATAAACCAAACATCTACCCAACATCTCAAGACACAAGCTATACAAGCACACTGTTTTTCAAATAATAACTTACTGTATGGAAGAGAAATAAGAGTGCCCACAGTTGTAGTGGGTTCCACAGGTTCAGTAAATTCTGTAAGTTGCTAATACTCAGCTGTGGAGATATGCTGATGGGCAGAGCAAACTAGATGCTGTTTCCAACTCTGTTCAATATATCAGCCCTGGTTCCACAGCAGACTAGTTTGAATGTTGGATTTTATTTCTGAATGAATGATGTGTTATTCCAGGAAAACATGCTGCTGATGACAAGTGGAACAACACTGCCATGCTTAACCTTACAGTGGCCCATCGAGGCCTTGTTTACTGAGGGATCCTGCTGTTGGCTTCCCTGCTATATTTTGTCATTTCTGCATTGACGAAGTTATTTATATTGGGTTAAGAAACCCTTTTTGCAGTGGACTGCCTGTAGCATCCAGGCCATTGCTCAGAGATGTCACTGCAGTGACACGTGGGCCTCAAGGCCTGCTGGGACATCACCCAGTGGAACCCAGGCCATGACCACTGTGTACCATTGGCACCTGGCAACATGCAGCCAGCTGCTGTGCGACATGGGCACCTACCTCAGCCAGATGCAGAACGAGGAAACCAACAGGGAGCCATCTCCAGCGCAAACATCATTGGTCTGTGCTCCAGACCAGCTGCCCGAGGCCCCAGAGGCTGCTGCTGCACCCTCCTCTGCAGTGACTGCTGCCCCGGTGACTGTGCTGAAGCAGGACGGCCTAGGCAGCGCTGAGCTCCGAGGCCCCTGAGGAGGATGCCACCTTTCAGCCAAGGAGTGACAGCACAGCCGATGACCGCCAGCCCTCGGCGAGCCCATCAAATGCCACAAGTCTGTTTGGTGGAATGATGCTGCCAACACCTACACTGTCACTGATGAGACAGAGGGGCTGCAAACCACAGCCTCATGAAGAGAGCTCATAAAGCACGGAGCAGGGAAGATTCCAGCCACTAGGGCAAAATGGTGAAGCTGTCCACAGTGGTGTGGCTCTGGAAAACACCGGGCCCAGCTCCTGTAGATGAGGAGGGAGGGAGCACATATGAAGCAAGCTTTGGCAATGGAGGTTCTGTGTCCTCATTGCTTGCTCAAGGCACTTCTCGGGTGAAAACACCAGCAGGGTTATCATGGTTTCAGAATGCTTTAGCCAAGCTGGAAGTTGAAAGTGAACAACAGATCTCTTAAAACACACATTTCTCTTCTGCAATTCAAAGCCGCATTCCTCTCATCCTTCTGATTTTCAGCCTTGGCACGCTGTCAACTAACTCTACTCCTCCACATGATTTTCAGTTCCTCTTCCAACACAACACCAGCTCCAACAGTGATGCTGCTCGGCTGCTCCAAAACAGCCAACAAAGAACCAGGCAGAAGAGGACAGCTCCAGGTACCCTGCCTGGCTGACCTCATGAGCAGGGTGCAGGCAAGACAGAGAGCACAAGCACTCAGCTAATACCCCATAGTCTAATGGTCAGTAGTTCAAACAGATCTGTAACTACGTCATTTGTATCAGAAACCTCATGCTGATGGTACTGATGCTAACAGTTTTCCTTCCTTTTTTACACCTACAACTTTGGATCAGCTGCTGTTTATCAAACTAAAACTTCCCTAATACTTCTTACAGTAACCCAGAACCTCTTCCTGACATGAAACAGACATCCTTTGTTTTGCTGCCAGCTGAAAAGTCAGGGCTGCTTTTCTACAGGATCAATAATTACATTTCTCTCTTGAATCTCATCTGCCTTGTCAAATTTAAATCTTAGCCCAAATAATTCATAAACAGATATTCCTCACCTACACTGTATTCCAAACCTCTTTTTTTTTTTTTTTTTTTTTTTTTACCAACGTAGAACATTTTCAGCTTGCTATAAATCCCTTTTACAAAGACAAAATCAGCATCACATGAACACTTTGTTGTGGTTTTTATTTTCAAAATACAAGCATCACCAATGCAGCAGATTCATGAAATGAGATGGCCACCAAGCGCAACTGTACCAGTGCCCAACCATCACAACCATCCTTTCCCCCAGAAGCACTTCCCAGGCCAGGGTCATTTAGAAGACAGGAACTGCAAATGCACGAGGAAAACACAGGCAACACTTCCACCTGGACTTCAGCAATAACCTTCATATACTCTCATCAAGATTGAAGGAAATACAAAGTATCTCCATAAACACCATCTGAAAAGTTAATTCACCACCAAAACAATCTGTAAATTTACAGATAAAAGCAGTGGCACATCATATTTCTGCCTGTTTGCTGCCACAACATCCAAATTTAAGTAAAAAAAGGTACTTTGTTTTGGTACAACAGAATGCATCCTAAGCAGAGCTAGGAATAGACACCGTTCCTTTGAAGGGCACGATCCCTCTTACATCCTCATAAAGGCTTTTACAGAAGTGAAGTAACAGCAAAACTGAATTTAAAATTCATATTCAAATGGAAAAAGAAAAAAAAAAAAAACAACAGACATCAAGCACAGAAATAAAGCAGAGTCAGCAGATGAAACTAATTAACTGGTTCCCAAAATGCTAGACACCACAAAGTATGGTCTCCTCAGGTCCTGAGTTGAAAGACTGAAGATCTTAAAAATAATTTTGTTATGATAGCACAGAATTGCATTTGTAGTTATTAGATTTTTTTACTGTTTCATGTCATCTTCATAAGCCACTCCGAGTTACTGCCTGGAAAACATGAAGTAGCCAGTACTCCAGAGACAGCAGCGTGGGGTGAAGGCCTTTCACAGCCAGCCTGCTTGCTGCTTTGGTTTTGGTCGTTTCAGCACAGACTGTACTTATCTGACTCCAGCCACAAAGCAGTCCTCAAAGCCCTTGAAATGAAGAGAAAGCTGCCACCGAAACCTGCTGTTATGTGACTGTTTATAGTTCTTAAGTATATACAAATGTATATACATACAAGCTGCGTGAGCAATCGTTCAAGAAACCGGAATGCCAAAAATCTACTGGGTTATAACATGATTATTTTATGCTCCCATTCCCCTACTGAGGGCACAGGTTTAAAAGGAGAGCAATTTGTTCTTGACCTAACAACAACTGGTTACTCTCATCACAGATTTCCCTCTGAAATATTTATTCTTAGCATACTATTCGCCATTAAAGATCCTAATCCACAGCCCCCTGCAAAAACCTTGCTGAAGCCGTGGGAAGCGTCGCTGCCTCCAGCAGCTTGTCCCACTGCTTCTAGGGCAGATCACCTTCATGCATCCCAGTCCAACAGGAGCCAGCAGGGCTCTCAGGGAGTGACAGAGGAGACCAGAACTGCCGAGGGAAAGGAGGTGAGGCAGGGCCCTGCTTCATCCTGTTGCTGGAACAATTTAAACCGCCCCAGGTTTAGTCAGTGAGCATGAATCAGAGATTTAAATGGCACGCTGTGCTGAAAAGGATCTACAGAGATCTCAGTAGGAAAGATGGGGGGGAATATATCTTCCAAAAGGACACGAGTGTCTTGGATTTGATGTTTGTAATTTAAGCACAGACATCCAGTACAGTGGCATTAAGCAGCACCTGGCTCCAAAGCCCCAGGCAGTGCACCAGGAGGGCCTACCCAGGACCACGGCAGCTCCTGCCCCACTGCACATGTCCCAGTCCCACCTCCCCCAGCAAAGCTGCTAACGAGAACCTGTGTGCTGCTGTCAGCTAATAAGTGTTCAGAGCCTGGGGCATCAGCAGACCTCTTGTAGAGGTCAGAACGGATCCGCCTGAGCGCTGGAAACATCATCTGTCCATTTACAATTATAAATGTAAACGTCACACAAGAACAGCTTTTAAATAATACATGCCCAAGTATAAATAACCATCCAAGGGCAGAAACCTTCACTGGATGCAGGTACTCAAAGACATTCCTACCTAAAGCATGGGAAACGTGAATACCTGCGTGCTCTGTGGGTGACACACGTTGTCCTATCTCTGGGAGCTCTCCATACTCTCCCAAGTCATTATCCATTTTTTCCATGTAAATTTTCACTACGTGGATTCCATCCATGAAGCATTTGAGATTATTCAAATAATTTACAGAATAAGAAAAACAACAACGGGCAGATGTATTCCATGCTAAGAAAAGCAGCATAGTCAAGATGCAGAAATGCCCCCACACGATTAATGCTGACATCTCTGATCCTCCTCTTCTCAAAAACTTTTATTTTGTCCCTTTTTCTAACGTTGCTGGTCATAAAATGTAAGATTACAGGCAGGGGCGAACGCCACATGCAAAAGGTAAAACCTCTTTCAATCACTGCACGTATCAAAGTTCCCCGTCAGAATCAGCTCTGCTTTGCTCACAGTGAGCTGCAGGGTGATGAGCATGAGGAGCATGCAGCGATCCTGCCACGTCCTTCTCAAGAGGGTTACGTCTGGCAGCAGGCAGGGTGGCACGGTGATAAAATCCCAGAGATCCCCAGGCTATTTTATGGCCTCAAATGGCATTTCCCAGCCTCCCATCAGCACAGCTGAAAGCACGAGGGCTTCCCTGTATTCACCCTGTCCTTCACAGTACCTTGATAAAGGAAAAGCCCGGAGAAATTGCGGATGTGAAGGTGAGATTAGTGGCTGGTAATGCTTCCTTGAGGCTGTGCTGAGGAAGAGTGCCCTCAGCAGCTACAACCATATCACAGAATCAAAGAATCAATACGTAATAAGGAAAGATGAAAGAGCGCCGTGTTGAGAACCAGCTGTGGGAGAGTATACAAACAAATCCATTTCCCATCAACTTGATATCCCGTCGCAGCAACTATCTTTTGTTTGTACTGAAACTCCACTTGTCTTATGCAGAATAATAAGCTAATGAAACTGCAAATCATCACGTCGATCCACTACTCTCAACAGCCTATTTCCAGTATCTCTTAGTACATCACTTGACCAAAAGAGCCATTCTTATTAGCTTTGCTGAGGGTGAAAGGTAAGCATGGCTACAGACACTCAGCTGGCAAATAAATACAGTAAAAACATTTGTGAAAACCAAATAAATGCTACTTTTAAAAGGTCTTCATAAGCCGTACCATGAAAGGTGGCTCATTAAAGAACAGTGAACTGTTCAGCAGAAGACACACAGAGATTCTGCTCAAAAATAAACCTAGCATGACACCTCGTGCTTTACCAAGTACAATCACAAGATGTGTTTGTAAGCAGAAGTGGGAAAAAAAATCTTTCTGTAAGAAAATCGGTAAGAAAAGATGTCAAACACAGCCTTGTGCTTCTGGTGACCACAGTTTTCTTTCTCTGTAAGGAATGTTTTAGGAGGAAATCACTTGGCTGTTCCTGGAAACAAAGAAGCACATGGTATGTGGTGAAGAGCAAGTTACTTTTCTGGCTGCACTCAGGCTGCTGTTACAGGACTGGGATTTTCTTGCCTTTCCTCAGGCTGAACACACATGGCTCCAAACACAGGAACACAGCCGACCTTCACACTGCTGAAAGCACAGATATCCAGAGAAACATAATGGCACCACGGACTCTAGCTGCACTAAGGAGCTGAACACATTTGGTTTGCTTCTCCTCCCTTCAATCTCTTTATTTAATATCTTACACATACGTAACCATTTTCTTCTCCAGGCAATCTTTTTTCAAGGAATGTCAAGTTTCAGCAACCCCTTCGATGTATCTATCAGTGGATGAGCTCGCTTATTACCTGTAATACCAGCAAAGATTTGTTCAAATCTATTTCTTTGGTTACCGCTGTGTGATTTCACTGCTGTGCATTTCAGGCATATGGGAGTGGGATATATATTTTCCTAAACCATTTTTGTCTCAGAGATGCCAGCTTTAAAAGTCTCAGTACCTAATCAGATTTTAATACAAGATCACAAAACTTTTATACAAAGACAGCCTGAAAAATCAAAAGTGATGCGAAATTTCTACTGGAATTTTTTTAAACCCACCAAAATGTCCAGCACTATCACCTCAGAGACAGAATCTCAGAATTCAGCACCAGCTGGACTCCTCAGGCAGCATTAGTAAAACAGCAACAAACCTCCCTTAAATAACATTTGAAATCATGAGTTTAAAAAGCACTGTAAAGGATTGAAAGGCGCTTACTAAATTTAAGAACTCACGTGACTGACCACCATGTCAAATACTGCTGTCTTGAGAACAGCTCTAGGAAACGCAGGCTTGAACTTGGCTGGGGATGTTTAATTCCACATTCTCCAGGTTTACACAGAACAGGTTGAAGTGCAATCTTAAGAGTGAGCAAAATTCCAGCTTCAGATAAGCAAGTCAGCGTTCCTGCACCGAGTCAGATCGATGGTTAAAGAGAAAGAAAGCAAGGAGGCTGGGTACCTGCAATTCATGTTCAGGGTAGGGGAGTTCTGCTAGATTCTCTCCCCTCAAAACCAGCCTGAGGACAAAGGAAATGATCAGTGCCATGCTTGGGACGCGGGGAGGGAGGTATTGCTGCCTGCCCCACAGGACGCCACACCAATCCAATGGGGCTGTACATACAGGGTTCAGCTAAGGCACTATTCAGAAGAGCAAGCTTGTATACCTTGACGTGCTTGTAGCTACAGCACCACACAAATAAACACCTGATGCCTTCAAGTGGGGTTTCTTCTTTTTAGCGAAAGGTTTGGTCAGCTTCAAGGATTTCCTAGAACTTAGTGGATTTCCAGAGGTCACACCAAAACCTGTTTACTGGAAATGCCAACAAAGCCCTGAGCACAGATGCAGAACTACTTCATTGGGTTGAAACCAACCACGTGAGCTGGGAGGAATGAGACATTTCCCCGCTCGCTGGCCAAGTCTCGTGCACCGAGAACTACGTAGGCAGGAAACTAAGTACATCACCACATAGAGCACAAATACAGGTCTGGCTTTTGAGATGACACAGGGTTGAACAGCCTTCTGGAGCAGCCAAGAGGAGCCTTCTGAAATAAACAGCAGCTTCTCTAAGGAAGGCAACAGACACATCGCCACAGACGACAATACGTGCAAAGAACGCTACAGGCTTCTCCATAGTATCTGTCAGGGCTAATCATCAGCTCAGCTTAGCTAGAGGAATGTTTCAAGTCATATTTCAATCTGCTTTAAAGGCTGTGTGATGACAGAAACCAGCACACAAACTCTGAAGAGAGAAAGCAGGCAGTCTCAGTCGGGGATTTTAGACAGGCAATGCCGAAGCCCTTCGGAAGGCCGCTGGAACCCAGAGGAACTCGCACAGAACAGCGCAACATCAGGGAACTACAGTCAGGCTGGGTTTGATATACATCATACTACTTTATTCCATTGTTTCATCTTTCTTACAGGTTTAAAAACGTACAGGGGTTCAGAACCACCTCCACAAAACAGAGAGTACATCAGTAAGGGAGAGCTAGAGTCAAACCACAAGTGTGCGAACGTGGTTAGCTTCCATTACAAAAAGTAATAGGCACGATTTTACATATGCGTTTTGGTGAAAGAAGGAATAATAGTGCAGTGTTAAAAGGCACCAATAATCAATAGTTGGGCCTTTTTTTAAAAGCCAATAACCATCTAAGAAAATTACATTTGGTTCAAAATAATAATTTCAGTGTTTTATCGACTGGCATGCATCTGAACCCCTGGCAATTTATTTCACAAACCCGATGTGCGCCCCTGCAAAATAAAAAAAGATTTAATCGGTGGACCTGAAAGTCAGTTCACTACAAAAGGAAACACTGAAGCTCGTTGCCTGTATTTAATACTGAACCGTCTCGTTCACCTTCTCCAAGAGCACTTGTCTAGCAAATGTCTATTCAACAACTGCACAGGAGTATTTCTCTTAAAACGAGTACAGTGTTTTAATCCTGTAGCATTGACCTATTCCATGTGCTAGGAAAACATTAGGCACGGATCACAGTTTACATTTCCTCTAAAAAAAGGAAAAAAAAATCTGAAAAGAATACAGTATGTGCAAGCTAGGTTCACACAAAGGATCGGCAGCTACAACAGTAAGCTACTTAGACTTCCCAAAGAAAAGGTTCTGGTATTTATTTGTAGTTTTCTAAGCAGTGATGCACACTGCTGTGTGCTATTACCATATCTGCGTTAGGATTACCTGTGTAGACAATAAAGGAGAAGCTTCAGTACACCCTAAAGGACACTACATCCATACCGTGTGCTAATTTAACAGGATCGAGAGAATGAAAGACGAAGAAGTCCTT
Organism: Cyrtonyx montezumae; assembly: GCF_038088225.1. Lineage (NCBI taxonomy): Eukaryota > Metazoa > Chordata > Aves > Galliformes > Odontophoridae > Cyrtonyx > Cyrtonyx montezumae. The sequence goes on from NW_027071825.1 coordinate 25,441,152, forward strand.
ACGTGCGGGCAGCTGCAGTTACTCAGCTTAACTCGTAGGTGCCCTCAAACTAAAGCCCTGCAACACGAAGGGATGTAAAGATGCACGGTACGGAGGGGGGAAATCAAAGGAAATGAGAGGGGGAGGTCCGGTGACAGCTGCAGCAGAATGTGCCGTTTCATCCAAAAGCATCACGCCCCGTGCAGGTTGTGTGCACTGCGGGCTGCCTGTGTAACTGAGAATGGTACGAGGTGTGAGCAGAGACAGAGCTGCTTACAGATCTGCAACATCTACTGCGAGTCCTCAGGAATATAATTTACGGATAGCCACTTACTGTGTAGTTGATTGTTTCCTCGTTAATATATTTAAATTCAGAAGGCTACAGTATACTCCGACACAAAGATAGTAAGACAACTTTTCTACGAGGGCGAAAAGAGAAGGTAGTAACTAACTGGTGTGTTTTGTGAGGAGCCCCCTGCCACGCAGGAGCTGTATCATGCCCTTTGGAAGATTGAAGTTCTGACTTTCTCTGCTGTCTCTGCTGAACGGCTCTGCTCACAATTTCACTAGAGCTACAGACAGAGTCCAGCGACCCCTCTTACAGCAGCCTTTCCCCGAAAGCACTTTTCAACTCATCTTTAACAGTATAGCAAACTATTCAAGTAAACATTTCTCCTCTGGTAAGTTCCCAGATATAGCAAATGCGATCGAAACTCCACATAGGATGGCACGTGCCAGCTCTCTAAATGGAGCAGGAATTAGCCCGTTTCCTTGGCTTAGGGTCCTGTACGTCCCTGTCCTTCAAACGCGTGCAAGATGAACACATGGTCTCTGACAGCCTCCGCAGTCCCAGCCTGAAAACACTGTTGGAGAGGCTATAGATCACACAGTTGCAGAAACTATTGCTTATAGCAAGCCACGTCGTTAAGAAGGAAAGCGCAGGGTTCTCCAACACCCTAGAGCTCTCCAGCAAGAAGTATATGATATAGGGGAGCCACAGCATGTAGAACACACTGGTGATCCGAAACAACACCATGGCATAGCGGCGGTCGGGGCTGTGCCCCGTCTCCCCAGCAGCGTCCACTTCGTGGCTGGGAAACCGAGCCCTCCGATCGTTTATCTCTTTGGTGTGCTGCCGGCAGATTTTGAAGATGTGGAAATACGTGAAACATATGACAAAGGCAGCAGGAGCGTACAGTAAGCACACGATAAAGCCAGTGAAGTAGGCGTTAGTTAGCCAGGAGGTAGCACACCACTCAAAAATATCTCCGTGGTAACCAGGTTTTCCCCAACCGAAAAAGGAAGGCAAGAAGATCAGGCAAGAGTATATCCAGATCAGAATTATGCATATTCTCAAGCGACAAGGTGTGACCAGTTGATTATAGGAGAGAGGCTTTGTTATAGCGAGATAGCGATCCACGCTGATGCAAGCGAGGCACGCCATGGACACGCTTTTCAGCACAGAGATGATGTATCCGAACACTTGGCACGTCAGGGACTCGTGGACGCCTGTTGAGTAGTGGAGCAGGGACAGGGTGGGGACCAAGCAGCTCACTCCAACAAAAAGGTCGGCGTAGGCCATGGTCTGAATGAAATAGCTGGTGGTGTAATGGTGCAGAAGCGGGGCGCAGTGGAAAACAAAGATAACAGTCAGGTTACCCGCGATGATCAAAAAGGTGAGCAGGACGATAACGACTGTCTCAAGGATACAGACGTCGACTGCATTGTAGTGACCAAATCCCAGAGGGCAGGAGAGGTGCTCGGACACATTCACCACGCTGCCGCTCATATTCAGAGTCCTCCACTCAATCCATCGCGACCGGTTCATGTTTTGAGGTGGGGACCGCTGTGACTGGAGGCAGCGAGCGGCCGGACTGCTCCAGCGTCCCACGGTCTCCCCCGCAGCCACCGCCAGTGCTTACATTTGGGAGGGTTCTACAGTCCCATAGCTGTTGATGCTCCTCAGCATCAGTGCATCACCTCTGGCACACCTTAGCTTTAAGGAAAAGAAGAAAGAAAAACAGAAAGAAAGAAAGAAGGAAAAGAAAAAACAAACAACAACAAAAAAAAAGCCAGAGAGAGAAAGGCCACTGATCAGCTGCTCCAGTGCTCTTGAACAATCCTTAGCAAACACAAGGCACTTCTAAAGCAAGCAGGTACCATGAAATAGTGAACTAAAAACTCAAGAGACACTTCCATCCCCCAGGGTAAGAGCCGGGGGGAGGGGGGGGGGAAAATCTGACTTATATTTTCCTGAGAAAGTCACTGACTTTGGAACACAGTGGGGCGAGAGGAGGGAGGGAAGGAACCTCAGCACGGCTCGGGGTTCCTGGACCAGCAGGTGCTAGAGGTCATCTTTTAACATCTCAGTTTAAATCAGAGCAAAACTTCAGAGTCAAGGAAAAAGTTCATCATCTAACGCTGCCTTTTCTGGCTCCGTCTCGGAGATGGCACTCCGTCTTATCCACGCTATGTGTTAGGGAGGTAAGGAAAACACTTTTGTCAAGGTTAATTCCAACAGACTCACCACTGTTTGGGTATGAATAATGAATTTTATTTGGAGGGAGGTGGGTGGGGGACAAGGCAGGTGCGTCCTCTGACTGCCCAGGAAGCAAGCATACATCTCACATACAACGAGGAAGATCGTGTCTAGTCATTTAAAGATCAAAATGCTTTCAAGATAGAATTTGGAGACTTCTGTCAGTATTCACAATCCCTTCCAACAGCGCCTGTCACGATTATCAATGCCAGGAGCATACCTCAAGGTCCCCACAGACAAAATAAATCCTCTCTTCAATTCTATTTCAGCAACGGCAATTTAAAATCATCATCTTTGGAAGCTCTGCCGTAGCGGCTACAGCAGCTCAGCGCTCGGGAGTTCAGGGGTACAGCCATGGCAAAGCTCACCTCTGTAGCAACACCTGAATCATTTCACAAACCCCCACACCACGGTGACAGAAACTTCCATCTGCATCCTGCCGCGATGCTAACGAAATGCTGATCTGTCCAGAAAAGCTGCCATTGTTTACTACTCCATCATCCCGTTGTTTTGCTTCCTCTACGTGGTTTTAGGGCTCCTACATCTGTAGGTGAGCAGCATGATAAAGAACTGCTTAAAGCAACTGCTCTTCTAATTGCAGGACGTTACCTTGCTCAATGCATTCGCAGACGGGGAGAAAGCAAACATTAGGAGAAAGCATCTTCTGGGTTCAGTTTTAAGTAAATACTCGATTAGTCCCGGAATCGTTAGGCGGGTAATTAATTGCACACACTCGTGGTTTCTGAAAGGCCCCAGAAACGCCAGAACCGCCTTCATCGGAGAGTTCTCGAGCCCGGCGGGGGGAGCGAGGGATCCACACACAGCGATCTCCAAGGTCATTCCGGAATTACGCTGGCATCTGCTTTAAGTCTCTGCGAAAGTCCCCGGTGCGTTCGGCAGCCCTCGCTGCGCCCGCAGAAGGGATTTCAGCTGCCAGCAAAGAAACATTTTCTCCGATTCTGTCGCATCGCTCGGAAAGAAACCGCTCCCGCCGCCGTTAATGTCCTGCCGCCCATCCCCGCGCCGCGCAGAAAGTCCTCCGCATTTTGCAACGCCCCGGAATATCTCCGCTTATTCCCTCCGTCTGCGGAGCGCGCACAGAACCGCTACTTTCTCCTCTTCTCCGTCACGGCAGCGGGGAGGGCTGCGTCCCCCCCGCGCATCCTCGCCAGCCGCCGCCCGCGGGCTCCTACTGGCCGCGCTGCGGCTGCGGCCGCTCCGCTCCGCTCCGCTCCCCCGGCAGCGCCGCTCGCACCTGAGCCGCCCCTCCCGCCCCCTCCTCCCGGGCCGGCGCTGCGGCGCTCGGGCGGTTCGGGGCAGCGGCGCCCCCCGCAGCGCAGCGGGGGAACGGCGGCGGGGCCGGCAGCGCCCAGCGCGGGAACGCGGTCGCGGCCGCGGGTGAAAAGCCACGCGTGGGAACGCGGCCCGGTGGGCTGAGGAACTGCCCGCACAGACCCACGAGAAAGATGATGCGAAAGGAGGAAGGTCTGGAAACGGTTCGTTTGATTAACGGCGTGCCGCGGCTTGGCAGTGATTTTGTCAAACAGACTAAAACAAAAATCAGACTCACGTGAACATCCATCGTTTAAATCCTGGTGTATGGGAGCTGTTGAATCGCGGCCTGAACCACTGATGGAGCACCTGAGGTGAGCACTGAGGCAGCCGCAGGAGCACAGGTGAAGGCGATGCACTGTGTGAGCAGAAGGGGTGCAGTCTGGCTGCACCTCTCCCAGACCCCATTAAGGGCTGACCACCACTGGGGAAGGCTCTCTTGTTGGAGGTCCCTCCTATGTGGAGTTTTTCCCTGTGAGCCCAAATCCTCAAAAACAGATGAGCATTTCTCTTCACATCAACTGTCTCTTTTCCATCCTTTCTATCCTTTCCAATCTTTCTAATTACACCATCTATAAAATATATCTAACAATACCATTTAGTATTACTCGTTTTGTTAACTTTGCCACTTACACCTGGTCAGACTCATTCAAAAACATCTGCAACTGCCCTCAGTATCGTACCTGTCTGCAGGCATGACAGCACCCCGAGGAGGCCTGCAAGCACAAAGGCAGCCCCCCCACTTCCCAGCACAGCCCTGGTCCCCCATTCTGCTCCCTGCATCCAGCTCCCCATGCGAAGTACCCACACGGAGCCCCCATCAGCCTGCAGGGACACGGGGTGGCCTTAAGGTAGAGCAACACAGATATGAAAACACCAATCCAGTGTTTTAGGCTATGGATCAGCAAAATACACGTGTGAAGAATGGCATGGGAGAGCCTGACGAAGGGATTCCAGTGCCACAGCAAGGCAGAGGCAGGGCTGCGGTACGCAGCGGGCAGCGTGGCATGGCTCCAGCGCTCTGAAGCAGCACAAAGTGTGGCTGTGTGATGACAGCAAGTTTGAAGGATGGAATAAAATAGAGAATTCACCTCAGGGCCTCAGCACGGCTTGTGGCTGCCACGCAGAATGCATCCTTGGAGCTGGGCTGCGTGCAGGAGGTCCCCACACTGCAGGTGGCAAACGGGAGCACGCTGTGCTCATCCTCTTCTAGCGCATCTGCAGGCAAATACCAGCAAGGCTCAGAGACCCAAGGGCACACAGATGAGGAACACAGAGGTGTAAAAATCAAGCTGAGCGCACGAAGAGCACTGTGCTCCATCCAGGTTTGGACACTGGTGGCTCCTGAGGTTGCCACACCACAGCCCTGATGGACCAGCAAGCAGGCACTGCTGCTACCTGGCTGCTTCACATCTTGAAGGGGAGGCTTGAGCACTGCCTGGCAGCTAAGAGCAACAAAAATCAACAGCAAACCCTGCTGGCTGGTGTTCAGTGCAGGTGCAATGCTTCAGTTGCCTCAGTTGCAGTGAAGGGACAAAGTGAGGGAGCGGACATACCGTATTTGTGAGCAGACCTCCACGACAGCAATAAGGACCCTGCTGCAAGCTGCCTGCAGCCCTACCCTGTGCTGCTCCCTGCCTCGCTGCCGGCAGCACTGCCAACAGCAGCAGCCTGACTGCTCCAACTCGAGCAGCAGTTCCCACGAGTTTGGAGGCAAATGAGAATTAATTAAAGCAGAAATCAGCTGTTTTGACAAACCTCTGCAATCTCAGGCAGTGCTTTACAATACGGGGCAACGCTGCAGCGTTTCATTGCAGGAGGAATGTTAGAAAGCTGCACGGGAGAAGTTTTCTGTCTGCAGATCAAGGACACATCAGAGACTATGGCATAGCTCTAAATAAAGCGTGCTTCAGGATTTTCATATTCGCATCTAAAGGAAAGGAAGTGAGAAAGCACAGTTAGATTGGACAAAGCCAGTGGCTGTCACATGGGGGTATTTTACAAGCAGAATAAATCCTATAGTTGGTTCTGTCCAGAGAAGGAGCAGAGCACTCCTAGCAATGGGAAGCAGCAATTCCACACCTTGCTTACGAATGAAACAACAGCAGCTGCCAGGCAGAACAGGATGCTCACACCATCCAACCCTGCTAAAAACAAACAGAGGGGATGGGGCCTCATAGAGAGACGGCTGTGAAAGCAGCACGACGTGTGTGACCCTAAGAGGAGGTGATGAAGCTTCTCAGACAGAGAAAGTCCACACACAGCTCGACTTAGGAGCTCTAAGTAAATCTATTTCCTGTTTCAGGTCTTCCAGGACAGTTTTCCAACAAACTGTATGATCAGCTGACGACATGGGCTACATGTCTATGTGACTACAGTTGTTTAATTTCATAATAAATGTTTTCAAGCCATTGATTAGAGCACGGAGATGCAGGTGGGAGTGTAGGATGAGGAACATAACAGTGATGTAGATGCAGACCTGAATGACAGCGTCGGTTAACAGCTCTCTACCAACTCGATGTCATCTCTTCTGCTCAGCTCTTCCCATTGTTTTCCTCTACCCACCTTTCTCAGCCTATAGAACAAAGGTGTTTCTGCAGCCTGCTGTATTTTTACCTTTACTACCTCTGGCATTTAGGGGTACACAACATGATATGAGCACGCGTTTTGATTTTCGTGCCTCCAGGACAATGCTGTTCTAACAAGCCTGCAGCTTGCAATGCAACTCAAAGCAGCAGAGGAGGAAAAGAAATGAGGATTTTCATTTTATAACACAGTGGCCCACATACCCCAGTGGCTGCAGAAAAAGAAAAAGTGATGAGCTCCACTATGCTGTTTTTTGGTACCAGGCTGGAAGGAGACAGCAGCTTCCTGAAAGGTCAAGGAGTGAAGGATGCAGGAAGGAACTACTGATCCTTTTTCCTGCTGCTACGTCCCAGCAAGCTCTGGTGCTGCCTGCTGCTCCTCTGCTGCACTCATTCCGCCTCCAGAGCTGCTTCTAATGTGACAAATATTAGCCAGTGTCATACAAACGTTAGGTAATTACCATTCTGCCATGCAGAACAAGAAATTGGCAAAAAAACTATCATTTCTGTGTTGTGATGGATCAGTACAGAAACCTAGCACTCATGTTTGCAAGCTTCCTGTGCAGTCCTTTCATGCTCCTATTTAGCAATTAGCATCAGCACTTCTGAAGCTACAAAACTTACAATTGGCTACCAACAGTATTCTTGTATTCATTCAATATTAAGCAAACTTGCCAAGTAAACTGCTGCCATTGCCTTTCAAACAGAACTACCTGAGATGTCAAGAATTAGATGGTTACTTTTCTGGGTCCTACATTCAGTAAGGCTTTCCTTTGGAAGAGGGTTCCCAAGATTATACCGATGCTCCAATGATAAATTCACACGCTCAGTTCAGGGCAACAGGCACTGCCAAACTTCTGAGCCTCAAATCAATCAGAATGAAACACCCTGGAATAAACCATCTATGAAGAAGTGAACTTTCCTCAGGGAAATGCTGTCGAATGTAACGAATGGTGATATTAGCAACCCTTAGGAATTAAACATAGCATCTGCTTTGAAGAAATAGCACTTCAGATCAAAGCAGTGTAAGGACACTGCAACTAACTGGCTGCAAGGGATGAGAAAAGCCCCCATATGAACACAAATGGAAGAACGGCAACAAAAAAGTCTTAGGGTGGTACGAAAAAGCTCTGAGATGCACCCTCAGACACGATCATGCAGCTGCAACCACAACTAGTCCACTTGCCCTTACACCAGCAGAAACATCACAGGGATGGAAGGGACCTCAAAGACCACCCAGTTCAACCCCTCACTGATTTGGGTACCCTGTTCCTATGCACTTCTCAAAGGCACACCTTGACATGGCTGTGATTTTACTAATACCCTTTTCTGCAGCAAGCCAGGAACTAAATCTTATACATACGTCCAATTTGGTATTCTAGAAGCACATCAACAACTGGACACTGAGAGATGATATGCTCAAAGGCACTCCTGCTGACTTGGCAGAAGCATAAGCTCTGTCAGCATCAGCAGCAATTCAATGTCAGCATACCTAGAGTAACAGCTTTTAATGTTACTAAAAAAAAACCCCAACACTATCATCACCTACTTGCACTTTTCACCTAATACAGCCGAATACTTGTCTTAAACTACAGCATGGCCTGCTAAAAACAATTTTGTCTTAATGAGTTCATACAGTGAACAATCTGTTGCAGCCTTGGTTAGGAAACCAAGTCCTGAGGCCTGTCCACCAGCAGCTCCTGAGATACAAACCTGAGGGTCACACCATGCACACCTGCCAGGATTTCAGAAGCACAAGTTTGGGTGCAACAACGAGTAAAGCTGAAGCACGTGCAGATGTAATTTCCATTCTTCGTTGTCTTCAACAAGATAAAGCAAACAAAAACAACCTGTCCACAATATTAACTACAGTTCACCCAAGAGCATCACCTCTGTTTTGCCCTCCAACAGCACAGAGCTCAATGCCAAGCCCACGCACCCACCCACTGCTCTATGACCATCCTTCCCACCTCAGCACAGCAGCTTTAACCTGCACGCAGACAAATTCACACGCCAAAGCCTCCCTCCTGGGGCCTGTGTCAGCTTACTTTCTCTAGAGGAAGGCACACATGCAGAAGAGTGGTAGAAGATACTTGCAAGTAACGTGCTGCTGCTGTCTACTGAAGCACCATGCTGAAAGATACAGCGCACACAGAGAGCATTCCACGTGTGGTTTATCTTCTTCTCAAAAGCTGTTTAAAACCCTTCAGATTATCCACTTCACCCCAGCTCCCCTTTCTAAAAACACTGCAGACTGGGAGCGAGCACTACGTGACAGACTCACAGATTTGATTCCCCTGTTTTCGGACGCAGCTTCCGTTAACCAGCAGCATGTTCAGAGCACCAGCTGATAAGATGGGCTGCCTGGAGACGTGAGCTCCATCTCGGGGACAAGTTAGCTCTGCTTTGCTTATACAACAGGCACGTTCCATCCTGAACTCTTCCTTGAGTACATGTTTAGTGGCCATTAGGAGAAGCGAGAGCTCCAACTGCTGGAGCTGGCAAAAGCAGCTGAGAGCTAAAGATTCAATATTTATCTTAGTACAAAATGTGCTGAGGATGACGTGGTTCTGATCCCAGGTGTAGACTCCCCCCTTCAATCCACCACTTCCTGAGAGCAGAAAGGTGAGAACAATCCAAGCAAACCTGGGAGCTTTAGAAGACTTGCCTCTAAACAACGTGACTGCTATTGCACCACTGCGGGTAAGACATGGATGAGAGGAACGTGGAAAGGATATGGCATGAAAATTACTTATAAACTGAAACACAGTACAATTTCTTTACGTAGATTTTAAGCTCAGCTTAATTTAGGCTGAATTTCCCTCCCAGATGGAACAGCTGGAGGTAGCACTCATAGAGAGCATATCAGCACCCACTGACATCGATGATCACAGATGAGAAAGGTCCAGGAGCAGTGCCTTACTGAGAGGAGTCTACAGGGAAACATCAGCAAACAACAGCAACTGAGGGAGGCTCAGACACAGCACACAGCAATAACAGAATGTTGGAAATGCCACTGAAAGCAAAGCCAGAACTCCTGACTTTTCTCTCCCCAGGGTTAAAAGTTAGCTAAATTTCAAGATATTTCATAGCTGGTAACTATGCTTTGAGCTCAGTAAGATCTAAACACATTCAGCTTCAAATAAGTACTGATTTTTGTCTTAAATTAGATTACATGAGGACATTTATATTTATAGACAGAAATTGGCACGTGTAAAATGTTAAGTGAGCTGAGAAATTAGTTCTGATATTTCTTTCCTTAATAAAGAAAATGACATTATTTGCCATCCAAGAGAAAAACAGAATTAAACACATACTTTTTAGTACTGATAATAGGTGAAGTATCTTCTCAGTAAATACAGCAGAAAATTCAAGAATTGAATTCCCAGCTTTTGCACTCTCTCTATGGTTTTATTACTTTCATTATGTCCAAGTAGAGACAAACCAATGAGTTTCCCATTTTATACACTCTGATTCAAGATTCTGCAAGTACACTTCGTCACACTGCCTCACTGAATATTTATCAAAGGCAATTGCTTTTTTACAACTTGATTTTAGGTCTTACAGAAACGTTTCAAGCCCTTTCAGGTCAAAGTTGTTCTGATAAATCTATACAGCAAGCAAACAAAATCTGCATTAGTCCTGCTTCCATGAAACCCAAAAAATCAGTACAATTTCTCTAAGTAAATGCTGACTACTCCATATTCACTTTGGTTTTAATTCTACATTACGTCTACAAAGCAGGCCCAGGCATCAGCTTTGTAACTAGCACTGAGACATCCTATTACACTCCTTTACTGGGCAAACCACGCTGTGGATTGCTAAATCCCAGGCAAAAGGCAGCATTTTGAGAGAATCTATGAATGCATTTGACAAATGCATTTGGAAAGGATGCTACCAGGGAACAGAGAGTTCAAACGTACAGATCAAGTTCAAGGCCAACTTTTTTCACCAATACGATATGCACAATTAAACCTCTCTCCTCTGCTCAAAGCTGAGCCTTGAAGCTAGATGCCAGACTCTCTGTGTATTTTGAGGATCTCACATATATGCAGATAAGCACACTGACCCTGCCCGGTTGGCACGACACCCAGGAAAGCCTCATGAAAGTGAGTGGGAGCACTGGGTGCTGCCTCCCCCATCTGCACTGGATGCTAGTGGCCAGCTCCTTCACGTGGAAAGGCAGAGAGTACGTTTCCTCCATGCTTTTCTTCCCAGCACATCTCACATTTGCATCAAGAGCAAGCTGAGTATAATATGTTCTCGTACTTTTAATGAAAAATAAGATAAAGAATGACATGACAAAAAAAAAATGTAGTTATTGGCTGCAGAACAATCTTCAAAGCAATCTCACAGTAAGAAAAGGAAACAAGCAAGCAGAAAGAAGGACAGCTTTCAACAGCATAGAGAAAAATGCTTCCTGTATCACTGTATCAGCAGCAGTTGTCTACACTGTATTTATAGCCATTCTATAAAATGAAATAAAGATATTTGGAAGTGACTCCGACTGTGATGGTGCCTGAATACACCACGTCCAATGCACAAAATGAAATCCCAGTGGCAATTTTCTACATAAGGAAAAGCTTTATACAGTGATCTGCGTTACTTTTTTCTGCCCAAGTTATGAAAATGCTCCGTAGTCAAAAAACTCAGTAGAAATTGAACAGAACTAGATTAAAAAAGGGGAAAAAAATCAGCTCGTGTTCTAATCAAAGTGCTCGCAGGGGAAGAGCTTTGCTACGTTTCCTCCCCCCCACATAAGGTTCTTTGTAAAATAAAGCTTAAAAAAATATGGTTACATTCAAAAAGCTATATTTTATTGTTATGGCAACTGACGTGCTAAAAATAAAGAAATAAAGTTGTTATGGCAACTAGCATTTTAAAAGGCAGTCAAAAGTAGAATAACCAAACATTCTGCTGGCTTAAAATGTAACGTCTATGACTCAATTTTCAGAAGGAGCTTCAGAGACAAGTAGCTTTCCTTTTTTTGTCTCTGCTCTGGAGCTCACAGTGAGCACAAGCTGCAGAGAGCTCTGCACAGCACAAGCTAGGACCTCGAGAAGCACAGACGTTTTGCCACTGGGACTTCTCTCTGAGGGCAGACAGCCCATCAGCCTTGCAGCACTCCGAGCTGCACGTGGAGTCCCACAGAATCACGCTCTCTGCCACCCAACGCTTGACCTCTTCTGGCAGGCTGACAGTCTGGGTGAGGCTTTATCAAGGATTGCTTTATCAAATAGTATCCTACTAAAACCAACACAGCCCAATATCACTAACATTCAGTTGTCAGATCCAAAGAACTTCCAATGACAGTGTACAACCAGAAGGAATTCTTGCTGCCACAGTATTTGGGCATGTTCACAGAAACCCATGTGAAAGATCACTCTGAATTGGTACAAAAATACTCAAAGTGAAAATGTTCATGGGCTACGGGCAGTAAATAAGACCTACAGGTCTCTCATCTTCGAAATGATCGCTGTGAAACGTATCTAACACCGGCTCATTTCCTTAGAACATCCCATAAGAGCACAAATGAGTAACTACAAATCCCAAATGACTATCTAAAGAAGTCATACATCAATTAAGGTTGAAAAAGGTACCAGGATCCTCTCATGTATCAGGTGCTAGCTTGAATTTAAGCGCTGCGCTCATCACTTACTATTACTGCTTGCTCACTGAGACTTTGGAACAGCAGCTCTCAACAGTCAGTCACAGGAAATACTGCCTGCTTTGACAACTGACTCCTGCAAAGCTATCAGAAGCACTCCATAGAGATACAGGAAAGTTCCTCTCACCTTTAATTTGCCAAAGACCATTCCAAGCCACAACTGCAGCTAGCAGTTCAGATTTTCAAGACAGAGAATCGTTTTTGGATTGAGCCACTGCATTTGGACACGCCAGCCCCTCTCGCACGGTGCAGTGGCAGTTCAGCAGCCAGCTGACACACAAATGGCCTTCTTATTTCCAAGTCAGTCTGAGGCTGTCCCTGTTTGCTTCTGGAGACTAATGTCACTAGTAATTTACATGTGCAATAACAGAAATTAGTCACCCTTATAAACAAGGCATTTAAAATACAATTGCTCTTTCAGTGCAGCCTTCCCATTCCCAGACTGCAGATGCTGAATGGATAACATCACTGAACTCTGCTCAAACTAGCTGCTCCATTACAGCAACGTACACAAAACAGCACTGCCCCTTCTGCTCACCTTCAGACAGCTCCAGCCCTCGAGTATCGTGGCCTCCTGAACACCAGTTACCTGACCTTTCCAGGTGAGCAGGGAATGGTTAGGAAGAAGTCAGCATGCAGAGAACTGCAGACGAAAGACAGCACCATGAGAACACTGAGAAGATCAACATTGTTGGGAACTGGAGAGCTCTGAGGCTGGCCTGGGCTCTGAGCACACTGACAGAGCTGGAGATGGCTGTGTTCAGTGCAGGGGGTAAAACTAGATGACCTTTACAAGTCCCTTCCAACTCAAATGATGCCATAATTCTCACAACTGTCTGCACACACAACTGATCAAAAATGGATCAATGTGAATACCAGCTTGTTAAAAGATAAACTAGGATAGCTATCAATGTTTTACCTATGGAGGGATGTCACAGAGCTTTAGAACTCACTCAGAGGTGTGAAGCGTTCACCAGATCTACAGCTCCTACTGTGTGCTCAAGACACAGCGAGATGCTGAGATATCCCTGCTCCATCCTGCCTAACAAAACACTCTGCATCATCATATATGCCACTGCACATGCAGAGACTATTAGAGCATCAATTTAAGTATCATTTCTTCCAGTAACCATCAGTTAAGCCTCTTCAGGCCATGATACTGCTATTACCACTCTATTTTAAGTGACAAGCAACTACATTCCCCTGCTTTTGCAGATAACAGATTATAAATTCACTCAGGTCCCAACAGAACGCGGCCTCCAAGAGGACAAATGCAAATCTCATTTGCACTGTACCCTTCAGAACAGACGTGTGAATGTCTGTGATTTTTGGAGCTGGAATGTCCTACAGTGCCCCAGGAGTCAGGGTCGTATCCTGAGTGTCAGTGCTCTCCTAAGTGGTTAAGCAAGAAGAGAAACTGCAGGAAAACTCTTCACATGGTAGAATGTTTTACGCTTTTATGCAGGCCCTGAAAAACGATACTGAAATTATTTGATACCTCAAATATCATATATAAAGGTTACAATTCAGGAAACAAGAACTACTAATGGATGCTTTTTTTTTTTTCTGAGAAGAGCTGTCATTAAACATATGAATTTCTTCAGAGACAAAGAGTGAGTGCAGGGTTTTCCCTTCTGTGCACACCAAATTGAAACACTTTCTCCAGATGAGCAATAAATGAATCAAAACTTGACAAATTAAATTCACCTCAGGGACATTTTACTCCTGAATTTCTAACAGAAGTATTAACATTTACTGTGTGACTAGATACCTTGGCACATTCATAATCAAATAAACCTTTTATCTGAAGTCTGAATTTAAATAAAGCTCTTTAAAGAATTAAAACTTCTGTCAATTTCTGCTCTTCAGAGGCAATATTTTCCTATTAATTTCTGGAAAGAATTTTCAGTGCGTATATAATTTGTTATTCCACAACATGGAGAGCCACTAAAATAGTTCAAACAAGGGTTTGAGCAAACAAGTCCAGCAGTAACCAGAACACCACTAATGAAGTAATAATGACCAGTACCAAAGATGATATCAATCAGTGTTTGATCGGATCCTTCCTTAGAAACCACATTAAACTATAAAAACACCACAAATCTGCCTGACACAAAATGAAGAGCCTACGTTTAACAAGTGAATGGGACCAGGCTCCTTCAGCCGTGCTCCGCAACAGCACAAGGGTGAGCTGAACACGAGGAAAAACTTCACTGTGAGGCAATGGAGCACTGCAGCACACAGCCCTGAGAGCTGAAGTCTCCTCCGGAGATGTTCTCAACATCCCTGGATGCTTTTCTGTGCCACCCACTGCAGGGTCGGACTCAATGATACCCCAAAGACCCTTTGAACCCCCACAATCCTGTGTTTCTGTGAAGAATTATGCATTTTTAGCCAACTGAAGTTATTTTTTAAATAACTGATTATCATAATAGCTTTTTTTTTTAATCATCAATAAGCATATACCATTTTCAGTATCCAATCTCTTTAAAAGAGAAGTGAGAAAAATGAGAATGCTTCAATACAGATATAGTTTCAACAAACTGCTGGGAAAAAAAGAAAGAAAGAAAACCACCTGCTTTATATGGCATTCTGGATGCTCTGTATTGGTAAGCTGCCTGCTTGGTAGGCAGAGCTCAGATGACATGGACAGTCCCCACCAAACCAAAGAGAAAACCCACAAGTTGTTCCACTCCAAAAAGAAGCATAAACAAGTTCTCCCACTTCCACTGAGGACCAACAGATGCAGAACTCTGCACACAAATATTTGCCATGAAAATACTCTAATGTTTCAGTCCATTAACCAGTCTGCTGTGGCAGCTGGTGAACAGTCATCTTTTTAATTAGCCTGCCTTATTGATTAATTAGTCTTAGAGCACCAAGCAGTGGAACCCTGCACTGTGCCGCTGAGACAAAAGATGCTCCTCTTCCTCGTGCTAGCTTCATATCCTTTGCTATAGCTGCAAATAACAAGCTGGTTTATTTCCTATTCAAACTAACACAGTATTTTTCTACTTACAGAATTCTCACCATCCACAACTGAACCATTTCAGTGCAACTCTTTCACAGAAATGGCATCAAGGCACCAGTTTTAAAGTCAACTGCATTTCACCCCATTAGAGTAGACACCGTGGCCCATTCCCTCCCAGTCCCATTTTCTACCTGTGCTAACAAACTTGCATTAAAAAAAAGCCAAGCAAACATTACATACAAAGCAAAGCACCATGTACCTTTCTGGTTTTAACATCTTCAGCCATGTCAAAGCATTAACAGATTTCTGCATCAAGTTTACATGAAAGATGATCATTCCTTTGATCCTTTGAGGTCAGTTTGAAGTCAGGAACTAAGACAAAGAGCTTACTGCAGTTAATTCAGCACATGTGCTTAAGCAGATGGGTCACAGAATCCCCACGGCTGGAGAAGACCTCTAAGATCATCCAGTCCAACCATCCACCTATCACCACGTTGCCGTGGAGCAACATGAAACTAGATTTCAGAGGTACTCCTGAAACCAGGCTATTTTCTCTGATCATAGTACGGTGGTTACAGAACAGGAACCCCCATCCACAGCACTGAAAGAAGTTTTTCCCTACAAATCCCAAAGCAAAAAAAAAAAAAAAAGAAATCATCTAAAATACAAAGGCAAAATGTAAATAACAAGGATAAAATACCTGTTCCATTTCAGATGCATCAAGTGTGCTAGAATAAGTTGCCTTATTGCTGCCATCAAGTGACAGCAGATTGCTAACAACCTACACATCACTTCTGACAGGGACACAGTGGGGCACGATGAAGCACCATGTCTGCAGAGGACCACTACCAGCCACATCAGCTGCAAATGGGGTGAACTGAGGCTTTGTCACTGGTTAACTTACAGAAATTCCAAATATATCTTACCATGGAAAAAGTCCACCTGAACATCTCCAGAGGGAATGGGAAGGTGAACAAGAACTACTATATGCAGGAGAAAACCTCGGTGAGCGAAGCAACCTTCACTCGTGTGTTTGTTCTACTCATC
This sequence comes from Cyrtonyx montezumae, assembly GCF_038088225.1. Lineage (NCBI taxonomy): Eukaryota > Metazoa > Chordata > Aves > Galliformes > Odontophoridae > Cyrtonyx > Cyrtonyx montezumae. Next base: position 25,457,273 of record NW_027071825.1, read on the forward strand.
TCCACTGAACAAATGGATCTGAAACACTTCTACAGGAAGTACCAATATTATCCCTTCATCATCATCATATAAGCAGAGTGTTCTGAATTATCTGCCTTTGTTTTTTCCTTAATGTACGGAGAGAAATGCACATCTCTCTCTGCTAGTGTATGTCTTCTTTCCCCTTCTGTACAGTGCCATATGCAGCAGGGTCAAAAACCTGTGGCTCATATGTCATAGAAGTAACTGCAGTGATTTTTTACTGTCATACAGCACAGATTTACATATATGTCAGAAATGAAACAGCTGCCAAATCACAACTCCCACTCTCTAAAATTGAATGTAAGTCCTGCTATTGTGCTCCAGTCAAGATCTCAGAGAGGCTCACAGCAATCACCAAGCTGGAACTCAGCAGGAGATGTAAGACAGAGCAAGCGTGGCTTGTCAGTAAGGAAGTAAAGCTCAGAGCAGAAGTGCTTCTCCCTCCTGCCCTCCCAGAGCTGCAGCCCCAGCCAGAGATGGGATGTGTGTCACCGCGTGAAGGCTCTGGGATCAGAAATACAGTTCACTAGATGGTTCTCAAGAGCCTGCAGAGCTCCAGGACAGAGGATGACAGGACTTGCCTTTTTGAGACAGTAAGGACAGCACTGATCTTTCTAACTAGGTCAGACATTTTCCCTTCTGTGCTGAACTGAAAAGCTAAAACAAAACCCAAATTGTTCACCCTCCTACAGAAAAACAAAACACAGGTAACAGAAAGAGCATGTCTGCACCGCAATCTCTTTAGTACATTTTAATATTGAGATTGTGCTACCATTCACTAGGGACACATTTTCAACCTGCCAACTACTCTCCTTCCCCAGCAAGCAGCTTCCCAGGGCTTACCCAATAGTTTCAAAGCTCCAGCATTTAAGATATTTCTCTCTCATGCCCTGAAGATGCAGCCATACATCATACATACCAGATGCACAATACTGGTAACTCTTAGCTACCAGTTCAACATTGAACCCATGACAGCAAAATGACAGTCTTCAAGACTTTTACCTAGGCCTCTTAAAATTTGCTTCAGAAAAGAATTCTGTACATCTCCTATATCTAATGTGCTTTTATAGTCAAGAAATATATTGAAGAAAACTGGCCAGCATTCCTTATATTACCAGGAAGTAATGGCTGATGCTAAATTGATGACCACAGCACTCCATACTGTTCTCCTACACAGTGACACCGTTCAGCCACGTTATTTTAATCACCAGGCAAAGAAAAGTAGACTTGAACTCGAATCAGACTTACTTCCTTACAAATCTCCATGCAAGTAGATTTTTCCTTTGATTTCCAGGTGTTCTCACTCTCCCTAGAAATATGCACAGGGATGCACGTGCTTTCAGAAAAGACTCAAGTAGTTGAGGAGACAATGAAACTGTACGGATATATGCACAAGTGGAAAGAAACAAAGTGCAGGCCATGTATTTGATGGGAAGAGAAGTTAATTATGGGAGAAGTAACATATATGTTCATATATTGGGACAGCAATAAGCAAAATGTAGATAAATAAAAACAGTTCTGCTTTGTCATACAGAAGTGAACAGTGAGTAATACTGAAAGTACAAACCTGTTTAACACACATCTGATAACATAAGACACTGCTACCAGAAAGCTTTCAGCAGGATTCAGAGAAGAACGTACACATGCCAACACATCAGTGGGTAACCCACTTTACAAGCACACAAAACTGAAACCGTTTCTCTCCAGATATATTATAGAAAGTTCCTAAAAAGAAGTCTGACAAGCTTTTCTGTTGCATCCAACTAACGATGGACCTTATCTTTGGTTTGGCACAGTAGCCCTCCCATTCATTTCTTTCCATGAACCCTTACATCCAAGGTATGCTGGATGATGTTATCATCAGTAGCTATACGCTGACGGACTACAGAAGTTAATGATTTCAGACTAGAAGAGATTTGTTTCAGAAGCAAACAGAATTTCCACAAATGCTTCAGCAAATTATGTTATAATCCACACCAGTGTACACAGTACCTGTCTAATCTTCCAAAATACACACCACCAAAATACTCTTACCATGAAAAGGCCGAATGTGGCAAGGTATTTTTAAGGCATGAGAGTGCAGCTTCAAGATCAGGTTTGTATTTTAGAAGTTCTCCACTCCCTCCCCCACAGTGAAACAAACATCTCTGCCACTTTTGGAAAGCAAACAGAAAAATAACGGAGGTGGTTTTGATGCTACATACAGCTGACAGATGTCCTGCGAATGGTTTCCAAGGAAAACACAACCCAACCACTGCTTCATAAAGAATTTACACCAACAAAACTTCATTTACTGGTAAAGGAAAAAGAAGTCAATGGCAGATCTCACTCTGGGGGTGGTTCTTGAGCTTTATGACAAAGCTGGCAGGTCAGACGAACGGGACAAGCATCAAAAAGACGTCACAACATCATGAGAGGAAGCAGTCACTAACAACCTCTACCCCAGAACTTCTGTATGGACAGATGATCCATTCCCTATATAATAAACCAGACATTTTCTCTGATCAACATATAAAAGTATGTTCACCTGTTTGTGCCACTGTGGCCATTTTTGATACCACTTTTTGTCCTCAGAGTGCACGAGCACCCCGCAGAGAATTGCAGAGTCACAAAAAGTGAATGTACTCATGCACAAAGTTTTTGCCAGCATAACCCACCTTCAGACTACAGCTACAAGCAGCCTGGGACACACCACAGACAATTTCAAGCGTTTATGAACTGCACTGGCATCATTAGCATGCAGAACAGAAAGAGATTCCTGACATAGTCCTCCTCCCAAACCATCTGTACCACAAGGAGACTGGCCTCCTCTCAGGGAAAATATTTCCAGATTTCTTCTTTAAAGGACAAAGCAATAATCCCTATTTCTAATGAAAAAGCAGGAAATAAAGATATAAACAGAAACTGCTGAAGAACAAAGCCACGAATTTAAAAAGCAAACACCTAGACAAGAAGCTGATGTGCTTATTATCATCACAGCAAGTGAGCAGAAAACTAAATGTCAAGTATTACCATAGGTATAGGTCAGCAGTTTCTACTGTTAATGTCATTCAGCAGGTACCCACAGCAGGAGGTAAAGTCACCATCACAACTTCAGTTGCTTCAAACGAGCCAAACCGCTCCACTCTTCTGCTGTTTCACCGCTGAACAGAACTGCTGTTCTGTGAAATTCGTTTTAACTCCTCCAGAATAGGAAAACAAATCCCTTACCATTGTGATGAGGATTCTGTATCTATCCAGCATTGCCTCGTTGTCGTGGCATCCTGCCAGCAGCTGCCAAACCTCTGCCCTCAGCGCCTCGGGAACTCCTCTTTTCACCAGCGTGGACAGCCCGTTGGGTCTCACCACAAGGTTACTGTGCCTAGGGAACAGACAACCATTCACCTGTTAGTGAGGAAGCAAGGCAGAAAGAGATGAAGTTTTCCAATACTGAACTAAGACTCATCAGCAATATGACTCGTGGAAGAATATAAGCTAGTGTTCATCAGATGGGAAGTGAGGATTTACAGTAAGAATGGCAAAACACAGCGATTTCCAAAGTTATTCCAGGGAGGATTAGACATGATGATGAGAACTGGAATGAGCAATTGCAGAAATTGAAGCAGACTGGTCAACGTGAAAGAAACTGAAACAACCACGCTGTGTGTGCAGCGTGTACGTTGAGCATAAGTTCCCTGCATAGGGAATGACGCTTTGGAAACTATCAGAAGTACTGACGCAAAGATTTACAGTTCTGCTCTTCACAGCACAGCACAGAGATGGGGTATTTTTCCCAGCCAAGCCCGTGCCTTCAGGGCCAAGCGAGCCGGCACGTCGCAGACATTTCAAAGTCCTTTCTGAGATAATGGTGTTTACTGCTGCAGATTAAACCTCCGTTTGATTTATTATGACAATTTCATAACAATGCAGCACGAGGGCTGTGTGAATCGAGCTATTCTTCCGAAGGCACGGAGCGCTGGCAGGAATTTGCTTTGTTACTGCTTTGAGCGTTGTTATGTTTTCTACTGGCAGGAGAATGCCGAGAGTGGCAGTTTAGCCAACTGCTATTAAATAAAATAACCCACAATCTGACCCTCAATTTTATATAAATGTTTGGAGTATTCATTCTCCGAAGCAGCTCGTTAAGATGTGAACACTTTTCCGCTGCTGTTTCCATTTAACAGCTGCTCTACACAATGCTCTTTGTCCTGTACTCAGAGGATGGGATCCATGATACCCCCGTGTTCTCAAATCACTGTGACACTGGGGAGGGGCTGCGAGGCATGCATGACTTATTATGCAAAATGCTTTATTATTTTAGAAACAGTGATTAATTTTAAGCACGCAGGGCAACGGAAGTCACTTCAAACTTCATTATTCAGTCAGCCAAAATGAAGGCCCTGCTCTCTTTTTGGGTATATTTTGGGTATATTTTGATGCAAGGCACATCAGTAATGCCATGATAAGAAGAACCTTGAAAACAAAGACAATATTCACAGATCTACTGAAAGAACTGCACGTTCTAAATAGCTACAGAATGATGAAACATACGTTCAGGTATAAGTACAGTAGAAACTTGAAATGCAAGTTCCACAGTACAAACCACTCATTGCACACTTCATATCAGGTGAACTTGGTTACTAAGTGGATTTGCATTATATAAGAAACATAAAGCCTTTGCTAGTGAGTCAGCAAGTAGATAAAACCAACAGCTAAAAAGGAACATTCCCATGTAAACGTTACAGGGGTGTGCTCGGTCACACTACAAATAACTTCCAGCAGCACTAATGGAAGTGCTCCTTCCATGTCACAATACCTCACTCTCATCATACAATCAAGAACTGAGCATGCCACAGTACTTCATTTCACTGCAGCTGACGTGCATTTAGATAGCTTTACAGCTGCAGCAGCACTTCAGTAACAACAGTGCATGCAGTACAGACTAACGTGAATAAGCACTCTCTGAGCATCAGCCTGGGAAAGGATCAGCAATCCTCTCTGAGATCTGCATGATAAACAAAATTGCAGTAAACAAAACTGCATTTTCTCCCCCCCAACACAAAGGGCCAGAGATGTTACACTGCTAGACGTGCTCTGACACCTGGCTGGTGAGAAAAAGCTCTGCACACAGGCCTGCCTTACCCCAGCCTTGGTGTGTAAATTTCACACGTGGGTCATTCATAGCTGCAGATATGTTTAATGTGTTCCAGCCCTCATTCTCCTGTGCAAAGTTCAAAGGTATTGTTTGAAAACATGTCAGCAACCACAAGCCGTGTTCCAAGTTAGAAAAACAGGTATTTCTGATTAAAGACTACTTCTGACCATAACCCCCTCAAATATATATCTCTCCCAGTTTGAGCTGAGGATGGAGTGAAGAACACACTTTGCAAAATAAATCAGCAGCAGTCCACTACCTTCCAAGTGCTTCCTGCATCTCTTGTGCAATTATTCTTGCTCCTTGCTCTGTGGTACCTTTGAAGGAGACAGTTGGAGCAGTGTTTCTGCTGAGTCAGTGCACGAGGCCACAATGACATTTCAATTAAGTGACAGGAAGTATTTAAAATGCAAGGAGTTTTTCATCTAAAAGGCAAATGGGCAGACCAGTTCTGAGTGGAAACGTTAATTATTTCTTTATGCTTTCCACAAGCACAGAGATATTCCCTTAGCACTGCCTATTAAAACACTGGGTGGATTTTATTTTCACCCATTCTATGTTTTCAAATTGTTAACTTTTTTTCATGTTACTCTTTCCAGGTTTTGTTCTTCAAATGTAATTTCAAGAAACCACATATTTTATGTATTCAAATTCATCTCGAAAGGGAACATTGTATGAGACACCACTATAGAAAATGCTTGCTGCTGCTAGGCCTCAGGCTGACTGGGACATCTCAACTCCCATCCCATATTTAACTCACTTCAGCTGGGATGTCTGACTACCAAATGATCCTCAGAGTTGAGTGGCTCACTGGTTTCATGGAGCCAGATGTAAGATTTTAAACCATTTCAGAATTCTTTCTTCTGGATGACTTTTAGAACAAGCCTTGGATTGTCCTAAATAGCTCCAGAGCAGACCTGCTCCCAGCCATCCCAGAGGAGGAAGATGCATTTGTGCGTAGGGATCAAACAACTTCCACATGTTTCTTCATTTTCTTCATCACTCAAAATGTGGTGAGAATTAATTAAAAACAAAGCAGGAAGGAGGGGTCCTGCTGAGAACCCTGTGGTGTCTCATTCGAGGTAACCTTTCCACAAGGTGTCCATTACAGGTAAGATCTGGAAGAAAGGCTTGATTCTTCTCCAGAACAACAAGGTGGTCAAGTAAAGAGGGAAAGCGTCTTAATAAAACCTTAAAGCTTTTTTCGGCTCCTTATGGAGTTGGGAAGAACCAACTGAGTCAATTCTGGGTTAGGAACCTCTGACTGTATTTGACCTAGAGGGTATGAGCTATTACCTACAAAGACAAAACCAAGCAAGCAGTTCTGACACGTGCTAACAGCATAAGGTCTTGCAGAAACAGCAAATGTACCAACTTTTTCTCTCTTGGCAAAGCATACACTGGTGCTGAAGCACTTAAACCACAGAAATAATGCTGCTCTAGGCTTACAAATCATCTTGCTCTTCACCAGATACAGTTTATCATGAGGGTCACAGTCTTCCCAGAATTTCTTGTGCTAACACATAGCAAGTGAAAGAAGAATAGGAAGAACCTTTCTAAGCAATTCAATAAAATGTACATCAGTCACAGCTGGCTCTCCTGTAAAACAAAGATTTTCAAGCTTTCTGCACAAGAACATACAAGTCTCAAAAACAAAGAAAAAATAATGCTTAAAGTCTAAATTTATATATATATATATAAAAGAAGCATTACCATCTCCCTAGTAATTCTCCCCAGGAATACAAAATCTTCTCAGGACAATCCTTTGACACATCACCAGTGCCACTGGAGAGTTCATTATCACTCTCTGCAAAATAAAAACAAAGACACAAACAAGAAAACAAAAGCATGCACAGATTTACCAAAAAAGAATGGACATTAAGGATGCATACACAAACGTGTCAAGACAAATTCTTCTCACTTATCAGCTTTGAAACAAAAAAGAGACGTAGATAGCATTAGTGGAACCGTAAAGAATGCTTGGTGGATTTGACAAAGTAAATGTATTAGTAAAGTCACCATAAAGTTTAAAAGGAAAGGCTACAGAGGAATCGACAGAGCTGTGATGAGAAAAAGGGCTGAGATGCAGAAGAGCACTACACGAGGAAAGATTCAAGGTGGTCTACTCTCCATTCAATGACACTTCACAACGTAAAATTATCTAAATCACATCCACTCCAAACTTGAGATAGAAAGGACTCTTGCAAAACGCAGCTGATAACACTACTCCATGACACTCCATCCTTCACGTGGCATTCTGCTCTCATGTGGCACAGTGCTCTCCAAAAACCCACTTGGAGCAATGGGATTAGGGTTTTTTTTTGATGAAATGAGCTCAGGGAAGTGCAGTAAAGGTGACACTGCGACATTAAAGGTCACATGGTAAAGAACAGAATGCTTCCAATGGGAAAGCGATGCATCAGAACAAATGACTTGTGGAGGAATGTGTGTCATTATATATGACTAACACACAGAGGAGGCAGCACGAGCTTTGGATAGCAGGCTCCAGCAGGCAGGAACAACCCCGTTCTGCAGTGCCTTGGAAGCAGCTGTTCAGTGTAAGAGGAACAGGAACTTTTTAGAACAGCTCCTGATGTGACTGTGGCTTTGCAGTTATTCTGGGCTTTTGTTTTACCTGCAGAAAACACCACTTACACGAGCATGATTTTGACAACACCAAGTGTTAACAGGTCTGCAGTTCTCAGCTAATAACAGTCTGAAAAGAGGCAGTGAAACAGCCCCAGTACCCTCAGAGGCCTCAGACTACGGACAGCTCGGGTGTGCCAGTGCCTGGGCTATCTCAAGGAGCTGTGCCTTCATCCTTGCAATGCCACCTTTCTTACACATTTCTGTTGTTTACTCCTAGCAATTGCCAAGTGCTGGGAATGCACTGCACGTGTCAGTAATGGAAACACCATCAGGTTTTGAATTTGATAACAAAACCTGAGGACAAAAGGTAACAGTGTACTTCAAGGACAATAGCAGCAAAAAAACCACTGTGCTGAAAGAATAAGAAAGTATGACAAATGTTCTCTTTCTTTTTGAATTCCAAGGCAAAGTTTTTAAATATAGGTTGGTTTTATGTTCTGGAACCAGTAGGGCTGCTTGTATTTCACATCCGATGATGGGCCTGGTGCTGCAGGACTGCTCTCCATGCACAGGAGCACATCTCACGGAGCACATAAACTGCTTTTTCATACTTTGTATTTAGCCCAAGATTAGTAGCTTCCCACCTCACATGCAACCTGGTCTAGGGAGTTGCTTTGGCAGGGAGGTTGGGCTAGATGATCTCTAGGGGTCCCTTCCAAGACCTACAGTTCTGTGATTCTGTGGTACAAGAAGGGAAAACAAGCACCATAAAAGGATTAGGAGCTTTCTGTCCAAAGGATTCACAGACCTCTGCATACATTCACCACAGTTAGAGATGGGAACACGAGGATCTAAAAATGAAGAAATAAGCAGAAGTCTCATTTTAAGTAAATCACCAAACTCTAACCAGATTAAAGCATTTTAAAAAAGGTACACTTCATACTTCCAGGCTGTTACATGATCCAAGCACGAGCTTGCCAAGGAATACTAACACCAGCCCATGCAGAAACAAAAGCCTCCTTTCCTCACCAGGCCAGCATGGTACGTAAGATTCTTCGAGTCCCTACGGAGATCAGTGTTACCTAGCTAAGTATTCCAATAGGATGGATCACAAAGCTACAGTGCTTCAGCCCTGAAATTTCTTTCATCTGGAAGGCTTCACAGTAGTTGGAATGTATTATTCAGTTATATGTCAGAAAATCACAGGCCTTAATTAGAAATGCCATATGCTCCCTTTCAAAAGACACTAACGTCAAATTTCAAAATAGAACAGGGCAAAGGGTGAAGAATAAACAGCTTTAAAAATCTCTGCTTTGTTTCCATTCTGAAGACTTTTCACATACTCTGATCTGTGCCATCACTTAGGTATAAATTAAGGAAAAAAGAAAAGAAAATGGATCTTGGGAGGAATATTTAGCTGAACAAATTCTTCCCTGAAGCGTGCTTTTTCCTACAAGCCAGCAGCATCAGCCAGAGCATAGCTTTATCCTGCCTGATTCTGCAGGGAACACAACAGAACCTTTCCTCTGGATATACCATGTATTTTTCTCTTATTTAGATGCCCTGACCTCTCAAAAGCTCTCAGCTGCAAAACTGAATGCACGTTTCACTAGAACAGGAGTCCAAGAATCAGCAAGGAAGCAAATCTGAGTGGCTGGGTTGTGAATGTGTGTAACACACAGATTGCCCAGAGGATACTTACAGATAATAACAAGTCTCTCTTTCTAATGCATTATGCATTCTTACTTTGTGGATGGACAGCCCACAACACAGTTGCCAAAATTCCAAGTTTTGCTTTACTGCAAGCCTGAAGGATCGCACTTGCACTGCCAGCATCACTCTGCATGGCTGCAGCACAGAGTCAGGGAGCACCTTGGGCTGGAAGAGACCTCTGGATACCAGATCTCAGGTCTGTTGTTCTGGTCATAAGTCATGACACTTAAGAGCACTGATCCCAGTACCAATTCCAGAAATACACAACTTGCTGGCTGCCAGCTGGACTCTGCACCACTGATCAATTCTTTCAAACCCAGCAGTATTTCAGGCAACTTTTTCAACCACATCTGTTTTTCACTTGTCTAGTTCCTGTCTCATCAGTTTAATGATAAGAACACTGAGTAGCACCGTGGTGGAGTGCTTGCTGAAATCAAGGTGTGCAGCACCCACTGCCCACCCCTCATCCTCAGTGCTGGTCACCTTGATGCAGGCAATGCGAATTTGCTGCTCCTAATCACCTTGCTGTGTCATTACAAGAAACTTTTGGGAGAACTTCCTCCACTGCCATCCCACAGACTGAGGCTAAACTGGTCAGCCCGTGGTTACTTGGACCAACTATAACTTTTCTCCATTTTTTTCTCTAAGAACGTACTCCATCTGTAGGAGTGCTCATAGGAAAGACCTTCTACCACTCTGTGAAAAATAAAGTTGGGCTCTTTATTCTTGCTAACTAATACTTTGGAAAATGTTTCCTGATGCATCCTGCCTTCCACACAGCAGAGGTGCTTCTGTGGATTAAGTGTGAACAGCCTGCTTTTATCCATGTTTGAAACAAACATTATAGATACAGACAGAACTAACTTCTAAGGATGCAGCTCTGTTCTCCCTGAAAGAAGCCTATTAGGTTACCTGAAATACGGCAGTGCCTTAGAAGTCAGGCTAATATGTTGACAAGAAATGCAAATAAATTAGAAAACTGCAGTGTTGATAGCAAGAGTTCAGCATACAAGCAAATAAGCACAGTGTGAAGTGAGTGAAAATGCATGAATACAACAGAAAAAAAAAACAAACAGGTGGGGTGTGAAGGAGAAAAGAGGATTTTTAATGAGTTTTAATTGAGAAGCTGTTACAAGTGAAATAAAGAGTAGGTGGAAGTGGAAAATAATATGGTTGGAGCAGCCTGAGCAGGGCAGCCTGTAGGAGAAGGAAATTAGGTTGTGAGGATAGGTGGGAATAGAGTCGGAATAATTCAAGAATGAAAAGTTTGATCACTACGTAGGAGAAGAACAGAAATGAAGGGGGAGCTGAGGCTGGCAGCATAGCATCAGGGCAACCAGAAAGAGACGTTAATGGAATCATTGCGTACATGAGAAATGAACGAAGATCACGAGAAAGAAAGGCCACCAAAAAAAGCACGTTTCCATTTATCAGGTAAAAGGAATTATATGGAGCACCAGCTATAGTTTTGCCAGGAAAGATAAGAGTGAAACAAAGTTTAAGTCACAGAATTGATTCTAGTATTAAAGTAAGGCAGATTTTCAGAAAGACTCAACTTATCAGTGTGCTACAAAATATTCTGATGAAGGCAAAAAGCCACAAAACACCTAAATGATGTATTAAAGAAATGATGATCCTCAGAAAGTTTGCTACAGGAAATTAAGCAAATACAGCACATTTCCTTACAGGGAAAACCATTGATCAGCACCAGAAAAGAAGGAATTAGAACATAAATGAAGCAAACCTGCACTGAGTTCTGTTCACAGCAGAGTTCTGTTAGTATTTAAGTAACCTAACAGTCTTAAAGATTAACTTTGCAGCTGCTGAAGTACACAGAGAGCAAAAACAAAAATTGAAGCCTACATCTGATAAGCACTGAAAGAAGGAGGAAGAATTCATGCTTGTTTTTTTTACTGCCAGTCACATTCAGACTGCCTACAAGAACAGCAGTATGTAACACACCACGTGAGGTATCTCTCAGCACCTACAGCTCCACTCTGGAACAACCCCATTGGTGCAGTGAGAAATGACCAGTCATATATATATATATATATATATATATATATATTAAAAATTCACAACAGTAAATGTCAACTCTTCACCCAGGCCTGAGTGTAGAAGTGTGCAAAGGGAAGATTTTACCATCCTGTAGCAGATGTCCTATAGACATCTCTATATTTGATGTAAAAGTGCCTAAAGCTGAACAAGAGTGGAGGAAATTAGTGCTTCAGTTCAGTAGTTTTGCTCCCACACAGATGACAAAGCCAACTCAGCGCTGCTCAGAGGAGGTATTCTTGTAAATATAAACATCTTCCACGTGTACTGTGCTGTCTGAAAACTGACATCTTTGAGAACATGCAAGAAAAAAGTCAAGCTTGAGATGCTGTCACAGTTCTAAGACAAGGCAACTCACAATTCAGTGTACAAAGCGATCACGTCCCATCTAGCACAATGACTTTAACAACATAAGTTAACTCGTAAGACACAACAACCCAAGACTGTGGATAGGGCAGTCCATAAAATGGCATTGAGACTGGTTTGTTTTCATTTGGAAGTTATAGATGCACATTTCTTCGTGTTTTAAGAATCTCTGATGGAACATCAAGCAAAGCTACCTAGCACCTGTCAATAGGTGCTCAATAAATGGAGGATTTGTTAAATTCCACTTCATTTGTATGGCATCAACAAAAATACTCCAAAAACAGATTTAACGTGTTTTGTTTAGGACCCAGCATCATTACCCTGCACTGGGCTAATGTAAGTAACATTTCCTATGAATTATAGAGTTATTTTTAATATGGATAAAAATGTAGAGTTGATTATTTCCACAGTCCTAATGTCATTCATCATTCAGTCGCACTCATTTGTTCTCATTCTCCCTGATCATAAGCCCCTGTTTTATCACAAGATACTCACCAGCTCTACTAACTCCTAAAATACCACCTCCTCTACTCTTCTGCTTTTCAAGTTCCTGAGAACATCCTCTAACCACTCACAACATTTGACCCAACGTCTTAATTTAGTCTCAATGATTATCTCTGATCCTTCAGCACTGCCCACTCCTCAACCACTCTACCCATCCGGTCTTGCCATGCTGTCCAGAAAACATTACTACCTCAGATTTCTTTGAAGCTTTCAGAGCCCTCCATCTTTCATCTTCACTGTCAAATTTCACCATCTCCACACTCAATTTCCATATCTCATACATTAATTTCCTCTATTGTATAATATTTCTCTTTGTACTTTGAGATAAGGCAGTGAGAGCAGAGAGAAAGCATTACTCCATGACGTTTGTTATTTCTTCTCTTCTGCTGCCCTTTCCTACTCCTACAGCTTGATATTTACATATAATTTCTCCTTATTAAAAGCCAATTATTAAACTCTAAACACATTTTACTAGGATTCTTGCTGGTATTGCGATGCCAACTGGATCCCAGCTGTCAGAAAAGAAGCATCTCTGAACATCAAGAAATCTACTGTTGCAGTAAATAAAACCCACAAACATTACTGCATTCCTGAAGTCCTTTCAGACTGTTCTACTATCTCATCCCCAGACTTCTTTCCGGAGACTTGGTAGGCATGTTAACTTCTACCTTACATGAATTACCTGTTTTGGAACGTGTGCTAAGTACCCTGTGTTTACTCTGCATCTATGGATAGCTCGGGAGAAGAGTTAGTAACCAGGCACTTGAGACCGCATAAAACCTAAGCAAAAAAGTCTTCAGCTTACTTACAGCCAGTTTAAAGACCCTGGAAACACACAGCATTTTGTGGTACTTAACACAACTATTTATGATGGTTCTTAACCTTCTAACAGCATTCTAATTTAAGACAAAACCCAAATAGTTGTCTCGTGTTCTCCTGCAAAGTTAAGATTATTTTAACAAGAAAAAAATTATGAGTCAAAGAACGGTCACAGGATTTCATCTATCATCTAAAGCAAGCACTACTGCTAAAAGAAGCCAACTTATTCTTCCCCTTGCATTTGTTCTCCTCGCAAATCCTCCTGCCAGAAACAAGTTTTCTCCAGTGCTCAGGCTCACACAAAACTGAGGAGACCATTTCCAGCAGCAGCACTCTGCACATTCTACCAGGTCATACTCCCAAGTTCATGTTAGCGATGTAGTTTTCTGCTTAAGGATGAAAACTGATCCTTAAATCTATTTTATTTGAAACTTTTCTGGAAAGTAAGAACTCTCATGATATATCTGATTCTTTTGAGTTTAAACCTGAATTTAAAGAAAATTTCTTACCAAGGAGAATACTTCAGGTTCTAAATTTTGACAAGGAAACATTAATATTAATTAGTATTTTTTTTAAAACGTTATCTCCAGAGCAGTGAACCTTAGATGACAGGGTCGCCAGAAATATCTATTACAGTATTAATAATTAAAAAAAAAAAAAAGAAGTTGACCTGAAAGATCTCTAAGTAGCTATTTCACAATCTTGGCATATATTAGTTTTCAAGTGAAAAGCTATATGAAGAAAGAATATTAAAAAATAAAAAATAAAAGCTAAGAATAACATATATGGGAAATGTGTGGCCTTCCATTAAAATAAAAAGAACAAGAATATAGAAGAAATGCCTTCTTATGAAGATCATCTTTATTCATATACTCACAACATAAGACATCTCACCAACTGTGTGTATGGAGTACATAGGAAACAGGTAAGTTACAAATGGGTCATGCATTCTTGCAGCGTTATACAAATGAAACTTGCATGTAGTGTTTCTAAACTAAGTCATGTTCTGTATGAATGCAGTATATACTTTTCAATATCTATATAAAAAAGTGATAATGTTCAGTATCTGTAAGTGGGTACACCAGCCTCTGGTCTATCTAATATTCTTTATAATGCACACTTGCCACAGGAGCAAGCAGAAAAAAAGTCTACATGGCCAGAGAGCCTTAACATTAGAGAAAAGAAAAAGCTTTCTTCCAAGGCTAAGACACTGTAAACTCAAGGTTTTTTTCCATCATCATAATTAGTACCCTGAAAAGAAAAAGAAAGAAAAAGAATGAAGAGATTTATTTAGAACAACTGGCAGTGACTCATTTAACCTGCATATCCACTAGGATAGATAACTTTAAGCAGATAGCTCTAAATGCAGTTTCCATGAGAACAGAGCCACATCATGGTATTTTTAATGTCTTCCCTTAGGACGTAATCCACATTTATAACACGGAAACTAGCATTAGGAAGCTAAACCAAAGTTAAACTTCAGCTCACGCCTCATATGAACTCACACCCTACAATAAAATATAGCTGTTCTAAATAGTACCAAGAGGACAGTAGCCACATTATTACTAATTGAACTACATTCATCAAATTCTACAAGAGCACTTTCACTTTTCTTTCTGAGAAGTAACAAGGAGGGGAAAAAAAAAAATCAAGTAATTTTGAAAGCTGTCCTATCAAACAAGCTCCAGAAAACATTCTGACTACCACAGCACAAACATCCAGCAAGGAAGAGAATACCCATGAACGTTGAGCTGAAGCTACACTGAACCACAAGACCCGAAGGTCAACCTGAAATAATTCCTGCTATAAACAGTAAGGCATTCCCAAGTAACAATTTGATACTGAAGTTAAATTCGAGATAATGTTAATTGACTTTTTACAATTGACAGTGGAATGACAGTGATAGCCACCACTCATCCTGCTCCCATCCTGCCCAATCCAGCTAAGATCAGTTAGCTATGTTTTTTAAGCATGGTGTCACCTGGGATTTGGATTTTTTTGTTTGTAAACAGAAGGGAGTAAACATGTCTGCCTGCTCCTATGTTAATCACAGGGTTCTGATTCCCACTGAATGAACTGATAATCCAACTATTTACAAATATAAATCAAGAAGGAAATTTTTCCACTGCAATAAGCACAACTTTTTACACTACTGACAAAACAGTGCCAGAAATCTCAAGAGTAACTTGGTAAAACTGTCAAGTTCTGGAAGGTTGGATATCCACATGAAAAAAGGCCTGTTGAGAGCCTGTTCTGAAGGCTATGAGCCAACCTTCAGGTACAAAGGGATTACAGCAGGCCAAGGGCCTCCAAAAACAAGAGAAAGACTCTAAGGAACATTAGCTTTGGAAGAGGAAGGTGAATACTCTGTGTCCATCGACAGCAGCAAGCCACAATGCACTCACCAACTAAACCTACAGGTGTTTTAATTTGTAAGTGCAAGAAAGTCATAATCACAAGCTTGACATACAGCTCGGGGGCAGCAGAATTCCCTTTATGACACTGTTACACGGTTTATTCTTTTCCTGTACACAGGCATTTACAGCCAGCCATTTCAATGCTGTTCTTTAGCAGCACAAAGGCAAATGGCTTCTGATCAGATGAAAAACAATCTAGAAAAGGTTTTCTACTGTATTAGCAGAGCACAAGTGTAGCAGCAACAGATTTTGAAGCATACAGGATAACAGCAATGTATAGTCTGATGCTGCTATTAGAACAACTCCAAATAATAGGGTTGGCAAAAATGCTATTGCTCAAATTGCTGCTAGACGAAAGTTATGTGTAAATGTGATGCCCAGACTGCTGTATTTCTATTAGACACATATAGGAAGAATTAAACGAGTAAATAGTCAGCAAAAATGTAACGGTACTAACTACAGAAACAAGTGCTTATTTATTCTTACCTTCTTCTGCCTCATCTTCCTGGGATGATACAGGCCCTCCTCCACTTGCTGGGCTGAGCAGCTGTTCCTCTCTTGCAGATTCTCTTTGTAGACTGGCAACTTCATAAATGGGATCCCCAGCACTGGTGTGGCTTTTTCCTTCAGACTAAAACAAAGTAAGTGCATTTATTAGGACCCTGTACTGACAAATGCAACTCTGATGGTATGGCAATAATCAAACTGAAACACACACAAACCTCCCCTAGCAGTTAAACAACAGTTTGGGCAAGGTTCCCTCAGATTCCTTTGCAATGGCACGTGTAGGCTGACTGTAATATACAGCTCTATTTCTCTTTTAAGGTTTATAGCCCAAAGATGCAAATAAAACGGCATTATTTCCAATGCTGTCCCTTATGATATGATAAAAAAACTATGATAAAAAAGCTTTCACATTCAAATATAGAGATGAGGGCAAGGAGAAACTGCAGTATAAAATAAAAAAGGAGAGAACAAGCAGGATAAATTAGGTAACTGACAACACAAAAACAGGAATCAACTGCCTTAGAGAAAAAAGAAATGTTAAAGGTTTTACTAGGTAAAGAGAAAACTAAAGAAACAAAACCTCACGCTTTTTGAAAGCCATAAATTGAAAAGTTCCTTACCATTTTACTCAAAGAAAAACAACAAAACAATTTAGCTTTATTTCACAGCAGAATTTGTAACTCATTCCTTTCAGTGGGGATATGTATTAGCTGTACCTCGCTACAAAACTTGTGTTTGTGGCCTGAGTTTTATGTATTTGTAGTATATACACAAACATTACGTATACACATATACTGCTACATATATACCACTTGTATACTACATCTACACATGGATATGCTTGCATGTCAGTGTGGGTGTGTGTAGGAACCGCATACATATGTTAATCTAACAGATTAATTACCTTGGAAATTTGAGAGAGGTGCACACAGAACTGAGGGCACATTTTCCCTAGGAAGCACTTTGTTCTGTAACAGCAGCTTCTACTTTCTAAATCTGCCTCTTTGGGAGCTCTGTAGCTCTCAGGCCAAAGTTTAGGAGCAGGGAAAAATGGTTTAAGTTTCACTTCAAGCTGGAAAAATTCAGAGTTTAATTTACATCTTTTGAGCTCAGCAGACATGCACGTGAAAAGAAGTTACCCATATCCCA
This sequence comes from Cyrtonyx montezumae, assembly GCF_038088225.1. Classification (NCBI taxonomy): domain Eukaryota; kingdom Metazoa; phylum Chordata; class Aves; order Galliformes; family Odontophoridae; genus Cyrtonyx; species Cyrtonyx montezumae. Next base: position 25,474,547 of record NW_027071825.1, read on the forward strand.
CTGGATGCAGCACTGCAAGTTTTCAAAGCAAAACCTACACTAGCTTTTCCTCTGAGTTACAGCTCTGAAAACAACTGTTACTCAGTGACACGCAGTGATTAATATACTTACAGAGAATTACATCAAATTGAAAACTAATGGTTATAGTAAATGAAGTAGAACCAAAATTTGCTCTGTTTTGTTGTTTGTGCTCTTATCTAATCAGTTCAAATAAGGTAATTTTCTGAGGATATTAAGAACATCAAATTATCCATGAAAAAAGAAAAGGAATACAGTCTCGGAGTATATTCAGTTTGATTCATGACACCTTTTGCTGGAGACAAATATCAACTGCTGAACAGAAACGGCGTTTCCAACAAGCTGCTGCCATTGCCAAGGCAGGTAGCTTCAGCAGGGCCGGCCGGCACTACCGCAGCAATTTCACACTGAGAAATCCGACTGCATCTCAAAAGACGTTATCATTCAGATCTGCATCCTTTAAAGCCGATACTCCCTGAAGCAGACAGTCATGGGGCTCCAATTAACAGCCAGTTCTGCTGACTGAACCACTCAAAGTGCTTAATGAACTTTGGGATGAAGGCAGAAACGTCCACTTTCTTTTTTTTTTTTAAACATTCAGCAGGACATTACAGCCATTATCCCTCTTTTACCTTCACAGAACACTTTTATCATGCAATTGACAAAGTACTTGACTAAACTGATACCTCCCAGTGTTATTCACCATCATTATCTGCAGCTTTTATTTTAGTAGGGTTGACTGGCTGATAACTCTGCACAGTGATAGCATTACTGCCATGATTTTACATCATTAGACAGACTACACCACAGGACGTGTTGTCCTGCACAGAGAAGCATCTATCTTTAGAGCTGACGTTACTGATGCCAACTTTCAGGTTTGCTTGAATCCACTTAAATTCAACTGCTTTTCCAATGGCATCTGCAGAGCTGTTTGCAAAGAAGCAAGTGCCCTGAGCTATGGACTCTTAGAGCCACGTGCAGGAACAGCTACTGCAACACAAGCTGCCCAGCCAGTACCTGGCTGAACAAACAGCTGCTACAGCTCAACCACAGAGATCCTGTCATCCATGATCAGAGCCCCATCTCGTAGGAAGTTTAACAAGAATAAATATGTTCCTCTTCTCAAAGTCCACAAAACAGCTTCTCAAGATTCTACAGGTGTAAGAAAAGCTTGTGGTTTTTAGGGAGGGAAGGCATGTGTGTTTTGTCACATCATAAGGGGTGAGAAAGGAAAAAGAACGCCAACCATATCACTCAAAGCCTATCTAGCTGTTAACTGACTTACTGGAAATCTTCTCCGATTAAAGATGAGTATCAAACAGTTGAGAAAGCAGTACATTCAAATGCTTTTTCCTTACATTTAAAATGCAGATACTCTCTACATTTGCATATAACAGGGAACTTAAGAAAATGTGAGAACACCAAGTCACCGTGCTATCTCCAGAACTACACAAACAGCATTCTTGAGATTGACTTACTAAATGTTAAACACAGCTGCAATCCTGCTGTACAACATGAACACAGCCTGTTTTTCCAGACCCATTACTGTACCCCATAGAAAGATGACAACTGCAGTGTTCACACTGGGCTCAGTAGAATTAAATCACTCCCCTTTGATTTCATTAGGGAAAGTTGATGGATCATTATTCCAACGCAAACAATCCCGTTATCCTCTGCTGTTCATTAACAAGGCAGGTCAACGCGTGCTGCACAAGGATGCAGTTGTACACCACCCTACACTGATACTTAGTGCATTTCAATCCTGCTCTGTTCACAGCACTGGGTCTTCAGCATTCTGTTCAGTAGAGAGCTATCCTACAGACATCACCAGTTGAATTGGACATAGCATCTCCCAGTGCTTGAGGAAGAAATAAATGCACATTAATCACACGAGCACGGGACTGGGAAAGCTAACAGAGGGAATACACAGCTGTGCATTAAGCTTCATCATGGCCACTTCTCCCCTCTGTAGAACGGGGCATTTTTTGTACACCTTCAAAACTGAACTCTAAGGGACAGACAGACTAAAATATTTCAGACAAAACAGTACACAGAACACATTCATTTACTCTTCTTTCAACACTCAAAGTTACCAACACTAATATTGTCAACATTGCCTTAATCATTGCAACAATAATGCCCCAGCCCTTCACAAAACCCCAGGGCAGCAAAGGAGATGGACTTGGTGCATTTTGTATATTCACTGGCAACCACGGGAATGAAAGCAGAACTTCTCCATGCATGTGAACTTGCTTTTCCCAATCCTCTTTCATTTATCTTTTGGAAAACACAGGGAAGTTCACCTTCCCAGACACCTTGCAAAAAACTGTTGGCAACTGGCTAACTTTTAAACCACTGCCTTTAAATGATTACTCACTTACAGACACATATTTTGAATCTTAGTATACGGGATTTCCCTTTTGATTACTCATTGTGAAGTTAACTGAAGTTATTTGCTGGTTATACCAGCCAAACAGACTTGCTTTAGCTGTTTGCACATGGTCAGATCGTATGAAATTACAAAGAATTCAGCAGATATGTCTAAAACTGCTTAAGCCCACAAAGCCAATACCTTCCAATGTAGATAACTCAGTTTACAAAGAGCACTTTAGAATGATGTATGCTACTTAATTATGTATTTAATCCTTCCAGCCATAAGTAGCTTAAAAAAAATCTGCCGGGATAAAGGTGGCAGTGTTACAAAGGCCAAATTCAATCAGACAAAAGCGATATTCCCAGCATCAACTTCTCTTTCAAAACCGAGCACACGGTACCTGTTTCAGCTTCATGTGGAAGGTTTCGGTGAAGGCTTTCCTGCTGAAGTACCAGAAGCGTTCGTTCGCAGGGTACACGCGCACGACCGCCTCCAGCAAAAACCGCACTGGTTCCACGACTTCAGTGACGACCATATCCACCGCCACCGTCATGTACACGCGCTTATCTGAAACACAGCACACAGAGAAGCTCTCAAAGGACAGGCTGCTTAGAACAGTCCACAAGAAAGCTGCTGTTCAAACTGAAAACCTCTCCTATTCAATTACTTCCTGCAGGCTGAGGTTGTCTGCGCCCTTTCCCTGGAAGCACTCAAGGCCTGGCTGGATGGGGCTGTGAGCAACCCGGGCTGGTTGGAGGTGAACTACATGATCTTAAAGGTTCCTTCCGACATAAACCATTCTATCATCCTGCGACTAAGATGTCTGACCTGCCCCTTTCCCAATCTCTGGGTCAGATGATCCATAGCAGCAGCGTGCAATGCTATTTTTTTTCTCTCTTCATCCTTAAGCATAATTCAAACTTTAAGTAGAGCAAAACATATAACCCACCAGAAGGAGAAGCAGAAATAGTTCAAAATGTATCTTGCAGATTTACAATGCAATAAAAGGACGGTGCTTCTGAAAACATTTAACAAGAGTAGCAACCATCATTTTGAACCAACTGATGTCCTTCAGCCAGGACACACAGCTTTTTGAAACAAACACTGAAAATCAGACATTTCAATTCCTAGGCTCTTATCTTCTCAGACCAAAGAGGCAAGCAGGCATCTAAAAACTAAATACACACTTAAAAACCAAATACAACACACAAAGCCATATCCTAAAATGGAAACTGTGTCAAGCTTCACAGCAAGTAATTTCACACAATAATCTACACATACTAGAAATAACATGATTTGAAAAACCAGCAGCAAAACAGCGACACTGACTGCAGATCCTTGGATATGCTTTTATGCAACCAACTGGAGCTCAGCCTTGGAACAGGACACAGCCACCAGATTTGCACTGAAACTTCATATCACACCAGGGAACATAAGTTTCAGCACCAAGGAAGTATGCTATAAGTGCTTCTGTGCATCACTTCCTCAGAGACGAAGGACATCCAGCACTACTTGCAGTCAGCTCACCTCCAAGTTAAAAACAACAGCAATGTCCAAGTTTCATGCTGCTCTGCTGGCTACAGAATGGGGAAAACTTCTGCATGCTTAGGGACCAAAAATCCTGATCATCAGGGAGTAGGAATGCAAGCCCGAACACTTGCTTAGTGTCTCTGAAGGTGCAAAACATAGTTCCACATACAATTTTCCACATTTCTACGTTGCATGTGTACGTATGGAGAAGTTGCACTTTGAGTCACAGGTGCTTGGAACGTGATGGTGTATGTACTCAGACATATACATCCCAGAAAAAAAAATATACACATCAAACTCAGGTCATATAAAAAAATCCTAAGTTAGATTAAATTACCTTTAGGTGTTTCCTCATTAAGTACTAGAAACATCGGTGCATTAGGATTCCATATTCCAGTAATTACATAAGCCTTCCCATCAGAGCTCTTTCCCATGGATTCCTAGAAATAAAGGCCTTTATTAGAGATCAAAGGGATTGAAGGTGGGGAGGTAAAACAGTTCTAGGAATTTAAGATTATTATGTTCACATTAGAGAACACAACCCAAAGAGAAAACATGGTACAATGGACTGGAAAATGGTACAGGGAAATGACAAAGAAAGAGGAAATACTATATGCAAAGAACTAAAGGCAAAAATAGCTTAAGACACTTTTTTAATGCTTAATAAAATGGAGGCTTTTGGTGGGCTACCTGCCACTACTGTCTAAGCAGAGACATCATGGGGTGATGGAAGATAAGAGACTTCAAAAAATTGAAGTAGCATCACAGTATACACAGAAATGGCCCAGAATATAATCTTAACTAGTAGGACCCTAATTACATCAACTAAAAGATCATGTTAGTGTTTTGCACTCCAAAATCATCGCTCTGAGCTGCTCAGGCATGGGCCTTCTCTAAGTATGACAACAGTTTGCAATTCCAGTTCATAAAAACTTGACATTTAAAGAGACAAGTTTCAGGACAATATGAAAATAAAGTCAGAAGAGCCACCTACGTTAAAGTTAACAACAACAGCAAAGTCTCTATATTTGCTTTAGGATAATCATATACCCTGCATCAGTTACTTCTAGAAATATTTTTTGTAGTCCTGCTAGGAACAGTCAGAGTGCACCATCTCCACATGGGTACTTGTCCCACACTTGCAGTAGCTCGTATTTCCTGCCATTTCCTTGGGCAGTTCCTGTGGATCCAACAGGCCTGCATGGCAGCCCCTTCTTAGGCAAATGGGGCTGACATCCCTAACCCACAAAGTGCAGTTGTAAGAAAAACACAAGTTCCTGTGTACACACAGGAGGTGATCTAAGAAGCTATCACATCCTGCAGTTACATGTACGAAAGCATGGCCGGGGTAAAGATAGGGATTCAAATAAGCAGCCTGTACAGTAAAAAGTTACACAGATTAACAGAGGTCAATTCATTATGCTCTGTAACTCATAATTTCTTCTGTTTTCTGCTAATCAAAAATGAAAATGTAGCATCAGGACTAGTATCAACAAATGAAAAAGGTGCTAAAAGATACATAAACATAACAGTATGCATGTATCTTACATCTGACACGAGAACTGAACACCAATAGCTAGGATCATCAACACAGATCAAGAAGTGGACAAGGCAAAACTGCAGTTACAAAATGCCCGACTTATTTGAGTACTTTTTGCCTTGAAAACAGCTGTATTCTTGTCCACTGCATAACACTGAATTGATCCTATCACTAAGTATCCCATTAACCTGCAGCTCTCTTAGATGCAACTCATTATAAGAAAGAAGGTTCTTAAAGATAAGCAACTCTTTCAAGCTAATTTCAAGTAAAATTAAATTCAGGTTAAGCAGTTAATGGCAGCACTTTCAGAAGCATGGAAAAAACCAACACTATTTCCCTGGGGTCCAAATATAAAAAACAATTATTGGTTCTAAATTTATAGGTAACACGCTTTAACAAATCCAGAAAGCTTGGTCATTTGTTGCAGCCAGCTTTCAGCTGACGTAACCAATCAATTTAACAAGAAGCAGATGCCACAGATTTTGACATTAATTGAAATGTTTTGTCCACTGCACGTAACATTTATTTCTAGTTTTAAAGTATAAAACCCAGGATTTAAGAAGCAGAAGTAAATGAAAAGAAACAGTGGAAGTTTTATTTTTGAGGGGTGATTTAATATGGTTGGAGCTTTTTGTTTGCTTTTTAAATTACCTATCTTAATTAAAGGATTACTAAAAATATATATTACCATGTCTAGTAAATGCATGTCACTGTTCTTCACATTTCTCCCAGGACTTAGCAGCATCCCAAAGCATCTGTTAAGTTTTATTAAAAAAAAATATATACACATATATATTAGCATTTCAAAGATAAAAACATTTTGTTGAACATACTGGCACAACACCCACTGCTTCTAATTTAGAGAAAACCTTAGTAATTTTCTGCTAGTGTTATGGCAACACACAGCAAACATCACAATATATATTACAGAAGTGACAGTAAAATTATTTTCCAGAATGAAGACAACAGAAATTAGTGTCTAACCTATGAACAATTAATTATTCTTAAAGGCAATTTAAAACACTGAGTTTAAAAGACAAAAAGTTCCCCTACATAAATGAGACAGATTGGCAACACGAAAAATTGCTTTCATACAACTAAAGTAACAACTGACATATTTTACCACTCAGAACTTCAATGGTGTAAATCACCATCACCTGGCTTAACAGACCCTCAGAAACACCTGCTCAGGTCTTACACTTCTCTCTGTTTTGTAAATCTCATCTTCTGTACTCTACAGATGCAAGGACTCCTTGCAGCCACAACTTCGGGCCCTCAAATGTTACATCATGAATCTCTGTGACAACCTGTGACCAGAATGAGATTTGACAAAAAACAAAAAAACCACCACGCTGTCCCCCACACCTCTTGGTGAGGAGTACTAATCCAGTATAAACCAGCTTCAGTTTTGCCCAAGAGATTCTGTAGCAGCCTCATTACCTTCATTTCATTGTACTCACTGTACTCCAAAAGTGATCTGACAAGCCCAAGCAAGCAGGCTCACACCCTTCTTACCACAACCACCTCCTTGGGTTTCAGGGATGCTTTCATGTCCTGCTAACCCCTTCTGTATGTACGCCTGTTCTCTGCTCTCTACTTTAGGCACAGGTTGTTTTTTTCTTAGGCTTTAATACAATTTTTACTGGTAGCGATCTCAAAATGTATCTTATTTACACTTGCTGATCAAATCATGGGATGCTTTATTATTGTCATTTTACTAAGGAATGCAAGATACTAAGATTTACAGGAATCCTTGCAATTGCCCACCATCTAAAAAGTGCACATATAAGAGTAGGAAGCAGCTTCTGCCTTAGAGTTTGCAATCTAAACAGAAGGGACAAAGAAAGTTTTCTGTCCAATAACACCACTGTGGGAGTACTCTGCCACAGAGATCATAAATAAGCCAGGCCCTTGAATACCAATCCAGTCATTTAACTAGAAATCTTCCTTGATATTTTCAAAAGCAAAAAATGGTTACAGCCTGAAACTTTCCTAATGATCATTCAGACTTCTGAACTTCCTGCAAATCACCTCTACATCTCTCCTTTAAGCATACTATGAATGAGAAACACTGAACCAAATCATGTATTTCTAACACATGGTGCAAACTGTCTCAAATGTTAGATCTCAAATGAGGGGGAAAGAACATTAAAGCAACTGCATCATGAAATGTTATGAAAAGCAGGGATTGCAGCTCAGAGGGGTTTGCTTTGAGAATTTTTCTTTCATTCTGGTCAAGTTCTAAGCACCTCAAAGAAGAAAGATTAAATAACATCTCTGGGCAATCTGTTCCAGTATTCAGCTCCCTTTGTATTGACACCAACTGGCATAACTCAACAAATAAATTTCCAGGGAAGTAACTTGTGTCCACTGACTCTTCCACTCTGGACCTGCAGGGAAAGCCAGGCTCCATCTCCTCCCTCCCCTTCCCCCTGGCATCTGAAGGCACCAACTGTACCACTTTTTGTTCCCGAGGTAGAAATAGCTCAGAACGAGCTATAGTTTATAACAGCACAGTGGTCACTAGCTTCTGATAAGTCTGTTAAACAAAACTGCAGGCCTAAGATTCAGAAGAAAGCAAAAAATCTGTGCTTTTCCAAGACATCAGCTCACTAGATCCCAGTCCCCACTGCACAGGCCAGAGAAATATGCTTCCAAAAGAAAGGGAGTCATGAAAGAGTAACCTCTGCCACTCAGGAGTAGACATTTAGGAAGACTGGTTGTGTCCTGCTGCTGGAAGAGTCAAGGCTTCTTTAAGTTAAAAGAGTAAAACGACTTTGAATGAGTTCAAGTACTAGTGAGCAAACAGCCAGTATTCTGCACACCGATCCTATGGACACCATGTACAGGATCTACACTAAGGGAACTTTACTTGATACGAGCTGAGCCTATGATGGTAGAATACTACGTTTAAACACCTCTAATCTACAGAGGCAACCCAACTGCCTCTCAGAACAAAAGGCTGTTTCTTCACCTTCCAGAACAACTTTCTGAAATCCCTCAATGATTAACCAGAATTTTCTTCTTGAATGTGTAACAGAGTTGTGGTATCCCACACAGCAGCCTTGAAACCACGCAGTGCCATCTCCTGCAACACCTGTAGGAAACCACCACCTGCTGGCATCAGCAGAGGTTTCTCCAGTGTTTTCTTCTGAGACCATCAACACAGATTCTGGAACACTTCGACTACTCCTCTTCAGTAACAATCTCATTTCTGCATTACAGTTTCACTTAGAAATACTTTCAAAAACATACTAAATAGCTAAGAAGTTCTTCTGTGACATCATTTATCTACCGTGCCTTTTTTTAATTCCAATATTATTATATTCTGTAAGTATATAAAATGACTTGCAAGGTTGTGCATGTCACAGCAATTAAATAACTTACCAGCAAAGCTTGTGGTGATAAAAATAACATCCACGCTGAATCATCCTAAATACCATCTAAGTTAAAGCTCTTTTCTAATGAAGGCAGTTTTAGGAGGAGGAAAATAAAAAAAAAACACTAAACCAGACTCCTTAAGATCCCTCACAAGGAAAATACTGAACAGAGATTTATTATTATTCAGAAAATATTAGCACTGGCACAGGCTGCACAGAGAGGTGGTGGAGTCTCCTTCTCTGGAGACGTTCAAGACCCTCCTGAACAACTACCAGTGTAACCTGGGCTGGGGAGCTGCTTTGGCAGTGGGTTGGACTCTGTGACCTCAGGAGGTCCCTTCCAACCCCTACAGTTCTGTGATGCTGAGATTAAAAGAGTTCATCATTCATGAACTGAATTTTCAAGTAACTTTATTTCAATTACAATTTTAATCCAATGCGTAGCAAAGGAACAGTTTTACACTGCTGATAAAATATTCTGCTGTACCTATCTTGTCTAAAATTCATTTCATTTTTGAAAAAAATAGCTTGAAAGCAAACAGAGCTTGATCTTAGGCTATATGAGTTTCTTAGACTCTCCCATTATCTCAAATTCTCCTGGATAGGACTGAATTCTCCTATTGCTACTTTTTTGGTAAGATTGCCATCTGGTGGCATTTGCTCTTTTTAAAACACAAGATACTGAGAAAGAATGTTCCAAATTAAGCTAATGCAGTACCTACTCCTGGTGTAGCAAAAGTCTCCTGTAATTGAACTCATCAACAAACCACCACTTTTCCCGAGCGTGGCCTGCTTTTCTTGCCACTGTCTAGCACAAAAGATCAAGTTATTCTGCCTGAAAGAATTCCCCCCTCGTTTAGTTTCCATTAATCACATCTTTGGACACGAACCATACCAGAGATCTTCATTATTATTTCAAGATCAACATTAGAACCATACTGTAACAAAAGCTACAATGAAATCCTGGTCTTGAAGACTCCAACAAAAAGCTGCTTCTTCTAACCATCAGACTGAGTCCAAATATGTACTACTCCAATAAACAGATCTAAGTTTAACACAGTTCAGACACCCCAACGTGGTTACTTTCACAACACAGCAAATGGTGATAATGAAGGGTTGTGATAAACGTGTGTTTCTGTGCTACTTAAGAACAAGAAAACACAAAATGAAAAACATGAATGCTGTAAGAATCCTAGTAACACATTCAAAAAATGCAACAGAATGAAAAGTTTGCCTATTACATGCTGCCACCTTAAAATCACACGCATTACGCAAAAAGACAGTTAAAACTGAACCACGCTCCTGTAGTGGATTTTATTATTCAGAATACTGTGAGACTGTTTTGCTGCTTGCAGTTACATAACCTGCAAAGCCAGAGAAGAGAATGTTATCTACTGTTCTCAGAAAAGCATAATCTGCATTACTTTTACCTGACTCCTACCTTTCAATGGCCAGTTCTTTGTTCGAGAGCTGCTGAACTGTAATCACCACTTTCTTCTCAATTCCCTGTTTAAGTTTGAAATATAATTTGTCTCTATCCTTTGGCACAGGACTAAAAGAAATTTAAAAAACAAGTTGTTTTAGTACAAAAAGAGGATATTAACTGTTAAATACAGCAGAGAATAGTAACCTACTGAAAGTGATTTGAACTTGTTGAGAGATCTCGCCATTTAAACTCAAGTTAATAAACAAACACTGACCAGAAAAAGCTATGGCTCACACTCACTATCTTAACTATCCAGAGAAATGATCAGGATCACACTGCCAAAAACACACAGGGTATTTTGGTTTCTGAAATAATAAAGAATGCACTTGTGCCATACGAACCAAAAAAATCAGTAGGGCATTTTCACAGAATCAACTTTTATCACCAAGTCACTCCATTCTAGAAGTCATGTATAATTAACAGGTAAAAAATACTTTGCTTCCCTGTAACACACAGAGAATTTAACAGCATTCTAAACTTCCAGTGCATCCAGAATTCATTCGCTTACAAAAACCCACTTAAAAGAGCACTACACTGGATTTATTCAGTAAAACAGGTTTGACAGAAGCTGCTTACAGACATCCAACCATGTCTTCAAATTGCACAGACCTATCTTGAGCATCTCTTTCAAATAATTTATCTTTAAAAGAAGCTAATTTCAAAACAGTGCTGATTTCTTAACCCTTAAACAGATAAAATACAGAGGAGAAAACTGTAGAAACAAAGCAAAAGCTTCCTCATTATAGCAGGACTACTCATGAAGCTACAACAACTCAACCACAACACAACCCACTGTGCATTCTACAAGCGTACTTGATTCAAAATGATTTTTAACCTTCCCATTCCATTCACATTACCTGAAATTCCCTTTTCCATCATCTTCTTTGACTTCTAAGGAAACACTGAAAGTGTACACGTCACTATCTGGAGTAGGAAGAACGAAGTCCTTCACGTGGTCAGAAGCTTGTTTGGAAGAACGTTTGAACGCTGTGGAGAAACTATACAGAATTCGGCTGACCTGCAGAAAAGCAGAACAACTTGTGGTGTTATAAAAATCAACAAGTGAAAAGACAGCACTCAGATTTGCTCTTTTTTGTCCTATTTTTTTTTATTTAAAACACAAAGCTTTTAGCTCACGTGTCTCATAACTAGTCAACAACGTTCCCTCAGTAAGTTAATACATAAAATCCATTATACATGTGTTAATATTATTCAAATATATACCATCCCCATTACCTGGGGTAACTTTCCCAGACAGGCCCTGCATCCTTTATACGAGCTGTCATACAATATTTAATACTTACTGCCTCTTTAATTTCACAGGAGAAAACATGAATCTGGAATTCCTCTGTTCCACAGCTGCTCTCAGTAAACGCAAAACAGTCGCTCTCTGAAGTCCCATTCTGCCCACGCACACAAAACAACACCTTGTAGATTGGAAAAGAGGCTATTTCCACATTGCTTGACTGATCTATTATTCTGTCAAGGAAAGGAACAGTGAAGAATAAATAAAATTAAATACAACAAATAAACATACCATAAATAGCTTTCTGCAGTTAGATAAATACCTAACTTGAACTTATAACTAAATATACAAGACAGAGAGTAGGAGCAGAAAAGTCAGGCTTTCTGGCTGTATGATATACAAATTTTTGGTTGCAATACTGGCCTTTTTTTTTTTAATGTACCTCTCACCAAAACAGCAGAAATCAATGATCAATGAACAAGATGCTTGGGAATATTCGGCCCTAAAGCTTAACAGGGGTTGGCTGATAACCAGAACAGAGAAACTGAGCAATCCTACAGCCAAGCGATGACTTTCAGCCTGACACACTCCATTGGTTTGAAAAGGCTCAAATCATCCTCCACATTTTAAGTGCTCCAAGAAGATGCCCACAAAGAAGTGAACATGATCATCAATACAACACCTCCACGGACTGTTTCCTTTTAAAGGGTATCTCCTCAATATACTGTACAAGAACGTGAGCCAGAAACCTGACAATTCTGCCTTCCTGTGAGAGTAATGAACTTCAGATCTGCCTTTCACATGCGGTGCGAGTAACAAATGAAACCTGAGTACCTTACCTTACAGAGCCTTCTGGAACATTCGGAACATAAAGTGTTACAGACAGAGGGGCCTGACTTGAGGATTTCATGCTTGCCATGGCACGCAGAGCTTCTGGCTCATTCCGAGGGGCAGACACCTTCATGCAACCCAGGTAAGACAGTTTGTTAAACAACACACTGTCTTCTTCCAAGGGTTCACTGGGAGAAGAGGATCTTCGTGCAGACACTTCTGAAAACAAAGAAACCATGTATATAACTATTTGTTCTTATTTTCTCATGTGGTTTACTGAACCAATTCCACAGCAAAATCTCCTGCTGCTTGTCAGAAAGGACATGAGGAACAAAGTCAAACAGTGAGGAACCCATTCAGCACCTTAATACTAACATTATGTCTACTCTAACAGGTTTCCAAGTATTGCTTCAGGTCAAATTACCTTTCAATTCTTTTTAGCTATGCTAAAATAAAATTCTTCCTTATCTTGTTCAGTTTGTTTACAACCTCAAATTTCTACTCACTGTTTTTGCATAAGATGCTTCTAATTCCCTTCTCTCCCATGAATTTGCAGTTTGCATGCAGTTACTAAATTCAAATGTGGTTCACATTCTTGAGATAGCTACACTTACTGCACGAAGCCACCAGGGAGCTGGAGAAAAAAGGGATATATACACTTGCTCCTCCATACAGAGGAAAGCAGCATTCTTTTTGGATTATCCTTTTGTATTTTTTAAAGCCATTTTGACATTTAAGAAAAGAGAGGTGACGTTAAAAAACAAACAAACAAAAAACCACACAGAAGCATGATTCCAGGTTGGATTAACTCAGGAGGTCCTTTCCATCTTGAACTCATTCAAAAGCAGAGCAGGCTAAATTAGAGCTAGTCGGATCAGTTTGCTCAAGGCCCCGTTCAGCTGAGTCTTAGCTCCAAAAACAGAAATTCCAAATCTCTCCTAAAATCTGCCCCATGCTCTTTCATATTTGACTATAAGCAGTATTTCTGAGACACTCAAGTCAAAAAAGCTGCAGAACTGAACGGATGTCGATGGACAATGTCTTGAAATTTCTCAGATTCCACCACTATCTCACCTGTAGTACATTCAGCAGTTACCTGACACCAAATCCTAATTAAACTATAGCTGGATACTAAATGAAAATTATCTTGATCAAAACTAAGCAGCAAAGGGGAACTGATCAGATGATAATCTATTCCCATTTACAGGCTTCTCCTAAAGAGAAAACTCGAAAAGACTCCACAATATTCTCCAGGATAGGTACAGAATTAAGTGCCAGAAAGCATAACATCTATTTTAACTTTAGAGGAAAGAACTAACATCCATGGGAGAGGTATGGGGGATGGGACATAGGACAGGGGAACTCTTTAGTAATACCTGTAGTAGAAGGATCTAAAACAAGTTGCAAAGATGGTTGATTTGTTTGACCTGCTGAGCCAAGTCCAGATGCCGGGGTGCATGCCTCACTGGAACTTTCAAGGAAAGCAGCAGAATTGTTCTGGTCTTTTTCAGAATCCCTCAGTATCTCTTCCATTGCCTTCTCCAGCTGATCATCTCCATTTGAAAACACCTGTAAGTGGAAGGAGATTACCTTTCTCCCCCGAAATATATAGCTATGTTTACGCTTATTTTGGCTACTAGCTTTCAAACACACAATCTTACTGAAAGAGTTAAGAAATACTGCTAAACACAGCAAGCCAAGTACTTGTAAGACTGCACCATAATATAACAGATACATTATGGAGAAGATCTGATCAGGTAAGGTACCAAAAATCTGTGAAGCAATCTGAGATCAGTAGACACTGAATCTCTTCCTTCCTAATACTGAATACTAAAATCATTACAAATTAATGAGCAATAATTAGTAAGTAAATTGCGGGTTTATGTTGTCTTTTTATTATTATTATTTAAATACTTTCCAACTTAAAAGCACAAAGAAAAAGCCTAACATTTACTTTGGTGCCAACATTTTTCTTTTTAAAGGTACGCTGAATAACTGTATCAAAATTTAAAAAGCTGAGCAGTGTGGGTAGTTTAAATTACCAAAATAAAAACAGCTACATTTCTCTTTTCAAAAAGTGACAGATCTGTCTTCTGCAAGGTCAACACACTCTGCAATAAACAATTCAGTTCACTTTAACTGGCTGATCGTGCCTTCACATCTAGTCCTGCATTTTAACCTCCTCAGGTTCTGCTGTATGGTGTTACAGAGAACAGCAAGCAGCAGAATGACATTCTTCTGACAAAACACAAACGAATTATTTGTATCAAGTCATATCTATTTCTTATATCATTCTCCACCTGCAGATGGAGAATCACAATAGGAATATCTTAGTTCTCTAGGTGGAAGAACACAGGATGAACAAGTAACCTGGCTGTGGCTGTGCTCTTCCACCAGTCACACCTCGTGACAGCAGCAGGGTCAGCTATTTGCATTCTAGTTTCATGTGTCACTGTCCCTCCTCCCAACCAGCAGGCAACGCTGACAGCAATTTTCCTGTGTCACAGCAGACACTACTCAAGGCTTAGTACTAAAGCACACTGAAGCCAAGGATCTAGGAATGAAGACAATTCATTCAAACATAACTTGATCCCATGATGTGGGATCGGTTTGTTTAATCCTATCAGATACAACACACGTGTTTGAATCTACACAACTACTGAAGAAGCAGTCAGTGTTTAATAATTTAATTTCAGGGTGAAATCCTCAGCTGTAAGTAACCACCAGCAGTTAAGAAAAGATAAAATCACTGTTGTCATTTCAAGGGGAATAAATTCTTATCGTTCCAAGTGGATCACATCTGCTACATCACCTACTGCAACTGAATGGGGAAACATGCAATTAACCAATCAGCTGTTACCTAAATATTAAAACACTCAGATATTCTGCTGTAGAAAGACTCCAGAAAAGGTCTTAGTTGTGAGAAGGAAAACAAAAACTGTGGCCTATTCCTATGCAGCCTAATTGCATTCTTTAATGAAAAAAAAATCCCTAAATCACAGAGTACCTCTAAGCATTCATCTGAAGCTTATTCCTTGAAAAGAACATTTTATTACCTCCTTTAATGTGTAACCCACAGCATGCTAACAAAGCTAGCCCCTGAAGAAGTTACTACAAGACAGATTGAACTGCCATATTTGGACAGATTTCCTTAATCTGAGCTCTCAATTCCATTGGCAATGAGCACGGACAAAAATGGACAGTAAGATCCTCTTCAAGCACACACAAGCATATTTAATTAAATATTTAAAAGAAGTGGCTGGGTTTTGCTCAGTATGAATCATACTATGCATTTCAAATAAAAAAGTAGTAACCTTTAGCTGAGGTTTTGCATCTTTTCCAGAGGAGTCCTCAGCTTGCTGATGAACCACGACAAATTCTTCGTTAATTAACGTGGGCACAGTTTCAGGAATTCTGCTGGCTTTGCTGAACAACGCGTTGACTTCCATCTCAGGTCAGCAGCTTTCTGTCACGACCTACAGGAGGGAAAAATATTAGAAGAATGAGTTTTTAATCTGTTCATAATATCTTGATAGAAACGTCCTGTTACACCTGTCAGATAACACAATTCCTAAAGCCTTATGAATGTATTATACTGCATTGAGTGACATTTCTCTAATTTAAGAACTTTAATAATAGCAAGGTGTTTTTTGGGGCATCTATTAAAAATGCTGTGATTGAACAGCAGTATCTGCATGTATAGATAACCCCCAACAAAGTCCACCTTGGTGCTTCCACTTACACTGTTTCCAATCCTTCAGAGCCTGCTCCCTCCACCTCCCTAATCCCTGCCCTTTTTCCTCCTTTCTCCCTCATACAGATATATTTCTCAACAACAGTGTCACTCACATTATGTGAAGATGCAAGCTACCTGACAACTAGCTTTCCGAGAAGCATATGCCATACGCATGGAAACAAGTTCAGCACTGTTCTGTTTTCTCACCGGTATCTATGTGCTGAAGTCATCAAAGAATATACAAAACCACAATCACATTCTTCTCAGCAGTTTCTCTGAAATGCCTACAAGTTAATCATGTTGCTTACAAAAAAAGAATTAACTGTAAATATTGCAGAAACCAAGAACCAGTTTTCACTTCTCTGCACAGAAATAAGCCCTAGCACAACCAAAAAAGGGCAAAGTACTGGTATACCTACAGTTCAGCCCAAAGAACAGCAATAAAAGCAAAAAACAACTGAAATCATTCCCAGCACTTCTAAATGAGAAAAACTGCAGGTGTCCAACACAAAGAGAGAAACGCCTGTATTAGTGTGGGACGTTTTCCCTGGACCCTACAGGAACAAGGGGATAAAATGATGTTTTTAACTCATATCCATGCTTCTATAATTTCTCTGTTAAAAGAAGAAAAGGTGTTTCAGATACTCTTGATAAGTAGCATGTTCTGGGCTCAGTGCTGCAGGTTTCCTTCAGGAACCAAGTCCTTATGAATTGCCCAGAGCAGAGGGGGCACCTCCTCCTGCTGCTGCCATAGGTACAACACAATGCTGACCCTGAAGGCAGAGACCTAAAGCTCTGCTCAGTCCTCAGCTATTTAGTGCCCACAAACCCAGTTTCCTGGTGGAAGAATCAGCTGCAAAACATCTCACAGAGGGGAGTTCAGCCAGACTTGAGTTGTGACTTGTGAACACGGGCAGGTTTCACTTCCCACTGCCTTCGCAGCCGTACCAAGGCACAGAACCGTGCCACGGGGGCCTCTCAGCTTCGGGTTCAAAACATGCCATCAACAGAATGGCAATTTAGGTCAGCTGGCAGGGAACCACAAACAGCACTTCAGACATGCAAGTCCTCCACTCTGAGCAAGCACTATTTAAGCCTGCTAGCCACAACAGGCAGATCAGCAACTTTGTACCAAAAAACAAGTTTGGGAACCACGCAGAGTTCAATAAGGAAACATTCTGTGTCACTTTTGAAACCACAACCAATATGCTTTTGCTCTCTTCAACACCTGCAATCTGCACCCAACACCCTCAAAAAGATTTTCCCTCTCCCTAACACAGCCGAGCCAGGGAGAGCATTATACACAGACATCCCAGAGTAACTGGAAAACTCAACTTCTTCAAGTCACTAACTTGAATTACAGCACAGAGAACTTGTTAGGAGAGTGGCATAAGGAAAAAAAAACACCAAACAGCTGTAATACTCACAGAGACTACCCGTTTGCAGTGGCAGAGCAATGGTCTCAAAGCAGGAGTTTGCAGACATGACATCAAGTGAACTCCACCCAAACCTAGCTCATGGGTTCCCCACTGAAGTCAGCCTGATTTCAGTGTTTTAAGGCATCTTAACTGTACAGGTGTTTATGGCAAAAGGGACTGAAAATAGTTTTAGATGAACAAACTGTTTAAGAAGTATCAGGCTGTAAAAGTGTTCTTATTTGCAATAAACAGCAAGTCTAGCTCAAACTGGATACTAATTTCCTAGCAATTCTTCAGTACAATAGTGGATAGGCTTCTTCAAAGAGGATGGCACAGCATAAATATACACTCCCCAGGTACAGCACAAAGTGGATCAGCACTAGGTCTGCCAGGTACTCCAGCACTGGAGCAAACAGCAGAGGATAACAGCCAGCCCTCGTGGCCACATCAGCAGAAAGGATGCAGCCCCCAGAAGCCCCTCCCCCCACTCGTGCCATCGCTGGGCTGAATGCAGGCTACAAACAAGAAAAATCGCCTCTACTTTTAGCACATCTGCAGAAAGGAAGACCAAAAGATAAGCTGTTTTGACCTCTGTTTGCATTTCAGTCTCTCCAGTTTCAATCAGCGAACTCTGTGCAGATATGCACTCCACAATGGTTCTACTGCATTAACTGCCAAGACAAATGCCAGCTGCTGCATCACCAGCTCTTCTGTCTGCGGCCACAGAGGACAGGCAGGCACACTGTCAACCACTTAAAGCTTTCTGTAGCGCCGTATAAAAAGAAAGCCACAGTAAATACACGGTTGTAAAGAGAAAATGACGATAATGCAACTAGAAAAGCACAATGAGGCACAAAACATCCCCACGGGGGTAAAGACAGCTTTAGGGAAGAGTTCCTCCTCCGAAACAGAGGAAGGAAATATACCTAACACTAGATGACTGCAGGGAATTTCTAACTCAGTTCAGAATTCCTAAAAGCATACCATGCACGTCACTGCAATTGCATCTGGTCTGCAAGTTATTTAACGTCGCTCAGGGTGCAGACACACCTCCACCACACTGGCTAAGCAAACCACCACCCTAAACCCCTTCATTTGTGCCTTTCATTATAGCTAACTCCAGCCTGCATTACTCACTTGGATGCTCTCCGTGCCATTTTAGTCAGAACAGAACCAGCCCAGTTCCTGCTTGGTGGTCAGACACGAGCAGGCCATGCAGCGAGCTCTGGGAGCCCACATCTCCTCACTCACCTCAGTGCCAAGTCTACAAACCCCTTGGGTCATTTGCCAAGACCACCTCTAAAGGATAACTGAGTCACGTTTCAAATTAAACAACTAGAGTAAAGTTGATATGAGAATTTAATGACGTGACTGCAGGTCTCGAGCAGATTACTGAGGCTTTACTGCCCTACGATGTAAGCTACTTAGAGGGAAAAAAATATGTTCTGTTACTTCAGCTGAGCACTCCTGAAGAAAAGCAGTAAGAAGAATAAAAAAGCTCTCTCGAATGAATCATGTATTTTGGGGAGGGGAAGAAATAGACCTTTATTTTTTAATTCGTTATTGCTAAGAAAAGAGAGAAATGCACTCTGGACTTTCCAGTCACCTCCGGACAGCAGATGGTTACGTTATTTCCCTCTCACCATCTGCATTACCCCACACCGAGTGCTCACAGAGAGATAAACCCAACTCCCCTGTCTCTCACAGAGGGTCCAGAACAAGTGTCTGCCAACAACGAGCAGCGTGTCGGCAGCGAATCAGAATTCACTCTTGATCGCTTTACTCAGAACACACGCAGCTACGCGGCCGACAGCCACACTGAGGTTATTCCCTGGAACGAGCAGCAGACCCAGAACACTCCCGAAGGAGGTTCAGTGCCTGCATTTGGTTACTGCTTGAGCTGCATGTGACGGTCAGGGACAGGAAGCCAGCAGCAGTAACACACCTCAGCTACTTCCCCACGAAGCCTGGAGGCTTTGCTCAGCTGCTAGAGCAGCTGCATTTCCAATGAATTAACATGTCAAACCTTCTGTCCAACCAACACCGCTCCGAACATAAAAACCACAGAGCAGATGGTAACTTCCCAAGCCATCAGAGCCCAGAACGAGAAGGGGCCTTCCAACCACGTCTTCAGAAGAACAGACAAACCGTGTTTTCCAAGTTCTCTTCACAATAAGCAATGCTGGAAGTACACACCACCACCACAAGGAAACGACTTCTGCAAGACGAGTCCTGAGCAGTCACGTTCTTCCCCGTACAGAGGATGATTCCTCCTCCACACAGATGAGCAATACCACTCAGAAAACAATACGAGAACCCTGCAGCATTTACACGAGAGGAATTCTGCTGATCAAAGCCAACTGCTGGACAAAAGGGATACAACTCCAAGGAACAGTAAGCATTTCAGTATTATATTCAACAATAAAACAGATAAAACTTGATAGCATCTATGAAAAAGAAAGAGAAAGCAACACAAAAGCATGATTAATGTTAATGCACCAATTTTCACTAAGCAACACCGAACATCTCACACCCAGCCACAACACTGGTGAACAAACTCTGCTTATTTTCACACAGATTTTTCACGGGACTCTCTCCTGTGAGGAAGGTCCCACTCAGCTATGCAGTGATTTCTCCTCAGCTAACTGATGTTTAAAGCACAGATGTACACTGAAAAGCAGTTTGTACCCTTTTTTTGAGCCACTCAATACTTAAGAGCATTAAGCTAACTCAGCTTGGAAGCACAAGTGCTACGTGACTCGCATTTCTGGTTTACACAGAGGTAGCGTGCACTTCATTCTCATTTCCTGCTGCGGGCACTGGAATCAGGGCACACACACCAGTGACTGAATCCTTATCGCTGCTTCCTATGCTGAAACACAGCAGAACTGTGTTAAAAACCCCACTTCACATGCTTTGTTTAACTTTCAGCATTATCTCCAGCACTCTAATCTACCCTTAATCTCTATTTCTCTAGGAGTCACCTTCATATAAGAAGCTGAACCTCTCTGTTCATACTAACTGCTGTTTAACTGTCCAGAAACTGCTTCCCCACGTCCTATCTCTGGCTGTGAAAGGATGCAACGCACATCAGGGAAGAACAAAAACTAGCATTTACTTGCCTGTTTCCCAAGATTAAAATCAACCTAATCTGAAGAGAACACAGCTGTATACATATAAAAAATGCTAGTTTTATGAAAGCAATGGTAAGGACTCAAAGAAAAGAAAGAAACAAGGAATGACCACATAACTGAAAAGAACCCACGCAGCTTATTTTGGCAACTTTGCCTCCCCTGTGAAAGTGAATTTCTACTTAATACTCGGCAGCAAATAATTAGTCTGTTCACAGAGCACAGACTGTTTTTAATTCCTGCACTGGGTGCCTAGATACAGGAGGCCTCGACACAGACAGGTTTTACGTCAACCTTACAGCTGAGGAATAACTGGTAAAAGGAAAACAGATTCAAAAGAAAACCATATAAACAAGAAAATGTCTATTCTGCTTCAAAAGCGTTCTGCATCCACAGCTTACAAAATAAGTCCTGGACTTAGGAGTGTGTTTTTAAAAAGAAGCAAATACTCCTCAGGCCTAAGATCTGTCCACAAACAGTGGCACAAGCTGTCGTGCAACAGGCAGGTAATGCTAGCACACATGCTTCTCACTGACACTGACTGCAAGTGCAAGCAATGCTAGCTAATCCAATTTGTATGTGTAATTTGAAGGAGCTATGTTTGATTTGCTGCCAATTTTAAGTCTTTTCCCCTAACAATCTCCTTTGAAAACATACACCTCAGAAGTAAGTATAAACAAGGCAGCTCCCACTATCCTAAAGAGGGATATCCTATCAGTCCTTATGGGTATTTTACAGAAGGAAAAGCAAACAAACCCCCACCAACAAAAAGCACAGCACATTGATACATCAAGTTCTGGTAATTTCTAACAGCTCCCTTAAGCACAGCAGCTCCAATTTCTGCCTCCAGGGTAAAGCAAACACCACAACCCACACCATTTGCTGCCACCAACCAAACACTTATCTTCTTGAGCCAGTAAATCTTTTTTGCATTTGGAAAATAAAAGGCACCAGTAAAGAGTTCTCTTCAAAGAGTACCCGATTATCCTCAGCTGCAGTAGCATGGGGCAATCACTGCTTTAAATTGATTTAATCTGTTACTCCTTAATAGTAAAAATAACAGCGTTGGCCTAACAGAGCCTACGGGGACAACCACTCTCCACTAAACATACTGAAAGTTTCAAGCATGTATTTTCTCCACAAGCTATTATTTTCCAACAAAAATGCACGAAGTAATGCAGAAGAGACCATATGGCAGAGCAGCGTGGTATAGGCAGCAGAGATTCTGGGTGCCAACCTTTCTCCCTGCCAAACACATGCTCATGGAGCATCACTCCCAAAAAGCACCACTGAAACACAAGAGGAAGAAATGGCAACTTCTTGCCTGCCACTGACATCCCTCTTCCTCAACGAAAACATTGCCATAGATTACAATTCCCATCTTAAATCTGCAAAATGCAATTTTGTGAACAGTAAATTGCACAGATTTAACTTGAATTTCCAGCACTCTGTCCTTAATCCCAGAAATTTTTATTGCCATTTTTACTGCCTGCCACAGGCAGTCCTGAGCTGCAAATGAGTAGCCACTCCACGTTTCCTTACATTATGCACTTACAGATTTTCCAGAATGACTGGTCAGGCATCCACCTGAACTCAAACAGATGTGGAGAGAACAGTTATTTTGAAGGCCATGGTGAACTGGAAATGAAACCTAACCACTGTCTGCCTTAATCCTAAGCACGCTGAACTGCAATGAAACACAGAAACACTAACTTCAACATGTGATCAGTTTCATATTCTCCCAGTCACAATGCACATGTTCAACCCTCTGTTCATTTTGTACACGTTCCTGTTTACTAAAAGCATATCTTGAACTTGACATTATACTACAGCTGTGCTGTTTCTGCAGCTAAGATGACGCAGAAGAATCATTTGAACAGAAAATAGTTACTTGAATTAATGAGTGACTGATCCAAAGAAAACCTCCATGGCTATTATGTTAACTGCAAGATGACCCAATACCAAAACAACACTGAATGTGGGGGGAGGCATCCTCGCCCATAGCAGCTGGAACAAGATGATCACTAAGCTCTCTCCCCACACAAACCATTCTACCATTCTATAAAATCAAAATAAAAGTAGCATTTAATCAGTACATTGTGAATTCATCTGCATGCTGGAAGTAACATCCCGACAGCCCATGTTCCCAGGGTGTATGGGAGCTGTTGGATCATGACCTGAACCACTGATGAAGCACCTGAGGTGAGCACTGAGTCAGCTGCAGGAGCACAGGTGAAGGCGATGCACTGTGTGAGCAGAAGGGGTGCAGTCTGGCTGCACCTCTCCCAGACCCCAAGCCTAGGACGTGGGTGAGTGTTTCCCTTTATTTTGATTGTCTCTTTCCATCACAATAATCTCCCTAACTATACCATCTGTAAAATATCTCAGCTACAGTACTGTTTGTCATTATCCACTCTGTTGACCATACACAGGGAAAGGTCTTAGGGAAAGAAAATAAGGCTTTTCTTCCCTTTCTGCTTTTCTTGTTTTAAGTCAGAAGGATCAATACAATTTTGTCCCTCCTTTGTTCAGGGATATCTCCAGCATCAACTGTCTCCACGTGGGCCAGCCAGGATGCTCCCCGTCCAGTTCCTCCAGAAAGGTTTTTTTTTGGAGACTTCTAGTAATCAAATATGTAAGCAGAATTGCTTGCTAAATTCTATGGAAAAACGCTACCACCATTCATAACCAAGCTCTTACACACCTTGCTTATTGAAAGGAATGACTCATTAAGGACTCTGGGTGGAAGGTTCAGGCTAATCTAGACCAGTCGATAACATCTCAGAGCAAGGGCTCACTGGGAAAAGGTTATAAAAAGCAGCATCCTCCTTCATTTTCTTGATACAATCACCTTGTTTAATATTACCCAACAGCTAAAACGAGAATGGCAGCTGCCTGTTCAGGCAGGCTATCCAAATAGCTGGAAAATTATGTGTTATATTTCTAATTTGAGAAATTCACCAGCTTGGATAAAATAAAACAAATCCTAAGGAGCCACAGAGCCATCTCTCCAAGTGCTAAGTGCTGGCACAACAAGAAGCATTCTGCTGAGAGACAAGTAAGCGTGCAGCACCTAAGAGAGGTGGGGACATAACCTCAAAGCCAGTGTCAGAGCAGGGAAAGTTGACATCACCTAGGAAGAGCACACCACGCCTCATCGTTTTGATGCTGAAACTTGGAAATTAAGTTGGATATAAAGTGTTACTCTTGGAAGTAAAGCAGGAAGGTCAAGATTACAAAGGTGCTACAAACTTCTCAGCAACATCACAGCAATACAATCTTTTGAAATTTCAACATAACCAACCCTTACATTTTTATTCAGCTACACAATGAAAGGACAGTAATGATTCTGACACCCACAAACCTGCTTAGCAGGATGTGCAGTAGGATACATTCATACAGACGGCTCTGCTCTTTCCACGCTCACAAAAGCCACGGGACACACCAACAGTTCACAATACAAGGGATTCATAATCCAAAATACAAAGTGCAGCCAGGGGAGCTTCAGCATCCTGCCACACATGGAAGTCAAAGCTGAGTCTTCAACAAGCCCAACCAACCATCCAAGCACTAAGGGCAGGGAAAAAAAACAACCACCAGGCGTTCTGAAGACCCAGCAAAGCAGATGGCTTAGCTGTACATCTAGAGTTTAGAACAGACATTTTGCCACCTGTATATTTTGAAGGGAATACACAGAATAATGCAAGTACTTGTTTCATACTCCACAGCACGACTGCAGAAAGAACCAGAAACAACAGAGGCCAGATGACAGAAAGCAGGAGGTGTGCTGGAAGGATGACCTGAGCTTGTTTTATTATACACTGCCTCGGTCACACTATCCTCTGGCTACTATCAAAAGCTAGATACTAATCTGCTCTCTGACCCCCATAGTCAGTGTCAGCTTCTGTCAGATAAAAAGAGAGAGGAAAGGGAAGCTGTAGGAGTCAAAGGCAAAAACAGAAGTCTCATCAACTACGAGGAACTTCCAACTTCACATGAGACTTTTGGGGTTTGGCAGTGTATTTTAATAAACATTTTGGTCAATCCCTTTCCCCACCCCTCTCTTTCACAGTTTTATTCGTATGCAGCACAATAAACAGTTGATAAATAATATTTGTAAAAGAGTGCACTGTATCAGGTACTGAGTTTTCAACCGTGACTGCAGTCACTTCCATTCCAGTCTCAAAATCACTGAGCAGTTATTGCCAAAAAAATGCACAGATCTAGCTAACACTTGTTTCTTGGAATTTTAAACAGTCAGTAACTTGTATTCAAATTATTCTCATTAAAGTATTAACAAATAGGATCAAATACAACAGGAATAGAATTTTTTTATGGTAGAGATGTCTACGAGCGAACACGAACAGCCTGCAGAAACTGAAAGGTCTGATACTGCCACAGGCCTGCCCTCCTCGCACTGCCTGATCTGCATTCCAGTTCAAGTTTTACTCCCAGAGCAATCACAGCCACGTGCAAAGGGCTCTCCTCCAACTGCACTGCTGCTTTTGCATTCAGATGCTCACACACACGCTGATTTCATGCTGAAAACGTTGACACAAGCTACAGATAGCCCGGTAATATCTCAAAGATACGGGATGTGAAGAATTGCCTAAAAAAGTGGAGACCTTACCCAGCTTCTGTGCTGGCTGCACGAGCATCCAGGCAGCAGCACGCTGAAGGAGACTGGATGCCTCCTGCGCCTGACTGACAAATAACCCCAAAGGAGAAGAGGATTAGAGCATTTCCTCCCAGCTCAACGCTTGACTAGGCAAGCACCTGTGTTAGCACCATCACAGCACAGAGCACAGACAAAAACTGGCAGCTCAGACTAGGGACAACTATTACTTAAGCTACACTGCCACCAAGAATTTACTTGCGAGACCTGAGCTCAGCATAACAGGAAATAATGAAAGTATACGCCAGAGGAAGAAGATAAAGCAAAGGCTTCACAGAAAGGAAAGAAACAAAACCAGCCAGCACTTCTCTCTGCCACAGGCACTCCAGATGGTTCAGCCCAAGGTCCAAAATGCTCCTCAAGAAGCACGCTTCTGCACCACGCACGTCAGTGCACAGCACTCACACTCTGAAGTTAAAGACACCTGGATGTTATTGAAGAAAAAACTCCAAATTACTTTTGCATATTTAGCTTATTTTAACAATTTTACCTGTTGTTTAATCCTTGCACCCATTTCTAAATTGAAGTGCTGGATTTATAGTGCTGTGTACAAAAACAACCACACAAAGGCAGCACATCAGCTGGGGCACTCCTTAGAGCTGTAACTGCCAAATGCTTGCTGGAAATACAAATGTGCATGCTCAGCATATACACAATACACTGATGAACTAATCTGCCATCACTTCTTTACTAATTATTTCAGTAAAGATACAGGATTTTACATACCTCTAACTTGTACTTTTCTTGTCTATCTTAATCACTGTGCTGGAATAGTCAACAGGAGTCTAGATCCCTGTAAGCGTGAACAATTAAAAATAGCTGATTTTAATTGCTTTAAATTGTTTTCCTCCAAAGAAAGTGCAGACTGCTGTAGAAGTTATAATCAAAATGATATAGAGACACGCTCCTATGAACCCACCAACACCAAAGGAATGATTGTACAGAGGAGAAACTGCAGATCTCAGCATAACTACTTGGAAACAAATCGCTGCTGTGCATTGTTTTTTTTTGGTGGATTTCTTTTAAATTACTACAATTTCCTGCTAAGATAGAAAGCAAGTTAAACGAAAAGGTGGCATCTCTGTAAATAGCCCTGAAAGTAATTAAAATTAGTGTGATCTAATTGTTTAGCTAATGTCTGTCCTCAGAGTAAGTGGCCTTAACTCTCAATCTGTCCTTTCCAGATGCAAATAAGAACATTAGCTTATGAAATGCAAGATCGCTGCCTGGAACATGCCTGCTGTCAAGAAAAGCCCGGTTGTGTGCCTTAACAACTACACAACATAAAGTGAAACATCAACTATACTAGAATTTAAAAGCACAGCTGCTTATCTGTACAGCATCCCGGGAGGACAGAGCTTTACGAACTGCTTAGCATCAGCAAGAAGCACAACTTCAGGATTTCTTGTGACTACCAGATCTGCCATACAGAAGCTTTGGGAAGGGAAGAATGGGTTTATGCAGGAGCATAGAGGCGTTTTCTAATACCCTTCTACAGAAATTTTTCAAGTTAAGAATAGAGAAAAAAAAGATGAAATACATCAGTTTCAAACTCTTGTCAAATACTTCAGGCTTTTCTTATGAACCAGGACTCAAAGGAAAGAGCAATCCAGGTCACAGCAGTGGCTCCTTTAATACCTGTGCTGGCGTAACAAAGTCAGATCGAGGCTGGAATAAACTATCAAAAATATAAACTTCAAAACAAAAAGCATCTTACAAAATGCACTTAAAAACACCTTAGTCTCCTTTAAGAGGGTGATTCTATGAGGCTTAACATTAATATATGAAATGTACATTTTAATTTTCACTCAGAAGGTCAGGATTAAAATTCATGGGGTGAAAGAGCACTCAGTAAAGATGAGTACAGCTAGTGGCCAATAGATTTAAAAGGTTCAGTGCTGCAATCTGACACGTTTGCACACCCCCTGTGCTGCAATACCAAGATTAAGAGCACTGATATGGCATATCAGCCCACTGGGCACAGAGAACAGCTACACCTAATGACAAATTAGTCTGAACTGGAAATCAGAAGGTCTGTAATTACTAAGGTAGGTCAAGTCTGAAATAGCCTTTCAGCTATAACAGAAATAATAAAAACATGACTGATTGTTTTTAAATAAGAGCTGAATAAATTTACAAATGTCTCTAGCTAATAATGCCCGCATCATTCTCTGCGATTAATGAATCAACAGCACGTTTAGAGAAGAAAGGACAACCTAGGAGAGAGCAAAGACCCAGCTACTATAGTGGGCAAGCAGAATTAAAATGCAGAAACAGAGGTGGCTCTGCTGCTTAGTGCTTAGAGAGAAAAAAACAACATCAAAAAGCACCACCACAAATGACACCCCATGGCTTCCCAACCAGTGCATGCCGGTGCCCAGGAGCTCCTATCACCTTTACTATCATTTGCTACCTACAGCACAAGTGGCACCAGCCACACACACACAGAAGCTTCTCCTGGCAGCAGTGTTGCTTTACAGGAACTTAATCCCCGAGAGCATGACCCAGATAAGCACATCATCCACTGCAGCTCGTGGACCAGAGCCACAGCTACAGCCACACACACGTACCAACACACGCTTCTTCCTTTGGCTGGAGTCAGCATCCATACGACCAGGCAAGCAAACTAGTTCAGGAAGTTGTTCTAACCATAAAGTAACCTGGAGGGGAAAAATTAAATAACAAGTACTGCTTTTTGACCAGTTCTCTGGACTCACTTCCTCGCTGGACAAATCCCATCGGTGACACAAGGGAAGAAGCAGCCCCAAGTCAGGCCATCCTCAGTCGCTCTTCAGTACACGCTATAGCACGGATGTTTTTGCAGTCCTCTTACTGACATCACCAAATTTTAATCTGTGAATCACTTTTCAAAGGCCTGCATTCTATTTTTACCCGAGCAATCCTGCATTTCACTGTCACTATCTTAAAGGGAGCAGTGCAGAGTGCTTTGAACCCTGCTCTGAATTAGCTTCAGTTAGCTGAGCCTACGCGTGAACTGCATCAGTGGTCTCTTCAAGTTTAAACTGCGAACTGACCTCTTCATCAGTACCATTATGAGCCGTATAAATGAACAACGCTGCCGACAGCGCTAGCTAGGCACAGGCTAACACGCACAAGCGACCTTCTCCCCCTGCACGCATTCACAAGACGTGGCAGGGGTGCTCCCACGCGGTTCGGCCGCAGCCCGGCCCCGAGGGCTCCGAGGGCACAGCCGAGGCGGTCGGGAGCCGATTGCCGCAGCTGCGGGCAGCGCTCCGCCGGAGGACGCGGATGTTTGCGCCGAGCCTCAGCCGGGGAGGGCCTAGCGGGGAGAAAAAAAAAACACAAAACAAACCCCAAAGCACTCGGAAACAGGCGGAGAAAGTCTGAGCCGTGCCAAGCGCACGGGGACTCCGCCAGCTCGGGCTTCGGGAAGGGACTCCGCAGCCCCTCCCGCGCGCAACTTTCCGCCGCGGACGCCCCGCAGCCGCCGCCCTCACGCGGGACACGAAGCGGCTCCGGGGCCCGCTCCCCTCCTCGCTCCCCTCCCCTCAGCCCGGGAGCCCCGCGGCGGCATCGCCCCTCTTACCGCTGCCGGCCCGGCCGTCCTCCGGGGCGTCTCCGGCCCGGCCCGCCTCCGGACGCAGGGAGGAGGCCGAGCGAGGAGAGCGCGGCGGCCGCGCAGCCGCCTCAGGGCCGGGAGAGCGGCCACATTCCGGCGGCGGGCGGGGAGAGGAGGGCAGGGGAGGGGAGGACGGCGGAGCGCGGCGCAGCGCAGTGCCGCTCCGCTCCCTTCCCCCGCCCCCTCCCGCTCCCGGGGCGGCGGCGCGGCCGTCCCCGCCTCGGAGCGCCTGAGGCGGGGAGCGAGGCCCGGCCCTCGATCCCAACGCGTTGGTCCGTTGGAGGTGGATGGCGGTCGGCAGGGGCAGTCTGACAGAGCGGCACTTGACGTGGCAGTGAGTGCACACGGGGCAGACGCGCTCACTGACACTGCTGAGTGTTTGCTCCATCGAGTAGTGTTCCTGCGCTTTTTGTACGTGTTGCAGTTTCCAGAGAAATAAATAGGAGGCATTAATTCTGGGGTGCGTTATGTATTTGGATAATGACAAAAAGAAGAAACAGAGAAGATCAGAAAGGAAAAGCAGGGACCTGTTGGTCACCCACGAACCAAGAATATCAAGTGCATGGTGCTTCGGTTTGAATAAAATCATAGGAACTTGTAACACAATGCAGAGCACAGCAATGACAGCAGAGCAGCAAGGGGCCAGGCTGCAGCAAGTGAGGATCTGACCAAATACAACAGCCACAAGCACAGAAACAAAGGAAAGGAGCATACAGGGATCTCTAGCAAGATCCCCTTGCCCCCATCACCACCTCCATCACCTCAAATGAGGTCTGGGAAGAGCTAGATCCTGGCTCTGCCTGGTCTGGTCACAGTAATTATTGTTAATTAATTAAACAATGACATATCAAAAACAGATGGTGAGATTTTTGTCTCCAGTAAGGTTTCTGGTGCTGAGCCACCTACTATTCTCATAAGAAGGCGAGAGGAGGATGGGCCATGTGAAATTCACATCAAATGGTTAGAAAATGGCACTCAGGAGTAGTGCCTGATTCACACACAAACGAGAAGCTTCTCTCAAGTGAGATCTCCTGAAGTTTTTGTCCTGAATCCCAAACTGACCGATTTTAGGTGACGCAATGTGATAGAGAATGCTTTCATTGTGTCTGTGGAGGATATCCCATTCAGGTGAGAGTTGCAAGCATTTCAGAAGACAGAATTGAACAAAGTGTGACAAGTTGAAACAGAGTGCTGAAGTGCATAGAATGTAATTCTGTGAGGTGAGAAACAGCGCTGGGAGCAGCTGACTGCAGAAATGTAAGCTGGAGACAAACTGTTTAAGCAGTTATGTTATAAAAAGAAGACTTTGTTCATACCAGCTCACAGAACGAAATGAGTCAATAGAGATTTGGTGTAATGTGATTACTGAAATATTGAAAAAGATAGTCACAAAAAGAAAATGGAAAATGTTTCTATCCCACTGAGTTCAAAAAGGCTTCTGTTGAAGAAAACTTATTTTTGGGCACCTCCTTTCAATTGCAGAGAGTTGTGTGGGAACACAAAGAGCTACCAGAAGCACGGAGACCTTCACCTACTGAGTGTGACTTATCGAAGTTCAGTTGGACACCTGGAAAGTCTGCAAGGACATGTGAATGTGCAGCCTAAGCAACACAAGAACTTGACAGAAAGAAAGAAGTCTGTGTATGAGAAAAGTGAATACACACACCAGCCCATGTGTTTGGCAAAGGAAATACTTTTTTGCTGCATAATCAACTCTCAGGCAAAGGCACTGAATGTCATAATAAACCTTTCTTTTTTAGTATACCCAAATCCTCAAACTTGCAATATTTTGTATAAGTCCTGAAGACACAGAGCATCCATCTGCTCAGGAAAAATGTGTGGATTTTTACCTTGGCAGATAAAAACCCACCAAGGTAAAAAAAAATCAGAATCAGTGCCAGGCCTCTCCTGCGTTATCCACTGTGGGGAGGTGAAGGGTAATCTTGCTGGATAGATGATGATAAAGGCATACAGTTGTGCTCTTAATTGGAGCTATAAAGTCCATGTGTACTGTTTTCCACAACCTGATCTCTGCAGAGCTCAATATAAATGTTTGTCTTGATAGAGGGAATACAATTTCACCTTCTCTGAAGGATGATGAGGCCATCCAGCATCTGCCCAGAATGGGCACCTTCTGCATCCAGTCCTTCTGCCACTGCATCGGGGACCAAGGAACTGTGGGCTCTGCTTGAGAAAACAGGCTTGAGGGAGGATTCCTATTTAGAAGGTAATTAATCATATCTCCATAAATTATAGGAGAAAACTGCATAGTTTAGAACAAAACAATCAAATCTTGGGGAAGGAATGCCAGGAAAATATGTTCAAATCTAAGATATACCAGGAAATGCAACTAGTATGGACTGAAAGGTCCTAGAAAGTTTTTGTCTATCATTCTATGTGTTTTTTATGTCTTTTCAATTCCCAAAATAGAAAATTAAACTGCAGAGAGTATTTATAATTGATCCTGCCATGCTCTCCCCCTACAGCTCAAGCAGTACCATCATTACAAGGACCTTGCCTCAGGTCTTCACAGTACATATGAGCACACTGGACTGATACATTTCTATATTGATCTTATTGCTGGAGTAAGGTTTAAAATCCAGAAAAGTGAGTGATTTCTTACATGTTTAGAACTAATAGCATTGGAAATACTTCAGAATGGATTATGCAGTGACTTTATCTAGGGAGGTTTCATGTCCTTAAAATCATAAGGCTGGTGCCAAACACCATGTGCCTGAGGTAAAATCAAGTCAAATTCTCTTCAGTGAGTAATTAATTAATACTTGCTCTTTTGGGGAAATATTTCACAGTTTAAATGCCTATTGAGGCTTTCTAGTTACTAGATATGGAGGTTAAGTTCAACGTGTTAAAGATGCCCAGCACACTGTCAGATTGTGACTAAATATTGACACAGCCTTAAATAAATACACTGTTGAATTCTGTACACATAATCAAGAATGGAATATAGATAATCCATTTTATAATGTGGTTGTTGGTTTCACATATTTGGTGGTTCAGTAGCACAGAAATGAGTTCACAAGTTATTTCTGACAGAACAAATCAATATGAATCCAGCAGTGGATTCAATGGCACCGCTCAGCTCGGGGGTGCAGCTCAGTAACAGGCCAGCAGAATGAAGGGAGAAGCCTTCCTCGTTTCTTGGGTTGGGGATGTAAAATAATACATAACAAGGAAGCTGCTTCCTTCTGAGAAACATAGCTTTGATAAGTTAATCAGCATTAGGCTCAGATTTGGTGGAAGAGTTTGGAAATGAAATTTTAGAAAAGGCTTTGACTTTGAGTACGTCAGAGTAAAATTTTTATATGAAACGAAGCTTGAAAAAATAGATCACTTTCCTGAAAAAGCTGAGAAGGATTATACCAATCTTCTACAGACTGGCAGAGACATGCTGTGTCACGTAAGCGTTCCCTTCACTGTGTATACAGTATAAATCCACTTGACAAAATAAGCTTTACACAGGTCTTATCATCATGGCCTAATCTCTCTGTCTATTTGTATATGGCATTATGAGAATCAATTGATATTGAATCTGCATCAAAATCACCAAACCATTAATAGAGCACGTGGAAGCTGAATTAATTTTCCCTTAGGTACCTTGCATAACTTGTATGCATTATACACCGTACCCCACATCACATCAGAAGTGACCACTCACATGCTGTGACCATTTCATGGCTAGTTGTTATGTAGCAATTAATGTAGACTATGCCTGAGCAGAGCTTGAGTTGCTCAGCTGAGGACAGCTCGTTATCAAGAAGATAAAGAGTCGACATCAATTTATTTCCCGATGCTCAGAGTTCTACTGCTTACATTTCATGCTGCTGTGTTAGAAGATCTCTATCTTATTTAAGAAACAAAATCAGATAAGTGAAAAAGTGAGTGCTAGGAAATGCTGCCATGAGATCACAAAGGGCTTCTGTGTTTATATATATACATATATACTGCGTATATTCAGGAGTATTCATTTTATATAAACATACACCCACACAAACACTGTGTGTTGTACCCATTCTCTGATATCTAAAATTGCTCTGTTGCCAAATCTATTCTCTTCTGCCTTTAAAGCCAAGGGCTTTAAATTTCCATAAATTCCTTCAAAAATGTGAGACATCCCCAAAAGCTGATGGAAAAAATTGCTTCTGCATCTTAACATCAGAAAAGCTGATAGATCTTCAGGCCTGTCTGTGGTAAACTGCAATTGGTAGGCTCCATTAGTGGTGCCCTAAAAAGACGTGAGGACTAAGACAAAAAGTCAGTTTTAATGTGGAGCAAAATACAAAGAGAGGGGGGGAAAGGCTCCCGTATCACCAAGATATTTCTGCTCAGTGGTGTGTGTGTTTAATATCATGAGAATTCCTGACCTTCAAACTAATCCTTCATCTGAAAAGTTCTGAAGGATAAGCAAGTTAGAGGTTTTATGCCAAACAGTTTTATGAGGAAGGTATCTATCAGTTGGCTCTTTGTAAGATCTGATAACTAAACTGAGCAGCAATGGCTATAGGACTCAATTGCTTAATAAATCTCCTTCAAGATACACAGAAAACCTGAAATATGTAAAGTACCTTAGCAGTTATAATCTCATAAAGTAGCAGAACCTGTGGCTGAGAACTTAAAAACTCAAAAACTTAAGCAGCAATAATTTACTCTGCTAGGCTGCAGCTCAGTATTTAATTATCACATAGCTTCTCTGTGTTTTTCTTGGGTTCGTGGTGGTGGTTTTGTGGTGTTTTTTTTTCCTTTGTTTTTAGCAGCTACAAATAAAAGACAGATTGAGGATCAGATTTTTAGAATTTTTATATTCCAACGATTTTTCTTTCAATCTGTGAGCTTGAGAAGTTTGTTTCAGTCTTTGCCTTCTGACTCTTGTGTGTTGTGGTTGTTGGACCTCAGAAATTACTGCACATGTCCACTCTTATCTGCTCTTCAGTGCTTGACTCACATATCCACTGTTATTTAGTGCTTGACTCATACTAAATAGAGGACAGTCACTTTTTTTTGCAGGGCACTATGTGTTAATAGAAATACTGGTAAGAAAAGCTGCTGGAAACAGCAATAAACTGCAGCACAAACAAACCAAATCTAACTGCTGAAGAGAAGTTCAGCTGCAGTCTTAACACTGAAGACAGCAAGATGGATATTTCTTCCTTTCTGACTCTGTTTTCACGTGTCTGTCAGGCAGAGCTGTTAGAAAAACCAGAAGCACTGGAGACAAATACACTGGGGACACTGTGACTTTACACACAGGAATGAGAATCTTCCCCAGCAGAACAGAAAGAGTGCTCTAAAAGTATGTTGGCTTTGTTAACAGGCAAAAACTTCTGCTCATGCTGTAGCCTTCTGAGCACAAAACTAGTTGCCACTAATGTCCAAGAAACTGATGTCACTCATTCTAAAATGAAATTAATTTAACATCTTATAAATTTAGACACAAACCACATCTGTGATCGTGTTCACGGAGTATATTCTGATCCTTCCACGGTTGTGGTTTTTTGGCTGTTTTGTTGTTTGTTTCTTTTAGCAATTATATCAGTAGTTTATATAGAGAAATAACATCAGAAGAACTTAACTAGCCAAACCACAAATACAATTCCTTCTGTCTGGTAAGGAGAGCTAATTCCACTATTTACTTATTATTTTTTACTCAGCTTACAGTTTCCCTCCCTGAATTTCTTTTTTGCTGTTGTGAAGGCCTCCTCCTTCCTCTGTAGGAATCAAAAAAGAGTAGACAGCACCATGTGACACAACAGATTACTACTGCCTTCAACAAGACAAAAAAAAAATTAAAAAGAAAAGTATGAAAAATTCTTTTATTTTATTAGCAGTAAAAGACAGCAGCTTAGCAACTTAAATGTCCATAGTCAGAATCAATTCAAGATTAGGATTAATGATGTAATTCTTGATAATGATTTACCAAGAGCAGGTAGGCAGAAGCAACAAAACCAAATGATACTATTCACTTAGGGTTCAGAAATCTCTGTGTTTCTTGCTGAGATTGAACTGTTGGAGCGTTGTGTAACAGCTTTTTACTGCTACAGGAATAAGACAGAAGAAGACAAAAATGCTAAATATTGCCTTGAAAATAAATTTTAAACTAGGACTGCTTGTGGAAGTAGCTGTGATATGCAAAACACAGTAAAAGAATTAAACAAGTAACCTTAGAGCTACGAACTCATTAAAAATAATCTCAGCCTGCCTAAACAAATTTGACACGTTCCCACTGAAAATACTGTTTCTGTAAAATGCTTATCAAGTGTATACTGCACCTACATGTTACTCAATTGATAAGCATCTTCTCAAAAAACATTGAGATGCTACCTTATATAGGCCCCTTAAAAAAAAACTGCCACAATTGAGACCTGTGATATCTGAAAAAGCAGAAGCTACTAGATAGCCCCACTAATAATAGTAATGACTTAAAAAGCAAAAAACAACAAAAAATACCAGCCAAACTTACTCCATGCATGCATTCATTGATGTATTAAAGCTTGTTTAGTCCTTTGCTTTCATTTTCCTACAAGAACTGACAATTATGTTTGCTGGAAGATGCACTGGGGAAGATGTATATTGGATGTTCTCAAACCAAACCAGTGCAGTACTTCAGTCTTTACTGGTGATGCAAAGCAAAGTAACTCTTGGAAACAGTATGTTTTCTTTTTCTACTGAACCGTTGTGCGACCATGAGAAGGTGAGAGAGTCCCACTTTTTACTTGTGCACTAACTTGGAAAATTGATTGGAAAAATTACTCAGATAATAGTTTATTCATAATGCAATTACTGTAACTTGCGAAAGTGTGGAGGATGCAGTGATGCTAAGTGGTTAGGAGACCAGACCATGTGTCAGGGTTTTATTCCTTATATTGCCACTGCTTGCTATGTGAACCTGAACAGTTGCTTTATTTCTACTACACTTCAGCTTCCCTTTCAAAGTGAGAGTAAGGTTGTGGTTTTACACGCAGCTCAGCAAAGATACTGAACTGCAGCAGAAAACCCATGCTGACTGTACCACGCTTGTCTTTTTTCCTCTGCTTTTACAGAACATGAGGAATCTGACAGAAAGGAACAAAAATTATGTGGCCACTTTAAGTGGCTCTTGGTTTTACAGGCATGCAGCCTAGTGTTCTTGTAAAATGTCATTTTCTGAATTCTCATCATCAGCACTCTCAGTGAAAGGCTGTTGCAAACTGCTGTGCTATGATGTTAATAAGGAAGAGAACAGATTTCAATAAAAGCACCACCAAAGGAAGCTAAGGAGAAACTTGTGCTTCTGTGCTTTGTTGAGATAGAAAAGGAAATAAAAAGGAACCGAAGCTGCAAGATGAGGAGGTAACAGTATATGGCACTTGATGTCGGCTCGTGGTCCTCCCCACAGAGGATTCAGAAGCCAAAGAGATGGTTATTTCAGCAGAGGGCACCAGAACGACAAGTACGGTGTAGAGCCTTTGAGTTGCTCTGCCCTCTGAGCATTAAATCTCTGATATCCCCACAGCCTCAATGGGTTTGTGTGCTCGTTGTGCTTTGACTTCATTTATATTGCTTCCAGGCACTGCGTTTTGTTTGTTTGTTTTCCCTCCTGCCTAGAATGAGATGGAGCTGAATGACACTGGAAGATTAAACCAAACAAGGCAAAGACAAGTGAGCAGAAAAGCACTAAGGAGTACCACGAGAATCTGCGATGATCTACTAAGTCAGTCTGTAAGATCCCTCAATGCCAGTGGCACAGGGAGGCTAATGAGATGCTGCAGTGAAGTGAAACCTGTCTTGAGAAATCATCAGAGGGAAGTTTCTTACCTTCCTTGCTCTTCCTTCTTATTTGAGATGTTTATTTTTTAACAGCAACTGAGGCCACAGTGTATATTCATGTGGATTTTTCTAGCAACCAGAAAGCACAAATGTTAACTGTACTGATGATATTCTGCAAATCTGTTGCACATAGCATCAAAGCACTGTAGAAAGTTTGAAAGATTTTTAAACAAATTTGATAACATTTGGAGAGTTACACAGGATTATCTTGCTTGTGTAAATTGAATGGTAGAGAGTTCATGGAGTTAATATTAATCTCACACTTTATGCCTTTCACGTTCCATTACATCACCAAGGCACATAATGAATGTAAATGAAATCTAAACTTTCTATATTATGGTGAGGATACTGAACATACCCTTCCACAGTGGAAGACTTTGCTTTGTTTCCATCCTCTTATTATTTTACCACTGGCGTATATAACTAGTTCTGAAATTTGCATCTGAACTTTCGTTTGGATGATATTCAACCTATTCTTTCATGAATACTGTTTACTTTTGCAATTGTAACACTGGAAGGACGTGCTTCTGTCAGTGGAATTTTATAAGACAGCACAAATTCGGGGTTTTGTTAATGAATATGGTCAAGCACACGAATCTGCTGAAGATTTCCTTTTGTGTTATCTGTTATTTATATGATATGTATGAAGAGTCTTGGCTACATAAGATAACAGAAACGGTTTTTAATGCTTGAAACCAGTTGGAAAAAGATTTATTTCTTGCCTTTCACTCTGATATCACAGGTTTCAAAATGAGAAAATTTCCATTATTATCAGCCTTACAGGTCATGCAAACTGAAACACAGCCGACACACTAAAAATCTTTCCTTCATATGAAGATGGCTACTGTGTTACTGCACTGAAGTTTTATATGGAAAATAATATAAACTGAATAATCAGAACTACTTCAGAGTTGCACTGATATTTTATCTATTTCCCTCAGTCATCTAGGCTAGAATAGGGACTCATTTCTAATGAATCTGAAGGCTACTAGCTTGGCCACAAATGTTATATCCTAGAACTGCACCCACGTTAACATCTCCTTGGTGAGAGGAACAGAAATAATACAGATGTAATGGAAAACTGACACATGGTATTGTAGAATCTAAACTAATCTATGTTGTTTCTTAAAGATAACAAAAAAGAAAGAACAATGTGAGTAAGTGGAGATAAATGACAGCAGAATTAAAAAGCTGAAAAGAGATACAAAAACAGGAATCCTAAAAGAAAATTGTTTTGTGTTTTGTATGTTGAAGCAGAATGTCATACAGGAAGTAATGTTGGATAACTGGAGAAAGTGGACATTAAAAATAAACTAGCTATCTCGTGAGATCAATACCTGGTGTAGGGAATTACCTGGTGTAGGGAACTGCTTTGGCAGGGGGGTTGGACTCGATGATCTCTTGAGGTCCCTTCCAACCCCTATGATTCTATGATCAATTCCTGGAGAAAAAAAAGAAAAGAAGGAACAAACTCACCTTCATATTTCTGCATATTTATAAACTAGGACAAAGAATAATCACCTAGAAAAGTATCACTCTGATGAAGGTTTAAAATGGGTTATGAAATTCAGAGCAGTCATCTTTGCAATGTTACTTAATGAGTGTAGGTCATTCCAGATCCTGCTTCTGTAAACAATGTGGTACTGCAGTAGACTGTGTTATGATATGGAAAATTGTTGCTAGCAAGTAAATACTGGTGAGAGAATTTACAAAACGGTAACAGAATTAAATGCTGAGGGCAAACATAAGCCACCTGAAAATGAAAACCTTTCAGTAGGCAGGAATAACATATAGGAACTGACTATGGGAAGTGGTAGAAAGCTCCAGATTGAAGTACTGAGAACCCAACTGAATATAATAGCAGGATGATGTACTCTGTACCACCAGTGATACACACCAGGAAGGAGGAGCACGTCCTCAGGCCTCAACTGTTTCTAGTTTCTTCAGCTTCTTTAAACAGAGGTTGCAGAGAACACCTACCATTTTAGCTCCTGGTGCTGGCTTCTGTGTCCAGACAAGCTACTAGCAACTTCAGCAAGGTTCATGCTTCCAGCTCATTTAGGAGAGGAGCCTGCAAAACACAGCAATCGCTGTTCAAAGTTTTCTGCAGCATGAAAAACTTAAAATTAGAGTAATAGGATGAAGTAGCTATTTACATGTCTATAGGATAACGTGCAGAGATACTGTTTCATAGTTCATTTGCAAGAAGAGGGGTTAATTGGATAGCAGTATGGTGATTCAGATTTTTTTGTAATAAACCATGCTGCAATTTGCCAATTGGTTATATGAAAGACTGTGCCTCAAGACAGACTCTTACATAATTTACACACTCATTACAAGCAAGTCTTAGTGTGTCTTTGTAGGGAGTATTACAATGTGAACATAATGATAAAAATGTAATAATGTGCTAATCTGTCCTCATCCCTGACTTCTGATTCTGGCAAACGTTGATAGTCTTGATTAAATCATTCATCGGGATGTTTAATTGTCTAAAGATGGTATGAAGGATTGCTTACAAACACTGCTTTAGATTTCTGTTGTCCTTAGGCTTTTTACATCTTTCAAGTTCTTTGTCATAACAATAAAACCGCCATAATGCTTGAGATTCACACTTCCATATTGAACTGAGGAAGTTGCACTTCTGTAGTTCACAGTAAGACCCATAATTGCTGAAGGAATGAACCAATTCAGAATGTTTTCCCAGTTCTCTAGGCAATAGTGAAAAATAGGCCAAGGAACAAGGAACAGATACTGGGTCATTCACAGCACACCTTTTACACCCTAGGTGGCAAATTCATTTAGAACTGAGCCTGGCTAAGTTAAATGTGGCCTCTGCAAAGGTCTTAATCTTCTCTGTCCATAGGATGCCAAATGCCTGTGAATACAGCAACAAAACCTTGTTTTAGGATATTAATTTAATTGCTGATCTTGATACCATTTTATTCCAGCACTGATTCTTGAAAAGCACAGAGTTTAATTATGTTGGTGGAAAACTCCACATAGAAGTGTGATTGAAAGCGATATTATTAAAATCATTAAATGTGATAGAATTAATCCTTAGCTGTCATCACCACAGTACTTGTAAGATTAGTCTGAAAGCCAGAGCCGTCTGCAATCAATGAAAGAGCCAGAAAGATGAGCTGAATATTAAACTCCACGTAAGCCTTCCCCCTTGTCTAAGAAGCTCTGGATATTCATTTCCAGGTCTGTCTGCATGGTGTGACCCTGCTTCCTTTTGCAGCTTGGTATCTCTGCTATGCCCTGACTTTGTGCATGGTTATTGCTAACCTGACGTCGCTCTGCTCCAATGGTATCTGAAGGTCATGCAGTCCTCTGCAGCCGGGATGCTGAACTGAGAGCAGAGCACGTTCCTTACAATGCTGTGGTTAGAAATGCAAGGATTCCCCGTGCAGCACCCTGCACATGCCTCACTGGGTGGGTTAAACACCAAAGCCTTTCCTAGAAGGGGAAAAACAGGAACAAGTATCAGCATGTAACTCTTTAAGACCCTGTAAAAGCACAACACGAGCTGTTAGCGTTCTAGTACTCAACAAAAGCAAAGAGACAGAGGAGCTGTGCAAAACAAACCCCAAGCAGGTGCTGGGGCTGCAGCTGGGCACCCACACAGGGGACATCCCTGGGGAATGTGGTTACGAGCAGTGATCCCAGTGCTGGCTCTCACATTTGTACACAGATTTGAACAAATTCCACAGTATTTGATATCTCAGATCGCATTTTCATAGAATGAGAATCCCACTGATGCTACAAGTATCCCGATGTTTTGAAGTGTTCTGGGATGTAAAGGTCCCTCCGTTTGCACGAAGCTGTCAAGAATACACGTAAAAATACTTCAAAATTTCTCCAGCAGCCAAACCAGCTCCACTACTGCGTGACACAGAAGGCCTCGGTGGGTCCCAACACATCGGTAGTGTTTCGGTGGAGGACGACGGACCACCCCAGCAGCAACCCAGCCGCGCATACCGCCGAGGCCCGGCCCGTGACTCGGCTGTTTCTCCCGGTTCCTCCTCTCCCTCCGCCTGCCGGGGGCCGGGCGCAGGAAGGGGCGGGCGGCAGCGCGCGGGGAGGCAGGCGGAGCACAAGATGGCCGCTGCTGCAGCGGCAGCGGAGGGGCGGCGGGCGGCGGCGGAGGAGGAGGGGGGAGCCCGGAACCGGCGGGTGCAGGAGGCGGAGGGCGCCGCGGCCGGCCCCGTGTGCCGCAGCTGAGGGGGCCGGGAGCCCGTCCCGCTTGGTGAGTGCGGCGGGGAGCGGGGCCGGCCCCGGGGCGCCGCCGAGGGCGGGTAGGGCCGTGCCCGCGGGGTGCGGCGGAGGGGCGGGCGCGGAGCTCGGGGCCCGTCGGCGCCGCTCCGCCTCGCTACCTCGCTAGGCCGAGGGCTTCGCCGTCCTCCATTTGCGAGCGCTCCGGGAGGGAGGTGGGCAGGGAGCCGGGCAGGCGAGGGGGGGAGGGGAAGGGGGACGGCGGTTTTGTGCGCGGCCTGCGTCCGCTGTAGCCCTTCCCGAGGGCCTCGCGGCCCCGAGGACGAGCGGCGGCAGTGCCCGCGTCGCTCCGGCGCGGTTCGGGGAGAGCAGCCCCGCGGCGAGGCCGGAACCCCCGGCTGCTAACGCGGCCAATGTCTGCCTTTTGTCTGCGGCCCCGAGGGGAGCGCCCGGAACCCCGAGTGCTTTCAGTCCTTTCTTCACTCTGCGTTGGTTTAGGATGGCGGGTGACAACGGGTGAGGTCTGTGGCCGTGGGAGTGCGGCGGCACAGCTGCGTTGTAGCGAGCTGCGGTGGCTGCGGGTGCCCCGCTGTAAGGTTTTGTCTGCCGCGGCCGTTGTGAGGCCTGTGCCATCTTGGGGAACCTGTGCTTGTTTCCGTGGGAAGTGCTGATGTTCGCCACTTACATACTTGTCTTTCGCCTAAGAGTTGCTCTCTCGTTTAATTTCAGTCCTGTGTGTTTTGTATCGTACTGAATGTGGCCGAAGTCTGTAGAAAAAGTACTAATTATAAAAAAGCCCAAAG
Organism: Cyrtonyx montezumae; assembly: GCF_038088225.1. Classification (NCBI taxonomy): domain Eukaryota; kingdom Metazoa; phylum Chordata; class Aves; order Galliformes; family Odontophoridae; genus Cyrtonyx; species Cyrtonyx montezumae. The sequence continues at coordinate 25,516,352 of NW_027071825.1, forward strand.
CTGCTGGCATCCCTGTAACAGGTTTAGCAGCGCTGTGTTCTGATGACCGTGCTAAGAAGAGAGGTGTGGTTGTCAAACTCTGCATTTACTTTTCAGTAGCTCTGCAGTGCTCCAGTGCACAGCCGCACCTCTTTTTCCTCTTCCTTTTTCCCTTTCAGCCTTTCAGGGGTAGCAGTGTTAGCTGGCAAACTGTAGACTTCTGCATTTCTGTGTTTGAGGTCAGTGAAGCTAATGAAAGCCTTCCTAGCTGTGCAAATAGCTGAGCACACCTAGGAGGAGCGTGTGTGCTACTGACATATCAGTGCTTCACTGCTAGAACCAGAGAGCATGACTTTCTTTAGTTTATTAATACATGATGTGGATATGAAATAATGATTTCTACTAACATAAATAGAAGCAGACTTTATCAGGTAGGCACCTTTCTCTGCAGTTACTTATAGCTTTACCTTCCTGTTCTGCCAAAGCAGGCAGCGTGACGGGTTGGTTTGAGGTGAATTTAGAAATGTGGGTGCTGTCATTGTCACCTCTTTTGACAACCAGAGTCTTGAGCATGCTTGTCAGTAGCTTCTGAGCAGCATTAAGATTAACAGGGATGAGAAACAAAGTTATTTCCACGTTTTGTTTATTTTGGTTTTTTTTGTTTTGTTCTTTGGTCAGCATTGTATCCGAACTAGTTGAAAGGAAAAGTGGTTTAGAGGTTTGTAATGTTATTGAATGCTCGTAAAGTTATTTCCCTGTCTATTGGAATGTGCTAGTGTGTGAATCCTGCAGTTGCATACACCAATAAGTCAAGGCTTAATTGAAGGGCAGCTTGGGACGTACATATTACTGTATAACAGTACACGATCAGGTGAACAGAGATTAGCAGGACTGTTTTCAGAAACCTCTGCCCTGTTGCCAGTGATTCATCAGCAATCTGGGCAGGAACCACTCTTGTTGAATTAAGCATTGCAGATGCTGAGATTCGGCATGCAAGTGTATTGAAATAGTGACTGAATTTCTCTATATACGATTCAGAGGTTTTGGGTGATGATGACCGTGGTCACCTCTGATAATGATGATACAGAGACTGATAGCATGCTTTATCTAGGGTCTGTCTCTCTTCGGGGGTGGTTTTTAAAGTACTTTAAAAAGGGAGTACTCATCTGCATTTACACTCACAAACATGCATTCCCAGTGTCTCGAAATAGCTATGCAGCAGCCACTGTAGGGTAGCTTATAAGCAGAGAATCTTTTGTAACACTTGTTAATTTGTTGGGAAAGACTGTTTGTTGTTAAAAATTCTTATCTCCAGTAGATTCCAGACATCTTTTGGCAGATAAAACTGTGGTTTTGTGGGCTGTCCCCCCTTCCCCACCCCCCCCTCCACCCCAAGTTCGGAGGATTAGCTGTTTGCTGGAGAACCCCAAGCTGTTAGGCCAAAAGGTCTGACTCAGCGGGGAATTTGAAGCTAATGCCTTGAATTGCATTTAGCAACAAATATTCAGCTATTATACAGAAATAAACTTATACTATACTTCTTCTGTGAAAGGTTTTTATATAAATGTCCTAATCCAGCTGCAAGGTGACTTCTGTACATGGTGTATCACAGTCAAGCAGTCTGAAGTCCAGACTCATGCTAACTGAGAAGGAAAGCCACAGGTATTTACTTCTGTTACTTTCCTTAATGTGCAGAAGCAGTTCTCAGTGTGTGCTCAATTGAGTGCAGTTCCCATCACCTACTTTGGCCACTTGTTTTTCTCAAGAAGCCCTTCTGATGATGTTATCTTCAGCGTCAGTTTCGTTGTCTTAGTTCCCAGTACAGTAAAAGCTGAAATGGTATTAGATTTCAAAGGGCTAACTGTTGTCTATTTTTTTTTATTTACGGAAATGCGTAAGTGGGAAGAAGGTGAGGAAGCCCCATCACGTTGCTGTAAGTAGATTTGCTGACATAAACAGCTGTCTCAGAGCTGTTTATGGAAATAACTTCATCGCTACTGTATGGTAATAACTTATTCCGTGGTGGCAGGTAGAAAGGAAACTCGCTTCTGTGTTCGAAGTATCAAGGTTTCGAGATCATTTCTTCAGAACTGTGTTAGTGTTTGTGCAGGTGGGCTTCTGGGAGTTGGCAGGAGGGCTGTCAGCATCACAAGTTACCTGTGTTACCCTTGGGGAGGTGGTAGCTCCTGGCTCTGGTGAGCAAGAAAGCGATGCCTTATTTAGATGAAGAATGTCACGTCGTTTGTTGAGCTGCGTTTTTCAGCGCCGTCCATGGACAACTGGAAAGTCTAAATACTTCAGGTTGCACAGAAAAAAAGGACTGGACATCTTTTACAGACTTCCACCTGAAAGCTGTTGCTCAGCACACTGTTCAGAAAGCATAAGGGCCACGTGGAGAGTGGTGCAGAAAATCTGTCACTACTGTTCCTTAACGCTCTCTTACACAGTGTTAGCTGCCCTGTTTAAAAAAGGGGGAATCAGTAAGGCCATGGGCAAATATCTTCTTATGAGAGCTGGTTGGAAGGAGGAGAGAGGAGTTGATGAAATAGGATTTTTATTTTTTCTTTAACAGACTGAAAAATTGAATTTTTCCTGGTTTGCATCGTAAGAAATGGAAGGTATTCAATTACTCAGAGAAGTGTTGCAAGTGTAGCAGGAGGAAAGGAGCCACTCTTCTGTTTGTTTGGGGCAGATTGTGGTCTTAGGAGATTGCTCTGTAATTTGAGACATGACAGAAAGGAGTATTTGAGTCCAAAAATGGGCCTCACTGTGGTGAGGAGCCCTGGGTTTAGCATTTCAAAAGTGAGAGGGTTAATTTTCAGTTGTTCTTTCCAACCTTGATGCCACTAAAATATCCAGAAGCTGATTTTGCAAGATATTTTTCTCCTTCATGTAAAACACTGTTCCTTAATTGCACACATACTTAGAGGGGGTAAGTGCTGTGTTGACCTGAGACTGCTGTAGCATGGCTGCACTTCAGCTCCAAGACTACAGAAGAAACAAAGCGTGTGAAGAGCTGCAGTATGAAATACCTGCTGGTGTGGGGGGGTCTGCATCTTGTAGGTAATTCCTCATTCCTTTTGGTGTGGATTAGTTTTGTTTTAACAAAGCCTGGTTTATCAAATGTGCCAGTTTGAAACGTGCTTTTGGAAATGGTGCTTTCTACTGCTGCTTGAAGGCAGGCTGTTATGTTGAACATGCAGCCCAGGCATTCCAAAGGGCATGATTTTTTAGGGTGCTGAAAACCTGCTAGGATAAGCTTTGAAGGTTGAGGTAAGGTTGGTGTTAGATGGGCTGTTTGTAACAAACTTCTGGTTGATCAGCTGGTGGAACAGTAGTGTTTGAGCCCTGCTTTAGAGGTCTTTCCTCTTAAGATCCCTTACAGCAATTACTTTAGTTAGAAAGGTGAGCAAGCTGCAAGGTTTTGCAATTAAAACTTTTCCCTTCTGTTTTGAAAGGAAGTTTCTGGTAGAGAAGCAGGAATCTTGTCTCTTTAGTATGCACTGAAGGTCTTTAGGGACCTGCAAGCTAATTATTTTTGATAAATTGTGGCAGGCAGCATTGGTTTCCAACTCAGATTGAAGAGCTGTCTTTTGAGGCAAAAGGAGTCAGGTTGATGGGAGGTATTACAGAGAGAACAAGTTGAAATTCGTGCTGGGGGGGATGGTTTTAATTACCTGCTTATTAGTAAACCAGCTTCTTTGCAGCACTCCCACTGTTCAGCAGCATTTTTCATTCTCTGTGCTTTGTTTTTAGTGTAGCTGTTATTCATGCTGATGCAGCAGTTGTACATGAATCAGTGACTCTTCCATGTTTTAATGCAGAGTTTGTATAATACAAATCCCTTGTCGTTTCCTTCAGAAGCGAGAGTTAAATGAAACTTGCAACTGTTGACTCTCACTTGTCCTGTAAGTCACATGGCTTGGCTTTTTTCTTTCCCCTTTGTTATCAGTTTGGAATAGAAGTCCTTCAGGTACTATGTGGTGTTTGGGACCGTACAAACAAAGGAAAGTGCTGAGTGTTCCTTATCCAGAGTTTGTATCTGTTGAATCTGGTACTCGCAGTACAGGAAGACTGAAGTGGTTTGTGCCCTTTTTCTAATAGCGTGCCAAGACACGAGATCTAAAGTCCTTGAAACTATCAGCCACTAATTCAAAAGAAGTAGCAGAAAGTGAGTTTGATCAGTTTACATGGCTCTCTGAACTGGTGGCACGCTGCATAAACATCCCTTCGTGACCATTTGTAATTCTGGCAGTTAGGCAGACCTGATGTTAATTAAATCCCATTTCTGGATGGAAGGGGCTCTCCCGATGAGCCTGGTGAAGCAGTCTGCTCTGTTCGTGGTGGTTCTCAGTTTAGAAAGGACCGAAACAGAAATTTTACAAAATCAAACCAGAATCTTGTGCCACGATCAGGTCTTCCAGGCATTGTGAGGAGATAGAAAATACCAAAACGCTGTCCTGCTTCACGTGGAAGGAAGAAAGAACGTATACATGTGGTGAAGCAATTCTCAGCCTCCCCCCCTCAGTGTGAGAGGGGGGGATGCTGAATGCATGTGAATGCTCATCTGAGCATTCATGGTGTGTTTCCAGCTTGCTTAGAGCTAGCCTAGATCAGTATTTTTTGAGTCCTGGAGCAATGAAAAGATAGCAGTCAGTTAATTTTTTTAGACTTGTCTGAGGAGCTCAGGTGTTCCCAAGTGATGTATTTAATTGACAGAGTACCCTGTTGTAGGTGGCAGAACGAAATAATCAAATTAAAAATGATAAATTATACTCCTGGAACTGTCATTGGTTGTCTGCATTGATATGGGTAAGCATTGTTTTTTAAAGCTAGAGTATGGCTAGCTTTTACTTACCAGCTTTTATTTAGCAGCATGGTAAGAACAGTAGTTCTAAGCTGTACTTGCTTCGTACAGCAAATGTGGATTTTCTTTAAAAAATAGACCAGGACGAGGCCAAGTCTCAAGGATGCCTAATCACAAAGGGAGCATATACTCCCATGTGTCTTTCCAGCCCTGAAATGGCTGTTCTGTAATGGTCTCTGTTTGGCTGCTGGCTTAAATACTGCTTTGTTTTCCGTTTCTTGCTTTCTTTTTTTCTTTTCTTTGGTAGGATGTTTTCACCCCAGTCCATTGGTGTCTTTACCTCGTTGTGTTTCGTGATCTCACTCTGGTATTGCCTACTTTCCTCTGATCGTTTTGTTGCTCTGATCTGAGCCAGTATTCAATTCAGCTAGTTAATGAAGGTAGCAGAGATGGCATATTGCTTATTAATTCTGTTGCTTTGACAATCCAGGATGGGTTGTTTGGATAATGGAGTGACCACGGGACGCTTTGTTCTTGAACTTTGCTGTGGTCTCCTGAAATGTCCTTGCTTCCTCTGGAACTGGTGAGAAGTTTGGAAGCATTGTTGTGGCACGCTCCCTCGTGACTACTTTGGCTGTTCCTGTGGATTTGAGAGATAAAAATAAGTGAGGTTGAACTGGCTTGTTGGAGTGAGCTGCGAAGTTAGATGAGAGGCTGCAATTCAGGCTGCCCTTCCTGTTTGTGAGTCATTCCTATTTAATTGCACGAGAAGGCCTCCTGTAGAATTAATTAGAAGAGAAACCTTCATAGTGCTGTAGAAGCCTTGCAGTTGGGTTAAAATGGTGGATTTTAACTTTACTCCTCCTTGTTTAACCTCCTTAAAGGTAGAAGCCTGGGTACTATGACTTATTTGTGCTGGTGCATATTATCAGTCTCACGTATGCACATTCTGCCATGTTGTGACTGTTACCTGAAGGTGCTGCCTCTGTGATAACCTGCTGCTGAGCTTCTGTGCGTTGTACTTTGCAGAGAGCCGTTTTCTAGCTTGAGGATGGCTTATTTTGTATTTCCCTATGTTTTTCTCTTCTGAATCATCTATTCCATGTGGCAGCTTTAAGGGCATGTTTGTGTTAAGGGTCTGCAGGGAGCTGTATAACTGGTTTCACATTGGTAACTGGCTCAGTGCACAGAAGTGATGCTGTGGTGCTCTTCAATTTAAGGACTTGTATTGTAATAAGTCACCTTCAGTTGCCTGCTTGAATTTTGAGAATAGCATTTCCATTTTGGCCTTGTGCTTTGAGAGCTGCTGCTGCTAAGGGCTGACTTCAGATGAGAGCAGGAGTGCTCCCTTTCTCCCAATTATTACTGGGGTTGTGGAGGCTGATCTTCTCCCCACATGCTGTGATTGTTGCGGAGCAGCTTCCAGTGGGGGAGGACTAGGTGGCACAAGTTTTACACCTCCTCAACTTGCTGTGTCCTGTCTTTCCACAGCATCTGCAGAAAGGAATGAAGAAAAATAGGACTATTAAAATGACATAAAAACTGGCAAGCTACTTATGGTCTATTTTTCTTCTAGCACCTATTCTTGTACCAGGCCCATCAGAAGTAAATGAGTTGGATTATTCTGCATTAAGCATCAAAGTGCCTGCATTACAGTTGATAGGAATAAAATATTTCCAAGCCTGCCTGAACCCCTGTAAATCCTCAGACAGCACTCTGCAGTTTGCTTTTCTGCTCAATTCCTTTCTCAGTGGAACTTTTTCAGTCAAATGTTCCTAACAAAACTGCACATGAGGACTGGGTGGGGATGGCTCTGGGTGTGTTCCTGAGCAGGAATTACACGGTCACAGCCACTTCTGTGTGGCTTTCTGGATTCTCCAGCCCAGTTTAGAAGTAATAGAGTAACTTGATCTCTGTCAAGCTGAAGCCTGGGTATGATTTCTGGGCCTACTTTGGAGCCACAGAAATACATGGTAGGTGAACTAAACGCTTGGGCATTCTGGAGGTAATGGTGTGGCTGTCGTGTTAGCACTGCATGACAAGAATGGGGTGTGGTGTCATTGAGCAACACCGGGCATTGAAACTATCACAGGTGAAGCTTCCCTTATGTAAAATCTGAATTAAAACCACATTCCGTTGTTTCTTCCTGTGAATAATGTATGAATTCCCCTGCTAGATAAAAATGGAAGCTAACCCTAACCCTCACCCTTCGCCAGCAGAAAGGGGAAAAACTTCAGACCTTCGTCTGCCAGCTCGTGTGACAGTAGTTGAGAGTCTTCAGGAGGGGAAGTGAGTGACAGCAATGCTTTCCCTCAGGCCTCACTGATAAGTTCTGAAACTTCATTACTGAATTAGTGTAGATCTTGAGGAATGGGAATATAATTGATCATGTTGCTGTGATGAGCTGGTTTGAGAGCTATCATCATTGTAGTGTGAGAATTGACAGTAAGCCTGTGGAAATCCAGTGACTGAAGTGTGCTAATAAATACATTTAAATGCTTTGTTCCCTTTAGGCTTTGTGTGTTAAAGAAAGTAATTCCCAGGCCAAATGTGATAGCTTCAGTAGTCCTGTTAGAGGCAGCTGTGTGAAGGCTCCAGCTGATGGCAGTCAGCTTTGGGAGCTCTTGGGCTGCAACCACTTGGGGAACAGAATTCTCAGCAGGAAGCAAAACACCCATGTGAATTACAACGTGAGTTACACTAGTTGAGCATGTGATGAAGAATTCTGTACTAGAGTTTGTGGATGTAGGGCAGTGGGATGTGTGAGATGAAGTGTCCTGTGTCTTTTATTTTTGTCGTTCTGGTTGCTGATACTGCTAACACGTGGTTGTAGTAGGTTTTTGGAGATGAGCAAATCTTCTAATGCTTAACAACAGTATAAACTGAGAAGGAGGAAATGATTTTCCATGGGCTGCTCCATTTGCATCAGCTCTGCGCTAAGCAATTGGTAAATAAGAGAACTTCCTTCTAAAAGAAGTATGTGTCTGTAGCAGAGCTGCATTTACAAGGCTGGCGTAGCAAAAATCATCAAGTTGGCAATGGAATTCTAATAGATAACTTCCCAGGATTATGTTTTACCCTTTTGCTTGGAGTACTTTCAAGTTGGATAACTTCAAACCTTTAAAACTGGGTTTATAATTCAAAACCCTTATTAATGGGATATGTCATACTGTTTTGTTCCTATTTGAATTCAGGCTCCTGCCAAAGATGGTTACACCTCTCATGTATTACTGATAGGAGGACCCCTGGGGTGTTGGAAGGGTGGGTTTTTTTCCTTTATAATGAGACTGTTTTGCATGATTTGGAGTACTTGAAAAATACCAAGTAGCATTCTTTTTGTGTGATTTAGCTGTGAAGCGTGCGTTGTTGGATAAGAGTAAGCAGTTAATGGAAATGCTGAGACAAACCTTCTTGTTTCCACTCACCAGAACCATGCAAGTACTGTTTTTAATAATCTTACACAGCTGCAAAGAAAAGGCACTATTTATAAATCTGGAAGGTGAGACTAACACCAAAGCAAAAAAAAAAATAGTTTGTGAGGTTTTGTTTTTTAATAATTGCAAGTTAGGTGAAATACCACACTCAGAGTAGCTTGCCCTGGGCTATTTCTGGCCTGTGGGACTGCTCTTTTTAGCAATTCTACAAATTGAATCACCAGGTGCCAGTGGCATTTAAAGCAGAACTGGCTCAATTAAGCTGTGAGTCAGAAGGACCTGAATTAACCTGCTTTTCAGCAAAGGTTGTGTGACTCTCCTGTGGTGTTTGAAGTCCTTTAAGCTGCGTGTGCATGGTAATTTAAGACTACTTGGAAGCATGTTGTCTGTGTTGCAGTGTTTAACAAAGCTGTGCTCGTGCATGGAGAAAATCTTGGAACGGTATGTTTCGCTCTTGTTGTTGTTGTTTTAATGCAGCAGTTGCAACAGAACTGAAACTCCCCAGGCTCCCTGCCATTGCTGCAAGGAGCTGCTGCTGAACCTCGGGTGACACCAGGGCCCTAGTGTAGGCTAGGTGGTTAATGAGATGCAATTGCGGCCTGTGTCACAGAAACAAGCACAGTGCTCATCTGTGAGGCTGACATTCTTTATCTGAACATTTCCTCTGTTATTGTCAGTGAAGCTACTGCAGGGGTTGCCAGAAGGGGATACCTGGCTTAGTTTGGTCTCAGTGACCTCTTTTTCTTCTAGCTCCTGGAACGATCGCATGATTGCTTCTGCCTTTGCTTCTAGGAGCAGTGAGAGAATGTGAAGAGGCATGAACTGCTGCGGTGTTGGGTTATCTTCAGGTAGCACGGTGCTGAGCAGGCTGGCATGAGGAGCTGAAAGGGTGCTGTGCAGTGTATTTGCATGACTCTCACTCTTAAGAAACGCTGATGAAACTTAGATGGGATCAACAACTGTTGATGCATGGGTTACTTTGTCGATGGGTTCAGTATAAAAGAACAGTTCCATTAATTGTGTTCAGTTGAATTATGAATTTCATTTCCCCTTTTCTCATTGTGCCAGACTGCTATTCTCAGAGCTAGGATTTAGAACGGTTTAAATATACAGTTAAAGTGCAGCTAATACTTCAGAAATAGATTTCATTAAGTAAGATATACTTTAGAAGTCTGTTACACAATAAGCTGCTCATGACACTGCATCTAAAAACTTCACAGAAGTGTGCTGATGTGGCTTGCAGTTGGCCCCTTTCTCCTTCCCTCTTTGTTTTATGTTTCCAGGACTTGCTGACCACTTAACCAAGCTGGAGCAGTTTTGGAGTAAGAGCTGACACGGGATGAGGTGGGATTTGTCTTTGACAGAATAAGGTCCCTGGTATAAATGAGACAGATGTGTCAGGTGTAGAGCTGGCACGTGGGAGGGATGCGAGTGCAGGGCAGCGGTGCTGCTGCCTTGCTGGGAAGTGGTTCTGGTTTGCTCCAGCATAAGCTGTGCATGAAACTACTGAAAACACCAAACAGGTTTAATTAATATATTTAATGATCTGTCTTCATTGATCGTGGAGTTAAAACGTAACTCTGAGTGATTCGTTCCTCACAGGGATAAGATGGTTAGCCCTTTTTAGCTTGTGAGCAGCGCAGGTGATTATCTGATGTCTTAGTGGAGATAAGGTTGTGTTGCTGCAGTGCTGGACCTCAACTGGAGAATCCCATTGGTTGGCTGAGGCTGTGATTTGGTCCTTGTTTACAGTGTGGGTATTTTCAGTCAACAACTTCTAACAGTACTCCTTTCAGTATGCAAATGCAGGGAGGCTTGAGCTGTGAGCAGGGAGAAAAATGGGGGAAATTCAGATTACACTCTGGCATCGCCTCAGTCTGCCAGCGTCTGCTTCTTGGAAGCAGTGGCTATGATTGCAGTGTTGTGGGAAGCAAAGCAGTGTTTTGACAACTGTTCTCAAACCTGTGTCTCCAAAGCTGATGGTGCCATACAAATCTGTGCTAATGCAGAAATGATACCAAGTTGTTGACTGAAGAAGAGCGGTTGAAATCCTGAAGCTATACAGTTTAATATTTCTGTCTCAAAACATTTGAGTGAGAGGAGGGCAGAACACAGAATTATGAGGTTCCATGAGTAAAAAAAGTTTTTCTCATTACAAATTCCCTGCTGTGATGAAAAGCATGCCAGCACACTGGGTGCTCCATCACCTTCTGAAATAACATCACAGTAGTCTAGAGATTGTTTTGTATACAACAGAAAATGGGAGATCCCTTCTTTTGATTAGGTAATGAACTCACTGATTAAAACATGTATGCAGTGCTTTCATAGGTTTCTGTTGTTTAAAAATTCATAACTTTGTTTTACTCGATGCTTTTATTAAAAGATCTTTTTGATGTTTAAATGTAGTCCTCCAAATGAAACAGCATTTGGGAGTAAATAGAGTAACCAAAGCTTTATTAGGGACTCCTGTTATGTAAACAGTTATTAATGTGAGGCTGTTCTCTATCTGCTTTTAAAATGGGGGCAGCACCTACTGACTGGAGAGATAAACCAGCTCCAAGCTGGGTAAGGAATTAGGGTAGAAAAGCTCAAGAGGAGCTCCGAATTTTCCACTGGGTACTTAATGTCAGTGTTAGCCCTGGGAGGTATGGTGTAGTGGGATTTTTACCTTTACATTTCACACTTTTCAGCCTTTCATTGCAACAGATGCATGTCTTTTGGTGCAGTGAACAGTATAATGACAGCTCTTTGTGAGAGCTGCTGGCCAGACATCACTGCTGCCCTTCTCCATCTCACTGTCCCGTGTTGCAGTCATAGTACCATTGTAGCTGTAGTGGTGCTGCCATCAAAGCACAGTCACAACTTCTGAATCGTGGTGGGACAGAAATCTTACTGGAGAGTGGGTGGCAAACAGTGCTCTTCATCTCTTTTTGTATTATTGTTGGTTTGGGTTTTTTTTTTGCCTGCTGCTTCAGTGAATCATGCTGGGTCTTAAGTGAATGATTCACATTTACTTATCTCAGTCTAAGAAATTGAAAAGGAGCTGTAGTGGTGATGAGTTTCTGGTTCCCCCCTCCCTTTACCTCTAACTACTTTTCTCTTATGGGATGCCTATAGTAGTGCTCAGGTTACTGCAGATTTTCCTGCACAAAAAGAGGCGATACAGACCCTAACAATTTTTATCTCTGGTACACTTTCTTATTAGCAAATGCTTGTTGCTAATGCCATTGCCTTTGGTATTTTGAATTGCTAGATTTATGGGAAAAAAATGTTTATCTGAAGCAAGTTAAGGCTCACGTACCTGTTCTTTGAGGTGTTCCTGTGCAATTGAAGTACTCACCATCTCCAGTTTACTGCCAGATTCTATGATCCTTCCCTGGTCTTATTTTTTTAATCCTGGTTTAATCATTGTGCTGCTGTTGATTCATTGAAAAATGAATTCTTAATTTGAAGTGACCGTGTTGTGGTCCTGCTTGTCTGCTCTTAATTCCCTAGCTTTCATCATCTGTGGGGTTTCCTAGGTAATAGGCCATTAAACCATTTGCTGTTTAGGGTTGGTCGCTTCCCCTTTCTTCTGAATGAGCTGTAAGAGATGTTTGATACCAGCCAGAAGTCACAGAGTTAGGCACATTTTCCTCCCTGAAAATGCCCTGCTGGGGCCACGTGCCAGTGGTGTGAGCACAGACCTTTCCACGCACACTGCCTTCCAGCATCCCTGGTCCTGATGGTGTGAGACTAGTGAAAGAAGTCAAGAAGGCTTGTTAGGTTTCATTTTTTTTGATGTTTTTTTTTTCTCCTGTGGAAAACACTAAGTAACTTTGTTGAAGTGTTGTAGTCTGTAAGAGGAGGTCAGCTCTTGCCTCACAGGATGTTGTGAAGTGTAAATCATTGCAAATTGGTTTTAGATGCTCTGTCGGGGAGGTACTTGAATAGGGTTGTGATATTCCCCTCCACCCTTCTCCCTTGTGCTGTGACAAGCCAGGAAATGGCACATGGATATAATGTCTTGACCTTAAATGGCCCCTTTTCCTGAGGAGCTTTACAGATGACCAAATAAGATAATTTTGAATGAAAGCCTTCATTGTTCAAGTGTAACACTGAGGATAAGAGAAAGCAAACCTTGCCTCTGGATTAACTGAGCTTCAGTGCTTTTGGTACAGAATTTTGCTGGTGCTCATGATTTGTTGCTATTATTTTTTGTCTGAGATGTCACTGGAGCCTGTTGGCTTTCACGTGGGTTGGGAAGGATAATGGGAAGATGTTCCACGTGGGCTTCCAGGGTCGGAGCGGGGTGGGAATCCCTGCCTTGTGCTGCGGTGTGAGCGCTGGAGCTGCGGGATGGGCATGCTTGCACAGCAGGGCAGGAATGAGGAAGTGAGAGGCACTTGTGGTGTACTGCAGAGTTTCAGAGAGCAGAGAGGAGAGGGAGGAGAAGCTCAACCTGTTGGAGACACTCTTTGGGGCGTATTATGTTAATGTTGTTCATGGAGCTCTCCAGGCAGAGGTAAGAAGGCTTTTCTTCTGCCCTCCCTGGTGAGGCACGGGCTTTCCCTTTCTCTGTTTCTCTCTTCTTTCCTTTTTTTTCTTTTATTTTTATTTCCCCAGAGGCCTTTCTGTGGAACTAGATACAGCTGGCCAGTGTTTGTCCTGTTGTGCAGGCTGTCTGAGTGGCTGTGTGTGCTGTTAGTGTGTGTGGCTTTGGTGTGACTGCTGGGAACAGCCTTGTGTGTGTAAACAGCTGATTACTTGTGGCTGCTCAGCATTTCCCAGGGGCTAGCTTGTCTGTTTTTTCCCTAAAATGAGATTCAAGACTTGTTAAAGTGTTAGGTGCTGTGCTGTCCATCAGGAAGGAGAAGAAATATGTTTCTGCACTCTCAGAAATGCTGTCTGTGATGTAGTGCATGTGAAGGGAGAAATACCTACTTAAATACGCCTTGTGAAGCACTGGTGAGTCCTGGGGGTGTTTGCGTGGCAGTTGCTGTGTGCATCTGCTTCCCCTTATCACATAGATGGTTCACTCATCCTTTCCCTTCCTTTAGGTTGATCTGTTTTTCATCTCGAGTGTCAGAGGTATAGTAGCAGTCCCACCTCTTTGCTAGCTTGCTCTTTCTCAGAATGTTTTTTATTGGTGCCAAGGAGTAAGAGTCTTTGAAAGAATTAATAAAGTGGTGTATGCTTTATTAGATTAAACTATAGATCAGCCAAGAGCTGTATCTGCTTGAGCAGATCAGTTGGCACAGCTACGTTTGTTTTGGCAGCGAGGAGCTGCTTTTGCATTAAGCTTTGCACTAAATAGGCTTACTTGTACGCTCACTGGTTCAGGAAGCTCTGCTTGTTTTTTTTCTAAGACTTGGCAAAAATAATGGGCTGGAAGAAAAGCAGGGCAACGGAAGTTACTCTTATCCAGAACTTTGGTCCCAAAGTTAGTGCTGTCGGGGTGGGAGAGAGCTTAGGGAAATGCCATGAAGAGAGGTGTACGGACGGAGGAGCAGGTAGTGCTTTGGGGTGATGAACATCCTGGAAGGGCAGCAGCAGTGCCCCGTAGGGTGCTGAGTCATATCTGCCTGCAGCCGCCACGCTGCCATGGCTGGGCATGGCTGGGCTGTGCGTGACGCAGCGCACGTGATGGGGCTGTGCTGGGCAGGTCGGGCCCGGCAGTGCCTGTGGGGAAGGACTAGGGCAGTGAGGTTTAAAGGGAGCTGGATTTTAACTGAAAGCAGAATGGAGTTTTCCGGTGTGTCACTGCGTCTGAAACTTGATGCCGATAGATAGTGGTGTGAGGCATTCTGGAGCTTGAAAACATCTCGAGGATGAGGACCCAGCAGTGAGGGTGAAGCTGCGTACGTGGGCTTGGTTCAGGGCCAGCATGTGTGCACGCAGCTCAGAGCTGTCAGCCCCTGCACGTGGCACAGAAGTTGAGCTCTGTGCTGAGCAGAAGTTAGGCCATGCGAGAGTAGGTGGTTTCCTGAGGTTTCTCCCAGCCGTACTTTCTATTGTCAGTGCTACCAGTGGCCTTCCTTGAGCATTTAGGCACCAGTCTGGGGCTGCAGGCGCGGCACAGGACAAGGCTCCTTGCAGCAAGGGGTTGGAGGGAAGCCTGTGTCACCTGGTGCTCCTGGAGTCCCTGCCTTTCCACAGCTGAGGCTCTGTGTGTGAGTGAAGGCCCTTCTAGCCTGGCTGGCCAGTGCATGTGAGGACTGCTCTGTGTCTGTGCTTGGCTCGAGAGCTTTGCTTCCTTTGTTATCCAGCCCTTCAAAACCTGGTCCTAACTACTCCCTCCATCCCCAAACTGGAAAGCAAGCTTTTCCCTAACGTTAAGACTGTAAATAAATGACCTATTTTGTTCTGCTGCTTTTCTTGAGCGCCCAGAGGCATGGGTCTGTTTATTTTTTAAATTAATTAACTCTTGTGTTAAAGTATGTCAGCTCTCCTTTTATCCAGCTGAGAAACTGAGAGAGCAAAGTCTTCGTGTCCAGATCTCCTTCAGTGCATTGACAGTGTAGTTTCACGTTAGCATCTGGTTTTAGATTTTCTCAGTTAGGAAAAAAGTTGTTCTTTTTCTTAATGCTTGGATTAACACAGTGGCTAATAATCAGTGTTGCACACAGGCTTTTCAAATCGTTTCTGAACTGGAGAGGAGCCTGGGAAGTTGGTGGTGTGTCTTCTAATGCCGCTGTGGTGGGAAGGAAGCGATGTGATTGAGCTGTTAAGCCGGGAGCCTCAAGTGGTATTTCACAGCACAGCAGTACTGCTCAAGATTTATGAAGCTGTGTGCTGCTCTTTGCAGAAAGGTTTTGTGATGTTTCAAGGTAATGCCTGCTACAGATCCTAGATGGGATGTGAAGTACTTGTGTGTATCAAATCAATAAAGGGGAGAGGCGTGGAAATAAATTCCCTAGCTCCATTGAGGAGCTGACAGGAGTGAATGTTTCCTTATGCAATATAACGATGCTGTAGTAATGGGATTGATTGGACTGAAAACAAATTATCACTTTGCTGCTGAAGAGGTCATTGAGAGGAAAAGCAAGAAATTGAGCAGCTCTCCTAGCTGTGGGATGCTGGAGTTGGGCTCGGTCAGCCACGGTGCCTGTTCCTCAGTGTCCTCTGAGCTCAGATCTGTGCAGTGCCTGCGGGCTGCCTACCAGGAGCCCTATGGCACTGTATGTCTTTGGATGATAGAGAACTATTTTTTTTCATTGGCTTCAGAACTACTTTAGGTACGCTGTTGAAACATGGCTAGAAGCTTAACTTGTAACTGCTCATCGTTTGCCTTGGCAAAGTGATGTTAACTGTGAATAACGTTGTGCTAAATTCTGGAACAAAAGCCCGAGGCTTTTCAGTCTCTGTTTTGGTGTCAGTTTTTTGTTGCTGTTTCAAAGTGCTTTGATTCTGAACTGTGCAAGTTCTAACTTGAAGTTTCTTTTTGCCTTCGAGTTGTGTGAGCTGTGTGTTGGTTTTTTCATTGGTTTTCTTGTAAGCTAAGATTTGTTCAAAGGCTGCTGTGTTTGCTTCTATTTGAGCAGATATCAGCAAGCAAGTGCTCACAACTTTGTATGCAAGCTAAACCAGTGACTTGTGAGGAAGTGATTGGCTTCAGAAAATCTGTTTAGAAGAAGTTCAGCACGACCTGAGCTGGTTTCTGCTAAGTTCAGGAGCAAGTCAGGCATCAAAATGTTTTTACATCACCAATTTTGCTTCTGGTAATGATTCTTTTTCGTATCATTTCCTCTCAGTTACTCTTTTATATTTCCCATCACACACATGATGTGGTTCTGCTTTTATTTGATTATTTTTCTTCTGGAGAGCTGTCTTACCTTCCATTTGTTTCAGTTGATGACATTTGGTTCTCCTCTGTGTTGATTCAGAAGAGGCAAGTAGGAGAACCAGGGGGAGAAAGAGTAGCTTTGTTTTGTTGTGGTGGTTTGGTGCAGTCTGTCAGTGAGTTAAAAAATAAAAAATTGCCTGACAAGAAATTGCATAGGCAGGGGAAGTCAATTAATGATATAGATCATGGTTAGAAAAGGGTCTTTGGGAAGCAGTTATGGCTCTTAGGGTTGACAGTGACTTCTGTAAACTGTTGTGGTGGACAGACTGAGGGCAAGCTGTTGGTGCAGAACTGCGCTCAGTAATACATGGGGATCCCCAGGGTATGAGAGATGTGCCCAGATAGGTCCATGAGGGGTAATGTAGCTCCATGTAGAGTGGCTTGGGTTGGAAGGGACCTCTAAGACCCATCTAGTTCCAACCTGGTGCTGTTGGCAGGGCCGCCTCCCACCAGACCAAGTTGATCGTGGCCCCATCCAGCCTGGTCCTGAATGTCTCAGGGAGCCATATAGATCAGCTGCAGCTTGGTGATGGTGTTGCAGTAGTTGTACACGGTACTGTCTGGTACTGTGCATGACTGCATTGTGCTCTGGTGATGTCTGACCATAACACTGAGCCATTCATCCATCTTCTGAGGCTGTGGCAGCTCAGGTACTTCCACAAGAGTCATGATGTGCCAGTCCAGAGCCCCTGAACTGGGGAGGAAACTTGCTTGTGATACAGCTTTTGGGTAAAATCACTTAAACTTAAGGAACACTTGAAAAAAATCTTTAGGTACTATCAATACAACAATGCTTTGAAAGCTGTCTTGTTTTGATTCAAATCTAGCTAATTGGATCATTTGTAAGGAAAAATGTAAAAATTGTAATCTAATTAATCCAGCCTTATAATCTTTGCGAGGATAACTATCTTGATTTGTTTCTTTTAAAGATGGATAAGAGCAGAAAGATTTAAGTGTCTTTTCCAATGCCAGAAAATAGCTGGAGTTGAAACAAGTTGTGACTCGGTCTTCTATTTAATGTCAGAACTGCACTCCTAGTTCAGCTACACCTCTACAAGTGGTATTTATGTGGTATTTATGTAGCACAGAGGATTTCAGATGCCTGTCCCAGTCGAGAACGCTAATTTTCTGTTTCTGTTTTCTTTCAGGTTATGTTTCACACTATGTGCTGACTCTCTGTACTTACAGAAGATATTTAAAAGCAAACAGACTTTTTTTTCGAAGATTTTGATTCCAGTGGAATCTGCTTTAGATTTTTGTCTTGTCCATTAACTCCTGAAACAATGCCTGTACAAGCTCCACAGTGGACGGATTTTCTCTCCTGTCCAATTTGCACACAGACCTTTGACGAAACGATCCGGAAGCCCATCAGCTTGGGTTGTGGCCACACTGTCTGCAAGATGTGCCTCAACAAGCTCCACCGTAAGGCGTGCCCTTTTGACCAGACCACTATCAACACAGACATCGAACTTCTTCCTGTGAACTCAGCCTTGCTGCAGCTAGTGGGTGCTCAGGTAGCAGTGCTTTTTTCATTACTTCTTCCTGTGTTGTCCTCTAAAAAGAAGAAAAACAGTGAAAGAATGTGACTGCGTAGACATCTCTTTGATGATTATGGGTTTTGAGCCATGACGTGCCGTAGATGATATGACTGGAACAGCAGTTCAGGTCTTCTGCCAATCACTGACTGGTTTCGTGGTTGTGATTTAGTGTATGTGGATGTTCTGTTCTCTTCCTTCTTCCTTAAGTTGTATTTAGCCAGACTGCTGAAACGATGAGCTGGATCATTATCAGTGAGCTAATCTGGTGGAAAGCCATTTTCCTTTTGTGAGTAGGTTACTTGCTGTACCTGATTGACCCAGTGGATCTTGTAATCAGGTGGCCCAAAAGCAGGAGGGAGAGGGAAGGAAGTGGGACAGACCCCTCTGGCAGTAACCTTTGTACCACCTTATGTTTAATTTGAAACTGAACTCTGAAAGTGTAACTTTGTGAGCTGGCATGTTAATATAAACTCACATAGGTGAATGAGGGGGGCTGCCCGATGCTGCCTTTCTGCTTGAAGGTTACTCAGGGCTCAGCTGAATTGGGATGAGCTGTCTGAGTAGTCCTGTTGCACTGCTACTAATGGCAGACCAGGAAAGGGGCAAGGATGTGGCCAGTGGGAAGCAGGATCACCCTGTTCATCAGTTGCAGCACAGGGTTCAACTAGAGTAAGCATACCATAGTACACCAGTAGCTTGTTGTGATCCATACTTGCCAAGGTTGGATGGCACTGTGAAATAGGGGCAAGCAGGGGTGATCGTGTCTGACTTATGAGTAAAGACAAGAATGTAGAAGGAGTGTGGTTATCTTAGAATGGTCATTGTTTTCTGTTTGCTGCTCAGCTGCCTGGATTCAGCTGAGCTGAAGAGGTGCACAGCTCAAGGAGAAGAGATGAGTTGTACTCCAGAAAAGCTATAGAAGGAGGAAGCTAAGATGTTGCTATGATGCTTCTCGTTAGGTTCTGTGACTTTGATGTGGTTTTGCCACTTATTTGATTAATTGAGGAGCTCAGCTTATTTCTTATTCTCTTGCTATGGATTGATCTAGAACTTGTATCGGAAGATTAGAAGTGAATTCTGTTTCTTGCTGTACTGGTGATTCACCCCACTCTGCAGAAGGTCATAAGTCCCTGTGCTTCCATTTCTGTAATGTGTAGATGCTCCATCTTTGAAGTGTCCGAGCATTGTGACATTTGTGGGTGATGCCATGAACATTTCTCATTCTCTTCTTTCTCCCTTCCTCCATTGTATATTCCTCTCTAGAGTTTCAGAAATAATTCCATTTGTATCCAGGTGTTCCAGCTTAGGTTAAACGTTCTGCTTTTGTTCAGTTGTTTTGTGTGCACTTCATGTAAAGAATCTGTGCGATAGCTTAAGTTAGAACTTCCACAAAAATAAGTTCTCTGGAATGAGATGGAAAGTCACCCTTCCCCCATTACAGGTAATAAATTTTTTTTCTGGTTTTGCTAGCTAGCCAACCAGAATTTCTTAATCTCTTTGTGCATGAGGTGTGAAGGAGAGTATGGTGAGTACTTGTCTCGAGAGCCCTCTGAACTCTAGGTTCAGACTTTAACTTCATGGCATATATTTTTGGTCTTCCTTCTATTCTGTATTTCCTACAGTGAAGAACGTTGTTTCCTGCTGTCAAAGCTGCAAATCTTACTAAAAGAGGCTGTAGTCTTTTCCCTTTAGATTGCCATCCATTCCTTCTCTTACTTTCCTTCCCCTTCCTGGCACCTCTAGGAGTGTTTACCAGACTCTGGAGTACTATAAAATAATTGCACTACTTTTCTGTGAGGGACAGGGAAACAGTTGCTTTTTTCTTCTGGTCTCTATTGTCCAGTTTGGACTTGTTTTACAAAGGGGGGAAAAAAAAGCTTGGCTAAAGGACAAAAAGAGTACATAGAAACTATGTGAACTTTGAACTCTGTCCTTTTAAGAAGATGGGCTCTCTTTGGTATATATCAGCAGAAACGGTCTGTGAGCAGCAGGCCAGCTTATGAAATGAGTAGCATCATCAATTCTGGTGTGAAACAAAATTCTTGTTCCACTTCTTGGTTTAGTTTTAGTAGGCTGTACGTGTCTTCAACCTCCCCTCATCTCCAGCAAACTCCTGCACACCTGAACCTGAGGCCATGAAAAGCAGTAATACTTTCTCTTTAAATAATGGGTTCTAAAAGAGAGGCTTCTTATTAGAAGGAAATATGGTAGAACACAATTACAGCTTTTATCTGGGCGAAAAAGCACAGTTTGTTCTCTTCCCTTCGGGAAGCACACGCACTCATAAGCGTTGTGTGCTTGTCTGCTGGAGGCACAGGAGAGTGAGCAGTTGAAGAAACAAATGTGTTCTGCTGGGACTGGCAGCAGCGATAGGATTCCAGGACAGGTCACGTTGGCTGGCTTTCACAGAGGCACAATGGGTGAAGTGAGCAGGGAAAATGGGCTGCGTTTGTCACATGGGCACCAAGAGGAGCAGTGCCTATTTCTCTGGCAACAGCATTAACTTCCTGAAAAGGTGGCTACTCTAGTGTTGAAGTGTGTTGGTTTCTTCTTTGACTTGTTTGTCAGTTGTGGCTCTCCCCATCATTTTGCCCAGTTTGAAGCTATAGTTGATGTGCAGATGAACCCTTCTGCTTTCATGCTGCAGCACAGTGCACATCAGCAGTGGATGAAGAATGTGCTCTGCGGCAGCAGCAGGGCAGAAAGGGAGGGACAGTGATCATTAGCACAAATCAAAAAGGCTTTATTAGAGCATTCATAGGATGGATCTAAAACTTTTTAAAGAAATCTCTTAAGCCAGTTTCTGATGGCATGAAGTTTGAGTATTAAATCCTCAAGCATCCGCAGATGACTCGCTATTATGTGACTGCTTAAGTGTTCACTGGGCCAGTGTTCTGAAGGTGCACAGTCACGGGTCTGTCATCTTCTTCCCTCCTCTTCTCTGTGGCATACAAACAGCAGTGATGACATTCCAGATGGGTGGTGTCAAGTGGCAAAAGTTCCTGTGGTGCTTTAATTTCAGTGTGTCCCGTGAAGGTGAGAAATGCGATTCCAGACGTTAGGCAATGGGATCATGTGTGAGTGACGAGAGAGCGTGGGGATGTTGTGAAGTCATAGCCTGTGAAAAAGGGGAAGATCACAATTGTAGAGCAATTTCAGACCAGACAAACAGGGCTTTGGTCTGCTCAGCATGTTTTAGTTCTGTGCAGTTAAATGTCTGATGGTCATTAGTGACAATTCAAGCTGACATCCTTCATGAAATCACAGCTGAATGGCCAGTTCCAAATCTCTGCCTGGTATGAGGTGATGCCGTGGCATGCTTTCCTGGTTCCCCTTCTCATGCCATCACAAGCTGCCTCTTCCCACAGCCATGCTGCCATTCTGCTGCCAGCAGGCCGTGCTCATTTCCAAGGCAGATGCATGCAAAAGGAACGCAAGTTGAAAGTAATAAAGCATCTGAGATTACTTTTCCGGTCTTGTTCTCCGTTGGGAGACGTCTGTGATGATATTATGTAAATGTTCTTGCAGTGAAAACTGCAAAGGGTGTGGTGTCTGAGAAAATGAAATATTGAATGAGGATGAAAATCATGAACTCATTCTGCAGGGCATCTATTTTCAGGTTCTCAAGAGGCGTTGTAAACAGAAGGGGCTGTAGTGTCCGGCATGCTCTTGAAAAGATATTTTGAGAAGGGGAAGTGAAAATGCTTTGAACTTGAGTGATTCCTCACTTGTCCTCCAGCAACTGTTTGACAAAGCCAGAATTAGCATTCAGCTCTCACGTGACTTTCATAAATCGTGGCCATTCTGTTTTTCTCTCGGTCGGTGCTATTCTTACAGTCGTCGCAACTCTGAAATGCAGGAGGAGAAATCCTGGCACTGCAAGGGCACATAATGTGAAAGCTTCGCTGTGAGGTGCTTCATTTTCAGAGGTGGTGTGTGTGAGAGGAAAGGTATCTTCATCTGTGACCACAAAATAAGCCTCTTGTTTTATTGTTCCACACGACGCTTGCTTCAGCTTAAGATGAGTCTCTTTTGAGCTGCTGTTTTGCAAAAATGTACAGCTGTGTGGGGTGTGTGGATTTTACACTAAAGCTTCCCTTGTAGAGAGGAGAAATGATGGGAGTGATGTGCGGATACGAGGGGTTGAATAGCTTCGTTAACTCTTGGCAGGTTTTCCTGTGCCATCCTTCTCTGGGACAGGGGATGAGCTGAGACAGCCCTTGTGTCTGGCAGGCTGTGTTGTGCTGCATACAGCATTCCAAACCACAGCTGTGAATGTGTGCTGAACCACCCCTGCCTGATTCCAGCCTGAAATCCAGGGCTGAGCTCTGCTGCTTGCCCCGTGCCTGCCCCAGCTCACTTCAGTGGCTGCTGCTGTGGTGCTCTGCTTGCATTTCAAGTTGCTGCTGCTGGCAGATGGAGTGCTTGCGAGGGTACGTGGGAATTTTGCAGAGAATCCATCCCAGCAGCAGACAGGGCAGGGACTGCCCTATAGGGCAGCGTCTGTCTCGGCACAAATGCATGAGTTGCGTGTGCTGTTTGAACAGTGAGCCAGTTCTGCTTGTGTAACTTCCCAGATGGAAGCAGGCTGCTAAAATGGCAGCAGCTTGGAAAAGGAGGTGGAGTGTTCTGGGAGCATGAAAGCTAATGTTGAAGGTGCTAATGCGTGTTTCCCAAAGCCCAGTAATCCAGTCCAGCTGAGGCTGTTGCAGTTGAAACAGTTATGGCTGACCTCCTTGAGGCTGCAAAGCTCTCTGCTCAAAGCTTTTTTTTTATTTATTTTTGCTTAGAAACAGGAAAAAAATCCTTCACAAGTTAACTGTGACCCATGGAAAGCACATAGGCCAGCCTTCTTGGCTCACTGTGGTTAACGTTGGTGTTGTTTCCCCCCGTAAGGGCTGTGAAAGTGTGAGATGCATCCTGTCTTGGTGTTGTTTTTGGGGTGGTATCAGCTCTCCTAATTGTTACACTGGGAGCCTTTTATTTTTGATGCAAAAATGGTGCAAGTAGTGACTTTGTGATGTGTGCCAGAATGAGCATCTGGCACTGCTGGTCATCTGGAACTGCAGAATTGACATCCTCTGACTGGAACAGATGGCTTTCTGTAAAAATCAACAGGAAAACCGTTCCTGTTTATGGTGATGAACACAGATATGTGTTTGTATGTGTATTTTACGTACATTCACTGCTGCCACCATTAACAGTACGTGACTGTGTTACACATGAAGGTTGGCAGGTTTGTATCTATCTTCAGCTCAAGCATTAGAGGCTTGTGCTTTTAGATTGAGGTTCATGTAAGCAGCTATATAGGATTAGCATTATGTTATTGCCAGTGGGATGGGGATTGACTTGGAAATAATGCAAGTCTAAGTCTGGGGTCTATTTGCACTTCCTGAGAACTTCCAGCTCTTGGTGCTGTTGTGTATTTGTTGATTGCTGAATAGTGTTGTTTATGGGCACAAGTACAGTGCAGTGAGAGAGCTTAACTGGAGAAACCAACGACAAAAAATAACTTTGGGGGTAGGAATATGACATGCATACCTGTGAAAAATGTTGGTTTCTGGTGAATACCTAGATAAAGAGATAACCAAAACATAATGAAAATAAAACCAAGCGTGGCCTGTGATGTCAGATTAAGACTTGGACTTTGTGTTCACACAAACTATGCAGGATAACGTCCTCTTACTACTTGATTAATTGAGTCTGGGTAAAATACACTGCAGGGGTGGCCCAGTGTATTTGCTGCTAAGTCTTTCTCCCACTAATCCAAGTAGCTCAGATCGCTTATCCCAGGATGACTGTAGAGCTGTGAGGCTCTGGATACCAACCTGTACTTTCCTGTAAATCAGTGTTCATCTTGATCTGTTCTATATTTGATCATCCAGCTTTGGGGATATCTCGATATGCATGTGACTTCAGCAAGAAAAATATGATTGCAACAAATGTTAATGTCTCCTGTCATGCTTCTGTTTCCTGACAGCCATCAAAGAAAAGAAATCTGATACAATAATCATAATTTTTCTGCATATTTCTGATCTTGTTTTCAACTGATTTGCCACTGGTTCACTAAGGCTGAAGAAATTGCTTGCTAATGTAGAAAAATGCAGAAGAGAAACAAAACAGGAAATGCTTGGAATTAACGAACTTGATTTGATATTTGTAAGCATGGCTGCCAGTTCTTTGTGTGTGTTTGTCATAAATGTACGTCATCCCTTCCCAGGTTCCTGAGCAGCAGCCAATTACTATATGTGGTGGAGCTGAAGATACCAAGCATTACGAGGAGAGCAAAAAATGTGTGGAAGAATTAGCATTGTACCTCAAACCACTCAGCAGCGCGAGAGGTAATTCCTACGTGGCTTCCTTGGGATATGAAAGATGGAAACACCGTGTGGAACAAACTGTTCAGATGACTAGTCTGTTTGGGATAAGTGGACATAGACCTAGGTTAAAACCACATTGAAACCACTTTCCTAAGCATTAAGGTTATGTCTTTGCTTAGGGGAAATAAATAAAGTCATTGTGTCAAAAATAATACTGAGAAAAGGCTGAGGTAGTTGGCCCCGGTAAAGGATCTCAAAGCAAATCAGGTAAAATCAAAATTAATATTTTTTTACTTCTGCTTTGCTTTGAGATAACTGTAACACAGCGTGTTTGTGGCAGGGGAAAAAAACTGAAACAAGGAAGTTAGTGCACATGGAGCATAAAAGAAGAAGTATGAACTTTGTTTATCCAAGATCGTACACAAGGGCAGGATCAGTGAATAATCCTAACACAGCAGAACAGAGCTGAGTTCAAGAGTTACGTGTTTTATCTGCATTACATATGGTGAACTTAGAAAACCTGCTTCCTAGATGTAGTAGAAGCTAATGAAGCACATACAGGGGAGAAACTGATGTCTGAAAACAGATGGTTGAAGAAGGCAGTGATCCCTGCAGCCCACGAGTAAGAGAAGGGCTGCAGTATGATTTTACCCTTGAGGAGACACGTGGGAATCCATAGAGGAAGGCTCTGGATAGACTTCTGTGGGGAGAGAATTCATTAGAGGCTGCACCATCTTAGAGAGCCAAATCAGTCAGTGACAAGACATAAATCTGTGGGAAGACTGACTGCAGTGCACTGTTAGCTTGTAATGCTGAGGGAAACAAACTGACAAAAACAAATTTACACACCTTCTCTATAGTATTCTCTATAGTATTCTCTTTAAAAAAGTAGACATCAAGAGAACTAGTTTTGTGTTTCTCCAGCATGCTAATTGAATACTGGCACAGGAAGAGGAGATACAGGGTAGCTTATTCTTTTTCTCCTTCATTTTATTTTGGAGGTGTGGGTCTGAACAGTACTACTCAGAGTGTCCTGAGTCGTCCTATGCAAAGGAAACTTGTGACACTGGTTCACTGCCAGCTAGTGGAGGAAGAAGGACGGATCAGAGCCATGCGTGCAGCACGGTCCCTTGGTGAAAGAACAGTCACAGAGCTCATTCTTCAGCATCAAAACCCACAGCAGCTCTCTTCCAACCTCTGGGCTGCAGTGAGAGCCAGAGGGTGTCAGTTCCTTGGACCAGGTAGGTAACGTTGCTTTTAATTCTGCTTTGTTCTAGAGGCAAAATAGGAAGTAGTCTCACCTGCTATCCTTTGGAGAAGCAGGACCTTCCTAGAAACAGGAAGGTAGTGACTAGACATGTTGTCTTCCTAATCTAGGGAAATAAGCATACAAAACAGCTGTAGGGAGTTATCTGGTATCTGTAGGTGTGTGTGTGTGCACATCTTTAGAAGTTGCATACTTGGAAATGCTTTGATTTCTTTCACGTGGAACCTTAAATTGATTTTGCTAAAAATAAATAAATCAGTATGAAGGCTGGTTACTTGAATGCTCAGAGTTCACTTTCTGAGTACCAGCTGAAAAGAATACTCTGAAACAGAAGCCAGTTTCTTAAAATAGAAGCTTTTTACCTCTGAAACAAATGGAAGAAGGCTGACTTTGGGATGATAACTTCGGCTCCACTACAAGGAGCCTAGAGGTTAATCTGCTAGTAAAATATGTAGCGGTGTAGCTCCTAATTTGTTTGTGTGGGCACCAATTGCTTTTTTACCTGCATGGGAACCAGCTTTGTCATTCTTTAGCCTGTCAGAATTCTGTGCTGGGAAAGGTGTGAGAATAGTACACGTAGAAAACTTAGACTAAAGAATCACTGAGATAGACAGGAATGAAGAAATCTTCTTATCATCGATACCCCAAACTCTGGGAATCTGGAAGCTGTGTGTGTGGCTTGTACCTAGTCTTCCCCTTATGTGTAGGGAAACACGAGACAGTGCAGAGACCCTTCTTGGTCTTCTCTCATTTTTCTTGTATTTTTTTTCATTGTTTCCCCATAGCTATGCAAGAAGAGGCTTTAAAGCTTGTTCTGCTGGCTCTGGAAGATGGATCTGCTTTGTCACGGAAGGTCTTGGTTCTCTTTGTGGTTCAGAGACTGGAGCCACGATTTCCTCAGGCTTCTAAAACTAGCATTGGGCACGTTGTCCAGCTTCTTTACAGAGCCTCATGCTTCAAGGTACGAAGAAGATTTTGCTCAGAGATTTCATGATGCAGGAAAACGTTTCTTCATATAACAAAAAGATCCCTCTGTGTAAAATTCATTTTAGTACACATTCACTATGTCTGAAAAGATTTCTGCTTTTCATTTCTCATTACCCTGTACCATTAAATAAATCTAAAAAGCAGTTACAGAAAATATTCCTCTCAAGTCCCCAATGTGTTTAGAGAGTTTCTCCTACATCTGTGATGGCAGTGTGGGCTGAAATTGCAATTTTAAGCTGTAAATCTAAGTTTGGACTCTGTGCAGGTTTAATGGATGCACCGTGACTAAACCTGTATGTAACTCAGTGTAACTTAACTCTCTGGAAGAGGCCTATAGCTGGAAGATAGCCAGTTCTGTTAACTGAGTGGTGATGTGCTTGGAAACAAAGAAATACGAGGCACTGGAATATAGGAGTTGCTGTGAAGAGAACTGAAGTTGTGTTTGGTGCTTCAAACAATCCAAAAACTGCAATCACTTGACAGGAGAAATGAAATGTATTTGTCGTGACATTGTTTACAAAATGTGGCACTGCAACCAGTAATATCTGGGTCACATTCAGAGTGAGCTACATTTGGTATCCATTTCATAGTGATTGCAGTTGATGAAGAGCATGTGTTATTTTAGTAGGCACCACAGCAGTGTTCACTGCTGGCTAAATGTTTCTCTTGCCTTGTGCTTTACATCATCTTCTGTTGCTTAATTGCATTTGGCTTGTTTTTCCGTGCTAGGTGACAAAGCGTGATGAGGATTCCTCCCTGATGCAGCTGAAGGAGGAATTTCGTACTTACGAAGCTCTGAGAAGGGAGCACGATTCCCAGATTGTTCAGATTGCTATGGAAGCAGGTTTACGCATTGCACCAGATCAGTGGTCCTCGCTGTTATATGGAGACCAGTCTCACAAATCCCACATGCAGTCTATCATTGACAAGGTAAAGCCACCTAAAATCAGCCCACTTTATCTCGTTTGCAGCTATTATAGATTTATGTGCTTGTAACTTGAATACTTGGATTCACATGCTGTGCCTGAGTGTACTCCTCTTGCTCGTTAATCGTTTGCCCTGTTATTATAAAACCTGTTACTACTCGAATAATTGGAGTATATGTTTGTAATCTAGTGAATCTTGCTTCTTTCTGTCGTCTTGCCATCTCTTTCTTCTTTACCTCTTTCAACAGATGAAAAACCACAGATGTTAGCTGCATGATTGGCATGTGTCCTTTCTAAGCACCTGATAATTTTCCACACAGAAAAAGAAGCTAATGGTTTGTGCTTTCAGGCAGGGAGCTAGTCATTAAATTGAAAGAAAATCAGTTGTTTATTCTGTATTTGGATGAAGAAAGAGGGTGAAACGTGTTTCTTAAGTAAAATGATTTTTCATCTCTGGAAATACCCAGATTATTTTGTTCAGAGTGAACATGGGACAAACGTTCTCTCCAAACGTTTCAATCAGGGAATTTCCCCTAAGTATTAGATCAGGCAACTCATAAAATTACCTAAATTAGATGGGAAGAACTGAGCCATAGTATGTTGGTGAATGGTTGTAAAAACTGTGCAGCAGTTGCTTTGAGTGCCATTAAGGAGGACTGGCTTCAGAAACTGCCAGGTATTCTTCAGGTATTTGCCCCTGTTTTCAGATGTCCTGCCAGATATCTCCTGAAGGCTCTAGGTGGAGTTACAGGATTTATAAATGCTAAAGTGTGGGATATTATTAATCTTCTTCCTTCTTCTGTCATGGTCTTTCCTGACTGCTGTACTCACTATGCAATCCTGTTGGTTCAGAGGTTGGAGATAATAGACTCCTCAGAAATAATACATGAGTTAATGCCTGCATTTCTTTCTGGGTGCCAGCACAACACAGAAGAGGCCATGGATACATTGCTAGAAGTAATGCCAGCCTATTTTGTTTCTTTAGGGCTGTATTTTAACCTACAGTATCAAAATAGCAGTGTGTTCATAACACTGTAGGAAGAATTTTATGCAAGGTGCTGAAGTCAGTTTGTGTGGTTAGACAAAGGTAGTCCAGTTTTGTAGGGCAGCTCTCTGGTCTTGCAGAACAACCATCAGAAGCCCTGAGGATTGCTTTGCCTGTAGAAAGTTAATTATTGTAATTTTTTTAAGTTGCAGACCCCAGCCTCGTTTGCACAGAGTGTTCAGGAATTAACTATTGCTCTTCAGAGGACTGGAGATCCAGCTAACCTGAATCGTCTTCGACCTCACCTTGAGCTCCTGGCAAATATTGATCCCAGCCCAGGTAAGTCTCTGGATGCTTTGCAGGGCAGGAGAGTGGGGGGCCCAAAAGAAATCACATGCTCTAGTTTAGCAAGACAGGCCTTAAGAGTGTTAAGGGATAAAACACCATTCCTCAGGTAGAAGGGAACATATTCTGTAACTCTAAGATAAATTGAATGGTAGTCATAATCAGCCTGAGAACAGCAGCAAAAAATCAACTGTTTTGAAGCTAACTACAAGAATGGCAGGAATATTCTAACCACTTCTCTGAGGGTAGCTTCCTTGTTTGGCTGCACTGGGTAAGCACACGTGATGGTTTTGAATGTGTTCAATCCTGTGTTATGTAGTGGATGGTCCTATTAGGCAATGTTAGCTGGGGGAACTTTCTTAGTTTTCTCTTTTTCCCTGTCTAGTGCATGTGCTGTTGTTGGAAACCAGACTTGCAAAGTGACAGGAGGGTTACTAGAACCACTAATGCAGCACCTTGATTGTCACTGCATTATTTTTGTATCTACAGTTGTTTACTAGAACCAATGATTTACTTACAAACTGGTTGGAGTCTTTAAGGAGAGCAGTTATCAGATTAAAGACTCCCATTAATTTCCTATCTGAAAATCGTACATCTTTTTCATTACTCTAAAAATTACACCTTAGTTTTTGATCCAAGATCTCTAGACTGCAGGCATTGCACTCACAAGACACTCTTGAAGGCTGCTTAAAACCACAGGACGCCTTCTGTGTGAGCTATTTCAGACATCAAAGTAAAATTTTGATAGATAGAAGCTCAGCAGCAATCTGTCTTAATGAGACAGATTAGTTATCTTAAGGAATTAATAGTTCTGCAAAAGTGTGAATGACACTGGACAGGGGAAATTAGCTGAAAAGAGCATAACTGGAAAATGAAGATGTTGATGGAGGAGAGTGATGAAAGACATTGGAAAGGTCAGCAGCAGGAACAGAAAAGAGGCATAAAATAAAGCTTCAATTTCAGCACTGTTAGTATTTGTAACATCAAGACTAGCATGGAGAATATGAATGCCTAAACTGAAGTCAAGAGATGAAAAATTGTAGTTAGTTTCTCTTTTTTTAAGCAAAAAACAAGCCTTTCAAATGAGGACCGGTTGTACTTAGCTGTTAAAGGCAGTACAGTGCTTTCTTCTCAAATCTGTTGTGTTACAACTAGTCAGAGATGAAGTTCTGTGTACTGGCAGTTTGTTAACCTGACTGGTGTGGCAAGTGGAATTGCTGTATGCCTGACTGGAAATTTCAGTGGGTGAATCTGATCTTGAAATCATTTCTCTGCTGTGCAGTGGAGCTGCTTCCCTGCTACGTTCTGTAGGTACACTGAACTTCCTTGGGAGTCAAGTGCTTCTGAGCAGGACAGAACATAATTGTGTTAAAGATCTTGAAATGCACTTAGTGAAGCACTTTGAGGTCCAATATATTGCATGTCAGAACTCTCTGGAGTGTCTTCTTTTGGAGCAGGTTAAAGGTTTGGGCAGGTATGTTAGTCAGCTAGAAAGAGCAAGTGCCCCTGTAGGACTGAGATTGCAGTTCATTCACACTGCTGTGTGGTAGGCAGTCTGATAGGTTTGTTTTGTGTCCCATGTTTTTGCATGTGGGACACAGCAGCTTTGTTTGCTGTTCAGTAACTGCCTGTGTGATCTAGGCCATTGATAATGGTGTTTGTACAGAATGATTTTGCCTAAAGGAATCTGAGTGTGAAGTGGGGGATGTTGATTTTCCGTTACACGCAGAGTTTGTGCAGGGCATTTTCTCTGGAGTTCTGCAGGGTCCAACATGGTTTGTAAAAGGAAATCATTGATGTGACAGTAGTGGAGTTGCTGCCTGATTTATATTGTGTGGTTCGATCTCGAGTCTGTAGGTAGCTTTATTCTTAAAATGGTACATACCTCTGAAATACAATGCTTAATCTTTTTTTATTCGATGACTTTTGGTCATTAGGTTTTATCAGAAGCAAATTTGTGTGTGTGTGTGTGTGTGATACTGATGGTTTCTTAATAGCTGGTTTGGGAAATCCTTCTTCCTTACTGTATTCTGTTTCCTGTTAATACTATAGATGCTCCACCTCCAACATGGGAACAACTGGAAAATGGGCTGGTTGCTGTAAGGACTGTGGTTCATGGCTTAGTTGATTATATCCAGAATCATAGCAAGAAAGGAACAGATCAGCAACAGGTAACTGTTTAAGAAAAGCTTACTCCTAAATTTTATTTTACTGTGTAACAGTAGAGATTTACTAATGTCACCTGGAGAGATTTGATTTCACAAGGATTGTGTTGAGAACGTTGCTGCTCTTTCATATTTATATACTTTAAAAGAAACTGCATGAATTTGCACAGTTCACTAGGAAGAAGACAATCTGATCAAGCTGCAAGCATCATGATTCCTGGTTAGAGGGTGGGGAGAGAAGCTGGGGTGCCTAGCACTGAGCTGTGGGAAGTTTCTAGTTCTTAATGCGACGCGTTAGCCAGGTCACTGTTAACAAAATGATTCTTGAACCTGTGCTTAGGTTCTTAAATTAAAAAAATTGTTTCTTGCTTCAGAAATTGATGTTGCCAAATGCAAGTATGAGATAAGCTAATATACATCTTGTCACATGTTTCTGTGATCTCATTTTGTTGTTCAGCTAGGTTAATCTAAATGCTAGCTGCTACTGAGAGACAGAGCTGCTTGGCATACATGCCCACTCTCTCTGCATTGGCACTCTGCCACCTGGAGAGCTGGTTCAGGGAGCTGGACTGGTGTGGGGAAGAAAACAACCACAAAATCAGAGTGAATTATTCCAGCTCTTTTGCCTTTTTGTGTTCACTGGTACTGTTACTGGCAAAAAGAAAAGCAGCATAAATATGCAGTGGAAATTGGGGTGGGGAAAAAGTGGGGGATTTTGTTCTTTAGAGATTTGTTACCTGGACCTGGTTTGTAAGGGAACACAAAATTCTGAGTGAGGAAGGAAACAGCTGTTGAGAATTGGGCCGAGTCAGCCTGTCATGTCTAAATCCTTTTTCCCTGCAGTAGATGGCAGAAAACAAGCAAACACAAAACAAGAAGTTTATGAATGTCTTCTTACAGATTTGCACCTTCTGCCTGGGTCTCTTGGAAAGCAAGAGTTTATTTTTACAGACCTTTTGCTTGGAAGTCTGGTATAGATTTTCTTTCCTGCTATCAACTGATCTAATTTTGCCATAAAACCAGTAGGAACTTGGTATCTTTGAGACCACCTCTGGCCTTCTGTCAAAATTTACTTAGAGAAATTGGAAAATGGGCAGACAGACAGGTGGTGCTTTTGCAGCCAGGCATTGTTTATTTGGAAACTAAACCAGCAAGAATTCAGAAGACAGCCCATATCCTGATGACCCGTGTAGGAGTAAGATTATATCCTCAGCTATACTTTCAGTTTTGTCTAGAAACATATGTCCAGTGAGGCTCCAGTGAGGAATAGGTACTGTTGGAATGCTTACGTTTGAAAGAATGCTCAGCAGTTATGACTCAGTCATTTAGTAAGAGATACATTCTGTTCTTAGTGAAGTACACTTATGTTCGGATATCTCACTTGTATTCGTTGTTTCTCTTTAACCTTGCCAGCCTCCTCAGCACAGCAAATACAAGACATACATGTGCCGAGACATGAAACAGAGAGGAGGATGCCCCCGAGGGGCTAGCTGCACCTTTGCACATTCACAGGAAGAGCTAGAGAAGTAAGTGTGCAGATCAGTCCAATATTTGCTTCACGTCATCCTTAATTCTTTATCACATCTAGGAATGGCCAGAAATAACACATTTTACCACTGTAAAGTTTTGAAGCTGTTCATTCTTAAGTGCAGAATGTTTTGCTTTGTACAGTGACACTGCAGCTCTGAAACTTTGATGTTTGCACAAGAAGCACTCCTTGAGATTTTGGGCATAAGCCCAGAATACATTATATTTTTTATTTACCTCTTTAGTGTGGATAAATACACTACTAGATCGTGTCCATTGTGGCTATTTCTTCATGTGTGTTTCTCAACCTGGCTTTATAGGTGAGAGTGAGAGGTAGGTTGATACTGGCACATTCCCAGATCTAGGGTTCTATTGTTCTTCCGTGCTGCTTCTGCTATTCAGAAAGCTAAAACCTACAGTACTGTGTGTTTTCTTTCTTCAGCAGTTATCCTGTACAGGCTGGCTGGTACTGTTTGGCTGGATGCATGTGCAGTAGCCTGATGAAGGTGGTTGAGGCTATTGCTGAAGAGTAACAAAATGGTGGGCATAGAAAGTTTGCAGTAAATGAGCTGAATGAGTTACAGATATAGACAAGTTATCTGAGAGCCAGCTGCTCTGTTTTGAAGGTGATTTTCAAAACAAAACACCTGCTTTCTGCAACTGGGAGACAACTCCAGAGATATGGAAATGATATATACAGTCTGCTTTTTCTTTAAAAATCTGAAGCTTCAAGTATTAACTCAGAAGTTCATTAGCTATACAGCAGGCAAAAAGAAGGAAAAAGAGGAGAGCATGTAGTGTTAGAATGACAAAGGTGGTTCTTCCAGTTAACAGGGAATGGGACTTTGATACTTTTTTTTTGCAGAAACAGTTGGTTTTTTTCCTCCTTTTGTCATAACATCAAGAAAATGAACGTTGGTAGTACTGTTCTGGATGATTAACAATGGAGGTGCTAATACTGGCTCCCCACCCAGCTAGTAGTGTGTATCAAGAACGGTCCATCAGGTTTGTAGGTGGGGGAGGCCTATTTTATCCAGACTGGATTGTTTGCTTTAGTGGTAACATTGTCCTGGGGCAAATGAGGTGAATGCTGTGTGTCAGTTGCAGCAGTTTTTGTAGGCAGTTGGAGAACTTTGAGTTCTGATTCCTCCTCTGCCTTTTATCTCCACTTAATTCCTTTTAGCAGATACTGCATTAATTGTTGTCCTTTTTAGAAGTATTCAGTATGAACAATACGCATGGCAGAATGCCTGAAATAAACTTTTTTGGGGGAAGAAAACTATTGCTACGTAATTCTCATATACCCATGGATAGCTTTAATTTTGCAAGGCAAATTAATAGGCAAATTATAACCTTGTTGTGCTTAAATAACAACTGATTCCCTTTTTGGTGTGGGACAACCAAATCTGCACAGGTGATTCTTGGCAGGGGTGTTACTGGTTCTGTTGTTGTTTGTTTTAAGACAGCTTTTGTCCTGCACGTATGAAGACTACAACATCAGTAATTTTTTAAAGAAGAATCCAGAGGGAAACACTGCACAACTGTGTTTCTTTCTAAGCATGTTATTATGGAGTATACCATACAGGTGCTTCTTGTCACTTCTGACCTGAGCATGTGTTTGTGTGTCTGCCTCTTGAGCATGCTCTGGATGAGTGAGCAGGGATTGCTAGCTGTCCTTCTATTGCAAGTGATGTGCATACCTTGAAAAGGTCAGGAGCCAGGAAGCTCTGCATCTCTAAGGGACCTGATGTGAATTACTGGCAGGCAGAACGTGGTTTGCTGCTGCTTTGCAGGGAAAGCTAGTTTGGTCTTGAGTGGGATGGCCACGTAAGCGATACACCCAGTCCTGGGAGTTCACTTCAGCTCACCTCTGTGTCTCCAGCTGGCAGGAAATGCCAGAATGACTTCTGAGCATATGTTTAGCAAGCCTCTTGCTCTGTGAGGGCTTAGGTTAACAGATGTACCCTCCCACTTGTGTTCTCATGTCTGAGCAGGAGGGTTTAGTGGAGGACCTTCAACTCTGGAATTTGCTCTCTTTGTTAGTCCAGTACCATCAGTCTGCTGGTGGTTTTGGTTTTTTTTGTCAATGTTAAAAGGCTCTTGTTTGTTCAGACTTACCCAGAAGCAGTCAGATTCTGGCCCTGTGCTGTGCTTAGGGATTTTTCTCTCTGAAATTTCATTTATCAAACCATGCAGTCGTAAAGCCTTATGTTGCTACAGTAACGCAGATCTCGATATATCATGCTTTCAAAGAAGACAGTTTGACACTAAGGACTTAGCTGCCTTATTGTTGGCCAAATGATGTAAAAGAGAATCTGATAGATTTTAACAGCAGACAACTAAAGGAATGATAATTTATTCTCTAAATACAATAGACTTGAATAGTCTGTGATTCTTATTTTGAAACTTCCATTACTTTATGTGATGGTTGTTGGGTTTTTTTGGTTGATTTTCTTCATTAATTTGTTAGTAATAGTTGTAATAGATACACGTGCAGGAGGTAAGATTTCAGATTTTCTGAGCTCTGAATACTTGGTGTACTTGTCACGAAAAATCCATGCTTAGTGTGACCGATACCAGTTCGGTTGATTGAAATTGAAATGAATGTGTCAAATTGCAGTGAAATTCAAGTCTTCCAGACATTAATCATAAATCTCACAAGCTGTTAGGAAATGTGAATTAGAACGTGAAGCTTTGAGTAGCACCTGTGTTGGGGGGAAAAAAAAAATCTTAAATCCTTCCAGTATTGTGTTTCTGTTTCTGACTTGTAACTTCTCTTTTTGAAGATTTCGTAAAATGAACAAGCGTCTGGTTCCCAGAAGACCTCTGAGTGCCTCCCTGGGCCAGCTGAATGAGGTGGGCCTGCCTTCAGCAGCTATCCTCTCGGATGAAGGGGGAGTGGACTTGCCCAGTAGGAAAACCTCCGCTCTGCCAAATGGAATTGTGTCAGCAGGCAGCACAGTGACGCAACTTATTTCTCGAGGGACTGACTCCAGTTATGAAACTGCTCTGAAGCCAGGGAAGATGGACCACCTGAGTAGCAGTGCCCCTGGATCCCCTCCTGAATTGTACGGGTCTTCCTAACTGTTGTTCAAAGTGTTCTGTGTAAATACGCAGTAGAAACTAAGTAAACCCATTCTGTAGGAAAGGAACAGAACGGGTTTTCCTGTTGCTTTGTTTTGTAGTGGTAGAGAGCAGTAGAAAACTATAGCTAAAACTCTGAGTTGCTTTACATCCCTGATTGATTATATTTTAACTGGAGATGATGCAAGTCTTCAGAAAGTGGAAAGTAGGCAGAGTACCAGTGAACTGTTTCAGCTCTTAATGGGCAGTGTCATCTTTCTACTTCTTAGGCTGGAATCTGTCCCCAAGAGCTCTATTTCTGCCTTGCCAGTGAACCCTCATCCTGTGCCTGCTCGGGCACCAACAGATCTGCCTTCAGTGTCTGTCACAAAACAGTTGCAAATGGTACCTCGTGGATCTCAGTTGTATAATACTCAGCAAGCAGATATCTTTTATCAAGATCACAGAGGAGCTGCCCCACCATTTGAGCCAGCACCCTACCAGCAAGGTGAGTTTGAGGCCAAGCTCTCCATCTTTTGATTTACATCCCAATTTAATTCTTTCTTCCCATCTTGGTGTTTATTTATGTTTCAAGTTAGTTCATTAGTCATTAATGTGGTAATGGTGTAATACAATGGAAATTGATGTGTCAGGATGCTGTACAGGTATGCTTCAGTGTATAAGTGCAGTTGGTGAGTTGCCTCCTCCTGGGCTTCTTAGGTCTTGATTGAGAACTCTTCATTTGCTTTAGAGGTTTTCATCCATCTGCCGTAGTAAATCCTTCTTCCTTCAGTTTTTCCAAACAGTGGGCCAAGTCAGGAAGTTAATGTGGTAACCCTCAATTCAATTTGATCTAGGGAAAATGGAAAGTAATGTTTAAGCAGCAGATGGGTTTATTCTTGAGGGGTAAAAAAAAGGGAATTTAATGCAAGGTGTATTTGTATTTCTGAAATTGTGCTCATGCGTATGATGGGTAGAAAGGAGTGAAATTAGGGAACAGCTGGGCACAAAAAAAAAGAAAACAATATTTTAAAAGGTGGAAATAAGGGGAAAAGTAAAGGAAATAAGAGGAAAAGTTATATGTGTAGAGACCAAATGGAGAAAGAAAATATTGAAGGATATTTGCAAAAAAAAACAAAAAAACAACCCCAAACTCCCAAATTTACAGCTATACAAAGATGGGAAATTAATCTTGTCATGTAAGAAGAAACTGAAGAGAGAACTGAAATGTAGTGAAAATAATGTGATAGAAAAAAGAAAGAATGTGACTAAAGGAAGTGAAAAGAAGCAGCTCCATAAAGTAATGAAGGAACGTGTTTTGGGGAATAGGAAGCTTGTATTTTATTTTTGCATGCCAATGAAGATGGAAGTTACCCACAGAGCTTAACGTGCTCACGGTGATGTGCCCCGTCCATATACATTTAAAAATTATCCAGAAATCCCTGATGAGTTTCCAAATGAGTTCAGGTAACTTCTCTAGCTAAAAGCATTCATGTAAATCTAGTGACATCCTAGTGAATTAATTCTGGTTCCACAGCGTACAAACTAGTGGTGGGCTCAGTCTCACTACCTTTGCTTCAGCTACAGTAATCTTGTGCTTTGAATCAACTCCTGCTTCTTCAGGGTTTTCTGTGGTTAATTGTGTAGAAATACCAGTTAGACAGTGGTGGCAAACAGTAAATGTGAAATAATTCATACTGCTGTTCATGACACTCGTCAACTGCAGTATTTGAACCAGCTCATTTCTATGAACAGTTGTCATAATTACTTTGTGTCTTGTGTGTCTTCTTGTTCTTGCCTAAATCCAGGAGTTTATTATCCTCAGACCATGTCTCGCTTTGTGCGACCTCCTCCATCAGCTCCAGAACCTGGTCCACCTTATTTAGACCATTACTCACCCTACCTTCAGGATCGTGTGGTGAGCCCCCAGTACACGCAGCCACAGCAGTATCCTCCCATGGGGCAGCCTATATATCCGCCGCACTACGACAGCCGCCGTGTGTACCCCCCTGTCCAGCCGTATCAGCGAGAGGACATTGTCCGAGGGAGCCCGGTACCCATTGAAATTCCACAAGCAGCTGTACCCTCCTACATAGCTGAGTCCAGGGACAGATACCCACAGACAGAGGGTTATTGCCCAGTGGCTCCACATCTCGGCCAGATCAGACCTTCCTGTCACCGGGTATGGTTTTCCTATTGTGTTTTTGAAGTTGTTCCCCAGAGAGAAAATATGAACTAGTTGAGAAGTTGTTTTTTCTTTCTTTCTTTCTTTTTTTTTTTCTTTTTTTGCAGTAAGGTTGTGGTTTTTATAAGGAATTTGATATATGTATTTATGAGAATTTGGTGAAGCTGATTTAAAACCAGGAGGCAGTTTACTATTGACCAACTCAGCGATTGTAATGATGTTAGTTTGTAAAAAGCAGCTTGCTGCTTAGGGCTTGAATAACATAAGTACCATAATTTTCCATGTCTTTGCAACGCAGAGCTGCCTTCCCTTGCTTAGTTAGAATAGCATTTTCTAAATTACTGATTTAGTATGTTAATGCTTCAGAAGTTCTGTAATGTATTTCTGTTTTGATTTCAGCCTCATCCCAGCCTGGATGAACTTCACCGACGAAGGAAAGAGATCATGGCCCAGCTAGAGGAGAGGAAGGTTATTTCTCCTCCTCCTTTTGCACCTTCTCCAACCTTGCCTCATCCTTTTCATTCAGAGGAGGTAAGCATATTTTTACTTACGTTTAGAAAATATTGTAGAGGTTTTTTTTTTGTGGGTGATGACAAGTGACAATAATAAGGAAATCAGAGCAGTA
Organism: Cyrtonyx montezumae; assembly: GCF_038088225.1. Lineage (NCBI taxonomy): Eukaryota > Metazoa > Chordata > Aves > Galliformes > Odontophoridae > Cyrtonyx > Cyrtonyx montezumae. The sequence continues at coordinate 25,554,330 of NW_027071825.1, forward strand.
TTGTGTTGAAAAATACTGTGGAGAAAGAATGTTGTGTTGCGGGTGGGAAGCCCTTGTAGTATGATCTTCATTATAGCTGGGTGTTCTGTGATCTACCACTGTTCTGAAGTGATCTGCTGTAGGTGCAACCAAGAGAATTAGGTCAAGCCGCTATTAATTAAAGTAGTCAGACTTCACAGTCACTGAACTTGGCTTTGTTTATTCCTGACAAGTTTCAAATTACCTAAGAATTTTACAAAGGTGTGGGACTTCTTCTTTGGTATTGTTTGTTGATTTTATTAAAAGCAAGGTTAATATACCACTTTCACACTGAGAAGTGAACAGTCAGCACTGGAATTGTTAGTGGGCAATCAGAATTTGATATATCTTATGCTTGTTGTGGCCCAACTCCAAATGGATCCGATTTCAAAAACAAATAAATCAATTCTGATGGTGTTTTTTGAAGTTCACTGCTGCTGAGCTGAGCGGCTGTGACATGAGGCTGCATCTTCTCCTTACTGACAGAACCAGATCTTTGTTTTTGTACAGTACTTGGACGAAGACCTGAAGGTAGCTGGGAAATACAAAGGAAATGACTACAGCCAGTACTCTCCCTGGTCCTGTGACACCATCGGCTCCTACATTGGAACCAAAGATGCAAAACCCAAAGATGTTGTGGCAGCAAGGAGCGTGGAGATGGCGGTATGTGGGGATTAGGGGAACACTAAAGAAAAGTTAGTGCTTCTCTAGGTTGGGAAGGGCTCTTGATTTGCTCTCCAGGTTGATGACAGTACTTGTGACGGACTTCTAAGCTCAAAAGTGCATCATAGTGAAAGAATGTGTTTGCAGGTGATCAGAGTGCTCTGCTTTTGAGGTTATAAATAGTCCTATGCCTGCATTAAATTCTTATTTTCATTTTAAGTTTCACATTTCATTTTAAATTCTGGATGTTGATGCAGGGTAACCACTCTGCCGTGGTTCTTTACGCTTACTTGAAATCTAAAAATGACTACAGACAGCTTGTTAATTAGACATATCCATCTGTTGCTTCCTCTATGTAATAGGGAGATACCATAACTTCGTGCTATTAATTCAATTTATGGTGATTGTGACTGCTGTTAACAGTGTTATTAGATTCTATTAGAAACATTCTCCGTGGTGTCGTGACCACAAGAATGCTCTTAAGCTTGCTTGAAACTTTTCAAAGGAAGTGTAGTCATAACACTGATAGGTCTTGAGAACAATTTCTAACCCTTTTCTCTTCGTATTCAGTCATTCACCAAAGCTGTGACTGGATGTGATCTCACTTCATGCAGCTGTGTTTTTCTAGATCACTTCTGCAAAAAGAAAGGGGCAGAGCTGCTGTGGGGTCACTATTGGGAGACTTGAACATAGAAAGAAACCCCAAAAATAACACCACTGTCCTGTTCTAACATCTCTCAGTATCAGGAAGTATGGTAGTAGCCCATGGAAGTAGAAATGCATGCACATCTTGAAGGGAAACATCTGTTTTGCCTGAGGGACTATTTTAGAGATGTTGAGAATACATAATGCTGGATTTCATGCGTCTGGCATTGTGACTTTTGCTGCTTTATCTCCTCACCACTCAGTGAAGTAAATTGAGAATTGGTGCTAACAGACTCGAGATGAAAATGTCAGGTTTTGTTTTTTGTTTTTTTTTTAAGGATTCTGATGCCTAATGCTTCTTTCAGCATGTTAAATTTCTTTAATTTTCGGCTCAGCCGTGATTTCTTTTTTCATCCATTTATTCCTCTTTAGCTCTGTTACTTTGTCAGTTTCCAGCAACCCTCTCCTTGTTGAAAGCTTGCAGTTTTGACTTCAGAGGCATTTGGTTTGGACTGTGGAAGGAGTATTTATTCCTCAGTGATGCCTACTGATCTCCTCCTTGATTTTATTCTTGAGTTCTTTACTGCTTGTCCCATTCAGTGTTCTCTCTTCGGGTGCTGCTCTCTTCTAAGCTAGGCTATTACGGAGATGTGAGCCCTAAACAGTGGAGGTATAAATTACAGAACAGGAAAACTACTTGAAGGATGAAGGAAACAGAGTAGGAGGGAGCCTTACTATACAGGTACCAGTTCGTTTTGGGTGTGATTTTGTTCTTCTGATCAAGTTCTCCTGTCCAATCTCTTGTCTAGAACGTGGATAGTAAAGCCATGCGTGACCAACGATTAGACATGCAGAGAAGAGCAGCAGAGGCTGGTGATGATGACCTTATTCCGTTTGGAGACCGACCGACCGTGTCGAGATTTGGGGCTATCTCTCGTACTTCAAAAGCAATGTACCAGAATTCTGGTCCCATTCAGGCCATGGCAGTTCAGGGAGCTTCCACCAAATCAATCATTTCAGGTATGCACATGCTCTGGGACTTTGATAGTTGTTGCTGTTTTCTTCAGTGCTACACTGTATGCAGGCTGAAGACAGCCTCTGTGAACTTGTTTCTTGCCTCAGAAACATAGTTAAAGGTTATATGTTATGACACTGAAGTAACTGTTAGAGCTTCCTGAGACTGAGAAACCCAGATAAAACAGCTGCCACTCCTTCCTGTTCCAAGGACAGATTTGTTCACACGTTGCTTGTGCAGTGATAACTTGTTGATGTTGATTTGGGAAAATGCCTTTGTTCTGCTGGTCCTCTGAGATGAGGTTACTTTCATATCTGTTGCAGTGGAATCTAGAAATTAGCTGCTTCTCAGGTACGAGTTAGCTGAGCCACTTAAGTGATAATTTTGTAGGATTGCAGTGTGATTTGTTTTCCTTGTTTGCCAGCAGACTACAGCCCTTATGGGACTCATGGTGGCTGGGGAGGCTCTCCATATTCTCCCCATCAGAATATACCTTCTCAGGGACGTTTCAATGACAGGTAGGAATGTTTTACTTTTTTTTCTTCCTTTTTCTAAGATCTTCCTTTTTTTATCTCTTTCCTTCTATATCAGCTCAATTTTTCTTTTACTTTTTTTTTCTTTTTTTTGAGATCTCCTTACTTCTCATTGTTTTTCTGATCCCAAAGGGAAAGACTGTCCATGTCAGATGTGGCTGGTCATGGAAAACAGTTGCCCTCAGCTGAGAGGGAGCAGCAACTGCGCATGGAGCTGCAGCAAGTGGACCATCAGATTAGCCAGCAGACACAAATGAGAGGACTAGAGGTTGGTACCAACATTTCTAAGAGTGATGAGAAGAGGTAGGGAGAGAGAAATGAGGCTAGCAGAGCTGCTTTTCATAGGTTGATGATCCTTCTCTCTGCAGTGTCAATGTTTAATTCTCTGATGACAGACATCAGGACTGTGGTAGAAGTGTTAACTTCTCTGCTTAGCAGCAGAAGCTTCCCTGGACTTCGCATTAAGCAAATGAACACCGTACTTGAATCTGCACTCTGTTCCCATTCATGTTTGCTTTCATTATCTCTCTCGCTCCCCCTCTCTGTTCATCTATTCACTCAGAGGTGAACTTTTTTTTTGAAGTGGGTGTTTGTTCCTCCTGGCCTCACTGGCACTGAATTTGTGTACAGACAGCTGTGTGACCTTCATCTGTTTCGTGTTTGGCTTTGTGTTGTATCTGTTTCTTCCTAAATAGCACAAGCCACAAAAGAGAAAAGTAACTATGAAGTACAGTTAGCTGGACAAATTAAAGCTTAATATTTTGTCTCCTTTTAGAAGGAATGTTGTCACTTGCAACACAGAGAAATACAGAGAAATTATTGCATTTGTAAAGGAATTAACGAACTGAAATTTCTGTTTGTATTTTGTGAGATTGAAGTAGGAGAAATATCAAGGCATAATGAAGCAGTGCATATTAGCAAATCTTTTTTTTTTTCTTTGTTTTATTTTCTTAATACGTTGTGGGGGAAAAAAACAGTAAACATTCTCTGTCTTCAGAAAACACCAGAAAACTCTTCTAGGTTCCTCAGCAACTGCTTGTATCAGTTGTATTTGCAGGAGGAATTGCTGTAAGTAGCGAGTGGGTAGCAGCTTCTGCTGAAGCTGTGATTATGTGACAACCTGTGTTAAGTCAGAAGGATTATTGCTGATTTGTCCTAACAGCTGACAAATTTGAAATGGGAGCAGCAGTTGCAAGTAGTGTGTATTTTTTTTAGATACTTGAAGTGTAACTTGTGTTCTTGTGCTCTTGTTTGGGAACAAGAGAAGAGATTGTTTAAAATTGTGCATGTCTACTTTTGCCATAATGGAAGAGTATTGAAAAATGTCAAAAACCTTGAGTGGCCTGCCTCTCCTCCTCACTGTTACTGTAATTGTGTCGGTGTTAAATCCTACGTAGTTGAGTTTGAACTTTGATTTTACCATAATTTGGATTTGTTGGAACTCACGGGTTATTGTGAATAACAGCAGCTTTCAAATTCTATCTATTTGAAATACAGGAAGGTTTATAATTTTCCCTGTTACCAGGTAGTCACAGTCACTAAAATTCAAGTCTGAGCATAAGTAGCTAGAGTGTTCTGCTTTTTTGTCAAATTAGTGAGCACTTCTGCTTGTAGACCAGCCATATGCTTGGCTGTGAGTAGATGGTGCAATTCTGCGTTTAAATGCAGAGAACAAACTCACAAAACTCATGCCCAGACATTACCAGATTTTGGGAGTGGCTGACAGTTACTGCTTTTACTTGGCTGCTGGTAACCTGTGACTGTGGTCTTCTGACCCTCTCTGTTCCTGTGCTTCCTTATCTGGGTCAGCAGGGAATGACATACTATGACATTGTCATATGTGTACATATGCTGAACTCTTAACATAGAGCTTCGATAAATTCCACTACTATACAACAAAGCAGCAGGATGTTTATCTGCTCTTACCTTTTATTCAACAGGTAGCTCCCAAGAGAGCTTTTGCTCTCGTACTTTACCTTACTTTTAGGGAGGGAGTGGTATGCAGGAAAAATCCATGCAAATTTGTTACAGTAGAAGGTATTTAACGCTTAAAAAATGAAAAGATCTGTCTGTCTGTAAAAGAGATGTTTGAAGTTGCACTGAGGTTGTTTCAGATGGGACCTTGTTAAGCATGGAGCGAGAAGGCCTTGGTTTTACAAATAAGCAATACTCCAGAGTTATGGCCTAGTGCCCTTTTTGTGCTTGGTGTGCCATGTGCTCAGTTGTGTATGTGCTTGGCTTTATGCATTTAGGCTGTTAGTAACAGGCTGCTGTTGCAGAGGGAGGCGACTACCCTGGCAGGCCAACCACAGCCCCCACCCCCACCTCCCAAGTGGCCTGGGATGATCTCAAGTGAACAGCTGAGCTTGGAGCTACACCAGGTGGAAAGGGAAATTGGGAAGAGAACCCGGGAGCTGAGCATGGTGAGTGCTGTAGGGGTGGGAGGCAGAGAGGTGGAGTGGAGGGCTGTGTAGCTGGCTGCAGCCCTTTCTCCCCAGCAGAATGACTCTCTGCTGGCTGCCAACAGCTGGAGTCGCCCATCTCCCTCTTCCCCTCTTAATTCTTCAAAACCTCCAAAGAAGTTTCATGATTCTTTGTGAAGGATTGGGATTTGAGCCACTTTAAAATAGTCTGCTTATATTGTTGCTGTTTGAAAATAAGCGTGGCACTGAATTTGTTGAAAATCCAAATTGTCTGCAAGGTCACTGTGCAGATTGCTTTAATGCAGAAAGCATCTCGTGCAGGTGTAGGCTAGTGTTCACAAGTCTGTGTGCTGTCACGTTCTATGGTCTTTGCTTGTTGCTACAAGAGTGATCCCTTCATTTCAGAAAACAGTGCATCCTGAGATGATGAGAGTATCTTACAGAGTCTCTTTTCTTGTCTCTCAGCTTTTGTGGGCTACACTGTACAATTCCAGTTTACAGGCTTTCATCATCGGTCCCAAAGAACAAAGTCTCACGTTCTTTTAACACAACGTTAAAGAGTTTTTTCTTCTGTCTCTTATCTTTTTTTTTAAAGGAAAGCCAGTCTTCACTGGATATGAAAAACAAACTGGGCACCACTAAGCAGACAGAAAATGGACAATTAGAACCTCAAAGCAAGGTTCCAGCTGAGGAGCTCGCACTAGCATTCAGGTAACCTGAGTCTACAAGCTTTCTTTGCACAACAAGAGAATGACTGAATTGGGGTGAAACTGTTATATAAATACCCCTTTCCTTGTGTTGCTCGTGGTGTGGAAGCAACTGCTAGGAAAAGATGGTACAAGTCAAGACTTTATAGTGCTTCTGTGGATTAAGGGATGTTCCAGCTGATGGGTAGCTAGCTATACATTAGTTAACAGAAGAAGTGCTGTATTTTTTCACACCAGAAGTCCATCTAGCAAATATTGGATGATTAATAGAGAGGAGCATGAGATACACAGTGGAGAAGAAATCTTTATCTGCTGATTTAGTTTCAAAGAAATGTTCCAAATGTGAGAGGGAAAAGTTATCCCATCCCAGTAAAATCTGTAATGTGAATGTTGTCTAGGAAGGTAGGTAGCCTTGAAACCCAGTTCCCTTTTATTAGAAGGGAGTACATTTTTTGATGTAGGTTCTGCTATTAGTTAGATATTCAGTTTGCACCATTACACTGAGACCTCTGTAGGGGAAGCTATTTCAGTCACATTTTCAGTATAAAACCCTGAAAGTAATGAATTTGAAACAAATTCCATATATCCCTGCATGTTAAGTATTCTAGAATGAATGTGTGCATCATACAGAACTAATCTAGAATGCTAAAAGGACTTGGTTTTGTTTGTTTTCATGTGGTCTTACGTCTTCTCGATGAGATCTGAAGCATAGCAGACAACCCATTTGTTGTACAGGGCTTGTGTTTGCACGTATCCAGAGCTGTTATTGCAGTGCTACAAGTATTGAAATCCTTTCACTTAAAAGCTCAGTAATGACTCCTCTTCATCTCCTCCCCTTTCTCCTCACAACTTTTTCAGCAGCGATGTTCCAAATGGGTCAGCCTTGACACAAGATAACATCAGCCTCCTGTCTAACAAGGCAGCATCTCTCAGCCTGTCAGAGGACCCAGAGGGAGGAGGAGACAGCCAAGACTCCCAGAGGATGGGGGTTGCACCCACATCTGCTCCATGAAGTGAGGGCAGCGTACCCCAGAGTCCTTTCGCTGGGACGTTGGTAGCTTCCATCACATTTTTTTCCAGGAGTGATTGGAGAAACGCAGGAGCAACAGCCGTAGCAGAGCAGCAGGTCCAGAGGCAATGTGCACAAACACAAATACTAGAAACAAATCCTGCACATAGTTCACATTAACGCATTTTTTAATTAAAAAAAAAAATGAAAATTAGCAGTATCTGCAAGCAATTCAAATTAAATTTGTTTTTGTTCTGTGAATGAACTTTATTTTAATAACTTCGGACGCCTTGGGTCCCAGGGCTTAAAAAAAAAGATATTATATATATACTCTGTTTGATTAATTGTATGATCTTAATGAAGTAGGTTTTTTCTTTTTTTTTTTTTTTGGTATTATTACATACCCAGTGCATAATTCCTTATCGCTTCAATTTCTTGACAAATAAAACATCCTGGCCACTTCCTTTGTACGATTTAAAGGTGGATGAGGAATGAGGGCTGTAGAGTGGAGTAGCTCTGAATTGCAGTGTCAGAAGATGTGCAGCAAATTTAATTCATACAACAATTTCTCCCCTTGTGAGTGGGAGCTGAGCACTAGCTTGTGCAGGACTTTTCTTGTTTGAGTGATTTTAAGTTTAAACGTGACAAAATCCTTTCAGGTGCAGACCAGAGTGTAAGCTCCTGTACGGCATGATTAAAACAAGAACAGACATGTCCAACATTCATTACCTTTATGTGAATACTGGTGTCCTTTTGTGGTTTTTCTTTTGGTGGAGTTCAGCAGAATGCAGCCAGTTATATTACAGCATGGGTATTCCTGAAGCTGTGTACCTGAGGCTCGTGGTAGAGAGACCTAATTAAGCAGTGAAGGCTGTGCAGGGTTAGTGAGGCACGGTCTCTAGAAATAACAAGCAGGGAGAATGTAAGGCTGGGCAGTTGCTGGAAGGTTGTTAACTGCAGATGAATTGTATTTGGTCACCCAGTGTTAGGTTTTTTGGTCGACTGGTTTTTCCCACTCTCGTTATGCTTTTAAAGTAAGCTTGCCTCAAGTGCATACAATGAGGTTAATGCACAGAGGCTCTGCTTTCTGAAACAGATCTTCTGTGTGCACCTCCCTCAGCAATCCTTGCCGTTGTTATTTTATTATTAAACGTATAATAATTTCTTCTATGACCTGATTATTCTTTTCAGTTCAGTGGCACTTCAGTTGTTGTGAGGCCGTTTTGAGTGCCTTCCACTGACAGAGACAGCCATCTTTGATGCACATCAGCAATGGTAGCCTCTCAGAAACAGAGGAGAATTGTTTTTTCTCTTTAAAAGTTCCCATTGTTTCTGGTCTGTGTGTCACAGACCTCAGAATCAATTTGCAGTTTGTCTGTCACTGCTGCACTGAATCCTTCCCAGATGCCTGTTTCATGGGAGGAGAAAAACTGCATCAGAAATGCCACTGAAGGTGCAGCATTGATCCTATCGGACTGTAAAGTATATTTGGTTCAGTAGACCTAGAATGCTGTTTCTTCAGTAGATGCTTTGTAAACGTGAGTTGGAGAAACCATAAGCCTTTCTAGATCTGTTTTCTTTAAAGTTAAATACACAAGAGTTTGTTCTTGCTGCACATCTTTAGATTTTATCTGCACACACTGGGGTGAGACCCTCTATATGAAGAGCTCTGTGGAGATTGATTTTTGAAGTGCTGCTCCCTCTGCACCTTCTTGGCCTGTTCTCTTTTTTTCCTTTCTGGGTTAGACTACTAAATCAGAAAGCACTGGTTATGTAATAAATTACTGCATTGCTTTGGTTGGGTAAAGCAAGAGTTAATAATTTTCTTGTTTGTTTGTTTGTTTTTTCTTTAAGCTTAACTCCTGCTGAGGTCATAGCAACCTTGGGCTAAGCTTTGCATTCATCATACTGTTAAATAAAACAAAATATGGGGGGTGGGAGGGGATACAGTCCCACTATTGCCTACCAGTAGGAGAGTCCAAACAGAAGACTCTTTTGAGTAGCAATTATTTAATTTGCCCAGTCAAGGCACCGCGTTTGTATACTATTTCACATTGAATTTGATTATGCCCTACAGACCTGGCTGGTCAAGGATTTGATACACATATTGGCTTGGGATTCGAGCTTTCTTTTTTATTTAAATAAAAATTTATATATAAATATATATATACATATATACATAGTTATATCTGTATATATATTGGGTATGTTTTAAGAATTTTTTCGCATGAGCGCAGCTGTTGTGATCAGGTATCTGGGAGGTAGAAGCACTGAGTGAAAATAAAGGCATTTTTCAGCACACACCCACGTTCTCCATATCTTCACGCATTTTTATTTTGCTCTTAGTTGAGCTCTAGCCTCTAAACTCCTAGGAGTAGTTTTAAAGCATGCTTTTATTTTATCTTTTTTTTTAACCCCTCTTTAACTTTTGGCAAAGAACCATCTTGGCACTACGGCTTCGCCAGCCCCCATCCATCCACATCTACTTGCAGCCTGGCAGCACAGCCATTCCCTTGGCATAGAGCAGAGCTAGGCTGAAGCAGCTTTGAGCCTGCTAGGTCTGTTCCTCCCTTCTCTGCTCTGGGCACGGTGAAGAGCAGTGCCTTTTCTGTGCCCCCAGCCAGCTGACCCAGCTCCGTGTCCTCCCATTCCCGAGTGCAGAGCTCCACCCTCAGGTCAGCCCGCTCTGCCTTGCTTTTAATGAGTTTGCTTCTTCCTGCCATGTCTTTGTCAACACAGGGAGCTCGTTTTTGTTGAGATGATCAGTGCAATATTCTCACCTAGGGGGACAAGCCCAGAAGGTAGCTTTTGTTTGCTGCAATAATTTTTTTATGTGAACTGAACTTTCAGAAACGGTTATGATACCTTTAAAACTACAGATTCCTTTTTAACACTAGTAAGAAAATCTGGAGGAGCAGAGAACTTTGTTTTACCTTACATTACTTCTGCCAGCTAGTTGCCTTTCCACACTAGGAATTACTCTTTTTGCTTCTGTTCCTTGGAGCTATTCTGCTAGCAGTAAGCTTTCAGATCAGCTCTGCTGGCCGGCACACAGCGAATGGTTCCAAAGCGTGTGGATTAGAAGGGAGACCTTACTGTTGTCACTTCTCCCGTGCTGTACTTTGTGCGTAGTGTCCTTGTTGTGATCAGTGTGTCCAGGTGAATGGCCTCTTTGCCCAGCATTATGGTTTGGCTTGTTCAAAGTTTGTTTAATGTCTACCAGCGATATTGATTTCTGTTATTCCCCCCCCCCCCCTTCTCTTGCCCTTTCCGTGTTTCTCTGGAAAAGCTTAGTTAATGAAACAGTCAAACAGCAATGTACAGTGCATGCTTTTAATTCTTTCTGAAAGCTGCACCTAACGTTTTCACTTTCTGATGACAAAAATGAGCTAGTGGCACTGGGAGAGCAGATAGCTGTACGTACAGTGGGAGCACGGACAGTTACAGCATGTAACTGAGAGTGAAAGATCCTGGAGCAGCTCTGTATTTCTGTTACCCCCATTGTGGCCCCGCTTGTACAGCAGTACCACCCACCTCCATGAAGTTGCTCTCACCTGTAAAGCAGTTTAGTCCTCCTACGAAGCAGAAGAAACAGTGCACTTAACACCACTGTCATACTGTTTCATAGGGAGGTTGGATTTCCTCCTGCAGTGGACACCTTCAAACACTTCCCATTACCCATATCTGTGTTTCAGCCCCAGCAGGGACAACCCCCTGCCCCTTCCCCCCACAACAGGAGGCTTCAGGAAGTAGGTTAAGTTTCAGTGTGTCAAGCAGTGATCAGAAGTGATGTTAGTTTATTCTGTAGCATCACCTTCTTTTCCCCCGTAGGCATCACTGCATCCTGTCCTGTGACCTAGTCCTCTGTATAGGAGAAATCTGCACTTCCTTTTGTACATTGCTGTATCCTGTCCATTTTAGAGTAGCACTTTTTTTCCTTTATATCAGAGCACCTTTCAAAGCTTGGAGCACTGTTGCCCTCTATTTCTTCTCTGTCTGGTTTCCGTGGAGCCTTATTCTCTGCCTCTTGTCCATACCTTCCTTTCTCTCCTTCTTGGCTTGCCCGTTCACCCTCCCTGATTGTGTAACAGTGACAGCTTGCTGCCTCAAAACAGAGCATTCAAATGAATTCGCTTAGCCAATAACTTCTGTGAAGTTGCCTTTTCTAATGGTGTTATTACTCAGTGATGCACAAATGTGATATTGCCCCTACTGGTAGGCAAACGAGGGATCTGTATACACATGGTAAACTGCTGTTTTTCTTTAACGGAGAGCCAAAGACTTGTGCTTTACACTTTTTTTTTCCTGGTGTAGCCATTAGATTGTCAAATCTTCGTAGGGTTTTGTGAGTTGACTGTATTATCCTAATAGAAGTGTTAAAATCTCAACAGTTGTCAGGCCTTATCCGTGCACTGTATTGTGGAAAATCATCCCGTGTAGTCATGCAATTTGCGATGTGCTGAGATGTATCTGGGGTGTTCTGACATGTTTTGTCTCTCGTGTGCTCTCCCAGCTGCTCGAGTGGCTCATTTAGAGAGGAAGAAGAAACAGAAGCTTCATATAATTGAGGAAGCCTTGTCTTAGTTTAAATAGACTCGAATACTGATTTAAATTCTCTTTATTCGCAGTGAAAGATGAATCTGTGCTGCAGATGTGACTGTTGAGCCCTTTGGAACTGAAAAGCAATGTCAAACTAGCATTAAATTAGATGTGTAAGAAGCAACCATATGACAACGTTGTCTCGTGACAGTGAGAATGAGGCAAACTCCTTTCAGAAAGGACTAGGAAGGAGGCTTTTCACTGACAATAGTAGAAGTTGACTTGCATTTCCCTTCCTTGATCTAGCTTAAATTCTTGCAGACTGTTAACTCAGGTTTTTGGGTTCAGAGAGAAATCTGTGAGGAACATAACTCCTCATTGCCATTTCCATGCATAACCTGGACTGTAAGGAAGCAGGATAGTTTCCTGAAGGACCACAGCAAATTCAGAGCTAGGGCTCAGCAGCAGGAGTGCTGACTCTCTGCTCTCAGATGGGAAACAAAGAAAACCTGGGCCAGCAGTGTGCAAGTCCTGTGTGTGTCCATGTGCATATCAAGTGTCTGTAGTCCTAGAGTAGCTAGCAGGAGTGCAGAGCAAGGCTGGCTGTCTTAGTGATTTCACTGCCATATTCAGATGTGGTCACTGCTTCCTACTCTGAGCTGAAGAAGTGTCAACACTGCGTCAGCATCTTAACCATTAGTGAGGCAACAGCTCCGTTCCCCTGGATGAAAAAAGGAAGCAAAGTTCTTGAGTTGTCTAAAAAGGAGTTTAGATGTGAATTGGAAAGACCGTCGGCCTTGCTTGCATGAATACAGAGTGAGTGTGAGGAAGGAGAGGTCTGACCTTGGTGCTAGAACTTGGGTGGCTGTGGCTTTGCACCGTGTGAGCGCACAGTCTGTGTAGCACAGATTGATCTCAGATCACATACAGCTCAGAATGTCACACGCTCCATTGGGGATGCTCTTCTCCACACTCACCTGTTACCACGTGCATTAATTCCTACTGAAAGGTGGAAGGAAGAGGCTGAAGAGTGAATCAGCTCAAGTTATGTAGGTAAGCACTTTGGAGGGATGTTATCCCAGACCCCTTCCCTAGTTAACAGATGGCCTTAATTCTTGTGTAGGAAGAAGAAAGAGACAGTTCAGTGTTGTCACAGTCTGCGAGGCACTTCTGGTGATGCAGGTAGGGCCTTGAGTGGCAGGGAAAGGAGAACAAACTTAATACTGATTTTCTTTTTGATGGTGGGAGTGATATCATGCAGTGGAAACTCTGAACACTGTTATAAGTTAAGAGGGTGCAGGGTTTTTTTTTTCTGAAAATTCTCCATAAAAAGAGCATATGGGAATTTGGATTTTAATGAACCCTTCTTCCCAGTCTCTGCATTTCAGTGAGCCGGGCTGTGATCTTAGTGCAGGCTGCCCAGAGCTCAGCATTTGGGGCAGTTTGGGTGTCTAGCTGCATCCAGCACACAGTTTGGATGTTTTCCTACTCCAGGAGAACACAGCATCAGCTTCATCAGTTTGAGAAAACACAATCTTGAGCAAAACAGAAGTAACAGGTGATGTGACTCTGAAAAAAGCACATTAGAGATGATGGGATTACGTATGAAATGTGAATGGGAGAAAATATATGTGTAAGGAAAAAAAATCTTGTGGAGTATATTTGATGTTTAAGAAATTGTTTGCATCTTTGTCATGTTAAATGGGTTTATGGGCAGTTCTGTGGCAGACAGTACTCACAAGTCTTTGGCATCCAAACCAGATTGTGTACTGGATGAATCCCACAACTGGACGTGCGCGCTGACCTCTTCACTTCCAGCTTTTATAAAGGAAACTTGGTAGCAGCACTTTGTATACAAAGCAACACAGAGTGGAAGCCCTGTTGGCATCACAGCTGCTCCATGGTTTACAATTGGCCCCTTTAATCTGCAGCCCCTCCTGCAGGAAGCTGCTGTAACTGGGCAAACCTAGCACACCAAAAGTCTGGGCTTTTTTCTCATTTTCAGGAGTTCCCGTTCCCCCTTTGGCCTTTGCTTGCTGTGTAAGCAGCCTCTGTGCTAAGAGGAGCTTTCCTTGAAGTCAGCTTAGCAACTGTGCTGTAGCTTGATTATTTTCCCTGTTTTCTATACCCAGTAGCATAGTGTCAAGAGCCCTTTCCCCATTGTGTTTGTTGCTATGGGGAGGAAGAGGTGAGGCAAAGCATGCGTGAGAAGGGGGAGGAAGAGTTATGGGACTGTCAGTGCCACAGCTCCCACTCCCTCTTGGAATATCTGCTTCCAGTTGTGGGATTTCTCTGTAGATGACTTTTTCTCTTGTTTTTCTAAGCCTAGGTGGTTTTGTTTTTTATCTTATTAGTTCTGTACCAGTCTCCCCGAGACATACTGCAGTCATTATCACCTTTTTGGGTGGAGTTTATTTTTTTTTTTGGTTTGTTTGGTTTTTTAAATAACTTTTTAACATTGGTGCATATATGCTTGGGATAGAGCTCATGTAATTTTCCAATCGTATTGATTGTATGTGATTGTGCCCTGCAGAGGTATATTTAACAAAAAATAAAAAGGATAGTCTAGGTAATAAAGGAGACAGTGAGATTTGTTGAGTCAGGTTATGAACTACTTCTTGAGTTTATTTAGGATTTTGGGTAAGTGAAATTCCTCGTCTGCTGTTCTCATAAGTTAATGCTGAACAATGTCATTCCCATTTGTTGAGCTGGTTCTTTTCTTGCTTTTCTCCTCCCCCTGTTTTTCTTCCTCTTCCTGCTTCGCTTCCCCATCAGAAAATAATTAAGCCTTACGTGGATGGCTGACTGTTGGAGTGGTGTTGTGGATATGTACTGTGTGTAACTATGGGAGCGCTTTCAATAGGAGTAGAGATGAAGTAGAGCACATGAGAAGAATCCCATAGAGTGAATTCTTCGCAAGTTCAGGGGAAGCTGGAAGCCTTGTACACACACTGAGGAAGGCACTGCGATGCCCCTCCTTGAATTGGATGCTTTCCTGCCTTTTGGGAAAACAGAAATGACAGAAGGAGTAGAAGTTGTCACTATGTCTGGCTCTTTACTCCTGCAGTAGGCTTCCTAAAGTGGAAGGAACAGCCTGCCACATATTGTGCTGCAGTAGGACAGGGCAGGCTGGAGGGAGCAAAAGGCAATGAGAGTGCAGGGCTCTGAAAGTCAGAGTTTGTCTCCCTTTTTCTTCTTTAAACTACAGAGCCAACAGTGTCACTTGTATTGAAGAGCGAGGAAGACCTACTGTGTGTGCGTGGTGGTGACACAGAGAAAGCCATATGTTGAAATGCTGTTTCCTTTCCTCTCTTCACTTTGCTTTTCTCCCTGTTTAAGCTGGCTCGGCCTCACCTTGCTTCCACACAGTGTCTGAGAGCCCTCTGAGTTGCAGATCCAGTGAACACTTGAACTGGTGGAAAGGTGGTGATTCACTACTCGGTCTGTAAATAGATGGAAGTGTCTACAAGGTCTTATCTGCTTTTCTGTCAGCATTTATATTAAATGATAAATTAATGGAGAACACTGAAATATCTCTGGTTTTCTGTCTCGGATGAATGTGTGCGCCTCTGGGCTCTGGGTGTGTGGGTTCAGACCAAGGTGTTGCTTCTCCTTGGAGCTGAGGAACGAGAGGTGCTGAACGGCAGAGAAGCTGCTGCTCCTGTGGGCTGCCCATCCTCTGCCTGCCTGCAAGCCAGGTCGCCCCTTCCAACAAGAAAGGGTGTCTGAAGTAACGTGTTATGCTAACTGATTGGAGGTTCAGCACACAGTGAGCACCGGGTCCTGTCCTCGCTGCCTCTGGGGCAGTTGCTCAGCTGGCAGCTCTCACTTGAGACATTCAGCGCCTGAAACAGTTGTGTCTGGTGAGCAATCACATGGAAACTGGGTGTTTCTGCTGGCCATGATTTCCTTTCCCATTTTCCCCACTGCTCTGAGGGCTACAGGATGCTCAGGTACGCTTAAAACCAACTTGAGTTTCTGTCAAGAAGTTGGCTTCTAAAAAAGGTGTGAATTGCTGCAGAGTCTGATCAGAGGAACTGAATGGAGAGCTCTGGGGGAACCTGGATTTTTTCTATGGGTCCAAATAGATGGCAGCTGATGGAAAAGCTTCTCACCTTTGGGTTTGGATAATGGGATAGCGGAGTTACAAAGCTTAGCCCAGAACATGGGCTCTCTTGGTCCCTCCTCAATCCATGGATATTTTCTTCCCTGTGCGCTGCCACAAAACAGAGCACCTAAGGCACAAACCCAAATCAGAGCAAATTTGAGTTCCTGCTGTCTGTCTGGATTTGTTTAATGGTTGCTTATTTCCAGCTTCGACAAAGAGAAGGTGACTCAGAGGGAACACGGGCACGTTCAGAAGAAACACTTGCTGCTCTAAACCCCTCCGGGCTCATTCCTATGGGGAGCAGAATCTGTGCTGCCACAGCTCTGTGGGTCCCCTCCCTGCGAGTGGGCACCAGCTCTGCTTTTCCTGTGCTGTGCCTGTGGCTGCAAGCTCGTGCCCCGGTGCTTTGGTGGAGGAGGGCCTGGAGCAGCCAGAACCAGCTCAGCATGCGCGGGCCCCATCTGCTGCTTCGGGTCTGTAACAGCTTTGGGAAAACACCGTGCCTCCTCTAGGCAGCCAGTGATTTGTACTGAGGCATTTGTTTATGGATGCCCCCTCCGGGATGGCTCTGCCCGGGGATCAGTGCCGGGTTGTTGGTTTGAGCTCGACAATAAATTGCCCCTTACCTACTGCACTCGAAAAATAGGCATTTATCAGCCCCCCCGTAGGGGATGGCTTGGGCAGCTGATGGATCCCTTCAGCCCTACACTGAGTTTGGCAATGAATACTTAGAGGAAGCCCCCAGCTTGGCGTCTTCCCATGTTCTGCAAGACTGAAGTGTTGGGCACAGCCAGTATTCAAGTGGCACTTGTGGCCCTGGGCTGTAACCCAGCCTTGCTTTGCAGGCCCTCCTCTGCATCCTGGGGCCATGAGTGCAGCTCCTAAGGGCTGTGTTTAACTGAGCGATGAAGCACCAGAGTGAGATTCACAAACACCTTAGGGGGTTGTGATTTATTGACCTCTCAAAAGCTTTTTCATGAGCATTTAATGTTTTTATTAGCAAGAAAGGAAGGCACCTGGCATTTGTGTGGGGTAGGTGGTCAAACTTTCCCTCGTCAGATTGAACTTTAAAACCTCTTCCAAGCCAAACATTGCTGCTTTTTTTTTTTTTCCCCCTCTTTTTTTCCCCCCCTTGCTCTTTGTTTAACCTTCTGCAGCGGTCATCAGCCTTTGGCCCCAGCATCCTGCCCCCTTCCCGCCCCACTGCTGGAGAGCACAACGCAGTGTGGAGCTGCTCTGCGTGCTGCCCGTCCTGCTGGGGATCTGCATTTACGTAGAGCGCAGGAGGCTGGAGGCACCGGGCTGGGTAAGAGAAACCTCTTTTGCTGTTGCTTTGTTTTTAACTGAACCCACAGCTGCGTTGCCTCTTGGAGGAAATCAGGCTGCTACCACACTGCTGCTGCTCAGGGCGCGGGGAGCTCGGAACAGGCTGTCCATCCCAGCTCCCGCTTTGTGCACAGCTCACTGATGGGCTGTGCTTGGTTTCATTGCTTCACACCGTGGTGAGCACTTTGTAGGCTGGGTTGTCCTGGGTGAGCACCAGCCTGGCTGTGCGGGAGCATTGCTGGTCTGCTCTGCACCAGTCTGGGGGAGGGAAGAGTTTTCTGTCAGTCTCTGATCACGTTGAGCTGCTGGGCTCAGAGGAGTGCTGCGGGACACTCGTGCTGTGGCAGGCAGCAGGGCTGAGTGCAGTTTGTTGCAAGATGAACCCAAAGCTGTGGGGACACAGGCTGTGCTGCCTTCCCTCCCTCCTGCCCACCGTGGTGCTTGCGGGGGCAGCCTAGTTGACTTCCCTCCCCTTTCAGGATTTGCCTTCTGCGGTGCTGCAGCTGTTCCATACATCTGTCCTTCACCTTCTGTCTGTTTGCTCTTACCACCCGGAGCAAGAACATCTTGTGCGTGTCCTCTTGCAGCGCTCGTGTGTGCTGGAGAGGGCCCCCAGGGCTCCGTACAGCCCCGGTGCCGCTCGAGGCAATTTCTGCTTTCACGGAGGAGCTGCAGCCCGCAGGAAGTCATAGACTGGTTTGGGTTGGAAGGGACCCCAAAGATCATTCGCTCATTGCACAAGAGCTTGGGCAGGGGGTTGTGAAAGAGCCCGGAGTTCCCCGTGCCGCCCTGCTGGGTGCTGGCTGCTCTGGCAGTGATTAAAAGAAGCCTTTAATTGCCCCACTGATGGGGCAGCACAAGGTGCCTGCGTCTGAGGGTGCTCAGCTCTGCTGAGCTTGGGGCACGGAGCCCTCCCCCAGGAGGGAGCAGGGTTGGGATGGAGGGCGATGGGAGAGGACTGTGGGGGTCCCGCTGCTGGCTGGGCTTGGGGCACACACTCAGCTCTCCCTCTGCTTCCAGGACAATGCATCTCTTCGTGGCGTGCCTCTTCGGCCTCTGGGGCCTGGCTGCCCCTGCACGCTACGCCGTGGAAGACATCTGCAGCGCAAAGCCCCGCGACATCCCGGTGAACCCCATCTGCATCTACCGCAACCCTGAGAAGAAGCCCCAGGAGAGCGAGGGGCTGGAGCCAGGGAAGGGCAGGATCCCGGAGTTCACCAACCCCCGCGTCTGGGAGCTGTCCAGGGCCAACTCGCGCTTCGCTGTCATCTTCTACAAGCACCTGGCCGACTCCAAGGACAACGACAAGAACATCTTCATGTCGCCCCTCAGCATTTCCACAGCCTTTGCCATGACCAAACTTGGGGCGTGCGGTGACACGCTGCAGCAGCTCATGGAGGTCAGTGGCGTTTCCTCAGCCCTCCCTGTAGCTGCCACCAGGGTCTGAAAGGCTGCAGAGGCCTTCTGTCACTCTGTGGGCTGTGCTCTTAACGCTCCCCTTTTCCCTAAAGAAGTGCCAGCAAGGCACTGCCTCACAGGAAGCGGTGCTATAGGATTTTCTGTGCCTGAAGCCCTGAGGTTGGACAGGAGCTGACAAATCGGAGCTGTCCTTCCAGCTGACAGCTAGGAACAGATCAGAAAAACCCCAGTGTGCAGCTGAAAACTACCCTCAGAGCGATTGCCACGTCCTCAGGAATAGATAATGAGTACCAGGAATTACTCAACAGACCATGAGAGTTGCTCCTGGGAAGCAGCAGCCTTAGGCACTCTCACAGGATTAGAGCAAACCCTACAAGTCCTCCCGTGGCCTGTGCTGACCCAAGAGCTGCATTTGGCTCCATCAGCGCCGTGCCCGCCTCTCGCAGCCACCCTGCAGGGCTCTCTCTGGGGAGAGGCAGGGTGCTGATTCAGGGGAGGGTCCGTTTGGATATCAGGAATAGGTTCTGCACCATGAGTGGTTGGCACTAAACAGCCTCCCCGGGGCAGTGGGCACAGCCCCAAGCTGCCGGAGTTAATGGAGCCTCTGGTCAGTGCTCTCAGACATAGGGTCTGAAGTTGGGGTGGTCCTGTGTGGAGCCAGGAGTTGGTCTCAAGGGTCCTCGTGGGCCCCTTCCAACTCGGGATATTCTGTGGTTCTGTGATTCTAAGGCTGTGCTTTAGGGGGATGAGCGGAAGGCAAGGCCTGCATCACCGCCTGCTGTGGGTGCACAGGAGCTTGCTGATGGATTCCTTCTTGCCCCCTCCAGGTCTTCCAGTTTGACACTATTTCAGAGAAGACTTCTGACCAGGTCCACTTCTTCTTTGCCAAGCTCAACTGTCGTCTTTACAAGAAAGCCAACAAGTCATCGGAGCTCGTATCAGCCAACCGGCTCTTCGGAGAGAAATCCTTGGTCTTCAATGAGACTTACCAGAACGTTAGTGAAATAGTTTATGGAGCCAAACTCTGGCCGTTGAACTTCAAAGTGAGTTGGAACTGCTTGAGATTCCTGTTTGTTTTTTCTTCCCTGTCCTGCTTCTGCTGTATCCCCATCCCCTGCTGCAGGAAGAGCACAGGGGATGTCGATGAGGACAGATGGGAGCACGGGGCTCCTGCCACAGCTCTGTGACCGCGGTCACTTCCCAGCTTCTCCTTTCTAAACACTGCAGCTCTGTGCTGTGTCTACCCTCCGGAGGTGGGCACTAAACAAAGAGGTGCTTGTAACCCTTGGTTTAAGCTATTTCGGTCTCATCCTTCAGGAGAAGCCGGAGCTTTCCAGGCAGATCATCAATGAGTGGGTAGCCAATAAGACGGAGAGGCGCATTACAGAAGTGATCCCAGAGAACAGCATCGATGAGCTCACCGTCTTGGTCCTGGTCAACACCATTTATTTTAAGGTACGGCTGACAAAGCTGGAGGGCGGCCAGCTTGCCAGGGGCAGCAGTGTTGCTCACGTTTGCCTTTGTCCTCATCACCTCCCTGTCAGGGGCACTGGAAGTCGCAGTTCCCGGCTCCAAACACGAGACTGGATTTATTTCACAAAGCCAACGGTGAGAGCTGCAACGTCCCCATCATGTACCAGGAGTCCAGGTTCCGCCACGCATTCATCCATGAGGACAAAGTCCAGGTGCTGGAGCTGCCTTACAAAGGGGACGACATCACCATGGTGCTGGTCCTGCCCAAAGCTGGCATGCCACTGGTGGAAG
This sequence comes from Cyrtonyx montezumae, assembly GCF_038088225.1. Lineage (NCBI taxonomy): Eukaryota > Metazoa > Chordata > Aves > Galliformes > Odontophoridae > Cyrtonyx > Cyrtonyx montezumae. The sequence goes on from NW_027071825.1 coordinate 25,574,499, forward strand.
TGGAGAGAGAACTGACGTCGGACAAGCTGCAGGATTGGATCAACTCCATGACAGAGGTCTCCCTCACTGTCTCCCTCCCCCGCTTCCGCATCGAGGACAGCTTCAGTGTCAAGGAGAAGCTGAGAAAAATGGGGCTGGAAGATCTCTTCAGTCCAGAAAACGCCAAGCTGCCAGGTGAGGTGTGGGGGTGGGGCGACGCGGGGTGGAGCTGGGGGCAACCTACCCATGAAGAGAATAACACAGAGCCCGTTCAAGAGATGCCGTGCCACTGAGAGACTCCATACTCAGCTCTCACTGTGGGCACGCAGCCCTGCTCAGCTCTGAGGGCGTGGGAGTTGAGCAATCTGCTGCAGTTGGTGGAGGGTATCCTTGTCCTAGGGCAGATGTGCCTTCTGGGTTTGAATGCTGTCCATGAAGGAAAGGACTGTTTTTCATCTCGAGCTGCTCTCTCAAAACATAGTTGTGGTTTCCTTGTTTTGTTATTCTGGGTTTCAGGTATAGTTGCAGAGGGCCGTACAGACCTGTACGTATCTGATGCTTTCCACAAAGCCTTCCTTGAGGTAAGATTCACTCTGCCCCAGGGTGTGTTTTGCTCTTTGCTTTTTTAAGGCGTGAAGCATGATAGGAAGAATGGAGAAGTCTGTGTCTCTAACTCAGGTTGTCTCCGCAAGGAGACACTGAAGCACAATGCCCCCTTGTGCTTCAAATCGGTGGGGAGGGAGGGAGAGCCCTCTAAGTGCTGTGTAATGCCTGTGTTTTAATTCCTTCATCTCTTCTGGTTGGTAGGTGAATGAAGAAGGCAGCGAGGCGTCAGCAGCAACAGCTGTCGTTATCTCTGGTCGTTCCTTCCCCTTGAACAGAGTTATCTTTGAGGCCAACAGGCCCTTCTTGCTCTTCATCCGGGAAGCTGCCCTCAACACCATTATATTCATGGGCAGAATATCTGATCCTTGCTCCTAAAGGCCGTCCAAGTCACACCTTTCCCCTCTCTGCCCCTGGGAAAGGGGCAGCAGGGCACTGCCATGCAGCCCACGTTGTGCTGGGGTGGCTGTATTACTGTTTGGTGCAAGCTGCGGGGGGGGGGGCGGGTTAGCTAACCCTAACCCTTCTCCTGCTCCAGTCTTCATTCAAAGGAAGCTGATTTGTTGTTGTTGTTGTTGTTTTTTTCCCTGGCCACTGGTATTTTCATGGCAGCCAGACCTGAGATCAGCATCGCTGGCATTCTTGTATCCAACCCCTCCTCCCTCTCAGGTGTCAAACTGTAACTGATCCCCCAGTACGTTAAATCCTATAGATCTGTATGGAATAAACTCATCTCTGAACGGATGCTTTTCACTAAGTCACTTCCTAGGCTTAATAATGTGCCCTTCTTACCCACGCTCCTCAGCAGCACAGCACTGCTGGGCTGGGGTCATCTTCTGCAGCTCTGCAGTGTGTGGAGGAGCTGCCAAGCTCTGGAGCTGTGCTTCCAGCAGCCCTGTGCTGTTGGTACACGATCCAGAAGAGCTGAGTGCAGGCAGTGAGGGGCAGTCCCTGCAGTGCTGCTTGCTCCGCATTTGGTAGAGCACCTGTGTGACCTTTCTGGCAGTGCTCTGGACTGTGGTTGAAGAAAGGAAGCAGCTGGGAAAGCCCAGAACGGTGTGGCTACAAGAGACAGGCACGGAGCTGAGTATTAAACCATTTAATTCTCAAACCACTCACATGCATAATGTTCTTTTACACCGTGTTAAAAGAAAGAAGAAAAACGCAATTTGTTTTTGATACAAACAGAAGTTCAAGTATACATTGCTAGAATGTTCCAAGATTCCTACCCAAGTTGCTAGACTTCACATTGTTCTTAAAGCTGTCCGACGAGAGCGCTTTTTGAACTGCTGAAATGCCACTGTGCCACCCCTCGGCCTCAGCCCGGTGCCTCTGCCACTGCAGCTCCACCTCTGCCCACCCCGCGGGGCGTGGGGCACGGAGGAGCAGCGCAGGGACGGCTCGTGGGACCAAGTGTGAGTACAGGCTGCTTTTCTCTTTCAAATAAGGATTGCAACCGAGAAGAAAATGAAAAAATAAACAGGAATATTAGTACAGCAGGAAGTTTTCTTAACTGTGAGGATAAGTCTTGAGGGTGAGGACGCATGTCCTACGCCTTCTGAGTTACAGGCCAGGAGTTGACGGTGACAGCACAATTTCTCTTACAAATACTCTGCAGACCGGCTCTGAACGGAACCAATGGGGGACACGTGAACTGGACTACTATTGGTTTGAAATACTCATCCGCTGAGGGCTCCGTATCCACAATATGAAGAACCTCCCACCCCCAGGAACAGCCTCACCTTAGCCCAGCGCTGGTGTTACCGTCTGCCCCACTGCAAACGGGTTAAGCTCTCCCTACGGGCAGAGGGGGAGAATTTAACCCATTTTGTTTCTCTGCCCGGTTCACACCCAGGTTGCAACAGTCCCCATCCTGTAGTCGCTGCAGCCCAGGGCCGGGCTCACCTACCAGTTAAAGTGCATTTCTTCACGAAAGGGATTTCGTTTTTCTTTTTTCTTTTTTTTTTTCCTTTTTTTTTTTTTTTTTTTTTGTTTAAGAGGAACCTATTTTAAAGTGCTGTTTGGAAAGGTGAAATGGCACCTTTTCACACACGCCGGGTGTGCTCCCTGCGCGTTGCTGCGTACACGACATAAAAGCAGGGAGTCACATCTGCTGAGTAATGACCGACGTATAAAAGTGTTATTGTTATCGAAGTTTATTGCTTTTTGCTGCTGCCTGCTCCCTCGGGGGCAGGAGGGAGCTGGGTCCCCCCTCACGCCCTCGCTCCCTCCCAGTGCAGGGCACGTAGCCCTGGGGCCTCTCTGTGGCACTGAGCGTGAGGCACTGACCCATGTGGGCTCACGGAGAGCTGCTGGCACCACGGAGCCCTCCCCACTGCTGTTTCCCTTCAGCTCCCAGAGCCGCCCCGCTCTGCTGCCACACGGAGGTATGGGAAACAAATCTGAAGTGAATGCTTTGCTGATAGCGTGTAGCACTGGCAACCTCAGCACCCCGAGACAGACAGAGGTAGTTACTGTCCTGGGACTCTGCTGCTTAACACAACTCACTTCTGGAGTGACTGCTCAGAAAAGGAATGCTCCTGTGCTCTTCAGTAAGGTCATCCCGGTTAAATCTTCCTGCTGAAGATTCACTATTCCCTCCACGAGGCTCTTACCCTTTAGAAACTGATTGTCAGTTTGGTTCGTTAGGAAATCAGCTACACAAAGCTGCTTACATCGTTAACTGCGTGCCAACGCCGCTGCACGGAGCACCCCAGCATCACCACCCAGCAAGCTGAATGGGAGCGTGGAAAGAGTGACTGGTGTCATTCACAGTGTAGAGGAAAGGGGAGGGGGTGATGCTGGGGGAAGGGGGCCCCCTGCACAGGCTGGGCCAAAACCAGAGCCGTCCTGCAGAGAATTGCACCGTCCCGTTTCTGTTAGTGTCACACAGCTGCTGCCTCAGCCCTCGCCTCTGCTAAGCCAGCAGTTCAGATACCACCTCCCATGCAACGGAGAGTTAAAGGAAAGCTTCACAGTAATCCAGAGTTTCCTCACGCTGAGGAAATGGCGTCACAGAGCACTCCTACCAAACCAATGCCTTGAACACACCGGGCAAAGCTCTCTGCCTCAGGACAGCTCCTGAACTTGGCTGAGTGGGGAACCAGTGCAGGAACACTGGTTATGTTCCCACAGAGGTTTCCCAGCTGTGGTTTCACGATTCCTCCCCCAGCACTTGTAATCCTATTTTATACTGCTACTTGCTGCACTTGATAGCCGTGAGTAACTCACCAACCTAGCTTCCTTCTCACTTCATAATTAGCTTCACAGTTTTGTGGGCCGTGGCCAATGGTGCTGGGTCTGACTGCAAACGGGAAGGTTTAAATAAATAAGCTTCACTCCATTAGTAATAAAATAATGAGGATGTGAAACTGTAAAACTGAAGGGGGTTAAGTACACTACAGAACCTATGTAAAGTTGTAGGCAAAAACAAAACAATACATGGATTTGTTTTAAAGTACTGACGAAGACAACCGCAGAAACACGATGAGCTCAGAGTATGTCAGGTTAAACGAGGAGCTACACAGCAGTATTCAAACGATACCTGAATGCGTTTCAAAAGCTTAACTGATAGGAAGTGGGCAGCCCGTGACAGCTGCCCCTTGTTACACGGTAATTCTTCAAGATAAAACACAAGTGTGACAAACAGAAATACAGCTCGGCTTAGTCCAGGGAACACGGGCTGCTGCACTCAGGCGCGGTGAGCAGCCGGCCTCTCCGCAGAGCGCTGCAGGCAAGGTGCTACAGATCCACCACTGGCAAATGAGAATGCAGTGGTGCTGCACGGGCAGGCCGGAGCCTCTGCCCCTCGCAACTCCCAGCTCCTGCCATCACACACGGATTAGCTTACAGGCTTTTTATATGCGCCAGATCTGAAGTCGGGAGCTAAAAATGGTGCGGTGTGTACGCCCCGAGCCGTGAGCGCGCACTAATCCTGCGGGAGAGTATGAAGGGAACCTATTCACCAGGGCAGCTCATCAGCCTGCTACTAAAAGAGGCTGTCACAGGAGGCACGGCCGCTGCCAAGCCTGCAGGAGGCTTTGTGATGGGGCTGGCTGCAGGAGTTGTGCGTTCCTGGGAAAGGTATTTGCTTCCCTGCACGGAACGGTTAGCAAGGTTTTCTCTCTGAGCCTATTTCCTTTTGCATTGGTGACAGCAGAATGTGCTCCTCTGGACGTCAGTCAGCAGCAAGTGCCTGTCTGCTACGGCACCACGTGGGATGCTGAACACACTGGCAGCTCTGTGTGGCCTTTCTTTAGCTCCTGGTTGTGCCAGACTACATTTGGATTTGCTGCCTTCCCTCTTGTTTCTGGGCTTGCCAGAACACACTTGTTTTCCACTAAAGAGCTAAGAGCCACGAAGAACACGGCAAGTTTTACACCTAACAAAACCACTCCTCTGTACCTCAGGGCTGTTCAGAGGCCTTCAGAAGGCCCTGAAGACCATCGGGGATGGCTGTAATTGCCGTGAGCCAAAGCCCTGCAGCACTGTGCCTGGCTGCAGCTCTCCTCCATCAGTGCACACCTCCCAGCCCCGACCCTTCCGCTGCAGCCAGGAGCAGCAAGCCGGTGGAGATGAAGGCAGAGCCACCACTGGCACAGACAGCCTGTCCCAACAGAAAGTCCTCCCAGTCCTGCAGCAGCAAGGGAGGACAACAAACCCACGCCTCATTTCCCCTGCAGGGAAGTCCTGGAGGAGCTCTAGCAGGCGTGTCCTCCTGCTTTGTCCAGCAAAGGCAGCTGAAGTGCCTCCTCTCTGCCAGCTGCACTGCTCCTGGAGCAGCCCCTCCAACACCAAGTCAGACCGGGTGAGAACAAAACAGAGTGCAAGAACGGTAACTCACACTGCCTCCCCTCAATCAGACCTCACCCAGCAAATCTTAAACCTGCCCGGGGGTTCACATCCCTAAGATTCACCAGAGCAAACTCTTACACCGTACTTGTATCCGTATTTTTTGCCAACACAGATCTTTTGGAACTCCCACCTAAAACATTTCTTCCTATTTCCAAGACACATCATTCCATAAACTGTAATACTTTGGTTTACAACTGGATTAAAATATAAATTAAATAAGAATAATGCTAAATGAGCTTATATCGGAACATTTTATATATAATGTATACATATATATGTATATACAGTATGTGTGTGTGCATTCCCTAATGACAGCTAGAGGAAGCCAGAGCCACTCTGCAAAGGCTTCTGCCCTTCCAACTAGCACGGTCAGCTTATCCATTGCAACAATTCCCTGTGCATGAAAACTCCTGGAGCACTGGAAGGTGGCACTGGTAAACAGCCGGATCGCACAGACGTTCAGGAACGGAAAGGTAATAAATTATAAGAAGCAGTAGTAACGTGTTCACAGTTGGGATGAGGATAATGTTCTATGAAACCTGAATTGTCTACAGTCCCTAGGAATAACAAGTCAAACAGGTCAGTGAAGGTTACCGTTGGATGTCTTTTAGTTCAACCTAAAAATGAAAGCCAAGGTCGGATCTGACGCGAAGAAACGGCGGCAACCGTGTGACAGTTCCCCGGCACACCGAGCTCCGGTACCTCCAGGTCAGGAGCAGCTCCAGTAGCTGTGTGGGAGCAGCATGCAGCCCAGCCCTGCTTCCACCACAGCCTCCAGCCCCATGACAGCAACGCTCACAGCGCGCACAATGAAGCCAACATAATCGATGCTATGCTCAGAAATAAGATGCTGCCTCTCCAGGCACCTTTCCTCCCACTGGCACCGCAATCACCGCAGTTCAGCCATGCCTACATCCTCTGATTTCCCCTATATTTCACAGAAGAGAGCTTTTCAGCAACAAGAGAAGGCAGGCCTCCCATTGGCCCTTTGTAGCCTGGTGTCCCTGGCTCCCATTCCGTGCCCCTAAGCGAGCTGTCACCCCGCTGCGATGAACTCCCATTTCATGAGCCCTCCTCGCTCATCCCCTGCTCGCCGTCCCAAGCTCCTGTTGCAAGAGAACAGCAAGACTCATCTCTCCCAGCTGCTCCTGCCCAGAGGAAGGCTCTCGGCTCCTGTCAGAGCAGCAGCCCTCATTACTCTCACAGCTATTCACAGGGAAGCTGGCGGCAGCGGGGGACGTCCAAGCGCTTCGTGCCGCTGTCACTCGGCACCAGGGCTTTCTGCAGGCTGCCGGAGAGCAGCGATACACTTGGCACGAGGAAGGTTTCTTTGCCACAGCAAAGAGCTAAGAAAAGCATTCTCCCTCCGACACAGAAGCCTGCAGAAAGAGAGGGCGTCCCCCTGCCGCCCGAGGCAAGCAAACCAACGGGTTAGTGAGCCCCAGCTCCGGAGCCGACAGAAATGTTCAGTTTCAGAGGTATTAAAACGACACTTTGCTTCACGTCCTCCTTGAATCACAGTTGAAATCACAGTTTTGGCAAAGGGGAAAAAGCTGCAGCTAGACGTGGAAACGCGGAGCTGTGCCTCAACCCATCACAGAAGCATTCGTACTCGGAAAGCCGGCGTCTGCTCCTCCATGGTGTCCGTGCAACCGCAGAGAGCTCAGCGCTGCGCCAGCGGGGACGCACCCGAGGGTGCCATCCCCACCTGGGATCCCACGGCGGGGAGCTCAGCCTGACCTCCAGCCCTGCACTGCCACCACCTGCACTGAGAGGAGAGCTCTGAGCGACGGATCCTGAGCCCGTCCCCTCTCCCGGTGCACATGGGCCTCAACTGCTCTCAGCACCGCTCGAGGAAACGTCAGAGACACCATGATTTCCACACATACACATACACATCTGTTAAATGTACAGAAATAATATTAAAATGATTCCCACTACCATACCTTATACTCTAGATACAAGCTATAAGCTTCACCTCGGTGAGGCCTGGGCAAGAATATTGGCTCTTTTTGCATGCAATCAGAAATGATCGTTTATACAGTGGCAACCTCTGCACAAAAGAAAGAAAGAAAGAAAGAAAGAAACAACAACAACAACAAAAAAACCCAGAGGGAAAAAAAATGAAGACCTTTCACAAGCTTTGTTTCCAGACTAGCCTAGAACAACATGAAGGAACAAGGTACTGACTCCCACCAGGCCAATCAGAAGTAGCAGATGAGCCCAGCGGGACGCACCGGTCTCACCCGGGGCTGTTGGATGCTCCTCCGTTCACAGTATCAATACAGTAAAATAAAGAAACCCACAGACCTGCTCGAGAAACTCACAGCTATGCCATACAAGGAAGGCATTCACCAGCTCATGTCAGCCCTTCTTCGCTACGCACTGACGCATCGGCTGCCATCTGTTTCAGACCAATGTTGCTTGTATAGCAGTTACTGCACCTTCACCCTTCTCTTCACAGCAAGCTTAGCAGGGAAACTTTCCCACTATATTTATATATAATATATGTATATAAATAATTTTATGCTTTTTATAGTTTGGTAGTATTCATTTAAAAGTTCTATTTTAAAACACTTAAAAATCTTTTAAGCAACTAAAGTAACTTTCGACGCTCTCTAGTGTGAACAGGATAGGACTTCAAAGTTTTGAACTTTCTTCCTTAATGATTTTTGGTAACTTCAAAAGCTATGACTAAAGCAGCATACTCTGCGTATCTCCGCTCCTCCCACACCTCGATTGCAACAAAACCTGCCTCAGCCACCCTCTTATCTCTCACCCCTCCCCGGGACTGTGCAGCTTGCCCTTTGATACAGCCTGAACGGGGCTGGCCCCTGGGGTGGCTGCTCAGTCATTCCCCACACCACGATGCGCTTGACAAGAGAGGAAGAAGGAGAAGGAAGGGAAATGGAGGCGAGATAGCGGTTTTCCCATCCGAAATGCTCAGTGAACTTGTACTTTGCAGGCTCCCTGCCCGGAACACTGGCCGAGGTTCCTCTGAGGAGCACATCCCCAGTACAGCTGATGAACACCAAGCCCTTCCCATCCCCGCACACAGCGAACATTCATTAGAGCCACGTCTGCCTTCTGAGAGACGTGGGAGGAACAGTGCGACCCCTCACCGGCACAAAGCAGAGCACATCACTCTTCCCCGCGTTCTTGCCTTTAAGGAGGTAGGAAAATGATCAGGAGCCCCAATCTGCAGGCTGGGGAGAGCAGGGCTGGAGCCCGCGAGGTGCAGTCAGGCAGCAGGACCACAGGCCGCGCTGTAACCACTCGCCCGGCTTCCTTTGTGAAAGCAGGATGGAATGTTGTTTTTTTCAATGTCCCATTGTTCCTCCCATCATCCGAAGGATCAGAACCTCCTCCTTCCTCATTACACACATTAGACATCCTCAAGAGAATCCCTTCAAACAAACGTCCTCTTCCGATCCCACTCTGCTCAACCTGTCGCTCCTCTCCCCCTCCATCGCGAGCAATTCGGAACCAAAGGAAACTCCTAAAAAGTATTGCATATTTTCCAAAAGAAGACTTCTTCAAAAGATGTCATGATATTTGCACTTCTCTACCCGTCCCACGCCTTTCCATGTAGGAAACACGTAAGCACACCTACAACGCACGACGCAGGCGTGCCTCTCTGGGTTTGCAAAACTTGCTCTAAACATCAGAGCTGCTCAGAACGTGAGGTCCGTGCGCAGGGACTGAGCTGCGACTGCTCCAGGAACCACGAAGTTTCCCAAACCCTTAACGAGGAAATAAAGCAGGGTTTTCTTTTTGCATTTCATCGATAAAAAACTTATCAAACTAGTCTGTAGAAACAAGTTTAAAAGCAACCACCCATGATTGCTTGGCTGGGATTATAGTATTTCGGTAAACCGTATTGCTGTTATAAAACATCAAGTGCGTGCTGAGGGGGGAGCTGGGGTGAAGGACGACTTTGGTAGCCAGCCTCTAACTCCTCAGTTCAGCCAGTCTGCAAACCTCTTCCTAAAGCACGGGACTCAGAGCGCCCTGACCCGCCCCGATCAGCGCGAGCAAAGGACGCCTCTCTCCAAAAGAGCCCTCCAAGCCTTCTTCCAACACGTTAGAGTAATGCAAAGCTCACAGCTGCTAAATCTCGCTCTCAGTAGCCTAAGCGCTTCCAATTTTGCTGAGCTCTGGAATACAGCCGTGCCCTCCCTTAAGCAAGGGGCCACGTGCCTGGGACAGGCAAACCGAAAGCCCTAAAGTCATAGTTGGAGTAAAAATGTAAAAAGAGACACACCAAAAGTAAGACAGGGATAAATACAGTCGGGCAAGGCGGGCTCCACCGGGACAGTCTGATCTCTTTAACGTGGCAACTACCTGGGGAAGGGAGAAAGGTGACTGCCCCTTGCCCTGCCCTCCCCCCGCCAGCAGATGCGGCGAGGAGCAGCCCGACTCGCCCACTGGGCCACGATGCTGCTGAGAAATACAAATGACTGTTGTCCCAAATCACTGCTGAACATTACAAAAATTTAAAATCCTGTCGATCCCTGAATAAGAAGTTGATTGACACAGTTGTCTTGTTTTTCCCGAGGAGGAATAAAAGGGGAAAAACTTGTAACACCCTAAGCGTGTGCGTGTGTGCGTGCGTGTATGTGGGTGTGTGAGAGAAAGAGAGATTCTTCTGTTTTGGCAACATCTTGGGAGCTTCTTTCTGTCCAGTGGTGGCATTGCACTCATGACAGTACCAGCCTGCGAGGTTGGTGCTGACTGCAGAGCCCGGTGGGAAGACGGTCCTTTCTCCCCAGACTCCGCAGCCGCTCTTCAATCCGGCCCAGTAGTGGACACAGATCCCTGGGCCGTCTCCCCCACAGCGACCGCCTCCTCCTGCGGGGGGGACTCCTCCTCCGCCTGCCCCCGGGACGTGACGGTGGTCTCGGGGGAAATGCTGTGAGGCCCCTCCAGAGGCACACAGCCTGGGTGGTTCTTGCGAAAGTGCTGGTTGAGGATGGCCTGGAAAGGGAAGCTCTTGCCGCAGACGTGGCAATGGAAGGGCTTGTTGCCCGTGTGCTTGCGGATGTGATACTCCAGCTGATCCTTGCGGGTGTACTTCTTCCCACACATGCGGCAGACGAAGGGAGTGATGCCCATGTGCAGGCGCATGTGCCGGTCCAGGCTGCCCTTCTGGTTGAAGGATTTGGCACAGTAAATGCAGGTGAGCCGTGGGTTGTACCGGAACCAGCGCTCCGACACTTCCTGCTCCCGGAGGTACTCCACGTAACCGCTCACTCCGATCATGGCCGATTCCTCCCCCTGCCCGGGAAACGACACACATTTAGAATAACCAGCAGCTTAACACAAAAAGAAGAGAAGACGGTCTGCTGCTTCTTCCTCTAAGCCCCACTCAAGCACTGTCAAACCTAGAAATCAACAGCACTGATGTCTTCAACCTCAAGCACGCATTTAAGTGCTTAACAGGAGCCCTGGGGCTGGAAACCAACAAGCAATCAATTAGAAACCTCTGCTACACAGCCCCTTCTGCCAAGCCACTCACTGACATGTGGGGAAGGAAATACTGCCTTTGTCAGAAGGGCACTCAGCCACTGATGGAGTTGTGGACCAAATGGGTCAATACTCTTTAATGACAATGACGATTTCTTTCCCCTTAAATTTGGGTCAGTTTCACTATATTCTATGTTCACTATGTTCTACTTTGCTTATTCAGTGTTAAAAAAAACCAAAAGCCAACTGATGAGCTTACAGTAAAACAAAGCTGGAGTAAACTCCAGGTCACATCTGAAACTCTTCAGGTGTCGTTTCACGGGGGTTACTTATTCAGGTGTCACACAGGCTTCATTTCATCATCGTGTTTGACTAAACACTTATGCAATCCATCGACTCCCGTGTCGTGGCAGGGGAAGCCACAGCACACAGCTAAGATGCCTGGTCCAGGACACGCGGCCAGGGCAGCAGGCCGCTTTCTGAAGCCACAAACAGCCAAGGGCTGCACCGCCCTCGGGCAGCAACAGGCACTGCTTTCTGGAACTTTTCGGAGCTATCACATCCAAACAAATGCAGGCAGGTGGTCCCTGAATGCCTCCGTGTTGCAGGATGCAGCGTTTGCATCCCAAGCCCGTGGCATTTCCTGACCATGCCAAACACAGACACGCACGCAGCATAAGCACAGGAGAAGCTCTCCCCTGGCAAGCAGGGCTGGGCACGTGCAAGCTGCAGTGTAACCACGTCAGGTGCCCCAGAAATAGACTGCTGAAGCAGTGGCAAGCTGCAGGGAACTAAAGGAGATGCACCACGCTGTGGTACTTTGCTCGCACTCTGCCACCAGGCAGGGATTAAAGGCAAACTATTTATAGCACCAGTACAGGAACACCAGAAGAGTGAAAGGTGATGATACTTTCCGGGATACGTTGAAGCCTGCAGTTCTAAGGTTGAGGCCATCTCACTGCAGAGAAATAACGGCAGCTTTTCCATTCTTGGAGCTAAAATTGCTTTTTATGTCACATTTGCCCTGGAGGGTTAGTTTGACCTGAAATTTTCTAGATGAATTCTGAGGACACAAAACAAACCTTCAGCAAAATAGGAACAAAAAGGTGTCACCTGTTTTTCTGAAGGGTATTAGGAAGTTAGCAGACACAAAAGTGTGATTTTTATTCCTCGCTTCACTCGGTCTTACTCAAGGTCAGAGCAGCCTGCTAACTCCTCACCTGCTTCCAGCAAAGTCATTTGATTATGAACTGACACATTACTCATGTGTCAGGAACATGAGAGTCGTACTGCACAGAGCTGGGTGATGCACTTGCACTACAGTGTATGCAAGAAAGAAACCAGGCAAAGGACAAAACAGTACAAAGCCACAGCTGCCTGACGCTCCACCCAAAAGCTTGACTGGGGTAGTACTGGGAGGGCTCTGGGGGATGGTGTTGGTACCAGTAGGAAAAAGCTCAGATGTCATCACCCCTCAGCCTTCCACAGAAGCCAGCTCACACCTCCTCCTTCAGCTCAGGCATTTGCTGTCAGTGCTTTAGCAGCTACCGCTCTGCAGGTGAACAGTTTCTCCGCAGGAGCTGGTGGCCTGCCCAGAACAAGGGCTGGCACTTATGCCCCTCAGACAGCAAGAGAAACTCCTCGTGTTTTGCAGGCATCTGGACGAAATCCCAAACAACACACAGGATCGGTTTCGGATCATACACTGATGGCATGTATTCTGAGCGTGGGCGACTGAACCCTTTGCGACAGCAAACGGCTCTTGTTTCTCAAACAGCACTGCTTGTAAATGCAAAATATGACATGTCACAGCACAGTCCCCTTAACCTTCAATGACAACGTTTACTTGCAAACTTCTGGAGCTGCCTACCTGGGAACTGGGCTGCTTGGGCTCATCCATCCGCCCGGGAGACTCGCTTTTTGATCTGTACCGCTCAGTCACAGCAACCATGCTGCCAGAAGGGCTAAATCTGTGGGGTGGGGGAAGAGCGTCAACGGAGTTTTTAATGGGCATCAGGTCACTACGGTGCGTAGAACAACGGGTGAGCAATAGAGGCACCTGAGTAACATCTCTTCATCCTCACCAGCTAACACACAGGAGGCGGAACAGCGCAAGTATAAAGGAAAAACCAAGTCATACTGGTCTGTAGTTTCAGTCTTAACATCTGAAAAATAAAACTGAGTCATTTGGCTTCCAGTTCAGTAACAGAGCTTTTGGTCGCTATTGCAAACAAATCAATTGATATGGGCCTGGTGAACTCTAAGGGAGAAGAAACCATTTGTCCTCACGTACCACCCTCATCCTCCTCCCCCTCTGAGACACTCCACAGAAGTGATGAGGTGGGTCCCAGGTAGGAAACAGCGGAGAGCAATGCAAAAAGAGATGCTCAGGGCTGGATGAGCTGTGGAAAAGAGGTAAGAAGCTAGGAAAGGCTTCCTCCCCCACAGGCCAGCTCAAGAGTGTTCCCATAGACTGCTTTCTTAAAGTGACAGAATAGCCACTGTTTCTGGGTTCCTCCATGGGAGCAGAGGGACTGAGATGGAAGAGCACAGAGGCACATGAGAAGGGAAATCGCCCACAAACCCATAACCTCCCAGACACAAACAATCCACCCTTTATCAGCTCCACTGTTTGGTCTGAGCTAAGGGCAAGAAAACAAGTGCAGGAGTTCAGGGGAAGCGGACGGTCGGAGAAACAAAACGCAGGGTGTTTCGTTACCTATTACCAATAAAGGCTTTCTGCTCTTTCATACAATCAAAACAACAGTGGAGGCCAAAAGCCCCCCCCCCCTGGCAGCTTCAGAATAGGTAAACCCATGATCTGCTGCTGTCTTGGGCCACCAGGAAGCAAATTTCCTCTTGTCAGCTGGTGGCCAGCTCGTCCCTAAAGCAGAGCCAGCCACCGATTCCCAGCCCGGAAGGCATCGTTACAGCCGTGGTACTTTGGGTAACATACTGTACACAACCTCGTTGATTCCAGTGCTGGGTGTGGGATCTGCTGAGGATGAACTCCAACATCTTTTTTAGACAAAAATCTCACCACAGCTGGAACACTGAGACATAGAGATTCCAATCTATACATCTCTAAGTGCTAAAACTCCAGTTCCCAAGTTAGCCTGCACCTATAGAACCTGGTCTGATCGTGATCCAGCCAAAACACTATAACCAAAACCAAACACTCCCTAGCACAACACAAGAATTCCCTCAGCGCTTCAGATGGCCACGTGAAATATTAGGGGAAATTACTCAAAATGAAACGATCCAGACAAGTGAAAATCTTGCTCAGTACAGCCGAGGTCAGTAAATAAGCTGGAGAAAACTCACCTGTCAATCTCACTGCTGGTCGGCCTCACCACTTTGGCCCCGGAGGACCCTAACGCGTAAGTCTCTTGGCTCAGTGACCCATGGCCCGTGGTGTCGATGACCATAGCAGTGACCTCCTCAGCACTGCTGCCATCTTCTCCTGACGGCTGATTCTCTGCCCCCAGCCACTCCTCCAGGTTCTCCGTTTTGATGCGCACTCCTCCCAGCACCCGGACGTCATCGTCATTCCGTCCCCCGCGGTCTCCGACTCCGGTCTCGACATACCACTGTCCCGCTCTGTTAATCCGCAGGATGGGTTCCCTGCTCTCCACGTCCGAGCTCTGCTCGATTATCTGGGGGCTGGTGGACTCGGCCGGTGGGCTGAGCTCCCGAATGTCCAGCACTGTGCTAACCTGGCCCAGGCGGCTCCCTTTCAGGGTGTTGTGACGGGGGCTCAGAGAACGGTTCAGATTCGGCGTCACCCGGTGAGACTCCGGGGGTCTCTCCTGATGTTTCGTCCTGGTCTGGCTCAATTCTGCTTCCACCTCCGCCACGTTGATTTTGAAATGAATTCCCTCGAGAATCTGCGTGCACTTGTCGATGATGTGCTGCATCTGCAAGAAGCTGGCGGCCGTTAGGTAACTTATGATGTCGGCCAGCTGCAGACAGATCCGACCGGTGTAGCAAAAGGAAAGGAGCTGCTCAAAAACAGACGGGTTCTTGATGACGGAGATGGAAACGGTGCTCATTTCGTTCAAGGACATGTGGTCGCGGAAGTAGGGCGAGCTGGCAGCCAGCACCACCTTGTGAGCGCGGAACGCTTGCCCCTGCACGTTGACCACGATGTCGCACAGGCGACCCTGCATGCGCAGCTGATTCAGGTGGCTCAGGACAGAGTTACTGAAGTCAGGAATCTCCAGCTGAATGTTCCCACTCTTCTCCATGGCTGTGTCGGTTGCAGGTGTACAGCCCTACTGGCAAAGAGAGACAAACGCCGTTAACAGAGCTGGGCCACCATTTGCATTTAGAACGTCTTTCATCTCCTTTCATTCCACGTGAAATATTGGAGGTTTTAGAGAGCTTTTCCAGCATTGAATTTACAAATGGCTCGCAGCAGTTCTCTGATCTTTACGTTCTGTACACCACCTTTTACAAACGTTATGTTAGAACAGTCCCTGACAGATCCTCAGTCCCGTTCCCTGCGGCTTAAGTGCTCTAAACAGTTCGCTCCCTGAGCCTCAATAAAAGCACATTTGCATTGTAAAAAGAACATAAAAAACGGCTCAGGTTCTAAAAATAGGTAATGATTGCATAATGGATTAAAATACTTAGCACTTCTACCTTCTAAGCACGTTGATAGAGGAGAGAGCAATATTGTTACAACGATGGCCCTTTACAGGACAGGAATCAGGAAGGAGAATCTGTCTCCACTGAGATGCCCTGAAAGCTGACCTGCACGTATTTGGACCGAAGGCATCTTAGTTATATCAGTAAAACCAGCACTTCCAACAGAGGGCAGAAAATATACAATAGGAGAAAAAGAGCAGCATCCAACTCTGAACAGCAACAGATCGGACTGTCCACTGAGCACAAATGACTGTGAAAAAAAAAGGAAGCTAACGTGTGTGCAGCTAGAGAGACTGCATGCAGCAAAGTATGACTCCTGAACAATGGGGATTAGCAAACTCGCTCTCTTAGGTTTTGTGTTGTTGTTTTGTTTTGCTTTTATTTTAAATAAATCATCACATTTCATTTTGGCACAGTCTGAAAAGGAGCCCTGACCATATATGGTAAAAATTCAGAACGGTCCAAAATTAGATGTAAACTCTCAATAAAAAAAAAATAATAAAATAAAGAAGGAAAAAAAAGGAAAAAAATAATCTTCATCAAAGACCACTTCTGGCATGAGCAGCTTCCAAGCTGGATGGCATCTGCGCGTCAATCAGGCCGGGTGCTGCAGATATCAAAACAATTTCAGGCAGCCCAGGAATATCGAGGCTGATAGTTCCTACTCTGAGATATCTCCCAATCAAAGGCACTAACACATGCTTCAGCTGAAGCAGACGTGCCTTTGAAGGACGGGGCTCTGGAGCTTCAGCAGTTGGGGTTTTTTTTCTTTCATGCAGGATAGTGCATGTTCGTATGCCAAAACAGACTTTGTGCAAACTTGGCAAAATATGTTACTAAACCTGAAGCTGCAGAACAGCCTGTCAATCTTCTGGGGTTGTGCAAAGGGATTGCTACACGGCAGGACGGATATCTACAGGGCGGATGAGATCAGAGCTGCATAAAGCTTCCCAAGGTGCAGCTTAACAATGCCACATCTGAAGGCTGCTTCTCCCCTTCGCTAGCTTCGGAGGAAAGCACCAGAACCCACACGAAATGAGGAAGTAAATATCACACAGGTCAACACGGCGTTAAGAGCAGAACTTCAAACACACGAAGCGTGGTGAAATAGCAGAGCTGCTCTTACCTGTAACATCAACAGTAACGTGCACCAGGGAGGAAGCGGGGCTGGCGTCTTTCTGTTTTCCTTTTTTCTTCTGAGGTTGTAACGTCCGAAAACTTTTTGCCCCCTTTGCCTTTAGAAGGAAAAAGGAAGAAAGAATGTAGCATAGAGGAATAGGGCTTTTCCCTGCCGGAATCAAGAATGTCAGGTTTTGCTGTCGCGTTGTGCTGGAGAATACAGCTGCAGTATTAGCTAATACACGACGTCCCACCCCAACCCGCAGAGCCAAGGAAATACTGAGTCTTATCAAACTGATCTTTCCCCACCGCCTGTTCTGTGCTCGCACTGCATGGACGGTCATTAAAATAGGAAAATGGAAGTGCAGATAATCCAAGTCAAGTCATTTCCTCTCATACGTGGCCGGTATCTCCGGCCCCAGCCCTGCAGGCATTGAAATGCACAGGGCCTTACTCATGTCAGCCGTTTCACTTACACCATTAGAAACACACAGCTGAAATCACGTCAAGTATGTGCAAATGTTTACAGGACCAGGGGCCTGTAATCACATAATCTTCCCAGCCACCGGTTTCTAAAGCAATGAAACCCAAAGCACTCTCTTAACAAGGCAAACAGACTCTGGCAGGAGCGTGGACGGCACACATTGCACAGGGAGCACAGGGCTGGGACACCTGGGCCCGGTCAGGCCTGCAGGGCTGCGGGCAGGCCTGGCACACACAGGGGACCCTGAGAGTTCTCAGAAAGAAAAAACAAAAGGAAAAGTCAGCTGCTGACCGCTGACGGGGGCTGTGTGCGGCCGGGGTCAGGAGTCAGCTGCTCCCTGGGGAGCTGCAGACTTGTGCGCTTGCTCCGAGGGCACGGACACATCTCTGCCTCCAACGGCAGCTCCGTACCGAGGGAGCAGCGATTTGTGACACGTTTTGGGGACAGCCTGAATTTAGATGGTGGGGAGGCGTAATCTCCCTGCTCGGCTCATGTCAGAGGACGGATGCTGAGCACGGAGGTGGGGGATAACGAGCTTACAGGGCCGGCAGCACCAGCAGCCTCTGCGTTTCCTGGCACTGCACAGCACGCTCCTCACCTGGAGGATAAGTGGGATCTCCTGCTGAGTGCTGCTCTTTGCAGGGAGCGTGCTGAAGACGCTTGTCTATTTTTAATACAATTCAAAGCGTCAGCAGCTATGATTTGGGCTTATCTCAGAGCACCTCTTGCACCCCCACGGGGTGACTGCCACAGCGGGGTGCAGCAGGACCCCCCCAGCAGCATCAGGGGGGTCACACGGGGGGTATCTGTTGTGCAGAAGCAGTCGGACCTGGGCGCTGGATGGGCCCGCTGCCAGGAAACGGTCAAACTCGGGAGACCAACATCTCCCGCGTCAGGAAACGTGGGCGGTAATGGAGTAGAGCTGAGAAGAGCTGCGCCTCGGGCCCGAGGAGGTGTGCTGTCACCGGCAGACCCGACGGATTCAAATCCAGACGGGACAGCAATAAAATCCTTCACAAACCCGCCGTGAGGGCTGAGGAAAGAGCTCTGGGATCACCAAGTCCACCCCCAGCGCTGTCCCTCAGTGCCACATCCCCACAGCTCTGCAGGGACAGTGACCCCTGCTTCCCGGGACGCTGCCTCACGTCGCCCATCCCTCAGCCACGGGCGAGCTGCACAAAGCTCGCTTCCCCCCCTCCTCCTCCTCACAAAATCGCCAACTCAAGGCCTCTTCTCCAGGAATGAGGCAATGACGGTTCATTCGTAGCCCTCCACGCTACCCCTCCTCTCCCCACCTCCCCCTGACGCGGCCCCGTGCCCATCCCTCGGGCGCTGCCGCTGTCCCCCCCTCCCGCCTCCCCCGGCTCCTTACCGACGCGGCGGGGGAGAAGCGGGCGGTGCAGCGGAGGCCCCGCCGGGGCTGCCGGGGGCACGGCGCGGCCGCGCTGTCACGGGCGGCCCCGCTCCCCCCGCCCCGCCCCGCCCCGCCCCGCCGCCACCGACCTCCCGGGGGTGGGCGCGGCCCCGAGCGCCGGCCCGGAAGCGAACCCCCCCCACACACACACACCCCGGAAGAAAATTCCCGCCCTCTCTGCCTCGCCCAGAGCAGAAGGAGGGGGCGGTCACGTGAGCCACTGGGGTTATATAAAGGGTGCGCGGGCTCGCGGCCTGCCTTTCCGCTTCCTGCGCTGAGCGAGGTACGGTCTCGCGGTTGTGCGTGGCCACAAAGGGCGGCGAGCGGGGGCATTCCGCCCAGCCCCGCTCCGGAGCGGTCGGAGGGCGGTGTGGAGGCACCGCGGGTCGTTGTTGGTTCGCGATGGGCGCTGGAGGAGGAGGATGGAGGCGGATTGCGGCCGCGGGGCCGGACCCGGCGCGCCCGCTCTGAGGGACTGCGGGGCCGGGTGGGAGCGGGCCCTGCGGGAATAGCAGCTCCGGGCGGAGCGAAGCGCCCGGGCGAGGCGGCAGCACCAGCGCTGTGCGTGTTGCTGCTCTCCTTCAGGGCTTCCAGCAGATAACTTGGCGTGGGGGGCTGTGCAGAGTGCGGTGGTGTGGCGGCATCCTGCAGTGCGCGAGTGGTGTTAGTTGGGTGAGGAGAAAGCCTCGCTGTGGGAAGCTGGGAGTGAGGAGGTGCTTGTAATGGGTTTGCCGGCAGGGCTCCGCGACGCCTCGGACCTCCTGTGTTGCTGGGGGAGTATCAGAGCTTCCTTAGCTTTCCATGTGCCCGCGCGTGATGAAAATTATGTTGGTAGGGACATCTGAGAGGCTGATGAGTGCCAACATATCTGAGCTGCACATGGATTGGGATGGGGAGGCGTTCCGCGTGGCTGGAGCGCAGTGTGTTTAATATCTGCCGGACTGCAGTTGGAGCAGTTCAGTGATTCTGTCTCGTTCCTGCTAAAAAAGTCCTAGGGCTAGCAGCTATTTGTGTGGGTTCGTCTCCGAGTTGGTGCCCTTTTGAGTAAGGGCAAGCTCAGGGCGTTGCTTTGTCTTCTGTTTCTTTTTCAACGGGAACGTGACTATATTCTCAGTCTAAGTGGAAAAGCTAACACGTGCTCTTTTGTTTGCAGTGTAAGATGGCTCAGTTGTGCTCCTCTCTGTTCTGTGGCTTTGAAAGAGGTGAGTGCTGTTTTTGGAATGCAGAGTTTCAATTGAAAAATAAAATGTACTTTGTAGGTGCACTTAAGAGTCATCCTGACCAGTTGCTTAATGTCTCAGGAAACTGCAGGATCGGTGTAAAGTGATTCTGTTGTCTTTTCAGGCAGTTTTCATTCTGCTACTGGGAAAAGCCACGTGTTCCTTTGCTGAGAAGTGGATTTGAGGCTCCTGGTTCTGGAAAACTAATTCAGTTCCTAACCAGACCAAGAGTACACTAGATATGTATGAGTTCATTACTGATCATTACTTCACCACTCACACCAGCAGATTAGAGAAAAGTGCTTGATGCATATTTGTAGGAAGGTCCTGAATTTGTGATTAATTTGGAGAGCCTGTGATGTCTTCAGTATTGGAGTAGTGGACAGAAGTGATTTCTGAAAACTTCGTACTGAGGCTTTTTTTCATGCCTGCTGTCACTGCTCAGTGCTCCCTAGCTCTGCAGACATCTGATGTCCCATCTCTTTTAGGAGAAGATGCTGCTGAAGACTTGATGCTGCTTCACAAGGTAAAACTTACTGAAAAATTAAACATTTAGGGGCTTACTGTTCAGATCTCATTCTTTATTTTAATGATCTCAGTAGGCAGACTGCATTCTCTGAGTTGAGTTAATCCTCTGGTGCCACAATGATGACTGTATAGTTTGCTACTCTTGACCAAGAAAATGATGAGAGCTCATACCACCATAATTTCTATCTGAGGCACAGCAACTTAGAATTCACCTTGATAAAATATTTTGACCTTGAATTTACTTTTATAAGCTTTTTCTCTTCCAGGATTTGAATAATATGCTTACAGAAGGATCATCCCCTGGTAAGAAACTTTGTGAAATCTATGTCTGGGTTTCTTCTGTGTAGCTGCTGAATGTCTGCAGTGCAAAGTGTGGAATGCATAAAATGGGATGGATTAATTACACAGAAATGGGTACTTGTTAGTATTACAAAGACTCTACAAAGATTTTTTTCATGTTTATTTTGCTTTATTTTGAGAATTTGAGCTTTCTGAAGTCGTTGCTAGATGGCTGCTTGATACTATTACAGCAGAGCAGATACAGTGATGATAACATAGTTCAGCAGATTACCTCATGATGAACAATGTTCTGTCTTTCGCTCCTATCTGATGTATCTAGCTCCTAGATTCGGGGGGATCTAGACTTGATGAAAGCTGAGGGAATCTGATGTTGTTCTTTTGTTGCAGGTGCTGAAAAAAGCCACTGGATGAGTGTGCAAGGTAAATATTGCCTTAACTGCAGCTGCACAGACTAGTTTTCTGCCCCTGACCTGTGAAAAGGCTGTGTGTGATGACAACATAGTTCAGCAGATGACTTGTGATGATCACTCTGTTTGTCTTTCGCTCCTATCTGATGCAGCCTCCTGTGCCTTGGGGTGACTGGCAGACAGCTCATGTGGGAAGCTTGGGTGGAACACTGTATTCACTGTGCTGTTCCTTTGCAGTCTGCCCTGCGTAGAGATGGAAGAATGCTTGTGTCCAGTGAAGTTAATTTACTGATGCTGGTGAAGATGCTGCCTTTGTAACTGGAGGTAACGGAACATGTTTTAGAAGGCTGCTATGTTTGACTGTGCTGTGCTTGTGGACTAGGTTAATTACAGTGCTGCATTTGAGCTTGCATTTGGGGATGGAAGTATTTGCAAAACTATCTTGTTTCTGGAGGATTTGAAGCAAAGATACAAGTACTTAGTATGCCTTATGGTCCTGTATGCTTCCTAGTAAGTAACTTGGGGAAGTGTTGAGGATTTCTGTGATGTTCCTGCTGAGACTAAATGCCTTGACCAGGAAATGCAGCAGTACGAATTTAGCATGAGATGCTTTTTTCTGATTTAGTCTGGCTTTGCGTGTTGTTGAGGTCGCTACATTGAGAAGTTTTTGCTGCTTTTTGCAATTCCAGCAGTTGAGGAGCAGCATCCCAAAAATGCTGAGGAGATCTGGGAGATAGATTTGGGCTCCCTTGTAGAAGATGAGTGTGTTGCAGTCTGCTGTAGATGATGTTGAATCAGGTCTCTGATCCCAGTGAGGATAAAACTTGACTAAACACTGATACAGTATTTGACTGAGGTGGTTGTTCTTGAGCGAAAGATTTTTGATGGATCACATCTAATAGCAACTTTTCCTTTGCAGGCTTTGGAGGCGTTTCTCATCAAGATGTAAGTACTTGTTTTAAACTTTGAGTAGTACCATAAAAAGCCTAGAGTGTGCCTGTGAAATGAAATACTAAGCTGACAGAGGGGGAAGAGGGCAGTGTTAGCTGCTACTTGCATTTCAGCCAAACCATGAGGATGTGTAAGAGGAGAACTGCTGGATAAGACCCCATCCTGCATGAACTGGCTTTGCTGAACTGCACATGTGCTTGTGAAATCGTTAGTGGCACATCTGAGTCCATCCTGTTCCCAGAGCATAGCCTAGAGCAGGTAGCTGTCCAGTGACTGGGTGTGTAAGCTGCCTGTGTGATGAGACGTGAATACCCTGACTTCAATCATGGAGGTCTGCAATTAGCTCTATCTGACTGCAGGCATCTGATTAAATTTCATTCTTCTGTGTTTGTTCTTTGTGAATTTCTGACTGCTTTTTTTTTTCTAGTGCAGTTTTGGAGTTGGGAAGTGGTGCAGTTGGTTGTGTTAAAGGCAAAAGTGAGTAGTTAATGACTTTGTATTACTGGTCATTACTGTGTGCAGTTGATGGCAGCCAGCAGGCTTCACTTACCAAGGTACTGGGAATTGAATCTCACATTTAAGGCTCCAATTACTTGAATACTCCGTGAAGACTGATACTTCTGCAGGCAGGCTTGGCATGTCTTACAGGGTTGTAATGATGTTGTCAAATGTCTGACCTGAAACTGCTAATGTAGACTGCTCTTCACTGAAAAACCCTGTATCTGACAGCAGCTGTAAGGGTGGTGGTAATAGATTTTCAGTAACTTGAATTCTGTGTGGCAATGGATATAAAGGGGAACAACAGTTCTTGGAGGCTTTTATGGAAGTTGATCTCGAGTGACTGTAGAGAAAGTGCTATCTGCTTTTGAATTGGAGGAGAATGCTTTGGAGGTAGCTTTGCCTCTGGGGTGGAGTTGGTGGAACATGAGTGCTTCTGTCTGCCATCACATGAATGGCAGATGTTAACCTACTGATTGTGTTTGTAAGCACCAGCAGCTTCAGTCCGTGTGTGGCACCACCAAAGACAGTGACAATTTCAACAGAAGGAAAATGGGGTTTTTGGAAGTCCTGTGGTTGTAATACAACACTAGTTTTGTACTGAAAACCTACTTTCTTGTGTTTATTTTAGATTTGAGAATGGAAGAACTGCCCGAGAGTTTGTGACAGATACTTATGTGCTTGGTAAGCTCTTCTCAATTGCCATAAGATTTTTACTGAAATGTGTAAACCAAATGAAATATATAACTGCTGTGTACTGCTAGAGAGATCTCATTGGTTAGATAGAATGCCCAAACCCAGCAGTGCAGGGCCTGCCTTGATGACTGCTCCTGATGGAAAACAGTATGATTAGTTACTGTTTAACTGTTGGCTGGTTAAATTATGCAGTGGGTTTTTGCAGGGATTATCACTGAATAATCCAGTTAAATTACTTGTCTCAATGGCAAGGTGTGTTTTTAGATGATGTGAATGAGGATATGGTTGAGGCAGAGTCTGAAATATTGAGCCCTTCCCCTAAGGAGAAACAGCAGTAACAACGTTAAGCTTCTCTGAGCATGTACTGTTCATGATGATTAGTTCAAAGCAATGGGAATCTCTCTGAAAGAAACTGAGGAGCACTCTTGATCTGAAACAGTACATGCATTCAGACTAACTTGAAACACTGCCAAGAGAAGTGTTCATACAAAAATGCGTTGTTACAGAGTTGAAGGGAAAGTGTGTGAGAAATAACACCAACTTGGAGTTAAGTTTAAACTTAAACTGTAGTCTCTGGGTAAACTTCATGTCTTCTGTTTGTATGAGGAAGAGGCTGGGCCACAGTGGCTCAAAACATTTTTTTTATTGCTTAGTGTCTTCACACAGTAATAGTAAAAGTTGGGTCAGTGGGAACTACTTAAGCCAATGCAATGTTGACAGTTTAATAGAGCAGGATGCACAACAGCAAGCATACAACTCCTGTCATAACACTGAACTGACACTACCACTGCTGCACACTTGAAATGGAGGAAAGATACCCTGCAGCTGGTGAAAACTATTAAGAGTAGTAATCTTGCTAATGTTAGAGGTACACAAATTTAGGGTCAAGTGTAAGTAGTTTGCTGTAGCACTTTGTTCCAGTGGTAAGTTTCATGGGGTATTTTAGATACCAACTCATTCCAACAAAATGACTTCTGTGGGGACAAGTATAGCCAGCTACGCTTTTTCTGATTCCTCTGATGTTAGGCAGACTGTATTTCCAGTTTATTTAGGATTTATAAGCTTCTTTAACATTGTGTTAGAAATTGTAGTTGGCAGCTGACAGCTGAAGTGCAGCCTTCTTGCAGGTTAAAATTAGTTTAAATAGGAGTTGCTACTTATAAACCCACATATAGTGATATCTTAACTCTGAAATGATTTCTCTCTTTCTCAGGAGAGGACTGCTGTCTGCCACCCCTCTGGGTAAGATTGCACAGATGAATTCTCTCTTCTGGGAGCATTGGTAGCCACTGATGAAACTTGATTCTGCCAGATGAATGTCTGTGATATTACCACTTCCGTTCCATTCTTTCTGAGGTTACATAACTGCTGAGAGGAGCTCTTGGCGGTTGTGCCAGTGCATGCTAAATGTGTTTTCCTGCTTTAGGTGAAGGTGCAACTTTGGAACTGTTTGAGGAACCAGAAAGGTGAGTGTGACTATTAATAAAACTTAGTTGCTGGAACAAGTGATGATTAAAACCTTAGCTTGAACTCTCTCACTGAATGGAGATGAAAACCTAAGGTCTGAGTTGTTCCAGGAAGCTTCTTGTACTGGTTTCTTGCCTTGTAAAAGTTCTTATTCCTTAATAGGTGGAAGACCCCAGGATAATGGGTTGCACTTGCAGAAACAGCATTAAAAAAACTTCGGTAACATTGGCTTCAGTCGCTGTAAGAAGCAAATAAAATCTTGTAAACTCCACCTGCTGTTGTGAACTGCTTTCTGATTTGATTGCTTTCTATGGAATAGCTCTGGAGTATTTGATAAAAGCTGCAAATTCTCGGGCAGGGAGCAGACTAGTTTAATGAAATGCTAGCCCTGCAAGTGTTGTCTGCTGTGGGATGTAACTAATACAAGTGTCAAGGCAGACCTGAGCAGTACCTAGGTAGGCTTGGGTGAAGTTTAGGAGAGCAGTAGATTTCTCACTGAATCACCTTATGGCTTGGTTTCTGTTAACTCTTTGCCATTGGATTCAGTCTGAGCTCATTGATGGCATTAGTATGGAGAGTGACAGCATCCAGCCTCCACGAGGAAGGAGAGTACTAGAAGAGATGGGAGACTTTGATAATCCTATTTTAAAAGTAGAGATGCTTACATGGCACTAGGGCCTCTTAAGGCAAATCTGTTACCAGAAGTCCTTATTGCTATTTCTGAGAAACTGGTGGTTTTCCCCCATCTTTTTGTGAAGTCAAAGGAAAAGATCTATGAAGAAGTTGCTCTCCATAACACTTGAGCTGTTGGTGCAGCACTTTTAACAAGTAAAACTAGGCATCTACTCTCCTACAGGAATATTTTCAGATGTGTCCCCAGAGTTTTTCATAAGGAGGAACAATATTGAGTTTCATCTCCCTCCCGCTCTAGCTGCTGTGAGCTACTTGAGTTTTTAGCCAGTGTAGATTCATCCTAGATAAAATGAATTAGATGTGTTCCTGTCTTCACATGCAAATATCTTTTGCAGTAAAGCAAAAGCCATTAATAAGGTGTTTCCATTCAGACTGATTAGTAGGCTTCCTAGTATTCTCTGCCTCCTGATTACTTCCTGAAATACCACACTTCATTGTGCCTGTTGAAGAGCTTGAAGGGACTGTCGTAGCCTGCTGTGTAAAAGAAGTCTTCATGAAATGGTTGGCCTCTGTTTCTTAGGAGTTTAGCCAAGACTTCGGCTTCTTCAGCATATTTATCTGGTGAGGCAAATCCACTGAAGGACCTGGTGGAAGTAGAAAGAAAAGCTGTTTTCCATTTTGTTAGTAGTTCAGGCCAAAATCTGACTTTTTTTTTTTACAGAAGTGCAGGCGTTGGGAAGCATCAGTATTTGAGCAATTCTCATGCAGCTTGTTATTGGACAGCTAGCTGTCAGTGTGCTACATCTGAACTCCAGGCTCCAAGTAGCAGGGTATGTTCATTGGACAGCTTAAAGAGATGGTGCAATTAAGAATAGTATGGGCTCTTAATTCATCAGCTGCACCCGTGTTGCTTACCTGACAAAGATGGCTGCTGCCTTCCTCTCCTCAACAAACACATCTGAGTCGGTGGGCTGTGGTGGGGAGTCCTGATGTTCAAATGGCACAAAGAAGGAGATCTTGAAGTCTGCACAGCCAGACTTTACCAGGCACGTCACTGGCACGGTCATATCAATCTTGATTTCTACAGGAAGATGAAAGATGTTTAGTAAGCTGCGTGCAAAGCTTAAATTTCCCAAGCTGTTCATCCTGTTACACAGGGCCCTATGGGACTTAGAGATGAAGATATGAGGGTGGGTGTTAGACCTGTTTGTGTCTCAAGTCATGCGCTACCTTGAACTACTCTGCTTCCTCCCCAGTTAGTGTTTCTTGCAGTTCAAACCAGTGCTTCCTACCTTTCTCATTCTTCCCTTGGATGTAGTGGAAGAGCTTCCAGAAGCCTTGGCGCATCGCTTCCTTCTGGGTCTCTCCCTTAATGACAGTGCTGACCCACTTGGCTGTCTCATACTGGCGCAGTTCAGAATCCTTTGCCTGAGAGGCAGCAAAAGCTACAGTAATCATGAGATGAATACTAAAGATGACATTAATGGATAGCTGTTCTTCCCAAATCAGCACTGGAGTGTTGTGATTGGCAGCCTCAGGCAGCCTCATAGCTGCAGGCACAGGCAAACCCTTAGCATCAAGCTGACTTCACTGCAGAACTATGCTGTTCTCTCAGAACAAGTTGTTTTGGATCTACAAGTAAGCACTTTACAGTTAGGCATGAACAGCATTCATAGTAATGCTTCCTTAATGCTCATCAGAGAATCCCAAATCCACCTTAGCTCTGCAGTACCCTGGCTGTAGAGTATCTCCTCCCTTGACCTTTAGCAATTACCATGGTCTCTATTGAGCTCCACCTAGGGGACTGCAGATCCAGGGACAGAAACGTTTGCTTGAAGGATTTGATCATCTCGCTGGATCTGAAAGGCAGACACAGTTCATTGGCCTTTCCAGTCAATGCAGTACAAATGGAGTGTGAGAAAACAGTAAGGCTTTTCTGCTGAGCTTTGAGAGGTTTTCCTTCTCATCTCCAACCTGTCAGTAACACCTGCTGTGTTGAGAAGTGACTGGAAATGCACTTCAAAAAGGCAATTGAGCCTGAATTCCAAAAGGCCTTGCTTCCAATGCATACACTTAGTATATGAAGGCCTGAAATCTTTTTAGCCGTGAAGGATCCAGGAACAGAGAACCAGGGCCATGAAACCAGCTTTAGGTTGATGTTGAAATGTTTTTTTTTTTTAATATAAGGGTGAAAAGCACCCTTATAAAAACATTCCAGGCTGCTGGTGGTGATATCATTTACAATCTTTAAAGCATACATGAATGCACGTGCTGAAAAGTGCTTTCAGCTGCTGCTGTAGTTGTTGTAGTGCAGTAGTGAGTATCAGAATGATGTAACACGATAGTGATGCTAGAAGTTACAGGCACTGTCCCCTTAATATGCAGCATAACTGCAAGGTCAGCAGTTGGACCAGAAGGGACTGTTCCAGTCCTGTACGTTTTTTGTCAGTAGTATTTACAAATCATCAAAATAACAAGGAAGCAGGAATGCAATTGCTTTATTAGAAGCAAATGTGAGCTGTCTATACTGAAACCTAATACATGGATTTGTTTTATCCATCACCATCTCCAAAACCAAGCTGATAAACTTGGTTAGCATTTTATTTCTCTTTGCCACGCTTTGATAGGCAGCAGTTCTTTCCGTGTGCTCCCTGGGTACCCCAGCAGAGCAGTAAATGTTCCTCCATTGCAATTTCTGTGCCAGCTAGTTTGATAATGTCATTGCCACTCTCAGAGCTGCTGCTCACAGAACTTTTGTAACTTCATGACCAATATCATGACCACGTGCAGGAAAGAATTTTCAATTACATACATACAACAGTTCTTTCGGGGGAAGAGGGAGGAAAACAGGGCGAAACAAGTCTTCCAAGTATATGGAGTTGAACTCATTAGATGTACAGTAAAGCTTAGCTCTGGACTTTCTACTAATATGTTTCTAACCCACGAAGGCTTTTCCTATTGCTGTTAACACAGGGGCCGAAGGGACAGAAAGCACAGCAGGCATCACCACAGGTTACACTGATGCAACAGAGCCAGAAATGCCACTCCATGACGCTGTTAATTGCCCTGAAAAAGTGGAGAAAGTGGATGTACTTACATTTAGGTGAACAGGCTGTCCTAGCTTTGGAGGCTGCACACACCCACGAGATGCTACACGTCGTCGCTGTTTATTTTAGTTGGATCAGGCTCCACCCATGCCTCAGCCCTGCTGCAGGGGGATGCCGTGAGGAAAACCAGACCTCTGGGTCTCATTGGAGAGCTCCCACGCAAACGCTGAAAGCTCCACCTCCTGCCCACCAGGCAGCGTTGGGTGCGATGTGTGATCTGGCCCCATAAGCAGTTTCGCACCCTTTGTGTAAGTTGACTGCTTCCGTGGTGCTGTGCCTACCTAGGGCTGGGTCAGCAGTAGGTTTCACACTCCCAGGAGAAAGAACTGTACAAAAAATAGTGTCACACCCCTCCAACTCAGGTCACAAGGTGATGTCAGAGAATGAGAGCTTTTCCTTTTTAACCCTGGAGTGAAATGATGGGTGCACATCAGGCTGTAAACAGCTGAGACCATCCTCACGAGATTTCTGCTGACGTGTTATGAAAGGCACAGTGTTCTCTGATGGCTGGCTGTTTTGAACAGCATTGGAGGCTGGTCAGCCCTCTTAGCTCTTGGATATGTGCACAAAGGGGTTATACAAAGCGATTGTGAAATCCTATTGTGTTTATAGGACACAGAGTGAAGCTGGACTCTGTTTAACCAGCTGCAGCTCTAGACGTATTTAGGTGGCAGCAGAATAGGGCAAATTCAACTTCACCATTTCGATTTTGAGAACACCTCCCATGTTTCCCACACTTCGTGCAGATTCCGAGCCTATATGTAATGCCATGGAAATGGGGTAGTGTATTGAAGAGTTTACTAGTTGAGCCTCTTAGCACATGCTACGGCCTGAAAACGGTTCTCTGCAGGTCTGACACTTCCTATGGAGTAACCTTTCACCTGTTTTCTGCTTGGATCACATAGGAAAATCACCACCAAGGTATTTTGGAGAAGCAGAAGCTGTTAATTCCTGGGGTTTGCACTGGGGCTGCACTTGCTTGTGTAAGGTTAGGCATTACATAACCCTAAACCTGTGACCCTAAAGTCCCTGTCAAGGGTGTGCTAGTGGTTAACTTTCTCTAGAGTAGAGAAGGCCATGGAAAGGACTGCACCCCACCACGCCACTTCAATCCATCTCAACATTTAACCCTGCTCATATGTACGGAGGAGTATTGCCTCGAAAAGGAGGGCAACTAAAACGTAGATAAACACAAGGGCACTGAATTCTCGTTTTGTTTCTGAAGCAGAAAACAAACCCTCAGTCAGTATGTATGTGCCCAGCTGATGTTTCTGTCCCCAACAAGGAGCTAACTGTTCCCGGTGGAGTAGCCTGCGGTTTGAGAACAATCATCAGTGTTCCCCCAAGAGGTTGTTTTTCAACCCCCTCTTGTTTTTCATACGTGCATTGTGAGGACATGCCAGCAGTTGTGAAGGGCAGCAGGGCAGCCATGAGGACATGCATTCAGTACCTAACCGTACATGCACTCCTACTAAGTGATAGTGCAGGATGAGAGCTGGCACAGTTTTATCTCCATGGTAAAATCGGAGTATGCTGATCTGTAGCCATCGTCTGTTACACAAAAATAGCATAGAAGAGCTGTTTTGCACCTTGTGGTCACAGTAGTTTGCAGAACATACAGGCAGGGATGTTCAGCTGCATCCCTGTGCCATTGATCTGTCTGTCTTATCTACTACACTGGGAAAAACAAGCCATATCATAATAGAAGCTTACATGGACATCGATGTCTCCTTGTACAGTATACTTCTAACATAGGTAAAAGACTTGTTGCTAGCACAAAAGTCTAAAATATATTAATTTAACAGGCAGTATTCAATATCTCATACATATACATGGATGGGACTTGGCTGGCATTCTCTAACCAAAGCTACCAAATAGCAAAGAAAGCAATATTTTTCTGTACTGTAAGCTCAGGAAGTAGAAATGTGAGTAAAAGCTCGCTGGCACCATGAAAGTTTGCTGTTTCTGCTGCAACTTCGTATTTTCAGGAGGTACTTCTGTGTGTAACAGTGTCATGTACTTGTAAGTATGATATTTCAAGCTACCAGCTTCTACTGGATAAATGCAAGGACAGGTCCGTGGTACCACTGCTGTCCGTTTTTCCTCTATGTAGACTTCGCTGCACTTGTCATTAACAAGCCTAGACAAGCTGTTAAACAGCATGCCATAAAGCAAAAATGCTTAGGTTCTTTCTTGTCATAATGACAATCCCTGCTGCCAGATGTATGCAGGTGTTTTTAAGTCAGTTTTATTCCTAGGGTTGAGCACGCATTGCTTGCACAAATTGATGCATCTTTTCCTCTGTCACTGTAATTGTGTCAGCATTAGACAAGCTCATGAGAAATGCTTTGTTACCATATAGTTAATGATAACTTTGAGTCATGTTCTTCTAGCTGAGAAGTCTGTGTAGTGATATGAAAAAGGGGTGTAAGGAACAGAGAGGAAACATGCTGCTCACATGCTCCAAGCAGTCTTGCTTTCCTGACTAAGCCTCTCCCAGCATGAGCTGCCCTCCCACCGGATGATGATTCTGATTTAAAAGAACTGGGAATCTTCAGGTAGAAGTGCATTTGTTTCCACAAACATTTCTCAGTTGCTGCAGAAGCTCCTACTTCAAAAGAAGAGAAGTTAGGCATGTGTTGTTCACAGTTACTAAAAATAATGGTCTGAGTCTTTCTATGTGATTAGATGATCCTTGCCTAAATAACTCATCTGCCTAAAGAAACCTCTTGTCTCCTTGCTCTAAAGAAAGAGAAAACCTTCTAGTGAGTTCTGTTTTCTTCTTGTTTCCAGTAAGGGGATGGGAGTAACAAAAGCACCTTCTGAAGGAGCAGCTGAATGTACTGAAGTACCATTCTGAGAAGACTCTGTATTATCCCATTATCCCTTGTAAATGGAAGCTCTCTCTAATGAGGTGATGTTTGGACCTTGTGCTGTAACATTTTATGTCAGTACACCAATTGGTCCCAATTTGGTTAGCCTTCAGCCAGTCATCACTGGCTTTCTGGAAATGCCTGCATGGATTTTGTCCATGTGCTGTCTGCTTGTTACAAGGGATACATGAAACTATCACATCTCCCTTCTACCTCAAATAGATGACTCAATTGCTAAAGCAATTCTCGTTCTAACTTGATGATCAGTATTGTTTCTTCACTACATCAAGATAGCCTTCGAGAATGAGACAGCAGCTGTCCAATGGGAGCACTATCTAAAGTCTTTCCAACTGAGTGACTCCTTGCTAGAAGTTCACATCATCAGGGCTTGCATGGAACTGACTGATCTTGTCCAAATAAAAAGCATCCTACATCCAGCACCACTCCAGAGCATTCCTGACTTAGAGTTTTCTTGCTGAAGGTCAACATTTCTGAATCATTCATAGTTTGAAGGATTAATCCTAAATTAATCCTCTCAGCTTCCATAAAGAATCTCCCTAAAGCTCCTTCTCATCTGTCAATAGAGCCCAAAGAGAAATTGGAAGCTGTCTCAGCTTAATACACTGCTTTATTCACTTGGCTGCTTTCCAAAAGAGGAGCTATTTTTAAATGTTCAGGGATCTAGCTATCATCTGAACCACAAGCAATTACATCAGGAACCTCCTTCAGCCAGCATTAGGAGTTACTGAAATGCACAGAAAATCTTCAGTCCCCCTTGAGTGCTGGAAGAATATGGAGTGAATTCAGTCGGCCCTACCAATTTTTCCTCTTTCTGCTTTTGATAGTTTCCACAGAGAAAAATGAACATGAATCAAAGGGAATCATTTATCTTCGAGATGTTGTAGTGGTATTTTTGACTTTTTATAGAATTGTATTTAATGATTGTGTAAGACTGTCATGATAACAGCTATAGCCTAATGTAACAGAGAATATTCTCCTTTGCAAACACAACTCTGAAGATGAAATAGCCAGATACCAGTGGTCTAAGAACATCACTTAGAGCAAAAGCAGCTCTAAGGAGAACAGCTACATACTGATGGCTTCTTATCCAGAGGAAAGTCAACCATGTCTGAAAGTGCAGTGTTTGAAGTTATCAGTCATCCATACCATGAATAATGTTCTCCAGAAAAGAGGTGAATGAAGTTATTAACAACCACAGCAGCAACACGAGGCCTCGTACCTGCTAGGCTCTCCAGGAGGAGGCAGGCATTCAGCATCACCCTCAGAAAGCCGAATTTCTCTACCGACATCTTCCAGCAGTCTTGCAAGCAAATGTCTATTGCCCTGTCCTTAAAGGCAGAATGAGAGTGGTTCCACAATTTCTCTCTTTTGCTCCATCTTCCTAGTCTTTAAGGTCACGTCTGCCATTTTTCTTTGCCTGCTTTGACCTCCTACTTCTTTCTTTTCCTCCTTTCCCTCTCATTCTCAGCTTTCTCCATTCTGTGTGCTTCATGGATGGAGTGACAGCACCTGGCAGCTCTTCTGCTCGGGGCCTAGGTGCTCTTGACTCTACTCAAGGTGGTGTGATAATGGGGCAATCCCAAGTGTGAAAAATGCAACACACTGGTGTTAGTGATATGTGGCAGTAGGAAAGTATTCTCTGACTGAGGGCTTGTTCCTTGCAAGAGTACGGATTGTATCAGAACTTTTCCCACATTCTAAGGGTGGGGATTTTGGTAGTGAGCGTGGGGTATTGGTGGGCATTTTTCCTGCTTAGGTTATGCAGTAACACTTCCAGATAGGGCTTCTTGAAGAACCCAGTCTCTCTCCTTTCCAAAGATGATCCATCCAGTGCTGCTTTCTGCAGCAGATGGCACTGTTGTTTGTGTTCAGAGGTGAAGTTTACTTTAATTAAAAATTCCCTCAAACCCTCTTGGTTGCCAAGAATCCCTTCAGTACATTAATGGATCCATTGTATAGTGACAGTTCTCTGTAATTCCAGAGCCTTGCATCTGAATATTCTTTGGTATATCTTAGTGAACTGTCTCTGGGGCCATTAAATATTTAAATGCCTTGACATCTAGAGGTTTAACATCTTGGCACGTCAAACATCTTTTATGTGGCACACACAAGTGAATATCTGTGTCAGAAAAATCAGGAAAAATCCTAAATTAGGAAAATCCTCCAGGTTATGCTCAGTTCTAGAAGGGTTGAAGGGCAGTTTTCCAACCGGTACTGATATCCAGCTTTAACAGTTTGAAACACAAGCTTTAAATCTGAGAGCTCAGCACCTTTAGATTCAGAGCAGAGAAAATGAAGTAGATGTTCCATATAGGATAACATCACGTCAGCTCCTCAGCTATCATACTTGGTAGGTAGCCAAGAAGGTATTTAAGAGAATTTCATCACTTTCACCAGTGAGTTTCTGCCATCATTTTGGCTTTGGTACTTGCAGTTAGTTCTGAAAATAGGTTTGGGTCAGTGTATTGTCTTTGAAAGAAAAGTATATCTGGATGCATTTATTTACTTCAGAGACAAACAGAAGCAAAACTGTATTTTAATTATGCCCTAACAGAACTGCCTATGTGATAAGCTGAGAAATGGGAAAATCCAGATCTTTGGGGTGTGCTGGGGGAAGAGGGCAGAGGTGTTCAATTGTAGGCAATGTAGAAAATGTTGGAAATGTTAATGTGGCAACAGCAACAAAAAGCACAGCAATCTAACATCCTTAGGAGGCAAACTGGAGTACCTTTGGCTGACATACCTTAGCAAATCAGCCATCTGAATAATGCAGCAAGTTCTCAGTAGCTGTGTGAGTTCACCATGTAGGCACATGGTAACCCAGCTGCACAAGAAGTCTGATTCTTAAATGTTTATGACTCGTTTGACGTATGGGGTGATTTAGATAAGTTTTGACATTGATGTTCATTTATTTTCCCATTGGAAGAAAAAAATCTATAAAACCATATTTTTATTCCTCTAATTGTTTTGGAAAAATAGCAACTGTTTTTTGTTTTGTTTTGTTTTTTGTCGTTTTCATTGGTGTCCTTACTGTCCTCTGAGTTTTGGCACCACTGATACTTTGCCACTTCTTTCCGTGGTAACCGGGGAGATGCTTTTCCGGTCACCACGCAGTGCTGCAGCTGCAGACAGCCTAAACCTTTCTTCCTTACCCAAAATTTACAAAGCAAATGCTGGATTCTGTCCTGAATACAAGTTCCCTTGTTTGTATTCTGAATATAAATTTCCAGTGCCATTTGATGCTTTCTAAATGTGTATTCTTGGCAATAAACACACGCTTAGAGTGAGTATAAAGGAGAGGAAGTATTTTAAATGGCCACGGTAAGCTCATTTCTTCTTTCCCTCAGGGGGAGCATCATGCTTAGGATGCTGTACTCACATGCACATCTCTGGCACTGCTGATTGCTCAGCTGGTGTGTTGGGGTGGCAGGATTTTACTGGATGGACATAAGTAAGGCGTGAGTTTCAGCTTAATTAGACACTTGCATTGTTCCGTGTGAATTATCTTTTGTGCAGGTGATAATTTGCTGATGCCTGGAGGAGGAGGGTTAGTAATTATCCACTGTATTATGTACTACTGTGGAACTGAACCTATGCTGTCCTTTTTGAATAACTTGTCCACTTTTGAATAACTTGCACATCAGTTTGAGTTGAGGCGCAGCTCTTCTTCCTTGCTTCTAGTAATTACACAGAGCTTTGTCAGTGCAGATATCTGAAAGCCTTACTATCTTTCTTTACCATCGTTTCCTTAATTATGTTCTTTCTGAGGTAAGCAGCAATTGATGTGAAACATCAAACTAAGGACTCGGGGAGAGAGCCAGACAGTGACAGGAGTCAGAAATAGTGAGCATGGCTTAGAAGGATGCAGGAAGACAGTCCCAACCCCCAACCATTTCTGAACTGGGGAGGTAATGGACTGGGACCACTGTGACATTTCTCAAAACAGCTCTTAACCACACTAAGACTATTCTAACCCCTATAGACACTTCTAAGCCATATATCTCTTCTAAATTGCTTTAATATCTTTTAATCAGCTCTGAAGAGCTGTAAGGACAGCTTAGTGATGCCAGAGTAAGGCAACTGCCTCAAAACAGTTGTAATTTATACATTTTTAAATGGTCTCTCAACCACTCTTCTAATCAGCTTTAAACTGCCCCAGAATAGCTCTAAACATCTCAGAAGATTTATTGCCTTTAAAGTGCCTTGAACTTCCTGTAAACATTTCTAAAGATCTCAAAAATGACTCAAGTTCCTCCAAAGCTCCTCAAAAGCACTCTAAGCAGTTCTGAGAAGCTGTAATATCCACATAAAGAGTGCTAGGGTCTTCTAAACTGCCCTAACATCCTTCTAAACCTCCTTTAAGCAGCTTTCAGACTTCTCTGATCTTACCTAGACCCCCTCTATATCCATCTGAAAACCTCTGAAATTCGTCTGGGTGTCTGCAGTTCTTCCAAGGACCTCTGTAACTGCTTGGAGATGCTTTGAGGTGCTCTAAACCCCTTTGGACAGCTATGGAACACCTCGAGAGCTGTATTACACCCCTTCAAGGGCTCCAGGCAATCTTGTAAAATGATTTAACTGTTTCTAAAGCAGTCTGAAGTGCTACTAAACCAGTCTGGACTTTAAACAGCTCAAAAATCAGCTATAAACAGTGGTGAGAAGCTATAAACTCCTCTAAAACCACTCTGCCTCTCTGAAAACCCTCTAAACTGCACTGATCTAATCTAAATTCCCTTACACTGCTTTAAGCAGTGCTAAACTGGGACAAAATAGCTCTCAAAACCCTCTCAGTTTCCATGCAGCTGCTCTAAAACTCTTTTCTGCAGTTCTGGAACTTCTTTTCTAGAAATAAGCCTCAGTTGCATTTTGGGCCTTTAAAATTCAACGATGCCAACAGCTCCACACCTCTCTAAGTGTATCTAACTCCTCTAAAGCCCCTATAAACTGCTCTGATCTGCTCTGAGGATATCTGGAAAAAGAGTCTCAGAGAAATGAAAAATAGATGTGCTTTGTGACAACCCCTAATGAAGCCAAACAGCAGGAAAAGTGACCGCTGCATGTGAACAGCCCACAGGGAGCATATTTTGGAGTGGAGGAGGAATACCAGAGGCCCAGCCACCTCTGAGATCGTTATGTGACTACGTGAAAAATGCGGAGCACACAACAACAGGGGATTGTTCTGCAGGTTACACAAACATAATCGAGTTTTCTGTGCCTGGGCTGAGTTCTTCAGGGTCTTCAATGGTTATAGGGGAGGTGTCCCCCTACTCACTCTGGCCATGTTTGGGCACAGGTTTCCTGAGGACAGTCCACCTGCATTCTACCGACTGGTTACTGCGTTGGGCTCATGCTCCTGTTTCAAGGATGTTGCTCTTGTGGTCAGAAAGGATGCTTTTATCTGTCAGGCTGAGGGAGCTGGGATGGTTCAGCCTGGAGAAGAGAAGGCTGTGAGGAGATCTCATTGTGGCCTTCCAGTATTTAAGAGGGGTTTATAAAGAGGAGGGGAATCGACTTTTTGCAAGGATGGAGAGTGATAGGACAAGGAGGAATGGTTTTGAGCTCGGGGAGGGGAGGTTTAGATTGGATGTCAGAGGAAAGACAGAGAAAGAGTGGTGCGTGACACCACAGAGAGAGTGGTGTGGTGCTGGAACAGGCTGCTCTGAGAGGCTGTGGATGCTCCATCCCTGCAGGTGCTCAGGACCAGGTTGGATGTGGCCCTGGGCAGCCCGGGCTAACACCAGATCCGGAGGTTGGTGGCCCTACCTGTGGCAGGGGGTTGGAACTTGATGATCCTAGGGGTCCCGTCCAACCCAAGCCATTCTATGACTATGATTACCACAGATAAGCAATACATTTGGAAGTAACTATTGCTCTGAGCAAGGACCTTAATTAGGCAAAATGGCAGATATTCCAGGATGTTCATCTGATCGTAGCACAGATAAGCAGTACAACTGGAAGTTCTAAGCAGAACTGCAAGTCTGAGCAACACGGCCAGGTAACTAGTTCTAAGACATCCCCTGTAGAAAACCCAGATGATTTTGCTGGGAAGGATTGAGAGGGTGGTGATGTGCACAGCTGCCTTTCTCCATAGGACCCAGACTCCCGAAACCACATGCGGGGGATGCAAACAAAAGCCACATGGGCTGCGTGTGGGCAGAGGTTTTAACACCCATTTGCCATTGTCTTCTGCTTGTTTTTCAGTGCCACAACTAAGGATTGTTTAGTTTGGAAAAGACCCTTAAGATCGTCAAGTCCAAGCGTCACCTAGCACTGCTGCCAAGACCACCAGACACTAAATCACGTCCCACGTCCGTGTCTCTACCTCCAGAGGTGGGGACCCCAGCCTTTCCACGAAGAAATTCATCCCACTATCTAGTCTACACCCCGCCTGGCACTATTCGAGACTGTTTCCACCTGCCCTATCCCTTCTCACCCGAAAAAAAGAGCTATCTGCAGGGAGAGATGAGGTTTCCCCTCAGCCTCCTCTCCTCCAGATTGAGCAGCCCTGGCTCCCTCAGCTGCTCCTCCTAACTCCCATTCTCCAGCCCAGAACCCCCCCGGCCCCATGTCCCCGCCGTGGGGCGGAGCGATGCGGAGCCGCCCCATAGCCGCTCCGGAGCCAGCAGGGAGCTTCGGGCGCCGGGCAGGGAGGGGAGGGGAGGTGAGGAGGGCTATGGGGCGGAGGGGGGGCTTGTCATGCTCGGCCCTCTGACCCACTCGTCCCCCTGGGGTCGGTGTTTTTCTCAGCCCGAAAGAGTACCCAAATTTGCTTCTGAAACTTGTCTGGTGCTGTTCTTAGCTGGAGCGAATGGAGACGAAGCTTAAAGCCGGGGATTTTTAATCTTTTTTTTTTTTTTCTTTTTTTTTTTTCTTTTTCTCAGGCCAGCCCGATGACACCCAGAAAGAAACTGGAGGGTCTCGTCGCTGCCACAGTCACCCCAATGACTCCTGACGGGTAAGCATTGCCTGGCACCGCTGCACGGTGCCTTGCACGCTCAGCTCTTCCCTCCAGACACTGTTTCCCTTCTTTCTCCCTTGGAGCGGGTCGCTTTGGGTTGTGATTCGGATCAGATCTCTGCGGGGTGGGGA
This sequence comes from Cyrtonyx montezumae, assembly GCF_038088225.1. Lineage (NCBI taxonomy): Eukaryota > Metazoa > Chordata > Aves > Galliformes > Odontophoridae > Cyrtonyx > Cyrtonyx montezumae. The sequence continues at coordinate 25,612,858 of NW_027071825.1, forward strand.
AGCTGCTGGGTGAGAGGCTGCTGGCCAGCATCCCCTGGCTCCCGGCTCCTCCTGTTCCCCGGCGAGTGCTGTCGGTCAGGGCCCGGAGGTCAGATCAGTCCTTAATCTGTTTCTTTTTAGCTGTTTTCCTAGATGCAGACTTGAATCACAGTGATTCCTATTAGTATTGCAGTATTTTCAAACATATGACAGCCCTCGTTGAAAAGAAGCCTTAAAAGCTAAGAAATCATTATCTAAATCTGATGTCCTTTTACTTCTTGCCCCTAACTAACTAATGCATGCTCTTGCATGTGTGCATGTGTCAGCAGAACCAGTGTAAGCCAGAAGGAAATATTGCAAGGCCTGCACAGTTCCAAAAATAATGTCAAATCAGAAATTGAATTTCCGCCTTCCTCAAAGAAATGATGAGGAACAGATGTCCTCCTTCCTGCGGTTTGTTGCTGCAAGACAGAGTTGTTTGGAGTCAGCAAAGGACCCTGAGCTTCTCTAGTGGGGGATGTGTCACGATCTCTACGTGTTTTTGAGGAAGATGGTCTGAGTGAGCCTTTACTTTTGAGACATACTGTAAAGCATGGTACTACATCAGGAAGGGAATTTATTTCCATTGCAGTTGCTGCTTGCTTTCTTGCTTTAAGGGAAACTTATTTTTGATTTTGTTTTTTATTACTACTTGAATTTACTGTGGTATTTGGAATGTGATCTGGGCCCTCTGCCTGGGATGCTTGGCCCTTGTAAGACACCTCCTGTGAGATTTGGGGCAACCTTTGTACCCAGTAAAGGTCCCAGAGTTGAACGTCAGACTCTGGGGTCCATCTGCGTGCTTGACAACTGGAAATAAGAAAGGAATACTATGCACTGATAAACAATTTTTCTTTTTTTCTGGAGAGAAGACAAACCTATAAACCAGTTTCCGCTGTTTGTCAGGGAAGTCTGTTGTTTTCCCCGTCCTCTAATGAGAGAGAGAGGTCAAAGTCACATGCAGCAGGCACTGTTTCACAGCCTGTGTCCTCTCCTTGCTAGTGCAGTTAAACTATTTGCCAGCACCTGCACAAATACCTTTGTGCTTTCAAGAGCACTGCTGTTTGGTTCCTTTTGTTTCAGGCAAATCAACCTTTCAGTGATTCAGCAGTATGTGGATTACCTGGTAAGAGAGCAGAATGTGAAGAATGTCTTTGGTAAGTTTTATTATTCCCCACAGAAAGTGTGTAATGCAGCTTTTGTCTGGACAGCAGTCTGTGATGTCTTGCCTGACAGGAGCTGAAATGGGAGGGATTGTGGATGTGGGATCATAACTCATGTTTATAATCACCACAGGAGAGGGTGTAAGCAGTACTTAAAGGTCTGGTTTTGCCTATAGCCCATTTCTGTGCAGGGTAAAATAAGCATTGCCTTCATACAGTGACTTCCCAGAGGTGAATGGACAATGGTGTATTTGAAAGAGAAGACTCAACTGAACGATTACTCCCTTTTCCTGAGTAGGATATAATCTTCTGACTTAAAGAACATCTGCTCATCAAAGTTTCAAAGGTCTCATCAAAGACAAGTGAGCTTCTTCTCTAAGAGACCTGTGATGCCCTGCGTGATGCAGCAGCAGCCACTGCTCTCTCTTGTGCCCCTCTCTGACAGATGGCTGGATAGGTGACAGAGCATCTGCTGAACCATTTCTCTTCATTGCCTTACACAGTCAACTAAGCTGAAGTCAGTGCTGAGATTTCTGTTCAAAATTTTAGGCAAAAGAGGTGCAGAATGGAAACTGGAGCGTGGCCGTGACTTCAGCAGTCTCCGTTTAATATGTTGGTTTTTTGTGACTGAACGTACTGACATTTCCTAGTTTCTGAGAGGTGCTTTAGCCTCAGAGATACATGGTGACCAAAGTTCAGTTCAGACTTTTTTCCTTGTAGTGCAGTCCTTTGCTGAGTGTCTCTTCATGCACTTGACTCATTGCTGGGCAAAAGAGGTAGTGCCTGCTGGGGAGGACATGGGACAGTTTTAGCAGCTGGTTTTGTCTCCTTCCTCTCACAACTGTTGATACTGAAGCATGAGGACTCAAGCATTCAGCAGTGGTAGCACTGTAAACCCCTTGCAGATGCTCGTGCAGACTGATGTTCTCTTGAAAGGAATTGAGGGAAATATAATTCCGCTTAATATCATCAGAACTGTCAGTACTTGTCATCAGTAACACCAGCGTCTGTGGGCCAGACCTCAGCAGCTATGTTGTGTTGTGCTATGTTGAAACAGTGAATGGCACCACGGGAGAAGGCCTGTCCCTTAGCATCCGGGAGAGGAAGCAGCTGGCAGAAGAGTGGATGTGCCAAGGAAAAGACAAGTGAGTAACTGAGGGGGAAGTAAAGAGAGATTTGCCTACTTAAAGCCCTGTGGGCATTTCTAAACCTTTCAATATATTCATTAAATGACGTGGTACGGAGGAAACTGAGGTGTAAAGTGTTCAGGTGTTGCCCTAAAGGTGCAAAGTCAGTGGCAGAAGAAGGAATCCAACCTGTATTTCCATCCATGTATCTGCTTGTAGGACCCTTCTCTCTTTCTTGTACCCACCTTAGCATTGCCTCACTCACCTTTGCCTTCTGATGCCATGTCAGAAGATGTGGAGGGAAGGAGGTGTTTTGGGGTTGGATAGATGGTGAGTGGAAATAAACTATGTGAAGGCTTATAATCCGTGTAAGGTTACACCTGTGCGGATCTAAAGCTGAGACACACTTGGGCTGATGGACTGGAATCCAGGAGATTCCCTTGGCAGAGCAGACAGACAAAGATGCTGCTGTCTTTTAATTTAGCCCAGCAAGTTCTCAGTCTGTGCCTGTGACTGTTCCCAGTCTGAACTGGTTCTTTTTGGCAGATGGGTACGTTTTGTCATCACTGAAACCTCAAACCTTCTGAATTTGTTGTTGTGCAGGCTGGATCACGTGATAATTCATGTGGGAGCATTAAGTCTCCTGGAGTCCCAAGAGCTGGTGTGTATATGATAAGATTTCTTTCCACTACGTGTATAATAAAATATAAAAGTATATCTTCAGGTATTTTTGATTCCCTCTTTTGTAGGCAAGACATGCAGCAGCCATAGGCGCTAGTGGTATTGCAGTAATAGCTCCTTCCTTCTTCAAACCCACAAACAAAGGTGAGTGGATGTGATTGCCAGACCTCCTAAGGCCCTTTGATGCTGTCCTCAAACCATTAGTAGTGTTTCATGGCAAAATCAAGCTCCAGTCTGTGAGAATCAGTGATGATAATGCTGCTCCTTGTAGAGAAAGCATGGCTTTCCTCTGAGAGATAGAGGTGCTTTCAGCTGCTTGCAAGATGTCTCTCCTTACTCCTGCATCTTGAAAGATGTTCTAAAAGGGTCAGCATTTGAGCTGTGCATTAATCCTTCATCATAGCTCTCTCGTGTGCTGTCTTCTTTCTGTGTAAAATATTCTGGTGGTAATATTTGATGTGTTTGGTGCCACGCAAAAGCAAAATGCAGGATAGTGTTTTTAAAAGTGGCAAGTGCCATAAGTGTCACAGTAAGAAGTGGGAGGGATGTCTTTTGAGAGAGTAGTTAGCCAGTCTGTCTTCTGAATAGGCAGTATTGAGGTCACACTTGATCTGGGCGACGCTAGAAGGAATTCAGATCCTTGGTCACCCTCAGTGGACACTGACCAACTCACTGAGCTGTAGATACAGCCACATCTCTTGTTACTGAGGTAATGGGGTTTGTTTCTTGGCACTCCTAGCAAGGTTCTCTGCCCTTTTGTTCTCAAAAACAAACAAACAAAGCTTTTAATATAAAAAACGTAAGATAAAAAAACCAAACACACATACAATGTGGAGCTTTGAAACAGAAACATTTGTTCTGAATGATTTATGAATGGAACTGTATGTGTGGAAGCACCAGGAACAGGAGTGGATTGCCAGAATGGCTGGAGTCAATGGCCAAGGATGCAACCAGTGGCAACTGAACTGGTAAACACAGGGGCACAAACAGCAGAAGAAGGCCTTGGCTGTGATTGTAGTAGGAGGACATCAAGGTTTCAACACGTAGCTTTTTGACATTCCTCTTCCTTCTAATGTCAACGGGAAGACTGCTTCAGAATGATGAAGGTGCAATTAAAAGATTCTCAGGAAGAATGTCAACTGAAATCAGTTTGGTTTAGAATAAATATGGTCTTCCAATAGGTACAGTTAAATTTTATTTTTGTGGTGTGCTGGTGTATATGTTATTGGCTGTGTATGTTATGCAAACCATAGATGGTTGTTCCACAGTCCTTGGCTGTGGATTTGAGCTTTCCTTCATTTGCTCCTTTTCCTCCAGATGAACTCCTTGGTTTCCTACAGAAGGTTGCATCCGAAGCCCCTGCAGTTCCATTTTATTACTATCACATTCCAACTCTGACAGGTGTAAAGAGTAAGTGCTGCTTAGTCAGCTTTTAAAGTAAACTACATTCAAAATCTGCTTCTCAAAACAAGGGAATATGAATAGAAAACTGATTTTAAGTTAGTTGTACTAGGCATCAGGTGATGTGATGTTTCTGTATGTATGAATTGGTATTTACTCTTTAATACTTCGTTGCCAGTTCGTTCCTAAACTTTCACCAATCTATGGTTTTTCTTCTGGATCAGGTGAAAGGAATTCTTCAAAGTGGATGAAAATATGTTTTTTTCTAATGTAACTTTTATACCACTTAAGTTGTATTGCTAGTTGTTTTAAAAGCTATGTAGTTTACCAGGCTTGGGCCAAAAGTATGTGATCTGTAAAATAAAAGTCCACCACTTACAGAAGAGACAAGGAAATCTCCCAGAACAGGAGTGTGTTTCTTCATGTGTGGTTGCTGTTATGCACAGTTCGAGTTGAAGAGCTGCTGGATGGAATAAGAGAGCACATCCCCACCTTCCAGGGTGTGAAGTTCAGCGACACAGACCTCTTGGACCTTGCACAGTGTATAAACAAGAATGAGAGAGAACAGTTTGTGTTTCTTTATGGGGTAGATGAGGTAAGAGTCTCCTTTTAATCATTTATTCTAAGGTATTCTCTTCCTTCAGCCTTGAGGGAAAAAATAATCCTAGACGTACAGTGCCAGATAGTTCTGCTGTCTTCCTCTCTTTTTTTTCCCCTTTTATTTTGTTAATTGAAGTAAAAATCATAGAATCATGGACTCATTAGGGTTGGAGAAGGCCTCTAAGATCATCTAGTCCAGCCATCCACCTACCACCCATATTGCTCACTAATCACATCCCTGAGTAAATCATGTCCCCATGAACCAAGGTCCTCTTCCCTTCCTGGATGTCCAAATGGGTTTCTCTCTTCTTGGAAGTGCATCTATGATAATTTATTTAACATTCTCTTTCTCCTCCCACCCTAAACTAGCAACTGTTGAGTGCACTGGCAATAGGGGCAGACGGAGCAGTTGGAAGGTCAGTATCACTTGAACTCTTTTCCCATCTTACTGTTACATCTTCCACTGTCAGTAGGGTGTTTCTGTAACTGTCCTCAGTCACAGAGATGGAGGATTCTGCAGAGTAAAGCTGCACAGTACAAAGCAGACAGACAAGGCAGCAATGGGATAGTCCTATAACCTATGGGACCCCAGGGCATATTAGTTTAAGTGATTATTGCTGCAGTCCATAAGCTAACACAAAGGCTTCACCCCTATCTTCATTATGTTGGTAAGGAGCCAAAACCCAGAAAGGCTGAAGTCATTACTTCAGTTCACATTAAAAGTCTGTGGGCTCTTTGACAGTGTTTACAGAGTTCAGTTTCTGTTTTCACTTCTTCCTCTTGTGCTAGGTTGCCAGACTGCTTGAATGAAATCCTGTGTGATCTCAGTGGTTTTGTGTGGATGATCCATGAAATGAATAACTACCTAGAATGTTAATATTCACAGCATAGTTATTTATTTTTACTTGTACATTTGAAAAACAGTTCACTTCGGAAAGAACCTGGGAGAGAAGTCCGATCTCTAAACTGATTCATAGCCCTTGCATACTTCTAATGTTTCTGTTAACCGTGCATAGGCTGCGGGGAAGTAAGTTCTGATAGTGCCAACAGAGAAAGCCAGCAGCTGCTTTGTTTCAGTGGTTCTAAGCTCTTATTTCACATTTTCTGACTTTGTGGGGGTTTTTTTATTTAATGTAATTTTTTAATTATTATTTTTTTTGCAGTACCTACAACTACTTAGGTAGGAAAACCAACCTGATGTTGAAAGCTTTTGCAAAGCCAGACCTTGCACTAGCACGGAAGTATCAGGTACAGTATTTTTGCTGTCCCTACAGGGAGCAACCTTCTTTCTCCTTTAGCAGCACTGGGGTGTTCTCCGTGTGCTTTTGTCACCCATGCCCTGAGATATCATAGTTAAAGCAAACTTCTTTCAGCTCCAGCCCTCCGCTTTCTGTTCGTATCTCAGCATATACTGAGCGTACACTTCTCCCTCAGCATGCTGGTTTTGTTTGTGCAGAGCAAACAATGGCCTGGCCTTTTGCACTGAGCAGGCCCCACGGTGGCTAAGATCCTTGGCTAGGAATATTCTGATAATAACTTACATGATATAATAGAGAAAAGCCTCCCAAGTGAGCTCTGCCCTGACCCCTCGTGGACTTAGCCCGCATGAAGGTTTTGGAGGAGTTCTGAGCAACCAGTATGCAAACTCTACATCTTTATGTCTCACTGGGACATTTGACACATCCTTTTTCTTTTTCTTTCTTTTTTTTAATTTTGATTTAAGAAATATGTGGCTGCAGGATGACCATAAAAAAACCCAAACATCTAAAGGGTGATCTGCTCTGGGAAATCTCTTCAGTAGGCAATGGTTGTTCAGCTTTGTAAACCTGATACAAGACATACAGTATTTTCAGACTGCTTGCAGTGAGGGACAGTTTGAGCTTTGGTAATAGAACGAGACTAAGGGTTTCCTAATATCTCACTCTCCCTCACCTATTCCAATGGAATAGTTATTATAGTCTTTATTAGTCATTATTTCAATAGTCATTATTTCACATAGGCTAGCTCGGTGGCTGCAGGGGAAATGCTAAGTCACAGCTTGAAACAGTGACTGAGCACCTGGCAGGAAGGCAGGGCCAATCAGGGGACCTCAGGTGCAATTAAGGTTCCTCATTTAAAGGTTGGCAGTGGAAGTGAGGGTTTCTTGCAGGGGATCCCTGCATACCTGAGGCCTTCTGAAGGTAAGCAGCTTCCGTCCCTTATTTCTGTGCCCAGAGCTGTTGCATTTGAGCAAACCTCACTCACTGCAGCCTAGGGCCTTGCTGCTCTGCTGTCATTGCTGTGCTTTCCATCATATTGCAGTGACCAAGGACTTTTCTTGAAGCTGTGTAACAAATGTATAAAATGTAAATATATTTCTGGCTCTCGATGCTTCTGCTTTCCATTCAAATGAATGGATAAACTGCTGTTTGTCTTTTCTAGTTTCTCATGGGGGAGTTTCTCAGCTTTGTCATCAAACTAGGTAAGTTGTATACTGCTTGTGTCTGTTGTTACAGCTTAATGTGCAGACTCAGAACTACAGAAAGGCTGTACCCTAAGAATTTCCTTCCTGAAAATTTTCACAATGAGAAACTGCTACTTATGCAGCTTCCTGAGTTGATAGCTGACCAAACATCCCTGAGAGATCTCACTCTCACTTCCTTCTGTGAAATTTCACAGCTTGAAAGCTGTGGTTTACTTTTGCTCTTATCCTGACTGGTGGCTCTTTGTGTTGTTTTTCAGTCTCCTAAAGCTCATTTCTAACATCACTTTTTAAGAGTCGTTTCTCTGTGGAATAGCAGTGCCATTTAGGAGCTCTCATACTTGTCTTTCCTGCTGCTCTGGCATTTAAGAGAACTGCTTGAGGATGTACAAGACTGAAGCACTTTCAAATGAGGTGACTTTTAGAAACAAAACCAAGTTTTAATTTAAAAAGCATTTAAAACCAACTGAGCCAGAGTACTGTAGAGAGACTCAATGAAATACTTCAAATGGAACAACCCACTGTGCTTTTGCTATACATCTTTCATAAGCACTCCAATGGTTCTAGCTAAGCTTTCAGATTAGAAGTACAAGGCAACGTCATCATTTAGTCTTACAGGTTAAGAAGCAGACACCTGGAGGTACATAAGGAGACTTGAGGTACAGGCAGGTAGGCATCCTGAAGTTTCCCATGGTGGCTGAAGCTGGTCGGAGTTGATACTTCGATCTGGTGTCAGCAGGAGGGAAGCACTAGTAGTATAAGATGTTAAATAGAGAAATGTAATAAGTAGGTGTAATCTTTGCTGTAATGTCTTTCCTGCCTGCAAGCACAATCATCTCTTCGTTACACTGTTCTCATTTCTGAGAAGTGCTCAAGGCCTGGTAGATGCCATATTACCCAGGAACTGTATGCTGCTGCTTTTTGACGTCTGCATAGAGACTGCTATGTGTGAAATGACACAGTTTTGCTTTTGTGTGCCCAGGTTTTGGTGTTGCGCAGACGAAAGCTGTAATGACTTTTGTTTCTGGCATCCCCATGGGACCTCCACGGCTTCCACTTGTTAGTGCCTCTGAAGAATTCATCACCAAGACCAAAGCCAAGCTGGAGAGCATTCTGTGGCCTGATAGTGACTTTACTCCCACGTTGGTGTGGAAGTGAGGGCTCCTCTTCTGGTGTCCACTGCCACTTGGCATGCCCCTCATGCAATGGGCTGGTTTGGCTGTGTTCTCCTTCAGGAAAATGAAACTAACCAGCCTGAAAGGGCTGGCACACCTGTAGCCAGCTGCCTGCTCTTTAACTTCACTCTGCCCTAGAGCTCTGCACTGCCCAGCACTGGTTGCTGTCATTTAAAAAACAACAACAAAAAACAGGCAAAAATAACCCCGAAAACCTGGTTTGTTCTGGCTGAGGGATCCTGACCTTCTTTTGTCTAGAAAGGAAGGTCTGCCTGCCCTGCTCCATGTAGGAGGGGAATCAACTTTTTACAAGGGAAAGCAGTGATAATAGGACAAGGGGGAGTGGTTTTAAGCTCAGGGAGGGAAGTTTTAGTTTGGATGTTGGGGAAATTTCTCATGGAGAGAGTGGTGAGGTGCTGGAACAGGCTGCCCAGAGAGACTGTGGATGCTCCATCCCTGGAGGTGTTCAGGGCCAGGTTGGATGTGGCCCTGGGCAGCCTGAGCTAGTAGCAGGTCTGGAGGTTGGTGGCCCGGCCTCTGGCAGAGGGTTGGAACCTGGTGATTCTTGGGGTCTCTTCCAACCCAAGCCATTCTATGGTTCTGTGTTTTGACCTCTCCCTGAGCATCTTCAGCATCCACCATCTAATATCTCACTGCTGTAATACCCCCTGTGTGCTCAGGCTGGTGTTTTGCTGTTCCTCCCCAAGTTGTTGGGATGTCAGTTGTATGAAATCATCATTTACCTCCTCTCGTTGTCTTTGCACATCTTTACTTCCAGTAGAATTAAAAACAAAAAAAACCTAACCCAACTCTTTTTCTGACATCTGTTGACTCTCCAATGAGCAGCAATCTCTGCAGCCACTTCCTTGCAGCCCAAATGCCTGGCACATCCAATACAGCCCTGCTGTGGGGTGGGTGCTCTCCTGAGGTGTGCTGACCACTGCCCAACCCCATTCTGCACGCTGTGGGTAGGCTGCCGATGCTCTTCTGTAGGCCTAACCTCACTGTGTTGGGTGGGAGAGTGCTCCTGTTGGGGCTTTGTCTGGGGACCTGGGATACTCCACTGCAGGCAGCTGTGTGCCCAGAGGGTGAGTGAGAAGTTATAAGAGCAAAGCAGCCTGTCAAAAAAGCTGATGCTGTGAAAATGGGTTGTAAAGAGCTACGGTCATCTGCTGCACTCGTGCTGCGATGCATTACGTTCTGCTGGGTTAGCATCTGGTGTGCATGCTGCTGGGCTGATCCTGGCCCAGGGCTCCTGGGTGTGCTAGTGGGGGTCCTGCAGCCAGGCTGCGTTGGGTTCAACAGCAGAGCTGCTGCTTAGGAGCTGCAGTGCTGTTGATGGAGCTCGGTGCTGCTGACTGTAATGACGTGGAGCAGCAGCAGAGGACGCACAAGCTCGCTCCTGTCCTTGTCTGAGGGTTTGAGACTGAGGGAAGTGAAGATGAGCAGTTTGCTGCTGCGTTTTGGCAGCATCCCTGCCCACACCGCTTCGTGTTCTTCAGCAGGGCTTTGCAGTGCTCTCCTACTCTCAGAGAACGGACTGCAGTGTTTTCTTTAATAGGTATGAAGTATTTTCTGGGCACATTTTATACAATTAAACCTACCAGAACATGTATGTGCATCTCTGCGTGTGTCTGCCTGTGTAGATATGTACAATGGTAAGTGATAATGTTCGATAACTTTCTCTGGTGCTTATTTTCAACTTAAATTTAGCACTTGATTTGAAAATCAATAGTTAATATGCAATCTCTCTCATACCCACAACAGATCTGCATTTCTATTTGCAGCTCCTGGGGGTTATTATTAGGGCTTGCTATTACATAAGGATGCACAATCTCTTTTAACTAGCTGAGCAGTAAGATTTACTCAGTGCAAGTGTGCTGATCATCCCCTTCGTTCTCTTTACTGACCAGAACTGGTTCAAGTTCTACAGAGTGCACCTCCTCATATGTTATAGAGGCTGAAGTAGGTAAGACTGTGAAAGCTCTGATTTACATGGATGTGGATGTCACACATGCATGAAGATTTGGGTGCTTCCCCCCCCCATTGCAAGATAATGTAATTCTACACAGGGAAAACAGCAGTCTTTGTCCTTTTGTGGCAGGGGTGTGAATGAGTCCACCCTGGGCTTCCTGGAGTAACACAAGGGTAAGGGCCTTTTCTGGGGGGGACCACACCATACTTTGTGCTGTTGTGCTTTTGTAGCGTGTATTGTCGGTTTCTCATTTATTTTGGTTTTGATCGAGGTTATGTAGTTTATCTTGCAGTCTATCCTTAGATTTTTTCAGTATGCTTTTCCTGGTTTTGTAAGATATCTCGTCTACCAGCATTGCTGAGACCAGCATCACCACCAATTATGCGGTCTATGTTATAGACTCCTGCAAACGAGGCCGTGAAATAGCTTTTTGTTTTGTAAATCCTGTCCTTTGGAATGCAAAAAAGGTTTTGTGGCCGCACAGAACTGCCTTGTGTTCCCGCAGTCGCAGGGCTGAATTTGAGGACCCCAGCTCACTCAGGACAGATCTGCGGGATTTTGTTTCCATTTATGCGGCAGAACTCACTTTGAGAAGTGAGGCTGTGCCCTTCAGAATTAAAATAACCGCGGAGTTATATTAAAATAACTCTCCAAGAAGTGTTGCACGCTACTTCTGATCCGACTGGGAAAGTGAAGTCAGGAAGCACGGCCAGGAAGTGCATGAATTCTTGGCTATCTCGGTCCTTTTGCTTTAAAAGCATGTATGTGTTTAAATGCTTTTACTTGTAGTAGGAAGTCGAGAAATAATTCATGATCTTATTAATAAGAACTTCTCTGTGAAACTAAAGAATCTCTCAGGAGAGAATGTAATACCGCTTGAGAACTGAGGCATGGCTGAAAAGAGCTTTGGAATGAGAATAAGGCTCTCAAAGGTTCCTTCAGATGTTGCAGACAGCTGGATTTTTCACGCAACAGGCAATTTTGTCACAAAGGTGGTAAAATCCCAGCGAGACAGACGTTACTTCTCCCTCCATCTCCATCCTGTGGTCAGGAACACTGCTGAACTGCTGCTCTAGCACCATCCCTACTGCTGAGACTTCTGATTCCTCTGTTGGCCAAACTGTTTCTCAGCCACCAGGGCCATGATAAGAAGTCTACACAGCTGTTACACTTGCTGGTCCCCCTCATGAAACTTTGCATGCCCCTTTCTTAGGGAGCAGATAGAGCATAGCTGTGTTTGGGTGCTCAACTTCTGTAACCTCTGAAAGCATCAGTTGCTCAAAAATTACCCCCCAATGGGAAGATTACTTCAGCAAGCTAAATGTTCAGTAATAATACCATACCAGAGATTTAGACTTCAGAACTCTGTCTTTCTAGCAGGCCCCTGAGATGAGAACAGAGAACTGAAGGTTACAGGAGTGCAGTGGGAGATGATGGAGCAGAGAGGAAGCAGTGTTTGCTTTGAGAGGCAGTAGTTGGTGCTGATGGAATAACCCATGTTGGTGATGAAAGTGCATGCTCCAAAAACGTAGGCTTTATTGTTCCCTTTTCAGACTTAAACTCATGTGACATCTGAAATGTTGTGGATGTCATTACGTGGACTACCCTCAAGCACCGAACTGCTGCAGCCAGAAGAAATAAGTTGTTTTTTAATTAACACGGTAGATAGCACCTTTGGGTGCTGCAGTGGAAACTGAGCACTCCCCAGTTGGTACCACTGTTCCCTCACAAGTTTGTGTGTTAATGAAGGTGAGTCTGAGTGATTTCCATGTACAGTGATTGCTTACAAACTGCTTTAACATCTCTCTTGCAAGATTGTTTCTGTAGTAGCATGCTGTCCAAAACAGCAGGGTGTTTCTTGGAGGCATTGTGTGGGTGGCAGTGTCTTCTTGCAGCTGAAGAAATATTTGAATTCCCAGGTGGAGTGTCCTTCCTTTAAGAAACTTGAGCCTTCAGACTTTAGGCTTATTTTGTTATCTTACCAATAACCGACCGTAGCTTCCAGCTTCCTGTTTTCCAGCATACATGGACTCGGTCTAGTGCCTAAGGCATTTACGGACCCACTATAAAGCCAATAAAAAGAGGGTTTAGTCATTTTTTTGTATAACTACTACTTTCCACAGTTTGTTAACTTGAGATTTCAACATTTTACAGAGTAATTAAGTCTCTGTTTTCTGAATATGCACGCACCGCTATCCTCCTAAAACGGGAGAAATGGAGGTGGGAGTTGAGCACTCTCCTCAGTTTCTCCAAGGAACCAGCTGGAATATGAGTGAGATGAGGCAGAGAGGAATGTGAAATTTATGCTTGGGGTTTAAAGCAATGATCACAGACCTCAGCATTTTTGTGTCACTTAATAAGCATTTCTTAACAATTTTAAGAAGTGAAGTAAATGTTTGAGGGCTTTTAGGGGAAAAAATATGTAAAGAGATTACATTGCTTCTGTATAGAGGGGAGACCAGGATTAAGAAGTAGCTAGGATGTTCAAGTTTAGTGGCTTTGTGGTTTAAAATTTGTTAGTTCTCTTTTACTTTTCTTATAAGAAATGTTTTTCTTTAGGATTTTTAGATCAATAGGTACTGAAAATGTATTTGATGATGGCTGTGGAGTCCTTTATCTAATTCCCATTTTATTGCTGAGGCAATAGATGTAAGTGTTCTGATTGCACTGAAGTTTCCCAAAATGTGTGATGCTTCAGTCCGTAGAGTATGCAGACAATACCTTAGCATTTTTCATTTGTTTCTTAAGAGTTTTTGAAGGTCTCATTTGTATTGGTTTTCTTTGTAATGCGAACTTGAGAGAGAGAGAGAGGGAAGGAGAGCACAAGGGAGCACAAAATTATGAAGCGGAGCATAGTGATGATGACCAAGTGGCTGGAAAGTTAAGGAGAGCCATGAGTCTCTTGCATCTGCAAAAGGAAACAGCCACAGATACTTGTTTGGCTTTGAAGACACATGCAGAGTATAACCTCATGGAAGAAAAGAGCTTGTGTTTCTCTCTTTTTTGATGAGCAGAGGGTTTTGTAGTTTAGCACCTGCAGTGAAAGCTACAGATGGCTGTGATAGGGCTGCTTTGATTTCATGAGGCAGAAATTGGGTTAGATGAGTTTGATCAAATTTAGAGACCTAAAATAACCCTAATTAGTTGTGTTTGTACAGAAGCAAACTAAATAGAAGAGGAAAAATACGTGAGTTAAACAGTAACTAGCTTAATTGTGGAAGAGGTAATAACATACCCAGAAGTATAATTTAGTTGATTTTTAGTTGATTTTTAGTTGACCTCGGAACAATTTTGAAAATCAGATTGGCACTATTGCAAACGTTCCACTTTCTCATAGATGAGTTTCTATATGAAACTCAGACATTAAAAATTTGGATTTCTTGTGTAAAGGTCTTCAATGTAAACTGTCTTTAATGGGAAGAGATCCTGTAGAGCTCAATGCTCTGGATTCCAACAACAAGTTGACATCTCTTGGAAGAATCCTAGCCAGACTTCCCACTGAATCACTTCTTGGCAAGATGGCCTTGTTTCTCTGAGTTCTTGAGCCTCTAGGAGTGCAATTTACAAAAGAGAAAATGATACATTCAGATGAGCAATAAATGCAATAACTGGGAGTAAAAAACTGAATATTGATGAGATCAGAAAATAAATAACTTTTTGTATAGGGAACGAAGTAGTTGTGAACTGAGAGGGTGAGCAGAGTGACTGAAATGGACCTGTTGAGGCTGAATATTTATGCAGGAAGAGTGGAACTGCAAATACTAAGTACAGTGGTAAGGTAGAGATATAGGATGGGTGGTAGAGATATAGGATTTTTGAGACATAGACAAGAAAAACAATGAATTCACACATTTTATTTCAACAGAAGTAAAGAACCGTTGTTTCTGACTGTGAGGGCAGTAGGGTCATTTTAACCAGAAGAAGGTGATGGAAAAACCCAGAAATGCTTGGGGAGAGAAGATAGACAAAGAGTGCAACAAGGCAAGGGATGCAACATGTGAAGAAGCAGAGAAAGATTTTGTGAACACCAAAGGTTTAGCATGGCTTGGGAAGAAAAGAGGCAGGTGAAAGGTACCTGTCTTCTCAGAAAGTGAGATTCTATTTGGACATAGTGAGTTAATGAGTGTGTTTTACAGAAATGGTCAGGTGAAATTACAGCGCTGTCTCATTCTCATGGTTGTCTGCCAGACAGAAAAACAGACAAGCTGTGATGGCTGAGATGCAATATAGAGGGATTTTGGAGGCTGAGGCTGGGTCAGAAGGATTGAAAATATGTTGATTAATTCTCCTTAGAGAGTAATCTCCCTGAGTTTCTGTTCTTCACTTGTTGGGTCCCCACAGCGTCCTCTGTAAGTGCTGTGCTGCCCAGCTCCTTGGTATTAGCCTCAGGGAATCTGTGTGATCTGAACACTGTGCTATGTCTTATGATTTCCTGCATTTGTGTCACAGCAGGGATGTGCAGTAATGTTTTATTCAATTTACTCAATTTTCTAATAGTGCCCTTTTAAAACTGTTTCTTAAAGATGACCAGGTTCTGAATTTGCTGCAGCTCTCTGAGGAGCCTGCTTAGTTAATGACATGGCTGGCTGACTTCAGGAGATGCTTGTCTCTAAAAAAAAATTCCATTGATTTCTTCTTTTTCTCTCTTCACACTGCTAGAATCATTATTGTGTTTATCCTTAACTTTTTTTTTTCTTGGTCAAGATGACCTGAAAACAAGCCACCAGAGAATCTGGGGAAGTTCATAACAGATGAACTAATGAAAACATTCTGACCTCCCCACAAACGATCTGTCTCCAAAACAAATGACAGGAAACACACTGTGGTACAGCACATTCTGGGCAAACCTCTCACTTCTTGTTTTTTAAGAGCTTGGGAGAGAAAAATACCTCTTTGTAGTAGTAGTTTTCAGCTTTTTGCTACCCAGGAATTAATTAGAAACTGAACGTCGAGCTGAAATGCTCTGAGTGCAGAGGTCATTTAAGAACAGATGCCCATCTGATGGGATCAGAAAATGCATTGATCTGAGATGCTGAACAACTGCTGTGCTGTCCTACGTGACCTGTGGATGCTAGCCAGTCTTCTGTTCTCTGTCAGCAGAACGTCTGATGACTCAACCATTTAACAGCACTGGAGCAGATCTGGATGTTGTAATATCCTTGCATGCTTTTGGGGTCTACCCCAATGTCTGTTACTATGAGGAGAAAAGGAAAGCTTGTACTGCTGAGGGCATAATGTGCTCAACTACACATCACCTGACGGCAGACAGGACAGGGAGTATCTCACCTTTCTTCATCTCTGGACAAAAGGTAAAGACTACGAACTTGTTCTTTATCACATGTTGTCAAGTTCCACGAGAGCCTTTTTTAGTTAAGAACCCATAATAAACATTATCTGGTATATCTATTTTAAAGTTTAACTTGTGAGGTTTTTTCTTCTCTTCCATGGAAAGCTAACCTTCTGTGATCACACTATCACAGCCTTTACGATAACTTTCAGTCAGCCGTGCTCACAGAAATAGAGGTGTTGATGTGTAGAAAGCTACTGTGAGCTTTGTGAGAACAGCCAGCTTGTAGACAGATCTGAATTAGAGTCTTCTTTGAGACACTTCATTCCCATACTAATTTGGTACCAGAGAATGCAACTGCTCCTGCTCACCCTTATCTTGAGGAGTAAATGAGGTAGCACGTGGGCAAGATTTTTCCTGCGAGGAGATCTTATAACAAAGGTGATATTTTAGGGGTTTCTTCTTTGTCCCCTTGTCCACACTGGGAGCTTGGTTTGATGCCTGGGACTTCCACAGGTGTAGTTCAGAAGTGTGGCAAGGTTTCACCTCTTCTCCATCCAGGTTTGCCAGAACTTCAGTTTATTTAGGCCATCTGTGTTGAGTGAGCCCCTCTGAACAGACCACAAGACTTTTGAACTCAAAATACTCTGCTTTGTTAAATCGAAATACATATGGAATCTAGAAGTGATTAGAATGGTGATTTAAGAGCGACTAAGTCAGACTGGGATGAAGGAATGATTTATATGCAGCTCTCTCCCTTCCCACTGCATACAAAGAGCTTCCCATTGAGGTTTGATTGTCTTGTTTTCTAGGCTGACAAAGCTCTTGCAAAATGCAGCTGCTTAGTTGCAGAAGTGGAAAAAATGCATTGATTTTGGTGTATGCTTTCTTGTTTCGGTTTTTGTTTTGCTACACAGAATGTATTTTATAGCCATGACTAAATACCACCTGAATGCTCAAATTATTTTTAATTTCCTAGTCTGTAAAATGCAGGTCACTGTGTTTGGGGGCAGCCTGTAATTTCTGAAATTTTGAGGAGCTGCATGATTTTCATTGAGACTGTTTTGAATCTTGCTGTTTTGACACGAGGGATTAAGTGTTGGTGTTACCTAAGTACGCTAAATCTGCAAATTCAAACAGAAGGAGAGCTGATGTTTTAACAATACCATACTGTAGGGAGCTGGCAAATTTTCCTCCTGTATTTCATGTCCCTTCCTTAATAAATCACAAAGATGAGAGTGTTGAGTACTGGATCAGAACGTGCAACACGCTATAGAAGACCTCTTCCCAGAGAGTCTCTCCTAACAGGTCAACTCGTAGAAGCTGTGATCCATCTAATGTGATTCATTCTGCTCTAGGATCAAGCTGAGAGTGCCCCATGGCATGACTTCCTGCGTTACTGCTGTGAGTGCTGCAATGGAGGTGCTCACTGTGGAAGCATCTAAAGACCAGGGGATCATTTGATCCATCATATCTCCAGGCCACCAGCAGCAGGCATCAACCTCATGGCTGCCCACAGAAGGTGAGCTTGATGCTCCGGGGTGGGGGACGCTCAGCACCTCTGTCCCCAGGGACATTGAGTCCCCAGACAGCATCTTCGAGCTGACAGCTCCCAGCTCATGGGGGTTGCAGAAGCCCACAGCTAAAATCAGCAGGGGACTTTTTTTCCAGTGTGGAAAGGAGCTTCGGGTTTTTGTCTGAGCATATGTGGAACTGTCGTATTCAGAGTCTGTTGCAGACAAATCACTGCCTGTTTCCACAGGAAGGACAAATGGCTCTCAGTAATAAAAGCTGTCATCGTCTGTTCCAAAACACAATGACTATAAAAGATAATCTAGATTTATTTTGGGCAAACCTCTTAGTCACTGTCTCTGAAAATAAAACATTTGGCTGTGCTGGCACCCACCCCTGTGTTGCCCCTTGTTTATGCATCTTGTGAGGCAAAGGAAAATGAACACACCTGTGAGCTGTTACTAGTTTAGAAACGAAACCAAGGACAGCTTGCCCTCCCCTGGAGGGGTTCAAGGCCAGGCTGGATGGGCTGTGAGCAGCCTGGGCTGGTGGGAGGCATCCCTGCCTACAGGGGGGGTGGGAAGTACATGGCCTTAAAGGTCCCTTCCAACACAAACCATTATATGATTTTATGATTCTAAGTCTTTCCATTTTGACAGAAGAACTTGTTTCTTTCCCAAATTCCTTTCTTGCTGTTACCAATCTGTTGGCCATTTCAGTTCCCTAGCACAAACGCAGCTCTGTAAAAGATCGCGCTCCTAAGGGATTTGCTGCCAGTTGTGTGATTTTTCTCCTTAATACAGAATGTGGTTTTCAAGTTTTAAGCCTGTATGTTTAAATTGTTAGATTTTGAAGCCATCTCTTGTCAGTTTTAGTTGTGGGAGGTGTAAGGCATTCTGAAGAAATCTCGTTGTCGTCTAAAACCATTCTCTGCCAAACAAATTTCAAATTACAGAGCTTGGACTCAGTGGGGATCTTTCTTTGTTCTCTAATAAGCTGTGCAAATAGGCCTTGCTGCAGTGGTTTTCTGTCTATGCCAGGCAGCACTTCGTTGCTTTGCAGCCACCCACTGTCCCAGTGCATGCTGCGTTGCACTTCACAGCACAGCAGCTGACAAGCTCTTTTGCTGATTCAGATAATGCAGGAACATGGGATACCTTTTTCAAGACTGGTGTGGTGCTGCTTGTGCCTACCGAACCTGAAGTGAACTCAGGATTGTGAACTATGCCCTTAATCTGAGGCAGTGTTCGTTTACATTCTTGTTCCAAAATAGTCACACTCCATTATTCCAAAAAGATGTGAAAGAGAGATTTTTTCATTTCATTGGAATCCTCTCACTGGATTTACAGGGATGTGGGGGTACACCAGTGCTTGAGAAACATCTAAAGCAAGTCCAATATTTTTTTTGTATTTCTTATTAAGACTTAAGAACTATGTGGAGTTGAAGTACTGGCTTTTTTTGTAATCAAAACTATTAACAGCCAAATGTCACGAGGAGCTTGGATGTGTTGCTGTGAATTGTAAACGTCTTTGATGTCATTACATGTTTTAGCATTCATCTCTGAATGTAAGTCTTCGATTAATTTGGAACGTAGATCTTTTGTATCGTGTGATGTGGAACGTGGACAGGTCTTAAATATGATCTAGTATCTGTTAAAGCTTTCTGATTTTCTCTCTTGCTGTTAGTGGTCTTCAGAAGAAGTCAGCATTTAAACAAGAGGCAGGAGACAAATGCGAGGTGAGCGTGTTTAAGAGCAGAACTGTGCAGAGCTAACTCAAGTGATGGTATATACGTGTATGGATTTTGATACCCAGTCTAAATGCAGTCCTGTGAACAGCAAAAGATTGTGCTTTCCATTGTGATAAAGGAATTTGAGATTAGGTTTCAAAATTGCCAAAAAAAAAATCAGTTTTTTGGTTTATTGCGACTCCATTTTCGGTTGACATAAATACACAACGTGCAAATTTTCAAGAGGAATGTATAGAGTTGCAATCCAAAATGTCATGTCTTTTTACCAGGTGTGAGTAAGAGAGAGACATCCCTCATTTCACAACCACTCCTTTTTTGTGTCACCATTTTAGCAGTACATCCACTTGTGAACAACTACAGCCAAGGATGACGCATGGGAAGAGTAAAATTTCATCAAAGATCTCTGATGAGCACTCTGATGGACCACATTTTGCCAGATATGAGACCATGTAACAGAAAGAGTCATTAGTGGAGAGGGCCTGCCTGCTGTGCAGGTGCCATTATTGACTGATTTTATGCTGAATTAAGGTATGTTTGGTTAAACTGATTTTTCACCGAATTCCTGTTATACTGCACTCCAATTGCACAGCATTTTTTCCTTGGTGTAGTAACTGATGAATTCTACTCTGCTGCTTATTTTCACACTGGAAGTTTTTAATCCAATTAAAAGCTCTGGTAAACTTTTTCTTTCCTAGCACTGACTAATGACCATTGGTGAGGACTGTGTTGGAGCTACAAGACAGATGTAAATTGTAGCAGACTGCAAGGCTACAGTCTGATCATAAGGTCTTCACTAAGGGGTAAGATTGCAGCCATGTGTTCTCCAAGGAAGATGACCTTGTGGCCTCCACATTACCAGATTTCTAAAGCTATCCTCAAGTGACCACGTTGCTGAGATGGAGCACCCATATGAAAATCTCTATCTGTACAGAAAAGGGTGATGACCACTTCATAGATCTGAGCGTATTGGGAAAAAAAAAAAAGCAAAAGTAAATGTTCAAATTTCAGTACAATTTAAAAAGCGCCTTCACCATCCTTCTCCTTAGCTCTCTGTAAAGGCAGCTCCATGTTTTAGATACCAGGACTGCATTTTGGAATAGGAATTCCAAGTTTTCCTCCTACACTTCTACCTGAAGAATGATGACAACAAAAAACATTCATGAAGTCTGTGCTGGAAACTACATGAAGAACTGCAATTTTTTCCCTAGCTACTGGTTTTGTGTACAGCTGGGCTCCTGACCCATAGTCAGTGGCTGCTGTGTAATTACCCCACTGTTCTTATTCCCTTCTCCTAAAGGAATTGGTTACTCAGTGTGGACAACTTTGTATTTTTGTTCTGTTTTAGCAGCAGCGTAGGGGGAGTAAGAGTTGTCCCAACTGCGTCAACACCGTCTCCAATGAAAGAAATGGAAAGAAACACATTGCAAGAAAAAGGAAATTCTCAGCCACAGGGATCTTAAGGAATAACTGTTTGGTCATGTAGCTCTGTGCCAGCCAATGCTGTGAGTGTAGTTATTGCCCCAAATTCCCAGCTAGGGATGGAGAACAAAAAGCTGAATGTCCAGTACTGCCTATGTAAAAAGATGCACAGTGGTACTTAGGAGTTTAAGGAGGCTTCCACAGAAGAGGAAAAGGTAACTCAGTATTTTCTTACTTTTTAATAATGTTGCTTATTGTAAAGCATCTTAAAATGCAATTCCTCTTTCAACCAATTGCCCATTTTCGTGCTGTTAGTATCGATATTTCCAGAGCAACACCATTTTAGCTGGTTATTCCTTTTGACTTCAGTTCAGACTGACTGCTTGCCATGTTCTAATACTCAACATAAATTTTAACTGAAGTTAAATATTAAGATTCTGGGCTCCGACTCAACAACTCAACCCAAGCCCAAGATTCTGGGCTCTTTGGAAACAAGCACTGACTTAAAAACTACGCTGTAGCTGCTTTTATAACATTTGTTTGACAAACTCATGCAGATAGTGGTAGAAACATAGATGTGATACTGCATTTCTGTCTTTCCAACAGGATGCTAATACACACTGTTCCACTGCTGTAAAGTATTGTCATCCCAACAGCAGACCTGCAGCTCATCTACATCTTCCAAAGTTACCACAGATACATGGAGAGGTGTCTCTTCTGTATTTGTATTTAGTTTTAATGATATGCACTTTTATGTAGAAGCTCTGCTCCATTCAGTGAACAAAGAAATCATCGTGGAATCACCAAGGTTGGATAAGACCTATAAGATCATGCAGCCCAACCATCTGCCTATCACTGGTTCCTGAAGGCGTTTTCTGTGTGTAATTTATAGTTACCCTCTACCTTTCATCCCATCACTTTACCAGCCTGATCAATTCTGGGATTTGGTGGCAAGAAAGAATTAGAAGATTTAAGATCCTCCTAAGCCCATGGTGTGGGAACTGTATGAACATGACCTGCAGAGCAGAAAACTTCCACGAGAACATCCTGACGGTGTCATACTTTCCACTGCAAAATTATCAGCTTTAATCTTTTTATGGTCTTTGAGTGAGTCAGAAATCTGTCTGTGTCCAAAGTATGAGCTTTGCTTGTACATCTGTAGTGGGTGGAAGGGCATAGTTTGATGTTGAGAGGACTTCAATAGGAAAATTTTCTGGAAACGGATGTAAGGAGCTAGAGTGGAAGAAAGTGTCCATCGTAACCACGTTCTGATCAGAGCTCCAAAGTCTCAGGACAGCCATTTATAAGAGTTAGAATTAAAACATATGTTACCTATTAACCTTGTTAAAATGAAATATAAATAATGCATATAATATATATAAAATACACATAATATTCATAATATTATATATACGTGTGTGTGTACTTACTGTTCTGTGCCATATACCAAACAGGACACATTGCCCAATAGACTTGTCCCCTATCCCTGTTATAAAACAGATTTCTAGTTGTAAGTTTTTCTGGTACAGAATCACTCAAGTCATAATGAAGGGATTTATGTGCTTATTTTCATGAGAAAAAAAAAAAGATTCTTCTCCTGATGCTGCCAGATGTCCCGTGTGCTTCTAAACAGAAGGTTTAATCCAGTTTCACACATGAAACGTACATACTTTACATTCTGTATGCTATGTGTAAGGCATCTGCATGTTAGCTGGTGGATATGCAATGAAAGCTGCAGTTTCAAAGTAGTTAACAACTTGTAAAAAACCTGTAAAACAAGCTCCAGACATCTCAAACAAAACGATTCTTTAATTTCTTCTTTTCTATTCACTGAACAGTTTTGCCTTTAATTCTTACCTCTAAAGTGGTGGTAGCAGGACGCCGGTCTCCAGAGCTGTGGGAATGAGATACTACTCTACTCATGTAATGCTGCTGTCCTTATCAACAAACACACACAAAAAACCCACCCTACATGAATTTGTGTATGAAGGGAAAAAGCTTTCTTTTTGGACACAGGTTTTTCGAGTCTTTTTCAAGTCCCATTTGAACAACCAGTCTCACTACAGCTAGAACAATCCCAAAGAAATCAACTCCGTCTTCCTAATTCTCCAGTTTGTAACCTGAATCTTGAGGAGCCAGAAGAGAGCTTCAGGCAATTCACTGACACGCACACCCTTCCCCCCCAAATATTTGGGTCGGTTGGGACAGCAGATGAGCAGTAGCACCAGTGTTTATTGTATGACCTTTTACAGCTGCCATAAAATGGCTCATCCTCCTCCCCAAGGGCTGGTGCAGACATTTAGTTTGGCTAGCGGCGCTGGCAGGCTGCTTGCATCAATAGCCAGAAGCTCTGCAATAGTTTTCGGCTGGAGCTTGGCTTAGCTCACCATTGGGCAAAGCAACAGTCCACCACGAAGGAACAGAAAGAGTAGAAGGGAAAAATAATACTGTACTTCATCTGCAGAAGAGTGTTCTTGCATGGGTGGCACACTCGAGCACAATAGGTGTGCTTTTATTCACTGACCTGTGCTAACAGAAGCTGGATGGCTGCACCGTGCTGATAGAAAATGGGCAAGGGAGATGGAACAGCCAGTGGGGTAGGCTACTCCACCTAAAAAGCAGAGGCCAAAACCAGACAGCTGTGCACTATCAGTGTCATTATCTGTATCCTGCACAGATCCTTCCCATGAAGGGAAGGCCAATAGATCACAGAGCTGCTGGCACCCATAGGAGGACATGAATGTTAGGGAGACATGGAAGGAACAACATACACTGCTCTGGTTTTATTCTAAATTAGGACATGTCTTGCGAAGAGATGTCCCTTTGCAAACACTAATAACTGCTACAAGTCAGCATCAGTCAGTGGAAGAGACAGAGCAGAACTGAAGCTTTCATACCACTTTGTTTCGAGCTCTTGGAATGAGGAGTGGCTTAGTCAGCAACCACTGTCTCAGTAACACTAGATGTACCAGTAGAGCTGGAAGAGAAAATCTCATGTTGGGCTGAAAGCAAAAAGTTATTGCGTTTGTGTTTGCTTGGAAGCAGATCCTGCATGCTCACTCTTGGCATTAGCATCACATTTCAGCCTTCTGGAAGCTATTTACACATAAGATACTTTAATGCTCTTAACAAGAAAGACTTACAAATGAAACCCAGTGCACAACTGATTGTTCACTGCTGGGAGTTGTGCTCACCATCTTCGTCACTCTGCATGCCCAGGTGGCATCACGCACTCTGCTGCTAAGAGGCTTTGCAATTTGTGAAGTAACTTATGGTACATAAGGTGAGAAAAACAGTCAAGTCATTACGAGAGACGTATTCTTACAAATTACAGGCTGCCATTTCCTAATCTTTATTCAAGGAGCAAGGCACAAGAAATGAAGTGGAAGATAAGCGTGAAAGTATTTTCACGTTTTCAAAGCCTGAAGAGCTTGGGCTTAAGGTTACTCTCTTCTCTGACTCACGACAAAGTCCAGAACTATTACTGAAACTTAGAAAAAATAGTTTTACCTTGTAGCCTTCCAGATGGTATTTGCTTGACAGAAGTTTTAAGGAATGTAGTTGTTACACCTGCTCATAGGCCAGAGAAGCTTCCTGGCAATGCCATGTGGATTTGCTCAAGATGCATTTTCAGTTTCACTGCACTTCAGATTGAAGTTTTTTTTGTGTGTGATTACCAAAACAAAGCAAGCTTCCCAATAGTTCTGCCATGGGTACAGCTCATCAGCACTCACACAAAGAACTGCAGAGTTGGACGTTGTTGTGTGATCTTGAGGCTCAGTTCACAAAGGTTCTTACACTTCCTGAAAACTCCATATCATATTGAAGTAGAAAAAAGGTATTTGTGAAAATAGCATCTTCACATCCTGCAATTCTTTCCAGGCAGAATATTTTTGAGTCTATGAGCAATGTATGTTAAAAATAGTGGCTGCATCAGGTAGCTATAGTAACCAACATCAACAAATAAGCGACAGAAGTGCATGTAAGCTATCCCGAGTGATAGTGCCTGAATTTACATTTTACGAGAGGATGACTTCACTCATTGCACGTGACTTATCAAAGCTGTCTAAACAATGCAAGTAGCTTGTCTACCTTTCCCACACTATATACCTTATCTTGAGTTGCTTCCAGCTTCCATAAACCTTCAGTTTTTCGATCAAATCTTTTCAAGTTCGTTCTCTATAAAGTCAACCTTAAACTCTGAATGGGCGCTCTACAAAACAGATGAAAGGAAGAGGAGTTACTGTCAACTTAAATATGGATACAGTTGTTGGTATTCTAAAAACAATATTTATTTATTGTTTTTCTCAACATCTTCCTAGTAAGTTTTTGGTCAAAAAAAAAAAAACACCAGTGCTGCACAACAGGTTATGTAGAAAGCTGTCCCCAGGGAGGACTTCATAATCCCGTAAATAAGTAGGATTTGAACACACGTTGGCTGACAAGTCATACACATATAAAGACTGACTTCTACATACAGTAGTGGAAGGATGACTTCTAAAATATGCCCAATTACCATGTCCAGAATGCTCCTAGCATTAAAAATTTGGAGAGGTCTCAAAGTGGTCATAAAATATCTGCAGCTGAAACTAGGGATAATGAGAACCCCAGTTAACTTATCCAAGAGAAGGCTGCCATCTTAAGCTGAAGGTGTTAACATAAGTCCTAAAAGAGAACCTTTGTTTTCTATCTAAGTAAAAAAATATAATCTCTAATCACAGCATACTTTGCTTAGTAGCACTTATCTGCTGGAAAGATAGCTTCCTTCACGGAGTGATGCCCTTGGTGACATTCTGCTATATTAAATATGTGAGCTAGGTAACTTACAGATATATTTTACCAAGAATTATTGAGGATCGTCGAAGTAGACATCGTCGTGGATACCACCATGGACACACAAGATGACCAGAGACGTTACTTCCCACTGAAGATGTAATTAAGCCTTCAGAACTGAAGTCTGCCTCCTGGCTGCTCTGGGACTGCACATACCTGACAAGCACACTCCTGGTAATCATTCTTCCAGCCAGTTATTTACTGCATGTTTTAACACTCTCAAGCTTCAGGGAATGTGAAAAATGTGCAAAATGTGAAAAGTGATGTACAGCTACAGAAATGACGATGTGCTTGAAAGAGTCGTCGTGACACTATGGGCAGCAAACAGAATACTGGCTCCCTGTCCCTGTGAGGACTGGGAACCTTCTTGTCCGGTACCAAACATCACAGTAGTAGCAAGCATCACAGTTTCTTTGAAATAGATCATCTGTCATCTCATCTCCTTTCTCAGAGTTGCTACATTCTACACCATGTGTTGAGTTTTGATCACTCAAGATATTCGGCTGAGAGATACCAGCTTTTATCAGCACCTTTCATCATTTTTTTCTTTTTGTTACAACCATGGCAAAATTGTTCCATGTGTCTCAGAAGAAATTCTATCTACCAGTGTACACTGAATTGCTGTCAGTATTTAAGTTAGCTTATCATAGAACCATAGCATGGCTTGTGTTGGAAGCGATTCCCAGGATCACCAAGTTCCAACCCCCCTGCCACAGGATTGCCAACCACTAGGCCAGGTTGTCCAATGCCCCATCCAACCTGGGCCTAAACACCTCCAGGGACAGAGCATCCACAGCTCTCTGGGCTGCCTGTGCCAGTAGCACCTCACCACTCCCTCAGTAAAAAGCATCCCCATGACATCTAGCTTAGTGGGAACTAGCACTGATGTTTCCCTAAACGCCCCACATAGATACCAAAAAATAACTCTGAATTAATGACTTGACAATGAGTGTGACATGCTTTTTTTCCAGTGCCCTTCCTCATACACAGGGCAGCAGGAAGCATCCTCACTGTCTCACCTGGGGCCACCAGGTCTTCTTACCTGCTTACATTTTAGCTACCCTGGAGCAGGAATTCAAGAGAAACTTGCGAAATCGTCATTTGTCATTCTGTGTTTGGATGAACAATTGCTTCGCTGAGATAAGTCCTATTTGTACTCTGGAACCTGAATAAATTGGCAACCCAGACTGCACGATGCAAGGAGAACAACACACTGGGAGAACATCTGCTGTCCCAGCAGCGTCCTGGAAGGAAATTTGACAGTGAGTACTGGGGATCAGTATGAGGAAAATGCTTTGTTAGTGTCTGTTGTTCACTTCAGGGGACTGACAAAGTTATCTACCATCTCTCTGCACAACAGTCCTCACACTTTTTTCTTTGTTTGCAAATCCAGATGTTGTTATGCTGAAACTTGGCCATGCACCTTCCAGTGACTGAATAGTTGTCCTAAAGGATGGAATTTGTTAAAACTGGGGGCTCCTGTATTGGAGATGAATACTAGCAAAAGCTTTCAAGCCTCTGTGGTGGAAAGCCTGGAATTCTGCGGCTCGGCCCTTTATGACTGACAGTTTGAGATCCAGGCAGAACAAGAAAAGTAAACTGAAGTAAGTTTAATTATTGTCTCAAATTAGTGCAAGCTAAGAAGAACTCTCAGTCGTTATCTGGAGGCTTACTGCGCTTCCAGGTACTGCGCGTGGAATTAAATTTATATTTGTTTAAATGAACTGGGAGTCCCATGGAGGGATCATAGAATCGTAGAATCACCAAGGTAGGAAAAGACCTCCGAGATCATGCAGTCTAACCATCCACCTATCACCAATATTCCCCACTAAACCACGTCCCTCAGTACAACATCTAAGCATTTCTTGAACACCTCCAGGGATGGTGACTCCACCACCCCCCTGGGCAGCCTGTGTCAGCACCTGGCCGCTCTCTTCAAGAATTATGTACTCCTAAAGTCCAACCCGAATCTCCCCTGGTGCATCCTGAGGCCATTAATGATTCCATCCTAGTTAAAATCACTCCATCCAATTCAACCGTTGTGCAAACAGCTTCATTGTAAGAAGAAAGACTAACAAGTATATAGAGTTAATAAAAAAATATATAGAGTTAATCGAAGTCTGGTGGTGACTGGTAAATCAGCAACTTTCAATGAGTCACGCTTCCCTACTAACATGCAAATTCAGAGACACGTAATGGTTTAAGATATGTGAAAATGCAGAAGTGAACAACCATGTATAAAATGTCAGACACAATTTTTGAGCTTGGAGAGCTGCGCTGAAGCCTTGATGAAAACGGTATGTTAGGTATGCATCGTGACATAAGGATGTTTATGTTCCGGAGCGTTTTGTTTTCTTAACCTTTGAAGTTGAGCAGTGTGGGTGACAAAGCCTTGGTTGCCATGAGGCTGTGGTTGAAAGGGAGTGCGAAATGTATTTTGAGAATGACTCAAAGCCAAAAAGCAGACCAACAAAAAAGTACATTCCAGGTTGCAAAAAGCACTGGGGAGTGCCAACGAGGTGCTATTTTAAGGAGTGTTCTGTGATTTAAAACTGCCTTTTTCACTACCTCTTTCTGACCCACTGACCACATCTTTCTGATATTTCCATGGTGAACTGAGTAGTGGAGATGAAAACGTGGGCAGAATGTTGAGGTTCCTGGCAAGCAAAAGGCATTTTACAACTTGTGATGTTCTCTCATGGGCTTCTAACACTTCGCTTTATGGATTGTCCCTGAAAAATCACTGTGACTTCCAGCCTTGTGATAGCAATGGATGACAACTGCCAGAGAACAATCTTGCAGACAGAATGAGCGTGCACATTTCCTCTAAGGACTGCAAGACTATAAGACCTAGCACTCCCAAGAAACATGATTTGCCCTCTTCAGCTGAAGATTTGGGAGAATAAACACAATCCTTCTCCAGCCTCCAGATGTTATATCCTCTTTCCCACCAGACCCAGCCTCCTGGGTCTTTGAGGGATCTTCTCTTGACTCAAAGACAAGGGAAGGAAGGGTGGGAAACCAGAGTGCTGGCATTTCTCCCAGCTTTTAGCAGCAGGAGCTGTGGGTGCTCTTCAGAAACTGAGCAGATTTATCTCTGCCTGCTCTTTGTTTATCTAGTAGCAATGGAAGGCTTAGTCATTGTACAAGATAGGGGAGAGTTGTAAATCCTGGCAGCCTAGTGTGAGAGAAAGAAAAAAACAGGAAATACAAAGCCATATTAACTCAGTAATGGTACTGTGTTATCCTGCCAAGACTGTCCATGTTTGGTAGAGGGATGATCTTGATGTTGAAAATAGTGTTCTTGCAAACATCTACCTAAAGATGACTTACCTAAAGATGGCTGTGTGACAAACCTCTTACATCTGTGGTTCATATATGCTCTGTAGGTTTGCGGGGCTTAATAGATGTAAGGTCAGAAGACTGTGCTCATTCCAAGTATTTTTGTTTTGCTCTTTGGCTGCAAGGGCTGCATGGATTTTCCCTGAATTGCTTCATTAACTATTAAATCCTTTAGGGCAGCATTTTTTGAGAGCGGAGGATGTGTCCTCTGTCCTCTCAGCCGGCCCTTGTCTGGCAACACAGGGGAGAACATGATGAGCTGGGCAGCACCGAGAGCAGAGATGGGGCACACTGATAGATGGTGAGAACGGATGTAGTTAAGTGCCCCAAAAGCAGCTCTGTAGGGTCAAACTCCTCATGGCTCCTCATCGTTCACTGTGTGCTCCGCGTCATGGAAAGGGGAAACAGCTCTGCTTGAACTCATTCAGAGGGAGAACAAGCAATTGGGATGACCTGTGACTCTCCAGATCCCCAAATTACATGCTGCTCTTACCACCGCCCAGTGGGGCACCCAGATTTGGCTCTTCTGGCATGACAACTAATCTAACTGCAGCTTGCTAGTCATGACAAGCTATTTATTTAGCAGGAGAAACATGAGCTCTGCTCATCCAAAATCAGTCATCCGAAAGACCAGCCTCCCTAGTGGACTGTGCCCTCCGTTGGATGGTTGGTCTGACCTCAGCAGTTCGGGAATCATGGATTTCCAGCAGTGAGGCCCCAAAATGCTTGGTTTGGAAGGGCATTGGAACGATGCTTAAAGAACATGAAACTTACAAAGGTGAGCTGTAAAAATGAGTTAAATTAGGGTTGCTCTCAACATCCATCTTCTGTGACTGAAGGAAAGGTTCTACAAATGACAAAGTAACAACACGTTATGTTATTGATAAAACAGTGATCACGAGAAGACCGATTGGCAGACCCCACTATGGAAAAAAGCCCAACAGTTGTGACTATAAACAACAGATAGGAATCAGCTGGGAAGAAAATGTCAGCCCAGAGCCACTGGCAAAAGCACTTATCCAGCTGCGTGTTGCAAAAAATCTTGGGAATTTCACTGGAAGCTCAGGAAGGATATTTGTTAAACAGCTTCACTGTGGTCACATAGGTCAGCATCCTTCATGGTGAGATACTCAGGACCGGCCCCGAAACTCAGGCTGCTTGCTGGGATAGCAGTTTGTTGGGCTTGGAAGATAACACTAGAGGGAATGTTTTATGGTTAGCGTAAACAGCTCCAGTTCATGCCTGCGAAGGATTTGCATAGCTGTGCAAGTCTCTGCTCTTTACAAGCATGTGTTGCTGGAATTTTGTGGCAGCACAGCAGATATCAGAGAGCCATGCAGTGCGAAGACTCTGAGCCCGAGCCTAGGTGGTGGAACAATCTAGTTCTTGGTGAATGTACTAGAGATGTGATACTGTACAGACATATATTTAACAACGCCTTTGATGCCCTTCCATCCTTGCAGGGACTGAGACTGGGCTACAAGGGAAGGAGCACTGAGGAGCACCTCGTCTCCAAGAAGTTCCCCAGGTGTTCAAGGCTGAATTCAGCCATCCACGTGTGCCCCTATCCCAAGGCCATCCTATAAGTGGGCTTACTGTGGTGTCAGACAGGCAAGTGGAGGTCTTGGAGAAGGGAAAGGAGCATAGTAAGGGCTATCTTGGATCCTTCTGGTGTCACCGCCACCGTTTAATGTAGGCTGCAAGAGGTGGCTGCTTAAATGGTCTTAAATAAGATCACAGTGACTGCTTCCCTGCGACAGTAACAGCACAGTTCTCTGATTCACTCTTGGCTTTTACGACTATTGCTTTTGGACAAAGATTGGGCTGAAACCTCAGACAATTACCAAAATAATTCACACGACTTCTCTATGCAAGATGACTTTAAACCATAATTGAATATAGAATGGTGTTGCTAGTGCCCTTGGGTGTTAGTTTTAAGTTCCACTTGTTGCATTACCAGCGCACTGAAACAAAAAATAAAAAAAAACCCTTTACAGGAAGGGCTGTAGGGCACTGGGACAGGCTCTCCAGGGAGGATGTGGAATCACCATCCCTGGATGTGTTTAAAAACCGTTCGGATGTGGTGCTCAGGGGCATGATTTAGGGGAGAGTTGGCAGGGTGGTATGGCTGGGTCGAGGTTGGACTCGACCTGATGAGGTGTTTTCCAACCTGAGTGATCCTACGATTAGAAAGCGTGAGGTGCTTTGGCTCTGCTCCCGCGTTTCCCTCCAGTTTCAGCCACGCACTGCGCTGGTGGGAACAGGATGGAAACCCCACCGTGCGCAGAGAGACGGGCTGGCCGGGAGCTGGTTCAGACTGAAAGCAGCCCACGCGCAGCAGCGGAACGACCCCAACCGGTTTGATCCAACTGCGTAAAAGAAACACTTAACCAAGAACCCGGCGCACGGCGAGCCGCTCCCATACCGCACCTCGGAGGGCGCCGGCACGAAGCGCGCCCGCGGTGGGCCCCACCGGCAGTGCCGCTTTAAGGCCGCCTCGCGGCGCATTCCACCCGGGCGGGGGGTGCCGCTCCCGGCCTGCCCCGCGCTGCCGGCCCCGCCCGCCGCGGCGCGGCCCGGCCCAGCGGCAGAGAGCCCCGCACGGCCGCGCTCCGCAGCGGCCCCGGGCCGAGCCATGGGCGGCGTTGGCGGGCGGCGGGCGCTGCTGGCCGTGCTGGCCGTGCTGGCGCTGCCCCGCGGCGGCTCCGCGGCGATGGACGAATGCGCGGAGGAGCGGAGCGGGCGTCCGCAGCGCTGCATGCCCGAGTTCGTCAACGCCGCGTTCAACGCCACGGTGGTGGCCACCAACACGTGCGGCACGCCGGCCGAGGAGTACTGCGTGCAGACCGGCGTCACCGGCGTCACCCAGTCGTGCCACCTGTGCGACGCCGCCCAGCCCCACCTGCGGCACGACGCGTCCTTCCTCACCGACTACAACAGCCAGGCCGACAGCACCTGGTGGCAGAGCCAGAGCATGCTGGCCGGAGTGCAGCACCCCGCCGCCGTCAACCTCACCCTGCACCTCGGTAAAGGGCCGCGCGGGGCTGATGGTGGGAGCCGCGCTGTACGCGGGGCGATGCCCGGCGTTGGGCTGGGGACGCGTGGTTTCCCTTGTGCGCTAAGTAGAAGCGCTTGCCGATCCCCAGCGCCTTCCCTTGGATGCTTTCTCGCTGAGGCTTCGCCCGTGGGCGCGGGAGCGGGGACGCCGTGGATCCCTGGCGCGGCACGGGCAGGGCTGGTTGGGGGGGGACCGCGGAGCAAGGGGCCGGGTTTTCTCAGGCACGTCGTTTTTTCGGAGCGCATCAGCTCTCGCTGTCCCCGTGCCGCGTGTGTCCGCCTCTCGTTGGGCTGTTGCGTGTGTCTCCCCACCCCCTGCCCGGCCCTGGCCCGGTGTGTGGGCATTGCGCCGTTCCCTGGGCGAGGAAACAGCCTCTGCCGTGCTGATGGAGGGATGGGCGGCACTGTGGGTCGGTGGCTGTTTGGGCATCCACGCCTCGGAGGTGTAAAGCGAAGAAGAACTCGTGGAGCTGCCCGTTGTTGGGAGAGATGGGCTGCAGGGCTCCTCCACCCCTCGGTCAGCGCTCATCCCTTTATTTGGCTGCGAGGAGAGCGGCGGTGCTGGTTATATACACGGGCTGTGGAGTATGACTGCCATTTGAAGGCATTTACAAGGAAACTCAGGCAAGGAGCCAGCTCTTGTGTTCAGCTCCCGTCTGATTTGCTGGTTGTTTGCAGCAGGACAGTTTCTTTTTCTGTTGTTAAGAGCAGAATGGCAGCTTTCTGTAAAGGGAGGGCTGCAAAACGTGCCCTAATGGAAGTGCTGAGCACAGGCAGCAGGATGCAGGCAGTGAGGCTGCTGGGTGCCCTGCTGGAGCTTGGCAGCGTGCTGCTCCGTGTCGTCCTGGGAAACTGCTGTGAGCGCTCACATCAGGAGTGGTGAGGGACTGTGTGCCCGGTGGAAGTGCCCTGCGTGCCTTCCCTCAGTGCAGGCTGCTTATCGCCCAGCATCATTCAGCTGGGACAGCCCTCCTGCTGCTCCTGCACTTGGTTGGGAAATCCCTGGGACTGGACTGGGGCTGGGCTGGGAGTGGCTCGCCCAGCGCCCGGTGCCTGCGCTGCGGTATTTGTGGAGCCCCGAGGGGACTCTATTTTAGTTGGTCTCACAAAGGCTTGATTTACATTTTGCAGGTTTCAACACGAGGAGAGAAGAGATCAGGCTTCTCGTGGCCAGCAGTTGTTCAGTGCAGTTATATAAAGCAGCTTTAAAGCTCTTTATCGCTTCCCACATACCCTTTAAATTCCTGAGTTTTCTCCCATTCCTCTGTCCCGCATCTTTTTGGGATGCTGATGCCACTGAGGCATTCGGGAATACTATCCATGGTGGAGAGCTTATTTTAGGGGATGGAGAGAGCTGGGTGTTGGTTTAGTTGTAGAAACAGCCGCTATTTGCGCTCTCCCTGCATCACAGGAAGGGTTCATCACCGGCTTTGATGCAGCCAGATCACTGCTTTTGCAGTTCCCAATCTTGGAAAGTGTCTGCAGCTCAGAACTCGTTGCTTGCTGAACAGTGTGTGGTTTGCTCAGTGGCATTTTGCTTTTAAGTAGCAGCCTGAGCTGCTGCCTCATCGGGGGATGAGTGTGGGTCTGCAGGCAGCACGGGGACAGCGGTGTGAGGGGAGTGGGCCTCTGGTTCCCAGGGTTTGCAAGCTGCGGTGCAAAGAATGTAAACGCAGCTCTGGGAATGTTGTCCTACACTGTACAGCTCCGTGGTGGGTACCGCTCCATCCGGGGGGGAATGGTGCGTCCCATACTGCTGCAGGGCTGAGTGTTGGCTTTGGAAAATAAAACTGGTTTCATAACATCCCTGGAAACGGTGGAGATCTCTGTTGTCCCACTGCACAAACAGGAGCGTGTGGTTTTTCCCCCCTGGTGCTTTACAGGCTTGAGGTGAGGGATGAGCTGAGGGCCATGGTGTTACCACTCGCTCTGCTTAGGGCCCTGTGAAGGGCACGACGCGCTGACATCCGTTTGCAAAGAGTATCCTTTGCAGCATCCCTTGAGTGGCCTGGCTTTGAGAGGTCGCTGTTCATCTTCTCTGTATGCTGGAGTAGCCTATGGAAACAGATTCATTGTGAATGATGTTTGCTGGTCGGTCTCTGCGCTGCAGGGCTGGGACGTGGGCTGGAGCCACTGGTAGCCTTGTGGGGTGGGCTCTGGGGGCAAAGCATACATTCCTCTGACTTTTTCCCAGAAGCTTGGAAAATGCTGACAGCACATCAACCCTAAGAAAAGGAACAGAAATTGTATGTCCAGGCCTAAATGAGAGAGCATTTAAAAACAACATAAGCCCCATCAGGCACATTATACCCATCTACGTATAGCGATCTTCACCATTTTATTTTGAAACTGGGTGGCAAAGCTTTCCTGGTTTCCGTGCTTCTACTTGTTGTAGATATTCCAATGCGATAGTCATCAAAGAGATGCTTCCAGTGCTAATCACGCCTGCAGTCCTGACACAACACAGCTGTGTTAATGGAGAGTTTCAAAATTTCCTCTTTCAGGAATAGTATCCAAAAACTATTATTGGTTTTTCTTTGTGTGTGTGTGTGTGTAGGTAAGCCAGTATGATCTTGTATATAGGAAGCAGAACTGCAGGTAGCTGTAGGGCCTTTGTAGGTTTGGTTTGGGGCACTGTTGTTTCAGTGGGGGGAGGTGTTTGTACATTGAGATCTTGCAAAGACATGGACTTGTGGATTCCTGGATCAGTTTTACGTGGTGTTCTTGTCTGTGTTGCAGAGAGAAATGCTTGGAGAGCTGCTTATTTGCTTTGTGTTGGGTACCATGTTTTACTGAACCGAGCCACGCATGGCGGTGCTGGGTGTGCGTGTGGCTGTCTGCAGTGCCTGCTCCCTCCCGTGCTGCAAGGCCAAGTGAGCTCTGCAGAGCCTCAAGCTGGCAGCACTCCAGTTCTCAGCAAATTGCTTTCATCTTGTGATTTATTTTCTCAAGGTCTGCTTTCTGGCCCAGCCTCCTTCGGCCCTGAGGAGCCACGGTTCCTGCCGCACGCCTGGCACCTGGCATACAGGGTGCTGCTGGGGTGGGGGTGGGGATGAGAAGTGCCCACATCCCAACATGTTCTGTTGTTAGATTTTTCTTTCCTTTCCTCACTTGTTTCGTTTTGGTGTTGTGGTTTTGGAAAGAAAGACCTTGATAATCCTCTCTGAACTAAGAGATGATGTCGCCCATCGGGGGCTTTCAGCTAATGGCTGTGTTGTGCCTCTTCCAGAGGGAATAAATGAGCCCTTCTCTTCCTACCCCTTAGTGCTGAACTTGTGTGGGGTGAGCTCGGTAGTGGTGGTGACCTCATGGAGTCTGATGGGAAAAGCCCTAATTGGTCTCACAGTGTTAAGTAGGATTTCTCGACTTTAGCAACGTTTGTCTTTTCTGAGGACTTCTGGGGTCCGTTTCTGGTTCTGCTGGTTATTTATAGCCCTTCCATCTGCAGCCCTTGATGCATCCATCCTGTGGGATTTGGCTTTGGGACGCTGTTCCTGGCAGCTCTGGGGCCGGGTTGGTGGGGCCACACCACCTCCAGTCTGTGCACGTGGCCTGTGTGTGGGTGCCCACCCCGCCTTTCTCACCTCTCCTTTCTCAGCTCCCTGCAGCCTGCCTGGGCCCTGCTTCCCTCTCGTCCCTGTGTCCCCACTCCTGATGCGTGCAGGCCATGCATTTGGGGGTCCCTCCCTGAGATCCCAGTTAGTGAAGAGCGGCCTCCTCCATTTCCTTCCTAAGGTTTTGGCGAAGGGATGCCGGGATGGAGACCCACGGCCGCTCTGCAGGCATGAGTTCACTAATTAAATTACCAGCATTACACGAGTCACTGCTCTTCTGCTTTCTAAGCAGAGTGACACTGCATACATCTGTACGTACACACCGCCGCTCTCTCATCCTGAATGGCTGTTGGCTGCTGGTAATTTGTCGATCCAAACACACTAAGCCCATTGTGGCTGCACCGGAGCCTTTGACTTCTGGTTGGGATGGAGGCCCATGGATTGGGGAAGGGCTGCTGTTTCAAACATCTCAAGGAAACAGTGGCACGGCTTGCAGGACGCAGATCTGGTACTGCAGTGCTCTTAATTGTGTCAGTTACTGGCCTAAAAAGGCAGCGATGATGCATTTCTCCATTCCTGGGTACTTCGGGGAGGTGGGGCTGCTGGAAGCTGCCTCAGTACATGATGCGTTCGGAGGAACTCTGACTGACCCTGTGTTCCCTGGCATCTCGTGAAGGCCTTGCTGTGTCACTGTGAGTCACCGCAGACATCTCCACACCCCTGGGAGCTGCCAGGGTGGGAATGTGTTGCTCATGGAGCTGTGGCAGCAGGGAGGAGCAGTGTGTGGCACTGCTGGGCAGCTTCACGTGTGTTTTCTGCGCTTCCATCCCCGACAGGATGCGGGAGCTGTGTAGGGTATGGCATTATAGAATCACCAAGGTTGGAGAAGGCCTCCAAGATCATCTGGCTGTCCACCTATCACCAGTATTTCCCACTAAACCATTGCGGTCAGCACAGTGTCTAAACGTATGTCCGTGTCAGTGTGGAAGTTGAGGGAAACGCTGAACTCAGTGGCTGTGGGGCCCCCCTCAACCTGAGCCCTTCTGTACTCTGCAAGTGGGGAAGAAAAATGAGAAGATTCTCCAACTCAGGTTGGTTGAGTTTCTGTGCTTTGTGCTCTGTGAGTACAAACCAAAACACGGCAACAACGACAGTGCTGCTTTTTGATAATGCATGGTATTTTGCTTGTGACTGGTCACACCTTACAGTGGTGTCTGAGAACTGGAGCAGCTGTGATGCAGCCATGGTTTGTTGCAGTGCTGTTTGTGAGCACCATGGAGGCAGGATGCCTGTGTTACAGCCCTTGTGAAATGCTTAATCTAGCCCAGGGAGGGATGGTTTGGGTTTTGGGTGCACTTGAAGTACTTGGCTCTGATCTCTCCGTACTTACACATCCATTTGGTTAATATTACTGCCAGGGATTTGGATGTGCTGTTGCAGCAGTGGTGCGGTTTGTGCTGCTGACACTGCTCCCTGCACACAGTGTCACTAGCACATGGAAGGGGCCAGAAATCTTTATGAGAAGCTCAGTTCTTCCTATTACAAAACCTCATACCAAGTATGTCTCCTCGTTAATTTATCTGTGAATGGATTGCCTTTTTCATGTCATCCAGATGGTCTGTTTTGCAACTTCAGGGGCTGTGGCATGTTCTTTTGTTAAATGCTTGGTGGAGAATTAACATGCTGCTCTGGCAGATGGGAGGGACCCTGTCCTCTGGCCTTTCTGTCACGCAAATCCAGCTTTTCTCTTCCTCCCCTACCCCTAAAAAGTCTACATTAACTTGAAAACAGTGGGAGGGAATTAAATGTGTTT
The DNA here is from genome assembly GCF_038088225.1 of Cyrtonyx montezumae. Taxonomy (NCBI): domain Eukaryota; kingdom Metazoa; phylum Chordata; class Aves; order Galliformes; family Odontophoridae; genus Cyrtonyx; species Cyrtonyx montezumae. The sequence goes on from NW_027071825.1 coordinate 25,650,026, forward strand.
TGAAAGGGTGATCCCATGGGTAGGAGTGGTATTGAGTGCTTACACAGGGTATAGAAAGGGCTTGTGGGAAGAGAGGTTGTTCAGCAAAATGAATGGAGTTTAGAGTTGTTAATCTGTGTCATTAGCACTGTGTACCAGAAAGTTTAAACTGTGCCTGGCTAAATAGCACGAGTCTTTGAAATTCACAGCAGTGCTGGCAACCCCGCTGGCTTTTGTCCTCTCTTGCTGCACCCTGCTTGCTCCAGCTGTTGTGCCCAGCATCCTGCGTGCTCCACTGCTTCCTCATTTCCACTGCCAGAACCCCGGAAAGCCATCTGTGGGGAACCCACGAGAGGTCGGCTTGAGGAGACGTCAAGAAAGCGAGTTGGTGTTGCCATTGGAGCCATGGAGTGGGGGTGAGCGTCGGAGGGAGTGGAAGACACATCTCACATCTCTGCTCCGCGTGTAAGGTTAGCGTAATGCAGGCACACTTTCTCCCCTTTCCGAGGAGTGATGCGTGTCCAGACTTGCTCAAGAGATCTGTTGGTAACAGTCCAAAGTACGAAGAGTTTGTACTTCTGTAGCAGTATGTACCTCAGAAGCCCTCATGCGACCGTGCTGGCTGCCTGCAGGGCTTTGAGTCAAGGTGGCTGCCATCTGTCAGCCTTTGCTTTTCTCTCAGTGGTATCTGGAAGGCAGATTCTGTCACAGGTAACCTGGCAGGAAAGGCAGTTGATTGCTAAAAGGATTTTGTAGAGTGGTTAAGGTTGGAAAAGACCTTTAAGGTCCCCAAGCCCAGCCCCGTCCCACTGTGACGACTTAGATCTCTCAGTGCCACATGTCCATGGTTCTTGAACATCTCCAGGGACGGTGACCCCACCACCTCCCTGGGCAGACTGTTCCAATGCCTCACCACTCTTTCTGAGAAGAAACAACCTAATTTTGTTGTCAGCACCCCTTAAGTGGTTTCTGAAATACAGTGCTTGCTCGCCTAGTAAAGTGATGCTCAGTTGTTACCTCTTGGGTTGGAAATGAAGGTTGCTTTGAGCTGTGCTACAAGGCATTGTGCCATCTCCAAAATAATGATTGTCCCTCTGTGCAGTTATTCCTTTGATCAAAGGGAACAGAAGAATACAGACTCTGGAAGCGTCCTGCCCCTGAGGACAGCTATTGGACTACTTCTGCTTTCTGAGTTGCCTGGCAAGGTGGTGAAGATGACTTTCTACAACAAGTGGTGATGGTGCTGTGAAGTGAAGCATCAAGCTCTGTCATAGAACTTAGCTTCCCATTTGCAGTCCTTAGAGGTGTGCAGGAAACATTTAGCTGTTGTGCTGGGGGACATGGTTTAGTGGAGAAATGCTGGTGGTAGGTGGATGGTTGGGCTGGATGCTCTTGGAGGTCTTTTCCAACCTTGGTGATTCTCTGAGTAGCTCTAGTAACAGAGGCTGTTGCTTTGATGTATAAGCAGCCACTTGTAGTTGGAAGAAGCTTAAATCAGAGCTCAGTGTACTTTTATTTTACATCCCTGGGAGAAGTATGTTTTAAAGACTTGAGGAGGAAGATTCTTAGGCCATTGTGAGAGATTATTCGTCATTCTGAATCAGCAGTTATCAGGGAATTAATAAACAAGCAGTGCATCATTCCAGGAACGTCTTCCATCTCCTCTGCTAAAGGACGTGTGCTGCCTTTCTCTGAAGGATATGAACAAGATAGAACAAGCATTAACCTCCAAAACTGAACACGGGCAATAGGGATGTCCTGGGCTTCCAGTTCTGGGCTCAGTTAGTGCCAGCTCAGATCCTTGTGCGGTCTGTGCCATTCGTGTACCTGCTTCTTCCCCTCTTCTCCTCCACTGGCCCCACAGCTCTTATGCTGTTGCTTTGTGCCTAGTTACTGTGACAACAGAGCACAGGGCAGAAGCGTGCTGTGTGGTGTTTTTGGTCTACATCCTTAATTTTGGAGGGAGGCAGTGAAGATGTGGCTTCCCACGCCTCTGCACCACCTTGCTGCTCCACCACAGCCCTGATGCTGTCTGCTCCCTCCTTTAAACCCAGAGATAACTGCTGCTGGGTTTGGTGATAGCAGGACCCAGGGCGGATGCAACGTGCTGTTGGGGGTGGTGGAAGTGCTGGGAATGTGCAGCCCGAGGCTCTGGTTTCAGCCTGTTTGTAAAACACCCTAAAAGCTTTGAACAAGGGGCCTTGTGGTGTGAGGCTCATCAGAAGGGAATGCCTTGGTTGGCATGGTTTTCTGAGCTCCTGATGGCTCAGGCTTCAGTGGACGGAAGGAAATGAGCTTGCTCAGACTTTTTCCTGTGTGCCACAGGGACACTTAAGCTGACAACCTGGGAAAGAGATGGAGGGATCAGGAATCCTTCCCGGGGAAGGGCTTTGTGAGTAAGGCATTTATGAATGTGCTTCTGCTCAAATGCAGAATGCTGCAGCATTTGACTTTATGCAAAATGTCTCGGTTGTGTGCTGGGATTCAGCTGCCCTAGCTTGTTCTAGCTGACTTCGCGTAAGCAGAACTCTTGAATTAATGTCCCATTAAAATAAGTGGGCAAACTGATATCTCCGCAGCTGGCTGCCTGCTGGGGAAGTGGATTCAGGGACAACAGGTTGATATGTAGGGTCTTTTTTTTTTGTTGTTTTTAAAGCTGTTCATTGTAATTTAGGGGAAAAAAAGTAAAAACTAAACTGTAATTTTCCTATCTGATGCCAAAGCGTTAGATGGTGCATCCAAATGCAATAAAATGGGTATGCTTACTCATTTCAGTGTTATTAACATAGTGGCTTTTCTTCTTGTGGGTTCAGGGTTCCTCTGGCGATGGGTGAGAGAGGGCTGGTGGGAGAGCAGCGTGCTGCCTGTGGTCACTGCACATCTGAGAGCTGAACAAAGGAGAGATGGAGGCCGGACATGCTGGGTTCATTACCCGAGCAGCTCCTGCAGAACAATTGCTCCTAACATGTCAGGTTGGCTGGGTTGGTGTTGCGTCAGCATTCCTCTCCTTGAAAAGCTTCCCAAGGAGCTGCGTGTGCCAGCCTTGTGCCTGTAGGAGGGAGCTTCCCCCATTCCTCTGCTGCTGTGTGAAGCTGCAGGCAGCCTGTGTACAGGGATACACCTGGAATACAGCTGCGAGAAAGGTTGTGCCACCTTCTGTTATTTTGGTTTTTTTTTTTGTGGGGGGAAAATGAGCTCTTCAGACCAGCGAATGAGCTGGATTCGTTGGCCTTAAGGAGAGGGTTTTCTTAATGCAACTTTCACCTACTTGCTTAATCTGCAGCTGCCTGGAGGAATGGAAAATGAGCTTAGCATACCTGAGGGCTTCTCTTGCTGAGCTCTCCCTTTAATTTGTGTCCTACCCACATAGAGATAAAGGTGAGCGAGAGAACCCCTGGAGTAATGCATTTCTGTGCAGGTATGCAGCAGTTCCTGCCCAGGCGAGGCAGCGCAAGGACCCAGCGGCACCAACTGGGGATGTGATGAGCTGTCCTCTCCCTCCTCCCCAAGTAATACCCCAAAACTGTCCCAGACGTGCATGTTTTTGGAAGCAGAGTGAAGCTGCTGGGGTGCTTGCGCTGCAGAGTAGTGCTGTGTTCCTGCTGGCAGCTTTGGGGTGCTCTCTGTGCTTCCTCCTAGCAGGCAGAGAGCCCTGTGTGCCGTTGTTTTTGCTGCTGGGTGTGCAGCTTGTGTGCCCCCCCCCCTTCACAAGCTGCTGTGGGGCAGGGAGTCCTCAGCCCCAGTGTGAGCACAGCTCTGCCAGCAGGGCAGGCTGAGACTTGCTCACCCAGGAGAGCGTGTACATGTGCTCATTGTCCGTGGGGGTTTAAGGTGTGCTCTGCGTGCTCAGATTCATGGCATAATCCCCAGCATCCTCAAGAAAATTCAACGCATGAAATGCATTGAACAACAGGCTATTTAGGATCAGCTTTCTCCCTTAATGCCCCTTCCGTATCGCAGCCCTGCTGGATGGCATTCGCTCCCTCACACGTTATGCATTTAGCTGTGCCTTTGGTTCAGTTCTGTTGTGCACTGCTGTGATCCCAGGTGCTCAAGCACTGCTTTCCAGCTTCTCTCCCATCCCTGGGGCTGCCACACCGTGCTTGGTCAGGAGTCCTCTCAATGCATTTGGACTATGGGAGGCTGTAGCTTGCATTCCTGTTTATGTGGCTGGCTCTGAGAAAGTTCGTTCCACTATTACGCTTCCTTTAGGTTTATGAAATCGCTGTCCTTCTCACAGATGGAAAAATGTTAAAAATAGCAGCACCCAGAGCAGGGCTGTAGTGTTGGTGCTGAGAGGCCTGCTGGCAGCCAGGCATGCATCACGTCTTGGGGAGCATTGGGATTTGGGCCACATTGCTCTCCGCTGCCTTCCTGCCCTGCGACCTGGGGCTGCTGCTCTGAATTGGGAGGGGAACCATCTTCTGGCAGTGTCCACAAATACAAGCTTACACTGCCCGCAGCCTCTCCTTTTGGCAGCTGGGATGGCAGGGACAACCTACCAAGGGCAAACAGCCCTGTGACACGATGGGGAGAAGCTTCCTGCAGGCTGAAGCTGGTGCCTGTACTCCAGCAGCCAGCTGTGGGTGTCTGGCTGTTGTCACTGCACAGCCCTACGGGTGACCACACAGGTTTTATCGTGCTGCTGCTGATGGCTTCAGCAGATATGTGGGCTTATCTCGGGCCTGCACAGCGCTTGCCCAGTGTTGTTCTGCATCCAGCTGTCTCCTGTGCAGCTGTGAAAGCCATCTGTGACTCGTGTGGGACCACAGCTCTGCCAGGAATTAGGACATAGGGCAAACATAAGGGGAATGTAAAAACTGTATTATTTTTTTTTTCCTAGCTTGCCTAAAATGGTTGAAGAAAATCCTGTCTGGTGAATGTATAACTGTGGGGATAAGGGAGTTTATTTTGCTGATGGTGAGGTTTTTTGCAACGTAGCCATCGTTTCAGTCTTTCTAACTGTGTGTTCCCCTGGTTTAATAGGACCAGCTATATTTCAAGATCTAGTCCTGCAAGAGGATGTGGGTTTTGATAAGGAACGGTTAATGTTAGAGGCCAGTGGGGCAAGGGGGTGCTCCTGCCCCTGCACTTTGAGACCTCACCTGTAGTGCTGCGTCCAGTGCTCGAGAGACGTGGACCTGTCAGAGTGCATCCACAGGAGGGCTGTGAGGATGAGCCAAGGGCTGGAACACCTCCCTGCAGGGACAGGCTGAGGGCTGGGGCTGTGCAGCACAGAGGATGCTCCAGGGAGACCTGAGAGCAGCCTGTCGGTTTATAAAGGGGGCTGTAAGATGGAAGGAGGCTGACCCTTTAAACAGAAAAAGAGGAAGTGGTTTCAGATTTCAGGGCTGATTTGCACTAGGTATAGGGAAAACATTTTTTTCCAGTAATGGTGATAAGGTGCTGGCTTGGGTTGCACAGAGAGGTGGTGCTGCCCCATCCCTGCAGACAGCCAAGGTGAGGCTGGATGGGGCTCTGATGGAGCTGTGGGTGTCCCTGCTCAGTGCAGGGGGTTGGACCAGGTGGCCTTGAAGGCTCCCTTCCAACTCACATGATTCTGTGAATGTTGTTTCCTTCCCCAGGCTCAGAATGATCCCCAAATCCAAGTCACACCCTGTTAGGAGGATGCACGTTTCCGTGCACCTCAGCAGCGCTTTTGTTCCACAGATTATTGTAGTAATATAAAGAGATGGTGTAAAGTGTATCTAAAAAAGACCTTATAAAAATAAGTAAGTGGGTCAGTGCTGGTGGTTGTGCTTCGTGCCAGATACACAGAAGTTTTCATCTTCCTGGATGGGGTGTAAAGCAGTGCTGGAGCTGGTGGGCATCATCCCATCATGACCTCAAAAGTGTGCAGCCAAAGCGTGCTTGTGTTTAGATTCAGATTAATTTTAAGTTCTGGCAAATCTCTTTTAATATTTCTGCAGGCTAGATGTATTTTTTTTTTCTTTTTAATGTAAGTTTCTATTTCTCCTTGTGTTTGTAACTCACAAAATGTTTGCTGCCAGAGGTCACAGTATTTGTTCTACGTTTGAGAATCTAGCTGGCAGCTCGCTGCTGCTTTGGGAAGTTTCATGCCAGGCTGGTACAGAGAGCTTCAGATACTTAGCTGCGGGGGGAAAAGTGGTCTTAATGGGTTTTGGTTGTTTTGCTTCCTTTTCGAAGTAGAAGTTAAAATGGTATGGAGTTTATTTTTCCATTCCCTCTTCCTCCCCCTGAGTACTTCCATCCTGAGCGCAGCTTAGCCCCTGGGAGCACTGCTTTGCAGAGCTGGGGATCACAGCAGCTGATGGTTGGTGTGCTTGTCTGCTCCTTAGCCCGCACGTGATTCAAATGTTTCAAAACCATGTTCAATTATAAAGCTGGTAGCAATGGCAAGCAGCTTTGCATTGGAAAGAAGTGCCCACATCTCTGCTAGGTGCTTGTGCAGAGTCCCCATGGCGTAGAAGGGCCTCGGTTGGAAGGGACCTTAAGGACCATGCCGTACTCCCTGCTGTAGGCTGGCTGCCCCTACCAGCTGAGGCTGCCCAGGGCCCCATCCCTCCTGGCCATAATGCTACCGTTGTGTATTCTTTAAATGAGAACTTACATACTTTTTTTTTTCCACTGAAGATGGTGCATGCAGTTTCGTTTGCACAGAAACTGTTTTCTTCCAGGAAGCAGAGGGACTTGGGGCTCTCAGCTGGATGCTTCCTTTGTAAGCAGCAAGACAGCAAGCCAGGGTACTCTTAGCTAAATAAAGTTTTGCCAGAGTATACATTTTATTATTTGAAGAACTATCACCAGGAACGCTTCTGGCTCTCATGCTTTAGGAAGAGAAGTTGGTCTGGACGCTAGCCTGATTTCTTTAGCTGTCTGATTTTTTTTTTTTAATTTTTTTGGGGGGGCATGGGCCTGGGTTGTGGAGAGAGTTTTAGGTAATGAATCCAATGGGAACTGGTACAGAAGATGGCAAGTTTTTTTTTCTTGAGTATGAAATGTCTCCCCATCACAGCTGTCGGGATTTGTGTGTAATACCTGCGTGTGCTATCAGCTGCAAACTGTTCTCTGAATTATTGTGTTCCTCCCTACCATTGTGTAAAGCAGGAAGTACAGTAGGAATGTATCTCTAAGTGTAGTCTGTATCACTCCCTAATGACCCAATAGCTACAGATTTTGGTTGTGATCAAAGTCTGAAGACTACTGGATTTATTTGTTTTAATCCTTCGTAGTTTAAGATGTCAGGAGATTGAAAACTAAGAATATATCTGCCACAGAACTAAGATTTCTAAGGGGAAGAACACGTTGCAATATACTCGGACAACCTGTAGGTTTTATCATTTAATGAGAAATGAGGCTGTAATGCATTTGCTCAAGCCAAGAAAGCTTTTGGCATCCTGGTTTGTGCCAGCAGTGGTGCAGCCAGCAGGAGCAGGAGGTGATTGTCCCTCTGTGTTCAGCAATGAACCTCAAGTGGTTGATTCACCATCCCTGGAGGTGTTCAAGGCACATTTAGATGTTGTACTGAGGGATGTGGTTTAGTGGGGAAGTACTGGTGGTAGGTGGATGTTGGGCTGGATGCTCTTGGAGGTCTTTTCCTACCTTGGTGATCTTGTGATTCTGTTCCAAAGCTGTGGCAAAACAGGTCGTGTCTGTTGGGTGGGTGTGTAGCTATGGACAGACATGGCTGATATTTCTGAATCTAGTAATAAATGTTTCTCTAGTGTTTTGTAATGTTTAGAGGGAACCTCCTGTGCTCCAGTTTGTGCTTGCTGACTCTTGTCCTGGCTGTAGCCTTCATTCAGAGCACGGCCACATCCAGCCAGCTGGATGCTCATGCCTTTTTTTTTAACAGTTACCTCTGCAGACAGGATTTGACAGCTGCTGTCGTTCTCAGTGCTTCGTTAACGGATTCTTGTCCATGTGAGCTGTTATTTTCTGTGCCTGAAGATCAGGGTGATAGCAGAAAACAGCTCTCCTCTTTGCTTTGTTGAAGCCCGGTGCAAAGAATTAATTTGAGCTGGAAGGGTCGGCAGGGGCTGTCAGGAGGAACAGATGGTTCTTATTTCTAAATTTACAGTGTTTATTCCCCTTCCCCCACTCCCCACTGTCAGATGAAATGATTTCTTTCATTAATTCCAGCAACTTCTGTAAACAGAGCGTGTAAATATATATAAACAAATGCCTGATGTGCCTTGGTTTGAATATTTGAGAGCAGCAGTTTACAAAGCTTGCTCCTGTCTCTGAGCAGAGGAGGAAAAGTGGGAGGAGGAACTCAGCCATGGATCTCCTTTTGTCTCTGTAAACCTCTCTCCTGAGCTGGTGGGGTCTTCCTGGTCCCAAGGGCAGGCTGACACTGGCAGTCACAGCAGTATCTCGGGGATGGAAAGTCTATCTGCCTCATATTTAGCAGAGCTGGGAACAAAATTCTCTGCCTCTTCCTCCAGCTGATAGTTGTTTGGTTTTTTTTTGCTTTTTCCTTTTTTCACCAGTATAGATACCACTAGGCTGTTAGGTTGGGTGAAGATGGATGCTGGTCGTGGTTTCATCTGAGTTCTTGGATCTGTGCACTAGGCTCACCGTGAGCTAGGCTTCCTTACAAGAGCAGCATCACCTGTGCTGATATTTATCTCCAGTGATGATGAACTCAGGAAGGGCTGATGGCTTGAGCTGATGTCTGCATGGAAATGCTGGGATGGGCCTTGCTGAGCATGGTGCTCAGGTTGCTTGAGTGAGCATCTTGTTGGAGGTTCCAGTGAGGTAGAGCTGGTGACTCAAATGCTATTTTCTGCTTTTTGTTATTGGCTTCCAGTTTGTAAATTCTGCCAAATCCCAATGTTTTTATATTTCTCCTAGTGTGTTTCACAGGTAGGGTTTCACTGGCATCAGTGAAGTGCCCCTGCCCTGCAGCTGGGAGATGTACTGGGGATGTACTGGGGACAGGCAGGTTTTCTGGCAGATAGGAAGAGGCTTTGTGGCCACGTAGAACTGGGCATAGAGTCAGGACTGATCAGGTCACACTCCCGACCACAACTCACCTCTTTTCAGGAAAAGAAAACAGAACAGTGAAAGATTAAGGTTCACTCTTGGTATTAAAGCAGTGTAGTCAGTTTCCCTGAGAGGTTAGCAGTGGGGTTTCTTAGGAACCACTGTTGGCATCTGTGGTTTTTAATCACTTCAGAATGTGAAGAGGTAATATTTGCAGATTGCTCTGCTACTGAAGCTGGTGAGAATGAAGTTGCTAAGGTGGTTTCAGAGGTGTTTCAAAAGGCTGCAGTGAGGTTGGGCTGCTCAGCAGCATCCAGCAGGTAAAACGCTCACAGACGCATGCAGTATTGTGCACTGTAGTTAGATATTCCAGTAGAGATATTCGAGCTATTCACTGACATGGATGGGAATTCATTCTTAGTGGTGAGGAGCAGGCTGGAGGCTGTGGCTATCAGCAGCAGCATCTGTCTTCTGTTCTGTGCAACTGCTGCTGTCCATTGTTTCCGCTCTGCTGTCTTTGTGCTGAATATCAGTTAAAGCCCTTCAGATTGCAGCCTGCTGTAGGGTACCTGCTTTAGCAGGGGGTTGGACTTGGTGAAGCCCAGAGGTCCCTTCTGACCCCTGTGATTATGTGATTCTCTGATTTTTGAATGCGTTTGTCTGCACCGTCTCAACCCCTGACCTACCCTAGTCAAAAGTTGGGATAGCCTCAGTACTTAAGGGAGCAAAATGTTCTGAAACACTGAACAGTTCTGTTAAGCCAGCAAGGTGTTTTAATTTCTAAATTCTAAAGGCCTAATACGTATTATGTAGTTGAATGAATACAGAAATTACCCTTTTTTGGAGGAGACTGATGTGGGCATGTCGGTTTGGCTACTCTATATGAACCATTGTCCATCAGAGCCCTTGCTCACTCGTTATCAGGGACAAGGACAGAAGCTTCTCTGGCTGTCCTGCTGCAGATCTTGGAGCTGGAGGCAGAGAGAAGCAGCAGGTGTTGCCCAAGGGAAGGAGAAGGATGGGGCACATGGTTGGATCCATCTTGGTTGAACCTGATATGCTCTTTTGAGGCACAGGTGATGCGTCTTGGGGCTGATGGCATTTAACAGCTGGGCTGGGAACCATCCCTGTGTCGCTGGGATGGCTGCAGGAGCCTTCAGCCCAGGGCTTGTGACTGCTTGGCTGACGGCTGCCTGGGGGTGGAGGAGCTGGACACAGTCTGTGCTGTTTGCAGTGCGTGGCCCGGTGGGGCTTCGGCGATGGGAAGGAGAGGCTCCTTCTGCAGCTGCACCGAAAGGATAAACAGGAGGCAAAACAAATCTCTCAGTACAGTTTGTGCTCGGTGTGGCTGTCCAGACGCTGAGCAATGGGCGCAGAGCAGATGCGGTGTATCTGGTGTGCGCGGTGCTGGCAGCCCTCCTGGAGGGGCTGCGCCCTTCCCCAGCTGGTTTCCATGCACGCCTGAATTTTAGCAACTTCTTCCTTTCTCAGTGCTTTGGGAGGGGGTCCAGCAGTGGCTACCCTGAGCCACGGTTGTGGTTTATCTGAACCACAGATTATTTGGCTTGTTGCCCAATAGGACGCCAAGGCTGAAGATGTGCACAGCTCTGCAGCTTGTGGAGGGGGGGGGGAAGAAGGAAGTCACAACGTGTTATTAAGGGATGTTCTTGAAAGTAAACTTGGATTCTCATTTAGGCTTTGAATGTATACGTGCCATCAACAGCCACGGATGCTCTGCTGAGGATGACATGCATGCAAAAAGCGCTAAAGAGGAAATCCTTGAGAAATCTTCTGATACCCCGACTTCAGCTGAGATATTTCCAATTTGTAAAAACCATTTCACGGTGTGGAAAAAGAACTAAGTTAGATCAAGAGCTCAATCAGCTCTTTGCCTGGATGTTTCTTACGGCACTTTCGTTGTGCCTTTATTTTCCTTTATGTCGGTTTGAAGGTTCCCTTGTTTTGTTCTCAATGCCGTTTTGTCTGAATATGCTTTCAAGATTTGTGGTTAATGGTGGTTATAGAACGGAGAGATTATCCTGGAGCTGCTCCATTGTTCCATGGGAAGTGGGGACTGCGGGAATGAGCTGCTTCTAAGGGGATTTGGGGGTTGGGATGGGAAAAGGGAGAGCTGGAAGTTTCCTGTGTGCCAGCAGTGAGTGTCCATCCAGGCCTGGAGCAAAACCTCTCATAACTGGGAATTAATGGCCCATTTTTATTTATTTGGGTATCATTTTAGTGCTGATGCAAATCCTGCCTCGAGACTCTTCTGTGCAAGTAGGATAGACGTGGCTTTGTGTCTGTTTGCTGTACAGATACAGCTATATAGAGAAACTTGGCATAGCAAATTCATGGTACGCCCATCTTCAACTCCATAGATAAGGACTTGGGAATATTGGAGAGCTCTGTCTTTTGGGGGAAGCAGCTGACTCTTAGAAATAATTGATTTAAATAATAAAAATAATCTCTGTTGCAATGTAATATATGAGTGCAATTAAACAGTACAGTGATTTTCTTCTGTGTCTTCATGCTCGCAGCTTTACGGGCCGAAGCTCCCTGGCATGTCTGTGAGGGCTGGGAACAGCCTGGCTTTGTTTTCCCATGAGCTGGGGGGAAATAGATTACTGTTCAGCCTGTGGGTCTGGGGGAGGATATGGTCACGTTAGGCAATGTGTTTTAAATCTGAAGGCCATTACTGTTTGGGCACTTGGTTAATGGAGCGTTGCATAGTTTATGTACTTAGTGTTCCTGGGAGATTGAAATGCCCTTAAAAAGCAAATCTGTCCAACAGCCCTGTCTTTCTACAGCATAAATTAAAAGGCCAAGTAACCAGAACTGTCTCAGTGATCACCTGGAGAAAATGGGGCAGAGGCTGACCAGTGCACTGCCTTGATTTTTGTACTCCGTTCTGTAGCAGTTACCTCTGCCTGGGGGGAAACTACTTGGTGTGTACATGTTTTTATCTGAACTCTCTCAAGTTTAGCTTTTTTTTGCTGCTCACATTCACTTCAGGACTTACAGATGTCATTGCCTCCTTCTCTCAGCCCTCCTGCAGCTTGGAGCTGACAGAAGAGGTGGGAGTTGCAGTGTGAATGCATCCTAAAGCTGCCTAAAGGTGTTTGTTTCTTTTTCTCCTCTCCTTAAGTCTTTTTCAAAAGTGACTTAGCTTACTGGTGAAGTACTTGTAAATGTGTAAATGCAAGTTTTGTTATATCCATGCAAATCCTCTTCAGCAAAACCTAGGGCTGACTTTGGTGAAAGGAAGTCCGCATGCATGCCCACCTTGTCCATCTGTTGGGAGCTCGTTACAGTTTGCTCTGTTTGAAGTAGAAGCTGGCAGTGAAACCACTGGCCAAAACAAGCTGCCAAGTCTTAGGAGCAGGGTGGTGTTCAAGCAGGCCATCACCATCCATGTGCCCCCCACTTTTCCAATGTGTTTGTAGCATTTCCTTACTGTGGGCAGTTCCTGGTTTTGACATTTTTCTTCTTTCGGAGTCTTACATTACTGCTGTCACTAGGGCTGATGTGTGCTGCTACTGAGGGCTTAAATTTAACTGGCTTAACTTTTTTTATATGAATCGCTTTGTATGGATATCTTCATTTGATATCAGAACTTGAGTGGGAAATTGTGTGCTTAAAAAAAAGAATTAGTCTGATGAGGCTATTGAGGAAGGGAGCCTCTAGAACTTGTATGATTTGGTGTCACTGGAGGTTTTCTCCATTTATGTCATACTGAGTTGCACAGATCTTCATTTATCAATTCAAGATCTTCTATCTTGAAGAGATAAATGTGTTGATTGCTTAGCTAGGTCTGTGCTCGTGAATGAGTGGTGACAGTGTCTAATAGGATAGAAGTGAGAAGCTGATATTCCTTGGTGGTATTGAACAGATGAAATTATCCTGTTTTACAGTTGAAGTAGCTTTATTTTTCCACGAGGAAAACCATGTACTTCTTCTAAATTTTGATCTTTGTAGGCATCCTCATATTTTAGTAACGGTAAAATTTGAAGATTAGCATTTAGGGTTATGTGGTGGTAGTTTTCCTTGACCTCTAAACACGGAACCTATCTGGGTCACGAGAAGACATGGTCTTGGAAGTCAGAGCTTTGGGAGAAGCAAAGCTATCCTTGCTGTAAGTGGATGGCAGATTGGAGAGCATGATCCTCTTGTAGGCTGAAGGAGCCACTGGTATGTTGGGTTGGCCTTGGCCATCACTAAAGGTGATGGTGAAAAGAAATGTTGGAAGACATTGTGTTCTTCGGGACGTCACTTTCCAAAGGCAGCAACTTTACAGATGGGTTTGAGTGATGGTTTCTTTTCTTCCCCCCTCAAAATACTCTCCGAAGTGTTGGTGTACATACCGAGGACTCCAGGAGCAGAGGGGGGGAAAAATAACTTGACCTCTACTTCAAGACTGCCACTGAAGGTCAGCGAATGACTTCGCTTACTGTGTGGTAGTTGATGTTACTGGTTGAGTTAGGAGAGTTATCATCTTGTGACTTTAAAGCTGTTTTTTTTTTGTTAAGGAGCTAAGTATTTAATGTTTTTACAGGCATGTTATGGCTCCACACGCTGCCTTAGCTGTACTAATCAGAAAATGAGTTTTTAATAGTCTCTCTCCTGGAGAAAAAATACATTCTGGTAGAGTTTATTTGGGCTTCACATCAGTGTAGCTTGCCTGAAACAGTATCTCATGTTTTGGCGTGCAGTGCAAATGATTAAACTGATTTTCTGCACAATCACCGTCTTTCAGGCAGTGCTGTTACGGAAGGAAATTTTGAGCTATCCCTATGCAGCCAAAAATCCTGTGTGCCACTGGGGACAGCGTGGTGTGATGTCACAGGCCCGTGCCCTCCCTCTGCACCCGGCTCTGGGGCAGGTTTGGTTGTGTGCAGGATGCTGCTTATCGATACAGCAGCTCTCTGTGCAATGACCCAGGGACTGCTGAGCCTCACGTAGCCAAGCGAGTGGGTTTTCTCTTTCTGGGATTTGTTCTCGAAGTGTTGCTGCAGCTGTTCCCAATCCACACTTCAAGGCAGCCCTGACTTTTTGAGCACCGTGACCCCTGACCATCTGGGAATGAAATGTATTTCTTTGCAGGCTCCCACTAGCCTGCTCAGGCTGTTCTTATCGCTGGGACTGCCCCTCTGCCCACTCCTAACAAGGTGAATTAATGAGGGAATTACTGGGCTTCACTTGCATTCTTGCCACCAGGAACCAGTCGCTAACATTTAGCTTCACATCCAGTGGCTGCAGAGCCTCTGTGTCAAGACCAGTAGGTAAGCTCAGCAAATTAAAGCCCCTGGGAACAGTCCCTTCGTGCGTTAACATTTAACGTTTGGTTTCCGCTTGGGCTGTTCTAGGAAAATACGGTTTGTAGGAAACTCGTTTGACTTCTGTGCTATATCCCAGGTGGTGGTCAGACTGCTTCCAACATCTGCATCAGTAGTGTCTTTTAGCTTTCTGAACCGAGGTTCGATGTGGGTGTCTCGTGAGCTTCTGGAGCCTGACATGGAGCAGATTTGCAGCATCGGGAAGCCTGGGGTTCATTCTCTGTAAGAGCAGCCAGTTTCATTTTTTTGCCAGTAGTGTTCCAGAGTAATCCTCTTGAGTTGTTTCTCTGGGAAGAGGATAATGGTAAGCCATGCTTACTTCTCATTTTTCATGCTTTTTGCTGAATTCTCTCTCGTTAGAAACAGTCACTGCTCTTAATGCTCGTCTGGGTAGACGTGAACTTGTGTGACTGTCTTTAACGCACCTTTGTGACTTGGAGCATTTTCAGTCCCTGCACTGGCTGTTCCTGTGAGCTGAGAACTGAAATGCAATTCCCTCTCTGCCTCAAGGAAAAAAAAACACGTTGGAAGGAGTTTTGTTTCTGACTTTCCAAAACATATTTGAAACATAAGTCAGTGGCAAGCTTTGTTTTGGAAATGGTCTCGCTCCAGCAACGGTTCTGCCAAGGCTGTTTATCCCAATTCCTACATAGCTTCACAGGCTGAGAAAGTATAACTGGTGTGTGTGGGTGGCTGCTTGAAAATGGTCCTTATGGATATTGCTGCAATTTGTTTAGCAAACAGTGGTAGCTTGTACATAAGTCTGTAATTGGCATAGCATGTACCATAGAGGATAGTGCGACGGCACGTGGAGAGATGGGGTGGTGGAAAAGGCAGAGACAGGAGGCTTGGAAACTCTGTGCCACCTAAGTGACGTGATTCAGATGTGCTGGAAGTCAGTTTTCTTAAGTGGTCATTGGAGAACTCAAAACTTCTGACATGGTAGAAAAAAGAGGGCTGTTCTGTCTGCACTGGGACGGGTGGTGGATGTGAACTGCAGCGGTGCTCTTTCCAAATCGTTGCAGCATTAATTATGGCCTGAGTCTTAAAAATCTTTGGCTGGTGAGTAGGAGGTGGAAGGACAGGGGTGAGAGGGAGGTGAAACCATCCAAATTCCAGAAAATTCACTGTTTTGGGGTAGGAAAATACTCAACCTCTGGTGGTGAAGACAGCAGCGTGCTAGCTAGCCTGATTGACTGTCCTGCTCCTAAAGCAGTGCTGCTGAATTTGCAGCTATCACGTTGTCCTATAATTTAATTTGTTCGTAGTTGAGCTCAACAATGCCAGTTATGTTTTTGTTATCTGATTCAGATAGGAACTGAGCCAGATGCTTAGAGCTGTTGTGAGCCATGGGTACGTGAGGAGTGGGGAAAGGGCCGCCCTTCAGCAGGCAGGGGATGAGAAGCCTTTAAGAGACCATTTAATAAACTGCATGGGCTGAGATTGGTAACGATGAAGGACTGTGCACTGAAGCTGAAGCCACCTCTGCACTGCTAATTTAGAGTTATTTTCCAGTTGTTCTTCCTTCTGTGCATCTCCACCTCTTGTCCAGCTCTGTCTGCTCGTCAGGAGCGTTCCTACCTACATCTCCTGATTTGAAACATCACAGCAGAAATTAAAATGTAACGGCATTTGTTTTGTTGTGAGAGAATACCTCCGAAGGAATCACATGGGAAACGTTTATAGGAGGTACCTTGTGCCGTTCAAGGGCTGGGAAGTACGGCCTTCATAAGGCTGAAGGCTTTTTGGTGCATCTTCTGACCTCCCAGTGCCACCAGTGGATCTGTGGTGGGCTCTGGCAGGTGGGAGCTGCATCTCCTGTGTGAGGGAATCCACGGGAAGACCTCTCCTTGCTGTGACCTTTTATTCTCATTTTGGGAAAGGGCTGGGGTTAGAGTGCTTCTCCGCTTTTCTCTCCTTTCTGAGGATCCCGGCCCTCTGTCACCCCAAATAGCTCTGCGGTTGGGTCTGTGAATGAAATGGAGCCCTTCCAAAATGGCGTGTGTAGTCCTTGATCATCTGTGATCTGACGGCACTCGCCAAGTGTAAAATGCCTTTTGGAAATGAGCTTTTATCGTTTGCGCTGAAAAAGAGCTTGGAGGCTTCCTGTGCGGATAGGACTTTGGTGTTGTGCACGGTATCTCTCCAGTCCCTAATGAATAAACACAGCTGGCGTTTTTGGGAGATCGACTGAACATCTTTTCATCAAAGCTGTACAAATACAGCAGCAAGCTTTACAGAATTATTAGACCGCATTTTCTGATTTTTTTTTTTAATGCCGATCTGCTCGCTGGCTTAAAAGTTATCAAATGAAAAAATGCTTTTCTTATGAGGCTGCCTTCAGCCCATTCCAGAGGAAACAAGTTCCCCCCCCCCCACCTCTGGAAACAGGACAGGAACAAGCAGCCTTGATGACTTATCAATGTCGGATTATCATGCAATCATTTACTAGGCAGCCCTTTGCTGTCCGGAGCCGCCTACACGCACAAGTCAATGGTGCCTTTGTCTGAGAGTGCCTGGAAGAATGCATGACCTAATGGGGTGGTGGGAGTTCGAGTTCATTCCAGCCTGCTAAGGTTCCCCGAGCGTCCCCATGCATTTCCTTCCTCCTGCCCCATTTCGGGACAAGTGCTGTAGGAAAAGCAACCTGCCTTTGTCTCACTCGTCTCTGGTGGAGCTCGTTGTGCCAAAATCTATTGTTTAGGTGCAGCACGGCATGTAGCGTGATGATAAATCCTTTAGATTACCAGAAAAGGCAAATCCTGTGTTTTCTCTATTTTCAGTCTCTGGCTGTGCCATTTCTTCGTTCAGTCCCAGCGCTGTAATCGTGCACAAAATTTCCCGGGAAGGCCTGGCTGTCATTATTATAGCTGTTCACTGTAGCACTGTGATAATTCCTTGCTTTCTGTCCTAAGTTTGGCTATTTCATGTGTTTGTGATGAAAGCAGAGTAACTTCCCAGTTGAGCGTCTTTGCAGGTGCTGGACTGTTGTTTAAGAAATTATTCCAAAAGAGCAGATTGTTTCTTATTCTCCCCTCCTTACAGTCCCTGCCCTGCTTTCATTGGTCAGCCACCTTTTCCCATCCCATGGGATCACAGAATCATAGGATGGCTTGGGTTGGAAGAGACCTCAAGAAGCATCGGGTTCCAACTCCCTGCTTAGACAGGGCCACCAACCTCCAGACCTGCTACTAGCCCGGGCTGCTTGGGGCCACATCCGTCCTGGTCCTGAACACCTCCAGGGATGGAGCATCCACAGCCTCTCTGGGCAGCCTGTTCCAGCACCACACCGCTCTCTCTGTTCATTTTCCTTAAACGCTCCCTTCCCACTAACAGTCCCTGTGCCCTGGGAGGGTCTCTAAGAGTGAGGGGTTGCCCGAAACCATGAGGTAGTTGGCACAAGAATTTGACTCTGTCACCGTCTCTTGCTACTGCTGGTGTTTCTCCTTCAGCCTTTTCTGCCCCTGAGTGTTTGGCAGTGGTGTTTGCTTGTAGCTGGTCAAGCCTTGTGCTGGGTGGTGGAACTGAAGCAAGAGTGAGGAGGAGGGGTGAATGGCCACAGGCACATCCCAGTGCTGGAGGCCGATGGAGCTGGCTTCCCTCCTGGCTGTGAGCATGGGGCAGGTCAGCAGAAGGAAATGCCAGGGGAGCTGCTGGCCCTTACCTTATCACTGTGAAGTGGAAACGAAGGCCAGTCAAAAAGCAATAAATGTGCTGGCATTGTCTTTTTACTGTTTTGTTTTCAAATCTTTTAAACTTTTACATGGAAATTTTGTTGTTGGCAGATGTCTGTAAGGAGAAAAAAAAAAAAAAAAAGAAATGCTTGAAACAGGAGATAGCCAGAAGGGAAATGTTCAGAGCAAGGTTTAACTGTTCCATTACAATTCTGGGAATTTTGCAGAATATAAAAATGCAAGAAAATTTGACTTTTTGCCCAATGCATGTTCTTAGATGGACTTACTTTCTCAGCAGCAGGACTTAGCGGTGGCCATTTAAAGCTTGCTGCTAGGAGGCTGCAAACTGGGGGCACTGATAATGAGGAAGGGAGTGGGGGTTCTTCCTGGAGCCATGGATGTGAGCAGACCGATAATGAAGGAGCCAAGTGTCGCTGGGGGCTTATCTCAAAGGCATCTGCTCACAATCCGACGCTTGTAGTTGGGTGCCAGCTGGCAGGATGCTTTCCTGATGTAAATCATCCATCCCTTCTGAGGAGCCTGAGCACAAGGAGCCCTTTTGTGAGTAGGCATGAATTCTTAACTTGGGGGGGAGAGGGAGGAGTTTCTCATCAAGACCTAAATAGCATTTACTTACGTTTTGCAGGCTATCTTTATGGCGCTCAGCGTGGTGCACTTCCTGCTAGACGTTGGGATGCAGGAGTGACAGCCCTGCTGACGTCTGTCCACTGGCCCCAGGCGTTGTGGTTGGGCTGACAGCTCGGTCAGGTTGGTGGGGATGGTGTGCCCTGCATCCAACCCTGCCAAACATCTCTTACCATGAGTGCTTCTTGCTGTCTTGTTTGAATCTGTAACAGCAGCGCCGCCTTGGAGCCACGTGCATACTTTCCTCTGTGATTTTCTACATAAGGGCTGGTTATTTTGTCACCTTGCCACTTGCAGCTTCCTGTGCCAGAAGGGATTCAGTATGAAAACATGAGGTTTGGGCTTTTGTGCTCCAGAGGTGCTAAAGGAGTGCCAGATTTCACTCCCAAAGTGCTGAGCTCATGATGGCTAATTACAGCACATCATCTTTCTGCTAACGAACTTTCATAAAAAGCACATGGAGCTCTTCCTGTAAAATAGATCTGCATCTGATGTGTGATGCTATTAGATGCTTTAAGACCACAGTGAGATCAAAGTAATTGTCAGTATCTAGGAACAGAAGACAGAAGTCATTCTGTCTTCCAGATTAAATGTTTAAAGCTGCTTTTCGCCCCATTGTTGCTGTTGCCATTCCTTGGAGTAACAGCAGTGTGTATTTATGAAGCCCTGCAAGACGTGGCAACCTTATCTTTGCTAGGAAAAAGGCTCTGCAACCTTAAAGAGCCCCATCTGCAGCCAGGCTAAGGAGAGCTTTTATGTTCAGTATATAAACAAGGGGGGAAATGTATTTCAGCACTGCATCAGCTGGTCTTGGGTAGATACTATTGTTCCTGCAGCACTTACCCGTGGCAGGCTGATGCAGTGCTGGAGCACAGCCTCACTGTGTGCATTAACTGCATTCCGATGTCATGCCATTAGCAGGGCTTCTCAAGCAGTCACGCTGCCAGCTGAAATAAATGTCTTTTCACCTGGGCTGTGCAGTTGGACGGGTTTCCAGTGAGTTTTCTTTGGCCTCTGGTATAAAACTGAAGGTGAAGGAAGGGCTCTTTCGATTTACATGAGGGCTCCTATAGAAACGTGTGCCTGTGCTGCTCAGAGCACGGTTTGCACGTGCTGTACCAGTGAATATCTGGCTTCCAGTTTTGGCCTTAGCTCATTGCCTTTCAGTCTCAGGCTCACACATTGCATGAGTAGTAATGGTTATTTCATGGGAAGGGTTGGGGGACTTGTATGAGTACAGTGCTCCAGGTGGGAGGGGGAGGCATCTGGAGTCATTCATTAACTTCAGTTCAGAGTCTCACTTGCATAAAACTGTGCTGACTCTGGTAACACTAGATGCCTTAAATTGGAGGTGTAATTCCGTTGCAGTCAGCTTTTTGCAGATGTGCTTCAGGCCTGTGCTATTCTTGTTGCCTTGTGCTGCCTGTTCGTGCATTGAACCGCTCTTCAGCAGGTGTCCGATCTCGTGATGCAATTTAACATGGTGCCATTAATTTATTTTTACAAATTGGGTTAAACCTGCGTGACTCCCGCAGCAAAGGAGGCCTGCGTCTCGATCAGCTGGAACTCTTCTAACAGCTTTTTCTTCCAGCTGAAGGAACCAGTGGCTGCTGCAGGCTCCACGTAGGGCAGTGTTTGTCTTGGAGGTGGTGGGAGTGTGTAAGCGTGGTGGAGATGGAAACTCCCAAGGCTTTGTTCCAGACAGACCTCGCCTTGTTCCTGCGAGCTCCCTACGTGTGTGCTGGTGACTGTGTCTTTCGTGTTTCCATACAGCTGCTGTCTGCAGTTGAGCCAGCCCCCAGAGTGCATTTAGCTCCATGGTCACACAGTCTGCTTGTGGAGGTGCGGGAAGGGGACTGAAGCACGTTGTGGGCCTTGTCCCGTAGTGGTTTTCATGCAGCAAGGAGGAAGCATCATGCCCATGTGCCTAATGCAGCAGGTGCTTTGTGAATTAGTTGTACAGGTTCACGGTGCTGGTATTCCCAGCAGCAAAGTCGAGTACACCCGTGTTGCAGATTATTATTCCTATTGTTTTAATAACATCAGAGGACAGCTGTTACTACCATCCCACCCACCTCCACATCTATGCGTGTGCCCAGAGCCTTGCATGAAGGTGACATCTGGTGAAACACTTCAGCTCCTGGTGCAGGAATAGCAAAGTGAAGACTGTAGGGATGTGGAGAGGCTAAAGGTGTTCTTGGGGGCAGGGATCCTCTGGACGGTTGGTTTATGTGTGCAGGAGTGGATGCTTGAGTCTCCAGGGAGAATCCTTTTTGGAGGGTGGTCTGCTGTTGTCTGCAAACTTGGTAGGAGAACAGAGAAGGGAGGTGGCTTTGCCTTTATCCCATGGCTAGTTTGGTGCACTTCAATCTGAGGAGTGTCTTAGCAACTTTAATGGTAGTTTCTGAGAAGCATGAACCTTGGAACCTTGTTTTGTCTTTCCTAGGGAATATGTAGAAGGGGGTGTCCTCTAGTGCTGGAGGAAAGGCATCGTGAGTATTGGAAAGAGTTGGGACTGTTTCTGTCTGAGCAAGGGGAGCTCTGCACTGACTCTTAGTCTGGTTAATAGTATTTCTCCTATGCGCACTTTTGGAAGAAATGCCAAATTGCATGGTTAACTCAGACCTGGCCTTAGGCATGCACATACTGTTCGTGCATTGGAAGTGACTGTTCATCCTTTTGGGCTACGGACATTATCACTGATGTCTACAGAAGAGAATTAGAATGCATCAGCTGTGTATTTAGTTGCACTGAAATCTGTGGGTCTGTTTATCTCTTCAACCTTCTTCTTGACCTTTGGTTCCTTCACCTTGTCTTTGCTGGGAAGTACAGTGCTTGTGCTCCTGGCTGCTGCCCATCCTATTGGATGGAACTGGAGAACTTCTAAACCTCAAACAAGAAGTGCTGTGCTGCTCTTCTCATTTGTCATCAGTTGTTTGAGCCTTTCTCACAACTCTCTCCTGTCTTCTGCAGGAAAGGCCTTTGACATCACATACGTGAGGCTGAAGTTCCACACCAGCAGGCCAGAGAGCTTTGCCATCTACAAACGCACCCGGGAGGACGGCCCATGGGTGCCCTACCAGTATTACAGCGGGTCCTGCGAGAGCACCTACAACAAAGTCAATCGGGGCTTCATTCGGACTGGGGAGGACGAGCAGCAGGCACTGTGCACGGATGAGTTCAGTGACATCTCCCCCCTCACTGGGGGCAATGTGGCTTTTTCAACGTTGGAGGGACGTCCCAGCGCCTACAACTTTGACAACAGCCCTGTGCTGCAGGTACGTGAGTAGGACTGGGTCTGTCAGATGGTCTGAGCTGGGTCCTTTTGTTCCACTGTCATGGATGGCAGCTTTGTAGGCTGGACTGTTGCCCTTGTTCGTACTCAAGGGCCGTTGGGCAGGTAAGTTGGGTGGGATGATCCACAGAAATCTTTCTGGAGAAAGAATGGCCCTCCATCATCAGTAAGTTTATGGTAAAACAACAACAAAGAAAAAGTCAGTGGTATTAAAGATGACTTTTCATAGGCATCATGGAAGTCTTCAGAAGATGGATGCTTACCTCTGTCACCTCAGAAGGCAGCTGTAATATTTTGCTGCCATTCCAGCTATAAGAACGGCAGGAATGTTCGTCCTGAGTCTGATATGAGACATCTTCATGTACATTTTGAGCACAAAAGATTAAGGAACGTGATGTATGATAAACAAGTGAGGAGCTATTTGAAACCCCAGCTTTCTGCATTACGTGCATGCTGAGGCAGGGGGAGCATGGTTTTGTCTGTGTTTAGTTTCTATTACAAAAGGCTTAGATAAGGGATTTGGTCAGGGGCTTTTTGTTCTTCCCAATCACACTGCTGTAGTCTGGAGCATACTGGGGCACCAGTTTATCCAGTTTACTTGTCGTTTTCTCTGTGCTGCTTGATGACACCTCCAGATCATCATGCAGCAAAGAGCTAACGCTGTGGAATTGGCCCCATCAGGGCATGTCCCCTTCCTTTTGGAGCTGGGATTAGCATGCCCTCCCTCCTCTCTTAACATTAGCAAGGTGATCCCTGATCTTCATCCACTGGGCAGAAAAGCAGGATCTGGTGGGGCTCAGTTATACAAACAAATATAAAGATTAATGAGAGACAGAAGAGCTTGTAGAATGGATAAGAACCAGTTTGGCCACCTTATTCATGCAGCTAGACCTTGTTGACAATGGTTTCTAATCACGAAGGTGTACAGAATAATTCCCCGTTGATTATAGGGTTTGTAATCCTCTAATAATCTCCGTGTAAGGAACAGAGACCTGACCACTGCTTTCCTAAAATACACACAAGCCTCTGGCATGGATTATTTCAGAACTGAAGTAAATGTGTGGTTTGTGCTCAGCATTTCCATGTGTTGATGCCAGTGTTTGTAACTCAGCAAATCTCCTTATTGTGCTGGCTGAACGGCAGCGCAGCTGCAGCACAGTTGTACATGCCTGGGTCTTTTTCCTGTACTCTTTACCACATTTGAAGGGAAATAGGATTGCAGAAGCTGTAATGAGAGCAGCAAGATGCTAACAGCCACAAGCTGAAGGTGATGTGAGATCTGGAGATGCAGGCTAGGTTATCTGGCCGTTACCGGAGGAGGATAGGGGTTGCTTTGTTGAAGAAGCTGTGCAAATACGATGCAAAGATCTGCCTGTCAGTTTTAATTCCCACCCTCACTCATCTGTCTGTCTTCTTTCCTGGAGATGTGTGCTTGCAGATGAGTGTACCCTTAAGCTCTTTCCATTCTTGCTTTGCAATCGAGCTGCCTTCAGGTGAGGGTAGCAGAGCTCCCCATGCTTCTTGCTGCGGGAATTACCCGCAGCTGAGAGCAGTCAGAGCCCGAGAGGGACCTGGGAAGGGGTGCAGAGAAAGGGCTGTCTGGAAAACTTATTCATAGCAAGAGGATATGAGGTAAGGCTTCCTGGGCAGGGCCGGGTGAGCCTCAGAGGGACGGAGGGGAAGTGGTGAGGTAGGAACATGCTGACTGATGGACGACTGCTGGCGCGACTTACTGAATGTAAATACAGCTGCTGCTGATACGGCGCTGCCGCACACTTCGGGGTTCCTCTCGTGTGTGCTCTGATGGGATTTCTGTCTGCCCTAGGAATGGGTGACGGCCACCGACATCAGGGTGAGCCTCAACCGCCTCAACACCTTCGGAGACGAAGTTTTCAACGACCCCAAAGTCCTCAAGTCGTATTACTACGCGATTTCTGATTTTGCTGTGGGTGGTAGGTGAGTAAACAATAAACCTCTGTGTTTGTTTGGCCGTTTTGGATGGGATTAGTGGAGTGCTTTAAAGATTTTGATTATACTCACATGGTACTGTTAAGTTCCGGTCTTTATTGACTGTCAGAATGCAGTAGAGTGAATCTTACAGAGCTCAGATGCTATGTATGTTTTCTTGAGGCTATAAATGTCAGAGGTAGACAAGGAATGAGTGTTTTATTTCCTGATTAGCTCAATTTGTTAAGCAGCTGGAGAAGGAGGGCACAAAGAGTGACAAGAAAGTAAAACAGCAGAGGGGAAAAAAACAGTTTTGGATAGCTTTGTAACAGACGTTGTTAATCTGTAGCCTGGAGTAACAGCAAGTAGACAATCTCAAGGTTGTTGCTTCACCTAAATGTTGGGGGCCATCTCCCATGGAGATCTGAAGCACTGTACGATGCTGTGATTCTCTGTTCCTTCTGCCAAAACGTACTGCAGAATGCTTTAATCTTAACTTGTTGGCAATAGAATGTTTTCATAAACAGAGCTGAGCCCAGTGGAGTGTTTCAGGCTGTTTGCAGAGAGCAGGCTCGAGACTGGGCTTCCATAGCAGTCACCTTGTGATCTTTAATTTCTTAACTCTGACAACAGTAGCATATGGGCAGCATGTATAACTTCTGCAGGACTCCAATAAGGGAGAAACTCAGGAGAAGTGTACTAGTGTAAAGCCAATGTGATTTTGCTTATGCTGCTCAGTTTGTTCTGCTTTAGTGGCAGACTTCAGAGGGAGGTGGGTCGGCCTTCTTGCTCCTCTAGACGCTTGCCTTGAGGATGCTGCACCTGCTTGTTCCAAAGGAGTTATCGGTTTTGTCATAATCTTACACCTTCTAATACGTCCTGTCTCAGGTTTTAAGTCTGGGCATTTTCTGGATCTCTCTGTGTGAGACCTAGATCCCTGCATTTTAAACACCCATTCCTTGTCTCTTGTTAACCAGGTGCAAATGCAATGGGCATGCAAGCGAGTGCATAAGGAACGAGCTTGGGAAGCTGGTCTGCAACTGCAAGCACAACACCTTCGGGGATGACTGTGAGAAGTGCCTTCCCTTCTTCAATGACCGGCCGTGGAGGAGAGCGACAGCAGAAAGTGCCAATGAATGCTTGCGTATGTGTGCCCACACCTGGCGGGGCGAGCGCTCGACAGTTTGCTCCCCTGGGTGTTGGCATGTCCTGGTTTTAAGTCTCAGTCTCCATCCAGTAGGCTGCCTGTAGGATTTGTGCTCTCAAGCTGGAGATGCTTCAGATCCCTCTTAATGCTCCTGTGAAACTATCTCAGGTTTCTGAGAGCATGAAATGGTTTGTTGGAGATGATGGTGTTATCCAAACTCTCATCTGCCCGCTTTTTCAGAGGAAGGAGACCCAAGCCTTCGTCTGAGGCAGGCCTAAAGCTGGGCTGACCAAATGCTGTATCTTATCTGGCACTTCAGCAACTTGTCCTGAGAGTTCTCTGACGAAGCGTAGGGTTGCAGATGGGCTGTTAGTGCTGTCGTGTCAGCAGAGGCATTCATAGATGCTCCTTGGGGATCTCAAAATGGGCTCAGATTCCTGCCTCAGTGTATATGCCGATGAGAAAATAGAACAGAGTCCATTTCCTCGTGCTGCTCTGAGCACATCCAGATCTTTTGAGGAATGTTGCCTTGGGTTTGTCATCCCTGTCCTGCAGGAGCTTTCTGGTTGGTCCCTGGGAAGGGAAAGGGCATCTCCCTTCTGGAGAGGGGTGGGAGCAACCTTTAGGAGAGACCTTTACTTCAGACCTACCGACTAAAATGCATTTAGTGTGCTGGAGTCTAACTGCCCTTTAAAAAGCTCATTTAATATCCCCTGATTTCCTCTTGGATTTGGATTACAGGTTTTTAGTTACTTCTAGACTATTTCATCCAATTTCAAGACTGTTGCAACAGTTCTGGGCTGCAAATGGAAACGTCTAGGACCAAATGCCAATTTATTTTTCTTAGTTTAGTGTTGCAGCTCCTGGTAGTTTACTTTATGGGGAAGCTTTTTCAGACAGAGAAGCTTGCTTCCTGTCTGACCTCAGTGTGCACTGATGGTTCCCAGCTGGCTGTGGGGAGACCTGTGGCTTCCCTTGACAGGATGCTGAAGCCCAGCACTCCTGCTCTCCAAGCAGGGGGAATCTGGGCTCTGCCTGCTCCCAGGAAGAAGCCCTTCTCGCAGCAGGGAATCAGCCCTTGCTCTGATCTTCCCATGTGTGTTTGCATAACTGGGGTCGGTGTCATTGCATGGGATGAGAGGGCACCGTGTGGGCTGGAAGTGACTGCTTGGCTCCCGGGGAGCACAAGGGCCGTGCTGGTGGTCGTAGGGTGCACTGTATCTCCAAGTTTCCTTCCTCCCCTTCGGGGAATATAGGGAAGTAAGTGGCAGCAAGCCTTGGGATGGCTTAAGGTTCCCTCTCCATCTTGAATATTCAGCTTTGTGCGCTGGGTTTTGTGGCCCAGCAGGGTTGGGGTATCTGCACTGGGATATCTGACCCACGTGTGTTTTTCTGCAGCTTGTGACTGCAATGGGAGGTCACAGGAGTGCTACTTTGACCCCGAGCTGTACCGCTCCACCGGCCACGGCGGCCACTGCTCGGGCTGCAGGGACAACACCGACGGCGCCCACTGCGAGAGGTGCAGGGACAGCTTCTACCGCCTCAGCAGCGAGGAGGGATGCCTGCCCTGCAGCTGCAACCCTGTTGGTAAGTGGAAGGGTCATGCAGCTGATGGCAAGCTATGAAGTGAAAAGCTTTTTTTGTCATCATTAATTTTGGCCCGCACATGAGATGTTTATTGGGTTGCATTACGGTTAAAATTATCCTTGGATCGAACCGGGCTTGGAGTGGCAGGGGCAAATAGTTCACCACTGCAGCATTTACTCCTTCAAATGGGCTCTAAAATAGTTGCCCTTTTTAACTTTTTTTTTTCCACCACTGTGTGTGTGTTGCCCTGGACACACCCAGCACCAAAGTGCTCATTTAAATTCTTAATAAACAAGATTACGCGTGCGGATATTTCGGGAAGCTCTTTGGACCAGAGAATGGTAGTGAATATTAGCAGCATCAGTTTCTCCTACTGAGTATCTAAGCACTATAAATACAAACCAGTGAAACCTTAAACACAAAAGGGGGTAAGAAAAAACAGAGTCAAGTTGAAACACGTAGTTGGACTCTTAAAAAAAAAAAGATAGGAAAAAAAATCCTGGCAGGAGAACAAATCTTTTGTAGCCAAGGAAACCGCCTGACCTGTATGGCGTGGTCCTGTAACTCCAGCAGCCCCGCAGCTAATAGGGGTGAAGGAAACAAAAGGGTAACAGATAGTGAGATATGATGTGAGGTTCCAAAATAGAGTAGCTGGAATAAGTAATTGCTTGCGGCATGCCCTAAAAGCAGCCAGCGAGAGGGCTGGCAGGGCATGTCTGCTAGCTAATTTGGTCAGAGTTGTACAGTTCTGAAGCTTTGACCAAGAAAGGCCTCTTTCGTTCTCCCTCTGCTCTCCCTGGTTCTCATGCCCTACCTTATTTTAAGACATGTTTGTGCTGGGGGTTGTTGTCAGCAGAGGGAAGAGGCAGTGAGGTGACTTCTCAGGTATTTATGGACAAACGTCAGAGGCCCTTATACCTTAGACATCAGCTTGTGTCTCACAACATGCTGTCATCCAGTGTGTATCTGAAGCCCCTGGGCTAGCTTACACAACTATTTTTTTTTACCTGAACACCATTTTTTACCTTAGTATTCATTCATGGGACTGCCAGGGAGTCCTGTAGGAGTGTACCATACTTGGTATACGGTGAAGGTTTTGTATGTTCTTCTCTCCTGTCTGACCTAATCGTCTTAAGACTTTTCACTTTGCTATAATTGTCTAACGTGGACTGAAGGGGGAAGAAAAGTATTTCTCTATTTTAGTACGCTTGTCTCCCAGCCATTAACTCTCACAGTGCTGGCAGCTCTTGGCCTGCTGGCTGCAGCAGTGCCTGGGGAGGAGGCATTGTGGGTTAAAGAAACCCGTGCTGCTGTTTGTGCAAGTCTGCTTCTGCTTTTGGGCAGTATCTTAGAGGAACACATCCTGTCAAACAAGGAAGTTTTTCCCTAGGATCGATTAGGGCTAATGGTGTAAGCACATGTAGCCTCCCCCATCCAGCTTGGGATTCACTGGAAGAAACCAGAGCATGAAGGGTAGAGGAGGTCAGAATAGCTCCTGGCAAAGGGGAGGTGGTCAGTGGGGAGACAGAGGGCTTAGGGAATGAGTTCTTTGGGTGGGGAATTAGATCTTAGAATTGTAGAATGGCTTTGTGTTGGAAGGGATCTTGGAGATCACCTAGTTCCAACCCTTCTGCTATAGGCAGGGACACCTCCCACCACACCGGGTTGCTCACGGCGACTTGATCACCTGTCTGTGGGCCTGCTAAGGGAGAACACCAAACTGAGCTGCTGCTCATCAGCTTGAAGCCGTGCTTCAGACTTTCTTGTATTTCTTGCACCTTCTGTGGGTTAACAGTCACGTGGGTATGGTAAGGCCCCTGTCCCTCACTTCCCTGCAGGCTCCCTCAGCACGCAGTGTGATAGCTATGGTCAGTGCAGCTGCAAGCCTGGAGTCATGGGAGAGAAATGTGACCGCTGCCAGCCGGGCTTCCATTCCCTCTCTGAGGCTGGGTGCAGGTAAGGGGAGCTGCCCTCTAAAAGGAAAAGCGGATGCCTTTTTAAAGCCGTGCGTGGTTTTAATTAATTATCCTCTCTCGTGGCTCTCTCAGGCCCTGTTCTTGCAATCCTGCTGGCAGCACAGGTGAATGCAACATGGAAACAGGACGGTGTGCTTGCAAGGACAATGTTGAGGGCTTCCACTGTGAGAGGTGAGTTCTCTTCCTGTGGCTTTGTTTCAAGAATGAGAAGTATTTGAGCAATGGCCCGGAGTAAGCATCAGGGAAATGAATTCTTTTTCCTTCACATCTTCAGATGCAAACCCGGGTTTTTCCATCTGGATCCCTCAAATCCAAGAGGCTGTACCCCCTGCTTCTGTTTTGGACACTCTTCTGTGTGCACCAATGCTGTTGGCTACAGCGTGTACAGCATCACCTCCAGCTTTCAGTTTGGTAAAACGAACCTTTCTTTGTGTCTCAGGTTGGGTTGTAGACCAAACTGGGAGAAGTCCCGTTCCCTCTTGCCTGTGTGAGGTTGCAAACTTAGGGTGCAGGATCCTTTTTTTGGAAGTGCAGAGCTACCGGAGTCGATGAGAGCTTCATTGTCTTCAGGTTGTTTGTCCGTTTGGGTAGAAGGAATTCATGGCTTTGCCCTCAGGCACACAGTGTGTGCAGTTGTATGTCGGTGCTGCAGATGTAAAAATTCATACCTCGAAAGAGAGGTGCTAGAAAAGCAGAGGGGGCACTTTCTCCATGATAAAACTGAATCAGGAGTTGGATGGGGGGAGGATTAGAATTGCTTCACGTTTTGGGTTGCATGGCTCTGAATGAAATGTGGTTGTGTTTCTGATGGATCTGTAAGCTGAGCAGAATTCTGTTTTTCATGCAGTCAGTTTCCTGCTTTCCTGCTTGTGAATGTTTTCGTTCTGCATAGTCTAAAAAAACCCATCTTTTTAATTAAAATTCCAATGGAAAACAGTTCTTACAAAGGCTGAAACTTGCATAAAGTCATAGCTGACTGCAGGCTTCCCAGTCCTTCCCTGAGCTCTTCAGAAATCAAAATGTTCAGTGTGTATTCATCCTGTGGTCAGAGTCTCAAGTCAGCGTTCTG
This sequence comes from Cyrtonyx montezumae, assembly GCF_038088225.1. Lineage (NCBI taxonomy): Eukaryota > Metazoa > Chordata > Aves > Galliformes > Odontophoridae > Cyrtonyx > Cyrtonyx montezumae. Next base: position 25,679,648 of record NW_027071825.1, read on the forward strand.
GGTATGCTATCTGTGTTCTGCACAGTGCCAGCTTATAAAACAGAGATGAGTTACGTATAAGCAGTTTGCAGAATAGCATGATGTGTGTAGAGCTGCTCCTTCAAATGGTGCTGACTGTTGCACGTTTGGCTTTCAGGAGAGGACGAGTGGCACGCAGAGCAGCGTGATGGCTCCCAGGTCCCGCTGCAGTGGAGTTCAGAGACCCAGGACATCTCTGTCATCTCAGACAGCTACTTCCCCATCTATTTTGTTGCACCACGTAGGTCATTGCAGAAAAGCTCGCTTCTTGAGTACCTGTGGCCTCTCTGTCCCCTGACCATAACGATTTCTTCCCGTTCCAGGCAAGTTCTTGGGCAACCAAGTTTTGAGCTACGGTCAGAACCTGACCTTCTCCTTCCGCGTGGACAGACGGGACACGCGGCTCTCCGCAGAGGACCTGGTGCTGGAAGGGGCCGGGCTGCGTGTGTCGGTGCCCCTCATTGCCCAGGGCAACACGTACCCCAGTGAGAACCCACTGACCTACACCTTCAGGTGAGAGGGCCCAGCCCAGCGGGAGCCAGGAGCGCAGGTGGGACCTGGTCTGCCACGCACCCTGCCCTCTGAGCTCCTGGGAAAGCAAACAGCAGTAATTTTAGCTCACAAGAGCGGTCTTATCAGGTTAATTTGAAGCTGGCTGTTCAGCAGTGTTGCTTAAGTGTATGCAAAGTATGTGGCAATCACATACTGTGGTTGGAAATGGTGCTTTAAAAGGGCACAGCTGTTAGCATCTGAAAGCTTTGTAAATGGGGCATGGCTCTTCTCCCTAGGCTCCATGAGGCTGCAGATTACCCGTGGAGGCCTGCTCTCTCTGCATTTGACTTCCAGAAGCTTCTCCACAATTTGACCGCCATCAAGATCCGTGGGACATATAGCGAGAGAAGTAAGTTGCTGAGCAGAGTGTCACAAAGAGGGGCAGACCCCTTTGGGCAGACCACTTTGTTTGGGGCTGTGGTTGCTTGCTTGCAGGGCCTGGTCATACATAGCTGTAGCAGTTATTGGCGAAGCCACGAGACTTGTTTTTCGCCTGGCCTTCCTGTATAGCAGCTTCTCCTGGGGCTGCTGGAGAGGAGATGGAGAAGAAACATGCTGTGCTGCCTTTGAGAGTCTTGGAGTGAGCACTTGCCACTGCTGATCCCCCTCTGTGGAGCAGATGTGGTTCTCAGCTCCTGTTGTGCAGCCAGTGCTTTCTGAATGGATAGGAACGAACAGTGCAGAGTTCTGACAGATATGATAGCAGAGATGTAGGGAGACTGAAATGAGTCTCTCTGTGATCAGTTACCTTCACCCTGTTGAAAAATTCCCCGTGGTGAGGATTTATTGGAAATCAGACACTAGTTAGGTTAGCCTTTGGATGCTGTCACGAGAAGGATTTTCTGACTTAAAATCAAGTACACGAAACACTCATGTGTGGCTTCCCCATATGCCAGTAGAGGTTGCTCATAAAGAAAAAACCCAAGGTGATGGGTGAGAGGGGAGGGAGTCATGGAGCAGGCTGTCCTTTGGGCAGCTCCTCGTAGTGCAGCATTGACCGTGTCTTCCTCTCCCTGCTCCGAGGTGCCGGCCACCTGGATGACGTTACCATCACCAGTGCTGTCCCAGGGGCTGGTGTGCCTGCAGTGTGGGTGGAGAGCTGCTCCTGCCCAGCAGGCTACGAGGGGCAGTTCTGTGAGCGCTGCTCCCCGGGATACCGCCGAGAGACGCCGGGCCTGGGACCCTACAGCCCCTGTGTGCCTTGCACCTGCAACGGGCACAGCGAGACCTGTGATCCCGAGACGGGTAAGCAGCACTGGGGAGCGGAGGGCTGTTCGTTTTGTGTTGGCTGAAGAGGGAAAGAAAAAAACCCACGTGCCTCTCTGCTCCAGGCGTGTGCGACTGCAGGGATAACACGGCGGGATCTCAGTGTGAGAAGTGCAGCGATGGGTACTACGGAGATGCCACAGCGGGCACAGCCTTGGACTGCCAGCCCTGCCCGTGCCCCGGCGGCTCCAGCTGCGCCGTCGTGCCCCGCACCAGGGAGGTTGTGTGCACCAGCTGCCAGACAGGCACCACGGGTGAGTCCCTGCCAGAAGGGCACTTCTCCCAGCCCCGTGTTCCTGGGGATGTCTCCTAGCAGCTCTGCTGCTCTGACCTGGTTCAGACACAACTCGCTTCTCTCTTCCTCCAGCCCTGCTTCCGCATGCATGGCTGAAGGACTCTCATTCTTGGTGTCCTTCTCTTGAAAACAAAAGGGAAACGCGTGCAAATCTGAACATTTCTGTGCTCTGTATGTGAGCCATGCTGGCTTCTGGTGCAGATCTGGCACAGGCTGCCCAGAGCTGTGGGTGCCCCATCCCTGAAGGCGCCCAAGCCTGTGGATGGGGCCCTGGGCAGCGTGAGCTGGCGGGTGAGCAGCCAGCCCAAGGCAGGGGTGGGGCTGGAGCTCTGGGGTCCCTTCCAACCTAAGCTGTTCCATCATCTGGTAACTTCATAACATTGGACTGTAAGTGTGATAGATTTAAAAGAGCCGGGAAAGCGGGTCAGACTGAAACAAAATTTGAAGGTGATCCTCCCATCTGCCAGCCAGAGGCACTGTGGGATGCTCAGAGAGGCCAGTGTCCTCTCTGGAGAGAGCTGGAAGGTTGCTGTGACTCGTGAACACCAATCAAAACGTACAAGCCCAAATATATACTATGCAGTTTTAAAAAGAAGTGTATGAACAGGTGCTGAGCTTTTTTCTTAACGACAGACCGGAAGGGCTGAGTGTGTACTTGAGCTGTGAAGTGGGGCCTTATTTGCTGTTGGCAGACAGAACAAAAGCCTTAAGATGGCTGGCAGCTTCCACGCTTCTCTGTTGGTTTTTTTTTGCTTGGCATGAAAGAGTCCAAAGTCCAGAGTACCTGTACATGCTTTAAATGCTTGGGAAAGCCCCTGCTTGAGGCCAGAGGCACACCATCTGGAGCAGCTCCTGGGGGTTCCCAAGGATGCCATGGCTTTGTGAACCAGTGCAGAGTGCTGAAGTCAGAGCTCCTCGCAGCTCAGGTTTCCACGCAAGCTCATGCTTTATTGTAGCTAACACGGCCACCCAAGAGTTACTCCTGCTTCTCGTGTTTCTGAATGTGTTTGTAATGAGGAAAAGGTGAGGGAAGAGATGGTTTGTGTGTGTAGAACTGCCTGAGAAATGGCTGGGGAGTGGCAGGGAAGGCTGAGTCAGCAGCTAGCTTGGGAAGCTGCTGGGCTGCGTGCTTTGGGGGCTGCCTGCTGAGGTTCAGCAGATCTCTGTCAGCATGGCTTCCTGGAGAAGGGGTGCCCCACTGAGCTCCACCCTCTCTGACTCTTAAATTAACAACAAAATACAGCAAATATGGATGGCTTGAGGCAGTAAGAAGGGGACGGGGAAGCTAAAATAATCCTTCCAGGAGGGGACACAGCAGTGGGCTTCCTGCTGCAGCACGTGCTTCTGTCCCGCCACAGGCAAGAGGTGTGAGCTGTGTGATGACGCCTATTTCGGAGACCCGCTGGGTGAAAACGGGGCCGTGAGGCCGTGCCGCCTGTGCCAGTGCAACGACAACATCGATCCCAACGCCGTGGGCAACTGCAACCGGCAGACAGGAGAGTGCCTCAAGTGCATCTACAACACGGCCGGCTTCTACTGCGATCGCTGCAAGGACGGCTTCTTCGGGAACCCCCTGGCCCCCAACCCTGCCGACAAGTGCCGGGGTATGAGCGTTTCCTCCCGTGTTTAAAGCTGGTTCGGTCCCTGAGAACTGCCTTGGGGTGACGTTTCCCACTCCTGTCCCTTTTGCAGCTTGTCACTGTAATCCCTACGGCACCGTGAATCAGCAGACGAGCTGCAACCAAGTGACGGGGCAGTGTGAGTGCCTCTCCCACGTCACCGAGAGGGACTGCAGTGCCTGTGAGCCCGGCTTCTTCAACCTGCAGAGCGGCCATGGCTGCGAGAGGTAACCTTCAGCCCATGCTGGGGCAGCAGGCCCCGTTTTGGGTCTGCCATCAGCAAGGGCGGGAATGTGGTGCTTGTCATCAGTGTCTCTCGTTCCTTGTTAACGCTGCTGAGGATGAGGAGGAGTTAAGGAGCAGCTCCGAGGGCTGTACAGAAAATCTTGACTTATAAATAGCTTTATAAATAGCCCTAAATCAGAGTTTTAAATGGAAAAGTGTCACGTGGCTGTGTGACCGTCGGTAACAAGGGCTCATGGGTTCCTTTTTTAGTGCAGCCACCGAGTGACCTTGTGTGGTTCAGAGGCTGGGTGCCTTATCCCAGCAAGAAAAGTCACTGCCTTGTCATGGAGGCTTCCAGCAGTGCTCAGAGGGCTCCTTCAGTGATGTATCCACCGTGCCTGCTGCCCCTTGTCAACGGCTGATGTAAGGCTCTCTCCCCCAGGTGTGACTGCCACGCGCTGGGCTCCACCAACGGCCAATGTGACATATGGACGGGGCAGTGTGAGTGCCAGCCCGGCGTCACCGGCCAGCGCTGCGACCGCTGCGAGGCCAACCACTTCGGGTTCGGCCCCGAGGGCTGCAAACGTGAGTGCAGGTGCTCAGTATACAGAGCCAGTCTTAAGGAGCAGCACGACTGAAAAAGAATATATTCATAGAACCACTTAGGTTGGAAAAAGACGCTCAGATCCTCAAATCCAGCCGTGTCCCATCCCCATCACTGACCACGTCTCTCAGTGCCACATCTCTGTGGTTCTTGGGCACCTCTGGGGACAGTGACCCCACTGCTTCACTGGGCAGCCCGTGGCCGTGCCTCACCACTCGATGAGAGAGGAAATCTTTCCTACTATTTAACGTGAACCTCCCCCCGGGCACAACTTAAGGCCTCGTCAGTGCCTTGCTGTGCATGGCAGCACTGTGATGGGAGCAGGGCTCCGTCGTGGGTCACTGGATCCCCCTGCTGTGTTTGCAGAGAGCAGGCTGCAGTTTTAGGGTGTTTGTGTGTCCCCTTTGCTCTGACCAAGGCTCACCTTCCCTGCAGCGTGCGACTGTGACCCGGAGGGCTCGCGTGCCCTGCAGTGCCGCGAGGATGGTCGCTGTGAGTGCAAGGAGGGCTTTGTGGGGAACCGCTGCGACCAGTGCGAGGAGAACTACTTCTACAACCGGTCGTGGCCGGGCTGCCAGGAGTGCCCTGCGTGTTACAGATTAGTGAAAGATAAGGTAAGGCCACCAACGTGACTGACTGCGAGGTTTCTGGGGTCGGTGCTCCACGCCTTGCCTCCTCACCCAGTGACAGAAAGTGGAGAGGTGTGCTGCTGCTCTCCCCGTGATGTAATGATGTAACGGTGCTCTGCCCCTTTCACACAGGTGGCAGAGCAACGAGAGAGGCTTCGGGAGCTGGAAAACCTTATAGCAAACCTGGGCACGGGAGGAGAAACTGTCACTGATGAAGCCTTTGAGGAGAGGTTGAAGCAGGCAGAGCGAGACGTTACGGAGCTGCTCCAAGAAGCGCAGAACAGCAAAGGTGAGCTGAGCGGATCAGACGTGGGCTAGCATGAAATGAGCTTGATGTTCATGTTCCCTCAGGATGCAGAGCTTTTTCTTTCAAGCCTTTAGTGTGCATTAGAGTGGAGGGCTATTTTGGATAGCATTGGGACCAGTGTATGTTACTATCAGAACAGCAGAGGCAGAGATTTTTGTCCCTGGTGTTGTTTTTTTGTTTTTTGTTTTAAAGCAGGAGGATTTTCAATAGGTTTGTGCTTTTGCAGCTTTTACCAGGAGCAAATTCAGCCCGAGTTGCTCACAGATTTGTTTGGATACCTTGGGTCAAAGCATTTCTTGTTGGGATATCATCAGTGATTAGAACAAAAGCCTTAAAATCCTACTGGCAAACTTTATCAGCCCACCATAAAGCGCATAATGTTCTGAAAAGTGCTGTTGTGGTGGCCTGTAGCTGTTTTTCCCATTAAACTCTGGTTCTTGTACTGCCACCTCTACTCTAGGATGACTGTGAGCAGGGCATTAAGTATGACAGTGGATTTTGCCTCGGGTTTTTTTTAACACATTAAGTTAATGCATGCTCTGGAGAAGAGCAAATTGAAGGAGACTCGACTTAGAAGTGTTCCCCTGGGAGTGTGCTTGCTGATTTGAGATCACTTGGGAAGGATCTTTTGGAAAAGCTGGTACTAATCTGACACTGCATGTCATGTGCTTGGAAAGATTCCTGCTGATAGGAATGGTTACCAAAGCCCTGCAGCTCTAGGTAGCATTGTTTCCTGCTTAGCAGCTGTGCCCAGATGACAGCAGTCCTGTGTGCAAGGTGTGAGGGTGGGTATTACAGTAAGGTTAGGTTGTGGATTGGGTTTTGTGTTGTTGCTTCTTCATCTTTCCTCAGGAGAAGGCAAGTTCAGTGCAAAATCGATGCTTGCAAAATGCACATGTGGCCTTTATTTGTCCTTTTCTACTTGATATGTAACTTTCTAAGTGCTTTAAGTGCTCACATTGATTACATAGGACATACTGCAAAGTGAAGACAAATGTATTTGTGAAAAATCTTAGTTTTGCAGGCATGCGGGACTCTGCTTGGACTTTGTCCCCTGATAGAGCTCTCATCTATCAAAAGTAATTGTTGGCAAGGCACGTGCCTGCTCAAGAACACCATTACTTATTATGGGGCATTACCTGGCAGTCAAGATTTTAGGGAGCTCGTAGTTTGTGTGGGTTGAAGAGCTGAGGCTGGATCATCTGTCCTTCCAGCTTTCATCCACCCTCTGGGGTGGGTAGCATGCAGGGTGGGTTTGCTGCTCTGCACATCTTCAGTTGCTTTTTATGGGACACATTCTGGCTCAGGGGAAGACCACCATTGCCCAGAGTGGATGACATACAGCCCTGCGATTCCCCCATCTCTGCTCATATTGTAATAATGAAGATAAAACGAATCAGCAAAGCAAATGTTTTGTGCCTTTTGAAGAGGAGCTCCGTTGCCTTTCTTTTTTTAATCAATGATAGAGGTGCAACAAGGTTCTGAACACAAAATCTCCCATTAGAGCCAGTTCAAGCACCCAGCAGGACTGTCTTAGTAGTAGTTAATGATGATGACTTTGATCTCAAGCCAGGTGACTTATGAAACAGCTTTGCTAAGTCCCTTTTCAACGGAGGATTAACCTGCCAATGCATTGCCTGCAATGATAAGCTGCTGCTTCAACTTTTCTTCCTGCTTTAATTAATTTTGCTTCCTTTCTTTTGTATTGTGCCTTTCAGACGTAGATCAGGGTATCATGGACCGTCTCAAAGACATCAACAGCACGTTGACAAGTCAGCTCAGCAGGCTGAGGAACATCCAGAACACGGTGCAGGAGACAGAGAACCTGGCAGAGCAAGCCCGGGGCTGGGTGGAGGACACAGAGGACCTGATTGCTATGGCTTCTGATATGCTGGAGAAGGCAAAGATGGCAGCTGGCAATGTGGTAAGTGTGCTGTGGAGATCTATGGGGCAGGGAGAGGACAGGGGCTGGCTGCCTGGCTGTGTTTCTCTGCTTTTTCTCACTGCCGTAGCAAATTGGCTCTGAAAATATCTCCTTACTCAATAATGTGGAAAATAAACTGAGGAATATGCAAATTCTCTTTCGTAAATGGCATCCCAACCCCTGCTGAAGGAAGAACAGTTTGAAAAACCCTGAGCATATACCAAAATGTTTGTTCTTTTAGGGAAAACTGCTGTTGGAAACAGCGTTGGCTTAAGAAAAAGTACAGAGAGGTCAGAAGTAGGTTAGACACATCTCAAAGCATTTAGATCATGACAATAAATATTTCAAGCATTGATGAATAAAAGATGAAAATAGAGCTTCAAGGTATAGTTTCCCTCTTTTTTTTTTTTCTGCTTTTGTTTTTTCCAGTCCATTACAGCCCCGGAGTCGAGCGGTGACCCCAACAACATGACTCTATTGGCAGAAGAGGCACGCCGGCTGGCTGAGAGGTAAGCTGTGCTGCAGCTCCTGCCAGCCCTCATCCAGGGCCCGCTATCCCAGTGCAGATCAGGGTGAAGGAGGAAAATCTCAGAGCTGAGGGCATAAACTGCTGCTCAGCAGTTTCTGATGGCGTTGTTTTCCTTCTGTGATCTCGTCCAGGCACAAACAAGAAGCCGATGAGATTGTTCGCATAGCCAAGGCAGCAAATGATACTTCCACAGAAGCGTATCAGCTGCTGCTGAAGACCCTGGCTGGGGAAAACCAAACTGCACGTGACATTGATGAGCTCAACCAGAAGTGAGTCAGTAAAGAAAACCAGGTTCATTTCCTGGCTTTGGAGTGGTAGTTCAAATCAGTGTTCCAGCCTCTCTATTCTAAGTTCAGTTCAACACAGACTCTCACAGGATCCTTGTTTTCCTTTTGTTAGATATAACCAAGCAAGAAACATTTCTCGAGATCTAGAGAGACAGGCCAACAGTGTGCTTGAGGAGGCAGAGGAAGCTGGAAATAAAGCCCTCCAGATCTATGCTAACCTCACCAATCTGCCCACTGTGGACACCACAGGACTGGAGGTACGTGAATGGAGTGCTGTGTGTGACTTTCTAACAAGGACAACCATTAACACAGTGTGTTAGGTGGCTGACTGAGTGCTCTCTTCTAATGGTACTCTGCCTTAGATCCATCTAGACACATCCAGATGGCTGTGTTTTGGTTTTTATGCAGGAAACTGCAAATATAGACCCCCCCCCCCCCCAGTTTCTGCCAGGTTCTGAAGGACCAGAAAGCAGAGTGAAATGTTGCTTGTCAAACGTTGTGTCTTGAACCATACTGTGTTTTGTCGCCTGTTCAGAAATTCTTTAATGTTCAGAGAACCTGCATCTGTTTCTGATGTCTGCATGCAGAGTGAAGCAAATAAGATCAAGAAGGAAGCAGAGGAGTTAGATCAGTTAATAGCAAGGAAGCTGAAAGACTATGAAGACTTGAGGGAAGACATGAAAGGAAAGGAGCTGGAAGTCAAGAACCTCTTGGAGAAAGGGAAGACGGAGCAGCAGGTCAGTTCTGTTTGGTGCAGGGAAACAAGGGACTGGTAAGACGCAAGAGATTTGGCTGTAGTCATATCTTAGTGGCATTTGTTACTTATGAGGAGTTGGTATCTTTGGTGCTGTCTTGGTTGTGTGGGGGACAGTGTTCCAAAGTACCTGGTTTCATAGCAGGTGTTGCCACTCACTTGGGGACAAATGCTGTTCTGTATTTGAATTGGTGTTTCTTGCGGAGCGATGCTTTCTGACAGGCCTGCATGGTCATCCATCAAAGGATGAGAGTATGCTGATGGATGTCACCTCTCTTTAGACTGCAGACCAGCTCCTGGCTCGAGCAGATGCAGCAAAAGCTCTGGCTGAGGAAGCTGCTCGGAAGGGCAATGGCACGCTGCAGGAGGCCAACACCATTCTCAGCAATCTGAAAGGTAAAGAGCTCGTATGGGGAGCCCTGCAACTCCCGTCAGGTCACTGTGCAGGAAGGCATCTTGGTTAAAAGGCTCATGCTGTTGCCAGTGCTGGTGTTAGAGGATTCTTTTGGCTTTTATTTTAAAAAGAAGAACAGTGTCTTAGTTTCAGCTGGGTTGCAGTTTTCTTCAGCGTGCCTGGTGTGGTGATTTGGTTCTAGGAGAAAAAACAGTGTTGATTACACACTGATGTGTATGGTTGCTGCTAAGCAGTGCTGTACAGAGCCAGGGCTGTTAGCTGCAAAGGGCCCAGGGATGGAGGGGAGTGAGCCACCTGCCAGATTAAACCACAGCAAACAGAAATCCTTCCAGTGACCAGAATTCTCCTGTATTTGTTTAGCTTCTTTATTTAGCCCTGGATTATGTGTGATAGGGTGAGCTGCAGGCATAGACACCCCGATATCCCAGTTTGCTCTTCTTCCCTCGAATGTGAGAACTCGTTTTGCCCTCTCTCAGATTTCGATAAGCGGGTGAACGACAACAAGACAGCAGCTGAGGAGGCACTGAAGAGAATTCCTGCCATTGCCCAAACCATTGCTGAAGCCAACAACAAGACACGCCAGGCAGAGCTGGCCCTTGGCAACGCTGCTGCTGATGCCCGTGAGGCCAAGACTAGAGCAGACGATGCTGAGAAAATTGCCAGTGCTGTTCAGAAGGTGAGTCCCCTGCAGTTCTGGAGCCAGCCCTCCAGGGGCATGCATCCCACCTCAGCAGCGCATAAGCTCTGTTCCAGTAAGTTCTGCACCTTCCCCAGCTGTTCTCATCCTTCTCCCCATGCTGGCTGCAGAGTGCTGCTGCTACCAGAGCAGAAGCGGACAAGACCTTCTCTGACGTGACGGGGCTGGCCAAGGAGGTGGATGACATGATGAAGCAGCTCCAGGAGGCAGAAAAAGAGCTGAAGCGTAAACAAGATGATGCTGATCAGGATATGATGATGGCAGGCATGGTGAGTAACTCAGGCACTGGTGGCAAAGAGGTAATTTCTCCCCACCTATGGAAGCTTTCCCTCCCTCTGATGTTCCAGTGGCCACACTGAGTCCACTTAGTATTCTCCATCTTCCAAGTTTTAATTGTAAAAGAGCTCAGTTAACGTAGCTTCACTGCTGGACTTGGAGAGATGGTTTTCTTAACACAGTACTCTTAAACAAACCTGACCCTGGTGTGACTTTTCCTGTAAAACAGTTACTGGGGATCTGTACCTTTTATTATTGCAGGAAATGGGATGTTTGCAGGCTGTCTTTTCCAGTGCTGTGACAGGTATCTCCACTCAGAGATCGTTGTCGTGGAGAGGGAAAGCAGGGATGCACGCAACTGCTTGAGCAGATGAATGGAAAGCAGAGGTGGTGGTTTCATTAAGCCCTGTGCAGCTCACAGTGTTCTCCTGGCTTTTGTCCTGCAGGCCTCACAGGCAGCCCAGGAAGCAGAGGACAACGCAAGGAAAGCGAAAAACTCTGTGAACAGCTTGCTTGCTGTCATTAATGACCTTTTAGACCAACTAGGTAAGGCTGTCCTTTTTTCTTGCCTCCTAACAGGGACGTGCTGGCAGGCAGTGTGATGTGGTGCTGTGCAGGGAATCAAATGGGTCCATTTTGTCTTCCTAGAAATTAAATGTACGTGGTTTGGGCAAGTGCTCTTTTCTTTCTGAAGTAGCCTTGAAGCAAATTGTGCAGCATTCTGTACCACTTCCCTGCAAGCTAAGGACTGCTGGTGGGGTACTGGAGGTGGAGCCCCTTTGGTTGTTCCTGTTTCTTACACACAGATGGCCTGATGCAGATCTTGCTTCACTCACCCAGAGCGTGGGATCTACTCTGTAACCACCTGGAAGCTTCAAAGGCTTTTTAATGGTCTTCACTGTTCCTTTTTGGCTTTTCAGGGCAACTGGAGACGGTGGACTTGAACAAACTGAATGAGATTGAGGGTACCCTGAACAGTGCCAAAGACCAGATGAAAGATAGCGACCTGGACCAGAAAGTGGCTTTCCTTGAGAGAGAAGCCAGGAAGCAAGATGATGCGATACAGTCCTACAACAGGGACATTGAGGAGATCCTGAAAGACATTAGCAACCTGGAGGACATCAAGAAGACCTTGCCATCTGGCTGCTTCAACACCCCGTCCATTGAGAAACCCTGAGGGTGTGCTGGGGGTGGAGGGTATTCCCCCGCTGATCGGTGGAGCAATTGTTTGGCTGTGGAGTGCCTTAACACACGTTACCTTCTTCCAATCCCCATCTCTTTGCTGCTTGCAGCCACTGTTCTCTTTTCAAATCAGGATAAGTTGAAAAGGATTTTTCTTTTTTTTTTTTTTTTAAGAGAAGCGAATTAAATATCCATCTTTGGGCATCAAAGGTTTTTTTTTATATATATATATAAATTGTCTTCCTGAGCACTCTGCCTTTGCCCCTTTCTCAGACACGTTTTCCCTTTGATTAGCACAAGGATGAGAGATGCTCTGGACTCTTTATACCGTTCAGCAATAACCATGTAAGCTGTGTACAGCAAGGCAAAACTAACTCTGCTTTTTCTCCTCACTTCTCCCCTTGACTGTAGAATCCTTGGTCCCGGAACTTTGTCCCTATGAAGGAAGGGGGTTGGCTACCAAATCATTACTGTAATGGCCAGTATAGCTGCACTCATTCAGATCCCCGTTCCCAACTTCTAACCCTGTGAATTTTTCTTGTTTTGTGACGTTAACTAGTGGCCAATTGGCAACGTTGGTAGCCTTATCTGAAATGTCCTAAGCCTCTTTCTGAAATGGTGCATTGCTCGGAGAAAAACTCAGCCTCTGAGAGGAGCTTGTTGGGAAGATGAGATGCTATAGGGGAGTGGTAGGTCTTGCCAGCACCGCTGGCTGCTGGAGCAGAAGCTGTGTGTGCAGTCTGCAGGCAGCTGCCTGTCGGGTGGCCCAGGCTGAGTTCCCATCTGGAGGTGTTGCTGTCAGGTTGCCAGAGGATCTTTGTTTGAGGCTGCAGATGTCTGGGTGGCACGTTGACCTCTTCAAGCAGCAGAAACCTTGCTGAAGAGGAGAGCTGCCATCCAGAGAGCTCTGACAGCTGGGCTGAGAGACAGAGAGAGCTTGAAGGTGTCAGTCTTTCTCCCCATCTTCTTCCTGGAGGAGGCTAGGGGCATTTTTACACTTCCTGGTGTTGCTCTCACCTTTTGTCTCATTTTGTTTTTTTCAACCCAGCTGGAAGAGCAGCGTTCAGGTTTCTTCCAGCTGCTTACAGTGCTCCCCAGGCCTGCTCCCAGCCTGGAGCACCCTCTGCAGCTCTCCCTGGGCTCCAGCCCTGCATCCCCTCTCTCTTCCTTCAGATCAAGCATATATCTATCCTTAAACACTATGCAACTTTGTACGTTTGCGTAGCGGGGAAGAAATTATTATCTGACACACACTGGTGCTATTAATTATTTCAAATTTATATTTTTTGTGTGAATGTGATATATATATTTTTTTCCTTTTTTTTTTTATCATGATTACAGTGTGAGGAAGTCTCTCGTGCGTGTGTGTGTGCGCGCGTGTGTAAATATCCTCAGCCATATTTCCAGAGTGGCACAGCCTGGCCTCCTCTCCGTGCTCTCCCCCGTGAGCATCGCAGCACGTGCACCGCACTGCTCCTGCCCTGTGGTCCCTGCAGCACCCAGTTCCCCTCTACCCAGCTTCCCCTTCGTCCCCTACATCAGCATTGTGTGATATTGGCAATAACCACTGTGTGGGGAGCGCGCCTCGCCCCGTGCTGCTGGGTGGGGGTGATCCCAGCAAGCCCCGCATCTCCCATACCCACCTTCTTAGGGTCTCTTGCCATTTACCAAACACTGCCTTGGGGTTTCCCCATCTGTGAACATAGCTGGATCCCGGGGGAGGGCCCCGCAGTGCTCACCCCCTGGCTGGCTGCTCTGGTCAGATGGCTGTCTCTAACCACGTCACCTCTCCGCCAAGGCTGTGAGAAGAGCAGATGCGAAGATGCACGCATGCCCTGGCTGACCTCAGGCCTAAGGTTTCCTGCTTTCTCCTCTGTTTTGTTTTTATTTTTATTTTTATTTTTTGTTATTTTTAATTGTCGTCGTCGTTAAGCTGTTTTTAACAGAATTCTATTTTTAAATAATAAAAAAAAAATTCTTTATAAGCGATCTCTTAATCACTACTGCATTACAGCCATTATTCATTGTATAAGTCCAGTTATTTCTGTACGTGATGTGATGATGGGATGGCTGCTGGTGGAGTGCTGGATGTCTCGGCAGCGCGTGTCGGTCCCTCATCACTCGATTCCTGACTGTGGCCCCGCAGTACGTGCCTTCACTTCAGCTTTTTTGCCTTAATCTGTGGTCTCGCTGTCTGGGGCGGTGAACAAAATGCAACACTTGCAGTTTTTATGTATAAAACAGTATTTCTTATTTATAATAAAGTCTGAATATTTGTAACCCCTTATACCTCGGGATTCTTTCAAGTATTGCCTTTTTTTTGGGGTGTGGTTTGGTGGTCTGTCTCCATCCCAGGGTCCAGCTCTCTTTGGTGATGTCCAGTGTTCGATGGCTACGCCTGCAAGGAGTGCTGTGCCGTGGTTCTTCCAGCCCATAAGAAATGTGCATGAGCTGTCAGTACAATGCTGGTGGTGCTGAGCTGCCCTCGGGAGGACAGGAAGGTTGCACTGGTGGGTCCTTGCGTTGTAGGGGAGCAGTCCTGTCCCTTCCAGCTGGGGTGGAAGGATTGCCTCCAAGTGGATAAAGGACCCAAAATAAAGGGCCTGGCATTCCTTTCAGAGGGACTGCCAAAATCTCTGTGCTGCTCACCAGTCCCATTTGTGAAAGCAGAGAAATGTTCTTCCCAAATCCTGTTCTGAATGTCGGGACGGATTACTGTGATAGCAGACAGCGCAGCTTTGAAATCACGGCCAATCTACGCTTGCAGACTGGGTTTCTTCTATTTTTCTCAGCAGAGGAAAACGCACACAAGACTCGTTAACTTGCATTATGCTTAATCCCTTCTCAATTGTTAAGCTGTTCCTCCCCCCACCCCCACCATTTTCAGGCTGTCTGGTTGCAGCTTGGTTCTGAAACTGTAGTTCCACTGCTGGATTCCCAATTAGTGTGTGGTGTTACCACATCTGGGTTTCGTACCTCAGTGTTGATGGGGCTGTGTGTGTGTATAGATGTGAAATATAACCACTTAAAAACCTTTAACTGGAGATTCTTCTCAGTTCCCTCATGGCCAAGGCTCTGGTAGGACAACGGGTTGGCAGTGCCCCTTCTGTGTGGACCGGGTAAACCTGTGCTTCCAGCTGTCCCTGCCTGGTGTCTCCAACATGAGGTGCTATCTCCAGTGCCTTATCTCCCTGCCTGCCACGTGTCGCTCTGTCTGTGTCTCATCTGGGCAGGGTGAGGCGATGCCTGGCATGCTGCTGTTCCCTTGCTGTGCTGCCACGGCCCTGCCCTGCTTGCTCATTGCCGTAGCCCCGAGGCGAGCAGACGGGTGCCCTTCCTCTCAGCCAGCCCTGTAACCAGGGGGGGAACATGTAGCATATGAAATTAGGCTTTCCTGAGCTAACAGAAGCACTAGCAGCAATATTTTGATGCCTAGTTGGCTTCAGGGACAAGCGGGAGGTGATGAGTGCTGCTGGTGGCCTCCATTGGGGTGCTCGTTGCTGTCCTGCAGTGCAGCTGAGGGGTGAGGGGCTTAAGAGATTAACTAATAATCAAGTATTGCTTTAGGCACCAGGTTATAAAGCAGCTCGTTTCCAGGGCAAGTGCCTGACTTGCTGCAGAATAACACTGTTCCATGGAAATTCCTCCACTAGAGAGGGCAAGGCCCTCAGCAAAAGCCTGCCTGGCAAACCAGAGGCCACAGTCCATGCTTTACCAGCTGGCCACGCACTCAGGAGCCTGCTGGGCTCTACCACCGAGCTTTCCATCCTGAGAAAGACACAAATAGAAGGATAAAGTGCTGCTGGAAGAAAGCTCCATGCAATGGAAGGCACTGGCGATGGGTGGACACATGTAGGCGAGCACATACTCTTGGTGAAGTGACATCTGGAAGAAAGACAAGTGAACAAACTCTAAAGGTAAGCCACGTCTTCATAACTCCTGAAGGAGCAGCCTGAAGGGGCTTGCTGCTGGGGTCACACCAGTATAAATATGGCTTCAGTGCTTTCAACGTGTCTAGAACCAGCGAGAGTCAGCACGATGCAAAATATTTTGTGGATTCAGCGTGTCTTCTGAGTGGTTGGTTTGGCTGTGGCATCCCTGCAGCAGTAATTTTAGCTTCCTTAGCCCTGTTAAAGGGAATGGGTGTGGGGCAGCTTCAGAAGGACTCTTACCTTGAGGAGGAAAGGGAAGGGTGAGCTCAGCTTCTCCAATGAGGTAATGCTGCTCTGCTACAACATCAGATTAACACTCTGTCTCTGTATTCCTACCGCGGCTCACCTTGCTTTTACTCTCAAAAGCATTATTTTAGTCAACCTTGTTCACAGGAGGTCTTTTCCAGGCAGTTCTGCCGTACCAATGGGTGATGAAGGACAACATTTCTTCAGGAGAAGGTGGCAGGCATCAGTTTGTTCCGGGTCTGCTGTGCTTTGAAAAACCAGGTCCTCAGAAATGCATTTTGGATAGCGTTGTGCGTTGGTGCCATTTTCAGAGGCAACTTGGGACAGTGGTTGAGGATGGCAAAGTGAATGTAACCAAAGCAAACATGCAGAAATGACTGGAGAGAGAGCTGTGTCAGTGCTTGTTTGTAGAGGTGAAGTCAGAGGCGAGGTGATAATGGTGAGACAGGAGGAGTAACGTGGAGGGGATGGATAAGGGAAATAGTGACTCTTGGGGGAAGTTTCCTGCTGGTGAGAGTGGCTTTCTAAGGGAGAACTGGGCTAAGAATTTGAGTTTTGGAGGAGAAGAGATTAAGTGCATTTCATTAAAGGGATTAACAAACCCCAAAGAGCTCTGCCAACTTGGTGGCGACGCCGTGTTTTTGTTTTGCTCCTTAACAAACAATAGAAGGATCAGATAAGACAATCTCAATGCCAAAAGTCAACATGCCACCAGCACACTTGTGAAGCTGACTTCCTTGCTGTGAACTATATTAAGACCCAGTGTGTGGGATTAGAAGGGAGCAGCGTGTTTGTAGAAGAGAGTTGAATCAGTCTGCAGAGGAAAGTGCACTTGGCAAAGGAAGTCACAAAAATTCGGTGACTTCAGGCTGGTTGCACCCATGAGATCATTGTGGTGCAAGGAGACACCTGGGGAAGCCCTGAGTCATCGCTGGGTACGTGAGCATGTGGAGGCCGTGGGGCACTGTAGAGAATGGAGCTTAAATGCTATGTGCCCCAGATCTGAGAGCTCAGAGTGAGAAGTGTATCAGCACAGTTTGGGCTGAGTTTCAGTCCCTACTGTGGAAAGCTAACTAGGGTGCTGGGCTTGGGCTGAGCTTGTTAGGTTTCTTCATGTAGAGGTGCTGGTGTCTGTGATGCAGTGCAGTCAGACCAAGACAATAAGTAGGAGAGGTTCTGAGATGCAGCCCGAGGGCATTGCCATCACCCCATGTGTCCTGATGTTTGGCTGTGGGCTGGGCAGGAGGACCTGGTGGGGTGGTTTCATAACGATGGCTAACTCAGCTACACCACACTGCTCTCTTGCTCTCCTCCTCACAGGAAACGAGGGAGAAAATATGATGAAAAGGGGCTCAAGGGTTAAGATAAGAACAGGGGTGCTGTTCTTACCAAACTTCCCACAGGCTGCAATATGGGTCTCTACTACCTATGTCCTCCTGCCCTCTCTTCCCCTGCAAACAGGGTCGTGTCCTCCCACGGTGCAGGAGAGGTGCAAGGTGGGACTGTCCCTCGTGTTTCATGTGACACAGTGGCTCTCCTTGAGAATAAAATGCTGTGGGGCTCTGGACCATCTACTCCTCATCCTTTTCTGGCATATAACCTACTGTACTTATTCAGGCTGAGGGTCCATACAACCTCACGTACAATCTCAGTGGTAAGAGCAGACTCATGCATGTAACAGACCTTGATAATTCCCAGCCTCCACCCCATCTCTAGAGCTGGGGATTTCCTGAACCTGGTAGATCTGATCTCTTAGCACATATCCAAGCTGACCTCAGGGGCTTGTTGCACCCTCAGCACCCTCTGGCTTTGGGTCCCATTCATCTCCTCTCCTCATTTGCCTTGAGCCCCAGTCCTGCAGGGCTGCTCGGATAACCTGGAAGGCTGCACAGACAGTGCCTGTCTCCCCTCCCCAAACTCCCTATGATCTCATCCCGTCCTGCTCTGCTCCGTGCATGCCCAGGCAGCCCCAGCCCTGTGTGCTGAGCTGTCTGGGGAAGAAGCAGCATGGCTAGGACGGAGCTGGACAGATGTGATGGAGCTGGGCAGTGGGCAGCTGTAGGAGCAGCCTCAGTGGGAATCATTTTATCCCCCTGGGATGATGCCATCAGTGTGCCCTTGGGGTGCTGCATCTCGAAGCCCAAAGGCAACGGGCGCGTGTGTGCCTGCCTGCTCCCCCAGGCTGGGCACTCCTTGCTCAGGGTGAGTCAGAGCCAGGCACACGAGCTCTTCCTGTTGGGAGTGACTCAGGTGGAGCAGCCGATAAAAAAGGAAAAGCAAAGCCTAAGAGCAGCAGCCAGGAGCTGGGGCTCCGTGTGCCCAGCACCCGCCGTGGGGCTGCAGCGATGGCCGTATGCTGCTTCCTCGCCCTGCTTGCATCCCTCCTGCCCGCAGCCCTGAGCACCAGCGGAGGAGAAGGTGAGGGCTGGGGAAGGTCGGGGGCTCAGCTTTAGGGCCCTGGCCATGGGGAGCCATTTGGGTCCAGCTCTTCTGCCGGGTCCCGCACCATTGCTGGGGATAAATCTGGGCCTGTAGGTGCTTTTCTTGAGGTTCCTTCTGGAGCTGGATTCTCACTCAGACGTTGTTTTATTTTACCTGCGTCTCCTTTAAATAACTTGTTTAGGTGTAATCCCTTTATTGCTTTCTGGGGAAAGCCTGTCTGGGACGTGGGTGAGAGCAGGACTGCCTGGGGAAGGGCTGCCTGTCTGTCTGCTGCCCGATAAGCACGGTGTTCCTGAGCCTGGGAGGAGCAGGGGGTGTCCAGGACCTGGCTCAGGGCAGCAGCACGCGCAGAGCTTGTGTCTGTGTGAGTTGTGGGGCACACATGTCCAAAAAGACCCAAATCACTCGTATTTCATAAATGCCGAGCAACTTCAAGGTTGTTTATTGTGTCTGCTATGCTGCTGCTGCTTGGAAATGTGCTTGCTGGGTTCAGAGCAGGTCCTTTGGTATCAACTTTCGTTTAAGTGCAGTGGAAAATGATAAGGGAAAGTAAGTGCTGAATGAGCGGGTTTTTAAAGGACAGACTGATTAGGTTTTCCTGCTAATTGAGTAATTACTACAGCAGCCATAATTGCATTTTGAAACCCTGGTGCAGGTTTTTATTTCCCACCTCTGCTAGCTGCCCTGGTTGCAGGACATGTGAGCCGTGCTGGGAAGGATGGGGCTGCAAAGCAGAGGGGTTGCGTTGTGTCCTTGTAGGGGTGATCCTTGTAGGGGATCTGTGTAGAGAGGCTGATGGAAGATGGCCAAGAGGGTTTACTGGTTCTACAAGCCATTCTGATGCTGGAATTTGCACCAGCATGGCAGAACTCTTGATCTTTGTGCTCAATCCCAGTGGGTGGAAGCTCAGGGAGTGATGTCCTGCTGGGTGTGTGCCCCAGGCCTTTCACATCCCAGTGTGGCCCTTTCCCCTTCGCAGCAGCTCCTTTCCTACAGCTCTGAGAGTCAGGGGATGGTGGTGGGGCCTCGAGGCACCAGCAGCAGAACTGCTGTCCCGTGAGGCCACGGCACTGATCTGCAGCGGCGTCTCCAATGGCTTCATGTTAGTGAACCTGGAGCCTGTGCCAAGCTGGGAGTTGGCTCCGAACTTGCTCCATGCTTGGAGCCAGGCCTGAGAACAGTGCCGTGCAGCTTGGCAGGGCCCTGGGATCACGTAGGGTGAGGTGTGGGTGGGGATCGGTGTCTCTGCACAAAGGGGCGGGGAGGGGACTGACACCAGGCGTTCAGGCAGGGAGTGTGAGCACCTTGTTTTTGCGTTCCTGTGGTGGATCGTTTCTATGCCCTTTGGATGCTGGTCATGTCCACGGGAGCTCTTCTCACCCTTGGTCCCACTTTGGGGCTGAGCGTGCCAGGGCTCGGAAACCTCTATCCCTGTTTGCTGGCACATGAGGTCATCTTCCTTCTCGTCAGCAGCTGCTCACTGAGTGTGCCTGTCTGGTATGTGTGCACTAATGGGCGTGCGGGGCGGCTGGCAGCACTGCAGCAGGCAGCCAGGAGGCACCGTGCAGCCCCAGCAGCCCCAGAGGAGCAGGGCAGGGCTTTGGGACCGTTCCCCAGGGCTGAGCTGTGCCACGGGAGCATGGCAGGGGAGGATGCTTGCACTTGGGCCTCACCCATGACTATAGGTAGACCTGTGTGGAGCCAGGCGTTGGACTTGGTGATCCTTTAGGGTCTCTTCCAACTCAGGATAATCTATGATTCTGTGATCTGTTCTCCTTTGTGATTCTAAGGAGCTGGAAGATTCATCTGAGATATGGCTCACACGTTAAATCCTGTGGTGCTGGTAACTAACTGAGGTCTTGGCAAGCAGATGAGAGCTGACTTCATGAGAAGACCTGAGCAAGGCCACGAGGATGAGATCTGCCAATGTTTTCCAGAGGTTTCAGCCTGTCCTGGCTTTAACCAGCTCTGCTCAAACGGTGGCAGTACCACCTAGCCCACGTGGTGCCTGCAGTTGGTGATGGAGTTTTCCACCACCTCCTGGGTTCGGTGCTGGGGCCTGTCCTGTTCAATACCTTTATTGATGACCTGGATGAGGGCACTGAGTGCACACTCAGTAAGTTTGCAGATGGCACCAAGCTGGGAGGACAGGTTGATCTGCCTGGGGGTAGCAAGGCCCTGCAGAGAGGGATCTGGACAGATTGGATCATCGTGCTGAGACCAATTGTATGAGATTTTAAAAGCCCGGTTGGGCTTCACATTCAACACCCAACCCTCTAGCCCTCATCGGACACTGCTCTTTTCTTTCCTTTGCTTTCTTTCAGCTTGTGACTGCAACGGGATGTCCAGGCAGTGTGTCTTCGACTGGCAGCTCCTGATGGAGACGGGCAACGGATACCGCTGCCTCGGCTGCCTGGGCAACACAGCAGGTGCCCACTGTGAGCACTGCAAGGAGGGATACTACCGCCAGAGGGATGGGGACTGCTGCCTGCCCTGCCGCTGCCACCCCCAGGGTACGGAGCCACCACAGGGAGCAGTGTTTTATGGTTGGGTTTTGTCTCTGTTTTCCAACCAGAGATGAAGGGTGAGGTCCGTCAGCAAATCGTGGTGCCTCTCTGGCTCCAGCCCCTTGCTCTTCTCAGCATGGTGTGATACCCACTGGGATGATGCTCAGGAGGTTCCTCTGTTGATGTTTGATGAGCTCACGCTTGTTCAAGGCTGAGTTCTGCAGACCTGGCAGACTGTGTGGATGGTGGGAGAAGGAAAACAGGAGGAACAACCCCAAAATTCCTCAAACAAGCTATGCTGTGGCAAGATCTCTCCATGTCCAGGAGGGAACCTGCTCCTCTCTGTCCTGAATTTGGCAGGTGACCAGGACGAGTGGCCCCGCAGCAAACTGCTCATATCCTTATCACAGAGGGTGCTGGCCAGGCCCAAGCATAGGGAGCTGAGGCTTTCCCTGACCTCGTGAGTCAGTCCCAAGGATTCTGTGCGTTGCCATGTTTGGAGGGATTTTGTGAGGTCCTTTAATTGCACCGTAAAAATGGAAGAGTGATTTCAGAGCTCACCTGGGGACAGGAGGTGCCGCAAAGTGCCCTCACCCTGGGGATAGGCAGAAAGAATCCTCCAGCCGTTCCCCAGAGGACACCCCAGCAGGGAGGCACCTCCCTGACCTCCCTGTCCCACCACCCACAGGATCCCTGAGCATGCAGTGTGACAGCGACGGCCGCTGCAGCTGCAGGCCTGGCGTGATGGGCGACAAGTGTGACCGCTGCCAGCCGGGCTTCCACTCCCTCTCCGAGGCCGGGTGCCAGGGATATGGGCAGTAAGTGCTGGTGGCTGGGGCTGTCCTCTGCTGGGGCATCTCTGCTGCATCCTCTTCTTCCTCACTCTGTGCCGCTGTTATCCCGCTGGGAGATTCTCTGCTGTCCCATATGACAATTGTGCTGGGACAGCGAGCCCCTGGTTGAGCTGGAGGTCCCTGTAGTGTCCCCACTGTCCCCCCCAGGAGCCTGCAGTGTGCCTGTGACCCAGCTGGCATGGAGGAGTGCATCTCAGGCCGTTGCATCTGCAAGGTTGGTGTCACCGGTGAGCGGTGCGACAGGTGGGTGTCTGGAGGTTTGTGCCCTACGGCAGGCTGAGCATGCGAGGAGAAAACACACACAAATGACGCTGTCTTTCTTTTCCAGGTGCAAACAAAACTTCTATAACTTGGATGCCAGGAACCCAGCTGGATGCTCTCCGTGCTTCTGCTACGGGCATTCATCCTTATGTGTCAGCGCTGAGAATTACAGCATCCACAGGATCACCTCCAGCTTCCAGCAAGGTGAGGCTGAGCAGGGCGTACCCAAAGCTCCAGGGCTGATATACCAGGAGGGATTTGACTAGGATTGCCATCTCCTTGCTCTCTCCCCAGGGCCTGAAGGCTGGACGGGTGTCCATGAGGACAGGTCCCCTGCTGAGCTCCAGTGGTCTCCACGCCACCAGGATGTGTTCATAGCAGCAAGGAGATGGGAAGCACTGTACTTTGTGGCACCTGGTAGGCATGGGGAGTGGGGCATGGAGCTGGGCCCATGCCTGAGCTGATCTGGGGAGAATGGGATGACTGAAGGCGTGATGTGGGCAGAATGAAGGGTCCATACTGGGGAAGGGAGGTGGCACCCCAATACTTCCCCAGCCTGGAAGGTGGTGGTGGTGGCAGCCAGCACAGCGATACTTGGTCTGACACCATGGAGCTTGACATGAGGAGGAAAGAAAATCTTAAAGGCTTTCATCTCTTCCCTCTGCTCTCCTCCCCTGCTTCCCTCCCCATGCAGCCAAATTCCTTGGGAACCAGCAGCTGAGCTATGGCCAGACGCTCTCCTTCGATTACCGCCTGGACCGAGGGGGTCGGCTGCCTTCCCCGCATGATGTGATCCTGGAAGGAGGTGGCCTCCGGGTCACTGCCCCCTTCTTGCCCTCTGGGAAGGTCCTACCCTGTGGTGTCAGCCAGACCTACACCTTCAGGTGATGGGGTGCTTGGGGTTGCGGCAAGTAAGGCTTGGATTTAGTGATGGTCTCTCAGAGGTGGCCACGCTGAGGTTTGGACTGCATTCAGCTCACGTGCTTCTCTCCCCATGGACAAGGAGAGGGCAAGAGAGCTTGTAGAAGATCTGCTTTGGGGCTGGGATGGGTGCTGTGCTTGGAGCAAGTTGTGTGGGAGCACTTTGGACTCAGGAGGGAGATGGGAGAGAGCAGCTGAGACATCCCATGATCCTGAACACCGCTTCCACCTGGCCCCATGTGCAGGTTGGATGAGCACCCGAGCAGCAAGTGGAGCCCCAGGCTGAATTACTTTGAGTACCGCAGGCTGCTGGGAAACCTGACAGCCCTCTGGATCCGAGCCACCTTCGGGGAGTACAGTAAGTGAGGGGGACTGCAACGGGGACAGCACAGGGCCCAGCTCTTCTCCTCGCTGGAGACACCTAGCCAGACACAGCTGTGATAAAAGGTATTTTAAAGAGTGCTGTAATGTGGGCAGAGCTAAATCACAAATTCTCTAAGCTAGATACCAACAGCAAAGGGCTGGGGGGGGGGGGGTAGCACAAGCTTGGCCCCCGGTCCATCTGCCCACATGTGTCATAGTTGAGCTTGCAGACTCCAGCATGTAGATATGGGGACCTGCAGCCCCAGCTGGGCCCTTGGTGGTGATGTGCCACGTCCCCCACCAGGCACTGGCTACATCGACAACATCACCCTGGTGTCGGCGCAGCCTGCAGCCGGCGTCCTGGCACCTTGGGTGGAGCGGTGCCAGTGCTCCGAGGGCTACCAGGGGCAGTTCTGCGAGCAGTGTGCTGCTGGATACAGGAGGGATGCACCCCACGTGGGGCCGTTCAGCATCTGCGTGCCTTGCAACTGCCAGGGAGGAGGAATCTGTGACCCGGATACTGGTAAGAAAAATCGTGAGCTCTCCGAGCTTGTTGGGCGTGTGAGGTTGTGGGGTGGCTGCTGAAAAATGAGATCCCCCACCTGTGAGTGGCTGGTGATGGAGTTCAGGAAACAATGTGGATAAAACTCGCCCAAGTCTGGGAAGAGCTGCCACCGAAAATACAATCAATCATAGAATCGCAGAATCATTAAGGTTAGAAGGGCCACTAGGATCACCGAGTCCAACCCCACACACCCCCCCCTCCCACTGACCACATCACTCAGCACATCATCTCCATGGTTCTGAACACATCCAAGGATGGTGACCCCACCACCTCCCTGGGCAACCCATTCCTATACATAAAGATGCATTGGAATAAAACCTGGATTTGTTTCTGCTGATCGTGGAGAGAAGAACATCTACTGCCCGAGTGGCATTGAAACCTTTTCTTACTTTTTGTTCTGGAGGGTGGTGTGAACAGCGAGTGGTGTGGAAACGTTTTGCAGCTCATTTTGCCAGAACAGCTCACAGTGTTGCAGTGTGAGGTCAAAGTAGTGCACTTTTCACCTTGAGCAGTGATGAGGTCTGGTGGAGCCTCAGTGAAGCCTCCTCAGCCCCTTTGCTTCACGTGCCGTATGTCCCCTCCTGTGTTTCAGTTCAAAGGGAACAGCTGAGGCTGAGTTGCTCATCCTCAGTGCCAACGTAGGGAACAGCTGTGCCGACGGACAGCTGGTTCTCCCAAGCCCTGTCCCTCCTTCCTCAGGCGAATGCTACTCAGGAGATGAAAACGTGGGGAACATCATCAGCTGTCCACTGGGCTCCTACCGGGACCCCCGACCCCCCCACATCTGCAGGACATGTCCCTGTGGCCACGGCCAGAGCTGCTCTGTGCTGCCAGGCCGGGAAGATGTTGTCTGTGACCAGTGCCCTCCTGGAGCTGCAGGTAAGGCTCGGGTTGTTTCTGCCGTGAACCCATCCGCTGGACTCCTAACATGCCTTATGTGGACATGTGGCTGCTTGCCACTGCCGCCGCTGTTGATCCCAGAGCCTCTCCCTTGTGCAGGGCCCAGCTGTGAGTTCTGTGCCGACGGCTATTTCGGAGATCCTGCAGCCTCCCAGCCGTGCCAGCCGTGCCAGTGCAACGGCAACGTGGAGCCCAACGCCGTGGGGAACTGCCATCGCCGCACGGGAGAGTGCCTCAAGTGCATCTACAACACGGCCGGCTTCCACTGCGAGCGCTGCAAGGACGGCTTCTTCGGGAACCCCCTGGCCCCCAACCCTGCCGACAAGTGCCGGGGTACGAGGGCAGGGATGGGGGTGTGGGGGCTGTGCTGTGGGTTTGCTCTGTGCTCCAGGACCTGGTGGAGGTGCTGAGCTGGTGTTGGCTCAGCACGCCCTCCCAAGTGGTGCTTGCCAGGTCTCTCTCTCCAGCGTGGTGCACCAGTGAGATGCAGGAAAGAGAGGTTAGGGAGAATCAGGAGAGGTAGTGGGTGGAAAGATGTGCCCAGACCAAAGGGGAGAGGGTCCTTGGCCACTGACCTCTCACTGTGCAGCCTGCAGCTGCAACTCGGTGGGGGCTGAGCCCCTGACGTGCCAGAATGATGGGAGCTGCATCTGCAAGCCTGGTTTTGGTGGCCCCAACTGTGAGCAGAGTGAGTGCCCGGCCTGCTACAGCCAAGTGAAAGCGCAGGTGAGTGCCCACCTATCTGTCTGTCCATCCCTCTCGGGGTGGGCCGTGGATCCCTGCTCTTTGGGCAGTTATACTGATGCTCTAGCTTTTGAGATTCTTTGAGGCAGTCACCTACATCTGATGCCCATCCTCTGTGGTTGCAGGTGGACCTGTACCTGCAGCAGCTGCGGGAGCTGGAGCTGCTTTCCTCAGAGGTGCAAGCTGGAGGTGGGGCCGTGGGACAGGAGCTGGAAGGGAAGATGCAGCTGGCTGAGGAGACGCTGCAGGCCATCCTCAGAGAAGCCCTCAGCCTGCAAGGTACCACGTAATGGCTGCCAGCAGGCAGGGCTGGGGGAGCAGCTGGTGGGGATCTGGGTAGAGAGGACAGTAGTCCTTAGTGCAGAGGCAGCATGCAGGAGATGACAGTCTGGAGTAGTTTTCTGTATTTCTCCAAGCATGTCCAAGGCACGGGGCCGACAAAAGTCAGAAGGAAAGGGAAATCTGTCATCACACAGTGTGGTTTTACTGCCTCTGCCTTTCTGAGTGTCTTTCCACCACCGCATCTCTCTTTCCTTCTCATCAGCCTCCGACAGATCCCTAGAAAGCCGCATTACCCGGCTGAAGGGACAAGGGTCCACCTGCCAGAGCCGCTTGGATGATGCCAAGGCGACAGGGGAGAGGCTGATGTCCCTGGGCAGGCAGTACGAGAGGCAGGTGCAGGATGCCCAGCAGCTGCTGGAGACAGCCAGGCTGGAGCTGGGCCGCAGTGCAGCCTCTCTGAGTCAAGCGGTAAGAGGATGAGTGTGTGTGCCACGCTCCAAGCCCTGGGCTGAAAGAGTCCAGGAGGAGAGAGCAAGAACCTCATGTACTGGAGTGGTTGAGTTTATTTTTTGAGCTCTGGAGGCTTAGCATGCCACAGTTACTCGTTTCCTTGCGGGATCTGAAGCAAGGGGCAGGGAAGAGCATTCACACCTCTCTCTCCCCCCAGGCTATTTCAGTTTCACACTTTCCTGGAGGCTCAAACAAGTTCTTGCTCCTGGCCCAGGAGGCTTTGAGTCTAGCCAACAGGTGAGCCACCCCTTGGGTGAGGGCTGGGGGCCCAGGATTGCCCTGTTCAGTGGCCTTACCTGATGCTGCAGCTCTGCACAAGTCCCAGAGCAGGGGAAGAAGTGTCTGCAGGGTTGCCTTAGCTGTGCTCTGCTTGCTTTGGGAGTGGTGCTGGGTGGGGTGTTTTGGGAACAGTTTCCTGGCTGCAGTTTGGCCTGTGGGCACAGGCAGCATCAATGTCTTCCTCTGTGCTCCCCTGCCCTGGTGAGGTGAGGGAGGGGCAAGCAAGGCAGATGACCCCAAGGCGTGGGTCCCCACTCTCACACATATCACACTGCCTGCGAGAGCCTGATCCGGCGCTGCTGGATAAAGCCACGAAGGAGTTGAAAGAGGGAACTTGAGTGTGCAACCCTTACAACAAGACCCCCCTGTGCCTTTCAGCCACATGCAGGCAGCCAATGTCATCGAGCAGGCAGCGAAGGCGGCACAGGACAATTCACAGCAGGCACTGCAGCTGCTGCAGGCGGCCGTGAGCGGGGAGGCAGCGGTGCCAGGCTCCCTGCAAGGGCTGCTTAGGAAGTAAGTGCTGAATGCTTGGAGTAGTGCCACAGTGCAGGGAGCAGGGCGTGGGGTGGAGGCCCATCTCCATGCCCTGTTCCCTGCCTGCCTGGTTATGTTTCAGAAATGGATGTTTGGATGCAGGATGCTAGGGCTTGGGTTTGCCCCTGGGGTTCACTCTTCTGATCTACACAGGTATGAGGAGCTGCAGTCGCTGGCTGGAGGTCTGGAGGCCGATGCCAACAGGATAGCCTCTGAGGCTGACAAGGCTTATCAGAGCAGCCTGACACTCCTCAGCTCTCTGTCTCGCCTGACCAAGACCAGTTTTGGGTCCTTTGAGGTGAGGGCTTTGTCCCTGTTGGACCAGAACATCCCCTTTCAGTCCCTGTGCACTCCCTGCTGCCTTTCCTGCTGCTCAGCCCTTTCCAGGGCCCTGCTCCAGCTGGTTATCCCGTTCCTCACTTGCCTGTGAGCAGTAGGATGATGCTGGGCCCTGAGGCAGTGACCCCTCTCTGTGTTCCAGGGGGAGGCAACCCAGCTGAAGCAGGATGCAGCTGCTCTTCTGAGCACGGTGGACAGGAACATGGCACAGTACAGGCTGCTGCAGAGCCGCATGGGCCGCTGGGAAGAGGAAATCAAGAAGCTCTTGCAGAGAGGAGAAGGCGAGAGAGCGGTAAGGCATGGGCTGATACCCCACGTGCACAGAGAGCGGTAAGGCATGGGCTGATACCCCACGTGCACAGAGCTGCTGCTGCAGGATCCCACTAGCACACCTCCTCCACGTGAGGCAAGCTAATGAGGTGCCCCAGGACAGATGGGAGCTAGGATGGCTCACAGCACCAGTGTTGAGGAGCACTCATAGGAGCCACTGCTGATGGATCAGGCTGTGGTTCCCTAGGTTCAGGGGCAACAGCAGGCATGTGGAAATAGGCTTGTGGGTCTTCCCTCTCAGCATGGCTGACCTTTTTGGGTTACCCCTCTGCCATGTCCTTCCCCTCACTGTCCTCTTGGTCTGTTGCAGATGCTGACCCAGCTGCTGTCCCGAGCCAACCTTGCCAGGAACACAGCCCTGCAGGCTGTGAGTGCTGGCAATGCCACCTTTTATGAAGTGGAACAGATCCTGAAGAGCCTGCGTGGTAATTTTTCCCTTCTGACCTCTCCCTTGCACCCACGTTTCACGTCAGAGTGGAGCATGCTGGGCAGGCTGCGATGGCCTCTGCCAGAAGTGCACCCCAAAGCAAAGTGGGAGCATCACACACTGCTTTGGGTTGGATCTGCTGTGGGGAAATGCGTCCTGAAGATCCATCTCAGTGCCCCAGCCAGTCCAGCAGCTCCTACAAGAGGGAGAAAATATCTATAGTGAATCCTCTCTGGCAACCACTCTCTTTCTTTCCTTCCTGTGCTGTCCCCATTATGGCCAGGCTTCCTGGAAGTTGTCTAAACCAAGCCCAAGGAGGAGAGCCCTTCCTTCTCTGTGCCACAGGAGTTTCCACAAGGTAAAGCTCTGCTTCATTTTCTTATGTGTTTCTGTCAGGGTTTAACCTGCAGGCAGATGACAAGAGAAGGGAAGCTGAGGATGCTATGAGGAGGCTCCAAGTTATCAGCAGCATGGTGGCAAGTGCCAAGGAGAAGACTGACAGAGCTGAAGCCATCCTGGGCAATGCTGCTACTGAATCCAAGGCAGCCAGCAGCACTGCAGGGGAAGCGAAGGAGATCACCTTTGGGATCCAGAAGGTGAGGACAGGTCCTGTTGGTGTTGCTGGAAGAAAGGGGAGGTTTGGAAGGACCAGCCATGGAGGAGCAGGTGACTGTGACTCCAGCCATCTTTGCGGTGGAGCTCACGTGTTGACTTCTCTACGGAGGAGTGTGACACTTCAGGTGATCATAAAAGAGTGGGTGCGTGGGGATCTCTGCAGACAAGTTTATCCAATGGGGATCTCTGTGGCATCCCGCTGTATCCGCCTCGTGGTGGTGCCAGGTCTGTGGAAGGAGCCAGGTCCCAGCAGCTCCATGTCCCAGGGCGCCCAGGGTGACTGTGCCCTGCCCCTGAGCAACGTGCCTTTGCTTCCCCTAGGAGATCATACAGCTGAGGCTGGAGGCCAACAGGACGGCTGATGGGGTCCTTGCTCTGGAGAAGGCAGTGGCAGCCCTGCAGCATGAGGCCAAAGAAGTGGACGGAGAATTCCAGAGCAAGCTTTCAGAGGCTGAGGCTGATGCTGCCATGATACAGGAGGTGTGTCCCTGGATCCCACAGTGCACGCACTTCTCTGTCAACTTTTGGGCACGAGTTTGCCTTACAGCTTCCATCTTTCTTTCCCCAGACCACCAAGGAAGCTCAGGGTGTCCATGCCAAAGCCGGACAGGCTGGGGCACTGGTGCAGGAGACATTGAGTGCCCTGGAGGAGCTGCTGCGTCTGATGAGTAGGTTTTATCACGTTGCTGTGGTGTGCATCTGAAATCTGGGTACTGCTGGGCTCTGGGTGGGGGTACTGAGTATTTCCTGGGAAGATGACACTTGTGAAAGGAGCTGAAGTAGCTAGAAAGGTCTAGTTCTCAGCCTTTCGTGTGTGATCCTCTCTTCCTTGTTTTCCCCCTGTGCCACAGACCAGCCTGGTGCTGTGGATGAGGAAGGCCTGAAGCAGCTCGAGCTGAATTTCAGCAAAGCCAAAACCAAAACCAACCAGCTGAAGGAACAGATGTCAGAGCTGGAGCACAGAGCCACGCTGCAGAAGGTCCGGGTACAGAAACTGGACAGCAGCATCGATGAGATCCTGGCAGACATTAAAAACCTGGAGGATATCCAGAGGAGCCTTCCTCCTGGCTGCTACAACACAAAGGCCATCGAGTTACCCTGAGGCAGCTCTGGAAGGCCCACATCAGCTCACAGCGCGAGAGCTGGGCCCCACTGCTCCCACAAAACCTGGCAGGAGCAGCTGAGCTTGGTTCTGCTGAACTTCACTTTACCCTCAAGCTCAACGTAGTGCCTGAAGTTCACATCACACTGGACCTGGAGAGTTTGATTTTCAAAATGATCCGTCCCTCAATTTCGGGAGGAAGGAGATGCCCACTTGCAGGCTGGGGGCTGCTTGGTGCCATTTTGGACATGGCTTAGGGATTCAGCAGCAAGCTCATCCTTTCTTTCCAAGACTGGTCACTTTGGTCCCAGGCAGCACTCTGGGTGTCCTAGAGCTTAGGAATAACAAGGTCACATTTGCTCTGTGCAAGCACTCATCATCCCGTGGCCCTCATCCCAGGAACAGGAGCTTTGTCTGGGGGACTGCAGCCAAGCATTGACATCTGAGAGCCCATTCCCACCCTCGCTGCATTGCCAGCATCCTGATTCTGATAAAGAATACTGAACACGTCTCAAGTGTTTCTCCACTTCTGGTTTGGTGCTGCCCGTTCCCTCCCATCCCACATGCATGGTGCTGGATGCTTCGTGAGTCATTGTGCACGAGGTTTTTCTACTGTACATCTTTCCTGAGCGGAGCATGGAAGAACTGAAGTCTGTGGTGCTTCCTACACTCACCTACTGCTTTCCTGTGGACCCACGTCCATTCTGACACCATTTCCAGCTTTCCTTGGATGCTTCTTCAGGGGAAAGAGCCCAGAGCTCCCTGATGCTGAAAAGCAGCCCTGCTGAGGTGCCCTGACCAGCAAGGAGTCCTGGGCAGAGGGGGACGTTGAGGTCTTACCAGATCTTGTTAGCTCTGTTCCTCTGGTAAAGCAGTGCCCGTGCTTTTGCTTGGTGGAGGATTTTCTGAGTAATTGTCTGTGATATTTGTATTTAAGTGAGATATGCTCTTACCTTTAGGCGTGTTTTCCTTCTCTCCTCATACAGCATAGGACAGCTATTCTGGATCTGACATTATTCCTCTGTGAGTTGGGTTTTTGGAAGGGAGGAGGCCAATAAACACTGAGCACTTTGGGTTCATCTCCAGCGCCGTGTTCTGGGCAAGCTTGGCCATGAGCTCTCCCAGCGGCTTGCACTCCTCAGGCTGACTCCATCTGGAGCTGGTTTGGGTTTGAAATGGCACAGCAGCAGGGAAAGATGACACCAGTTACAGCTTTTTTTTTTCCTTTTGTTTTGTTTATTACATAATTTAAACATTTTTAAACATTTTGCTGATAAAGTTTTTTTTCCTTTTGTCAATGACCGTTTTCTTTGTATAGCAACAGCAGAAAAAAAAAAAAAATTCAGGCTCCAAAACCTTTCACAAAAGTGAAATTGGTGGCATGGCAGCTTCAACCCTTCCCCCCACCCGCACCCCACCCCCCTCCCCCAATTTGATTTTCCAAAAGACATTTGGAGTTTGTTTCTCTTTCAGCAAATCCCACTGTTTAAAATCAGAGGTTCAAAGACCTGCGCCCAGGAGCCGCCTCCCACCCCAGCAGTCCTTCCCCCTCTCAAAAGCCACCATCCTTCCTTCCTCTTCAGCTTCTTCACCTGTCCCAGAGCTTCCAGTCCCTGTGTGTGTGTGTGTGTGTGTTTTGGAGGCTGGTTTCTAACACTGCTGCATCTCCTCCAGCTTGGAGCTAAGAACCAGGGGTGATGTCTGCAGATGTTTCCAGGAGTGACTCCTGTGCTGGGCTGGAGAGGAAAAAACAAGCTGAAGATCTGAACGTGTGGGACAGCAGAGGCAATGGATTGAGAGGAGTCTAGCTATCAGCTTCTGTAGGTCAGGTGTTCGTGGATGAGCTCCTCAGCTAGAACCTGTCAAAGCTTTGTCTCAGGGGGCTCAGCAGGATGTGGGCAGGAGAAGAGCTGGGATCACCGTACCCCCACACCCCTCCAGGTATGTACACCACTGCCTGGGAACAGCATGGTGGGATCTGAGGGATTCAGCATGTTAGCTGCAAGGACCTTGTATGATCAGGCTGTGTCACTTTGCCCAGCGTTTCTGCTGTTAGGGAGGTGACAGCTGCCTTCTCTGGAGGGGGCTGTGGCACACTTGCAACACGGAGGACAGCAGTGTCCAGCAGGTCACAGACCTGAGTGCAAAGTCTCATTTTTGAAGCTTCCAAAGAGCAGCTTGTGACTCTTTGTAGGTGTGAAAAAAAAATAAATAATGTCAGCTCTTTCCTTTCTTTCCCTGAAACACCCTGGAGGAGTCTCAGCCTCAGTGTGTGTTAAGCAAAGGGCCCTGGAATTCCCTAAGTCTCACCAGCCCAGGTGTCTGCAGGGAATGAGCAGGTGTCTGTGGGCTATAGACACTGGAGATGTGAAGCTGAAAGGAGCAAAGGGAGAGAGAAAGGTGTGGAGGAAAGCAAGACTGTACCTTCCTCCCTGTGGCTGTCACCTTTCAGGAGGCTGAGCCATCAGGACCAGCAGGGTCCTTGCATCCTGGGTTACCCAACAGGACAGCAGCCTACTTAAGTAACTTTCACCTCTGCAGGACTCAGATTTGCTCCCTTTGGCCCCACGCTCTGAGCCTTGTTTTTGGAATCTGGCTGAGCAGGTCCTAGCAGGCATGACACAGGCAGGAAAGCAGGAAGACTGGCTTGTTCCAGGGGATATTGTGAAGTACCTGAAGCCAGTTTGGAAGGGCGAAAATATCATGCATAAACACTTCAAGGACAGGAAGAGGGAAAGAGAGGAAGGAAAAATGGGAAATTTACAGCCAGCAATGGAGAGCTGGAGGTTTGAGGATGAGGACGGATCCAGCCCCAGACAGCTCTGCCAGTCCTGGGGCAATTCTCATCAGTGGCTCTTGGCCACCTCTTCCCCTCTTCTTCCTCCCTTGCTTCTTGGCATTGTTAACAGCAGATCCCTTTCTAGGGGCTGTAGGCTGCCTCTTCTGACATGGGGCTGCAGTAGTGCATCTATCCTTGGCTCTGGGGTGGGTTGGGTTCACTTGCAGACAGGGAGAAGTGAGACGTGACATTCCCCTGGTAAGTTATGCTTTGGCAGCGATGCTTGCCCCTTCAGAAACACCATCTTCATGACTCAGCAGGGCCAAGTGGGGGATTTTGGTGGCTGGGATGTCCTACTGCTGGCCTGAGGAGGTTCTGTGGGGCACAGAACCGCTTGCGTCACACCTGCCCACTGCCCACCAGGATTCACTGAGATGCAGGGCATTGTGGCAAGAGATCTAAGGAGCTTGAACTACAACTATTTAATTTAAAAAATAAACGAAAAGAAAAAGTTAATCTAGATCTGTTGAACAAAGAGGAAGCCCCTGCTCTGAGCATGCTGGGAGGACGGACCAGGGGGACCATTTTCCCAGTGACATGCTGGGAGGGGGGATGGAGCTGCCCCCCAGTGAGCACACCGAGCACATCTCTGCCTCTTCTCCCTCCCTGCATACAACGGGGAGGACAGTTCCCATAAGATAAAAAAAAAAGAGACCAAACCATTCCCCATGGGACCGTGCCACCGTTCTCTGGATGTTGCTGCACTACGGAGCGTCAGTGCTGAGAGTGAGAGGTCGTGGGGTGGGGAGAGAGATGGAGACACAGAAAGAGAGAGAAAAGTGTGATGGAGAGCTGTAGGGACATGGGATGACAGGGCCGTTCTGCTGCAGGGCCTCTGGCACTTAGCCAGAGGTGTTGATGTAGAGCTGGCTCTTGAGGATGTAGTCAATGACAGGTTGGCAGAGGTAATCCACAACGTGTCCATCCCCATGCTGCAGGGCCAGTCTAGGGGAGCAGGGGAAGAGGAGGATCAGAGCTCATGGGGGAGGTTGGTCAGCCCCCTTCCAGGAATTAGGGATCCTGGCTGAGGGCTGGGAAACACGGTGGTGTCCCCATGAATGGAGGGGTTGGCTGGGGGCACCCTCAGCATCACCCACCTGCTTTTGGTAGAGCTGACGACCGACATGGGGTGGTTGGAGTCGTCCTTCACCACCAGGATGTTGTTCTGTGGGGGGAGAAAGAAGAGATGAGCAAAAAGGAAAGGATGAGAATCAGTATTTGGCTCCCCATCCCTGTTTGGACATGGGAGACTGCTGCTTCGTGGCCATATTTGTGATCCCAGATAGAAGCTGAGGCAAAACCAAGGGGGGAACTCTTCAGCTCCCATGTCCAGTGTGATGCTGGTGGGGCTGGGGGGCACTTTGAGGCTCTCAAGAAGGTTTAATCTCATGGAAAGGTGTAGCAAAGGGCAACAACGAGGGGAACAAAGACAGCAAAAAGTCTGGAGGACAAGATGTATGAGAAGCAGCTGAGGTCCCGTGTTCAGCCCAGAGCAGAGCAGGCTGAGGTGGGCTGGTGGCAGATCCTCTCAAGGGTGCTAGTGGACAATGATAGGGCCCGAGAGAAGCATTGAGCTGAGCCAGGGGAGGGGAGGGGAGGGGAGGAGGGTAGGGAAAGAGTCTGCCCCATGGGGCAGTGGGCATGGCCACAAGCTGTCAAAGCTCAGGGAGCACTGGGACACCGCTCTCTGTCGGGGGGGGTTGGTTGGTGGGGTGTGTGGGCCGGGGCTGGGCTCAGTGTTCCCTTTGGATCCCTTCAAACTCAGGATGATCCTATGGCTCCCTAACCATGTACAAATCCACTTACTTTGTACTTGCGGAGTATTGAGGAGTGGTTCATGATCCGGTCGGGGTCTGCTCCATCCCGGGGCACCACCACAATCCCAAACTCCCCAACAATCACCTCCATCTAGGTAGAATCAACCCAAACAGTTTCACAACCTGGCAGTGCAAAATCTGCCGTTGTCTCCCAACCCCAAACCAAGCTGCATCCCCCATGAGTGCTTGGCAAAACGTGGATGGGGTTAACCTATGGGGTTAACCTCAAACTTTCTCTTTCCGGACAACCTTTGGCAAAAACTTGGATTTATTAAGGAGCAGTGCTGGTGACACGCACAGTGATCTGTGGTGGATGAAATAAAAAGGAACAGGGTTAAACTCTGTTAATGAATGTTGAAGTTAGGCTTCAGGGATAGGTTGTCATGGTAAGAAGGGCAGCAGCAGCAGATGTTGCCCGAGGATGACACGAACTCTGCCTCGCTGGAGATGGGAGCGGAGGAGGCAGCAGCTGCACTGATGCACATTGCCTTTACAGCCCCTCATCCCTGGATTTCTTTGTGTTGATGTTATTCAGTGTCTCAGAGATGTTGCTCTGTAGCTGATGACCATGGCCAGGACGGAAGGGAAGAGGATTGCTGGGGTGGTGCATGGATCCCAGCACCCTCCTTTTTGCTAGAGCAGAGTGCTCCTACTGGCGTGGGTGCTCAGTGTGTTCTCTAGTGCTATTTGAAGCACTTTTTGGGTTTAGTGGTGTTTGAAATAGGCTCATCTCAGTGCACTGAAATGTGCCTGAATCCTAGCGGGACACTGTAAAAGCACCAAGTCAAGGCCACACGCAGAGCTAGCCATCTCTGTAGAGGTCATTTGCCACCTGCAGGTTGGATCTGCCTTTGCAAGGGAGGGTAAAAGCGACTTCTCCATCGTTTATCATGTGTTCTGCCATGTGGATGTGATCTCAACTGCTCTCTCCCACATCTCACCATAGCCATTACTGCAGAGCGCTTGCCTGTGTGTGTCAGGCAATGTCTAGCTGAGGGTTCAAGACCATTCTTCTTCTCAGCCTTAATTCTTCTTCTGTTATTGTTTTACTTATTTTTTTCTTTTATTACTGTTATTATCTGTTCTTTTGTTAGGTGAAAGCTGCTGGTATGGTTTTAAGGGTCGTTCATTTCTAACATCAAGGCAACACTCCTCTTCCATCAGCTTTTGTAAACCAGGAGTGCAGAAGCCCCCGTTGTTCGTGCAGCAGAGGAAGGGATGGGGGGTGATGGAACAGCAGGGATGGCTGCTGCAGGCCTGGAAGACCAGGGCAGCACCCGGGAGGTGGTAGAGGAGGAAGGATGGAGCCAAAGGAAGGGGAGCAGGGGGCCCTGGCAGAAACTCACATCAGACTCATTCCAGAGGCCGGGGATGCAGAAGGACTCCAGCAGGTCGCTGCCACAGAGCAGGAGGATGCGCAGTTCTGGGGGAAGGAAACAGAACAGCTCAGAGATGGGGGCAAACGGGGCTGAGAACACCTCTCTCCCTCCTTTCTTGCTGTCTCGTTGTTCTGCTCAAGGGTATTTTCTGCCACCAAAAGAACATCTCCTGCCAAAACAAATCCTGCTGAAAAACCTACAATCCTCCTTGCTTCCCCAGCTGTGCCAAACAGAAAGCCTACCCTGAATTTCCCTGTGCACTATTTCAGCTCCTCTCCTGCACTGCTGGGTCGCTGCCAACACTGCTGTGGGCTGCTGAGCCACCGAGGTGTGCCCTGAAGGTGTGGTGTCTCATGGGGTCAGGTGGTATTTCTGTGTTTTTGGGCTGTGTGACCTGTTGCAGGGGTTTGATCTGCAGAGATGTGTGGAGCTCCACTGAGCCTTGGGCATGGCTGGATTTTCCTACAGCAAGGCAGTACAACTGCATGACGAAGCACTAGAGCTTTTAGGATTTGGTTTTTTGCAAACCCATAGAGGAAAGCTACAGAACTGCCCAAATAGGGGGAGGGTGCTCAGTGGTGGTGGGGGGTATGTACTCACCAATCTCCTCGTATCTCATCACTGTCCCCAGGTTGGCATTTTCATCTGGGAGGGAAGAAGAGAGGTGCTGGTACCTATCAGATGGTGCTGGGGAGGCAGATGGAGCTGGGGGCAATGCTGTACTCCTGTACCTACCCACAAAGGTGAAGCGCTCCATGGGTGGGCGAACACAGCAGATCCGACTCAGGCTTTCTCCTACCTTCCCCAGGATCTTTGCTGAAGGCAGAGAAGAAGGAAATTAAGATAGGGAGAGGCCTCAGCCATGTCTGACTGACTGCCTGGAGCATGGGATGCTCCCATGCATGGGGACAGCAACTCCCACATCTCTAGAAGATGACTCAGCCTTCAAATAACCAAATAACCCTCAGGCACTACAAGTTTCCTGAGAGACCTCACCCAGGTCAGCTGAAAAATAAAATGATTGTTTTTTTTTTTTTTTCAGCTGGAGCAGAAAAGAACAGAAATACACAGCCAGGAATGCAGAGGGAACTGGGCTGGTGTTCATCATGAGCATGGAGACAGGTTGGCTTAACACAGAGTTCTAGAAATCTCTTGTTTAATTTGAGACTAACTAAAAATAAATCCGAGTCGCGAGGCAGGTTGGGGATCCTGGGGCTGCAGGGAGCACAAGCACACTGCTACTCCCCATCACCAGTGGTGCCAGCAAGCTGAAAAACTGCAAGGAGGGGCTGGGAACCCTTCTCCAACATTAGAGGTGAAAGAAGACATGCTGGAGGAGCTCAGGAGCACTCCTGAGCAAGTGTTTGGTACCTCACAATGGGGTGTGAAGATGGTGGCCAGCTCCTCCCCTCCCTCCCCAGTGCCACCTACCTGCAGTGGGCTTGTTGGACACGTTGTTGTTCTGGTAGATAGGCTGTGTAGACTCATTCTGAGGCTGTCCGATCACGGGGGTGATGGAGGGGGTGTTGACATTGGACAGGATGCAGCCGGTCACTCTCTGCAGCAGGAGAGAAGTTTAGTTGTAAAGATGGCTTCCCCAAGGCTGGAGATGCTTCCCAAAACCTTTGCTGCCCCAGGAGTCATCCACTGTCACTGAGATGAAGGTCATCATTAGTGACAGACCCATCCATCTGACTTTAGCTTTCCTGTTGCTTTATAATCTCATGGGTCTTGGGCTTGTAGGACCTTACTGCTCCTTAATCACTTGTTTGTTCCCTGCTGATCAGTGATAATGCAAATAGTTGATCCAAAGGGCTCTATCTGCTTTCATAGGCAGAGGAGCAGAGAACAACTGTGACAAGATGCCTCGCATACTTCTTCAGGTCAGAAGTATGTATCTCCTCCATCTGTCCCAGCCATGTTCTGGGCTTTGGTATCCACCACTGGGCTCGAGAACCCAACTGGGCAGAGGATGGATGGTGTCTGCAGCCTGATTCTGGTGCAGGACCAGGACACAAGGTGCAGATAGACTCACCTTCATCAGGTCGCGGTGGTGCTCCAGCACGCTGCAGGTGGTCTGCCAGGTGTCCTGGTAACACTCCCAGGGGTCCACCCTGCAGGAGCACAGGAGGCAGCAGCATTGGTTGGTGGCTGCTGCCATTTTGTCCTCGCCACACCGCCTCCTTCCTCCAAACCTTCCACCCAGCTCTCCCTACTGGCTTTGTCCCTCCATGTCCCTTCCCTGTCCTGGAGTGGGAGAGAACCTGAATATGTGCCCATGCCCAGACTGTTC
This sequence comes from Cyrtonyx montezumae, assembly GCF_038088225.1. Taxonomy (NCBI): domain Eukaryota; kingdom Metazoa; phylum Chordata; class Aves; order Galliformes; family Odontophoridae; genus Cyrtonyx; species Cyrtonyx montezumae. The sequence goes on from NW_027071825.1 coordinate 25,717,711, forward strand.
TGTACTCTTGAATCCCGATCCATTTGGCATAGATATATCAACATGTATCTTCCTGGTGTCATTGCTGGTCCCAGCTCAGGCGTGGGGTCCTGTGGACCAAGGATTGCTTCTCTGTACCCCCAGCACCCATTCCCTGCAGTGGTCTTTGTCACTCACCGGATCCAGTCGGAGGACTGCACCGCCAGCTGGCACATGGTCAGGCGGTGCCGGCTGGACACCAGGCCCTGGAACAATAAAACTGAGGATTAAAATGAAGCAATCCATAACGATGGCTTAAAAAACAGCAACAACAAAAACCCTACAAGCAAACAAAAAAAAGTTATCAGAGTTCCTTGCTTCTGGATTCTTGCCTGTCAGAGCTGAAGTTCTGAGTGTGGTTACCTGGGGTACGGTGGGCCCAGGCCCACCAAGGGTGGTTTTTCCTGGTGCAATTTCTGCATCTCACAGGAGAGGAATGAACAAAATCTCCTCTAAGATTTTTTTCCCCCTCCAGATAAAGCTCATGTGTATTAGGATAAAAATTGGCTCCAAAATCACTTAGCCAACACAACCCGAACGAAATAATCTCCATCTTTTTGGATGGTAGCATTTCTTTTTGCTTTCTGGTTCTATCTGGGTACAGGCTCTCACTGCAAGTTTCACCTGGCTGGTTTTATCCCTCTCCATCCTCTTGGAGGCTTTCTCATGGCTCCTCAATGCTTAACGTTGCACATACAAAGGAGAAAGAGATAATGGGAACAACTCACCGTCTTCCCATAGGAATCATGCACGGGTGAGACAATGCCACCGATGACGATGAACCGTCCAGTCTTGTGCAGGTAATCACGGGCTCTCTCTAGAGAAGGGCAAGAGGGGATCAGTGCATTAAGCCATTCCACCAAGCCCCACAAAACTGGCCTTATTTCTTTGCCAAATGCTGTTTGGAGGTTTCACCTCCATATGGCCATCACCTGCTGTGCTCTGAAAGCTGATCCCTCAGCTGCTGGCTGTGAATCTGGTACCTGTCACCATCCTCTCCAAATAGGAAATCCTAAGGGCTCTATTGTGCTCATCCTCCACTGGTTTTTCTTGTATTCTTCATGGCTTGGGTGTAGCAGGATTGCTAGAGAAATGTTTTGAAAGCACATGAGGCTGGCCAGCCTGTATGTCTGAGATGAGATAGCGGAGTGTGCATGTGTGTGCTGCCCACCCAAAATGCTGGATAGGAACAGATAACAGCAGCACAGGGAGACGGGGCTCTGTTTTGGTCTAAGTTTCAGTGGAACAACCCTCAGTGCTTTGGGACAACATAAAAAAACGCCTCCAAGGGTGTTGGTCCTGGAGGCTGATATGGGACTGGAGATGGGGAGTGAGGCCATTTGTTTGTGTTTTGGGTTTGCTTTGGTCATGTGAGCTAGAAGTGAGCAGGAAAGGGCACAGTGTGCAGCAGGCAAGCAGGGAATTAGGGCAGGGATTGTTCAGCTATCCCTGCTGAAAGAGGCTGGTAGCAATGCTGAGCATTGACCTTCCTGTGGACCCAAAAATACTATAGGGAGAAGGATTTATGGGAGGCAGGAAAGGTTCTGGGATCTTCTGGCAGATTCGGAGGATCCCAGCTGAGCTCAGGAGGTGATGCATGAAGCCAGGCAGTTCACTGGGTGCAGACAAATCCTTCCCTTGGGATGAAAAGCACACCGGGGTCTGTCTGTGTACCCATGTCTCTATCTAAAGCCACTTCTGTGCAGTAACCCATGTAGAACAGCTTGGGCAAAATTAATTGTGTTCCCTCAAGTTTTAACATGCATTAGAAGGACTGTTGTTCACAGAAACAGCTATTGGGGCACTTAGAAGTCAATAATGGTATGATGATTATTGTGGACTTTTGTTTCCTGTGCCCTGAGCAGCTCTAGGTCCCTGGGACATCCCGTGGGACATGTGTTAGCCTTAATGCACCTCCTTGACTCACCCTAAATCCTCTCTCTGGCTTTCTTCATGATTGTTCTCTGTGCATGTTAGCATCCAGAGAAATAAAAATGGGGTTAAATAATTCAATCTGTGCAGTGGAGCAAGGAGCAAATCTTGAATGGCTGAATTAGACATACCTAAAGCTACCCTGCATGACTTTGGGATCCTGGACTCGATGGGGTTAAAACCAGCAGTTTGGTTTGAATCATTTTCTCTTTTTCCCATCTTTGCTGGGTATTCTGCCTGTTGGGATCCACATGGAGCATCTCCCTCCGCCAGTGGCTCTCACTGACCCAGCCCAACACATTTCCAGTGGTATGGGGTTGCCAATGGGGATAAAATGGGTTGGACAGGGTGTTTTAGAGGAGTGAAGATATCGAGTGGGATTTCTGGGAAATTGTCCCTTATCACTAAACCAGCCCCCAGAAAAGCCTACAAGGAACTGTAGGGAAAGCTTCTCTCTCTTGGATGCAATTTGGGTGCTGCTGGTGACGTCACTACATCGATCAGAAAGGGAGAAAAGTCCTTTATTTTCTTCTGAACCAGACCTTTCTGACATCTTTCACAGAAACTGTGTCCTGGTACCTCTTATGGACCTTTTAAAGAAGACAGCATAGAGCATAGATCTTGCAATTAAAATGGGAAAAAAAAGAAAGAAAGAAAGAAATTCACTATCAAAAAAACCCCAAAGTAATCGATTTTTGAATTTACACATCCTCTCATTAGTCCCTGCTTCGCCCTGGCTTGAGTTTTCCTTGCCTAGAGAAGATGAAAGTCAATGATCTGTTCACTTCCAAGCCTTCCCATTCACGGGCAGCCTCTTTATAATGTTTACTCCAAGGTCAACAAAACAGTGCACACGTTGCCTTTGCTTCATGGCTGTAACCATGGTAACCAATGCTCTTAGTTGGCCTTGAGTTTTTGGTGGCCAAATCCAGAAGTTCCAGGGAAGTATCAGGAATGTGAGACAGAACATGAATATCAGAGAGCAGACAATGAATAAGATGAGACAGAATGTGGAGGCCAGGACAGTGACTGGGGACCTGGAGCAGGTGGCTTTAGGGTACCCCAGAACAGCAGTGCTGATGCTTGCAGCATCTCAATACACCACTAGACTGCATTAAAGCTTTGTGTTTTTTAACTGATTCAATTTTCTTGGGCTGGATTGCTCTTCAGTGCGTAGATAGAGAAAGCTACAGGCAGCTGTAGCCACGCCTGTCCAAGTATATAAGCTTATCCAGCCCTGAGTATCATCTTCTGCACAAGGCAAGACAAAATGACTTCAGATTTTCTCAGAGGAGATGGTGCCTCCTGCCATGGTGTGGTCTCCCAGCCCAAAGGTAGCGGTGCTGTGCATTATGTGGGGTTAAGCTGAGTCACACAATGCCAACCCAAGTGTTTTCTTCTAGGTTTGGGGGGGGGAGGGTTAGAAATCTGATGTTGTGTTTGGTGGGTCATTGCTTTGAATGATTAAGGCTGTTCTGATCTTGTGATGCTTTCTCCAAACCCCGCAGGTCATTCCATACCCTCAGAAAATGCTTTTGTAGCATAGAACCTGTTGTAAATTTAATATTCTGCTTTTGGAGACCAGCTTGAAGACTTCTTTGTGCCATGGTGGTGCCAAAAACAATGCAACAGTGTCGCACTCCTCTTCCCACCTGTATTCCTTATGGTCAGCTGTCCATATAGCTCCCAGACTCATCTCCTTATTCATAGCTTCGCATCTGCTTATTCAAAGCTTTTTGCCTGGGAAAAACACCTTCTTGTTAAGGCTAAGGGTTACTGGCTGCCCTTTTGTTAGTGTTAAGGGTTATTATTTTGGCTTAGCATTAAGGGTTTAGGGCTAACAATTTGTGTTAAGTTTAAGGATAACCATTTTGGGTTAGGGTTAAGGGTTACCATTTGGTGTTAGAGTTAAGGGATGATGCTTACCATTTCGCAATAGGGTTACACTTCTGGGTTCAGGTTTAGGGTTACCCATTTGTGTTTATTGTTAAGGTTTATCCTTTTTAGTTAGGGCTAATGGCTAACCTTGTGTGTTAGCAAAAAGGGTCTCAGGGTCTGAGTCCCAATTCTGTTGGGTTTCAGGACTGTTGCCATTGTGCTCAGCCTGCTGGCAATGTCTCCAAACCAACAGCTTTGCTTGTATCGGGCCGGCATGGGAGAACTGGGCTGGGCTGAAATGTCCCCAGCCCAACCTTCCTTCCCTCTGCCATGGAAACATTTTGTGTGTTTTTGGAACTGACAGAGTTCTGCAAAATGAAAGGTAAGACAAGGCTGATCACGGGGCGCTCTTCAGGGCTATGAAAACAATAAGCAATTATTTTGTCCAGATCACATGAAAAAAAAAACAAAACCATCTTGCTCCCCTGCTAGGAAATCACTGCCAATTTAAGGGAGGCTTCTTCATGGTGATCGTCTCTGAGCATATTTAATTGTAACACCTCTGCTCCACTGCTGCTCCTCCATCACCTAAATGAAATCAAGTATTCCTTGCACTTCATTTTTCGAGGTGTAAATTCAAATGCCTTTGTATCTGATTCATACACACCCTTAGGAGTTTCTTTTTCTCCCTTTTATTTTCGTTTATTCATTCATTCACTCACTAATTTATTGCAGAGGAGGAGACACAGCCCATGGGATGCTACAGGGACATGGCTGCAAACCCACAGGTGCTGGCTCCCTGGCTGAAGTACATCCTCCTGTGGGGTGAGTGACCCAGATACGCAAGCATGATGCTTTACCCTTCTAAATCCTGTCAGGCAAGGAGCCAGAAATTATTCTCAGCCTAATTGAGTGATGTATATAGATATATATATGACTCTGATTGCCAGATCAGGGATGTATTTGTGGCTACATCTGTTCGGGCCTTCAAAAATGCTGAGAAATGAAATTACCATGGCAGCAGGCTGGGGTCGATATGGAGGCTGATGTGTGGGATGAAGGCATTGTCCCTCTGTCTCTGGGCTGCGGCCAGAGGGGCTGAGCCCCTTCAAGGCTGTCCCCATCCTCACCACAAAGCCTGGCTCCTCTGCCTCCTGCCCAGCTTTTGGTACTCTCCAGGAGCTGCAGTCCCTGAGGGCCAGGATGACGCTTCTGCTACAGAAACAAGCCCTGGCTGCCCTCCAAGGAAAGCTTCCCTTCCCAAAGAAGCAGGAGGAGGGGAAAGAAATATCCCATTAAGCCCCATAATGCTTAATGATTTTCATCTCCAAGCTAATTGCTCTGTTACACTTCCCCCCCACACCCTGTTAGTCCATAGCTGCATCTAGGCACCGCAGAAATCAGAAAATTGGAAGGGACCTTCATGCTAAATGGCTTCAGTTGTTGCTGCACTTTTCTTTTAATGGATTTTGTAGGCACAAAAAAGAAATGGCCAGCAAATGCCTTGAGATCAGAGGTGGAAGCTGAGCTTTTAAAGCCTGTAAGCCCAGTTAGATGCCCCACCAGTGCCCAGCTGCCTGAGGGACAACAAGGGGACCCAATCCATCGCCGTCTGCTCATCACTCCTGGCTTCAGGACAGAAAGACAAAATTAGAGGCTTAAAAAATAGAGTGAAGAAAAGGTTGAAGACTGAGTCAGTTCACAGCAAGCTGGCCTAGAAATAGCAGAGCATGAGACCCAATGGGCAGGGAGCTGGCCAGTTCCAGTCTATCTGGGTCCCCCAGCTGATGCTGTAAAAGAACAGCCTGTTTGTCATTACTCAAACTCAGATTTAATTCAAAGACATCCCAGTATTTTATCTTTTCTCAGGACTAGAATATTGCAACGGGATGTGTATGAGTAGGCACACAGTAACTGGGGAAAATCCTCCAGTTTGTGGAGTCTGAGAATATGCTCTGGAGGAAGAGTTTAATATCTGGCAAAGCAACGCATGCCAAAATGTTTTTCCCAGAATGCTGACGTATCCCAAAACGGAGGGAAGGAGCAGATGAAAGCAGGAATTCCCCATCAGCTGAGTGAGGTGAGTACAGAGGGCTATTAGGGGGAGCTTGTCTTGAAGCTGCCACCAGCTGCTCTGCACAGGCACTGGGCCCACTTTTTCATCTGGCAAGTGGTTAGCATGTTGCTGTCACTGTCACCAGTTATAATGACCTCTGGCACAGGCACCCAGAGAAGCTGTGAGGTTTCAGCCTTGGAGATTTCCAAAAGCCACCTGGATGTGGTCCTGGGCACGCTGATCTGGGTGGCCCTGCTGAAGCAGGATGGGACCAGATGTACCCAAAGGTCCCTTCTGATGCCAACCATTTGTGATTCTGTGTGATTCTGTTATGCGACATGCTGCTGTTTTTTGCCCAGAGAACATGTTGGGAAAGTCTTCCTGGCAAAGGATGAGGTGAATGTGCTCAGAGCCTTGCTGGATCTCACCTGAAACATGGGCAGCCAACTCCTGCCAACCATATTCACTTGATGTTTGATAGCCACAGCTGCTTCCCGAGTGGCTTGAGGTCTTGGTGATGGTGAGAAGACCTACCAGTTCTCCTGGCCATCAGCTCGGAGGGGAGCGATGATGGCTCTGATTTGCTGCAGGAGAAAGGTGGTGAGCTCTTTTCTTTCTTCCAGCACAGTATTTTCTCATCATTTAGAGATAAATGTGCCAAAATGATTACAGATGAGCATTTGAGAAAAAATACCCTGAGCCCACTGAGCCAGAGCAGGGAACAGCGCAGTAATGTGCCCTGCCAAGCAGGAAGGAAGAAAAAGAGGTGCTGCAGGGATACAGCAGTCTTGTTTTGCCACAAAACCCATCAGATTCTTTGCCTGAAGCAGGGGATGAGTGTCACCACTGATGGCTACTTTTCTTGCTGCCTGTCTCCCAAGGGGTATCCCGCTGACTTTTTCAAGGCAAATGCTGGCCCACAACAGAGCTCCATCAATTTCCAGCATGAATATAGCCCCAAGCTTCCATTACATGGCTATGTCTCTGCTTCAATTAGAGCCTAAATATCAGAAGCCAAAATGAACTCTTTGGTGCACAGAGGAGAGTGTGTTCCAGCTACACCCAACAGCTCGCTGTTCTCAACATCCCATGGGCACTATCCAAAGGTAACACAGAAGGCCATGCAGGAGGTGTGAGCCTCTCAGTGAGCATGTGTGGATTTGAAATGGAAGTGCAGACCCTGGTTCGTTGAATAAGGTTGCAGGAATGAATGGGTTTCTGGGTTCACTTGCATTTGGTTGAGGCAGGAGATGTGTGGCCCATTTCAGGAGGTGGCATTGTTTATGAGAGAACACAGTGCCTCATCGACAGTAATAAATAGTGCTAAATATTTAAGAGTTTATAAATATTTCAGAAGAATCCTTGAGTGGTTGCTGATGGAGTTTAGTCAGGTGCTGGGCAAAGCTCCTCCTCTCTGTGGGTCAGGCGGATGGAACAAGATGCTTGAGAGGACAAGGGGTCAGTGGGCGTTCCTCCACAGTGTTGCAGAGCCCGTCCCAAATTAATGTAAAGGATGCTGAGATGAGAACACAGATAAGTGGAGTTTTCCCTGCTACAACATCTAATGTGTAATATCTCACTTGGAAGACTATAAACAATATTTATCCTTGATTGGCTGATCCCTCCACTCCCCTGAGTCCAACAATGCCATGCCAGTGCCTGTGGGGAGCAAAGCTGTCCTGAGTCCCATTGTCAGCTGCAATGTCCTGCTGAGAGTCCCATCAGCTACCTCTAGCTCATTGATGGCCAGAACTAATTGCACATTCAGATCTTGGAGAGGAGGTGAAATGGAAGCACAAGGCAGCCTTCACTTCTTGCTCATGTTGCAGACTGCAGGGACAAAGCTTTTCAAGACCCCGAGCCTTCGCTAGATGGGGAATTTTGCTTCTGGCCATCTGCAGATGTATTTGCATTTAAGGAAAAGGAGACGGGACAAACTCCACTCACAGCCCTGTTTCAGGCAGCAAGAGGCTCATTAAACTGCTTTGCACTTTGATTGTCCCAGCAAGTAAGAAAATTCGATTCTTGAAATTCAGACTACTGAATCAACACAACAGCAATGAAAAACCCAGCCCCTGCCTCTTCCTCCCTCTCTCCTTACCCAGCTTGGCCCCTTTATCTCCAAAGCCTGTTTACATAATGCAGCAGAGCTCAGCGCTGCGCCTTTGGAATAGCTGCTTTGAATAAGCAAGGAGCAGCCCACTGGGACTTTTCATTGCTCAAATTCTCTTAAGAAGCAGTGCAATTGGGAGTTTCACTTTTGATGGCTGAGTCCTCTTTCATTGTTTTTTATCAGAAGTATTTTTTTGCCCGTCTACTGACTGGCATACAAACTCTCTTCAATAACAGGTGCAATGCAGGATATAGGGAAAATTCCACAAAAAGGGTAGGGTAGAAAAGGTAGTGGATATTTACTGAATGTTGGGACTTTGAATTCACTCGATGCTTTGTCTTCCTGCATGTGTCCAGGAATTGACACTATGTGAAAGGCATTGAGTGGACAAAGCAGATGTAAAGCATGTAGGGTGCTGAGAAGAGTGCATCTGAACAACATGTCACAGGTTGTATCTACAGGGCTGGGGCAACACAGCAGTCAATAAAACAATCTGCAACAGACAGATGTGACAGAGTTGATTGAAAGCACCTACTCACTATCAGTGCTTGATACTGCCAAAATAAATAAATAAATAAATTCATATGCTTGTGAGACAATGAAGTAACATCATCATGGTCCTTTCTCTGGGGTTTGCCCAGTATGCTGCCTCTGAATCCAGTTCTGAGCATCCCTCAGCCTCAGTCAGCTGAATCTCATGAGTGCCAGGGCTTGAAACTCTGGCAGGGCAGAGAGGCCTAGGAATGCTCTGCTAATCAAAGTGTGATAAGCAGAAATGGAAACGGTGGTGGAGGAGTGGGTATGCCAGCAAGAGTCAAGTTTGATAGGTGACCAAGCTCTGGAGTTGAAACAGATAGTGGGTAGAGTGGCATAGAAATACACCAGTAAAACTGAATTTGGTGTGAAAGGTCATTTTCTGGGAGCCAGAAGGATGCATGTGAGAGGACAGGTTGTGTGCAGTTTCAGAACTTCATAAGGACAGAAGCAAATTTTGAATGTGCCCAAATGGGGAATTGTTGTATTTGCAGAGAAATGTTTTTTCTATAATTTAAGAAAGAAAGAAAAAATCAATATCGAAACATGGCTCTTTGATTTTAGTTCCCCCCTCCCAGGGCTCTGATGTTTCATTCTGCAGAAATCATCGGAAATCCCAGAGCTTTACATTTTCATAGAACAGGCCAAGCTCGTTCCCAAGAAGTACTACAAAGCTCACTCAGCAGAAGGTTTTCCCTTCAGACCTGAAATACCCAGAATGAACCGTGCTGATCCTGGAGCCTTTGACCTTGCACAGGGACACCTTTAATCCCAGCATTATGTCCCAAGATTGCCTTCAAAGTGAATTGTATTTTGTTGTTGCTGGTTTGTTTGTTTTCATTTATTTAAAATATGCTTTCTAACTTGCCCAATGGTCTCATGCTCTGGAGGAGGAATCCATGGCGTTGGAGTTCCCTGTGCCAGAGCAAGGTGGAGAAGTGATTTACTTGTCAAAGCAAGCAGGCATTCATCACATGGCAGAGTGCCAGCACAGGCTTCAGTGTATTTACAGCATCATGCGGATTGAATTTTGCTTTTGACATTGGCCTGTTGGCTTTTGTCCTTTGGGTGGCATTGCTTGCATGGAGAGGAAGTAGCAGGAAAACTGCAGTGAGGCCAGGATGAGTCCACCACGAGGCAAACTCAACCTGCTGCAAGGGAAGAGGACTAAGCACATATCCCAAGTTCAGTGTCCAGTGCTAAAAGGAAAGTAAAGAGAATTTAAGTTTGGGACCTGCTTTCCTTCTCTGCCCTTCTCCAGAGTATAAATGAGATGATGGATTTTCATCTGGGGCTGAAGCCGACCAACGATTGTGCCATGAGATTCTGCCCTCTTTCCTCCTGCCTTTCCTTCCCCTAGCATCATAGGCTGAGATTCTCATTGCCACAGAAATACAGAATATACAACTCAAAATTGTGACTCAGAACATACGTACATCTCAAAACACATTTGATACCACAAATAACTCGGAGTGTTTTCGGGGCTGTGTGGGTGTTGTCACAATCTTTAATATGGATGGTTGTACAGCACAATATCTCACCTCCTTTTCTATTATATGCTATATTTGTATTTTATTAATTATTTAAATCACTACATTTGTTTTATATACAGAGACGTGAATCAGGTTCATTTCATGAGTCCCTGGCAGACTGCAGATGGAGCACTGTTCAGGTAAGCTCTACTCCACACAGTGCAAGGGTCAGTCATGGGCTGCACTTCAGGTCTGGGGTTGTAACAAAATCCCAGCTTCCTGGGAACTCAAACATAAGGATGATACCAAGTCTGCAATTCACATCAGGTGGAAAAAAATAACAATGGGGAAAACTTTTCCGTGATAGAAAGGACTTGCAAATAAGTAACACATCTCTTATTCAGTCAAAAGTCCTTTCAGACACAGACTGGGCTTCAGCCAGAAAAAAACACAAGATCCATACTGAGAACTGAGCATACAGTGCTGTAGTAACACATCAGTGCAAATCTTATATATCTTCTAACCTTAACAAGTGCCATGACTTAAAAGATAAATCGTATCTATTTAAATTAAGCAAATGATCCTAACTGGCTTGTGAAGCCCAAATATTTGTCTGAAAATAAAGACAATCATTTTGCATAAATTCAGCTGCTGGAAATACAATATTTACAGGATGGAGTACTCTTTTTCCAGGCTCTCAGCACAGAGCTATAAAAGGAACACAAGTTTTGGTCAAGGTTCCCTTGCCTTCATTGATTCTTCTTTTAGACATGGGAGTATGGGGGGTCCTCAAACACAAATGAATAGGGATTTAGAAGTCAGTTTCCATGTAGATGACTCATATATTCCTATTCAGGTATCTTGGAACTTATAGGCCAAGATCTCTCCAGGAAATACAGAACAAAAATTCTACATCAAGCCATGTCTTCCTGAAATATTTCTGAATCTTGTTTATAAGCCTTCAAATGACAGAGAATCCACCAGGTGCCTTTTCTTACTTGTCAATCAGCTTTGCTCAAAAGCACACACTGAATTTCTAATCTGAAGTTGTGTGGTACCCCAACTTATTCCAGCATCTCCTCAGTTTTCCTCTGCTAAGTAAAGCAGCCTCCTTCTGCCACACATCCCTCCCCCATGCAGACACTCGTAGGCCATGATCTAGTCGCTCCTTAACGGCTTTTGTAGATCTAGACTGAGCCTCCCTCAAGTCTCATCATAAAACCTGTATCCGGAGCTAATGTAATTCTTGTTACTGTTATTCCAGGAAGGGTTTTGCTAATGCAGTATGTAAAAATAATACAACTTATCTTCCTATGTTTGATATTCATCTGCTTGCATGCACAAGGGTTGCATTTGTTGCTTTATTTACAGCATCACGCCATTTATATTCAGTGGGCTGTGCACAAGCATTCCTTAGTTCTTGACAACATCACTGTTTGGCAGAAGACATTTGTTTGCCTATTGTTTATATTTGATGTACATTCCTCCTTTCTGGCCACGACTTTGCATTTGACCTCACTGTTTGAGCAAGACCTTTTTATCAAACAGCCCAAGCCAGGCAGCACAACCAGCTCATGATCATCATTAATTCCAATTATATCAATTTTCTGATCATTGGCACTTTTTACCTGAAGGGATTCTGTATTGTATTCGAGGTGATTACTACAGATACAAAGAGACTGAACAAAAATAATAATATCTCACTGGGAATCTGAAAATGCCCACTGCATGCCGTTATTTCACTGACCCTTATTTTCTAAAATAAATGTTATTACTGGTATTTAGTCCAGTGAATATGGGTCACATTGATATTTTTAGTGTTACTTTTCTTAATCGGAATGTCATCCAGGACTAAATAATGTGGATTTCAAGATCTGTTTTATCAGTAGCTTCTTCTATTGAACCAAGTCTTTATAATTCTGTTTAATTCTGTTTTGATTTTTAAATAGTTCCTCTTGTTCCTTTTTGTTTGCAATTGTATTCAGATTATGGAATATAATTTTTTGAAGTTTCCATTGTATTGATGTCCAGGAACACAGTCTGTTTATACTTACAAAATGAAATTACAATGTGATCTTTTCCATCCAGAAAGCTATTATTTTTCTAGGCTGCTGACCGTCTCATTATGATCTATAAAAACAAAGCCTGATGCAGAAATACCCAAAGCTGGTTTCAATTATTTTTTTTTTTAGAAATTCATGTACAGCTTATAGAAACCCTAGGGATGCCTCCCCAGCAGCAGCAAGAGACCTTCAGCATCTGCTCCCCAGCCTGAAATCTCCCATCAGATATCAAGGATGATTCCAATCTCTGCACTCCAGGAAGGTATTTTAAAGGAGGTGATCCTTCTGCTCCCATTTCATTTGTTGGTCGGCAGTGGATGCTTCGCAGTAACAGGGCCCCCTTTCCCAGGTAAGTTGCTGCTTGTATACAGACATCGAGGCATTTCAAGCTTTATCTGAGTGGCCAGTATTTATGTCATGTCAGACTGTCTTTGACAGAGACTGCCTTTCCTCCCTCTCTCCCTCCCTCCCTCCCTCCTGTCTTGCCTGAACAGGCTGTAGCAGTGGTTTTAGCATCTCCATCATTTGGATCTCGTGGATGCTCAGTAATATCAATCATCTCACGCGAAGGTTTCCAATTCCTTTGACTCATTATCAGCTGAAAAGCTGGGTAGACTTAATATTTCAAATAACTGCCTGGGATTTTGTTCACTTCTGACAAACCTGGCTTTAGCTGCTTGGCCCAGTCCCTCTCTCCCCAGCCAGGGAGGAAATAAAAGTGCTGCAGCGACCGCAGACTTGCAGACCCTATGGATGAGCGGCAGCTTATAAACATAGCCAAGAGTCCTTGCCAGAACCGAACCCGCGGGTTTTGTGGGGGCGGGAGCGCGACAAGGGGGATGAAAGCAGGGAACTCTCACAGCTTACACGAAACGCAAATACAACCCAAGCCTGGATTTCAACCTTTCTCCCACGACACAGAAATCAGCCTCCTTGCCTCCCCTCCCCAGCCGTGGGGCCGTTTTCCGCGGTAGCCGCCAGGCTGATGGAGAGGCCGGCTCCGCGCCACCACCTCCTCTCTCGGCGACTTTATCATCATCCTCCGAGGACAGCGCCCGGCCGGCCCGGCCCCGACCCTCCCCGCCCTGAGGAGCCGCCGCTCTTTCAGAACCACCCGGCGCGGACAGCGCCCGTCCGCTGCGCCCTGGAGCCGCCCCGGCCCTGCGGTGCCGCCGCCCCCGCCCGCGGCGCCTTCAGCACCACCGAGCGCGGACAGCGCCCGGCCGCGGGGCCCGGGAGCGCAGCCCCGGTCGGATGTGCTCCCCCCGGTACTCCCCCTCGGAGCTCCCCTGGACCCCCCGGGGCAGTCCCCAGCCCCTCCCCGACCCCCTACCGCTGTCCCGGCGGGACTCACCGAACATCTGGATGTGGCCCTTGGTGATGGGGTTGAAGGTGCCGCAGGACAGCAAGATAACGTGGGTCTTGGTGGTCTCCGTCATGGTCCCGGCCCGGCCCAGCCCCAGCCGCTTTTTGTGTCTCGGTGCGGCTGCGGCGGCGGGAGGGAGGGAGAGAGGGAGCGGGGCCGGGGCGGGAGAGGGGGCGGGGCCGTGGCTGCGGGAGCGGGGACGGAGCCGGGACCTCCCCCCGCCCCCGCCCGGGGCCGGCGCTGGCAGCGTGGGGTACACAGAGCCCCCCGCGGGCACCGGGCCGCGCGTGGGTCCAAGCTGGCTTGCGTGTCCATACACATAACGCAGGGACGAGAGTGTACATGCGTTGCATCAGCCGCCCAGGGAGTGGGGGCCGTGGGCAGCCGCCCTCTGCGTGTGCCCGCACAAACTCGGTATTGGGGTGCAGCCGCGCAGCGTGTGCATCCACAGTCCGACTCAAAGGCCCTGGAGACCCCAGACACGGCCCTCTCCAGGGCTCCAGGGGAAAACCACCTTGGGGGGGCACCAAGCACATCCCTTTCGCCATCCGGAGGAAGTGAAATTCCCATAGATGGGCCAAAAAACAGCCTTTACTGCAAGGTAAACTAGTGCGGGGCTGACTAATAGTCTTCGTTGCTCATTTGTGCTTCTCGAGGCAGAGCTGTGGGCAGTTGCCTGCAGCCACCGCTGCCGCTTCTCCTCATTTCCCAAACAAAGCCTTTTCTCCCAGCAGGGAGTTATTTGTTTCCACCCAGTTTTCCTTTCCCTTCCTCTGTCTGTTAAATCCATTGCCCTCCTCTGTCACAGCCCCGAGCGATACGCAAGGCAGCTCCCCTGGGGAAGGAACAGGAGAAGTCATTGAGTTGCTCAGAGAACCCCTAAATCCTCCAGGTCCACGTCAGGATTAGGTCAGCCATTAAGTCAAATGTCCCTGGTGACCCCTAACCCACGTGAAGGGCCAAGAGTGCCCTAAAAACATTGGCATCGCATTTGCAAGGGAGGCCAGGGAAGCAGAGCCACCTTCTTCCATTGGTTGTATGGGAATAACAGCAATAAAAAATGAAATGAACAGATAACATCGTCAGGAAAGACGTGGTGCCCTTTTAGGTTGCCTCAGCAGTGGTGCTGTGCCTTCTCACGAGCTCTGTGAAGACAACTGATGTTTCAGAGAACGGGGTGAGATCTGGAGGTCCATGCTGGGCTCTTGGTGCTGCACCTCCTAGCTTGCCTCGAAAGGGAGAGAGCCACTGCTTCAGAACATGCCGTGGCTCTCTGCAATTCAGAGCTGCATAGCTCTGCCTTTAATTAGCGTTTATCAGCCTCAGGGTGACAGCAGAAAACCAGGGCATTCCTCAAGCCTCTCTTGGTCATACTTGTGCGCTCATGCGTGTATGTTTCTGTGTGTGTCTTCATAAAACTTGTTCTTTTTTTTTTTTTTTTTCTGGTTAAAAGTTAGCCAGCAGCTTCAAAAGTTATCTGTGGAGGCTGAGGGACAGACACTTCTTCAGCACCCAGGTGGAGGAATGGCATAGTGACCTCCCTGTGCTTGAAGTGCAGTGCTGGTGAGCCCATCTGCTCTGAAGCACTGATGAAGCATCAGTGCCTTTTGGGATTGTTTGTTTGTTTGTTGGGTGGTTATTCCCTCCCACCCCCCAAACTGGTTTTCCAATGGCATTAAACAAGTGAAGTGCCTGGTTGTGACACTCACACACTCAGCCCCCTCTGGGCAGGAGTGTGAGCACAAGATGAAGCACTGGGTGACCCGAATTCACAGGTTTTTGGCCCTGAACTAGGAGGTGGCCCTGCACAAGCTGTTTTCCATATTGCTCTCGTCCCGTTGAGCATCCTTTCCCAGGGATGAAAGAGCGGGCAAGACACTCAAATAACAATTTGTCGTTAATCCTAACCCTATTCCCACCTCGTTCACAGAGGAAATGCTTGTGCACAGAGGGACCTCTTCCCTACAGCCTTCCATAGGAGGCACAGCAGGAGCACCAGGTGCTGCTGTTAGGTACAAATGGAGAAACCGAAAGAATGCGCTTCTCTGGTGAGCGCAGGGTGGATGAGTGCCGGGCGGATGACAGATGCGGTACATCGGCTGTCACTTAGCAACGCTGCCGGTGCGGGAAGCGGGTGCCGTGATGCTGGAGAGCCACTGTGGTGGTCAGTGAGCCGGGGGCACAGCCTGCCTGCACACAGGGTGTACTGGAGGGGACTCTTACTTCCAACACAGAAAATGTTGCCTTGGTTGGGGTGGGGAGGATGTTATTTCATGTTTTTTTCCCACCGTCTCACATCCTAGCCCAAGCAATCCTGGGGCATCAAAGTGACTTTTGGAGATATCTCCTCGGGAAGGTCAGCCTGCTGACAGATTTCTCTCTTGCATCCGTTCAGCGGATGAGCACTGGCCAAAGATGCTCCCAGCTCCAGTGGCATTTCAGCATCTCTAATTCTGTCTGAGGTTACAGCTCAGCCGTGCAGAATCAGTCTGTGTGGTTATGATCTGAGCTGGGCTATGATGAGGGTGGGAGATGGAGGCACTCAGTGTGACTCCCCAGGAATGGTTTCTTTCTCCTTCTCTTCCAAGCTGGATTTAGCTTTTATTTGCTGTGAAAGGGTATATATTTCCAGAACGCACAGCACATGTTCTCAGAGATTTACAAGTAAATCCATTAGATACTTTCTGAATTATAAGGATTAGCAGGGATTTATTTAAGAAAAGCAGCATTTTTGACTTATTTTTTTCTTTTTCTTCTTCTTCTTTTTTTTCTTTTTTTGGTTCAGAATGGGAACAGGTTACCCAGAGAGTCCCATCTCTGCAAGCATCCAAGACCAGTTGGATGGGACTGTGTGCAGCCTGCTCTATATGATCTTTGAGGTTTCCTCTAACCTAAGCCATTGTATGATTCTTTGATTCTGTGAATAATGCTTGCAAGGGAATAACAAAGACTTTACGTACCTTTATGGGCTTAAAAATCCTGAAGTTTTGCATTTAGACTCTATTTGGAACAGGGTTATTAGAATCAGGAAAAGATGAGGCTTTTGTCACTGACAATTAAAACCCACCTCACAACATCTTGGGACAACAACAAATACATTACAATTAATTGCTGAGAGACTGCTTTACACTTCGTTTCTTCCTTCAAGTTCTTGAATTGCTTCAAGTGCTAATTTCCCACATTCATAACATTTAGATTCTTACAATCACTGCACTGACGGATGATCTGATGTTTTATCACCCAGCTGTTGTGCAGTGTACTCCCTGCTTTCCTTGATCCCTGCTTTCACACAGAGCAGCAGAGAGACGTGATGTCTCAGACATCCACAAGACAAGGTCTGATTCTTGAGATGGAGAGTCATCCAGCGGCCACATCGTACATGGGGAGAGCTCACACACCCAAAGAGAGACTTCATACTCCACAACACTTCCAGGATATTCCTGGACAATTTAAGAGGTTAGGGTTAATGAAGCAGGGTGGGAACAGGCTTTGATTTGCGTCCAGCTCTCTGTTCTTAAATTACCCTGAGGAAATCTCTCAGGTCCCTCTGACTGCCTGTTAATGGGAGATGGCTGTTGAGGGACGACTGCTCGCTCTTCTCATAGAGCAGGTTAGAGCAGTGCATCAGAGGTCTTTGGAAATGCTGAGCCCCAACGATAAGAGCAGCTGCTGGAGGATTCACATTTGGGATCATGATCCTTTCACTGGGGAGAGCAGAGAAGCTTGGCTGCTGGGCATTTTGGCTGTGCTGCTGGCGGAGAGCCAGGGTACGTTGCTGTTTGCTGAGTCCCCGGGCCCTCTGGTCAACCGTACTCATCTGGGGATCAACTCCTTCCCAATGCCATGTAATTAATAAATTAGTAGACCACAATCATTGACTCGTTAACGATAAAAAAACGTTGATATGCATTGACTTCTATGAGAAATCTGCTTCTTTGAAGATAAGTCTCTTATCACAAATCTGAGTAAAACTAAGGAGACAGACTTGTGGCTCCCTCTTAAACAGAAGGATATTACATTGTGCATCCAAATAGTTTGGAGCAGAAATGAATACGAAAAACCAGGTCTGCTTGTTCCCTGCAATAATGAGCTGCACAAGACTTGGAAATCAGTTTTTTCCCCGTGCAATTCTCTCAGGCCTTTTGGGGCAGCTCTTGAGCAGATTCAACTTGGACAAGACTGAACAAGACAGACACTGAGTTTACACTGCCCAAACCTTGCTTCTTCCTGATGCGGCGTGAGTGTAACACCTTGAGGGAATGGTTTGCAGCCTCCTGGTTGAGACCCACGTGCACTGGTGAAAGAGACATTGCAGAAAGCCAGAAGCTGCCTTGGATGTACTACCTAACTGAAATGCCTCAAATTGAGCTTCTGTCTTTGAATCCGCATGCAAAAACAGAGTTGAGGGTGAAGCAGCTCTGAAAACTCCTGTTTGCACAGATCCACAGTGCTCTGCTCAGAAGTGTGCACACAGTCACAGAGACAGTCAGGTGCTCCAGTGCCATTTGCACTTTGGTGGCTGTGCTATAGTCATGCTTTATGGTTTCATTCTGCTTGGAAGGAAGCCCCTGGCAAGCGATCCTCCCTGGCAAAATGGGAAGAAGTGGAAAAGACTGTTTGGCCTAGGGTTAAGAAGGGAGGGGGGCACAGGTCCTGGAGCACAGTGAGTGGTTTTATTTGAAGTGGAAATAACTAACGGGAAGACCACATGTCAGCTCCTGGGGAGTGGTGAGGCACTCAGAGAGGCTGCAAACCTCGAACCACAAAATCACAGGATCAAAACTGGAAAAAAAAAAAAACCCACAAATGGATTTACTTTCAAAATCTCACACTTCATCCTTTAGAATTTACATCATCCTTTAGATCCAGTTAGAATCACAGAATGGTTTGGGCTGGGTGGGAATTTACAGATCACCTAGTCCTGCCCCTGACATGGGCTGGCTGCCCCACATCTCGGGCTGCACAGAGCCCTGTCCACGGCCTTAGGCACTCCAGGGATGGGGCACACACAGCTCTGGGCAGCAGTGCTGGGGTCTCACCTTGCAGCACTCTTCTCACACACTCAGTAACATGATTTGCATTACCTGACCTCATCAGCACACGCCCCATCCCAAATTTCTGCCTTATTTCACAGAATCATAGAATCATAGGGGTTGGAAGGGACCTCCAGAGATCATCTAGTCCGACCCCCTGCCAAAGCAGTTCCCTACACCAGGTCGCACAGGTAGGAGTCCAGGTGGGTTCTGAATATCTCCAGAGAAGGAGACCCCACAACCCCCCTGTGCAGCCTGTGCCAGTGCTCCATCACCCTCACTGTAAAGAAGTCCTTGCACACAGTCGTGCAGAACCTCCTGTGCTGCAGTTTCTGTCCGTTCCCCCTTGTCCTGTCTCCACACACTGCTGAAAAGAGTCTGGCCTCGCCACTTTGTGCCCCACACCTCAGATATTTATAAACCTGGATCAGGTCCCCTCTCAGTCTTCTTTTCCAAGGCTAAAGAGACCCAGTGCACTTAGCCTTTCTTCATAGGGTCCTCCAGGCCCTTCACCATCTTTGTGGCCCTGCTCTGGACTCCTTCCAAGATCCCTGTCTTTTTATGCTGGGGAGCCCAGAACTGCACACAGTACTCCAGATGAGGCCTCACCAGGGCAGAGTAGAGGGGGGGATCACCTCCCTCGACCTGCTGGCCACGCTCTGTTTAATGCACCCCAGAATGCCATTGGCCCTCTTGGCCACGAGGGCACACTGCTCATGGTCAACCTGTCGTCCTCCAGGACACCCAGGTCCCTCTCTACAGAGCTCCCCTCCAGCAGCTCATCCCCCAGCCTGTACTGGTGCATGCAATTATCCCTCCCTAGGTTCAAGACTTGCTTTTGTTAAACCTCATCCAGTTTCTGACTGCCCAGCTCCCCAGCCTGTCTCACTGAATGGCAGCACAGCTTTCAGGCGTGTCAGCCAATCCTCCCCATTTCGTATCATCATCAAACTTGCTGAGAGTGGCCACTATCCCCTCATCAAAGTCACTGATGGAGATGTTGAACAAGACCGGGCCCAGCACGGACCCCTGGGGGACACCGCTGGTTACAGGCCTCCAACCGGACTCTGCACCGCCAACACCGCTCTGCGCTCTGCCGGTCAGCCCACTGCACTGCCCACTCATCTATCCCGCGCTTCCTCAGCTTTGTTACATATGCCTGGGCGCGCTGTCCCCGGCGGCCATAGGATCGCTGAGCTCGGGATGGGACTTTCCCTGCTCAGAGACAACTTTGGTCCTACAACGAGTCACAAAGGCGGCACCGAGTGGCTGTAATTAGGTCCCGTCTATGCGAGCGTACATGCGAAGGTTCCTATATTTGGACGCGACAGAGCGGCGTGCCGAGGAGCCCCGGGGCGGGGTCGCTGTGTGAGGAACGCGGGGCGGGCGGCGCGGGGAGCCCGGCCGGGTGGGCGGGAAGGCGCCGCGGTTGCCATGGAGACGCCCGGCTGCCCCCCTGGGTTTCCATAGCAGCGGGAGAACCAATCGGCGGCCGCCGCTGCGGGTCGGCGGGGGGAAGGCGCGGGGGAAGGCTTTGCCGGTGGCGCCGCCGGAAGTGGCGGCGCGGCCGGGTCCGGAAGCGCGGCCGGCGCGGCGGGAGGCTGCGGGAGGCGAGGGCCCGAAGGCAGCGGAGCGGGTCGGGCACGGCCGGGCGGCGGCCCGAGGACGGCGGCGGAGCCCGCCGGGGCGGCCCGCGTGCGGCCGGAACGTGGAGCGGGGACGCGCGGCCCCTCCCTTCCTGCCCCTCCCCGCGGCGGCGGCGGGCCCTTCACGGGAAGATGGCGGCGGCGGCCGGAGGCGGCGGCAGCAGCGGCAGCGGCGGCGGCGCGGGGGCGGCGGGCCGGGCCGGCCTGTGAGAGCCGCGGCGGAGCGGCACGCGGGCGGCGAGCGGCGGAGGATGAGCCTGCTGTGCGCGCAGTACCTCCGGTGAGAGCCTGCAGGCCCCGAGGCGAGGCCGACGGCGGGAGCTCGGGTGCCGGGGGGGGGGCCGAGCGGAGGGAGCCCGGACCCGCGGCAAGGTCACGGTGTGTCCGTGGGGGCTGCTGCTTCGCACCGGGCCCGGCTGCTGCCCGCGGAGCCCCGCTGCTGAGCTCCGGGGTGGCCTCGGTGCGGGGCCGGGGCTGAAGGAGCGGGCCGTGCTGCGGGACGGAGGGGTCCGGGCTGGAGGTGGAGCGCCGGGTGTGCCTGTGGGATGAGCAGCCTGTCAGTGAGCTTCCCTTCTGGGTGCAGAACGCTTCTGGTAGGTGATCGCTCCAGGAAGAAGCACTGTGAAGCACATGGCCTGCCAGTGTCAGTGCAGTACTCTGTACATGTGGTTCTGAGCCCTCCAGGCACCTTGGGGAATGGTGCTGCTCCACCAAAAGGACATGCTTGGTCTTTCAGAGAAGTTATGGCTTGGGCACGTTTTCTAGAGTGAATTTAGGAGACTTTCACATTTCCAACATGCTTCCTATCTGCTCTTCTGAAGCACTTGAGCTGCCTCCACTCACTGATTCTCCCAGCCTGCTTCTCTCCTCAGCCTCTTTGGTGTCTGACTCCCTGGTGGTCCAGACCTGTCTCAGCCTCACCTCCTCGTTCCCATCCCCCCAAAAAAGAAGCAATTGATCTCTCTAGTAGAAAGTTCTTGCGCCTTTTTTTTCTTCTAACAGGCTTCCAGCCTGTGCTTAGCTTCTTCCTTCTCTCCAGTCACTTTATGAGCAAAAACTCTGAAGTGCCTGTTGTTAGCTTTCCTACACTAGCTGCTTACTTTCATCTGTATCTAATAATGCTCTAATTTCTTGCCTCTGCCCCTGTGACTGCATCTCTGCTTGCCTTGTGTTTCTGCCCTAGACATCTGTGTCCTGCCCAAGTCACCTTCCTGCACCACCGGGCATTTCTCAATGCTCTGTGACCTCTTCATGGAGCTGGAGAACCTCATTGCCTGAAAGCACATGGGTACCAGTCACCTCTTTCTGCAGATGCTCCTCCAGCAGTGTAGCTCAGCTTGTACTTTTTTTTCTGACTGCTGTGTGTTAGTGGAGTGCTTAATGCAACAGGACACTGATGTATTACAGGTAGTGAATCCTGTCTTTGTCACCAAAGACCTTCTCTCCTTCATTAGGAAAAATAAAAGGGGGAGGGGAAGGCACTGCACAAAACTTTCCAAGTGCTTTGTAGCCAGTACTTTGCACGTTTTGTCTCTAAGAAAGGTGTGTTTCAGTAAGTTTGGGGGGCAGCTTAAATCTCCAAAATGCCTTTTGTATCCACAGAAGCAGTCCTGTGTAGATTTAATTCTGATTTGCACAGTGCAGAAATGAAGCTACTAAGAGTTGGATTGCAGCAGCCCAGGCCATAAGGAAGACAGGGAGCAGAGCCTCAGACTCTCACAGCTTGTTCTTTTAGTGCTTTGCCTTACAGAGGAGGGCATCCTCCTTTATACTCAGCATTGCAAGCTTTATTTGTACATAACAGTGAAGGGATACATAGACTATATGTGTAACTACACAACCAAATGTAGCTATACGAAAAGATAGGTTAACAAAGCATTGTGCTGAATGAAGATGTGGGGCAATTAGTCTGCTAGTCGTTCCCTTCTTGAAGCTAACAAGAGGTAGAAAAGTTTTTGTGGAAAACCTTTCTCTTTGTATTTGAAGTTTAGATGTGAGAAAGCTGAATTTTTAAGGTGACCACGTAATGGTTGAATTACTTGTGAAGTAATGACTCTGCAAGAATTGGGAGACACTGAATGAATGAGCAGGGAAGAAAGGGATTTTCTTCCAGACTGCCTTAACTCCTCCACCACCAGTCTCTTGCTTTTTCTCTATGTAGAGTCAGACTGTGTGTGTGTATGTATAAATAATGTTAGAAAATACTGTCCTTAAAAGATCATGCCCTTTCAATAGGAGTACAAGAGCTGAGAAACAGCTGAGACTCCTGCAGAAGTGTTCCAGAAAGAAGAAGGTCAGATGTAACATCCCCAGCCTTTCTAAAGTTGTGGGGAATCCTTTGTTAAGTCATCTTGCTGTTCCATGAGATGGTATTGGGGTTTTTCCTTTCCTATTCTTAATATCCTTTTCAAGGTCACCTTTTAAGAGTACACGATTGTGTTCTCCCTCGTCTGAGTGAAGTTCCCTAGGTACTTCTCTGGGGTCTTTGTCTGAGTCACTTCACAGAGATCTGTGTTAAATCTGGTCAGAGGAGTTAAAATTTCAGGAAGTTCTGTCAGGGATCTCAGAAGAGAGGCTCTGTTCATGCATCTCTGTTTGGGTGAATGTATTCTAGGCCTGATGTGACTGAAAAATTGTATCTGTATCTCTTGTGCTGCTTTGGGAATCTTTAAGTACACCCCATAAATCAAATAGAGCTTGTAGGACAGTCTTACAGCAAATGTTTCACATATCCTGCTAGGTGCAAAGGCACTGGTAAGCAAATTATCACTACAGATAGGATTTGTTTTGTAATGCCACTTCCTTTCTTCCTGTTCATAAGACAGAACTGAGCTCAAAATCACCTAGTCCACTTGTGTTTACTTGAAAGAAATGGTCTTTGTTGCCAGTGTTGTAGACATCATATGTTCTTTCTATGATCAAAATGTAGTTAACTTGCATTCAAAAATGCAATAGTTTGGCTGAGATAAGGCTGTCTTGATTGCGTTTCACAAAGATCTGAATTCCACTTCATAGTTAAATGTGGCATTACCCTGGTGAACTGTGGCTTTTAGTGCAATGTAAACGTAATATAAAAGGTGCCCGAATTACAGGGCTTGGACACTGCTTAGCAATTCTGGTGCTGACGAACCAGTAGGTAGCTTCCTGATGTGTTATGATGAGGCCATAACCAGCTTCATTAAAGGTTTGACTGCTTTAATAATTTAAATTGTGGCTCTCTTTTCAAAGACTCATCAGTAGCTCCATTAACTTTTGCATTGGCCATGTCTCTTCACCGTGGCTCCTTTGCTGTCTGCTAGTCCGTGGTGCACCTCTTGAAAAGTTTCTTCACTTTGAAATGAAGGAGAGCAGAAGCAGAAGTAATTTAGTGCTGCAATCTTTGCTTGTGAGCACGTTCTGGTACCAGTTCCTGATTAGAATGATGTAGAATTGATGTTTGTCAGTGCCTGACAGGCACAACCCAGTGCTACTCGAGGCTCAGAATGAAGCCCAACAGAACAAGGTCAGTTAACTATCTTGAGAACACATGGAGGAAGAAGTAAATGTAACGTGTTTGCAGTCCAGTAATGTGTGACTGCAGTGTGCTGCCTGGAGTGCACAGGGCCCCTGGGGCTGGAGGTGACCTCAGGGTGTCCCTGTCTTGCCTCCTGCTCCAGTGTCACACCAGCTTGTTCAGCACTTAAACCAGCTCTCAACAGCCTCTGATGTTGGAAGCAGCCTTTGCTGTTCTGCTGCTTTACTGCCTTCGTGGTGGAAAAGATCTCCTTCACACTCAGTTGGAACCTTGTGTGTTTTAACATAGACTTACCTTACTGCCACGTGCTGTGGCCAGGAGCCCCCAGAGCCCTGCTGCTGGCTGAGCCCTGAGGTCTCACAGACCTCACTCCTGTTGGTCTGCAGTCCTCAGCAATTCGTCTTCATGTCCAATTGGTCTTGAAAAGTTTTCCCCGTGGCTTTTTAATGTTCTGCAATGATTAATGGTACTTTCATGCATTGTTTACTTTTGGATTTTAAACAGGGGAGAAGTAGCAGAGAGGTCAGAAAACTGCGTTGGCCTTTCAGAAGGCACCTTTTAGCATGGTGTTTTCTCTAGGGGAAAATAAAGACAAGATTTCCCCTCTTTTTGTTTTTATTATCTTTTTCTCTATGCAAGCTGCTTCTAGCATTTTTAACTAGGATTACTACTAATGTTTGGCAGGAGCAGTGCTTTTCAAGGGAGAAGGCAGTGGTTTAAAAAGGCAAGTAATTTTGATGATGATTACTGTTTGCTACAGATCTACACACTTTTTGTGGTGACCTATGAAGTGAAAAGCTACAATTTAAAAACGTGTAAAGTGTTTCCCCCGCAGGGGATTGGGATTATTGAGTATCCTCCCAGGGTCACATGTCTGGTAGCTGTTACACTGCCTTTTGCCCAAGATCCTTAGGAACTAGGCTTGTGTGAATGTCCTGCTTGTCTGTTGTCACTCTTCTTTCTCCAATGGTTTTGACAGGATTTATCTGTGGGGGGCTGGAACTCCATGAGGAATTGAGTGCACGAGTGGTTCAGGAGGTTCTGGGCCCATTTCATCTGGAACTGCTGGCAGGAGCTCAGGTGTGGGGAGCAATCAGAACTTGGCCCTTCTTCCTTCATGCTCGGCCATCTGGAGAACTGCTGACAGCAGTGTCCTCTCCTCCTTTCACCCTCTCCCCTCGGTACTGGTTTGATGGTGTATGCTTTTATTCAGGTCTCCAGCGACTGCTTTTGTTTTGTGTTTTTACCTCTGGGTAGTTGTATGTGAGTAGGTTCTCTGATCCCGTTCATCATTAGCACACATGCTGATGAGAGGGGTGAGCTGGTGTGCAGCAGGAATGAGGCACTAAGAGTAAGGCAGGGTGGGACTGCAGCTTCTAATAATACAGTGCTCTTTAAGCAGTCTCTGACCTATAGCCCTGGTAACTAATGCCCTGGTTCCTGTGATGTTTGAAGCCCCTCATGCCCTGCCCAGCTGGTATCACTGTCACAAACAGTACCCCAGCTTTCTGTTTGGGCTGAGTGGCCTTATTTTTTTGCTGCAAAGCACAGCTTATCACAGATGCTGTTACTGCACTGTGCTTGGGGTTACTTGCAAAGCAGTGTTCCAGTGACCTAGAAGTGCAAGTTAGTGTAAGTAAAGCTACAGCTGTATTTATTTATTCATTTTTGATTGTGGGAATGTTTCTTGCAGCAGTTGGTTATTGTTCTAACCAGCATATTCATGCACAGTTTGAGCCGTATTGATAAGGAGAGGGTTGTGTTGTGGCAGTGAAGGCAGGTGATGATTCCTTGATGCGTTCATGGGGCGACTTACGCTGCACAAAGCACTTTGAGCAGGCTGCCCCTTTCCCTGAATGCAGGCTTTTGGAGGCTTTTCAGTGCATTTCTTCATTCCAGGGCACTGTTAGAAAATGCCCTTGCCCACTAACTTCTGCTTGCTGAATGCTTAGCTATTTTATTTGATGAAGGAGGAGAGGTTTACTGTGGTGGGGCAGCTGGTTTTGCTGTATGAGGAACACTGCTTTTGGGCCCTTGTGGTAACTGTGGAGATCCACGTGTAGAAGCAGACTCGTGCGTAAGGAGTGGTGGAGCAGTTGAGGAATATAGCCCTAGAAAAGGAGTACATGTGAGAGGTCATCAGGTATTGCTTTTCTTGCTTTGAACTTGAGGCTTGTCATCATCTCACTTGAAAATCATAATGCATCTCTTGGGCAAGAGGGAAACAAAAGCACAGATCTGTTTCCTTAAAATCATCAGTGGAATTGCATAGTTTGGTATGGTACCTTTAATGTATTACTAGGGAGGTCACAGGCTTCAGCAGTGCTTGGTAACAAACAGATTTTCCCATGTGCTGGGAGGGCTGAGCAGAATGGTGCCATAACTATTTGTTCATCTCACTGCAGTGAGCAGGAGTGGAGGGCTGGCTGAGCCCATAGGGTGCTGGGGGACGTGGGTCTGCCCCATGGGCTCCTCACAAGTTTGTGCAGAAGGGAAGATAGGTGGGTTTTCTGTTTCTGTCTCTCAAGTATTCTATCTATTGAATGTGGTTTCTTTGCCTGCTCCCAGCACTGTCTTTGGGTCCTGTTCCTAGGCTTGCCTGAGGACTGCTGCTCTTCCCACTTGAATGTAAGATCTGGAGGAACAGTTGCAATCATAAGCTTGGGGACTTCCTAACCAACCAAATAAGAGTGAAATGGCTTAAGCAGTGTTTTGATACTGTGTATTCCAGTTCCTCCAAGCTATATCTGCAGCTGCACTTTCAGATCAGTGTAATGTGGAGAGCTGAGATGGAAGAAGAGCTTTTAGAGTAACGTTAGGCCTGCTTTCTTTTCTTTCTGTATTCCAGTAGGACTTTTCTCGGATTGTTCACACTGGCTTCTGCACTCAAGGGATTATCATAAGGAACCAGAGGGCTGAGGATCCCCTTTGGGGTTGTTACATTGCCACGAGTGACCTACTGAATTTCACTGATGGACTCATATCAGAGATATCCTTGAGGTACTTCGGAGTCCTGCAAGAGTTAATTGTCCCTTCCACCTTTAGGGGGAAAAAAAAAAAATTACATTTTCGAATGTACCATACATCAGCAGCCTAGTTCTCTTATTTTAATTTTGCTGTTTGTGGTGTTGAAAGTATCTCCTGGTGCTCAGCCCTATTGAACACATCTTTGCTTCGTCTAATATTGGTGTATGTAAGTTGGTTCAGTGTATTTCCACCCCAAAATCTCTGAAGTGTCTGTTTTGAGCTGCCTGGCCCTGCTCGTGATGTGGCTGCATTGCCTCAGAGGGCTGCTCTCTTGCTGATAGGAAATGAGAAACTCATTCTGAAGTCCAGCGAAACCTTTAAGGCTGATTCTGCCAAATGAACTTGGGAAAACATGTCTTGAGTTTTCAGAACCGTCTGTCAGTCCTTCAGAGGAATTCTGCCACTGTTTTCTGATGCAAAGAAAGGCTCCTGGAATTTGCTTTGCCATGTCCCATCTTGGTCTCCCTGCGATTTGAGGAAAGCATGTGGGTATTGCTGTGTGTCAAACAGCTGCAGCCATGTGATGTGACCAATCTTTTTTTAAACCAGGGTTTCCTGTAACCAGCAAGGAACCTTTGACAGACTCCAGCTTTGGTTCCTAGTGCAGCCTGTGCCTCTGAGAACTCCGAATTGGAGGTGCACTTGAGCCGTTGAGAGGGGTCTCTAGGGTAGTTTTTAGACCAGCCTTGTAATAACTAAAAATAGAAATGTCAACCAGCTGTTTCTATGAAGAGGGGGGGATGTCACTGCACTCCTTTTGGATATTGACTAGGTGCTACTGGTCTGTCTTGAAGCACTGTAAGTACTTGTAAGTAGAGGACAATGTGGTGACAAATCTAAGGAGAAATCTCGATCCAGCCAGCTGTTCCCCAGGAATAACAAGCACAGAAAGCATGATCAGGTCTGACTTGTATGAATGGCAGTAAGAATAACCTCCAAAGATTTTTTTCACACTTAGTATGTACGTGTGTGTATGTCTTTAACTTACATTAAACTATGAAAGCTGTAACAGCTCTTTGAGCTTCAGCATCCAGCTAACGCTGCTGGCAAACCAGAGGAAATGTGAGTCTCATTTTTATCCATACTGAATCAAGGAAGTCTATTTTTCTGTATGGGTTAATGATTATAAATGAAACGATTGAAAGATACTAGGTAAACTTGTAACAGAACTCCTGAAGGTATTTTAGTTTGTCTTAATACCATTGATATGCATAAAGTTGAACCTGTCTATAAAATCTTCAACTAGTAAAGAAATGATCAAGTGCCTAATATGAGTTGTAATATTTCTTTGAATTAACACGGAAGACCTTAATTTGGGAACTTTTCACATAGCAGAAGTGTGAATGCACTCCAGTTTTTCCACCTGGTTTGCACATGCCCACACTATTTAGTTTTAGTTTTATATACTGGTTGCATTTTGAAGCTGTGGGGCTTGGGGCAATGGCAGTTGTGGGAAATTGCAGCTTACAGTGTGTGCTGAAACACTCATCTTCCAGGTATTGATCTCAAAAACTGCAGTAACCTCTGAAGCTTGAAACTATCCCCAAAGATATCTTCAGTATTTTGCTCACTAAGATGTTGAATGTTTGCTGATGCAACTACAGACCATTTCAACAGCTTCCATCCTGGGCTGCTAGGTAGGAGTGAGCACTGAAAGAGTGCTCAGTGTCTGCATGTGACATCATAAGTGACAGTATATGTTAGATCATACGTAACTGTTTCTGGTCACTTCTGAAATAATAGGAGGGACTGCAGAGCTAGGAACTGCTGTTCTGGATCCTGCTTTTCAGCTGTGGCCCAGGAGAATTTTGTGTTTAAGGAAGGTGTCTGAGTCATTAAGGATTCAGCTGTATCTGTATGGCTGAAAGCACTGTAGCACACGTTGATTTCAGATTTTGAGGTTAAAGTAACATGATTCATGTGTGTTTCCATGCTTTGTTGTCAGATGTTGAGGCAGCACCAACACTGTTCTGTTTTTACGTTTGTTTTGATGTGCTAGAATGGTACACAGAACACTTGTATGGTGACAAGGTCCAAGCTATAGTGGTTGAAGAGTGAAGTGCCAGAACTGAGGTGGTGTGTGCAGGAGTATGGACTGGGTGAGGTCTTGGAGGTCTTTTCCAAGCTTGGTGATCTGAAATGTCAAGGACCTTTAAAGACACACGTGGTTCTGAGGGAAAGGTACCCCGCTTTCTGGCATCCTTTCTGTTTGTTTCTTCTTCAGGCCTGATGTCTTATCCTGCTGCTGAGGAGCAATTCCTCAGCAGCTGCAGACAGTAAAATGAATGCAGTGAGTAGGTCTGCTGTGTGTGAGCTGCCCGAGGACAGAATCCTTTTCAGCTCTGTGTCTGAGGTATTAAGATGTAAATTTGAAATACAAAGATTTTTTTAGAAACGTTTAATCCCCAAAAGCAGGATTAACCTTGGAAGTTAGAAATTTGCTCAGAAGCTTGCTCCTAGCCAATTCATTAATTTTTATAGAGGAAAGGTGAGTTACTGGTTAACTGGGAGCATGGTGACAGTGTGGTTCGGAGGTGGTCTGGAGCTGCGGGTTCAGCCAGCCGTGCTGAGGGAGCTGTGCACCTTGCTTCTCCTTGGGACCCAGTCATGCTCAATTTCCCTCTTGAGGGAGTTGTTTCCCTCTTGGCTGAACACAGCAGTTATTACGTTTTCTAGGAGCATGCCATTTTTGGTGGAGGGCTCTTGGCTTTTGTGGTGGACAGCCCATCTGGGTGGGGAGAGGGATCTTGAATGTCTCAGCGTGCAGTGCAGGGGGAGCTTAAGGTTGGATGCAGCTGTGGCTGCTGAATGGTGGCAGGTTTCTCTGTGGAAAAGCTATTCATCTTGTGTGTGTTACTGAAAGAGAATGGGGAGCTGCTGCTGTGGCTCCTGGAGACTGCTGGCAGCGATGCATGTAGTACCCACCTAATTTCATAAATGGCTGATAGAATTCTCCCTGACTGGTGTTCTGTCTTAGTGGCCTTTCTCTGCTTTCACAGTGCTGTTTGCATTTGCTTTCAAGATAGAGGCTCAAAAATAATATCTGAGATGCAGCTTGAAAAGAAAATTTTTGAAAGTCAGTAACTGCCATATAACAAATGAGCACTGGATTTACTACATACTTAGCACAGCTGAAACTTGATATTGTGTTCACTCCAGTCAGGGTGGATTTGAGAGCTCAGAGTACAGTAGTGTTGCACTGTTCAAAGTGTCTCTGTTGCTTGCTGACTTTCACATCTCGCTTGGTTCTGTAGCAGTATGGACTGCGAGCACTGCTGTGTGCTTGCTGTTTGTTGTGGTGGGCAGGGAGGGAGCAGAACTTTGCATTATTTCTCTCAGAGATGTGCATTTCTCTAGGGGAGCAGGCTGTGAATGGCTGAGTGCATTGCAAGGAACCTTTGTGTCATCTCAGCTTTAAGATTGCTTGTCCAGTGAATCATAGAAAGGCTTGGATTGGAAGAGACCTCAAGGACCATCAGGTTCCAGCTCCCTGCCATGGGCAGGGCCACCAACCTCCAGATCTGGCACTAGCCCATGTACCCTGGGCTCCGTTCAGCCTGGACTTAAACACCTCCAGGATGGGGCATAAATTGTCGTGGTTTCCTAAGGAGCTACACAGTCAACTCCTGGAGAAAGGAAATGTGGGTGAAGGCTTTGTGCTTTTCTTTCTTCCCATGAGCAGTACCTGTGTAGAGATTAGTCTTCTCCTGTATGTCTCCGATAGAACAACGTTGCAGGCAGTCAGCGGATGAAGATGGACAGTACGGTCAACATTTTAAAACTACTGTTACAAAACTCAGCTGTGCTTAACAAGCACTAGTCTTAATGCTGCCTGCTTATTTTTTGGGGAAGGATGGAGACTTTTCCCTCCCATGAATAGGAGAGCAAGCCCATATGGAGTTCCCTTGGGGTAGCAATTGCTTGTTGGACACATCTTTCTCAAATCTGGAGGTAAAGGAAGTTTTAAGTGACTTCCATGGCATTAGAGAGGAAAAAATTGAGTCTGAATGAAGCTGACTGAGGGTGCCTAGGCTCTTATCCAGAGACGAGGGACTGTCAGTTCTGATCAAATTTGGGTAAGGAGCCGCTTTTGGTAGCTGCTTTTTGAAGGTAATTATTCTGACTTGCTTCTAATAGAGCCTGGACTAGGAGGAAGAGGGGGGGGGATGATCAGGAAGAAGTAAAGGATGGTAAAACTCCAATTCTGTCTTCTTTCTCACATGCCACCTGGCTGAGGTGGGAGAGAAAAGGTCACAGAGCAGGGTTCCCTGTGGAGGGGCTTTGGATGCAGATGGTGACTGCCTTGCTTTCTGCTTGCAGAATTGTTTTGTTTCCTTTGCTTTCAGAATTGCACTGCTGCTGAATTAATTGACTGCGTGGCTTTGAACTACAGCTATAACCTGGTAAAGTCACTGGTCAGAAAATCAGCTGCACCCTGACCTCAGTGGCAGCAGGATTTAAACTCATCAGGATGTGTAACAATGCCAGTAAGATGTTGGCTGAAGGTGTTTCTCAAGGAAAATCATTGCTAGGTGCATGAGGGCTGTGCTTTCAGGGCAGAAGGCATGCAGTGCTTTTGAGTGGATGAGTCAGCCTGAAGATCTCTTGCTGGTCAGTGAGAGCTGTCATCACCAAGGCTTGCCAGCCACACAGCAAGCAGCTCCAGTGCTTCCTGAAACCTATGGATGTTTAAGTGGAGTGGCAACACTGGCAAGTTTGGAGCAGTAAGGATTTCATCAGTAAAAACAAAGCTGCACTAAGAGAAGGCACATTTCTTGCATATGTGAATAAGTGAACTTACACAAATAAACCCATATAGCAGAGTCTCAAAAGATTGCTAATAAGGCTTTCTACTCTAGCACGTGTTGTTGGTTACTCTTAGGGGATGGGAAGAGAAGTGCTTATTTCACATAAAACCATCAGCTGTGTATTGTACAGTGACTTTTGCTCAGCCCTGAACAGCAGATGTGAACGTGTTGCTGGCTGTGATGTTTGGGAGCCCCCTTCTCCCCTACCTGAGCAGCAGAATGTTGCTTGCACAGTGCCTGTGATGTCCACATTTCGTGCTGCCTTCCCTTGGATCAGCCCAAGTACACTTCTGAAAAATACAGTAGTCAGGTACTAAGCCATCACAGACTGCTGTTAAGTTAACCTTTGTTTGCAGAAAATCTAATAGTAGCTGCTGGGTGTTACGTTGGAGTTCCTTCTGGGTGTGAACATTTCCACCTGTTGGAAGGTTAAACATTTAATAACAACGTGTTTTGAGGGTGTTGAGAGTATTTCACTTTCTTTTTAGATTTGTCATTGAAAGTTGACCTTTTCTACTCCAGATGAATAATTTCCTCCACCTACTTTCTGTCTTTGTTAGGAGGAGGAGAGCTGTCTGGCAGCGTCCACATTTGGGCAGTTCTGAGCAGCCCTGTCCTTTGCTGAGCCCCTGTGTGGGCTGTGCACCTCTGCTCAGGTTTGTGAGGCTGAAGGCACTTCTTGCTGCTGAGCAATTTCTGCACCTGCAGAAGCACAGGAATATTAATTCATGCTGGGAGAGAAATTACATGGACCATTCAGTACAGTTTTGAGTTGTAGAGCATTTGCAGAACGAGCAGTTGGATTCACGTTGCTCTTACGTGCCCAGCTGCCCATTTTAGTGCTGAAAATCTTCAGTTCCTTGTCAGTGTGTGACTGGGATTTGATAAAGGAACTGAAATAGATGCTGCTGCTTCGAGACTGCATGGGGAAAACCGAATGGAGTTTCCCCTCCAGGCGTGGTGGAAAGCATTGTGTTGTGCTGTGTTTCTATGAGGTCAGGGTTTTTTGAGGAGTTTGTAGGACTTGTCATGCTGTCACAGATCTTACCTGGCTCCTCTTCGCTGTATAAATGATGGAGCGTGTCCTTTAGATGTTGAACTACTTTACTGACTTGAATGGAAAGTTATTGTATTGGAGTTTCAGGCTCAACTAATGCACAGGATTGAATATGTATTTAGTTAGGAAACTTAACAGCGTAGCTAGATGGTATATAACAAGCTGTAGGTTCTAACAAACGTGCTTGAAATAAGATTCAAGTGAGCTATGGTTCGTGCTTATTTGGCTTTGGACCAACAAACTGGTTGGGAAGATGTGACTTGAAGTGCTGTATTGCTGATGCAAACCAGGCAAGTGACTACTTGAGAACGATATTAAAATAAGTGTAAATGAGTTGCACCAAGCCTGCTGGCGGACAATGCATTTTTGTATCAGAGTGAGTCATTCTGATGCAATATCAGCTGGCTCAAGAAAATATAGGGACAAGAAGGTCTGTTACCAAATGCCCAAAGATGTTTGTAAATGCCAAGTTATGTACGTTCTCACTGCATGAAACTTCTGCAGGTGTCAGTGAGCCCTGGCGTGTGCCCACTCCAAGCACCAGCAGAGAGTCTTCAGTAAGGGCTCCTGAGGGAGCAGGCGATGCTTTTCTCTCCAATGATAATGCTTTGCCAGTGATGGAGAGCAGGTTTGGTACCATTGTGCTCTTTCACCCTGACCTGCTGCCTCTGCTGCAGTTGGAGCTGGTTTATTTGCAGCTTATTCTTAGTTGGAAGTGAGAAGCAGCATGTTGGTGTGAGACCTGCCTCATTCCTTGGGTCTCAAGGAACTATTGAAGTAATCCAGTGCTTTTTATTAAAAAATGTACCCATAATGTCTCCAGTGTATTGTGCTGTGAGCTTATCAGTCAGGCAAGGCAGCTTGCCTTACAGCTAGTGATGAGATTTTAGCATGGCAGGTGCTTGTCCTGGGAGCTTATGGGGATGCTTGTACAAATCAGATCTAAATGTTTTTAGGTCTAAGCATTGTTTCTGGGGGGAGTTCAGATAAAAATCTTTTTTGGTAGCATTTCCATGGAGGAGTTGCTCTGTAGCACAGAAATATTGAAGGTTCAAGTGTAGGTGCCTTCCTTCACAGTCAGACGAGGTTCCAGACATTGTGGCAGGGGGCGATGCACTTACAGAGTACCTGCCAATAGTTGCACACGTTTGGTTGAGGCTCATTTCTAACATCCAGGTCATGGCATTGCAGGGTTTGCTCATTTCTGTGTTTTTCGGGCTGATGAATGTTCCTTCCCTTTGCAGTGGGCCAGGAGAAGGCAGAAATTCTGCTTGGCTCTCACCTTCTCACAGCACAATTCCCAAACTTTTCCTTACTTTTCCACCACTATTTATATGTGGTCTCCCTGAGAGGAACAGGGAGGTTTGCAGGTGCATTGGTTTCCAGTGACCAAAATGAGTGGCTGGACATGTTCCTGCATAGTACGGTCAGAAACCTTTGTGAAGGGGCTTGCCAGTGAAGTACTGGCACTAGTGTGATACCTTTAATACTGATGTGGGTCTTGGAAGCTTTGCTGCTGCTCTGGAAGCATTTCATGTGTGGTGACTTAAAGGAAATTTCACGTTCCCAGGTACAGGTAAACAAGTGCCACTTACATGGTAGGGCACTGCTGCCAGGCAAACCTTACAGTACTGTGTAATATTCTATGGTTCCTATGTTTTTCTGAAATAGACTTCATCTAAGCAGGGAAATCTGAACAATTTACTTTTATCAAGGTGTGGAAGTAGAAGAAATATTGGTTAACAACAGTAACTCAGATCTACAACTCAGGTAGTAAGCCACCTGAGCAGGGTACTGAGGCAGTTTAGCTTGTAGGCAGCCTCTCGGGAGCTGGCCCTGTTTTCTATGCTCACAGTTGCACTAATGTGGTTTAGCATAATTTGATCAGTGTCTTTCTAATTTATTGTTTGATTGCTTTCTTACAGGCAGGCAGAAGTCCTGAAGGCTGACATGACAGGTAATTGCCTTTGTTATGTAGTGGGTCTAGCTAATAATGTTTGCTTATTGCTTGTCTTCCTTTTGTGTGTTCCTCGTGCTGACGTTTCTCTGTGCAGCATTATGTTAAAGGCTCGTCCTCTTCATGTCAATAAATATCAGTATAATCTTACCAACTGTCCCCATCTCTTCTATATCTAAAATACTCTTATTAAGGTTGACCTTGAGCATTTTAAAAAGCATTTGGAAACAGATCGCTTTCCTATTGCTCTCCCTATAAGGTTGAGAAAGAAACTCCTGTCCAGACTGTCTCAGGAACTGCTGCACTTTGGGTTAGCAGTGGGGTTAGGACCTTGCTGGTTTACAGAAGTCTGTGTGATAGAAATGTTGATCTGAACACTACTACGTGTGTTACAATGTGCTGGAAGCTGACAAACTTCTCTTATTTATGGAAAATGAGAATGGTTTATATTAATGTCCCAGCCACTTGAATGATGAACCCATGCTCAGCCAAGATTAATGTCTTGGTGTAGCAGATGCAGCAGGTTGGTGGGGTTCCTGTAGGAACATCCTGACTGCCTGGATCTGTGTAGCCCAGCACAAGTGGCTGCCCCATCAGCAGAATGGCTTCCCTGGGGCAGTGCTTGTCCCTTGTGCTCCAGCTGTCCCAGCCCAGGTGATTTTACAAGGCTTGGGCAACTGTACTGTGTAATTTGTGATAGCAGGGAACTGTTTGCCCTCAAGTGATGTAGAGCAGATGGCACCAAAGAGTTCAGGAAATGGGAGGCACGCAGCCATACTTCCCTGCGATGTTCTCCTAAACAGCATTAGCTCACAAACTCTCCTACTTGCTTGCACTTGATGCACTTCTTTTCTACAAAGTTTTTCAGCCTCCTTTGAGTTTTTAAGTTCATCCAGTGACAGGAAGTTCTGCGACATAATGGCTTGTTGTAGATTTTGCTAATTTCTAGTTCTTCTACTGTCAGTTAATCCCCAGTCCCTCTGTGGTTTTCATATTTCAAAGTTCTGATGGATCTGTGAGAAAAGTGGGTGTTTGGTGTTGGATATCTTGCACTGTGTTTTTTCATTTGATAGGTCAGCGAATAATTAATACAATTTGAGTATTTAAATACTATTGTCTTTTTTTGCTTTTTGTTGCTCAGATTCAAAGCTGGGTCCAGCAGAAGTCTGGACTTCCAGACAAGCTCTACAGGACTTGTATCAGAAAATGCTTGTGACTGATTTGGAGTATGCGTTAGATAAAAAAGTGGAGCAGGACCTGTAAGTACATCAATAAATCAGTGTGTGTGTAACATTTGCTGATGAGCAGGAAACCCCTCAGTGCCTACAGACAAGGGCTTGTTTCCTATGAAATGATTGCCTTATTTCCTTGAAAATGAGAGCTGTATTGGGATGGAACATGAGAATTCACTGTGGATTAGATTGAGTTCCACATATTTAACCTCTGCAGCAGCTGTGTCACGCAGGAGTGAGTTTGGTAAGCAAATGGGAGGGAGAGAAGGAAAGGAACATTAGCTATACAGTATATTGGTTTCTGTGGTATTGAGAGGTAGAGAAAGGTAATTCTTCCATATGTAATATTTCTACTTGGAATGATGTCTGAATTTAATGTATTTCATTTTCGTGTTGAATGCTGTGTAATTAAACAGTTCTTTCCTGTTTCTTGTGCTATGTGTATAAGACGCTTCCAAAATAAAAAGGAAAGCATTTCTTTTATTTTCAGTTGGAATCATGCCTTTAAAAACCAGATCACAACGCTACAGGGTCAAGCGAAAAATAGAGCAAATCCAAATCGAAGCGAAGTTCAGGCGAACCTTTCTCTGTTCTTAGAGGCAGCTAGTGGCTTCTACACACAGGTGAGCTGCAAAAAAACATCCCTTGGTTGTGATATATCTACGTAGTCTGGAAGCATGCATGCCTCAGCCATATGCCACGTGCATGAGGGTCCTTTATAAAGCTTTGGTTGACCTCTGTCAGACCTCCTGTGCTGCTGGAGCAACTGCTCATTCCCAAATGTGGATGCACTGAGGATTTGCACGATGGCATAATGTTTCAAGCTTTGTTCTGGGTGCCTTCCTTATAACTCTTACGCCAGTGTTGAGCACTGTGTTAATGTTTTCCAGGAGCTATCTACACTAAATGCAGCTTATTTTTTTGTGATGATGCCTGACTTAGTGCCTACCACGGTTGTGCATATAAGTAGCGTGATTGTCTGAATGAGTATTATTTTACATAACATCTTGTTGGTTAATTTTTTATCAGAGCTTGTAGGCTTACAAGCACATCTTCACTCTTAATTCTACACTTTTGTCAAAAGTAATTTGAAATTGGAAATGTCAGCTATAGCTCTTCTTCCTATTAAGTAAAACTATATAGATGCGTGTTCTTGAGTTGGGTATTTTCTGTGAGTTTTCAAAACACTTCAAAAGCGTGTTCATGTATTTATTCATTACTGCCATTTTTTGCCTTGTGCTCTTTCCAAGGTTAGATTTCAGCTTGTAGAATTGTGAAGAATATGGGTTAGTGTGTGGTAACAGCCTTTTTACTGCTAACTTGCCTTTTTTTTTTCTTTTTTCCCCCCATTTGGTGTGTGCTTAAGCAACATTGTCAGTGCTGTCACCTGTATCTCAGGTAGTGCCCTGACTAAGTGTTTTATCGTGGCTAGTCTGTGCTGGCTTCAGGTTACAACATGCAGCATAGATATGTCCTTTCTTCAGCAGTTCTGAGTTTGATTTTGACCACATGGAAAGCAGTCCCATTTTTTTTTCCCCAGAAACTGTTGGTTTCTTTTTGTTCTACGTATTTTTTCCTTGGGTGTTGCTTTTTGGTTGCTTGTTGTTGGAAGCAGCCAGTTGGACAGGCTGTGGCTTGGCTGCCAGGGGATATCTACCATCTACACCATTTGTCTTGCAAAAGTCTTTCTTCCTAGCTGTGCTTCAGGAAATACTGCTCTTCTGTATGATACCACAGAATCAGATGCCTTTCTCTGTTTGTCATGTTAATCGTTCCATTTTTAGTCTAAAGACTACTCAGCCATCATACCTGCTTTCCAACAGCAAGGCCTTCAGAAATGGCATTTTGGAAAGAGCATGAATTCTCGTGGTTTAGCATGTTGGAAGATGTCAAGTTTCTTTTATCCTTCTTTCATCTACGAGGTTCCTCTTGTTTTTTGTGTTTTTTTTTGTATTTAATCTCCTTCCCCATTTACTGTCTTTTTATACAGTAGATGTAACACAAACCTTTTTCTGCAGTAAACAAACAACGTGTTGAATCTTTAGCTGCTGGAAGTGCATATCTCTTATCAGTCCTTGGCTTTCTGAGTGCCTTTATCTGGAAGTGGGACTGCCACAGTTCTGTTTTGCTTGGAGATTGAGTGTGTTCCCACCTGAGAGAAAGTCTGACAGTTTTTACTTGGATTTTTAGCTATGTAACTCGGTAGAACAGACTATTCATTTCAAGACAACTTGCTGTAGTCCTTAAGGGAGAAACTTGAAAAGAACTGACTAGAATGTCAAAGTTCAGCTTTTCCTTGAATCACATTTTGAGCTACTTGATTAAGTAGCTCCTGCCTTGTTCACAGAGTCTCAGTGTTAGCACAAATATTTACTGACTTGGCAGCCCACTCAAGGGGGTAACTCAGCCACTTTTGCCTCATGTTGCCTACAGACTTGTTTTTATTCAAGCTTATCCCTGAGGTTAAACCTGGGGAGTGCTGTTTCTTATGCCTCAAGTTTCTTCAGAGGGTGAACAGCGTTCCTGTCTGTCAGAGAATATCTCTTCATATAGGTACCAAAAAGACTAACCCTGTTTAAAAATCAATGCAAGACTTTCTGATAACGTGTCTCTACTGATGCTTGGGAATTTAGATAGATGGGAATTGAGGTCCTTATGGCTTTGAGATGCATAGCTCCAATAAGAATTCTCCTTGTGGCTCTGGGAAGAATATAAAGCTCTGTGATTTCCATGTGAACTAAGTCAAATTCTCGTTTAGTAACCTAGACTTGTTGACTTCAAATATGTTCAGCTAATCCATGCCTCTGAGTGATGATTTGTGTGCCAGTTTTGTCTGCTGTTTTGGTGCTGTTCTGGTTGCTGTCTCTAACTGCTACTGATCTAGACCTGTTTTTCTAGTTATTACAGGAATTGTGCACAGTTTTTAATGTAGACTTGCCATGTCGCGTGAAGTCTTCCCAGCTGGGAATCATTAGCAATAAGCAGACGCACACCAGCGCCATAGTGAAGCCACAGTCTAGCTCCTGCTCCTACATCTGCCAGCACTGCCTTGTCCACCTCGGAGATATTGGTGAGTTTTTAAAGCAAGAAGAGGTGGGACTTTCAGTTCTGCCTCCGTATTTAACTTTCACAGCTAGGAATCTGTGCAGGTGTGCTCCAGACTAGTAGCTGGTGGTGTATTTGGTTGTTGCAGGGGAAAGCAACACTGTTAGAGGTTTTGGATGTGTTACACATCGATTCCTGGTCCTGGAGTCATTCAGGGGTAGCTTTGTAGCGAATTGTTCGGCTCTTGTATCCTAGCATACTGATTGCATAGTCTGTGCTATAGCTGGTGGGCGCAGTGAAATGTTGAAACTGGTAACTATTAGAAAAACTTGTTGCAGCAGGCTAGTACTTCTCCCTTTCAGAACATTACTTTTAAATCTTCTATACCCTTAGGAATCTAGGCTTTCCTAAGTGAGGTTTGGATTTTTCCCTTAAATTCAGCAGACATTTGTTTGTCTAGAACTAAGTGTTATAAGAAGCTCTGTTTTTAGAGTAATCTGTTACTGTTTATGAAATAATCTAATAATAATAATCTAGTTGCTGATTGTGCAAGTAAGCATAACAAATATATTTGTATCTCCTGGAATGTGTTGCTGTTGGTACAGCATCTTTCTGAATAGAAAATGATAAGCCATGACAATAGAAACTGAGGAAAAATGATCTCTAAGAAATTTTACTTGTTAAGTCTTCTTGCTGTTTGGCATTGTTGTAAGTGCTGATACTTCTAAAATGGTAATAAAGCACTCTTGGGTGTAAACTGAATCGTATTAAAGTACATGTGGGAAGATTGCTTTTGTTTGGTCTCAATTTGTTGTTTTTTTTGTTTCTTTAGCTCGATATAGGAATCAGACAAGCCAGGCAGAGTCTTACTACAGACATGCAGCTCAGCTTGTCCCTTCTAATGGTGAGTCGGGGTTACTGATGAGTTTCATAATTTGAAAGGAGGCTTTGAAGTGTCTGTCTTGTGTAGTGGTTGGAAATTATTATACGAGAAAGCCTAATCCATCAGTAAATCATTAAGGTAAAATAGCTGTTTACCTGATCTCTGTCAGTTTCCTTTTTTTGTGAATATTTAATAATATGGCTTTGCTAAGGCTTCTGCTGCTACATTATGCTGAATTAGTCCTTCAATTTTTTAGCTCTATTTTAACTAAACTATTCTTCATGTTATAACAAAAATTTTACACTTACAGGCAAAGATATGAACTGTTGATACTTAGATTTGTGTCATGAACTTAATGTGGATTTGGTCTTACTAATTATAGGGTAATAAATGTGATGGTGGTAGAAGCCTGGTTTGAAAGTATCTTATTTAGACAAAATTCTTGCAGAGTGCTTGTAGTCTAATTTTGAAAGCTTTTTCTTTTGAATGATGCTGAGAGTTACGATGGAGAGAAATGGTGAAGAGATGAATCTGAACCTTGTCAATTATTAGGATCTTTTACTTACCTTTTAAAGTGACCAGAATTCGACTCAAATCTAGCGTACTTTGCTTAATGATGCTTGTTGGACAACTTGTCTTTTCTCTCCTTCAGGTCAGCCTTATAATCAGTTGGCTATTCTAGCTTCTTCCAAAGGAGACCACTTGACCACAATTTTCTACTACTGCAGAAGCATTGCTGTGAAGTTTCCTTTCCCAGCTGCCTCCACTAACCTACAAAAAGCACTTTCTAAAGCACTGGAAAGGTAAGGCTAAGTGTGGCTTAATTCTGCTCAGATAGGCTGGAGAAGATTACCTTCCTCACCAGAACTTAGTTGCACTCAGTAGTGGAAACTGAAGTTCCTTGACGCCCATTTCCAGTCAGAGCATCCTTATGCACGTGTGGAACAAGGAGTAGTCAGTGTCTGGGATTCTGTTAGTGCAGGTAGAGAGTGCAGGACAAAAGGTTGTTGTGCCAACATGAAAAAGCAGCCTTGCATGGATGTTTCTCCTTTCTTGAACTTCACAGAGAAAACTTGCATTGTTACATGCAGCTCTAATTCCACAGACTGAAGCCAGGTATTTCTTTTCTGAATATAGTCGTGATGAGGTGAAGACTCGATGGAGTGTGTCTGACTTCATCAAGGCATTTATTAAATTCCATGGCCATGTGTACCTGAGTAAGAGCTTGGAGAAGCTGAGCCCTCTTCGAGAAAAGCTGGAAGAACAGTTCAAGGTTAGTCCTAACAAATATTAATTAGAATACTGAAGAGTATTTTTAACAGCAGAGTTCTGAAATTACAGTACAATAAGAACATTTTCATGTGCTAAAGTAAGCGAAGCTCATGTAGCCAGTTATGGAAAGCTTGCATCACAGTTAATTATGGGTAGTTCTGTTGACTTCTGCAAAATACTAGGACTTTTTTTTTCCCCCATTTGACGTGTGAGGTGTTGGTGTATAAATCAGTGAATGCAACTGATCCTCTGCTCCTTAACCTGGATGATTGTTGAGTGCCTCTGGAAAGTACTTGCTTAATCTGGAAAGTCTTGGCTCAGTTGCCTGAAGGATTTTGAATGCTTCATTTCTGGATGGCATGCCATCACTCCCACTGGTCATTAAGACTGCTTTTAATCTTCCTCAGACAACTAGCCTCTCCTGTCAGTGGCTTGCCTTTAAAAGTAGAACCTTAATTTGCGTGTAGCCTTGAACTATTCAGAACATGTTTCCTCTGGAAAATCCAGGAGTACCTACTAATTATGTAGACAGCTCATTAAGCTGAACAATACAGCAAAGACTGAAACAAAGGGAACTTTTAAAGGTATGGATGCAAGCTAGTACCATTTCAAAGTGGACATATAGTGTTAAATGTTATGTGACTTCTGGAAACATCTTCTTTAGTAGAAAATGAACAGATAGCACGGATAAGTTCAACAGAACAAATATAGTAGATGTTTTCCCAAAGTTAAAACAAAAAGGGTCTTGGCAACATAAAGAAATACCAGTGACCTTCACAGTGTCAGTTTACATTGCATTGTGCATTAAAAATGCTAGATCCAAGCAATTATTGAAATAAAAGCAGAACTTGGCTAGTATGAACTTTGAATGTGAGCTGCTTGAGTTGTGAGCTCTTTGTTGACTGTTGAGCAAGTTCTGCTCTTTCCACAATGCTTATAATCAATAGCTACAATTATATTAGTCGGGCTTGTGACTCAGGCCTTGCTTTTTTAACTGATCCACTGTGTTCAAATAGAGTTAAGCCCTACTTTATTGCTTAGATTACTTTTTTTGTTTACACCATGCAACGCTTTATTTACTAGAGAGCAGCTCTTCTGACTCAGATGGGTTGAATATGGATGTGAAGTTGTATGGTGGATAACTACTTAACTGTGTGGCTGATGTTAACTGTGAATGAGGAGAGCAGTTTTAAGGGCAGGAGTGTTCAGCCAGGCCCATGGTTCTGCTCCTGCCAGCACCACTGGTTTGAATTGCCAACTGGCGAGTGCTTCATGCCTTTAACTGACAATCAAGGCTGCATACAGAGGTGAAATCTTTTTCTGATGTTTACACTGGTTAAGCAGTTTGCCTGCCTGACTATTGTGTCTGAACACAATAGATTGCTTGTGATTTAGGATATATGTATATATTTTCCACATGGTACTCCAAAAAAAAGTTTGTTTCTTCTGCTGTTTTGAGAAAGGTGTCCTATAGCACACTTACTGAAATGCATTTGTAAATAGCTTCAGTGTTTTGTGACACATGAAGTTAGATGTGGAATTAGTCTTTAACAGATAACCACTCAGTGGTTAAATATTCCTGTTTTCTTTATTCCTATCACTGATATTTCTTGGAAAGGCTAAGAAGTGCAGTTGGACACACGTGCCCCTGCAATTCTCACATTGCATTACAGGGCTGTAATTGCACATTACAGCCATGCTTTTTCTGTGAGAGAACCACTCCTAGGGGCTTTTTGATTTGTTACCTCTATGAGCAAAAACCTTGGGTTTAACAGCAGGCATCTGCCTGAGTCCTGCTGGGAAAGCCTTGTGCTGCACTATCAGTGATGACCTGAAAAAATGTAGAACGAGTGTTTGCCTTGAGGGCAGAAACATTAGTCCAGCAGTGCAGTAGCAGCTACTAATCCTTTCACATCTTTGCCATATGAAAATGCACGTTTCATATGTATGTCTGTGTTGCAGAGGTTGTTATTTCAGAAGGCCTTCAATTCTCAGCAGTTGGTACATATTACTGTTATCAATCTGTTTCAACTGCATCACCTGCGAGACTTCAGCAATGAAACAGAGCAGCACAGTTACAGCCAGGATGAGCAGCTCTGCTGGACACAGCTACTGGCTCTCTTCAGTAAGTATGAAAACTGTCTTTTATTTCTCTTTTGTTTTTACATGGACTCCATTGTTCATTTGCTGTCAGATGGAGAAAAATTAAGACAGTGGTTATGCAGGGTCATTCATGTCTAGCACTGCTGATGAATGCTGGATTGTTTTCTATTTTGCTAGGGGTGAGGGTGACCTGGTGCTAACAGACTAGATCTCACCTGCTTCTGTGTCCTGATAATGTTATGTAGAAGTGCAAAGTGATTTTGACTTACGATATTGCTGATTTGCTAACCTGAAAGTGCATAGGCTCAGCTTGGCATTGGTCATAAATGTCTACATTTCTGCATAACAAAACTTCTCCAGGTTCCAGCCTGAAGTTCATTGTGAGAGCACCACGGTCATTTTCAGTACAGTCTGGTATTGTTTCTAAACCTGTGTGCTGTGGCAGCTACCTACCTGCAGAGCTTCATGGATTTGTGTACGTGCGGACATGGGAAAGTGAACAAAATGTGGATTGTTGGTTGAGAGCTGACTGCTTACAATATGCAAACAAGTATTTTCTGGTCTGATTGTAATGGGCTTCTCTCAGTGAATTGTGCTGACTTATCAAAAGAATTTGTGCTCTACTTACAGCAGAGGAGGGGGAAAAACATTTTTCATGGTTGAAAACTATATATGGGGTGGGGATTGAATTCGATGAAGTAATTGGACTGCTTAAAGAACTAGCTCTTAAAGGTATGCTTTTATGATAGGGATTTATTGGATGAAATCTGACCAGTTGGAAAGTGTCATTCTTTCCCTGTTTCTTTTTCCTCTTCTCTCTTTCCAGTGTCCTTTCTTGGAGTTCTGTGCAAGTGCCCTTTACAAAATGACTACCAGGAGGACTCTGGGGCTGCGTATCCTCTTCCAGCAGTGAAGGTTTCAATGGACTGGCTGAAACTTAGGCCCAGTGTTTTCCAGGAGGCAGTAGTCGATGAAAGACGGTAGTGAGTGTTAATCTTTCTTTTGATACATTTAATTGTGTAAGGTAGTAATGACTGATGATATACAGATTGGTAGGAAAACTGACTAGACACTGTCCTTACTTTTTGTTTTTGCTTTTTGTCATCTGTAAAATGTGCTTACAATGATCATAAAACAAAAGTGACACTTGTGATACACGAGCAAATTCAGTGCTTTAGTTGGCTTTAAATTGGCTTCAGGTTTGCATGTAACTTTTTAAAGTTAAGATCAGAGGAATCTGGTTTGTAATCCTTAACTTGAGCCTAACTACTGAGAGTACCCTTAGATCTGTTGTAAGGATTTCTCAGATTTATTGAGGTAGATGGCAGGAAAATACTTGCCTTAATTTCATGCAGTAAGTCATCAGTTTGAGCAGAGCTGGAATCCAGATTTTTTTTGGCATATGGTCATGGAAATAAATTGGTTTTGGTAGAGAGGGTCTTGAAATGTCAGCACAGGCATTACTCTTCTGGACTCTTGCTGCTTTTTCACTTCTGCTTCTAATCCCATAAGCTTATGCTTAAATAGTTGAAAACTAACCAACTTGTTTATAGCCTGTGAACTTTCCATGAATTATAGCAGTTCAGTAAAGGGTTTCTGATCTATTAGATGCTTCTTCAACTGGAGTGACCATTACTGACACAGCTGGATGAGTATTTTTCCTAGCATTGCCACTGGAAGGAAAACAGCATGAAAGCAGCTTGCTTAGCTGACTTTGTGTGATGTGCCACAGTGCTTTCCGTGTCTGCTATAAGATGGGATTCTGGCAGTGGCTTACAT
This sequence comes from Cyrtonyx montezumae, assembly GCF_038088225.1. Taxonomy (NCBI): domain Eukaryota; kingdom Metazoa; phylum Chordata; class Aves; order Galliformes; family Odontophoridae; genus Cyrtonyx; species Cyrtonyx montezumae. The sequence continues at coordinate 25,762,499 of NW_027071825.1, forward strand.
CTTCTGCGCACTGATGTTTGGGGAGCAGAGGCTCCTGTAACATAGAAGCTATGAATCTATGGTGAGGTTCCCACTCGTGTGCAGAACGTGAAGCCCTGGAGCTTTGGGAACATTGATTCTTGAGTACTCAAAGGCAACATTAGGAAAATAAGAGTTCACAAGTTGGTTTCAGAAGGTAGTAAGTGTTACTGTATGTATATTCTAGAGGAAAGCTTTATCCCACTGTTTGATGTGAGGTAGCCCTTGCAGGGAGAAGATGCAGGTAGTGTTTTACAGAGTATTAAAACGAACCTTTAAGTGTGAAGGTGTGTTTTGTGTTATCCCTCTACTCTGAAAGTTAACAGGTTGTCTTTGAAGATGATGCCTGGGCTGTGGTTTGGTAGCATGATATTCACATCAGGTGCACGTTGTATATAGGTATTGTGAAGTGGGCAGCAAACAACTGTAACATGTACAGCTGAACTTGAAAACAAAGTTAAGTGATACTAATATCTCTTGTCAAGGTGAGCATTAGGGTAGTACTCATTACACTTGGCTGTAAAAAGTTAAGGTGATGTCCATCTTCCCCATTATTTGTGAGAATGAAACTTTTCCTTCTATTTCTACTCTAAAATTTTAATGAAGGGCATTATTTGACTTCAGGCCATGTGCACAGGCAAGCCATTATTGGCCTCTGGCTAACAATTTACTTTAAGATCCTTCTTTACTCTGAATTTGTAGTTAGTTGTGCTCTCTGTTTGAGAAATAGTCCTTATTTCATTTTAAACATTCTTGTCTAAACTTGTCCTTGCACTGTGCTTATTTTAGTGTACAGAAGCAACGTACAAACATAATCTCTCCAGTCCCTGCAACTGTGCAGCTGACCCCAGGCTCTCAGATATATGCTGTGTTCTTCATCCAGGTGCTACCTGAAGGAGGGCAAATATCCATTTCACTTTTAGCACGACGGGCAACTTCTTAAAATAGTTTGCCTGCAGCTTTCATAGCCATGATGCCCATTGCTAAAACTGAATTGGGATGCCTACACTTTAGGTTGGAGCTTTTAAAACAAGTAAAATTAATAAATGAAAGCAGCCTGTTGGTGGTAGTTACATGTTAAGCAGCTGTGCATTTGTTGTGATACATCCCTCTGAGCTTTTCCTCATGCAGTGTTTTTGCCTGGTAAAATTCATAGCCAACTTCCTGAGTTGTTTTCTTATGAACGTGATGCTTCGAGTTTGGCTTCCTGGGCAGCCTTAGGCTGACTTTTGGAAAATGCCAAGTTCTTCAAGGCAGTGATCTTTTTCCTGACACACTGGGAGAAACCGTGGATTGGAAATGAAAGAAATAATGTGAACTGTAACAGTGTAATAGTTTGCAGTATTTTTCTAAAGAGGTGATTAACTTTCAGGTTTTGTGGTTTTTCACTTAGTTTGTCTTCTGATTTGCAGCATATGGCCCTGGCTGATTTCTCTTCTAAACAGCTTCCAGCCTCATGAGGAAGATCTATCCAGTAATAATGGTAAGAATACTTCTGGTCTGTGCTTTAAAAGAACAAACAGGGAACAATACAGCTTTTTCTGATAATGTGGGAAATTGCAGTTGGAAGGTAGAAGTGGAACAAGTTGTCTTCTAGAATTAATGCATATGAACACTTGGCAAATGCTACTCTCTTGCTCAGCTGACTTCTCTAGTCTGTCATTTTTTATCTCCTCGGGTTGCAGGGTGGAGTAGTACAGTGGAGCACATTAGCAGGAGGCTTCACTGTGTGTAGTGACCTTGCTGAGGTGTCTTTTAACAATCCTGTACTCAATGCATTAATGCTTTCGTTACCTTGTTTACTGTCTATTCACCAGCAACCCCCCTTCCAGAAGAATTTGAATTGCAAGGATTCTTGGCTCTGAGACCCTCATTCAGGTGAGTGACAGCTGAAGGCAGCTACTCCTGTTAGTGTCTCTGCTTTGGAAGACATTGACTTGCTCCCTGCAGTATCTAATTCATGAATGCATCTCCATTCTGAAGAGGAAAATAGGTTCTGTGCCAGTCTACAGTAAAGCTCTGAGGAAAGTTACTAACTTACAGCATTGCTTATGAACTGTTCTTCCTCTGCAGTCTTCAGGTTACTAAACTGAAAGGGGAAAAAAATAAGAAATGAGGAAAATATTTTTTTTCCATATAGAACTGTGTTTTTACTTCACTGTTTTTTTACTGCTTTTAACTGTGTCCTGTGACTAATGTCATACTCCAAAAAAAGCCTCTTTCACGTAGAGAATCCATACCTCACACATCTGTGACTGTCACATTTTGAGTAGGATCTGGAGAAATAGCATAAGTTATGATAAAGTAATACTGACTAATTGTATTTCTAAAGGGATGTGGTTTTGCTGAGGGGAGCAGTGTAATTAATATGATTCCATCTCCTGTTTCAACGCTAGGAACTTGGATTTTTCCAAAGGCCACCAGGCAATTACAGGAGATAAAGAAGGGCAACAACGTCGGATACGGCAACAGCGACTCATCTTCACGGGCAAATGGATTGCTGATAACCAGCCCAGGTAATCACAGATAGTTTTAAGTAGCAAACAGTGGTTTTCAGTTGCTATTGTAAGCTTAGGGAGTACAAGTGACAGAGGTGAACTTGTTCTCGTTATTTTGAAAAGCAGTTTGGTATAAGGTGTGCTTGTTTCACTGATGCTGAAAGGCTGGCAGCACTAATAACGTGCTGTGAGTTAGCATGTTGTTTCTTGAGCTAATTCTGATAGGGAACGTACTTGTAGTAAAACATCATATTTGATAAGACCTTTATGGTGATACTGAAGCACAGCTGAGATAAGAGGAACAGTGGTAGCAAGAGTGCTAATGTGTGAGGTTACCATGTGAAAACCTATTTGGATTTGCTTTTCAATTCCTCCTCTTCTGTCTTTTTCAGGCTGATTCAGTGTGAAAATGAGGTAGGAAAGCTGTTGTTCGTGACGGAAATCCCAGAATTAATACTGGAAGATCCCAGTGAAGCCAAAGAGAGCCTCGCCTTGCAGGAAACATCTATTGCAGAGCCACTATCCACAGATGGGAGCCCAGGACTCAAATCCGTTCTGTCCTCTGGCAGAAGTTTAAACAACTGTGACTCAGGAGAAAAACCAATGGTCACTTTTAAAGAAAACATTAAGCCACGGGAAATGAACAGAGAGCAAGGGCGAATCTATCCTCCTAAAGATGTGGGTAGGGAAAGACGGGACTATAGCAAAGGAATAGTAGCCAATAAGATTGATGGAAAGAAGGATAACAACAAAAGAAAGAATGAAACTAAGAAATGTGGCGTGGATAAGATACAGGAAGCAGGAAAGCAGAATGTGGCAGTTCAGGTAAGCCTTGAGATCAAAGGGATGCTGTGTCTGAGGCAGTATGGTATTTGAGTGAGGGCCATCGCTGCTTGTACAGAATACTGTAGAGGTGAGGTCTCTCTGTGGGTCCTGCAGATACCTGTGACACACAAAGAAATGTCTCTCTCAGGGACCAGATGTTAGTGTTCTTTGAGTTTCTGCCCTTTTCCTTGATGCTGTCTCAATTTTTGGGGGAGGAAAAGGTAGGGAGCAGTGACAGATGACGTTCTGAACGTTCGTGTTTGAAAAAGCTAGGACTTGCAGCTGTTGTTCCACTCATTGGTTGGGTTAACAGGGCAGCTTGCATGACCAGGTCTTTGTCACACTCTTCCCCAGCTGTGTTCTGCTGTGAAGGAGCTGGTGGTACTTTGCATTTTCAGTTCAGCTGCTTGTGCACATTCAGTGTATGGAACACATCACTGTACTGTGTGTGAAGTCAAGTAGCCCTCCATAAAAGTGAGGAAGGCCACACAGCTTTTAGACTGCAGTTAGACTGCTCAGATCCCAGTTCAGAATTGTTGGTTGTCACATCAATGACTCTTTTTTTAGTTGTGTTTTTTCAAATTGTGCTTTTTTTCCCCACACTTAGGCGAGCATTATGTACAAAAAATACTCAAGCAGATAGTGAAGCTGCTGTTCTTGCTGTAGTTAACAGGGACAGATAATTTCAGGGTTGATCTGATCTGTACCTGGCGAGTTTTGTTTGTATCTCAGCCATTTCCAGGTCTTGTCTGGAGGAATTTAATGACAGCAATGGGGAGATGCTGTTATTTTCCTAGAGAAACTCTCTGTGAGTTCTCCACCGTTCTTAAAAGCACAAGTTATTTCCTAATGCACTTATCTCCCTTGCTGCTGTGTAAGCCTAGTACTTCCTAGATCACATCTGCAGAATAACCAGTCTTCCTCTCTGCAACTGCTTTGAGGGCCTTGTTAGCAAGATCTTGTTTTCCCTAGGCTAGACAAACCAGCTTGGCTTGCACTGGTAGGACCCTTGGACCTTTCAACTTGTCATCCTCCTGATTAATTTCTTGTTAGGCATAATTGTTATGAGGTGGAAGGTCTGCACTGGCAGCATTTGGTAGGTTTTGGTGAGGCCTTTGCAGGTGTGATGGGGAGTAGCTTGCAGAAACCATGTGGCAGTTGCATGTGAGTCACTGAACAAGAGACTGGTGCCTGAAAAACAGCCTAGGTAGGTGAGTTGAAATAACAGGAATTTTACTTATTGAACGTGTCTGGAATGTGGTTGCAGGCCTGAGCATAACTCAGTTTCAGTGTTTGTGCCACAGTCTTGAAAAAGAAGGACTCGAGGCTGAAAAAAACATGATGTTCTGATAAGCATGTGTAGCTTTTTGCATAAGGAAGATACTGTCGTTTTAACACAGTTGATGTGTCAAATGTTTAATGCTTTTTAGTCTTAAGGCTTATGAAACTGACAGAAACACATTTCACATCCAACTGTAGCATACTGCATTCTGATCTGGTTGCTCACTGTAAATCTCCTGTTGAGTAGGTATTAACCCTGACTTTTAGTCCTATCAGCTCTATTTGTATTAACTATTACTGTAAAATTCCCTTTTTTTTTAATACAACTGGGAGGACTTACCTACCCAGGTCTAGTGCATGGGGAGGGTTTTCTCCTTGCCATCCTGAAAACAAGCCAGTGTAGGTTTTGTACCAGTTAGCAGTCTACTTGCTTTCTCCTTCCTTGAAATTTCAAGCTTTATCTACTTCATAGTTCATTCAAAAGTCTAAAAGATAGTCATTGCAGATCCTACTTGGCAAAAACGTTAAGAACATTGTAGGGAAGTAATTAGACCTGTTTCAGGGATAAGTGGAAAGTTGCACACTCAGGTTGATGGAAGTGTGGCACGGGTTGATTCTGCTCACTAGTTGCAATGGAGGATAACACGCAGACTTGCTCAAGGTAATGCATTCTTGAAAGGCCACTGGGAGGAAATGGTGCCTTACCCAGGCACTAGTAAGTGGGAAGCCTGGAGACCAGTAGAGATGTAAAGGTTTGGTAGTGTGGATGCTTCTGAGGTCAGATCAAGTAGAAACAAGGGAAGCAATTGAAATTTGTCTTTCTTGATTGAACACATTTAGTAATTTAGCTTTCAGAAGCCTTTACTGCAGCTTTCAATGTGTGGTAGACTAGAATTCATTTTGAAATCCCGCTGTCAGAAAAGCACCTTTGAATTCTGACATTACTATGAAAGAGTGCATGCAGTATGGGTTATAAAAATGTTTGTCTTGTTGTGGAGAAAAAAGGGGACTATATGAGTTGAATATTCAGAATGTGATAAAGGGCAAAGGTGGGCAGTGAGCAGATGTGGCATGAGAGTGGGAGCAGAAGTTGCTACATCATTCATGGTATTTAGCATCAGCCAGACCGTGAGGAGGAGTTTCCTCCCAACTTTTTCTAATGGGAGATGAAAAATACACCCAAACCTCCCAGTTTCATATCCTACTTTTTTTTTTTTTAATGAAACAGAAAAGCAAACTATGCTCCCATAATTTCTAAGTGGGAGAAAGAAAATTTGAATGCATCTGCCCCCCACACCCACACCCCCAACTATATTTTGGAAAGATGCACCTATTCTCTTAGTCCTTTCAGATCAGCAGCACTAATGCTGAAGTAAATCCCACACTGATTATTATTGTTATTATTTGGGTTTTTTATTTGGTCCCTGATAAAAACCCCTTTCTTTCAATCACCTCTGAGGCTTGGCGTCAGATCTGCTCCTGGGCCCTTTCTGTATTGCCCGGGTTCCTTGCTTGCTGTCTTTTTCCTGCCTGCTCCATCTTGCATTCCAGGCAGTTCTGCCGAGCTGAACAGAAAGGGAAAGTAGTCTTCCCCTCTGTCTTCCTCTCCAGGAAGACCCAGACTGCAACTGACTCAGAATCAGGTAAACATTACATTATACATTCTTCTCTCTGCCTTTAACTGGTGCAGCTCTTTTAACAGAACATACAGCAGTTACACAGTAAACTAAAAGAGGTTAAGTACTTCTGCTATTTGTTGTCTATGCTCTTGATCCATTCATTTCGTGATATTCAGGGGTGTTTGTGCATATACAGCTCCATGTAAGGAGGTTGAAAAAGTTACGTAGGAAGAAGGTGGGAGTGTTTGCTTTTCAAGGTGCTGCAGGTAAGTGGCATGAAGTAGGCTGTAGCAGTGCCCTAGGAGAAGCATAATAGCACTGTTGTTTGTTTTAAGGCATTGCAAGTGTGCCTGGTAAGTTCTTTGTATGGTCTGAGGATATTATGATGTCTGCTTCCCAGTTCCTTGCTAGAAGAGGAGCCTGTTGCAGTCTTGGGGTAGCTATCTTTCTGGTGCTTTCGTGAGGCAAGGAGTGCCTGAGGAGAGACAGTCACCTGCCTGAAGTCAGAGAGCAAGGAGCTGCATTCTGGTGTTCCAAACCTCCTCCTAACACCCAGGGCAAAAGAAAATTATCTCTCAGACAGCCTGAGTTCGTTTGCTGGCTTGAGCTGTGATTTGGGTAATTACAGGAGAAGTAATCTAATCTCTTCTTGCTTTATTTTGCATTAGGTGAAATCCCAGACGGAGATGAGGAAGACTCCGGTGTCCGAAGCCAGGAAAACACCTGTAACTCAGACTCCAAGTCAGGCCAGCAGTTCCCAGTTCATCCCCATTCATCACCCAGGAGCCTTCCCCCCGCTTCCTAGCCGGCCAGGTAATTTGTGGTCTTCTTTCAAAGTGTAATTTTACTGTTGACTGGGAAGAAAAACCTGTATTATTAGTAGTTAAAACCTCTGAAGGTAGCAGCTGCTTTGATGAACAAGCATTCTCATGTTAAGAGTCTTACGGTCTAGTAAAGAAGTGGCGTAGCAGAACTGGAACAAAATGTTTCTGAATCAAGACCTGTCATGAAATCTGCCACCTTCCTTCTTGTTTAGTGGGTACAAGATCAAGGCACTTTGCAGGTTATTTCTGTAGTTAGTCAAGACATGACAAAGTCTTCTGCGAGCTCAGGAGAACGTGTTCTCTCTGCATAGGACTATTATAAAAGATCAGTCACACTGCTTTCTTCTTTGTAGCTCAGTTTCTTTTGTAGTGATGCTCGTGTTTCAAGCTGTTACTTGTGCAGTGTCATTTGCTGTTGGTGCTGTGCAGCATGCTCTCGTTTTGTTGTGAGTGTTCCTGCCTTGCTGTCCATCTTTGCTCACAAAATAGCTGGGAGCCATATCCTTCCCTCAGCTATTCTGTGTAGTTGCTAAATAAGACAGAAGGACCTCCCTTTTTCTACAGTCATTGCAAAATCTGTCTTGTCCTAGAAAGAATTAAAGCTTCCTTCCAAACCTGGCTTTTTAGGGTGAGCTAAAGGGAAGAAATTGATCTTGTGGGTATGAGGATTGCTTTGCTTACCATCTGTCTCCTTATCTAAATTAATCCTGAGACTAGTTATCCTGTGGGAGGAGGCAGGGAACTTATTGATTGCTTTTGTGTCTCAAAATGTGTGTTTGAGGGAGTAGGAGCTTCGAAGGTTATGACACATCAAAAACCCCACGATGGTGAGTGGGAAAGGTAGTGGAGGGAAACAAAAGCAGGGAGATAAAGGTGTGGGGAGGGGAATCCTGCAGTTTTCCCAGATACTGTTGTGACACTGTTATCAGTGCCTGGAGCACTGGAAGTCAACTTGAAAACTGTGATTGTAGCTGTGTCCTTACAAAGGCAAAAAGGACGTTATGCTGCATGAAGGGCAAACTTCTTGTTACATTCCTTGTACTCATAGTGTAAATATGCAAAATAAACAAATTGGCAGCAATGTCTTCTTGAGGAAAGCTGTCTGCTGTGACAAACTGCAATGAATGGCATATTCTTTTTTCTTGCAGGGTTTCCACCTCCAACCTATGTTGTCCCTCCTCCTGTGGCTTTCTCCATGAGCACAGGGTATACCTTCCCGGGTGGTGTTTCTGTCCCAGGAACCTTCCTCCAGCCCACGGCTCACTCGCCTGCAGGAAACCAGGTGCAAGGTGGGAAACAGTCCCACATTCCTTACAGCCAGCAGCGGCCCTCAGGACCGGGGCCTATGACCCAGGGACCTCAGCAGACACCACCTCCCTCTCAGCAACCCCTCTCATCTTTACCAGCTCAGGCAACAGCACAGTCTGCAAGCCAGTTACAGGTCCAAGCTCTGGCCCAGCAACAGCAGCAGCAGTCCCCAACAAAAGCTGTTCAGGGCCTGGGGAAGAGCCCGCCGCACCACTCTGGGTTCCAGCAGGTAAGCCTGACTGAAGCAATGTGCTAAACTCCATTTTAAAGAATGGCAACGTTTGAGACTTACATTTGTAGAATCGTTAAGGTTGGAAAAGACCTCTAAGATCATCTAGTCCAACTGTCAGCCCATCATCACTGTGCCTGCCAAACCGTGTCCCTCAGTGCCATGTACACACTTTCTCTTAAACAGGGGCAGTGACTCCACCACTTCCGGGGCCAGCCTGTTCCAATAACTCACCACTCCTGAGATTTTTTCCTAATATCCAGTCTGATTCTTCACTGGCACAACTCTTGGCCATTAACTCTTGTTCTATTGCTGTTACCTGGGAGAAGAGGCTGACTCCCACCTCACCACAGCTTCCTTTCAGACAGCAAGGGAGAGAGGTAGGGTACCCCTGAGCAGCTGTTCTCCAGATTGACCCGTCCCAACTCCCCGTAAGACTCTCATTCCAGACCCTTCACCAGCTTCATTTCCCTTCTCTGGACATGCTCCAGGTCCTTCATGTCTTTCCGTTAGTGAGGGGTACAAAACTGAACACAGTTCTAGAGGTGTGTCCCCCCCAGGGCTGAATAGAGGGGACGGTCAGCTCCCAGGTCCTACTGACTGTGCTGTTTCTGGTATAAGCCAGGATGCCTGGGCACACTGCTGGCTTGTGTTCTGTCAGCTGTCAGTTAACACCCCCAGATCCTTTCCCTCCGTGCAGCTTGCCAGCCACTCTGCCCCAAGCCCGTAACAATGCATGGGACTGTTGTGACCAACATGCAGGATCCAGCACTTGGTCTTGTTAAAGCTTACACAGTTGGCCTCAGACCCTTGATTCAGCCTGTCCAGATCCCTCTGAAGGACCTTCCTGCTCGCAGGAGGATTGACACTTCTTCCCAACTTGGTATCATCTGCAAACTTATTGAGAGTGCACTCAATCCTCTCGTCTAGATCATCAGGGCTGGCTCCAGTACTGACCCCTGAGGAGTGCCACTGGTGACTGGATTACCTTTCAAAAGCTGTTGTTGAGAATCTTTGGAATTTTGATGTGTAAACTTCTGGGAGAATTTGATAAACATCTGAAGTTTAGTGGTCATGAACTTAGGATTTCTGTAGTTAAGAGGGAAGTTATGCACTGGGATGGGTAGGTGGTAATCTGCTTTGTCTGTTTCTGTTTATGGACAAGGTATGAAGGTGATGTTTCTGAGATGCTTCTCTTAGGCCTCTGTAGATATGTCTCATAGAAGTGTGAGGATGGAGTCTGAACCTTATTTCTTTTTGTTGGGCTCAGTTCCCTCACAGTGCCATGCTTACATGCTTGACAAAAACTGCTTTCTGCCCCATCTGACCTTAAAGGCAAGACCCTACCATTCTGGACAACAGTTCAGTACCTTAACAAAGGTGCTGGTACATGCTGGATTCAAGTAAGGATTGTGCTTGCCTACTGGCATACAGCTTGTTGTTGAGCCTAATGTGCCTATCAGGTCTGAGTGTTGGTGAATAATGTAGCAAAGCAGAATGTCTGTGGTGTATCAACAATGGTTTGAATGAAGTTAGGCGTTCAGTTACTATTAATTGTTCCTACCTGCTGATGAAAGCATGTGTCTTTGCCTCAGTATCCACAGACAGACTCGTCAAAGCAGCTCTGGAACCTGCCTCAAGTCCAAGGTTCACTGGGGAAGATTATGCCTGTAAAGCAGTCCTATTACCTGCAGGCCCAGGATCCTTTGAAATTGTTTGAACAGTCATTACAGTCTCCTGTGATGCAACAGCAACCTCTGGAGAAAAAAATGAAGCCTTTCCCAATGGAGCCATATAACCAGAACCCCTCAGAAGTCAAGGTGCCAGAATACTACTGGGACTCTTCCTTTGGCATGGCTGACAATAGGGTGATGGCACAGCAGTCTAACATGGAGCGCAGGGGAAAAAGGCAAGGAGTCTTCCGTCCAGAGCAGGATGCTGTCTCCAGGATGACCTTTGAGGTAAAGATCTGTGTTACAAGCCAAAAACAGTGAGGTTCTGATATTGCTGACAGCTCAGGCAGGAATGCTGTGTTTGGGAGTGCCCCCTAACCCCAGGTGGATAACTGAGGGTGTTTACTAGGGAGCTGGATGTTGGGAAACAGGATCCTGGCAAATAGAACTGCGTTTGTCACTTCAGTGGGCTGTGTTGTGGGATCAAACTCTTGAAGATTTGATTCGAGTAGGTGTAAGTTCTGCTCCATGTAGATATAAATGCTGATATCTGCGCTGTGTCTGCCAGGTCAAGGAACGTGGCAGCTGACAGGGGAAATTCTTGTCTGGCAACTGATGAAAACCATCCAAATAATTGCAATTGAGTTATTACCCTTTAAATAAACTCTTGCCACCCACAGAGTACCTTCAGTGTGTTTGGCTACTGCAGCCTCAGCCCGGGCTACAAGTCAAGGGTGGTAGGAGCAGCCCCATTGTGTGATTTATTTATTCTTTTTTTTTCCTGTTTGCTCTTTCTTTTTCCCCTCAGCAAATCCCACCGTGCAGCAAGAGGGCTGAGCAGCTCCCTTCCTTAGCTCTTGGTTGCACTGATGGAGTGCTTTGCTTCTGTCTGTACAGTGGTGCTTCATGCTGCAGTTTATAAAAAGCCTGCAATCTTTGTTATTAACGGTCTCGGGTTGTGTGGAAGTGCTTCTGATGATGTTTATAAGGAAACTTAAACAGAGGCCTTTTTAAACCTCTGGTCAGATATGCCTCTGTAAATGCACTCAATTTTCAAGAGATCAGCTGGGATCGCTTAGCTTATCCTTCGGGGAGAAAAGCCAGACAATATCCAGGAGACTGCCTCTACCCTGATGTCAGGCTGCAGCTTTTAGATGGAGAGTGGGTCAAAGCCTTGTTCTCATCCCTAAAAGGAAAGCATCGCCTTGGTGCAAGCACACTGCAGTACTGGCAGACACTGTGCCCACCGTGCTTGTTTTAAGCATCCCTCCCAAATATTGGGATGCCAAATTTTGCTTGCACTTAGCAGGGTTTTTTGCCTGGTCCAGGCAGCTGTGCCACGGTGTAGTAGCCATTAGCAGAGAGGTGAGTCTTAATGAGATTTCAGTTCCACAAACAGAGGGAGGAAGATGCAAATGTAACTGTAGTTGAAACCTAAATTACTCACAGCTCTGGAAGAATAATTAAAGATTTTATCAGGGGAAAAAGTCGTGTTCATTGTCCTCTGATGTGAAAACAGATTCAGTATTTGTCAGTAACGCAATGGGAAGCACGTGCTGTGTTAATTAGAAGTAGCTGCCCGCCACTTTGGCTGTACCACTTACTTCACAGGCAGGTGCAGTGCTCTTCCTGGCACACATTAGGCTGTTTTTTTTCTGCTCAGCGTTTTCTCTGTGCACTCCACACCCCTCTGTTGCACTCTTCTCATCTTGCCCTTCTGCATGCTGCCTTCTGCACTCCTCACAAGTCTGCCTCCCCCTCCGCTCTCTCGTCCTGCTTTGCTTTAGCCTCTCTCAGCTCTTGCTCTTCCCTGTTCTGCCTTCTGTTGTCTCACTGTGCTCATTTCTGTCACTAGGACCCCAAGAGCTCCCCTTTGCTTCCTCCGGACCTGTTAAAGAGTCTGGCTGCCTTGGAGGAGGAGGAAGAGCTGATTTTCTCTAATCCTCCTGATCTTTACCCAGCTCTGCTGGGGCCTCTCGCCTCTCTTCCTGGACGAAGCCTCTTTGTATGTATTTGACTTAATACTGCTGCTTCTCTAACTGGCATCTCTTTCTTCTGTGAAGTTATAAGGAACGGGAAGTTACTTTCTCCTCCCCATTCCTCCTCTCTACCTCCCCTCCTCACCATTGAGCCAGTCCTCGTGCAAGAGAGCTCAGACCAAGGCCCCAGGCTCTGGATTTTGAGGTGACTTAGCACCCAGTACAGCTCTTGGTCCATGTCCAGAGTGAAGTCAGTGTAACTGGGATTTTTTTTGCAAGCACAGTTGACAGGAAAGGCATTGATGTGTTATTTAACGTGCCTGTTGTTTGGGCTTGGTAATAAGGATGAGGGTGTGTACGATGGAAGTTGTTAGTACAAGTGTGTCTTTTGTTGTAACTGCATGTCAGAATTGCGTAAAGGCAGAGGGAAGCCACGCTATTAAATGCAGAAGAGACTGTAAAAGAGCCAGATGGTTGTAGAACTGCAAGCAACTGGCTAAATAATCAGTAACTGCTATAGCAATACAGTGAGTTTTGACAGACAGAGATTACTGGACGTGTGTGTATTCCCAGTTTGCCAGCTAGAGGGCCTTTGAGCTGCTGAATTTTTACATTACCTCTGAAAATGTGGTACGCCTTTCTTGTATAGCTAGGAGCAAACTCAATAAACACGTAGTTTGGATTTGTTGCAGTAATAATGAGAGATTTTTTTTTTGTGGCTTGACTGGAAATCTCTGCTTAATAACTCAATTCCTCAGATTTTTTACATGCCATCTCAAAGAGCCAGGAGCAAAGCAGACACCCATTGCTGTCGCCTTAGATTTGCTAAGAAACTAATAGCTGCTTCTTCAACAGCTTCCTTTGGAGCTCTTACAGTTGCAGTCTGCTGCTGGAAGGAAACACTTCTCTGTGCAAGCTGTGTGCATATGCAGAGTGCGAATTTTGTCTGCCTTTTAAAACGTGTTCTCAAAGTAATGAGTTGTCACTTTGAAAACCTAACAAGCTAGGAGCTGCTTGCCAAGGAAACGAGGCTGTGTGTCTCAGGCTTACAGGGTGGAAGCAAAGGCATTGCAGATACTAAGGTGATAGTAGAGAGGGAAACCAGTAGTTTTTTGATACTGGAATAATAAACTTTTAAAAATCTGATATGCCAAGGTGGTTTGAGTGCAAGAAGAGAGTTCATTTAGAATGAGAAAACACGTGGTTTTAATTGGGATTCCACTAATCCTTTGACTTCAGCGATCCCGTTCCTACATTCAGCGATGTTCGTTGTCTGCCAGCCAAGCTTCAGAATTTTGCTGTGATGTGTGACTCGGTGATAGCTGATCCCAGCTCTCCCCCCAGATAGGCTTGTTTCGTGTCTGTTTTTCGTTACTTCATCGTAATAAGAGCTGAAGAAGGAAGCTGAAAAATATTAGGCTGCAGATAACAGCTGTTTGGGACGGGGTGTAGGTGATGGAGTGGGTCATGGAAAAAGGCCACGATATCTTAACGTGGAACCTGGGGGAGTTTTGGAACTTCTGTTGTAAATGTTGGGGCTTTTTGTCTTTAGTCACTTCTAGTTAAAGATGAGGGAGTGCTAGGTGAGGCTTGCACTGTGTAACAAGATTAAATTCACAGCTAATCTTGCTGTCTAAGAGTCTATACAGGAATATTCCAAACTGAAAAATACTGTCAGTGAATAGCAACACAAGGATCTCATCAGGTGTGGGTGAGTTCTCATGTCACTGGAAAGGTCTCATAGGTTTGGTAGCTTCGGTAGGAACATCCCCTGTGTCATACCAAAGGCACTTACAGTTTTAAAAGCTGTTCTGTTACTGGGGTTAGCCCAAGACTCTCAGCTGTCCTGGTTGATTTTAGGTACTAGTTGTGGTTAGTAAGGAAACTTGTGATCTTCTGCATTTGTTTGTTTGGTCTCCCCTGTCCTCCAGGGTTGAAATACAAGAGACCTTAGACATGACTTCCTGCTCGCTTTGCTGAACACTAACTGCTCTTCTTCCATTTTTGGTTTTTGAAGAAGTCTCTGTTGGAAAAACCGTCAGAGTTGATGTCGCAGTCGTCATCTTTCCTGTCCCTCAGTGGCTTTTCTCTTAACCAGGTACGTGATGACCAAAGTTGGAAGCCTTTATGCTGTTCAAACTCACCCTTCAAGCTAGTTAATGTAGACACGTCCTTTGGTTCAAACTAACGGCAAACACAAAGGAGACCCACGTGCCTAATTTTAGTCTGCATGAGCAAGATTATCTTTGCCTCCTACTGGTTTTGAAAATCAGTTGTCTTCTGAAATTCATCCTAGCTGTAGTTTTTGTTTTGTGCCTGGAGTGCCCCTTCTCTTCCAAGGAACTGAGCAGGGTCTTTTGAGTGGAAACGTAAAGTATTTATGAAAGCATTGCAGTTCAACAGAAGAAATTGGTTCTGATTCAGAATATGATGGACTTTGCTAAATAAAACGTTCAAAGAAGATTCTGAGGAATGAGGAAAGTGTTAGAGTTTTGTTCTATAATTGCTTCATTTGTGCAGTCAGTTCCTCAAATTAATCCTGCACTCAAGCTCTGGCTTTTTTATTTCTTTGCTTGCAGGAAAGATATCCAAATAACAGCATGTTCAATGAGGTATATGGGAAAAATCTGAATGCCAGCACAAAAACAGAGGTCACCCCTTCAGTTGCCCATCAGGAGACTTCACTATATTCTCTCTTTGAAGGGACCCCGTGGTCTCCATCCCTTCCAGCCAGCTCAGGTAATCCTGGTGTGATTGTCTCTTGTGACTTCAAGAGGATTTGTGTTAATTCCGACCCCGCTGCAAGTTAACTGTAACTAAAAAGTAAAAAGTCTGTTTTACAAGGTCTGAATGTTTCTGTTTGTCTTTATGTATCCTCTGAAATACGTTGAGATTCTGACTTTAAGATAGTGCAAGAACATAGATTTTAGTTGAAGGAGTTAAGCAGGATAAAAGTTGCAGGAAGTGTTAAACCTACATCCCTTCATCTTTGATTCCTGACAAGTCCTGCCTTAAATAACTTTTACAATGTATATGCTTTTAGTGCCCTTTCCTTGGAAAGAGCAGGAAGAATGAGGTTTCATAATACTGATATCTGAAAGAGGAACTATTATTACATAGAGTGAGAGTAAAATATGGCAGGGTTTTATTTTTTTTTTCTTTTTTAAGCAGCTTACAAAGCAAACCAGCTTTTTCTTTACAATTTTCTGAAGGGCATAACATGCATTACCATTGTTGTGACTTTACCCTCACTAAAAATCTGTGAGAGTGTGAGAGGGAGGAAGGAGTTAGCTGAACCTAACAAATGAGAAGATTTATATAGCTTGTCCCCTGCAGTTGTTGCTTGGTCAAACTGAAACTTTTGCAACCAACCAGAAGCAGCACTTGTAGATGAAATGGAAGGAGCTGCAAAGGGCTTTTATTCTTCTAGTAGGGCGTACGGCACGGCATGGTTTCAGCTTTCACTTCAGCTCCTCATTTGAGGCCACCCTGCTCTGCTGTGTTCTCTTTAGGCATCACTCTCCCCTGCCTGCAAACACTCCCATGCCAGTCTCCTTTTGCTCAGTAATCAGTTCTGCTCTGAAATACTTTCAGACTCATATAAATGTAAAACTTTCAAATTTGAGTAACTTGCGAACTCCTTGAAATCCAAAGTTGGTTTGTGTTGGCTTGTGAATCTTGGAGATCGTAGAATCCTAGAATCACAAGGTTGGAAAGGACCTACAAGATCATCCAGTCCAGCTGTCTGCCCATTCCCATTGCCACCACAAGCTGCTAAACCATATCTCGAAGCTCCTCATAGTGTTCAGGACACTGCCAGGGACAGCGACTCCACCACCCCCCTGTGCAGCCCATCCCAGTGCCTGACCACTCTCTGAGAGGAAGAAGTTTTTCCTTATGTCCAATCTCAACCTCCTCTGGTACAACTTGTGGCCAATCCCCTCCTCATCACAGCCTCCCTTCAGGAAGTTGTAGAGTGCAATGAGCTCCTGCTGCCACACTATTCCTGCTGCAGGCCACGATGCTGTTGGCCCTCTTGGCCACCTAGGCACACTGTCAGCTCATGTTCAGCCGAGCATCAACCAACACCTGCAGGTCCCTTTCCTCTTCGCAGTCATCCATCCATTCAGAGGTAGGATTTTTGGTTTTGGTTTGAGAAGAGGTATTCAAGAAACTCGGGGCACACTTACTGTGGTTAGCCAACCGCTTTTGAGGTTTTCTGCATTAAACAGTCATTCTGGTTTTTTATATGCACAGCCGTTTCCAGTTAGAATTTAGGGATTTGCATCGTGTAATGGAGGGAACAAAAACAGACCTTCAGTACTGGAAAAAACTGTGTGATGGCAGAATTGGCAGCAGCACTAAGAAATTCCAAATGAGGAGGCTCCTTGTCTTCACCTTTTTCCTCTTGCCTTCTAACTGCTAGATCACTCGACACCAGCCAGCCAGTCTCCTCACTCCTCCAACCCCAGCAGCTTGCCAAGCTCCCCTCCAACACATAATCACAATTCTGTTCCCTTCTCCAACTTCGGACCTATTGGGACTCCGGACAACAGAGACAGAAGAATCGCAGACCGCTGGAAAACAGATAAGCCAGGCAAGTGCTGCGTCCCAGGCCTGGGAGAAGCCAGCCGTTGCCATTTGTTTTGCAGTGGTTTTGCCAGATTCCTTTGAATTTGTCTCTTTTTCCCCGTTTCAGCAATGGGAGGGTTTGGTCTGGACTACCTCCCGGCCACGTCGTCATCCTCGGAGAGCAGCTGGCACCAGTCCAGTGCTCCCAGTGGCACCTGGGCAGCCCAGGGCCCCGCCATGGAGGACTCCTCAGCTGTGCTCATGGAGAGCCTGAAGGTATATTGAGCTGAAGCTGTGCTCGGGCGTGGGTGCTTGCCTGCAGAACAGCTGTGGTGTTACGGGATTCAGGCAGCGCGTGCTGCCGCCGAGTTCAGTGTCTGAGTGAGACCTTGAAGGTTTTTTTCCTGCAGATTCATGGGCAATGTGGGAGGTGCGACCAGTGCTAGGAGGTGTCACAGTTTCTCAGTTCCTGCTGCTCTAGAATGTTTTGTGGAACAGGAACAGGCTGGCAGAACTGGAAGAAATAATGTTTGCTTTGGCTAGTCTAAAATTAGTAATTGTTAGAGCAGGATGGTTTTTTACATTCACGAGGGTTCTGGAGGGATGGGTAATCTTCAAGGGCAGCCTCTCTTCAGAAGGCCTCTCTTTTGAAGTCCGGGTAACTCTCACGACAGAACAGGTATGAGTTACAAGGGGAAGAGAGAATGCAGAACAGTTTCCACTTTCTCAGTGAAGGGCTGCCTGAAACCAGGAGGTGCTAGCGTTGACTGTTTGTTTTTAGTCCATCTGGTCCAGTTCCATGATGCACCCTGGACCCTCAG
The DNA here is from genome assembly GCF_038088225.1 of Cyrtonyx montezumae. NCBI lineage: Eukaryota > Metazoa > Chordata > Aves > Galliformes > Odontophoridae > Cyrtonyx > Cyrtonyx montezumae. The sequence goes on from NW_027071825.1 coordinate 25,780,146, forward strand.
CCCTGGAGCAGCTGTTAATGCAGCAGAAGCAGAAGCAGCAACGTGGACAAGGCGCCATGAACCCGCCGCATTGAGAACGAGGTGGCAACCCTTGCAAACCAAGGCTCCATAAACCATGGCATGTTGGGTTTGCAGGACTGGCCCACGCAGTCCTGTGCAGGTGGCAGCCCTCTCTTCTGTTCCTTGCTGTCAGGAGGGCGTAAGTGCTCCACCGACCCACTGAGTGTGCACAAAACGTCTGCAGTGCAAGAAAACAACATCAGGAACTCTCCCAATCCCTGGGCCCTCTGGAGGGAGAGAGGAACTGCTGTTTGTCTCACTCAGTAACCCGATATCACCGCCTCTCACCTTCTCCATCGTGCATGTCCCCAGCCACATGGGAAGCAAAAGCTGAGAACGAAGGGCAGATGGGAGAAGCTAATGAGAACTTCTCGATCCTTTTCCTCTCTTTGGGGATATGAAATAGGAATCCATTAATGATTGCTTTGCTGACTGAGAATGTAGTTGAAATTACTCCTAAACATCTTTATTACTATCTCAGTAGTAAGATCACACTGAATTCTTCCGTACACAGATGTGCTTCGTAGTCAGTGTGTAGCAGTGAAAGCCCCAGCTGCTGCTCCAGTCAGAGGTGGTTGGTGGCAAGGTGGGGCTCCATCTCCTGTGCTAACCAAGGAGTTTCGTGAAGGAGAGTCTGGCACTTGACACCACTTCACCTTTCACTCAGAGGCTTTGGCCAGCCCGTGGGTGGGTTAGAGACTCCAGCATGAAAATGCCCTCCTCTCAGCAGGTGTTTGAGCTATAATGGTTTGACACGGGGCATCGCAGCAGTCTGCTGGACAAGCAAGTTAACTGCTAAGGGGTTTTAAATTAATGTTTGATTCCTGTACATTTTACTGTAGCAAAGTGGCAAGCCCCGCAAAGGGCAGGCTACTCTGTGCATTCACAGCCTGACTCATTTTAGTAGGTAGGTAGAAAGCTTTCAGTGTTTTTCGTTTTTTCTTTCTCTCCCCATCCCTCCATCTTTGCTGGACGCTCGTAGTTCTATTGCCGCCGTGCAACGCCTCGCAGAGAGCGAGCAGGAGTCCAGCAGGACTGGGTAAAGACGACAGTCAGCCTGGACAGTGTGGAGGGTACCAACCCCACAGGCGTACACCAGCTCTGCAGAAACCTGTCCCCCGCCCTCCCAGCAGCAGCCCTCAACTTTCAGTTCTAGAAGGAGATCTGAGGTGCCACGGACACACGTGTGTAACCCGCACACGGAAGAAGCATAGTGCTGTTCGCATATGAAAAGGTGCAGAAGGGAAAAGAAAATGTTTTATTTGCTATTTATTAGGGGGAAGGAAGACTGGAAACGTCATTAAAGGAAAAAGGACAGCATTTTGTTTTTTTTTTTTTTGTTAGGTTTCCCAGGGAAGTTACGGAAACGATCTCAATGTCCGTTCGCTGTGTTTAGCAGTAGGGGTTTGTGTGATGATTCAGGATCTCTGGGCTGTAAGTCAGCTGCAAAGCAAAGCACACGCAGGAGCCTCAGTGACACTGGAGCCTGGGCAGCCCCAAAGAATCCAAAAAAGGGAAAACTGAGGCCCAGTAGCCTTCTGAGGGTGTGAGCAGCTCCCCCGCGTTCTCCACCTTAGCAACATCACTGTTCTCTGTTGCATTCTGAAGATGCGTTTCCTTTCAAAAAGCCCAAGGAGTGAAGTTTCCACCCAGTGCTAATATTGACTAAGCCCCCCGTTCCTCTCCAGCCCCCCTCAGTTTGTGTATTGAGCCGCGTGCCCCGGCAGCTGCCACATTCCGCTGTTTGAAGCGCCGCTGACTCTTGCACCCTCGGCGAGCTCACCAGGTTCACCACCTCAGCCTGGCAGTGCCAGGTCCCAGCGCACCGCTCCACTTGTGCATGAGAACCCGGTGTCAGGAACACGGCCAGCCCCCAGCTGGGACTCCCCTCCCGAGGGAAGGGACCCCAGCAGAAACTGGTTTGTGTCGTAAGCTTTTTTTGTGTTTTTTGTCTGTCTGTGCAAGAACTGCAGCTGCTGAAATCAGCTTTGCCTTTAATTAAACCATGTTCTCTCCATCCAGGTCTGTGTGTTACGTTTATTTCCCATGTCACTCAGCTGCAGGCTTTGAACTTTGAAAAATGTGTTGTTTTTTTTTTCTGGAAAATTTGGAAGAAGGTTCAAAGATTAATTTTATTTTATTTTATTTTTTTCCTGTTTGAAAGAAAACTCAATAAATTGCAGAGGTGCTGGCTCGGGCTCAGCACAGATAACTGGATCGTGGTTTTGTGCTGCCGGCGTGCGATGCGTGTAATGTTTTAATTGCAGCAGTTGGATTCTTAATTTCTCTCAGTGGCCATGTCTCCTTACGCTGTTCTGAAATCAGATTTCGGGGTCTTTAGTGTTACAGCCTTGAACGAAAGCGGAGGGGAAGATGCCTATCTTCCCATTGCATTGCCCTTCCAACCAGTCTTCGTTCACTGCAAGATAAAATTGACTCCGTTTTTGTCACCCTAGGGATGTGCAGGAGCACAGTTACCTTCTTGTGCTGCAGGCAGGCCTGACACCACTTTAAGATCATCTGCAGGTCAAGAGCCATGGGAAAGCTTGGTAGAGAGGTGACTGGAGACGGGGAGGAAGAGTGCAGAGGAGAGGTAGACAGCAAAGTTTGTAAGGTAAGAAAATACGTTCTTGTGTAGGGTGGGAAGAGTAGATAAATACAGACACCAAGGGTGTTGTTTTTTAAGGTGTAACAGCCCAGTCTGTGAAAAGATTAAATGTTGTGCCTGGAAACACTGTAGGTTTTCATGTTTTACATTAAGCAACTATAGGAAACAGAACAGGGAAGGAAGTTCTGCTGAGAAACCATGTGGTTTGTGTAGGCAAAGGCACTGATGAGTAGAAAAGACTTTGTGTTGCTGCCTTTCCTCAGCATCTGGCTGCTTTCACACTAACACCTGCAGTAGTCTGCAGCTCGTGCAGGGATGGCAGAGGTGGTAGAGGATGCTTCCAAGGTTGTGTTTGAATGCACTGATCAGTATGCTTGAAGACAGCTCAAGTGAAACTGTGTCTCCAGGCGTTAGGGCAGCAGGCTGTGTGTCCTTTCCCTTGGCTTCCACCTGTCCCTGCAGCCTTGTTTTCTGACTGCTCCAAAGACTCTGCACTCGATGCAAACTTTCTCAGCCCGTTTTCCACCTGAAGGTGGCAGACTGTGCTGTGCAGGAGCAGCATCCTATCGGTGCAGGCTGCTGCAGGTGCCTGGCACCTCAGAGCCGGGCCCATGCTCTCCCTCCCATCTCCCACCATGATAGGAGCACAGTTACCTTTGGATAAAACAAATATCACATCTCCTGCCTGAAACTCCAGGTCTTCAGGCTGGGTGGCCTCGTAACCGTACTGTGCTACCACTTGGGTTGGTCCCATCTCTGCTGTTGCCTTCTGCAGCTCCTCTGGTTTGCTGCCAGGTAAAAATCCCTCTCCCTAGGGCAGGAGAGAAGCTGGTAAAGTCACCCCGTGGTTTTTCCTTCTCTATACCAGAATGTGGCAGATAAGCTCTGCTTAGGCCTCTTGCCAGCACCAGCAGAAGAGCTGGTCACTGCTGCTGACACTGACCTCTGTGCCATCACACCACACTGTCAGGCACCTGTCCTTGCTGTGGTTCCAAGCTGCCTCCAGGTTCTGCGTGCTCAGGGTCACCAGCTCTCCACTTGCTGCAGACTTGAACCTGGGCACCAGAGGACACAGGTAAGGGGACAGCCACGACAGCTTGGCTCCTGCAGCAGGCAGTGCTCACCTCAGCATTGTGTGCTCAGGCTGCATCTCCAGCTTGTCACAAACCAGGCCCAGGAGCTCTTTGTAGGACAGGTCTGGCATGACTTGCATGGCAACTGTGTATTTGTAATGCACCTTGAGAATGTAGGGCTTGGGGACGGCTGGTTCTGTTTCCTGCAGGTGGGGAATCGGGGTGTCAGGCTTCTCCCCACTCTCACAGCATGGGGAAGCTTGCTATGGGCTGGGAAAGGAACTGGGGCATAAGACTGCTGTCATCTGGATGACAGCTGAGCTCAAGGAACAGTCTTGCTTAGTGCTGGCAGTCTGTACTTCCGGAGCAGGCCACATTGTTGCACTTGTGGCTGGTTGCCTGCCCTGGGTTTGGCCCGGGAGTGAGTGCAGTAGTGCACTGGGCACCTAGTAACCACGGTGTGGCTTCCCAGCGACTGTGCTCAAGGTGTACCCCCTCTCCTCTGCACTTGTTCTCAGTTGGGATTGCTGCTTCTCCTGGGCCCTCTGCAGCACAGGGTCTTACCTTAGCAGCTTCTATCTGCTGCGCTGGCATCACAGGAATGAAGTCTGAGGAGGAAGGAAAAGGTGTCAGCAAGTGGAATGGTGTAAGCATTACTGCTCTGGGCATAAGAGTGTTTCCAGATCCTCTCAGCCCTTCTGTTCAACCCCCATTGACATCTGCAGCAGCACCCCCAGCCCTGGAGCCAGTTGTTGCCCAAACAGATCAGCATCAGCTGCGGTGAGGTTCTTCCATGGGATTCCTCAGTAACCACTGAGAAAAAGGTCAGGGCTGTACCTTGCCTGCCACGTTTCAGGTGTTCACTGTGCTCATTTTCACATTGTAGGCCCCATTCTGTGCTGGTGGGGATAGGAGCTTTAGGTGGGATGCCATCCCTCAGTGGGCTTCTTTGACGTACCAGGCACAAACAATGATGTATCTTGTGCTCTGTCACACAGCGGCTTCTGGCAGCCAGTAACCTCAACTACAGCTCTTTGCAGACAAAACAAGAGCCTTAGGCTGTGCTTTCAGCTGGCAATGCCCTGCTTTGGTTTGCGGCCCCTCCTGTCTGACCATGTGTCTCTTTCCTGAGCAGCCATAGCTCCCTAGAAGTGGCCCAGCACTAGGGTAATTCCAGGTGCCCTGCTTTATGGAGAAGCCTGTAGTGCACATTCTGCTCTGGGACTTATGCAAGCTGGGTCACTTCCCCTGTTGCTTTCCCCAGGCCCTTTTTCCCATTAGCTGTTGCCCTAATTAAGAGTAAAAAGGGAACCTCGAGCTGTTTTGTTCCATCCTCAGTGCTGCAGCTGCACACTGCCTCCTGCTTTAATGATCCCTCCCCCAAAAGAGGCAGAGATGGCCCCCAGACCTGGTTCTCCATAGGACACAGTACAGAAGTCCCACTGTCCCCCTGCCCCATACACTGACCTGGTGCTGGCCGCCGGGGCCTTGGAGCAGTGCTGCTGGGTGGTTCAGGGATCTCAGGCTCTGGAGGGGCCTCGTCCTGTGCCCGTGGGGAAAAGGACATGGCTGGCACTCAGCATCCCTAGGGAAGTGGGCACAGCACTAGAGTGCTGCTGCCCTGGGATCCTCCTCCTGCCATTCAAGGCAGGGGTCCTGGGGCTGAGCTCTGCCTACTGCCCGTTGATTTGGGGTGGAACAGGGCATTTCTGGCCTCTGAGAGCGAACCTAAACAGGAGCCGATGTCAGATGAGCATTTTTCTGGTTGTTTTCCTCAGATCTGTTTGGAATTTTGAACTGGGCAGGGTGAATTCACTACCCCTTCACCTCCCCAGTGTTACCACCTCCCTCCTCAGGGTCATCAGCATGGTGTCTGCATGGAGCTTGTGCTGAGATGGCCATAAGCTACAAGTCCCACAGCATTGTAAGGGAGAGAGATTTGCAGGCATGAATCCTTCTAGGGTAAGTGCTGGCTGATCTGTGTGGTTTCCTGGGCTCCTTACCTGGACATGCAGCTTGTGCTGGAGCTCCATGGGCTCAAGGAAGTTGCAGGGGACGATCCCTTTCTGCAGGGAAGAGACAAGGAAGGAGTGCTTGGTGGGAAGCAGCTTGCTGCTGTGGGAAGTGAGAGTATTGCTGGGACACGGGTTAGCTGCTGCACAACTGATGGGTTTTGCTGGCCTTAAGTCATACTACGAACATTCCTAGTGAATGGCCTTGGATCATCTCAAGATGATTACTTGATTGGTCAGGAGACTGAAGATAAAAGAATGATTTCTGTGTGGTACCCATGATGAGCAGCTTGGGTGACCCAGCTCTCTTAATTGCCTCAGGCACACATGGTCAGGCAAGAGAAGAGTAGGAGCACCAGGAGCAGGACACCAAGAGTTTGCCTCTACCAGCACGTAGTCATCTGCCCTCAGACTGGGTCAGAAACACCGTTATTGCACTGCCAATCCCCTGCAGAACCCCCTTGTGCCAGGCAGGCCCCCATACCTTCCCGTTGAACATCACTGTAGCCCAGTTGTCCTTCTCTTTCTTCAGAACAAAGACAATGTTTCCTGGCAAGACCTGCAGCTCCTCAGCTGTCTCGGGGATGAACTCATACAGGACGCGGTGTGGCTGCCCCTCGAGAGCCCTGGGAGTGGAAGCCAGCACCTTGTCAGGAGGGGAGGTGATAGATGGCACTGTTCTATCTCTGCTCAAACTCTGCTCCCTTGTTTCTCTCCTCCTTTCCCTCGTTGGTTCTGAACACTCAGCTGGATGGTGCTGGACAGGGCTGTGTGTGTGTTAGCGATGCTGCCAACGTTTCATCCAACCTACCTGAGGATTTCTGGTGTCTTGGGCCTGGGTGGAGGCCCAGAGGCCTGTGAACAACAAGACACAAGGAAAATGGTCATCATCTGGAGGATTTGGGTTGCTTTTCAGAAATATGCTGCAGCCCTTTCCTGTGCCCATTGTCTTCCCTGTGTGGGCCCCCCTTGTCACACTGATATCAGTTTGCTCTTCCAGTCAGCCCTGATGAATCTTACAGGGACAGTTCTGAGCTCCCTACCCAAAGCCACCACCCCACAGTGGGGTATGCGTGCTCATGACCTGGCTTCCCCATAATCTCAGCCCGGATGTGGGCTGTGGGGGTGGGCCCGCATGTGGGCCTGGGCTGTGACCTCTGGTGAAGAAGAAAGCAGCTGGGATGTGGGGCAGCTTCCTCCTCACCCTGGCCATGGCAGGAAGCTTGGGGTGGTGACGCTGCTCTTTGCTCATCGCTGTCATTCAGATGTCCCCACCCTCATGCGTGCCCAAAGCTCTGTGTCACCAGTGTCACCCAAATGTCCCCTTACCCCCAGGGCTCCCTGTGCCACATGGACTGCAGGGGTTGGTTCCTTACCTGAGGTTGGAGGGGAGCAAATCCTGAAAAACTGTCCTTTTCCACCACAGATGCCACCACCTGCAGCCAGAGGAAGACATGCTGTCACCTGGTGCTTCTCTTAGATCTCCCATCTCTGACACCCACTGTCCTCTGCTGTCATCCAAGTCGGCCGCCTTGGGTGCTCTGGGTTTGCTATCCATGGCAGCACTGGGGTGTCTGCTCTGCCTCCCAGGACCTTGAGGGTGCACCCTGGTGCTTGGACCTTGCACAGTAATGTGGGAGAAGCCCTGCTCAATTGTCTGAGCTGCTTCAGGCTGAGCAGGGGCACTACTGGAGTTTACTTGTGGATATCAGATTTTAAATAGTTTCTTCTTTTTTTCCCCCCTTATTCACCAAAATCTTGGCTCAGCTTGAAGCTCCAGTGGGACCTTCCCATCTCACCACTGAGTGACCATCCCTCACCTCTCGCTAAGGAAACTGAAAACAGGCCATGCTGAGCTGCACAGATAAAGGTACTTCCGTGAGCTTAACTCTCGTATTCCCACATAGTCCTGGTGCCTGCAACATCCCAAGGTGTGCACCAGCTTTGTGTCCCCATGCTGAGCAAGCACAGCTCGGTGCTTGGTGGCTGCAAGGCAGAGAGGGTGCTCAGCACCTCCCCTCAGCCTGCAGACGTGGCTTGCATTAATAAGATGCTCCTTTCTTACCATGGCTTTTCCCAGGTAGTCTTTCTTCTCCAGCTGAGCAACTTGCTTTTCATTTGGTCGGAACAGCTTCCCTGTGGGAACTGCCACTGGCTCATAGAGCTTCTGCTTCTGCAGCACCAAGAAATCATTAAGGTTGGAAAAGACTTGGAAGATCATCTAGTTGAACTGGCAAGCCACCACCACCATGCCCTCTAAATCATTGTGGTTTTCAGAAGTGAGAGCAGGGATGGTCTTGCAGCTACTGAAGTGAGGATCTCACTCTGTGAAGTCAAACCTTCACCCTGACAGTCCCCTCCAAGCCCTGATATGGCCAGTTGTAGCCTGGCCTTCCCCTCACAGTGCCTGAGAGCTATTCCCACTGATCCCCCATCTCAGTACAGCACCCACACCTCGTATGCCACCTGCAGTGTTCTGCTCAGCTACAGCTAGGAGGTGGTTCCCTGCTCCCAGGCCTCTCTCCTTCCAGTTGGACCTTCATGGGCAGGCGCTGTGCTGAGACCTGCTGCTCCTCACCAGGATGGCTTCCATCGCCCTGTCGATCTTGTTGTGCTGCGGCTCGCTCTTTGAACTCATTGCCAACGTCAGGTGCTCCTCAGCTTTCTTCCAGTCCTCCATGGTGGCATACACCAGCGCAATGTTGTAAAGGATCTACAGAGGGGTTAGGAGCAAGGAATGGTCTTTTAGAGGCACTAGACCCTTGCTGTGGGTGTTTTTTGGTACCCTAATGACATAGTTGGGTAATGCCTGCTCTCTATCCCCACCCTAATGTGCTTGATTTCTTTGCAAGGCATGAATCACAGAGCCCTCCAGGTTGGAAAAGACCTCTCAGATCACCACGCTCACTAACCACGTCCCTCAGTGCCATGTCTTCACGGTTCTGGAGCACCTCCAGGGATGGGAACTCCACCTCTTCCCCGGGCAGCCTCTGCCACTGCATCACCACTCTTTTGGAGGAGAAATGTTCCTAATGTCCAATGTGACCCTTCCCTGGCTATTCCCTCTCGCCCTATCGCTGTTAGCTGGGAGCAGAGGCCCCACCTCACCACAGCCTCCTTTCAGACAGTTGTAGAGAGTGATGAGGTCTCCGCTGAGCTCCTCTTCCACACTGACCCATCCCACTCCCTCAGTGCTCCCCATCACACTGTGCTCTAGACCCCAGCACAGCTCCGTGCCCTTCTCTGGACACGAAGAGTCCAATGAAAAACCATGGGCTGCATTCCCCCTGGATTTTGTTGAGCCAGTGACCAAAGCTGGAAGCCCGTTTGGTTTTTCTCACCTCGCAAGCGAAGAGTCTGTAGCGCAGCCCCAGGATCTTGTAGTCGATGAGCTGGTTGCCTCGCAGCTGGGCCAGTGCCTCCTTGAAATCCCTCAGGGCCATTTCGTGGCTGGGGAGCAGAGGACGGTGTGAGGCGTCTTGGGACCCTTCACCTCCGCTCAGCTGAAGGCTGACAGCCGAACAAGGGGCAAAAGCAAAGCCCCGAAGCCGCGCACTCACTTGTGTCTCTTGTAGAAGACAATTCCTCGCTGGAAGTAGGCCACGGCCAGGTGCTTGTCACAGCTGATGCTCTGCGTGAGCGCCTGCAGGGAGCGGGGCAGAAAGCAGCAAGAACAGGACGGCTGCACGGAGGACCGGGCAGCGTATCCCGGCAGCGCTGGGAGCAGAGCCTCACCTCCTCCGCCTCAGCCAGCTGCCCCAGGGTGAGGTGAGTGCAGCCGATATTGAAGCAGATTTTGGCCGGCGGGTTCTGGACCGCCGTGAAGGCCTTCAGGGCTGCCCCCCACTCCTTGCTGTCCGCTGCACACACCCCCTCTTGCCACAGCCGGATGGTCTCCACCAGCGACATGGCACGGTCCGCGATGGACGTGGTCCGGCTGCACGTCTGCCTCCCCGCAGCCTGCCTGGTGCCACACGGCCACCAGGAACACGGCCACCAGGAAGCGGCCTCGCTGGCGTCAGAGCGGCACAGCCCCGAGATGGGGAAGTGGAGCTGCCTCACGGCCACGCGCTTCCACCGCGTCACACCGTGTCCTCACACCCCTCCCCGCACTGAAACCCAACTGAAACCCCCAGCTGCCTGAAACAAGCGTGCTGTGCTCGCCTTTCAGTTTGCAGAGAGCCCACATCTGCGTCTCCAGGGACGGCTGTGTGCCCACGGCTGCGTGCTCCTGAGCTCTCTGCCTCCTCCTTTCAGTCAGCAGAAGAGGGGCCTGCCCTCAGCGCTCCCACCCCACAGCCTCACTTGCGTCCCTGAGCACACAGGCACAAAACGAACACGTCGCCGTAACTGTTCCTGAATACTTCGTGGCATACTGAGGGGAATCTGCAGAAGCAAAGCCATGACTTGGTAACAGACAGGTGGTCGCAGCTCGGAGCTCAGCACTGGGTTTGTGTGTGTGCACACAGGCACAGCCAACGTCCCACCCACAGGGCAAGCCCAGGGCTCTGCTGCAGGTACTGCTGGAACCACTGCCAACAGCTTCAGCTCCTGGAGATGCCAGGGAGGGAACGCAGCCCCAACCATGAGATCAGGACGTCCAGCCCCTGCTATGACTCTGTGACTGTTTTTTCTCCCTCAGAGAAGGCACATAGCATCAGTGGTTGGGAGAGACTCGCCCCACGGTGAAGACCTGAGCACAGGAAGGGTCAGCTCTAGCAAGCCACACATGGAACTTTTCCTGTTGTTTAAATGCCTTGAAACAATCTCAGGTGTTCTTGCAGGATGAAGTTCATATGCACTGCCATGACTTCATAGGAGGAACAGCTGCGAGGAAGCAAGCTTAGCAAGAAAAACAACAGACAGAAGTTCTAGGGCTTGCTTCTTAACTCTGGTCACTCCTTGCCTTCAGCTGCCTGCTGAATTCAAAACAAGTTAACTTCAAAGTATTTCAGACTCCAAGTAAATCTCCAGTGACAATTTATTTGTCCGGTCTTCATTATTACAAAACAAACAAAAAAAGCAGATATCAAAAAACAGCAAAGGTTTCACAAGTTCCCCAACCGTCCTACACAACGGAACTGTTGTACAATGGCAAATGGCAAAGTCGTGTGTCTCAGTCCTGGCCCTAACCTTCAGTGGTGAGCTGCGGTCTGGGATGCCCGGGGCTTTCTTAATTCCTTTTTGAAATGGTCCTCTTTTTATTTTGGAAGATCTGCCCGCTAGCTAATGCACAGCAATGCCAACTGGGTGGGAAAGGACGCACGGACAGGTGACCCAGAGAGCTGCTACGTTGTGCTTGAGAAAACGCCATCGCTTTCAAGTTGCTGAAAGGTGATCTGCTGTGTGAAAGCTCCCTTTTCCCCACCCGTGTTGGATCTTTAGTTCCCAGAATAAAAAGTTTCCTGGACTGGGCTCCAGTGTAAATGGACCCTTAAAACGCAGCATACAAAGCAGGATGGACAGCTCCACCCTCGCTGTGATCTGGTCAGGACACGGAGCAGGCCACGAGGTGTGAGCTTAAGGAAACACCTGGCTTACTGGAATGATCGCACTCAGAGGGAAGCTGCTCCCTTCTGCCCACTCACTGCCGTAAGCTCAGAGGTTGACCAAAGGAAACACTGATATTAGCAGCTGTCCCACTCCTCTGATGTTTATCTGCTGTCAGAACGCTGCTTGGCTAGCAAAAGGATTAAGACATTGCCCTATGTCCCCCAGCACTGGCTTGGAAAGTCAGGCTCAAATGTGCCGTAGTTATACACAAACACATCATCCTAAACATGCTGTGAATGTAGCTACACGTGTCACCGAAATGCTCGAGTACCAGACAGTCCTGTCAGAAACAAATCCGCACCTCCACCATTTTCCAGAGTTTAACACAAAGGGATCACGATATGCATTACTTGTCAGGTATGAAAGAAGCAGCGAGAAGGCAAGCTGAGAGACAGACACTGCCCACGGGGCAGCAATGGCATTTGGTTGGGCTTTGCACCAGCATTTCCCACGCCGCTGCTGGGGTTAAACCGTTTTCCTGGCAGTCAAAACACGGACGATAGACCCTACTCCACCAGCAGCCAGTGCCTGAGAAGAGAAACATGGCAGTGAGCAGTGAGTCAAGGCAGCTACACACACAGGGCTTTCCCACCACGTACAAGGGAGCATCTTCCAGCAGTTCACACCCAGCACACAACACTCAGCACCCAGGGTGGCAGGGAGGCGTGCTCACACTCATTTTAGGGACAGCAAGTTGACACGATGTCATTCCCCCCCATAACTAAGTTGCAAACTTGACTTCCGCTGAGGAAGGAAATACTATTTCCGTCTGTTTGAACCACTAGGTTGACAATTTTTCTATGCCCCAGTCTGACTAAAGGGATGGGATGCTGCTCAGAGAGACCTAGGCAGGCTGAGCACTGAGCCCAGAGAACCTCAGGAGGTTCTACAAATCCAAGTGCAAGATCTTGCACGTGGCTCGTGGCAACTCCCACTGTCAGTACAGGTTGGGGGATAAAGGGTCGAGCACAGCCCTCTGTGCTCAGAGGAGGGCCACAAAAATGATTAAGGGATAGAACATCCCCTGTGAGAGAGGAGGGCTGAGGGGTTGTTCAGCACAGAGAGGAAAAGGCTTCAGGGGGACCTGAGAGCAGCCTGCCAGTATCTAAAAGAGGGGCTGTAGGAAAGGAGAGGACAGCAGGGCCTGTTCTGACAGGACAAGGGGTTTCAAATGGAAAGAGGGGACATTTAGAGGGGATATAAGAAGTTTGTTATGATAAGGGGGGTGAGGCAGTGGCACAGGTTGCCCAGAGAGGTGCTGGTGCCCAGGCCATGCAGACACCAAGGTCAGGCTGGGTGGGGCTCTGAGCTCTGACGGAGCTGTGGGTGTCCCTGCTCAGTGCAGGGGAATGGAGCAGATGGCATTTAAAGGTCCCTTCCAGCTCAAATAATTCCATGGTTCTGTGATCCTATGCTGGTTTTACCAGGCAGGAGCTGGGGGCTCTTCCCAGGCTCAGTGAGCGTGCCCAGGACCCAAGAACCTGCTCCCACAAACAACCCAACCCCAGGGGAAGAGCGTGCCCCATGTACACACCTTCTCATGCCACTGCAGCAGCACAGCACTGCTGTTGTCAGAGGGGCTCTCAAAGCCTTTGTAGATGTACTTCATTAGCAGATCCACACCGTTCTTATCCAGGGACTGGACTGCCTTCTCTATATCGTTGGCTTTGAAAGAGATGAGGACCTTCAGGACAATACTTTCTGCACGATCCTGTCAAGAGGTGAGAAAGGAAGAGAGATTTATTCTTCTCTAAGATGCACCCAAATATCAGTCACCTCCTGAACAAGTAGACCTTTAGTAATTCCAAAACACATTTAAATGGAGCAGTTTGTACACAAATCGTGTAACACAGCTATGTGTATCAGCTTCCACCTTTCAGTGCTAAATAGTGTAACGGAGTTCACTCCTTTCTACGTTTCTCTGCCTGTTGCAATTTTTCATCCATTAAATGAGGTTAGGGCTAAACACTAATTTGCAGATTGAAAACCAAGTTCTGATAAGCTCAAAAAAAAAAAAAAAAGCTAAGGATTAAGTTCTTGGCTGGCCTCACTTGTTACCAGAGCCCTTCCCAAACTTTTGCCCTTTTAATGAGACAATTATTGCATTCCATGGAAATGGCATTGGCCAATCTGGATAACTGCTGGGAGCCACACGCTTTCAGAACAATCAGCTTCAGGCACAGAGGGCACAATCTGTCAGCATTAACAATACGATGCATTAATAACCATTTGCAAGTCACTCTGGATGTCATTTCAGGCCCAGGAGTTTGTGTGGTATGATTACAGCTTTAGATTCGCCACATGATCAGCGAAAAGTGACTCCTCCTGCTCATCCATTGCTAACTGGGGGAGGATGTGAGGTCTCAAGCTTGTCAGAGGTCTGAATGACTCCATTATACAAACACTTCCAGCTTCCTCTTGTGTTACGGACGCTTAGTTTCCTTATGTCAAGTTTCACAGCCCCTTGTCTCAGCGGGACTTCTCACGTGGATAGTTGCGGGCGTTGAGCTGCATTAAGGGCAGCTAAACACGTATTGAAACGGGAAGAGCCAGCCGCCCTGCCCACTGCCGGTGTCAGAGCAGCACGGCGCGGAGCTGTGCGGCTGCGGTACCGCACCCAGGGCACCTCGTCCTGCCCGCCTTCCTCCGAGGAGCCCGAGCCGGGGAGCGCCGTGCTCACCTTCACGGCCTGGTTCTTCGTGTTGATGGGCGGGTTCTTGAGAGCCGCCTGCAGCGCGGCCATCATGTTCCCTGTGGCGCGGGTTAAGGACGGGCAGCGCCCCGCAGCGCGCGGCTCCGGCCCCGCTCCCCCACCCGCATCCCCCCACCCGCGCTCGTTTCCTCCCGCCCCCGCCCGCCGGAAGGATATTGCCTGAGGCACGAGTCCACCTCGCCCTCATCGGGCCCCGCTTGCCCGTCCCCGCCGTCCTCCTCGTCCACGAACTTGTTCTCGTCGTACTCGTCCACGTCCACCCTGCGGAAGCGGGCCGAGGACACGGTGTGCTTGGCCATGGCCGCCCGCTCGCTGCTGCCTCCGCCCCGCCCGGCCCTGTGCGCATGCGCACCGCGGTGCGCGCCAGCCCCGGTGCGCTTTGAGGCCGCCCTTCCCGCCCTATGGGGCAGGGCCGCAGCCTGCTCTTACGGCGTTCCCTCACGGCTCCGCGCTGCGTGCCCCTCGCACCAGCTCTGGATGCTCTCTAGAGCCTCCGTGTATTAAAATCGTAAAATCACAAGGTTGGAAACGACCTCCAAGATCATCCAGTCGTTCCCCTCGCGATCTCGAGCTCCGCAGTTGTCAATGGCTTATGGCCCGGTTCCGTGACAATTGGGGTGGGGGACACACGGACCCGCACCCCAGGAAAGGGAAAAGGGAGATGGGGCTATAAACAGAACGGCGGCAACGATCTGAGGATGAAAGCTGATTTACTAAATAAGACATCAGAATGCAAGATAACAGTACAATTCAACAGAATTGGAATTAAAGCTAATAAATCAAAGTGAGCAAGAGAGAGTGTCCAGTAAACCGAAGGCCTTACGCTAATGCTGAAGGCAGCGAGCACCCACTGCTGAGTGGATCCCAAAGGAAAAAGCCACAGTCCCGTGACCACAGACAGTTTTCATCTTTCCCTCTGAGCAGAAACACGTAAAACTGCAAAGCATCGCACAGTCCTCTGGGGAATGCAGTTCTTCTCTTCTGAGACAGGTACACCCAGAACTATGGATGATCCACAGAGCTGGAGCATTAACTCTTTAACTCTCAGTGCACCACATGATGTTATGATGTGGAATACCAATACCAAACCCATAATACCATGACAGCAGTTGTTCCCTGGCTTGCTCTGGAGCGATGTGAGCGTGTGCTTTGTGTTTGGCAGCCCGGAGGTGGATCGGGTGCTGTCACCTGGGCTGCAGGTTCCTGCTGCCCGGCCACGCTCCACAATTACGGCTTCCACTGAACAGCTCCTGGCATTTGTAAATGCCTCACGATGTTTTTAGGTCTGGGGTGGAGATGCTCCCCCGGGGAGGGCAGAAGCAAGGCTGGGAGAAGCACGGCGTAGCTTTGAGAGCCAGGAGGTGACAGGCTGCCCTTTGTGGCTGGTGAAGGCTGCTGGAAGGCAGCACGGGGCGAAGGAAAGGCCTCGGGGTTTTGCTGCCCTGCAGGCTGTCCTTGTGCAAACGCTTTCCTACAGCAGGTTGTCACACCCCTTAAGTAGTGATGTGGGTTCTGTGGATCCGCTGGCGGTGAAGCCGGGCGCTGCAGCGTTGAGCCCGTGATGCCATACACAAAGTCGGAGAGGAGGTTCCACCATGTCCCCATGGTCAGCAGCTGCAGTGTGACCCTGGGCCACAGGCTGGCCAGGCTGAGCAGGGCTTGGCGGTTCCACATCGCCGTGGGGAAGCCGTCCTCGGCGTGGTAAAGCCGGGAGAAGCAGAGGCAGAGCGTGGTTTTGGGGTGCTTCAGCAGGAAGTTGTACATTTTACTTATGCAGCAGTGGAAAGCCTCGTTACAAGGGGAGTAATGTGAATAGAGGGTGATGCGGCCAGTGTTTCCATAGGCATGTGTCACTGCGTCCAGGTAACCGTCTGCCTCAAACAGGATGGATTCTGGATGGATGTCCTGCTCAGCACAGCTGCTGGCGTGGCCTTTTTGGACTACTCTTCCAGAGTTGCTCCTCAGTTCGTAGAAGAGAAGCTGGGGGCTTTGCAGACATGCTGTGGTCCTGTGTGGGAACGCAAAGGCCCCGAGGAACTCTGCGTAGGGGACTCTTGCTTCCTCACCTGTCCGTATGTGGTAGGGGCACTTAGCACAGGTTTGGCTCTGTGGCTGCCAGCAATAGGGCTTTACCACAGTCCCCTGGTTCGTCAGATATTCTCGGAAAACCTTCTCTCCTGGATTCATGTTTATGTGCTGTTGAGCCTGAATAGAAAAAAAAAAATTAAAAAATGAAAGCAGTATTACAATTTAATCCTTTGATCTGTTTTCCACATAAACTGCAGAAATAATAGCGGATAGACTCTTCCAAAATGTACTGGGACTTGGCGTGTCCATCGGCTGCCTGGAAGCCTTTCTGAGTTTACAAACCAGCCTTCTAGCTAAAAACATGAGACAAAAATACTCCTCTGGCTTCTGCCTCCTTACTCCAGGCAGGACAGGCTGCACGGTGGAAACAGCCAGGAGTAAGCAGGTGAGTTTTTTGCAATCTGGCAAATCAAACAAACCAATACCAACCGAAGGAAGAAGTTATAATTACCATCTCAGCAGCTCCAGCTCTGGTTTATAGTAAAGACCTTATTTCCTTCACTGGCTTTTTAAGGCGGTTCAGAGTTTCCACACCATACTGCAAGCTTTCTCGTCCAAGCTGCTTGATGAAAAAGCAAGTTACTATTTCTTGCTGAGGTTTTGGCAGCTCAGCTGCAGAGGGATCTGTCCCAGAGGTGCTGCCTTTGCTCCAGTCGTGCTAGTGATGGCGGGCAGGCTCCTTTGGCTGTTTACAGGTGCCCAGTGCTAGGAGACAGGAATGCAAACAGGATTTTCTTTTTCACCTCCAGTGGTTAAGCTGCTGTTCTTTGCCTGTCCAGATTTGTTTCCTACCTTGCTCAGCTTCCTTTGTTTGCCTTTCCTGATTCTGGGTCACTTGTTGCTGTGTGTTCCTGCCTGTTGTGCCAGGTGAGCAGAGAGCTCTTGTTATACTTCTGCTTTCATAGGAAGGCCCTGCATTAAGAAGTTCATGCCCCTAGCTGAGGCTGCAATTGAAGCAAACAGCAGGCTGTTCGTGAGCAAGCTGCAGGTGCTCGTTTTGTAAGGGCAGGGCTCCAGATGAGGGCAGACGACTGATTTTTCCCCCCTGCCCCCTTAACTCAGTCACTCACCATCCCTGGTATAATTTTGGTTATAATTCTGTTACTACTTTTCTGGATTCACACCTTGTCCATCTGCATTTTTTACTTACTGCAGCCTGCTTCTGCATTCCACACTGTTTTGTCCTCTGTCAGTGTTTCATTTTCTCCTTAAATTCCTAATGATTCATTTGCTTTGTTTCCCACTCCTGACTCTATGCCAACACCCATCTGTTTTCCTGTGCTGGGGCTCTTTCCTGGTCCGGACCATTGTTCTGCTCTCATTCAGGTTACTTCCAAACACTTGCTTCCTGACATCAAGAATGCTGCATTTGTCATTTTGGACGTTTCCATACATTTTTTGCTGTTGGTGATGACTGCGCACTGCAGTGTAATCGTGGCAGGGGTGAGTGTGGATCAGAAAATGAAAAGCACTTTTGCTGCCTAATGTTCATTCAAAGAAGGGACACAGGAGTGAGCCAAGGGGTGGAACACCTCTCTGCAAGGACAGGCTGAGAGCTGGGGCTGTGCAGCACGGAGAGGAGAAGGCTTCAGGGGGACCTGAGAGCAGCCTGCCAGTATCTAAAAGAGGGGCTGTAAGAAAGGAGAGGACAGCAGGGCCTGTTCTGACAGGACAAGGGGTTTCAAATGGAAAGAGGGGACATTTAGATGGGATATAAGTTTGTTATGATAAGGGGGGTGAGGCAGTGGCACAGGTTGCCCAGAGAGGTGCTGGTGCCCAGGCCATGCAGACACCGAGGTCAGGCTGGATGGGGCTCTGAGCTCTGACGGAGCTGTGGGTGTCTCTGCTCAGTGCAGGGGAATGGAGCAGATGGCATTTAAAGGTCCCTTCCAGCTCAAATAATTCCATGGTTCTGTGATCCTATGCTGGTTTTACCAGGCAGGAGCTGGGGGCTCTTCCCAGGCTCAGTGAGTGCAGCGAGTGCACACACCTTCTCACGCCACTGCAGCAGCACAGCACTGCTGTCGTCAGAGGGGCTCTCAAAACCTTTGTAGATGTACTTCATTAGCAGATCCACACCGTTCTTATCCAGGGACTGGACGACAAAGAGCAGGACTGAAGGAGGCAGCCTTTTTCGCCGTGGAGAGGCGTTATGAGACCACCTCTGCAGTTCCCAAGGAGGTCTGGGGTAAGGCCGACTCCTTCCATCCCTGCTGCCTGCTCGAGGAGCTGCTGGCCGCACGGTGGCAATGTTGCACGCCAGAGGTGGCTTCTGCAAATGGTTCTCAATGTGGTATTTCTGCTGCTTGGCCTTACTCGAGGTCCTGCGCTCGAGAAATTGTTTCAGGGTGCCTGATCCGCTGCAGTGATCCGGTGTATCTGCAGAAGTAGGAGATGCCGCAGGTCATAGTTTAGATACGTCTGAAACGTGGGATCCGCGTGGTTTGGGGCCGGGAAATAAGCAATGCAGGTACTCCAGACAGCTCGTGCCCTTTTGGTAGTTCTTTGCTGTTTGCAGTCCTGAGTTTTGTGGAAGAGTTTTGCCTGCTCTAGGTCCTGGTTGGCTTTGTAGTTCTTTCCCAGTGCTTCTTTGCAGTCCTTTGTGAGCCAATAAGCTGTTCCATGTTCTCAGAAGAAATGCTTCATTTTAAACCCTCTGTATGGTCTTTAAGACTGCAGACTGGCAGGGAAAACACCATCTTCATCTACCCATGTAACTGCGTGGTGACCTGACACAAAGGATCCTGTGCAGCTGATGCTGCCAGGAGCCCCAAACGTATGTTAAGGAATGAAAGACACCCCTGTCCCCTCCAGAAACCTAACGGGGGGAGATAAGGGTGCAATTATCATTAAAGTAATTGCTTCACTTATTATGAAGATGCTGCCATCTTTGGGGCAGAGGGCAGTAGCTGTTTAATAGTGCTTTACCATGCAGCACAAATGTCGACGGGAGGAACCGGAGAGCAATGCCGTATCCAGTTAAAGCCACAGGGGAAACTTATGTGGTCAGAATGTAATTACTCGGGTTGGAAGTCAGCCAGGAGACAAGCCATATGTTCTGCTCCTAGGGAAAACAGGCAGAACGAGGGCCCTGCCTCTTTGTGTGTGTGTGTGTGTGTGTGTGTGTGTGTGTGTCCAAATACTGGCTAAAATCTGGGATTTCTTCAATACGCAGAGATGCTGATCCATCCCGGTGTGGCCAGCTTGGAACTCAGTGATCATTTACTGGTGTTACCAATGTCAACCTGGGGCTCTGTGATTTATGAAGCTGTCTCTTGGAAGCAAAGCCACATGCGTTGATTCAAGACTAACACGATATTGGGCCAAAGCTGTTTTTCTGGAGTGTGATTACATGCAAGTGTGATCATTTTTAATTCAGTGACTGAAACATGCTCTGCTTCCATAGTCTCACACCAACCTAGTTCTGTTTATGTGGGGGTGCTTCTTTGTACAAGAGCGGTTCCTTATTTTGCTGCTGAAATACGAGTGTTGAAACTCTGTAGCACTTCTTGTAGTTTGGTTCCAAATAATCTCTGCTGGAAGCATTTCACACATGACTTCATTCAGTAAGAAGTTTATCTGAGTTCAAAGTACAGAGGAATCACATGGCCCTTACCCGGCCAGAGCCTTGAAGCTCTTGTGCTCTCGTAGGACTTTAAAAACAAGGAGCAAGGGAGGCAAGGGAAGAAAGAGAGTGCTGTGCAAAACCACTCGTGAACACCTCCATGCAGGTGGTGTGAAGCCAAGCAGTGTAACACAGCCCTGCAGCCTGCAGTGGTGCTGCACGAGTGCTGCATGCAGCCCTGCAGTGTGACCTGCCCCCACGCCAGAAAGCTTAGCTAGGTTTCCTGCTCGACTTCGTGTGACAGTCAGACTTCTGCAAACTGTTCCCACCTGCCTTGTCCTGCCTCAAAGCAACTTCAACGACCTTCTCACTTCTGGAGACTTCCCCACAGTTTCAGAGCTTTGTTTTGTCTCAATCTCTCTCTCTTTACATTGAAAATACGTATTTTTTTCCCTTGTCCCTCTTGTTTGGAGGTCATATCTCAAATCTTCCATGCCTCGGATAGCAGACAGCATGCTGCAGGTCAGCTGGCCTTCTGTGCTGCCGTGCTGGCACACAGATCAGGCCAGGCTGCAGGATGTGCAGAGTCTCAAGTCTCTATTTAATAGTCTGCTGATTTTCCAGAAGTTAGGAAGGGCCCAGCACATTAGTGACCTCTGCTCATTTCTCAGCTGGCGTTTATGGGTCCACGTGAGTCAGTCAGTTCAGAAATCACACAGGATGGAGTGTGTCTGGGGCACAAAGACAGCGGAGCTGCATATGCTTTGCCTATTTAGGATTTGGGGCTAATAATCCTGCAGAAGCAGCAAAAAAAAAAAAGGCATTTTTTGTGTCAATGTGTATTGCCAGAAGTGTTTAAGAAAGAAAAAAAAAACCCAAAAACTTTGCTGCTTCTTGCTGAGAGTGCTGCTGCTAAGTTGGGTACCAGAGCACTACACGTTATCAACTTACTGCAAAATCATTCTCTGTAGCTGAAAGTCCCCCACTGCATGCATGAACTTTGGAAGGGATGAATGTTGTGTTGAGGATGTGTGTTGAATGTGTTGGGAAATGTAAGCTAGTGAGAGCTGAATGGCATGTCTGTGGAGCTGTGATGGCCTGGCAGTGTGGCATGCTGGGGGCTGTAAGTGATGCTTTTCAAATATGTTGTTTCCAGTTTTGCTCCATTATGGGAGTTGAAAATTAGATCTCCTCATTCTACCGAGTCTACATATGCATTCAAATTAAATGTGAGGGCTTCTGTGGATGGCATGCTGATGTGCATGAAGTCCAGCAGATGTGTAAATCTTTGTGGGGTACAGGGCTAAAAGAGTAACAGCTGCCAAAGATGATTTTATTGTAGGAGGGAATGTACTGGCTGCTGGTTAATGCTGGAGTAAACCAGTCAGATTATACCTGCTGCTGGTCTCAAGGGACGAGTCTGAGACAGAGTGTGGTTGGGTGAAAAAATGTAAATAGATCATAGAATAGTGGGATCATTTGGGTTGGAGGGGACCTTTAAAGGTCATCTGGTCTGACTCCCCTGCACTGAACAGGGACAGCCACAGCTCCATCAGGAGCTCAGAGCCCTGTCCAGCCTCACCTTGGGTCTCTGCAGGGATGGGGCACCCACCACATCTCTGGGCAAACCCGTGCCTTGGTTTTGCCATGATCATAAAGGACTTTTTTTTGTTATATCCAATTTAAATCTGCCCTCTTTTAGTTTGAAACCGTTTCTTCTGGTCCTGTCACAACAGAGCCTGCTAAAAAGTCTGTCCCCTTCTTCCTCACAGCCCCCCTGAAGACACTGGAAGTCCTCTCTCAGTCTCTCCATGCTGAACGTTCCCAGCTCTCTGATGTCAAAAGATGTTGAATGACAGCTCCATATGCCACGATTTTTTGTATACATCTCAAATAAATCAGGACCCAAATTTATGCTGCTATGACTTCCAACCTTCAGCTCTTCCTGAGCCTGGGGTGAAAGTCCAGCCCTTGGAAGAAAGGGCTCTTCTGCCTCCGTATACCAAATCTTTCAAACTTTGGAAGACCTCAAAACTGCAGAAGTGAAAAGCACTGAGATTCTTTGCGGTAACCTGATTCTGAGAGCTGGATTCCTGTCTCAAGGGCTAAGTATGAGCTTAGCTAGTGAAGGGTTGTCGTTTGTAGTTCATACTTGCTCATATATCTCTCTTTCAGGTGGAACAGCACTCTTAAACCATACCCGGGGATGACCATAGAATATCTTGTGTTGGAAAGGGCCCACCAGGATCATGTAGTCCAGCACCTGGCTCAGAGAACATTGAAGTGACTAAGGTAATCCTGCCTTGTTTGAGTGGCTTGTACTCACACATTTCTCCCTGCACATTGCTGATTGCCTCATTGCTTTTTTCCTTCTGCCTTGGCCTCATCTGCAGCAGTGCAAAGGGTCTAAAGCACCACTACCTCAGAAAAACAATTGTGACTGGATTTGGTGGTGTTCTAGCTCATGAAATTATTCTTATTGGTTTTCTGTTGTAAATAGGAAAAGATTTATTTCATAACAGTGAGGACACTGAACTTGTGTCCCCTTTTTGCCAACACACGTGGGAGGAAGGCTGGCATCCACGTGGGTATGATTTGTGTGGATGGATGAAGTGCCTGATTCTGCAGTGTAAGGCTTGACATGACACGCTTGTCATGTGCCTCCTGATTCTCCTGGTTCTCAGTCCTCCCTCTCATGTATGATTTTGTCATCCTGGCACGGTCATACTCCTCTTAACCTTTCCAAGGCTTTTGGAGTGCTTTAGCTGTCAAAGAAACCTATCTGTTTTCTAAAGAACGCTGATCCGCGGTATCCTGCTGTCATCATCTTCTGACTTTATCTTTCAGTCCTCCTTTTTTCAAAGAAGTGCTTCTTGTGGCTTCTTCCTGGAATCTAGCAGCAGGGCTTCAAATTCCTTCCTAGATCTGCAGAGTGACAGTCCTGGGGCCTTTCTCACCCCCTTCTTCAGGCCTTGGTCAATAATTCCCACTTGTGGCTTCTTCCAGCCCACTGCCAGGAAGGCCAAGTTCATATGTGTATTTGCTGTCTGACTCTTACTTCATTGGCTTTATCTGTAGGCAAGTGACAGGCTTTCTCAGCTTTCACTCCTCCTTTCCTGAGGAGGGCACGACTGCACGCTCTGACACGAGTGGATGATCAGAACCACACATTTGTGTGCTCAGGTTACAGGGAGCTGTGCGGGTACAGTAAATAAGAGCCGTTTGCTTTATATTCCTGTCTAACAATCTCCTTACGGGCTGGCACGCCATTGGTTTGTGAAGCTCAGAACATACATATGTCTGTCTTTTGTGCTAGAAAACACTGTTCTTGAGTCTGCATTCTCCCAGAGACCATAAAATGAAATTGAAGGAGTTTTGTGGAGCTGTGCACGGTTCTTTAAGTGGAGTCAGCTGAGGAGTGTTTGCTATTGAAATGGAAGGCAGAGTGGGAACTTGATGTGCTATTTATCAGTATCCTAACTTCTGACCTCCCAGCAAACGTTCTGAAAAGGGTATGGAACTACAGCTTTCACTGCACAGAGATGGGTGGTTCAGGTTTTGATTGTTTTTTTTTGCTCCTGACTTTTGCTTAAGGATGAATTGCTGAGGGCTTGGTTGGTGGTTTGCCAGTTTTTGGATGTGGTTCATATGTAGCAGTAAGTTACTTCTGTGCTTAAATATGGGAAGAATATGACCCCAAGCTTAAAAGGTGTAACCAGCCACATCATAAAAATGAGAAAATATATTCCATTATTAACTGATCAACAACTCCTTCTGTCAGTTAGTTTCTAATACATATCGAAGAGAAGGAAAAAATGCTATTTAAAGAAGAGATTGCAGTTTTCTGTATTTGAGCAGAGGTAAAACCAGAGAAAATGAAAGGCAAATGTTTCTGGCTTTACAGTATTGTCTACAATAAAGCAGGAAACGGTTGAGTCAAGAATAAGCTGTAAGTGCCCTAAAGCAGGAAGAGCCAGCAGCCCTCCTTCATATTTCATGTTCTTTGTGTCATCTCGAGACACACACCGTCACATCCACTTGGATGAAGAGGCGAATCACACCCTTCCTCCTCCTGACACCTGTCTCTGCAAGCCTCACTGCAGCAGTCTTCCTTCCACCCTTCCTACTCAGCTCCTCAAGGAAGGCGAGTGCTCTCCTCCTGCTGGCTCTCCTCTGGGTGTTGCTCCCGTTAGGCTGTAGAAGTGGGCCACCTCCTAAGTCCTGTTTCGGGGGTGAGGTGCTGCAACTTTTTGCATCGAAATACAGATTTGTCTCGCAGCAGCAAGCAGTGCAGAAGGGGGATGACCAATAAGGAATGCTCCAAGTTTCACTGGATGACGAGTTTAAATGTTAGGATTGCAAGAGACAGACGATAAAATATAGGATTTTGTTTGCTTTTGGGTTATTAAACTTCTGAGTTGGGTTCTATTTAACTGTCACTTTTTATAGGACTGAAAAATGCTGTAAGGGTATAAATCTGACTAATGAAACATGTGAAGCAAGTAGAAAGAAGAAATGATGGAAAACAGTGACTGTATGATCTGACTGCTAGCACTGTGCCACTCTGTCACCTTCCTATTTAAAGCGAAGGTGATCACTGGACTCAAAGAGCCATTCCTCATCCTTAGAAAATATCAGTTCAGGAAATAAATGGAGGCTTAGTGTCAAATGATCAGCGTATCTGCAGATCTGCTTCAGTGAAGATCAGCAGAGCTGATCTAAGGGGCATTTCCTTTGAAATAAGTGGAGTTGCACTGGCATCAGAGCAGAGTTGTGACTACACCCTAGTAAAGGCATGAAGCAGGCAAATCAAAATCAGTGAGTGCAATTAGGGGTGAGTACACCTATCACCGCCCCCTTCCAAACCAGCTGCCAAGGCATTCAGATCAAACAGACTGACAAACTCTGAGTATATAACAACAAGGAGGAGGCCGGAATTGGTCACCAGAGAACCAGTGAATGGGACTGTGTGGCGTGTGTTTCCAAATGGCCTGGTGGGGCTCACATTGTTATTTCAGGCTGGTTGCATCCCTCATCTCGTCACTAAAGCAGGAGAAGAGTAGAGAAAGAGCCACTCGTTTTTCTCTGTTTAGTTCTTTCAGTGTGCAAATACGAGTGTTGGCTAAATAACACGATTCAGATTCTGCTGGTCTCTAACAGAATAAGACTTTTTATAGTGTAGGAAAATCTGCTTTCGATTTCTTTTGTAAGGCATTATTTTAGTCAATGAAAACAAAGTGTGCTTGGGAGGCTGCCTGGAAGACATGTGATTTCAGGGCACTGCTATTTTCTTTTTGATGAGAAAAAAACTAGCCTTTTTCTTCTATGTCACGGTCGGATAAAGTGATGCATTCAGTGTGGATGATGGGAATTCATTTCAACTCCTTTGACATGTGTAGGGCAGCTCTACGTGGCCACTGATTGAGTAGGGGAAGCTATTCCTGTGTACAGCACTGAAGCCTTTTATTTAGGCTAACTAAAACTCCTGTAAACCACCTGAATTCTGCTAGTCTTTTCGAGGTCGGGTGAAAATCTCAACGTGAATCTTGTTTCCAGTTACGTGCCCTGTTCAATTTAAGCTGGATTTTATTCAGAATCGCTTGGGAGAGAACTGGGCATTTCCTGGTGCAGCTGATGGACAGCAGGAAGCTGGACGTTTGTGGCACTTGCACTGCTGATTAGCTCGGGGTGCAGCGAGGAAGCAGAACTGGAAGTGGATGAAAGCAAGCAGAAATGTGAGAATATCACTAGCTGTGCAGTGATTCCTCTTTACAGGATGAAGGACTTCCTCTTTCTCCTTTTTCTACCCCCTTCTCTCTTTTGCCAGTTTTGAACTGCAAGAATTGCACGACCTCATTTTGTTTCCTACGTGATTTCTTGACTAAATCTGTTGAGGTTTCCTGCATTCTCAGCTTGGTGTCTTGTTTAGTGGTAGTAGGCAAACCTCAAAAGGTTCAGATTGCAGATGTAGATCAGATAAGCAGTGAAATTATCTATTCAAATTAAGCCTCAAGGGTCTGCAGTCTCATCCTTCCTGCTTCTGGTTATGTTGAAAATGTCTCGAAGCCTCTCTGATATTTCTGTCCAGATTTCCCAGATGCTGTGTGAGGTGTAAGGTTTGCTGGTATTTTGGAGTGGGTGAGATATGTCTTTTTTCTTTCTTTGGCATGCAACTATCTCCAAAGTGCCTGTTCTGCTACAGGACCCTTCTCGCAGGACTTCCACATCCCTTTTATTGATGGAATGGGCTGCATGTTTCTCTGAGCTGTATCTGTGAAGCTGCAGTAGCACAACTCTTTATCTGTTCACCTGAGGAAACATTTTTTCTCTGAAGGAGTGGTCAGGCACTGGGATGGCCTGCCTAGGGAGGTGGGTGAGGCACCGTCCCTAGTGCTGTTCAAGAAGCGTTTAGATGAGGTGCTAAGGGATTTGATTTAGTAGTTGGGTAGGGATGGTGATAGGAGGATGGTTGGACGAGATGATCTTGTAGGTCCTTTCCAACCTTATGAACCTATGAACCGTTCAGGGCTAGAAACTGAGGTACAGGAAAAGAATCCAGATTCTTCCAGGTTTGTGTCAGCAGCAAGACTAACTAACTTTCCCCACAACAGCAGTTTCTTCCACTGCCCTGATGCTTGTGCGTGCCAGCTGTTCCCGTTACAAGCCAGATGTGCTGCAGCACAAACCAGAAGCGTTGTGGGCAGCCTTCTCACATTCCCCTAGATTTGACCCTCGGAGAAGTACACCAGAGGACTCTATATCAGCATCACGTCTGCAAAGAGGGGAAAAAACACACAACAAAAAGATTATTTCAGGCTTCTTGGAGAATCCCAGCCTCTTCTGTGAGCTGCTGAGTCACACAGCACCACCAGGTGAGCGGGTCCTGCCTGGGATCTGACAGCCCACTTGGTAGTCCCTGTACCCAGCATACTGCAGGTATGCTTCCCACTGACGTCAGTGGCAGGTTCTGGAGTGAAGTTGGGTTTTCTGTGTGTTGCTGCTTGTGTATGAAACAGCAGCCTCGTGCTGCTATGGCACAGCGGTGCTGCTGTCTGCTGTAGGCAGTGGCTGTGTCTGTGCTTGGTTGCTGAGTGTGAAGGATGGTCACTGTGGTGTGAGCCCCTTCCCACTTGCCTGGTGTAAACAGGAGGGCTGGATCTCATCGCACTAGTGAGTGAGCTGGAAGAGTTGGGCTATTGATTTCTCTCCCCCACAGCCCCAGAGGATGTGGTCTTTTGGGAGTGTGCCTCAAGGACTCCATTTCCTTGCGTGGCATCATTTTGTACAAGGCCCAGTCAAGAGGAGGAACTGCATGCTTTTTCCTTCTTGAGTGCTTTCCTGGTGATACCCTGCTCTGCTTTTAAGATCAGAGTTGGCTCTGCAGAAAAGAAGGCTCTGATCTTCACTGCCTTCTTAACTGTGCTTGGCTGACACATCCCTGAGGTGGATACAAAGCCTCAGAGCAGAGGACTCCAGCCTGTTGATTAGGGAGATGTGAATTCAGTTCCTAAGGTAGCATTTGGGCTTAGAGCTGCACTGCACGCTGTGATTGATGTACGTGGAGCAGCAGCCTGGAACATAAAGCTTAACATTTCTTCATCTGGTTGCTCCTAATGGCTGTACAGGTAGGAGCATCAAGATTGTACAGGCAGTGCAGTGCCATCAGAACCCACTGACTAGAGCAAAGAGCAGCAAGTCAGTGTTTCCAGGATCCATTGCCAGCTCTTGCACAGAGCCCATCCCTCCCAGTATTTTGACTGCTAGTGTTACAGTTCCTGCTCTGTAATGTTCATCCTTGAAACAGTACATTCTTGCTTCTCAGAGAATTGTGGGATGCTTAATTCAGTACAAATCTGTAAAAACGTGAGGGGATCTGATAAGGGATGTTACAAAATGCTAATCTTTTGAGGATAAAACAAGTTGTAATGTCCTAAATTGTTCTGGAGTTAACAGTGGGTCCTTTGTGCTCGTATGGTTTGCCTACCGAGTCAGAGCGTAACTGAAGGTAATTCATTGTTGTGCACAACCCTTTGATGCTCTTCAGTGTGAAGGACTTGGTGTAAAACCATATCCTTTAAAAGAGAAATTAAAGCAGATTTGACAGAGAAAAATGTACATCTGGCATAGTCATGACTTCTGCAAAGAGCTGAGGCTTTTTTATACCAGAGTGGGAGAAAAACCTTAGTGTGATCTAGGAAATGCCTAAAGATCTGGAATTTTCTATTTCTTTAGGCTTTCTAACACGTTAGCAAGGCTATGCCTGGATTTCTCATCAGCTCTTAACAGTACCTTGGGTAATTCATAACAGCACTTGAAAAGACAGTGCAGGGCAGCTTGTGCGTGTTTGTTAGGTGCTGGTGTTCTGATACTCGGTTTCATTTACACACACAAAATCGTATAAATTCTAAGGGTAGGTTCTGTCAGATGTGAGTGCTTTGTGAGTGTCCTATCTCTGTTTTAGGTGTAAGTGCTTAATAGCTGAATCTTTAAAACGCTGTGCTTTCATTTTGATGCTGGTGTAGAATGAGAACGCACTGTCCCTGTAGTACCTTCAGCATGGTGACTTCAGAGCACCTTATGTAAGCAGAAGTGAACTCTGGGGAAGCAGGAAGAGTGTTGTGGTGTGTATTTGTTAAGTCTGGACACGACTGCTTTCGCTCTATGGGTTCCACGAGGTTTCTTCCTCTGTGAGGACACGGCTGCAGCTGGATGTCTGCCTGCATGTGGACAGATGGATCGCTGGGATAGCATACTCCCTTTGTCTGCTCTAGAAGAGGGCAGGGATGGTGGATGACCGGACGGGATATATATCCACTTTTGAGTTCTCGGAATTTAATAGTTTACCATCTCTGTGTAAATGGGAATCACACGTGGGCTGTATCTTAAAACCTCTGTGGGTCAAATAGTGTCAAAGTGTGAGCCCTGTTCTGCTAGAGGAGCCTGAATTTCAGTTCTCTAAAACCCTGTGAGAATCTTTAGTGAGACCTTTACAGTTGTCTCCTGAATCAACAGAATCCTATACTGCCTTTATCTGTTTTGGACAATACTGTATGAAGTCCCTTTCATGGCCAACACACCTGCCTGGGGGGGTTTAGGTTCTTTTAGGGTTTGTTTGCTTGTTTTGTGCACAGTTGTGAGCAGTCTCTTCTTAAATGTTTCCTAATTTCACCTTGCTCCAGAACATTGTCTCATTTTCCAAGGATGCTTTCTCATCTCTAAATGACTCTATTTATTGGCATGAGCACGTAAGGATAAATTCTTGTAGCCTGTATTTCAATTGAATCTCAAATTGCTTTGCGGATATCAACTCAGCTTAGCAGAGCAGTAGAGGTTCCCCAGGCAGTAATGCAAATGCCATAAAATCAGTGCTTGGATAGGAAAGAGAATTTCTTTCATGACTCCACAGTGAGAAAGGCTTCCAG
Organism: Cyrtonyx montezumae; assembly: GCF_038088225.1. Taxonomy (NCBI): domain Eukaryota; kingdom Metazoa; phylum Chordata; class Aves; order Galliformes; family Odontophoridae; genus Cyrtonyx; species Cyrtonyx montezumae. The sequence continues at coordinate 25,809,240 of NW_027071825.1, forward strand.
CTGGAGCTCTCAAAGTTTCTCCTCCGCTTTCCTGTCGTGGCCATGCATCCCAGCCACAGTGTGTGCTGGGCATTACCTGGCTGTGTGGGAAGGAGGGGAGGGTTAGCACGTCTGCAAGGAGTTGGGTCATGTGGAGGGAAGGTTGGAAGGATGTAAATCAGTGTCAGGAGGAAGCTAGGTTTCATTCAGTTTGTCGTTGGTACAGCTGATCTGCTGCCGTCCCACATTAGTAGATTTCTAGACAACCTGAGTCCCTCTGTACCTCTTCCAAATACGAGGCTTGCTGAGATCATTTGTGCTCTCCTATGTGTTTTTACACGCTCTCAGCCACAGAGGCCAGAACTAATGAAGCTTGATTTTCTACTACTTAGTGTTTTCTGATTGATTCAGGGCTCTGAGGAGGTATATGCTCTGATGAAGTGTTTCACAAGAGCAGGGTGTTTTTATCAAGGAAATACTGAAAGTCCTCTTCCTTTCCAGCTATGGGTTTCCATGAACCACGCAGTGGTTTGAATTTCTGTTAAACCTGGCTTGAATCCACTGGTTTAAGGGGAAGAGTGGCAGGATACATGATTGTAGGAACAGAGGGGAAATCAAGTTGAAGGGGTGAGCTGATCTAATTCCTTCGGTGTTGTTGTGCAGTTAGCCAGCTGAGCTCACATGGTAAGGCTCATTCCTGATGCTGCCCACCATCTCATCAGGTTCAGGCCACTGTGGTTAGGAGTTTCACAACTCACTACTAGCTTCTAAACCTCCGGGCTTTGGGTTTTTTCAGTACATATGTAATGCCTTTCTAGCTCCAGGACTTAGGAATAATCAGGCTGCGCTTGTCACACCCTCGGAGTTTCCTGTTGAATGGATTTTGGATATTTGGGCGGGCTGTATGAGGAAAACAAGCAGTGTGAGCTGAATGTGGGGATGCCCAGGCAGGTCAGTAGCCGTGTGTCCTGGGGCCTGCTGGAGCTGCTGTTGGGTGGGTACTCTCACAGATTTAGTGGCAGCTTTCTGTGCGAGATAAACCTGAAAAAATTCCTCTTTGATGAAATATTGTTTAAGATGATGTTTACCCAACTCTGCTCTGTTGCTGGCCTGAATACCTAGATCAAAGGAGGTTGTAAAACAATTCCTCAAATGACTGAGGAAGAAAAGGTAAAGTGACCTAGATAAGAAACATTTTTACCAATACAATAACCATACCAAAGTCATGAAGTGGGACTCCATGGTCCCCCCTGTGTCTCTCTCCCATAGAGACTAATTAAGTTTTGCTGCATATTTTCAGTGTACCTGTTAAATATCTAATTCTCTATATCTCATATTCTTTATAAGCATGGGAGAGTGATAAAGCTGTGGAGGGCAGGTTAGCATGGGTAAAAACTTTGTTGTCACAGAACTTACAGCAGGTGGGTACTGGAGTATTCGGATCCTAAACCAAGTCATTTCTTGAATGCGATGCATACTGTGACATTTTATCTTAAGCTTTTATATTAATTATATAATTACGTGCCATCAATTACAAGTTACGTGCCCTGCATGTTACAGGCAGTGCATTTGGTTTGCATCTACATCGGTTGCATGCAGTGTGCAGGTTGGATGCAACACTGATTTAACGTATATCAGCATTTTATATAGTCAGTTGGATATTACTTTGGAATATTTGTTTCCATTCTCTTCTCCTAAACGTTCTCCTCATCCCCCAGCTGCAGCCTGAACTGGAGGAAGTTGCTGTTTGTCCACTGAGCAGTCTGAGAGCTGGAAGGGAAGGAATTGTATGGCAGTTGAAGAAAAGGAGGTGGGAAGAAAAGGAAGCGGAGCCATCCTGTCATTCAGATGCAAGTGATGGGAGTGCTGCCGTGACTCAGGCTCAGGAAAAGGATGGGCTGCAAATTTCTAAGTTAATCACCTTGGAGGTATAGCACTGCTATCTCTGCCCTCTTCTTTCCCCACTCACCAAAGCACTACTTGCCTAGAAAATAGTCAAGGGTTAGATAGTACTATCTAGATGTGATTAGTGATGAGGAGCAGTTAAAAAGATCACGTTTCCTTAAAAGGAAGAAATGAGCAAAGCTGAAAAAGAAGGGAAATGCAAGGCTGGAGAGTTATCCAGTATCAGTGTAGCAAAGAACAAATATATAACCTTGCCTGAACCCAATTATCAGCCTTTGCTGACTTCCCTGGAAATTTAGATGTTGGGCGTCTTCCAGAACCCAGCTACGATCTCAGATGCTTTGCATTTTGAGATTTAAATGTGAGGAAGTTAGCAAGTAATACTGGGATTTTCAAATTAAAGCCCTAGGAGCAGTCTGATTGAGAATAGCAGGACTTCGTGGCTGTAATCCTTGGATCAAATGTTGGCTTTCTAGATACTGTGTTTAGCAGGGGGAAAATAAACAATCTATCAAAACAACCTCGAAGCTGGGAGAGATGTGGTGATAGCTGCACAGCCAGAATGGCTTTCTACAGAGTGGAAAGGGGTTTAAAGTAAATCTCTTGGTGTTCAGATTAAACTGGACAACATCCTCATGTGTCTGAGCGACAGCTGTTAGGATTACAGCCACGTAATTATCAATCCCATCTGGCAAGTTCTCCCTTCTCCCCAGTGCAAGGGTGACATGAATGTAAGAGTTGAAGATAATGCAAGCATTACTTGTTGTTTTCTAGGTATTAATGGAGTAACTGGGGAAGCCACGTTCAGGTGTTCGGGACAGAAAATTATGTTTTCAAATGAAAGACAAGACTTTACAAGGAATAATCAGGAGGTTCTTCACAAAATGTGCCAAATGGGATAAAACAGTGACGTATGGCAAGGTGGTAGCATGGCTCACTTGTATTAGGGTACACATCTGGCCTAGAAAATGTGTACAAAGACATCAGTCAGGTGGTGATTCAGAACATGCATCCATTGCTCTGCATTTCCAGTATTTTCGGAGGCTGTGGTTAGGTTCAGACATTACAGCAGCTCAAGCCCAGGCCATTCCTGCTCAGTCTTTACAACAGGTTGACTTTTCTCATTAAAGTTGTATCAAGTGTTGCCACTCGATGGGAAGCTTTTTCCACAGCTCGGTGGTCGGAGGAGGTTGTTAAAGTGTTCTGTGCTACGGGAGACTGAATGCATTTATATAGAACAGAGCTGAAAATAACATCGTACAAAAGTCATCATGGGTTTCTTTGTCAATGATTCTTCGTTGTTTTCAGCCTCTGTTTCTTTCTGTTTCTTTTTGTAAGGATTCGTTCCTAGGCCACCAGGCCTGAATGGAGAATAGGAAGTCTCTCCAGCTGTTTTCCTCGTGTTGGCACTCTGTGCTGAACAGGAATTGCTGAGCAAAGAACATCATTTCCCCAGAGAGAGGTTTGCTGGGGTAGCACAAAGCGGTCTGGATTCTTTATTTTAATTAGAAGTTCCTGCCAAATGCTATCATCGAGGGTTGGGGGCGGAGGGGGAGAAAGAAATATATGAAGTTCAGAGTCCTCTTGGAAGAGCAAGGAACCTGCCTGGGACTGCAAAATGGCATTGTTTTCTCTGCTGAACTCCCGATTTTTAACGTATCACCACTTACCAGTAAGGAGGACTGTTTTCTTTCCTTCTTTTCTGTGAATCGTGCTTATAAATGTTGCTCTTCCAACTAAGTTGGACGGTTGTGCAACTTTGCACTTGGTTTTGGACTAAGGAGTGGAACAAAAAACAAGCAGCATTCCTTCTCTTAAGTGGGCGCCAAATTATCAACTGACACATCATGCACAGTGTGGTGATAAACGCACGTCTGGTCGTGGTTTGCAGTGAGCTTAAATTTTAAGGAAGAAAAAAAAGAGGATATTAAAGCAATGGCTTTTTTGCTTCTTTTTTTCATTAAAAAGAAAAGTGAAAAAAAAAAAACCAACAACCCAAGACATAAAGAATAGCTGACAAGTATCTGGGGGAAGCAAGTTATGGAGCAATTTCACCCCATGCTGGCTAGGTTTAATCCAGGATAAATCCATCAGGGCTGAAGCATGCTGCCATCTGATGCTCTTGGGTGGGAAGCACATCTGGTGGTTTATTCCAGCCCTCTGGGTGCTGGTGGCCACCTTACAAACTCCCTCCTTGTATTCGATGCTTTCTGATGTTCTTGCTGACAGAGTTACTAAATCACCTTGCATTTGATTAGTCCTCTCAAGGAAGGCAATTTCAGGTAAGACTTTTGGTGGATGAAAGGCAGTATAGTTGAGCTCATACTTTGAAGATCGTGCAAATTCGTGTAGCGTGGAAGGCAGCTGTAGGTTGACAAATTGACACACAGTGTGTGCTGTGCTCCTGTTGTGGACAGCTCTGCAGTAATTACTTACAGGAAAAGCTCCTTCCTGGGTCCTGTCGGTGTTCATCTTTTAACCTGAAGTGAAAGGCTATAGTGCCTCTTTGACATTTTTCCCCAGTGTTTTCTAATATAACTGCATCATCTGTAATTGTCTGTTCTAGCCTTTTTGTTTTCCAGTCCAGTTCATCCTCCTGAACACAGTAACATATTGCACAATTAATTTGCCATTTGTAGTACTCCTTGGAAAAGAGACTCTTCCATCCTGTTTATTGGTGTGTTTGCAGCTGATCTCTGGAAAACAGAACATTGGCTTCTGCTCGAACTTTTCTGCTAGTCTTCAACCTTAGCCAAGTCTGAAGGTCTCGTTTTGTTGGCTTTTTTATCTCCTTGTGGAGATCTTGGATTAAAAGTATGGCTTCGTACACCTAAAGCGCCCATGTGCAGTGTTCAGCTGGCACTAAAATAGCAACTTTGAAAACACTTCAGATCCTCTTAACATACCCATCACAAAAAAGAAATCAACTGCTTTTCTGTTTCTTGATTTATAGTTGTGCTGGGAAGCAGACAGTGAGATTTCTCCAAGTGGAACGTCGAGCCGTTACGTGTCTCTTCACTGTAGTGCCACTGCTCAATTCCTGCTTCTATGTAAATCATCTTTTCCTAACATAATATACTAGACTTGGATTCTCTTTAAAATTTTCCATCCTGCTGGCATCTGAAGGCAAGAGGATTTCCCCTTGGCAGAGTTTTGTTTATATTTTGATTTTTGCTTTGTGGGCTTCAGTAAAGATAATGTGTAAGGGAATTGGGGGAACTTTCAGAACACAGGTTGCTTCCTGTCATTGTCTGGGGTCTCGAGCACTGTGGACTTCCACCTCCTTCCTGACTTTTGTTTCTGGATCGATGGTGCTGTCTTTAAATAAGTTGAAATAAAAATAAATGTCATAGAGCTGGAAATAGAAACCAGTGTCCGTCAGTGCAGGTCTCTGCTGTCTGAGCACAATGCTCTAATAATAACAAGCCAACGCAGTCTTAGAGGGTACTGAAGTGTTTACAGCCTGTGGATTTCATCCTGTCACCTTTCCCTTGCAAGCGTACCCACTAAAGTCACTAGCAGCACTTCTAGGAAGTTATATATAAACTATGGCAACAGCCAAGCAGCAAGAACACAGCATCGAGGGATTTCTCAGTAGCTGAGGATGCTGCTCCCAGAATTGCACTGAATTTTTAGAAAGGCGTGGGTCTAGATTTGTTAGAGTGGACTGTGCTTGGTCCATCTACATCACAGGGGCGTCAATGGAGTGACCGTGTTGGATATGGCACTCTGCAGACCCACGGTACGTTCCTTTTTGCTTTGTAATAGAGCCTGAAGGTCACAGCTAGGGTTTGTATCATCTTTTCCTGGAACCTTTGCAAGTGGGTGGAAGTCTGCCTCGAAGAACGTGATGAAAATGGAAAAGCAGCACAAGGGTAGCACAAACAATAGGAAAGATGTAGGGCAAAGTCTGAAGGCAGATGCCAGCAAGAGCAGGTATGTGTAGATCACCAGTGATATGCATCAATTGCAGGTTTGAACTTTTTGTAGTAAAGGAAATGCTGCCGAGGTCCCACAGGTACTTCATGTCATTGTTCTGAAATGCAGATGCTTTTTGGCATCAAAATAAAGGTGTTTCTTGAAGGTGATTTTATCAGTTTGAAGTGGTTGCCAGGTGTATGTGGGTAACATGCAAAAGGAAAATCCTAGCTGTGCTGGGCACGGTCTGTGACAAGGAGCATCAGCAGAGGTGAGGAGCTTCTTAAGGGCAGAAAGGAGAGTCAGAGATCAAATTCTGAGGGATCTTAAAAGCAAATATTAAGTAACGGTGGGAAAGGAAGTCAATGCTACATTTCTAAGATTTAAACTGATCTAGAGGGCAGGAATATGAGGTTTGGAAAGCTCAGTTTGCAGCATGTGGGAGACGAGTCATAATTACATAAAGTGAAAGCTGAGATGTTGGTAAAACATTTTCAGCAGCATGTTTAGTACCCGTTTTCTCAATGTAGAGGTATCTTGAGCAAGGAGAGGAGGTCTTAACACTCCAGTTATGTGTGTAAGGCAATCAAGAAGGAGAAGCAGATGCATTATGTGGGTCCTGGCTTAGGCTACTATAGCAGCAGGGCTCACTCCAGTGTCAGAGGAAGCAGAAATGTAAGAAGGGTAGGAGGGGGTGATGGGTGTACATGACTGTGCCATTAGCTGTGAGAGGCTGATGCTCTAACGCACATGACTGAGCATCTTCCTTATCTATATATTGATCTAATTCAATTCTTGTATTTCACTAGAGAGAGAAAACGAGTGGGCTTTGAAAGCAAATGCATTTAAAAACTGCTTTTCCATTCTTTGCAAATAGGCACAGATCTCCTCCTTCAGCTACTTGGGTCTTTGCAGCTTTAGTAGAGGAGAGCAGGAGAGCAACCCACCTGGGCAGCACTCTGAGTTGGAGTGCCTACACCGACTGCACAAGGCAAGTCACTGCTGTGCATCTCTGACTATGCTGTAGGTTAAGGGATGCAGTGGGTAAAAACATACAAATGAAAACCAAAGCAAAAGCCCCAAGTCCCAGCCTCCCCCAGACTGGATTTTACTACACTGCACTATAAAGATACCCTTTCTGATTTAGAGGTTTCTTGTGTTTAAGGCTGTGGTAGCTAATAAATCCCTGACATCTGAACTGTTGGGAAGCAGTATGCATGATGAAACAATATTGTGGTTGCAGAGCAATCGTAATATGTATTTCTAAGGTTAGCTGTTCCACGTGTGTGTTTAAAATTCTCCCGTTCTTTGCTTCTCCCTGCAAATCTAAACAGCACTCAGATGAAAGCTGTGGAGTAGGAGTCTGACTTAATGGTGCCTACTTGGCTCTGTAGCAGGGCTATAAGAGGGTAATAAAATCCCTGTAGGATTTGATGAAATCAGATAGAATGAATGTAGCATTAAAGAAAACAAAGGATGCATAGATAAGCTGAATTCTTGCTTCACTTCAATTATTTCCCTTTTAATCCAGTGAGAAGAAGAAAAAAAGATGACAACTCTGGCTTATTGTTGTTTGAACACTGGGAAAAAGGTAGGGTCAGTGCCCAAGCCAACTGGAAAATGAGATTCTTTCTCATGTCTTCACTCCAAGCTGAATTGAAGCCTATTTTCTGTTAGCTAGTGGGAATCCTTTGTTGGCCTGAATTAACAGCGCTGCAATCAGAGACCAGAGAATTGCACAGTGTCCATCTTGCATGAAAGCTTGCAAAGATTTATTGCAAATCTGGCTGAGAAGTCTGTCTGTGATGTCCAGAAGCCTTCAACATCCAGAAGAGCTCTCTTACATGACAGCACAGCAAGCTTCTTAAAATGAGGCCTGGGAATTTCTAAGGATTTTGAAGTATGCCCCACAATGTGAGGGGGCATATTAAAGTCTGATAAGGTCACTTAGATTAAAATGGAAAATAAGATAAACTCCAATAGTAATGCAAACGTTTTTGATTAATTTGTTCTTGTTGTTTTAATGTGGTTAGCTGTGTTGTGTTTGTGTAGCTTTCAGAAATGCCAGGCTTTGTTTGGGGGTTCACAACGCACAAGAATTTTCCAAGCTGGTTTTCCTCATGTTTTAATCCCAAACGATGGAGTTCACTTTGTAGATTTAAATTACTAAGTCTAGCATATATAACGCCTTTCAAAACATCATTAGTAAGGTTTGCTATAGGAACAGCATTGAAATTGAAACTCCTCACTTACTCTTTCTGGAAACTATGTATGCACAAAGTGAATGAGTCAAAATTAAGACGTGCCATCTGATTATAACTCAATGGGTGGGAAGGACAAAGTCCTTGTGCTTTGAGCTAGTTAGATATAAATACAGAGCTGGCTGGCAAAGGTCTGCTCAGAGGAATGGGAGGCCCCAGGTAGTGGGAAGTACTCCCAGTATCCTGAATAATAGACACTCCAATGTAATTATTAAGCCCAGTGTCCTCTGGGGAGAGATTAAAGGATAGCAGAGTGATGCAGGCTTCTAAGGGAGGAAGTATTTCTTTTCAAGGGGAAAAACGAGAGAAGACTCTAGAGTGAAAATTAAGGAGATAGAAATCCTCTTACTCAACAGAGCTTTGTACTGTTTAAGCATTCTATTGCAGGGCCACAAAAGGCATACATGCAGTATATCTGTAAGCAAAGTGAAACAGAGCAGAAGGCAAAAAAAGAAAGTTACGTTTTGAGAGCTCATTTAATCGGATAGTACAGTTTCTTGTTCTGGAAGCTGACATTTGCTAGAAATGAGCATGGAGGGTGGCAATAATTTGCAAGTGAGGAGGGAGACTGGGCACCTACTAGCCAATAATGAAAAATAACAAGTTTTTAAAGGTATTGAAAGTAAGAAGCTTCTCATGGAGAATCAAGCCATTAGAGCAGCAGCTATGGAAAACAAGGATTTTGCTCCATCAACCCACCACGTGTTCATACTGTGATCAACGGGATTGTTAAATCTTAGGTGAAAAAAGCAGTAAGATCTGAAATGTGGAGACAGCATCCTGCGTGTGACACTTGTATGATGGGCCATTCGTTTGACAAATAAGGGGAGGAGTTTTAATTCAGCTGATGAAAATACAATTACCCATTTATGTCACAGTGCCCATAAGATTCTTCTCTCATCTTTCCTGGACGTGTTCTACGATTCTTTATAAGACCTGTAGCAGAAAACTCAGTGTTTACAATACTGATGATGTGAAACAGAAAAGTATGTGTGAGTGTAGGTGTAAAACAGCTAGGAGAATCAATCTTTTCTCCGGAAAAGGAAGAAATCTCTGAGCTCCCCTCTTTCCTGTCTTCCTCTTTATGGGCACACTTGCCTATTCTCTTTGGAAATAATAATAAGACAAAGGAACACGGTCCCATTATTTACAAAAAGAGCACTTTCAACAGCATAAGCAACTTTCACTTTGTTAATACCCTTCTTTTCCAGGGCAGCTTTGTTTCAAGCACTGTGCTGTGTATGAACTCTTTGGTCGTTGCCTCTTGAGAGCTAAACACTTGACCTGTTGTAGCTGTTCTGCACCATCTTCTTTACAAAGAAATAACTGACTGACACATCAGGTTTGGTGTTAGGAAAAGGTTCTGCACCAGAGGGTGGTGAGCATGGAAGAACTCCTCAGGGCAGAGTGCACAGCCCCAAGCTGCTGCTGCTCAAGAAGCATTTGGACAATACTCTCAGACATAGGCATTGGGTTTGGGTGGTCCTGTGTGGAGCCAGGAGTTGGACTCAGTAATCCTTGTGTGTCCCTCCTAACTCAGGATAATCTACGACTCTGCGATAGCCACGTGACGTTTTATTTACTTTTATTTTTATGAGATACCATCAAGTTACCACAAAAGGGTAATTTGCAATTCATGCAGTTCATAGCCGGTTCAGATATTATTTCTATGCCTAATCTACCAGCTGAGCAGGGATATGCTGATGCAGAGGCAGCTGCATAATCCACATCTCCATGTGACCGGAGTCACCAGGCAGCCCTGGAGCTCAGCTGCATGCCACGCTCAGACCTGTTTGACCGTGACCCCGGAGGACTGATGGGGAGCCACTGTCCTCTTCAACCTCAAATACTTTTGGGCTGCTCCCGTTGCATCATTCTTCATACATCTTGTGACATGAAAGTTTTGTTATGAAGCTCACAGAGCTGGGCATTTTGATCTGCTCTTTTATGGTGCCATTTCTTTTGTCATTGTACGTACAGATCTAATGCCTTCTGGATATACAGACATTCTGTATTCAGACTTCACAACTTCTTGTTAGAGGAGGAGTAATTGTTTTTGTTCGTTCTCTGTAGGCACTGGGGTTGATTCTGGTCTTGAGGCAGTGTGAACTGGGAGAAATCAGGAGAATTAACCACAATCAAACTTGCACTTGAGAAATGGCTCTTTATATGATTAAAGTATTTAATCTTTGCAGAAGGGTTTAAAAATGTCCAAGTGCAGCCCTTGGACTTGGCTCCAAGGTGAATTTTTTGGAAAGTTTGAGCAAAAACATTTCATCCATGTGTGAATATGAGGAGAGTGGAAAACTATTTTTCCCTTCTGTGAAGACTTTTTGCTGCCTTCTTTTGAACAGTTCAGCAGCAGAGTGGCTGAGGCCTGTATGCTAAAATTTGGCGTGGAAGCAGCCGTAGCTGCAAAGTGTCTTGGTTTTGGCTTTTATCTGACTGAGTTAAGAGCCTCAGAAAATAACATGTACTCAGCAGCATTTCAGGATTTCATTTCTTTCTGCAAAGGTTGTGAAGGGTGTAGTCAAGAAGATTTCCTCTGAACAAGCACCTGAGCACTGCACAAAACCAGAGAAAGAAACAGCACTGAAGCAGCAGGGATGTGTGGAGATAGGAAAGGAGCAGGAAGCCTTGCACAGCATTCACAGCCTAAAGAACAGAGAGTTTTGTGATATGCGTGACTAAGACCTGCTGTCCCTGCTCCTGGGGTGGTTTCCCAAGAGCGAGGGGTTCCTGCAGGCTGGTAGGGGCAGCTTTGAGATCGGACTCAGAGGTCCTGCGGCACCACATACGCACCTCTTGAGTCAAAAAGGTTCAGGGGAGGTGAAATAAAATACGCCTTTGCTTCTCCATATGATGTTGCAAGTGGTACATTTCGATGGTGACGTGACCATAGTTTTGCAAGCAGAGTTACTTTGAAGTCTTAACAAACAGAAGTTTATGCACTTGCTGTTCTTGAGCGAAATAGATACGCCACACAGATCTAAGATTGTACAAAACCACGCCATACCCTATTGGGCAGCATAGTTTGTGAAATAGAGCATGCTTATCTAATTGCAATCACATGTGAAATGAGAGGTCAAGGGAAGGCTGCATGTGCTTCCTCAGCTACATAATTTTTTGACTTAGCATTGTTAATTATGCAGCCTTATGAATCATTAATTTAGTTTTATGTATGGGAGCTCTGAATTTCCTCTGGCATTTTACAATGAAGCCGGTTAGTACTTCCAATTACTTGGAGGCCTCTATTTAGCTCTAGTGCCAGCGAAGCCAGAGAACAATGAACTTGGATATCTGATACTATAGTAAGCTGCTGCAGTGTTGTTGCTTCCATCTTTCAGCATTGGCTGGGGTGGGTGTTGAATGTTGTTTTTCCCTTTTCACTCAGGAGTGAGGATTGCAAAGGTTGCAGACAGTGGAAGAGCAGGCATTCAGTGCATAATCTAACATTTCTTTGGCTAGTTAGCGGTTTGAAATTCAAATTTAATTTTTGATCCCAACAATTTTTCTTCTTGGGTGACAGGGAGTGGCAGTGCATGCCATTTATTTAAAGAACATAAATGCCCAGTTGAATTCATTTTCAGACGAGGAAGACAGAGGACCTGATTCACCTCTGTTACCTTTACATCAACGTGCAGTATGCGCAGAGCTCTGCCACTGTACTGATGGAAGTGACTGCATTAGGTGTATGGCTGAGAGCTGCTCTCAGAGGTAAAGAACCTCCAGCACAGGTAAGGCTGTAGCACACTGGATGTTAAGTGGATCCAAAGGACTCCCTGGCAAGCTGCGTAATTAGCTGGAAAGCAGGAACTGAGGTGTACTTGATGTAAAGAAGCATTAGCAGGAGATTTTCATATGGTAGCTGTAGTAAACAGCAGCCAAGCTACAGTCCAGAGGCCACAGTCATTAAAGCAATATGGAACTGGTTTGTGTTGGCATTTCTATAGTCTCTGCATTGTGTAGCCTTTGTAGCTCACCTGCACGTGAATTTTAGCTCTTTAAATAGCTTCAACCTCAAGAACTGCAGCACCTGTTAGTTATCAAAAGAGGACATGTGGCCATAAACATAAAACAAGAACTAAATGTGGTTATAAAGAAGCCAGACCAATAATAATTAATGAGATAGTCTTAGTAGAAGCAGTATTTATTTCCTTCTGTAGGCGTGCACACCTAATGCACCAGCTATCACTGGGGTGTCTCTGTGAACAAGCTTTATTCTGCATCTGGTATGAATGAACACAAAGATTGTCTTGTGAAATGCTTTCCTCCAGTTCACAGCTGCACATCGTTCAGGCAGTGCTCTTCAGGTGGTAACCTGAAGGAGTGCAGGTCTCCGGTACCTGTCTCCTTTTAGCTATGTGAGTCCTTTCTCATGCAGGCACTGCTGTGACTCTTACATCATCTGGTTACTCTGTCCTTTTCTTTCACTCTTCTGGACGTTTTCTTTTCTTGGATATCTCTGGCTCCTGTTTCATCTGCACCTTCTGTCAGGCCCCTAGCAGAAGCAGTAAGACTAACTGTTCCTAATTCCCAGCTGGTTTATTGGCCTTTTGCTTTGTCTTCTCATTAAAGTGCCTGCATGCCAGCTGTAGCAACAGCTGAAAACGGAAAACTCATCACTCTCTGACTGGCCTATTTCTCTGTGGATGGTGGATGAGCTCTGGTTGGGCTGTAAGTGGTCAGTGCTCTGTAGTCTGAAAATTTTCCAGACCCTGAAGTTTTTCTTAGGTAATATGGTTTAGCAGCTTGTGGTGGCATTGGGAATGGGTGGATGATCTTGTAAGTCCTTTCCAGCTTTGTGATTCTAGGATTCTCTATTTCTACGTGTGCATCTCCCCACTGTCCAGAATTATCTGTGTGTGTGTAGGATAGATTTTTAGGAGCCTACACTGAGTGTATTCCTTACCCACTACAAGACCAAAACTAATACATACGTGCATCAACAGGCACGTATGTTTTGGTAAAAACTGATGACTGAAAATGCAATTGCTGGGCTCTCTGTAATGCAGTGTTGTAATTCTTATAGGCAGAAAACTCAGTCTTACAGTGGTTGGAACCTGCAGTTCCTCTTGATTTCAGAGCCTAGGCTTCAGTTCATAAAACAATTTGAAGACTTTAGTTCCTTTGATGTGAATGTTCTAGGCTTGTGCTAAAGTAAAGCTAGTCCATAAATGCTTTTCTGAACTGGTATGCTAGGTAGGGACTGAAGTAAGATTAAATGAGTTTCTCAGACTGAGTTGCACTGTGTGTGCTGTCCTGGTCATTTTGCTTGCAGTTGTCACCTCCCAGTGAAACCTTTTAATGGAAACCACTTCCAGAAGCTTAACTGTGTAAACTGATTTATGGGGATTAATAATAATAACAGATTCAGATTTAAGTAAATACTGCAGGTTTCCACTAGGGATATACTACTTCAATATTGAGGGTTTTTTTTTCTTTTAATTTGCTTCTTCCTTAAAAAGTAATAACTTTTTGTGTAGACAACAAATTTCTCCTTCAAGCCAATTGTGCTGTTTCCTTCCCAGATCAGCTGTGCAAGGACACAGCAGAACCAAGAACCACTCTGAAATTCCTAATTCTGCAGAAGTTAAATAGGGTCAAATACTTGTGCTTCTTCCCAGTGTTTCAATTCACTGCCATTTTCTTGCTTTTAGAGAAGCACTTAGAAAAAAAAAACCTACTTTTTTTTTTTCTTTTGTGTGTGTGTGTGTGTGTGTGTGTGTGTGATTGCTCTCCAAAGTAATGGTGGTGGCACTGATGCACTTACATGGCACCAGAACATCATGATTCAGTACAGGATAATTATTTGGCTTTACTGCTATATCCCTCGTAGCTGGATATCCATTTTCCTTTGCTAACATATGCTTGTCCTATTCAATAGCAATTTGTTCTGAAAGTGCTCGCATGCCTGCTGGGCAAGCTACTGCTATTCAATGCACACTCCTTTTTTGCACCTAAAAATTATTATCGTGGAAAACCATTTGCAAAACCTGAGGCATTCAGAAGGCTGTGTGCAGTTTTTCCAGGAGAAGCTGAGGGACACTGGAAAATCTAGACTTTAATTTGTAGGCTACAATACATTTAAGTCACGTGAATAAGTCTGTATCTGCCTCAGCACGTTCTGGATCACTTCAGTATTACACAAACAATCTAATTGCACAGCCTGGAAAATAATCACATCTGTTCACCCGTAACAACGCCATTCAATCTTGGTTTCATAGCTTAAAATAACGTTCCTTGCTTTCGTGTGCTTCCTCATGTTACCAGCTGCAAGTCTCTGGGAACCAGCACAGCCCCTGAGATAACTGCTAGTAACGCTTGTGTATGAATGCGTCAGTATATACTGCTTGTTGGAGCCCAGCTTTGGGAAAACAGAACTCTCTGCTTCGATTCTTAGCTCTTTCACCAACTCAGCTAAGTCCAGAAGGGAAACAAACCCAGGTGGTGCAGCAGCCAGCTCGAGAGACAACCTAAAATAGTTGTTTTAAGGTATTTTGAGGTGCTTGTAGGGTAGTGCTTGTAAACTTGGGCAGGCTCGTCTGCGAGCAAGGGACTCCCACATCAGAAAATGAAAGGAAGGGAAGGAAGGAAGAGAGAGATGATAACCTAGTCATTATAGCATCAGTATGAGAAGCTTTTCTTGCTGGGTAGCTGACAGATCCCTCGGAGGATGGGCTGGAAGCGCCGTTCCCAGGCAGAATTCTCATCCTCTCGTCAGCAGGTGACAGAAGCACCCTGTCTTGCAGGGCAGTGTAACGGGCAGGGCCTCCTGCTCTGTACGTTCAAACTTAACGCTGTGCTGTAGTGCGGAGGACTCGGTGGGAGTGCAGCCAGCAGTGTCCTGGAGATGGCCGGCCTCGGGCTGACCACAGCAGAGAGGTCACCGCTTTGCGCTTCCTCGCTTTGCGCGGGCAGGAGGAGCAGGGCGAGTCATTTTTTGAGGCGAGACAGCTGAGAGTGGGCAGGATTTGTTCCATAACGTCAGTCGTACAGGTCGGACGGGCAGCACCGCCTCCCAGACCTTATGTCCCCCAACCACGACTTCAGTCCCGCTCCCCTCCGCTGGGCGGGGGAGCCCGCGGCGGGGCCGGGCACCTCAGGGCCGGGGCGGGGCCGGGCGCTGCTTCCCGCCCTCCGGAGCGGAGCGGCGCGGCGCGGCGCGGAGCCCAGGGGCCGCTCGGCTCGGGCCGGCCCGCGGCGGCGGCCGCTGTCGGGGCGGAGCGGCGGCGGCACCCGGCGGCTGCGCGGCATGCCCCGTCGAGGCGCCCGGGAAGGAACTGAGAATGAGATTGCCGTGGAAAGCTAAAATGGTAAGCGGGTGCTCCGGCCGGCTGCGTGCGGGATGCGGCGCTCTTTGTGCGGCTCGGGGAGCGGGGAACCGTCCCGGCACGTGTCCGCTTGAGGCTGGGGGGACGTCTCCCGAAGTTGGCGCAGCTGGAGTGATGGGTTTTGAAGAAGCGAACCGGGTCTCTCCTGTCAGACGGAGCACAGGGCTGCTGCGCTTCGCACGCTGGCAGCTTTCGAGTTTAAAGGCTGCCCGCCCGAGTGTGCAACGGGTTTGAAAAGTGCCATTCCTTCCCGAAACGAAAGGCCGGAGAGATGAATTGCTTTAGAGACGGGGGGGAGGCGGGAGGGAGAGGGAAGAGAGGCTGCTAATCAAAACCAAACTATTTCCTTAGAAAAGACTTTGTGCAACTATTTGAAATATGTGCTAGACTAGGAAAAATAGCTAAATGGAAAGCCAGGGTATCTCGATACCACAGGAAGGGACAGCTTGCCAAGAATATCTCCAGTGTTCCCTCCATCCCTCCATCTCGCTTCGATTGTGTTTACTTTGTGCAGCCCATCCTCTGCCCTCAGCAGCACGGCATGTGGCATGGATTGGTCAGCAGGACTGGGGGAAACGTCCCTTTTTCTGTTTTTCTCTCCCTTTCCCATCAGAGCTCAATTCAGGACTGGGGTGAAGAGGTGGAAGAGGGAGCTGTTTACCATGTCACCCTGAAAAGAGTGCAGATCCAGCAAGCTGCCAACAAAGGAGCGAGGTGGCTCGGGGTAAGTGAAGCTGGCATGGTGGTGTTTTGGAAGGCTGCTCATGGACTTTGGAGCCTGCTGCAGGGAGCTGGATTTCACACCAATCTCTGCAATGTTAACTTCTAGCACTGACTGCTCTCGCTGTTTAAAAACAACAGCGCTGGAGTTGTCTGTCAGGGCCGGCTGAAAGCGCTGATGTGCATAAAAACAGATCTGACTGGTTGTGGCCATGGATCAGACAATACAGAAATAAGGGTTATTTTTTGGTCTGATCTTAAAAGCTGGGCATTTCACTGTTACTTCAGAGTAGGCTGTGGCTCGTCCCAGTTGCTAGGAATCTGCTTCATGTACCCCAAACAAACAGCCACGGTTGTTTTAACTAACGAGGGTCGCTCAGAAGTTTGCAGAAACTTCTCCAAAGTTTGAGTGAACGTAGATTTGGGTCTCATTTCACTTTTTCTTTCGCAGCCAGATGAGATTTTGGTGTTCCCTTTTACTTGTCAGCATTTCTGCAAGAACTATGGCTGTGTGCTCTTTTTCAAAGGTGTATTTCAAAGCAGGGAGGCTTTAGTGGTGAGTGAAATAAGCTTAAATGCACACACACTTGATTTGGCACGCTGCTCAGTGCCTTTACCTTTGTCAGGCCAAGTCCCCAGCTGATAGAAAATGTCCTCACTTCCCTGGAATCACTGCAGCTGTGGCAGTCTGAGCCAGGTCTTCAGGAGGTGGCTGTAACTTTGGTATTATTTTATGTTAATAGATTTTCCTCGTGATCAAAGGCAGTTGAATAAGAACTTGGTTTGTGATAGTATGCAGGTTAGTATTTTAAAGACTTCTAAATCTGCTCAAAGATTTATATCAAATAGTTTTCTTGTGAAGTTCCACATCATGAAGCAGTATAGCGATGCTGAAACCACAGTTAAGAAAGATAAATAGATTTTCTCCTGCATACAGTTTGCACTTAGAATTTCCCCTTTCCATGCTTGCAAGAAGTACACGGAGTTCTAATCAGAACAGATAATTCCAAATCTGCTTCCTTTAAGTGGCACATTTCCCATCTCTGCCTCCTGTTTTTACCAGGGTTGACAGAAAAACAGTAGAAAGTATTTTCACACTCCCATAAGATTCCCAGATGGTGGCTTTGTAAGAGGTGGAGGTCACCGTGAGTGAGCCCGTGTCCCAGAAACATCCTTCAGAAAAGCAGTAGTTTCTCCTGTTTCAGACATGTTGTTCTGCCTGTGTGGAAGAGTTTGCTGAGCCTTGGTTGTATCCTCAGAAGAGGAGCGTGTCTGTGTTGCTTAGACACAGCTCACAGTGCTGATCTTAGTAAGAGGACGAGGGACTGCAAGGTCATGGAGGTGGCTTTTGGCTTTCTATGCCTAGTGCAAGCCTCCTCAGGTCAGTTGGAGCCCCGTTAATGGGGCAGTGTGTCACCTGCACCGGGCATAAACGGTAACTGCAGCTTCCAGGCTGGCATCTTTAATCAGCAGTAATCTCATGCACTTTATTTAAAGATATTTTTAAACATATGGGCTTTTTGTTCCCTAAGCTCTTTAGAACATAAAATATTTTAAGCTCTTTGTGATCTTGTTTTATTAATGGCTTTACTGTAGTCCTGAGGCTGGTAAATAGCCTCCAACCCAGGATGTTATTTATGAACAGGCATCCCCACCTCCAGTGGTTTTGCTCTGAAAAGCATAATTGTCTCTTTAAAAAATTGTCATCCGTTGATTGTTTATTTAATTTATAATCCAGAGCTTACAGGATTTTATCTTGGAATTTATTTACTTCTTTCTCAAAACTTTGAAATTCACAGCTCTTAATTAGGAAGCTGTTGGGTTCGTCAGTGCCGTTCCTTCTTGATGTTGCACTGTCATCCTTGGGTTGGAGGCTTGGGGTCATCTGAAGAGTATGGGAATAACCTATTGTGCATCTGCAAGTATTGAGCTTTAGTTGTAACAAATATGGTAACTCTGTCACTGACTAAGTGTGGGGTAAGGTTAGAAAACAGTAACTTATTCTGTGTGGGTTTGTAACCTGAAAAGGTCTATTTAGTTTGACCTCTGAGGCACTGAGCTTATGGTGGTTTATTGCAGAGGGTCGAGTGCCTTGTGACTTGAAAAGCCAACGTTCTTCAAGAACCTCCACGTTGCATGTGGATACTGCATGTTGTGTGGCATCAGGGCAGGGGTTTGGCCCAGTGATTCTGGGGCGGGTTGTTCTCAGCAGCGCTTTGGAGATGTTTGAGCTGAAGAGCATTAAGTGGTGAATTACTTGACGTGTCTGAAAACTCCATGCAGCCTTTGTTAAAGGGAGCATCAAACATCTTGCTTATTCCCCGTGTGTTGGTGCTTATGACCAATTCCTTTAATGACTGAAAATCTTGAAGTCGTGTGTAAATACCGGTATCTCTTCAAGAATGTGAATGAGTGACCTCGGATCTTTTATGTTTCAAGAGGACTAATAAACTTTGCTTAAAATTCTCTATCCTGAAGCACCATCCAGGGTTCTGAGTGATCATCCCTGCTGTGAGGGAAGGGTCTGTTTAAAAGTTGTAGGACTGCAGCTGAAGCGCCGTGAATGCTTGTGTATTTCCAAACTTCCACAATTAATAAAAGGAAAAGATAAACAGGCTGTGACTTACGCAGTCGTCAGTAGTTCTGCATCTTTCAGAAGTGTGAAGCTTTTGTGCCAACACCACATTTTCAGCTTTAAATTTAATACGGACATCAAAGGATGCCAATAATAACTCCTGGTCTTGCCGTGAAATACTTAGTCACGAAATATTTAGTGACAATTAAGACTTTAGGCACTATGGTATTAGGAAGGATTAGTAACACCACTAGTAGCTCAGTGCAGTGGTAGATGCTGCACAAAAGGACTAACCTGACCAAAAGGAATGTACAGAATAAGTCTCACATGAGGCACGTCCATACACATAGGTTATCCTCTGCTGGCTGGTATCTGAGGCAGTCTTGGTGTTTTTCAAGTCACTTGTAAACATCAAGGCAACGGAGAGTCTTAAGACCATTTTCCATAGCCAAGTATTTCTTCTGGAGGTATTTAAAGAGGTTCCCTACTGAGCTTGAAAAGTTCAACAAGAGAATTTTTCCTTCTTTTTAAAAAAAATACAAACAACCTAAGTGGGTGGAAGTGTCTCTGGAATAGATGTGTGGCAGAAGGCATCGTCATGAGAATGGGAGGGATGGAGTGGAGACTGGGAACAGTCCGCGAACCGTGAAGGCCGTGGAAGCAGAGTGATGACCTAACTTGTGTGAGGGAAGTGGTGAACTCTATAGATGGATGGGATGGTAAGGGCTGGGGGAAATGCTTTCCCCAGCAGCCTTTTGAGTGGACGTTCAGCATCATTTTGAATGAGATGACAGCAGGCTAGAGAAAAAGGCCTATCGGTAACAGGACTAGGTGACAGAGTGCAGCAGAGAACTGTAAGGATATGCCTAGAAAGGGAAGGTTGAATTCCAGCTGTGACACAAAAAGAACCTAAACAAATGAGATTCAGCTTACGTCTGGGGATGTAAAGGCAGCCCGTAGAGAGGCTGGCACCCTGGGTGCTATTGTCACCTGCTATTGTCTGGAAAGAAAAGGCGACAAAGCAGAAAAGGCAGGTGAAAAGTTTATCAATCTGTGGGCTTTTTTGATTTTGGACTGTCAGCCATGTACTCACGTAAGGCTGAGAGACTGACTGAATCATACTGCAGCCAGAAGCAGATAAGAGTAGAGCTGTGTAAGTAGATCAGCTTCTGAACACCTTAATTTCTGTTGCCAAGAGCAGTATGCTGACTGAATGTGAGTGAACTCCAGTCGATGACATATTGGAAATCATAAACTGAAAAGTAAACAGAGAGTCGAAGGAAAAAGGAAGGAGCAGCAAGGAGAGAAGTGGAGAAAGGGGAGGAATTCATTAAGAGGTGAAAGACTGAAATAAGTTTTGAATGGAAGAAGTGAATGATGAGGTGTGAGAAGCAAAATGTCCAAGAGAAGGAGTTATGAGGGAGTGAGATGGGATCTGTTAGATAAGTGACAGGATCAGAGGAGGAGCACAGGCAAAAGAAAGTTCCACACTCGTCGCACAGCAGAAATGAGACTTGTTCAAGGTATCCTTTGCAAAGAGGAATGAGGGCTGGAGTGTTTGAGGAGCCAGGACTGCAGATGCAACATGAGATTAAATTGAAATATCGAAGTTGTTTGACTATGGAGGGGACAAAAATGAAGAAATGGGACAGGAGACACAGTTTTACTGATGAAGATTACTGGCCCAGTGGTTGTGTTTGTGCCAGGTGCCAGCAGATGTGTGCAGAGAAGACGCACCAGGGCTAGGGGGGAGTAGGATGGACCCTACAGTGATGGAAAGAGAAAGAGATGATGCAGGACAGTAGGGAAGGAAGAAATGAATGACTGTATGAAGAGAAAAGACAGTTTAAGGCTGCCTCAGTGGATGAATGTTCTTGGCAACTGACAAGAACTGAACCAAAGCAGTAGATACTGCTAGGAAGTGCAGAGGAGCTGGAGACAGCTCGCTGTGGGAGTTCTGCAGGTCAGGCTTGGGTCTGAACTGCTGTCATGTGTTCATTAAGGTCAGTGACAGAAGCAGAAGCACGCTGACAAAATCTAATGGTCCTATTCCTATTTTTGTCCTTTTCTGTCCCTTTTAACTCTGGGTGTTTCAGGCAGTCAAAGCACTCGTGCCCCTCCAGGATAATGTAAACCAGAAAGGCAAATGTGATGCTCAGGTGTTTCAGATTATTGCTGGCAGAGATGAGAAGCGTAGATCTCCTTGCATGGGGTCCTAGGTGTGACTGTGCAGTTCTGGTTGTTCTCAAGAAAGCTGGTTTAAACTGGGAGATTGGATAATCAAGAAAATGACAGCTGTGTCTGACTACTGTCTGAAGATTATAGCTCAGTTATCTTAATAAAACGAAGTTTACACGTGCATATGAATTGCTAGAAGTTAGCATAAAGTTTCAGATCATCAGAGGAACGAGATAGTGAGGTAGCACTCCAGGAAGAGTGAAGAAAGCAAATAACCTTACAGCATTACCACTGAAGCTACTCTGGTACAAGTCCCATTGCCCTGTTCAGGGAGGAGAAGATGGGGCTGTAAAGCCTTGCTTAATTCAAGGCAGGGAGTGGTGCCAGTCTGTCCTGGTGCTGGAGAGACTGCTCTGTGAAGAGGAGGTCACCGATGTCATTTTACATTCAAAGTTGTTTCAGAAGCAGCAAGAGAAGGTCAGGTGAGAGAGGAGGACTGCAAGGGAGGCAGGAGGTGACGGCAGAGAGGTGGATGGAGAGTGCCTTGTTTGTGTGCACGGGTGAACACGCACTGGAAAAGCGGAACGTGGAGAAGCAAGTGCAAAAAAAAAGAGTAGGAGAATGATGTTGGAAAATGTTGGAAAATACTGCTGTGGAAATGGAGGAGGGGGAATGGTGGGATAAGAGTAAAAGAGAGGATGCATTGCTATGGAAAATGAGCAGCGAAAGGCATGGGTGTGATGTGGGCAGATGGACAAGAAGATTACAGAATGAAAAACAGAGTTTTCAAAGTCCAGTGGAGTTATTCTCACAGAGTTCCCCTGTCAGCCAGCTGGAGTGCTTTATCTCACCCTTCCAGGGACTGGGGAGGGGTGGGCGACTTGTGTCCGGTGCTCCGGGAATCTGAGGGAAGCAGAGAGGAATGAGAGACAGGAGGGGCTCCTTAATGCTTCCAAATACTTTTCCTGTTGGAGTACTTTACCTTACCCTGAAATGAGTGAGGAAAAGACCTATGCTTTGCCTCTGGAGTTTTTACTGGGGCAGGTCTCAGGAAATCCAGCCAGGAATGGGAGTTCCCTTGAGCCCAATGCTCTGGAGGAGCCATGCAGGGCTTGTATCTCCACATCTTAAATGGTTGCTAAGCTTTGTGAGCCAGTCCTCAAGCATTAAGTTCCTCACTGTACTAATGGATGACACATACTGCTCTTCCTCTCTGTCTTAAATATCCAGATAACGGTGAAATAATGAGCTCCCTCACGGCCAGTGCTGCCTGATAGTTTAGCCATTGGTTATGTTTCTAAACTGTATTTTAGAGACATGGGGTGTTTGGTTTTTTTTTTGCTTTCTGCTTTCCTTTTTGGCTGTAGCTGGACTTCTGGCTCTGGAGCCTGTTGAGTTAGAGATTGACTCAAAACATACCTCAGGCCACCTTTCATGCTATAGCACTGGGTGTACAGCTGAATGTGTTCTTCCAGAACTATAAAGACTGTGAAAGGGTGCTTTAAGTGCCTTCAAAGTTCTGAGAGGGGACAAGGTGAGAAGCATCGACTTCGTCCTTAAACATTGATGAGTTTTCCTGGCACTGGTAGTATTTGGTAAGTGCTTCATGATGTGTCAGAACTGATTTCTGAATAATTGTCTTGTGCTGCATGTAACCACGTGCTTGGCTTCTGAACACCTCTGTAGTCGTGTACGTTGGCAGGAAGCTTGTGTTGGAGAGATCAGTTGGAGAAACGGTACAGAACTGTCTGATCTGTATCCCACTGAGGACCTGGGATGTCACCTTCTCACTGACTTGAAAAACAAGCCTGAAGAGAAGTTGTAGTTGGGATGAAGAGAAGTTGTAGTTGGGATGAAGAGAAGTTGTAGTTGGGATGAAGAGAAGTTGTAGTTGGGATGAAGAGAAGTTGTAGTTGGGATGAAGAGAAGTTGTAGTTGGGATGAAGAGAAGTTGTAGTTGGGATGAAGAGAAGTTGTAGTTGGGATGAAGAGAAGTTGTAGTTGGGATGAAGAGAAGTTGTAGTTGGGATGAAGAGAAGTTGTAGTTGGGATGAAGAGAAGTTGTAGTTGGGATGAAGAGAAGTTGTAGTTGGGATGAAGAGAAGTTGTAGTTGGGATTTGTTTTCTTTCCGATGCTGACCTCCTAAGTACAGGTTGAGATTTAAGTGGTGCCTGGAACCGTCAACGTTTTAGGAACATGCAAAGCCTCAATTTTTCTCTGAGTCTGATCCTGCCCTCCCATAGGCACTTTTAAGCAAGCTCTGTGATATTTTTGGGGTTTGTTTTTTTTTTTTGATGGCTTACTCTTAGGTCCCAGATGTTCTTCTCAAGTGTAGTTTCCAGTGCAATCAGTGGGCCAGTGCTTACTGATCTTTGTCCTTGCTGCAGCTTTCTGTTTTGTCTCTCGATGTGTAGCTTTTGTTGGTCCCTTCTGGCTAAGTCTGACTCCTTGGAATCAGGCTCCTGCTGCCTGTCCTGACCAGGGGTGTAGTTCTGACTGTGTATTTGGCAGAAGTAGAAAAGCAGCTCACAAGGAGCTGACGGGCACCCTGCTGTTGCTCTGAGAGTGCTGTCTTCTCTGAGGTCCTGTCTTGCAGATGGAGGTTGGAAGATGTGGAGCGCTCACGTTGATTTGATGTGGCAGAAGGTACCTGCCAACTGCTGCGGGCACACAGAGAACACAGACAGGAAATTTCAGAGAGAATGGGATGATTTTACCTGTGGATGGGTGCACAGGTATCAAAAGAAAGCCCTGGAATTCATTCGGCTTACCTTCTGGTTTTGAGTAGGCTCTTTCCTCCTGCCCTTTCCTTCAGCTGTTGGCATAGTTATACCTTAGCATCACAGCCCTTACTAGCAACTGCTTTTTCCTTACTTCCTCACTCAGGTATGCTTCTCTGCCCTAGGGATATTTCGGGTAGCACGCTTGGATGCAGTCATTAGCTGAGTGTCTGTGCAACAAGCACTTGAGCACGAGACCTGAGATTGTTATAGATTTTAAAATGGAAGCCTGAAGAATTACCATCTTTTATCTCTGCAGTCCCAAATGCACGTATGTAATGAGAAGGATAACCGTGTCGTGCTCTTGGTTGAGTTTGAAACCTCACATTCCAAACTGTCAAAGGGTGACAGGATTGCAGTGCTTTTAGTCTTGTGTGTTATTAACAATGAGTGAGGCTATAGGGTGCTCTTGCCTGGCCACTTGGAACTAGGAAGAGACACAGAGGAAGCTTTTCTTCATACAGGGCCGTGCAGAGGTATCTCCTGCTAATGACTGTTCCATTAAGTGGAATAATGAGAGGTAAGGGAGTCTCAGAAGAGCACATGTTGCTGTTGACAGCCCTGTTCTGCTTTTGCACTGATTGTTTGTGACTACGTCTTGGAAATCTCTCAGCCGATCTATTTCAGTCTGAAAGCTTGCTTTTGACATACTTTCGAGTTACCTGTGACGTGTGGGAAAGTAACAGCAACCCTGCACTGCAACTGTTACCCTCTGGGAATTCCTCTGATAGCCAGAATGCCTGTCTTTTCAAACTCTGCTTCTTGGATGGTAAAGATTCTGCCTTAATTAGAGCATTTTAACTATCCTGCTGCTAACATCAGTGATTTTTATTTTGCTTGCTTCTCCAAGAAGAAATGAAAGGAGGGGATAACAAAAAATCAGCTTGCTCTGAAGAGAAACTGGCATTTTCCTTCTGAACCTTGGAGGATCTAGGTCACTTGTTGGGTTAAAGAAGTGCTGGCAAGGAATGTGGCTGTGTGTCATCGCAAAGCCTGGGAGAAGCAGCACATGAGCTCGACTGAGATGCTGCGGAGAGAACAGCCCTGCAGAAACCATTAGTTTTACAGTTTAGGGTTTGATGTTTTCATTTAAGAGACAGACTGAAGCATTGCGAGCATGTTAGTCACGCTTGGATTTAAATTTAGCCTCGCTAAAGCTAATTAAAAATATGTTTAATGGCAGTGTGTATATGCATGCTTTGAACATGCTGCATCTTTACTGCCGGCGTAGGAATCTCTTCTCTAAATACATAGCTTCCTATGGCCAGCGTTGTAAGGGGCCACAGCTGTGTGCAGAAGTGATCACAATCGGATCTTGGCCAGCTCCTAGAAGGCAGTAGGGTTACCTCGTGTGACAAGGGTAAATGAATGCTGACGCAGTGTGATTCATACTCTTTCTTGTCCTTGTGTAGCTGGTGTGTGGTTTCTTGCTTGTCTTAGTGCAGCTGCTGTGTAGCCTCTTGCAGACCAGAGGCAGAGTAAGCGTGATGTCTTAGTGTTGTTTATTACCCGTAGGAAGATAGTTTCAGAGCTCATAAAACATTATGTTTGCTGCTGTAGTTTGCTTACACCAGAACAGCAGAATGCCCGTCGTGTTTGAAATGGTTTATCCTTTGCAGATCACTCAGCCAGCAGCAAAGCTCTCATCCAGTGGATGTGGGCTGGGCTGACAAACCATTCTTTGAACACTGCAGTGGTGTTTTGATGTATGTTACATACAATCTTTTCAGTCCCTTTTCGTGTTCAGCGGCCACAGAAACTCTTGAGATGTGGCCTGTAGTTTTCCATGAGTGCTGCACCAGCAGGCAACGCTACGTTTAGGGCTGAGTTATAAAGCCTGTTATGTTTTTACCATTCCTGAAATAAGAATTTTCTTTTGCAATGTGTGGATGTGGATTTTTAATGGAAATCACTCCAATTTGGACCAAAGTGAATTCACGCTAGTGCCTGAATACAGCAGCTTTGAGTTCAGTTCAGCACGATGCTGCTGGTAATTCACCAGAAGGAAAGGAAGGACGTATCCTAGTGAAATGATAACGATCCTGCACTCGTACAGCATAGAATCACAAGGTTGGAAAGGGCCTACAAGATCATCCAGTCCAACCGTCCACCCATTCCCATTGCTACTACGAGCTGCTCACCCATATCTCATAGCTCCTCATCCAGATGCCTCTTGAACACTGGACAGTGACTCCACCACCTCGCTGTGCAGCCCATCCCAGTGCCTGACCACTCTCTGAGAGGAAAAACTTTTTCCTTATGCCCAATCTAAACCTCCTCTGGTACAACTTGTGGCATCTTTCATCCAAATGGCTTTCAAAGCATGGCCACAGCTTTTCAGCAGGCAGGCTGCGTGAAGTACATTGTAGTGTAATGTGGTATGAAACTCTGCCTTTGGGAGGGGCTTGCAGCTCAGCAGCAGTTTTGATGCTTTGATTTGATGTACCATGGAATCATTTAGTAGAAGGCCTCTAAGGTCATCCAGTCCAACCATCTACCCATGCCCACTAAGCCGTGTCTGTGTAGTTCCCCTTTATTCTGGGAGGTGATAAACACAGGAGGAAAACGTATTTCTGAGAAAATCTGATCTTTAAAAGCCACTTTTTTTTTTTCCTTTGAGGTGGTCGAAGAGGTTGAAGCATTAGAGAAAATTCTAGGGAAACTGATCAGTTGTCAGAGTTACGAGATGATACTGTTTTATCACATGGATATCTTCCCCACATGTGGTGTATGTGCAGCAAGAAGCAGCTGGTGAACAACGCATAGCAGTGCACTGAAACGATTTAAGTCCAGAAGTGAATTAATTAGAACCATTTGAGTAGACCTGGACATGTAACTTTTTACTGTTTAGGTGTAAAACAGACACTTTGCGTGACTTTCCTTTTAGGCTGGTTGTTCTTTATGTTATGTTATTTCATCATCTTGGTGTGTAACATCTGGCCGTGGTCAGAGGGCAAACCCACTAGTTTAGCTTCAGATGACAATTATTACGTGTTGCTGTTCATAAGCTTCTGTTTTTGATTTGTTTGTAGCAAATATTCAACAAGGCAGAATACAATTGAACACAGGCACTCGTAAAAAGACTCCTGGGAACTCAAATGTCCCGAAGATGCCAGGGCCATATTGCAACGTGACCTGCGAGTTCCTTGTGGGCCTGCTTTCCTGCAAGCTCATGCAGTGCCACGAGAACTCTGGGTGCTCAGATCCTGCTTTCTCCATGCCTAAAATGAATGTTTGCATCTTTGCTGCTCAAGGCTCTGTGAATGTAGGAATTGTGTGGGTTGCTGTGCCCCATTCAACTTCATAATAGCTGCCTTAAAAATAAGACAGCTAGAACAGAGCATGGTGCTCTACATGTGGTCTCATCAGACCTTTTATGCAGTGGAAGAATAATGTCCCTTGACTCGATTCAGTACCCTCTCTTTATACTTCGCAAATGGTTTGCTTTTTGTCGCTGCTTCCACGTGTTGTGCAGAAAGATTGCGTGTTCTGCCTACTCTGAGCCTTCAGATCTTTCCTCTGTGTGCCACAGTGTGAACTTTGAAGATAGTACTTTCAACAGACTTTTATTTTTTTGCTGGGCTCTTAAAGTTTCTCTGCATTTGGTTTCCTAAGCCATCAGACACTTTGGCACTAAGTCTGCAGTCTCTTGTGGCTGCATCCTATTGGGCTTTGGACTGGAGTCTTGGGAGATATTTTATGTGGTACTTGGGCTTTCAGATTTCAGTGGCTTCTTCTGACTCTTCAAAAAATCAGTGATTTAAACTTCTAAGTATCGATATATCCAAAAGCAGGAGCAGGCCATGCGGTTTTGTTTACCCCTAGACATAAGGGAAGATAGTTTATGCCCGACCTCTTGGCACTGTGTGCACTGAATCACATTGAGTTGCTGTTTTGATTCCAACCAAGTGCACGACGTCCTTCAGGTTTTCTTATGGCACTGGTGTGGATTGGATTTATTAGAGGAGGATGGTAACATTTCAAAGCTTCGTCGGTGTTGGGTGCAAATGGCAAGTCACTGCAGCCTTCAGGATTAACTATTGTCTTCAGTGTGGAAGAGATCAGTTAACTAAATGCTCCTGAGGTGTGTTTGGAAGCCAGTTTAAACAGTGCGTGCGAGTACAACAAGAAAATGTTCATGAAGATTTGCTCACACGTCCTTTTGTCTTAGTTCTGGGCTTGTAGTAATCTCTGGCTCTGCCCGCGGTGCACTTTGCATTTCTTGAGCAGAAACCCTTGAGGGCAGGGATGGTGCCTTACGCTTTGACGTGGCAGCCCTCGTGCTGCTGTTGGAAATGTCTCGTAAGTAACAAAATCTGTTTCATTTGGAAGTCAGACCTTACATTTCACATTCTTCCCAATGAGTGCCACAGATGGATTCTGGCTGTGCAGTGGGTCTGCTGGCTCCCTGTAGCATGTGAAATGGGAATGAACTCTTGCACACTTACTTGAACCACAAGGCTTGCAGTCGTCTTGTTCAGGGAACTTCAGATGACCGTGGAGTTAGGACAGAGAAGAAAAGAAATATGCTATTAACTCCTGATGCATAATTAAACGACAACAAAGAAAAAAGACAGGCAATAACGTGGAGGACTTCTGTTTCATCTTACAGTCTGACATTTTTGCTTGCTCTTTCCCCTCTACTTGTAAGCTATGCTGCTTGTGCATTCTGACTCAGTGCTTCCACATAATTATGTGTGTTTTGATTTGTATTCATTGCCTAAGGATTTAAGTTCAACTGCAGCAGAACTCCAAAACTGAAATACAGACGTCTGCAGCGGGTTCAGCGCCAGCTCACGCAGCTGCTGCTGCTCTCTGCAGTGTCAGGAGAGATGGGTTAAAGGCCGGGTGCTGTACTCAGTTACAAGAATGCAGTCGTTTTTGTAGATATATAATATGCTTCTTTATCATATACTTTGGCAGATTATAATACAAAAATGCCCATTTGTCATAAAGAGACCTTTGTCATTAGCACAGGAATGTTGCTGTCGCAGATACGGTACGTACACGTGCGAGCGTTCATACATGCAGGCTCACACTACATGTGTATGTGTGCAAGAGAAGAAATAGACTCCATAATCAATCCCGACACGATGATCTCTAGAGGTCCTTTCCAACCCCTACAGTTCTGTGATAATAAGTCTAGATAATAAAGTAAAAATGCAGTTTGGCCAGAGCTACTGATGGAACCAATAGTTTTAGACTCTCTTAGTACTTGAGTAAATGTTCAAGCTAGTAACTTTTAATAGTAAAGTAACATGAACCTATGAACTATGAACATTATCTTGCTGCTTTTTCTGGTCAGACCCCACCCTGGAGACATCTCTTAGTTTCAAAACAAAGAGGAGTAAAAAGCACAGCCATTGAAATGAAGTTTATAATTCGATTTAGAGAGGTACTCATGCCGTGATCATAAAAATGCTCAACTGCTAACCTGCTTCTGCTGTAAAATATTAAAAAAGCTTGGCAGTAGAGATTACTCACAGTAATCGTTATGAAATGTGTAAAAACATTTCCTTTTCTTTTTTTTCTCTGCAAATTTCCATTTATTTTAAAATCCGCATCAATCTTCTGCTAAATATTTTCTCCTCTGCCAGATTGCACACCTACAGTTTCATTTCCCAGCCACTCATGCTGTTAAAATCCATCACTCTTGCCTTGTTGTTTACCCTGAGTGCAGTAGCATTTTGCATTGATTTCCTGAGTCAGTATAATTTCAGTTTCTGGGTGCTGCTGGAGCGAGCTTTATGGGGTGAAAGGGAAGCCAGCAATCCAGTCAGGATAAATAAAACCATTCTGGGTTATGTAATGTGTATTCATGTTATAATTATGCAACAGAATTCTTACTTCTGCTGTCCTTAAACCCGTTTTGAGTTCAGCAGTTTTGCCTGCTGCCTCATACAGGACTTTATTTGTTTCTACTGACTGAGCAGAAACTGATGATGAGCTCCACAATTAAATTAAATTAATGTTCCTGGGAGGGGAAAAAAGTGGTGCAACTTTTCACAGGAAAAGCATTGAAGTTTTTGACTACCAACCATGTAAGCTGGTGAGAAATGATCTCTGCGCTTCTGAATGTTCAAAATACTTGTTTTTTTTCTTCATGCTGACCTGTAATTCTCAACAAACTCTTGCCATCATAAATGCATTAGTGGCAATATTGAGCGCTCCTTCTCCCTGCTATGCTTGGCATTACAGCATGAAAGAGTAGTGGCAAATTACTTCACCAACCAGTGTTTCCACAAACAGAATTTCTGTAATAGTTTTTCTTGGGGCAGATGGAGAGTTTTTGTCATCTCTAAGAAGCAGACAGCTTATAAACATGAGGCTAATTAAGGATTTTCGGCTTCTGTGTGGTGGAGATGCAGTGGGCTGATTCCATGGCATCACTGAGCGGCCACAACTGGTGGTGTAGGTGACTTGGGGAGGAAGGTCTGTTGTTGTAGGCCTTTAATGTCAGCGTTGCTTGAAAACAGCAGCAAGTATTTTGTGTAGAGGCCATACTGCTGTGATATGTTTCTGCATTATGTAGTCTGACGTCCAGCTTATGAAGCCCGATGTGCACCTTGCATACAGAAGGAGTCCTGGAAGGGATTAATACATGCTTTTAGGTCAGTAATTTAACCTCAGCTGCATAATTAAATTAAAGAAAGTAGGCTGTTGCGTGTGCACTTTTGTTTATATGTATGTAAAGTTTAGAAGTTGACGTTTATGCAACTCTATTGCAGTTGGACTGGGTGATCTTTGACAGTCTCTTCCAACTGAGCTGTTCTACCCTAGTGAACATTTCAGAGTTTGTTTAGCTCCTCTGCAGGAAATGCCCTCTGCTGAGAAGTGAACATCACTCTCACGTGCTACGACACGTATTTGACCTGCATACCAGTGTGTCACCTAGCTTAACAGAAGTATGGCAAGCTTGTTTGTTTTGTTTGTTTTTGTTTTTCTCCTTGCTTGCTGTGCCTTTTAAATTGCTTGGGACAGTACTCTATACTTTATCCTATTGCAAAAGCTGTATAAATGTCTGTTCTTCTAAGCACCCGAGTGTCTCAACCCAGTGCTAAGACCCAGACTGACTGACTTTAGATTCCTCTAAAGACTGTGAAATGAGTGAGGAAAATTTGGGTAGTTTTCCTTTTGGTGGGAGGCAGCTTTTTCTCAAGGAGGCCGTATGAAGAAGTGAGCTGGGGTCTGGCCTTTGAGCTGAACGTATGGATCTGTCGTGTTTGCAGCTGCTATTTCTATTGCTCATCAAAATGTTGGGTTGGTGGTCTTCTGCTGTGTGGACTCAGCGTAGAAATGATGCTGCCTAGTTCTGCAGGCTGTCATCAATGAACTCAGAAGTACTAGACGGAGGAGCTCAGTTTTCATCTTCCCTTCTAGAGCTGGAGATTTCTTGTATGTGGCCACCTGATTGTATGGTGCTACACAACCCCTTGGAGCTGGAGTGCTCCCTTGAGATCCCTGGGAGCATAGAATCATTAAGGTTAGAAAAGGCTTCCAAAACCATCTATCCCGACCGCTGATCCATCCCCACTATGACCACTAACCACGTCCCTCAGTGCCACATCTCCATGGTTAATCAACACCTCCAGGGATGGTGACCCCACCACCTCCGTGGGCAGCCTGTGCCACTGCCTTACCACTCTTTTGGAGAAGAAATTTTTCCAAATATCCAACCTGAACCTCCCCTAGTGCTACTTGAGGCCCTCAGCTCTCCTTAAACACCTCCTATGAGGGACACTTCTTGCAAGGCTGTGGTCTGGAGATCCAAACTGAACATCTTCCTCTGCTCAACACCCCTTCTTCGTTTCTCCTTTGCACTTACTAGTACGTAGCTCAGCTTTGGCACCCACCAGCCTCCCAGACAGGCTGCAAGCAGTGAGCGTTGGGAGGGCATGGGAGGGATGAGGCTAAGATGGGGTGCCAGCAGAATAATCACTGCTGCTCACTGTTCCTTTTGCACCGAGGGACTGCTCCAGCTGCCTGTGTCTCTCTCTTGTGATTCCTAAAAGCCATTCCAGTTTTCATACCTGCTTTTATTAGTTCTGACAGTTTTATGCAAGCCTGAAGACTCTGTGAAGAGCTCTTTGCTCTTGGAGGCACTATGTAACACTTCCATTTCTATGCAGGTTAAAATATTTTGCAGAATGGGCTGAGTTTGCTGCCAAAAAGGGCACTAAACCTATTCCCATGTCCTCATTCTGGTGCACTGTTCACTTAGGCTCCTATTGTTTCTAGTATTTATTCACTGCTCAGTGTGGAGACTGGGCATTTTGGTGTTCTTGTGCTGAAGCAAGGAGAATGCCAGGTTTTATGGAAGTAAAGGGGTATAGAAAGATGTTTAATATGGGTTGGATTTGTCATTGAGCTAGAAAAATATTTCTAGGAAGCGTCATTTGGTGACAGATGCTTCTCAAATGTACATGACTGAGAGGTCTACTTGACTTAACCAATTCCTTTTTCTTGGTTTTCTGTTTTAAATTAGGCACTTGCTAAACTTCAGTGTCTGATCAAAGCCACCACAAGGAGTATTTATGCAACCCAACGCATTATGAAAATAACATGTCGTAGAATCATAGGACGGCCTGGGTTGAATAGGACCTCAAAGATCATCTAGCTTCACCTCTCCTGCCATGGGCAGAGTTGCCAACCGTGAGAGCAGGCTGCCCAGAGCCACATCCAGCCTTGCCTTTAATGTATCCAGGGATGGAGCATCCACAGCCTCTCTGGGCAAGCTGTTTCAGTGCCTCACCACCCTCTGAGTGAAAAACTTCCTCCTAACATCTAGCCAAAACTCCCGTCTTAGTTTAAAAACATTCCCCCTTGTCCTATCACTGCCGACCTGTGTATACAATTGTTCTCCTTCCTGCTTATATGCTCCCTTCCAGTACTGGAAGGCTGTGATGAGGTCTCCCCAGAGC
Source organism: Cyrtonyx montezumae (assembly GCF_038088225.1). Classification (NCBI taxonomy): domain Eukaryota; kingdom Metazoa; phylum Chordata; class Aves; order Galliformes; family Odontophoridae; genus Cyrtonyx; species Cyrtonyx montezumae. The sequence continues at coordinate 25,841,812 of NW_027071825.1, forward strand.
CTTCTCTTCTCCAAGCTGAACAAGCCCAGTTCCCTCTACCCTTCCTCACAGGAGAGATGCTCCAGCCCTCTGATCATCTTAGTGGCCCTCGTCCGGGCCCGTTCCAAGAGCTCTGCATCTTTCTTGTGCTGGAAGCCCCAGGCCTGGTCACAGTACTGCAGATGGGGCCTCACAAGAGCTGAGCAGAGGGGGACAATCCCCTCCCTCTCCCTGCTCACCACCCCTTTCCTAATGATATTTCAGATTCAATTAATCAAGACAGAAAGTTAGACAGGAGTGTGAGGACTTGTCTTGATTCTGCCGAAAGTCCTGTCAAGGCTGGGGAGTCAGCATGAGAAGGGCCTTCTTGTAGGTGGGAAGGAATGAGAAGGTAAGTAATACAGGATAGCTGGAGGTGAAGACTGGGTTCAAGCTGTTGGGGCAATTTTCAGTCTCTTTAAAAAGCACGTGTACTGCATAGCGAGCCACTCGGTGGACTTGGTTCTCACTGAATGCTACAGCTACATTTGTTTGCATGGATACTTCTACCAAATTTGAGAGGGAGAATTGCTGTGTTCCCGTGGTTGAGATCTTTTACACTATTGTAAGAGTCAGACAGTGCCATTTTAACGTAGATCTCTTTGAAGATTCAGCTGCTTTATATCCTTGCTTAGTAATTCCTCTGGATGCACGCAGCAAGAGGTGATGTATAAATTAGGCTTCTTTAGTTCTGCTTTGATTCATTTAGAGGTAGTTCCACATCATTCACTGTACACAAATGAGTTTAAATTTGCATAAGTTCAGAAGGTGTGAGGACTGCTGCTCAGCACCTCGTTTTGCCTGTGTTTCTCATTTTCCCCCAAGTAGCTGCAAGGTGCCTGAGTGAAAGGGTGCCAGCTGAGCGACAGCATTTGTGGAAGGCTTTTCTTTCTCTTACCTCTGAATCTGACCTGCAGCTTTTGTTACTGTTTGCTGGTCCTTGGGACGGATACGTGCCAGGCTGTGAGCTCTAAGGATGTGAGAAAATGAGAATGCCTTTTGAACAATGATCATGGAATTAATTAGTCCTGGAAACTCTGGGCTGCTGCCAAGAAGGGTTATTTATGTGGTAAGGAAGGAAAGGAAAAGGGTGGAGCTTTGGAAATCCAGGAATACCCCTAGCTGTCAGATCACAGGAAAGAGCTCATAAAGTTACATTGGCTTCTGAGTTTGGGGCAGTCAACACACAGTATTCTGATTTTTCAGCAGCAGCTAAAATGAGGAAATGGGAGTTAGCAAAGTGGAGAAAGCTCTGCAGAGAGCTCCGCGTTCGTTTTATTTCCATCTGCGCTGTATGATAAAAACAGCTGCTCCTGCAGAGGCAAGCATCCGTGCTGCCTGGAGCCTGCGGGCTGCAAGGAAACCTGCTGCTGGCCACCCAAATCCTGCATTCCAGCCACGGTTTCCTAGAGTGGAAATTCTGCTTCAAATTCAGTCTTATCTCACGCGAGCTATTTTCCAGGCTGACAGCTCTGCAGTGCGGAGGACAAGGGCAGAGGGGAGAGATGGATGTGAGGCTCTTAGGTACTGTCAGCTGCAGAGCTGATTGCAGGAGGAAGCACGGATGTGTGCAGCACAGGGCCTACCCTACCAGTGCCTGAGATGCTGTCTTCATCTGATGGGTTTAGTCCAATCACTGCTCTCTGTAATGAAACCCAAACGTTTTTCACTTGCTTCTTTCAATGATGATGTGGTCTGGATGGGGACAGTCGGCACCATGTGTGCGTGTTTGAGTCAGTTCAGCGTGATGACCAGCTGCTGTGGATTTTATCTGTCAGCAAGCACATGGGGCAGTCTGGCTTCCTTTTACAGGGAGCAGGCTCGCTTCTGAGGGTCATTAACACTTCAGTTGGAAACGCCGTGTCAAATAAGTCGTTAATATCTTTGAAGCTATCATTAGCAGAAAGAACTTGATTAAAGTGATGAGGACTTTTACAGAGCTCCATGAAGTCTTCCTGCTGCTTATGCTCCATCTTTCTTTATTAGTGGTGTTATTTTCTGCTACAGCGTGCAGCAATTTGGGCAGGCTTAGCCCAGCGCAGAGCGCGTGTGTCCAGTCAGTTGATGAGAAGAACTATAATGGAAAAGTCCACATCTGGAAAAGCTGTGAACTTTGTACACAGTGAAAAGCTTTGAAAAAAAATCTATCAAAATCCATAGAAATGGGGCTTATAGATAGCGGTCGATACGCTTCTGAAAAGCAGGATTTCTAAATGAGTAAGTCTTTACTAAAGCAGCGATATCTCACATTACTAAGTCTGAGGAATGTTTCATATCTGATTCACTTATTTTTCATCTCATTTGTGTTTTTTAAGTGTTTTTTTTACAATCCGCTTAATGAAAAGTGGTTGTGTTGACTTCATTCCATCGTCCTGACTTTCAGAATCCTCAACAGATAATATTTGCATTGGAAAAGCCTTCGGATCGGTGGTCTGGGGGTAAAAGAGATCGTTTCCAATGGTGCTTTTGAAATCATGACCGCCAGTGATCGCCACGTGTCACTGCCAGAACTTGCCCAGAGTTTTAGGCGTATCTTTTAATAGCAGTAAGTACTGGACCCTCCTGAGCAGGCAGTCAACACAAAAGCAAACACAAAAACTCTTCCGCCTTTGGGCAGCCCGGTTATGTCAGTGAGATGTCCTCTTGATTAAATCCAGACTGAGCAGTTTCCTGTTAGCATGCGAGCGCAGCCCGCAGTGTCTTACTCTGAGAGCCTGGCCCTGAGCTCTGCTGCCAAGTCCTTTCCTCTTCAGCTTACAGGCAGGATTGCTAAAATAATACAACTACAAACAATCCCTAAAAGTCTCTTGAAATGATTTCTAGCCGTTTAATGTCTCGCAGACAACCTCAGCCTTGGCTTTTCAGCGTTTTGGTTTTTGTTGTTGCCTTTTTGTAAACATTCTCCTAGGGTTATGTGTTGGGGAAGTTGCAGTTTTGCAATTATAGGAAAATTTTGTGCATGCATCAGACTTGGGAACGCGTTCTGCTCTTGTTTGGGGCTGCACTGCTGCAGCTGTGGGTGCTGGTGCAGCAGTGCTGTGTGTTGCCTTGTCTGTGTACCAAACGCATGAATCAGTTCATGACACGAGACCAGGATAACAGCCTGCAATTTCATGGTTTGTTTGAACGGATGTAAACCTGCAGTGCTTCTGAGAATTGTCTCTTTCCTTCGACCTGAGCTGTTTTCCCCGTGCCAGCCCATGTTTTTCTGCAGCCCTGGGGTGAGCGAGGTTGGGCAACTTGTCTGGGTTACATCTCACCCCACCAAGTGCAGGCTCTGTTTTAGCTGGACCCCTTTTGTAGTCCAGTTCATCACACAGCTGCATGAAAAACAGCTTAGGAGCAGGGCAGCATGTGGGCAGCAAAGGGCCTATGGAATAGCTTCTTTCAGTGGCTTAAACTCAATGTGAAATGGTGCCATTTTCCTGCTGAGTTGTGGCTGCAAGTTTCCCAGGCTCTCTGCCTGTGGTCTGAGCCTTTGAGTCTTTGCAGTCTGTTGAGAGGTCCCTGTGCCTCGATCCTGCACAATACTCCTGGATCTTCCAGTGCTTCCTGTGGACACAGAGGCTACCAAAACCATCACTGGGATCATTTCTTGCTGTAACATCCATTGGGAATGCTGCTAGAAGTGAACAATTAGCCGTGCCATTGAGGGATGCTGGAGTTCCTAGTCCTGTTTCTGTATTCACCTCTCAACTCTGTTTTAGCAGGTTGGATTTTAATTTTCTACCAAACATCTGTTGGACCCTGTATGCTGGGAAATGGGTTGTCCTCATCCTGGAGCAGCTGAGCTGTGCACTCAGTAAGGGCATCTGTATTGCTCAAGAGAGGAAGGCATATCTATTATGAATAATTGAAAAGCAATGGAAGGTAGTGCTATAAATATGAAATGGATGGGCTGTCTGTTCCTGATTACTTCACGAATAGCTTAATTTTATTCTTCCTTGTATTTTGCCAGTTTGCAAAGCCAAAGTCTGTAATGCCTGTTAAGTCACTGCTGTGACATCTTCAAGTCCTTGAGTCCAGGTGCTGTGCTAATATTGGAATAGAACTAGCCTCACTGTTTCAAACTTATGCCTTACTGGACAAGTTCTGGAGCAAAACCTCTGGTCGAAACGTCCATGTGTCTGAACTTCATGTGCAGTCCAGGATGAGATTCTTCAGGGGGTGCTTGAGATGTGCTGTCAAGCAGCCGTGAAGAAACACAAAATAGGCCTTAATTTGTTACTTAGAGGAGTCTCAGTCTGCTGTTGATCATCCTACACGCTGGTGAAGACAGATTCAACATTCAAAGCCTAGAAGGGCTGTAAGGCTTCTCTGGGAAGCGTGACCTAATGAAACACCACTGTTGTCTGTATCAGGATACAGCAGAGCTGTTACCCAGGAAGGGAAGGCTGTGGTTCAGAAGAGCATCATCACAGCAGTCCCAGCTGAAATCTTGCTGTGAGTGCATCTGTGAGGAAGAAATCAGCAGTACAATACTGCTGTGCTGCAAATGGCTTTATTCTGAGGCTGCAGGAGAATTGGTGAAGCAAAGTCTAAGCTAGGCTGCTGTGTGCTCCTGCTCAGTTTATTTCCTGTAGTGTTTTGCTGCTGTTGCGTTCAATCCAACCTAGTCAGATTGAAGAACTGGTTTTCAGTCTTGAACTATCTCACAGTGGGCTGATTTTTTTTCCTTTGTGTAAACCCATCAATCCCAGATACAAAATTTGCTTTAAACAAAATACATTCTGATCTCAGTGAACGCAAGCGAAAGTACCTGTACTTTGAAAAGATATTTCAGCCATTCAGATGACTTTCCAGGAGCTCAGTTACTTGTAGATAAATCCTGATGTCCAGGGATTTTTGCCAGGGTCTGTATTTTTACTCGTGGTTGCAAACATTTGGATGAGATGAGGCCATGTCTTTCTCTCAAGGGAAATGGGTTTTTTGTTTCTGCCATTCTGCTAGCGGTGGTGCTGTGTGATTACATTAATTAGTGACTGGGCATGCAACTGTGATCAAGGTGAAGGAACACAAGCAACACAGTGCACGCTCCTCAAGCTGAGGTTGAGGAGTATCACTATTTTGGTTCCTGTTAATTCGTAGCAACAGAGGCAAAACTGCTGTTTCTGATGCCGCCTCTGTGGGGCTCAGCCATTTTTACACATTGCTTCCCACAGACAGCTGGCTCCTAGGGGAAAGAAATTTCCTCTCTGATCACTCTTATTGATATATTTTATGTACAATCCCATTGTTAAGGCTTGTCATTGCAGCTAAGTGTTTGAGGTGGTCACAAACAGAATTCCCTGAGCTGTCCTTTAAATAGAGGTGTAACATAATCCTGTGATTGCAGTCTTGAAGTGGACTGTGGGCTGCAAAAGCAAATGCTGTTTAAAAAACAACCCCTCCTCCTAAAAACAAACAAACAAAAAGCAAAGCATCAAAGCTGAGATTTCTTGTCAAATACTGCACCAAACAAAAACTGTACAAGAGAATTGAAGGATTCTAATGGCGTGTGTGCTAATGTCACCTTCCTTCCTTGCAAAAGTATCATGACATGTTTCTTGTCCAGATGCACTTAGGACCTGAGGTTGTGCGTCAGCCCCAAGCTGGTATTTCCAGCAAGGGAGCCATAAGTTCTGCCTCTAAAACTGTGATCAGTTTTAGTGTTTATTCACAAGTTAAGTGGGGCTGAATCACCTCTATTGTTTCCTTTAGCAGTGTTGTTATTCTCTTTGTGGGATAATGAACTTTCTTTTAGATAATAATACATGGTAGTACCTCAAGATGCATCGGTAGCAGTCAGAGTGTAAAATATTTTGTGGAACATGTCAGGGAAATAAAGACAGACTCACTGAATAAGCTCCATTCTTGATAGAGCTCTTCGTGTTTGGAGAGCCAAAATAGACAGTGAGGTTTAGTAACTGAAGATAGACTCCCAAATAACCGTTCCTGTGCAAAGATGAGATTTAATCTGTTACAGTGCTACAGTTGTGTGAAGGATCTGACTTGTGCCTGATTTTTGTGTTTTGTTTTTGTTTTAACTTTGTAGGTTGAAGGGGACCAGTTACCTCCAGGACATACTGTCAGCCAGTATGAAACATGTAAGATCAGGACAATAAAAGCTGGAACTTTGGAGAAACTTGTGGAGAACCTTCTGACAGCTTTTGGGGATAATGATTTTACCTACATCAGTATCTTTCTCTCAACATACAGGGGCTTTGCTTCTACTAAGGAAGTATTAGAGCTTCTCCTTGACAGGTAAGAGCTGTTGGATGGTGGGAGCTGAGCTGTCATTTACACGACAGGGAGATGTTGTCTGAAATTGTTTCCATTACTTCCAGTGGATGTGGACTTAATAGGCATCAAGAATACAGCAAAATTGGGAATGTCAGCATAGGTACAAAGTGTGTAAATTCATGCTGCTCGCATTTGAATCCTCATTAAAGCATGGTCACCATGTAGGGAAAATACACTGTGTCTGGCAGTGAAGGAATAAAAATGGAGCTAGCATAAGTATATTAATCTAGCTTGTCCCTCTCCTTAAGAAACAGAATAAGAGGGCTGCAAAGTCACACCTAGCATAGATTCCTGTATTTTACTGGATATTGAATTTTCAGGCCTGAGTCTCCTGTTGGGGGATATTGATTTGAAATGGGGATCATACAAACATACTCAAAACTGTGTCTTCTACTCACATCAACAGTCATAGCTTTTGTGGGCAGCATGAGAGCCCCTAGATATACAGATAGCTTTTATGACAAGACTGCTAAATCATGTCTGTTATATCTGTACAAATGCTTAAAACATGCAACATTAGTTTTCTCACCCCAAATTGTAACTGAGACATGGCTAGGGCAGTGGTGGAAGTATCATATCTATTTCATTTTCAAAAGAAAGTGATGTATGAAAACAGCTATTCCGACATGTAGTAATTAGAGGGCTAGTGTAAGAACTCCTCTTTTTTATTTTGGCTCTTCCACTAGGTAGATGAAGAGCAAGGTGCAGATAAGCTATCTGTACTATTCTTTTCTATCTGAAAAGGAGTATGATTCTACCTGCTTTGCAGGAATGTTATGTGCTTAATTAACAATGGTGTTGAAATGCCTAGCTGCCAAGCCTGCTGTAATTGTAATAGCAACTCCTGTAGCTCAGGAGTAGTAACTCCACAGCCAATGAGATCTGGAAAGAGAAGCCATCGTGGGACGCAGACTGTGCAGTTAGGTTTCCTACAGTGACCTTTGTATCTCAGTCCATACACGTTCTGACCTAGGACATGCGCTGCCCATTTGGGCTGTTTAAATTCTGTTCCCCTAGCGGTGCAGTTCTTGTTGCTCTGTGTTGGAGCCAGACTGCTCTTCTGGGGTTTTCCATTGGTTGACATGCACCTGGGGAAATTGCCTTTCTGTAATCAATGAGAACTTGCAAATAGCTTATATAATGTGAATCTCATTTCTTTGTTAGTGAGGTGTTTTGGTAAAAGAGAAGAATGTCCCTCCTGAGGCTGTGAGCTCATTTTAGAACTCACTATACAAACATACCTAAAAGTGTTTGCAACAGCTCCCACCCTAAAGCCCTTCTGCTGTCAGGAGATCCTAGAGACAGTGAGAGGAGCAGGCTGCTAGCAGAGACTTAAGAGTGCACTGAGGCAAAGAGAGAATAAGGGTTCTGCTTCACCTAACGGTTTTGGAGTTGGATCTTTGTTTTTGTGTGTCCACATCTGGTTGTTATTTGCCGTGCCCAGGAGATAGAAGACTGTTATGCAAAGAGCAATTAGTATGTTGCGCTTATTTAATTTGCATAAATTATACACCATCCCATGTGCCTAGAATCTACTGTCAGAACCTGTTAAGGTGGGTGGCCAGCAAAGTGATGGTTTTGGAGAAGCATTCTTGTTGCTGGGAGGCTGCCTGTGTCCTTTATGGAGGGCTGGTTTGTTGGGCACTCTGCACAGAGCACCCAGGCAGGACGAGGAGAGGGCTCCTGCAGAGTACTCGCTGTGCATAGCACTTCAGATACCAAAACAATTAAATAATGTCCCTGGGACTGAGGATTGAAGGATGATAAACTTGGGGTTTGTGCCAGAGGGGTAATCCACTGAAACAACAGGCCATCTTACAGTCAATTAGCCTGGTTATGGTTTTGATTGTTTTGTGGCGTTTCATCACTAGCCATGAAAATGTTCCAATTCCCACAAGGCTGTGCTGCTGGAAGGATGATGAAAAAGTCCTTTGGGAATCTTGCTTTTGCACTGACATTAACATGGTCCTCTAGATAAAGGGTTCTGCTTTCTTCCTGTATTCTCCCCTAGCAAAAATGATTGTAGCAAGCTAAAAATAGGGATGTACAAAATTAGTAAAACACTGGAGTCATGTATTCAGATACTCAAAAATCAGGAATTTGAGCAAGGAAAGAAGTCAGTATCGTTGCCAAGCTCATACATCACATGCTTTAGTTTCTACTTCTGCATGGGTTTTTAAAACAGCCTGAAGAAAGTGATTACTCATTCTCTGAGAATCACTGGTCATGAGACACCTATACTCTTCAGGCTCCTATAAAAATGCAGCAATGGTAGCTGTAAATTGCAGTGCTGGCACAATTTAGCTCAGTTAACTCTGCAATTAAGTTCTTAATATTTTCATATCTGGGAATTACATCTGTACCGTTTCAATTAGATTGAAGCATAGAAGTAGTGGCAAGTCTAACTTAGGAGTCTTTCTTGTATTTTCTCAGGTGTGTATCGGGGAGGAAATGAAAACAGACGTTGATTAGAAAAGAAATTGAGCAGGCAGGACTAACATCTTCGCTTTGAAGTCTGTGCATGAATATTTTGTAATGAGTTTCATTTGTGTGTTCAAGCAGATAAGCAGGAAGGTAGGAGTCTTCTTCTAAAAATGAGGGCCTTCTTATTCACAGCTTTGTTGGCTGCTGACAGAAAGGAAAGATTGTGGCCCAATCTTATCTGTTGCTGCGTGTCCTCATGGTCAGTTTCTGAAGAGTTTCTGTCCCATTGGAGCTTGTGGTAACATGGTGGTGCAGCAGCAGCTCTGCTTTAAGGAAGGGAGAACAGGGGAAGTTCAGATGCTGCAAGTCTGCTTCAAACAAGTTGGCCACGTGATATTTATAGCAGTGTCTCAGGTAAGTTTGGGCACTCAGGTGAGGTGAAAATGTCAGAAGATGGCAAGAAAACACAGGGGACAGAGCAGAACTTTCTTTCTTGAGGCAAGTTCTGGTCTCCAGCTTACATGCATCTTGGAGCAAGTAGTAACGTAGTCTACAGAGGAAGGGTACGTAGGCTGCTTGACCTTGTCAACATTATCCCCAGCTTTTTGTAATAAATGGTAGAATCCTCAGGAAATCCTAGGAGGTCACCACTTCCTTCCCCTCTCACAAATCTCAGGAGTGTAGTGTTTAAGAGTCAATGGATATTTCTCTTGGCTTTTCAAATATTGTGGTTAATCTGGAAGTGTATGGATTGGGACAAAGTGTAGATTAAATTTAAGCTATAAAAGTTTAGAATGATGCTCATCATGTATGGAATATGAACTTGTCAAGAAAAGCAGTGTTGTCAGGAAAAATACATAGAAATAGACAGTAGTTTAACTAACTCAGTTTTCATCTTTTATGCAGAAAAGATAGCCTAAGAGACTACATTTTTCGAATTTAATGTTAGTCATATTTCTAAATAACAGTACAGGGATAAAGGTGAGTGGTAGTGCATAATCTGTGTTCTGTAGCTATGATCTCTGTTTTCCAGTTGAGTAAAAAAGAATGAAAAAGGCTCTCAGAAAAAGCAGTAGTTGTCAGTTCCAACTTCACATGGAGCACTTGAGCCCTGTTTCTTCTCCTTGGTGATAGTGTAAGACTGTAGAGTGAGGGACCAGTTGTGGATGGCAATGCTGAGTCCTTATTTGTTGGTATAAGGAAGAACAGTGATGTGACCTGATCCAAAAAAGCCTTTCCATCTTTCTGCAGGGCAGCAGCTCCATGACATGGGATAGAAGGGACAGCACCTGCACCTCCTGCTCATAGGACACTGTTTGTGGGAATGTCCACATTGACAAACTTGCCCAGAAATGTAGGTCAGGCCTACAACACACTCACAGGAGTGTGTGAGACTCTACAGCCATCGCGGCCTGGAGGGGCCTTCATTTCCTGCCTGGCCTCAGAGGAGTTGGTAGTTTTGTCTCTGACAGAGTGGTGGGATGAGCTAAAGGGACATCCACATTGTTTATGCTGCCTTTGCTCCTCTTCACACGGCATAGGAGTACAGGAGGAAGTCCTCCCAAAGCCAGACACACATGGCTTTGGTTATTTCACAGCAGGAATCTCATGGTTGCTCAGCGCCCGTACTGGCGATGTCTTGAGCTCCCACATCCTGTGCTGGTATTGTCATCGCAGACATGCACAAACAGACTGGGCAAAGAGAAACATTCCTAAAGGCGATGTATCCAGTGCAGCAAGTATCAAACAACAAGTGTGAGAAGGTTTAGGTTTGCTGATGTAATGTTCAGAATGTTTTTAAGCAGTTCCCTCTGTATCACCCAGGAGTTACTCACTGGATTTTTACAACTGTGCTGCTTGTAACAGACTACCAGTTGTGCTTTAATATAGTCACTGATGTGATGTCACTATTTGCTCTCTGAATAGACTAACATTTCTTGCAGACTTTGATATTTCTCTGCGCCATGACTTCAAATTAATTTTTTGCTTCTTATTAAACCTGAAACTGGAGACCTATTCATTATTTTGGCTGTATTTGGTCAGTAAAGATTCAACATAGAGTAGAAGTCAAACTGAACAAAATATTGAGTGTAGGCTGAGAAGTGAGAGGGATGCCTTGTACTTGCACAGCTAGTTAAGAGTAATTGGGCATCCACATCCCTTTAGTATGCGTGGAAGTTTGGCATCTCAATGCACTAGGCAGCTTGGAAAACCTGCCAAGTCTTTAACACTGTGCATCCCAATATTGCCTCTTCGTTTGGTACAAGTGGGTAGGGAGGTTTAAAAATAATTAAAACAGAGAAAAAAAAAAGACTCAGCATTTGGATGTGGAAATGCTGGATGGAAGATAGTGGAAAGAAGGAAAGGGCCAGAGCCAGGAGCAGAGGAGCTCCTCCTGCCCCCAGGCACAGCACTGCCCTCATGTGAGCCTTCAGCATCCCCTGCTGCTACGTGTGCTCTGGCATTAAGCTCTCCCAAGCGTGATGGAAACCAAAGATCTTTAGCTGTCCAGAGGAGAGCAGGCATAAGCCAAGTTCCTCTCTTCTGTATTTTATTTTGTCATGGTAATTGTGTTCCTTGCAGCGGAGCCACGCTGTGCTTGCACAGTAGCATATAAAGTAGCAAGCAGTCCGTATCCGAAGAAGTATGCAGTACTGCTGTTTAATGGGAGAGCTCGAGCTGGGTAAGCCCAGCAGTATGGTGATGGCAAATAACACGTTCATTTTACATTTCCAGTTCATTTCTTTTTCTGGAGGATGGCTTGATAAGGGGGCAAATGGAGGGAGAAAGGAGGGATAGAGGGGGTGAGCTCAAGAAGGACCTGGCTGGATAGAACAATATAGAGACAAGTATAAACCAAAGGCTTTGCACAAGCTGGAGAGAATCCTGAGGCCATCCCTGGATCCTTTGCATTTGCAGAGCCTTGCATTTTAGGACAGCAGCTTTATATACCATCAAGTTCACTGTTACTGCTGTAGCGTTCTCTCTCTGTTGTTTCCCTGTATATCACCCAACTAAAAAATTGACTTTGTTTCCATCATTCTGTGAGTATAACTCCCAACACTTCACAATTCTTGCTGGATATCTGTGCTTCCAGTTTTTTACTGTTTGCTTTGATGCTTCCAAGCATTATTTAGGGCTTTGGTGCAGAGAACCACCTTTCCTTATGATTTCCTAACCATTCAAAGAGGATTTTCCTTCCTCTTCTTCCCTTCCCTTCTTAACAGAGATGCAGGGCTGCATTTTCTACTCTGTTTTTCAGTATGTAAACGTTCAGTGCTACGGGTTACATTCCGGTCTCATTTGCTTAGTCAGTTCTTTTGAGCTAAGTCTATAACTTTCCAAACACCAAAGCAAGGCTGAAAAGTTGCGTGGGCTACAGGATCCTTTTGTTTCTCATGTCTCTTTTTGTATGCAAAGCATTCCTACAAGGCTGGGTAGTGAATGGCTCTTTGTCCAGGAGCTGGTGAGAACAGAGCAGTGAAGACTGCAGAAACGCTGTTCTTTACATCAGATGTATCATTAACTCCTCCAAACCCGTATTTAATGGCCTGTTGTTCATGCAGAGCTCTTCTTTGTTGGGAGATAGGCAGAGACTTACATTTGGCAATATGACAAAATGTTATATACGTGCCAGGTTCTGTTCTGAAAATCGCCTGCTTTCTGTTACTGGGTTATAGGCTTATATTATAAAAATCAGCATGGGTACCCCTAGTGGGATTTACGTGCAAGTGCCTCATGTTCTCCAAATATGTATTTTATATTTCACACGTTGCTGGGACAGGGATACTGTGAGTCATCTCTATACATTCTGCTTGGAGAACTAATGGGAAGTTTTGAAAAATGAATGTAAAAGTGCGATTGTTATTCAAGAGCTGCAGCTTTCTTTGCTCTGTAGGGAAAAAACTGCCTTTTGTACTGACTAAGATGTATTGTAGTCATCTTGCCTAGCAGATGGTGATGGGAGTGAAATCCTCTCCGTTTATCATCAGGCCAAGAGCGTAAGGTACACGTGGCATGAGCAGCATGTCTCCATTCCTGGGTGACCAATGTTGAGGAGGTGTCAACGCAGTTCTGTCAATGTCTGCACCCCCTCAGCAGCCCCCTCCTGTAGCTTTTTGTTGTGATAATGTCACCCAGCATTCCAAAACTTGGAAGTGCAAATATTGAAGCCAGTAGGGTTCAACCTCTTTTGATTGGATTTAACTTCAGCTTAGCAAAGTGATGGGCTTCATGGAGGTGTTGTGGCAATCCAAACATGATTGGTTTGGAAGGCACTCTGATTTCTTTCACCCTTGCAGGACCTTGACCCTGGTGAGACTAAGGTGTCATGCAGCATGATCAGACGTAGGTTCTTACCCCATTGTCACTTCAGCTAAGGATGTTTCTTTAGCAGTAGCTCTGTGAAATCACAATGGAGAAAGGGGTTACCCTGTTTGAACCTCCAGGTCGAGAACCTTTTCAATTTTTACGAGTCCTTACAGTGTACTCTCAGACATCTGCAGTCCTTTAGGACCAGCAGGATTGTTTGGGTATAACTGAGAGGAATTTGAGCCCTTCAAAATATAAATTTCTAAGTGTTTATGCACACGTTACGAGATTTCTGAAGTCTTCACCACTGTTCTTGTGTTGAACGAGGGACAGCGTGTTGGTCAGAGTAAGATACTGGGGTCAGACTGTCATATTTTACTCTCAGTTTTGCCACGGACAAGTGGAAACAACTTGAACAAATCATTTTTGTTATGTCTACCTGCAGCTGGAGGTGCAGGAGCTAGTTTCAAACGAGCCATTGTTGCAGATAACACAAGTGGTCTTGCTGTGGTACTCTCAAGGTTAAGGAAACCCAAACTGACCTCCCTATGGCTGCAGCCACACTGCTGCTATCTGAGGGGTGACTTGTTTGCCTTCATTAATTTGGGTTTACTTTGCAGTGCACCGGAATGAGCTTCGCATCCATCTTGAGCAGTCCAGAATTAAGCCCATGTCATCATGTTGTTGAAACTTAAGTTATTATTTTAATGTATAGTGAAGTTTTGAGACTGAGAGCCACGATAGGGCAGAATATCAACGTGAGGTTGGTGGACAGTGGTGCAAAACCCCATTATTTACAACCTGCTGGTGAGAAGGAGCTTGAATTCAATGACACTGATTGACTTTCTGTACAAAGCTGCAGTTCTTGCATACGAAACCTTAGACTGACAGTTTTAGGAGATCATAAAGCTACCACCTCGTATTTCTAACCTTTGAACATTAGGGGTGAATTTGTTGCAGTTCTGCCATGACCCTTCCCTATACAAACTGACAGCCCACACTGTTTTCTTTATCTGATGTTACTAGAACGTTATAAACAGTTAAAGATGCACTTGTCCTCTTAGCTACTCAGATTAATTGCAGGTGCTTGACTAACATAATTAGTCAACTGCAGAATGTCTAAAATCATCTTGCCGTAGTCTGGACTGGGAGTAATTGTCTGCCTTCATTAAAGCAGGCTGTAAGGAGCCATGGGGTTCTTCATAGAGCTGTGTATCTGAAGCAATAGGCACTTCCATTGAATATGGAGTGCATTATCCTGCCTGCAAGGCACGTGCCTGACATATGTGGGTATGAGATTTTGCTTTGTGCTGGTGGAGTTGTGCCTCTGGTTTCCTCTTCCCTGGTGGCATTTTCACAGTGCTGCACGCTGTTCCTGCTCGTGACAAGGAGTTTTGACACGAATGGGCAGTTGCCACCTAGAAAAACGTGTGTGGGAATCACACTTGGAAGAAGTGATGGTAATGGTGTAAGAACTGCTTCTTTTGGGGTTGTGTTTTCATTTAGTAGATGTTCCTCTAAACAGCCATCTTCTTTTTCAGGTATGGAAACCTGGAGACCTCAAGCTGTGAAGAAGTCGGGAGCCAGAATTCCTCTGAATCCAAGACAGTACTCAGGAAGTAAGTGTGGTTTTGTACTGGGCAGCAACCAGGATTCATACTGCAGGAGGGTGTGGGCAGCGTAGCTGTTGTTTCCTTTGAAAATTTGCAGTGCTGTTTGCTTGCTTAAACAAGCTTGTGTAAAAGCCAAATATCAACCATCTCACAACATATCCACGTAACCCAGAGATCTCTCAGTCAGCAAGACTGTCTTGGAATTGACCAAGAGATGAACACATCTAGGCCAACGTTTTATTGATGAAACAAACAAGGAATGTTTGTTTCCCCTGCCTTATCTATGGCAGTAAACGGTTATTGCTTATGACTGATTTTATTGTGCATTACAGCAGTGTCTGCAGACTGTGGCAGAGGTTGTTTCAGGCACCATGTGCATGCACACCTCTTCTCTAGTGCCCCTGTGATTTACAGTGTTGCTTTTTGAGTGAAATTCTGATGTCATCCCGTGTTGCAAGAAAAATAGCTAAACTGATTTGAAATAGAGTTTAAATGGGAAAAAAAGTGGTTCTCCTCCCAGCATCTTATGAAACTGCATTTTATCTTTAGACGTGGGATGTAAAATGCTCCTCAGGCCATCAGAATTTGTACTTTGACATCTGTATGGTGTGTGGTTTGCATGCGCTGTGGCAACAAAAAGTAGCTGGGTGGTTATGTCTGATTGCAGTATGTGGAGGATCTTGGTTATTGTCAGCATTGCTCTATGTTTCTATTTCATTGATCAGTTAAAAATAAAAACAAATTGAACTCTTTCTTCTGTGCACTGACTTGGCAAGGGGGAGCTGAAGAAGGGATTTTGCAGCTTCAGTTTGTTGTGAGATAGAAGAAAATGTTGAATTTTTCTAGACCGAGAAACGCACCGCAGTAATTTCATGCAGGTTGTTGACCCTACCTTAAAATATTGGGCCTGCCCTTCACACTGCTTCTCTCCCTGTGTTTCTGATGACTTGTGTTGAGACATAGGGTTTGGAGTTTGCTTTAAAGCGGTTCAGATGTCCCTAGTGCAGATATTTTCCATGAACGCCTTCCTGTCCCTCATTGTCTGGCTGAAATTGTTGGACAGTGGGGTTGCTTTGCCTTCTGTCATCCATGTGGTAACTGTCTTGTTTAACCACCATAGATAAATTGGTGGAAGCCCCTTGTCTGGGAGTGTTTCTCTGAAAACACAAATAATTATGCTTGCTTGAAGGTGGAAGAAATGTAGAGCTTAATTAACATCTATAAATGATACAGGACTGTAAAAAAAGGCTTTAGGCAAAAACAAAATGTTACTGCTTGTTAATTGTTTTAACGTTTAGAGAGAACAGAAAGCTACAAGTTCCAGTGGTTTGGGCTCCTCTTGCCCCATGAGACTTGGTTGGAGAGCTCAAATCTCTCTTGTTGCCAGAAGAAACCTTCAAAGAGCAGGTGATAGTTAAAACTTGGTCACAGGCATCAAGAAAACAGAGTGACGATGAAGGTAAAGGAAAGAAAACAGGCAGCCAGCAGCACCCTTCTTAAATAGATCAAGAACTCTTTGTTTAGTTTTAAAGCAGGATTGTTGTTCTACTGACACACGTAGTTTATCATAGACTCCCTGCCTGGCTGCTTCCTGCTGCATCCATTATTGTCTTCCCTCTTGGCAATTGTCACACAGCATCTCTGCACTGTTGGTGAATGACAAATGGATGGGGTCTGTCTCACCATCCTTACAGCAGCACAACTTTTTATGAGTTGATCTGACTCAGTTTCCCTTCACCAGCACAGCTGATGTTGATCCTTTGGTCCTCATCTTTTACATCTGAACTTGATGCCTGTTACCCAACAGCTTATTTATGGAGGGTTCAACAATGAAGTTACCAAGAAAGTAATTTATATGTCATGTGCACATGTTTTAACAGATCCTGCATGAACTTGAATTCGCTTCCCTGCCTTAAAAATTTCCATTGCCTTTCAGCTGCTGTGGCTACTTGTCTCTTAGCTATGATTAATGCTATCTGGAAAAGAGACTGCCTTTGTAGTCCTGTTGTGAAACACGCCATTCTGGTAGTTCAGGTTTTCTCTTGTCTGGGGATAATTCCAATATAATTGCATTTACCCTCTTGTCTGGTAGAACAGAAACATGATATAGGTGTGCTCTCAGGGTTGTATGTGCTGGAGCAATGTTATTTCTTGCCATTGACTGTATTTTTCAGAGTTGAAACATCTCTTGGGAAGTCCTGGAGTCTGTGCACAAGTCTCTTCTGTGTTCATCAGACTCCTGGTGTGACAGTTCTGATGTTTTGTAGTTCTGTCTGGTGCATTAGAAATGTAAAGCATTTCCACTTGTTTGATGCAAGAAATGCTGCAGAAGTGAAAAACAACTTGAGGAGGGGAATTCATTGCTCCTGAAATATCTCATGGAGCTTTTAATAAGCAGGGGGATTCTCCAGAATCTGAGGTTTGTATGGGAGGAATATTGTCATATTTTGTGTACTGTAGGCCCACCTAGTTAGTACCTTGTGGTGAAACTCCCTGTTCTTATTGTACCTGTGGGATAGAGCTGCCATGTGTTTTGAGAAGGAGAAGGCCCGGTATACATAAATTTCCTGTGCTATTTTAGTGTTCCACCTGGTTTTAATGTAAGTAAGTAAGAACCTGCCTGTCCTATATGAGGGTTTGAGTGCACTTGTGGCACAGCATCATTTCAGAGCCCTGTGGGAGTGATAAACCTGGCCTGCTGTTCCTGAATGCTGGGTCTGAGCCAGCAGCTACTTCTCACACTCACTGCAGTGACATATAGTTGTTACTGACCCAAGATCACTTCAGCTATGCTCACAAAATGCCTTTCTGCCAAGGGGATTTTCTCCTGTTCACCTAGGCATCATTCCTAGCGTTTTTGAGACACAGGCATGGTCAACGCTTTCTTTTTTATTCAACATCGATTTGACAGTTATGTTTAACATGAAATGCCCGATTTTATTTTAGTGTTGCCATTTTCTTTAGATCTCCATTCAGTAATAGAAAGTTAAAACAAAGTGCTGTAATGTTGTAACTTAACGAAAGACAACAGAGCTTGGGCCTTTGAATGATGATGAAACTCTGAACAATCAAATGTTTTGTGACCTCATGAACACTGCCTTATGCCTCTTCATGTACTTGATTTCCACGGTTCTCACTGCTTTCAGACAGACAGAATGTTTATGATAGCAACGTGAGAGCTAGAAACAGAAGAATGAAGTTTGGGAAAGGTCAGATGCTCTGGCCAAACGTCTGAGTTAGATGGACTTTGGCCCACGTTTCCAGAAACACGATGCCATGCCTCTCTTAATTGTCTGATAAGGGAGCTGTAAGGAGTAACTCATCTGACCCTCTGTCTCCTGTTATAAGCAATTCTGGTTTTGCTCTTCTTCGTTGCATCGTGTAAACAAAACTGCCCGCGATGTTGCTCAGTTCTGCATCCTCTTGTGTCAAGATGTTGCCTCCTTGTCTCTGGAGCTCACTGTGCTCTGTGTGTTTTTTAGCTCAGGTCTTCTGGTGCCTTTCAAAAAGAAAACAGTAGATCCAATGCACCAAGACATGCGACAGTTCAGAATAAAACCATACACGTGCTAAATATAAATGAAAATGGTCAGTATGATGAATGGGAAATTTTAATCAGATAGGCATGTGTTAGATACTTCAGGCTCCTTGACCTATTGTGGGAAGGTAATCATCTGAGCAAGCAACTAATGCTGCTTGAGGACTTCAGGTTGCTGAACTGGTGTGTGTTGCAGATGAGATAGCTAGAAACAATGCTTTTGGTGATAGGAGCTGATAGCCGTGATCTCTATTCCCAGACTCGGATTGCTGCTTAGTTAACTTTTAACTGACAGTTAAATGTTGGAGTTGTTGCCTGTTGGAGTGTGCCCAGAGGAGGGCCAAGAAGTGATCCAAAGGATGGAACGCCTTCCCTGCAAGACAAGGCTGAGAGCTGGGGCTGCTCAGCACAGAGAGAAGGCCCTGGGGAGACCTGAGAGTGGCCTTTCAGTATCTACAGGGAGGCTGTAAGAAAGAAGGGGACTGACTCTTTAGGTCTGTTGTGATAGGATGAGGGGAAATGGTTTCAAACTAAAAGAGGGCAGATTTAAATTGGACATAAGGAAAAGGATTTTACCATAAGGGTGAGGCACTGGCACACGTTGCCCAGAGATGTAGTGGATGGCCCTTATCAAGGCCAGGCTCTGAACAACCTGATAGAGCTGTAGACGTCATTGTTTATTGCGGGGAAGTTGGACTAGATGACCATTCCAGCTTAAAAGATTCTATGCGAAATGACCTGTGAAAAAAACAGCGCCTTATTTCCATCCCAATACTGAAAGTTGGTTTTAAGTTCAATTTCTGGTCAATCCAGTGCTGGTAGACAACTATGAATTTTAAGAGGTGATGTATTGCTGTGGGTTCAGTACACCTCCTTCCCCTAAGATCAACCTTAAAACTTTGCTGGAGCTGGGGGAGGACAGAGAAAGGTGCCTTTGGAAGTAGTTGGTAGTAGGCCTGCAAGGCTGATGCAGCATGTCAAGCTCCATGGATATAGGGTGCTGAGCTTGTTGCCATGAGTTTAAAAGATTTTTGTCAGTGAAGTTCCCAGAAATAATTCATTCCTGTTCAGCACACACACAGAAATGTCCAGCCCGGCCGTTCAGGCTTGCCTGCGCTGTTTGCACTGAGGGAAGACTAGGTTCATGTTAACTGATTCTTTTTACTTGACCTCTCCCAAAGATATAGGATGAGTATGAGGCCACTTGTCAGAAGGGTTTTTCAGAAGAGGAAAGCAACGTTGCCATACAGGTCTGTGGATTTGGACTGTGTTTGTTTCTTTCCCAGACGCCTAACATTGGCACACATTCTTTAAAGATACCCTTTAAGCATCAGTAAATGTAACAGGGAAAAGTAGAAAAAGCGTGCTGTCCCAACTACATGCAGAAATAACAGCTGTAGCTAGTAAGAGTCTTTGCAGCCGGGGCAAAGGAGATGAAAGGAGATGCTGTGCCACAAAAAGAAGGATCTGTGTTGTGATCCAGTCATCTACACCTCTCCTTCTGATGAAACAAGAAAATATAAGAGGCTTTGTCAATCTCTGATGAAGTTATGTTTATGAAGGACACGAAAGTTAGAACCAGAAAACTGATCTCCTGGTTGCAGTGTGAGGTTTCAAATGGGGATTTCAGTTACCTGTATTTTTTCCTTTTGCTCCATTGTACAATGTAAAGGGGAGGATTCTTGCATGAGTTGGATCAGCTGACCGGGAAGCTGGGACAATGAAAGAGCTTAAGCCCTCAGCTTCTCTTCTTCTGCAGTCCCAGGCACTGACATGGCTCAGTCCTGAGGCTTTTAAATCAATAAAAGTCCTTTCAAGCTTCTTCTTGGAGCATCACATTACGGTTTCCTTCTGCTGCTGCCTTCAGCTGGCTGTTTGGAGTGGATTGGTTGTGAAGGACAGACCACAGAAAAGAGTCAAAATGCTTGGGTCCTGTTGGTCTGTCGTCCCGTGTCTGTCTTCTGTCTTGATGCCACCCCCTTGTTGCATCTGCTTGCTTATCAACATGTGAAATGTATTCGAGTATGGCATACGATTGGAAACTGCAGTCACAGCAACTCAAAGCTAAATTGAAATTGCCTTGCTTCATTCCACGGCAACCGGGCAAAACAAAATAAAGAAACTTAAGGATCTACCTCATGTCACATCTCACATGTTTACCTCTCCATTTCTGTATTTAAATAGCCAGTGCTTTAACCTTCACTGTAATAGTGCAGCATGAGGAGTTTGTCAGAGCGATGAACAGCCGTTGTCCCAGGGCTCCTTGTGTGTTTATGTTGTCCTGGCAGAAAACTTGTCTTTTGTTTCCTACTGAAGTTAACAGCCCTGTTGGAAAGGAAAGTGTGCACTTACGGTACTGGAGACATTAAAATGGGCCTGAAACACTGCATCAGGAGAACAGACACCAAAGGAATGTGTGACAGATGGAAGAAAATTGGCTGGAAGGTTCTGATGCCTGGGAAATCTATGGTGGGAAGCAGTTAAGATTCATTCGGGAGAGCAACAATCAGCATTCATTCCAGTAAAGCCAATTAAGCTAAAACAACAGCAGAAACCAATGTGGCTACAAGAGAAGCAGTGTCAGACACAGAATAGAAAAAGGGAAGAGTTACAAACACAGCGAGAACCAAGCAAAAAACAAGTCACCAGCAAGTTATTTATAAATGGGCGGGTGTGAGAAGCGCGTTACATCAGTTACCCGTTATTCAAAGCAGGGATTTACCTCCCAGTGTTATTACTTAACAAGCAAAACTGAGGAAATAGAGGCTGGCTTGTTGTGTGAGAGAGCCTGGAAAACCATAGCACGGAGAGTGGAGGAGAGGGAAAGATGGCTCCATGGATGGCCCTTGGTGTGCATCTGACAGATGGCAGCAAGTTTGTCTGTGTGCCTGTCTGACTGGTTTCATAAGCCAGTCTCTCGATCTCTTAACACAACTGAGCTTCTCCTCATTGTCCTTAGTCATTGAGGTTCCCTTGAACTCATTCTTGAGGCAGAACTGTGGTGGAAAAGAAAACACTGGTTTTGCCTTCTTGGCAAGAAATGTTCCTTTTAATTCCTGTGCAGGCTTTTTCAGAAGCGTTGGCACAGCCGTCTTCCCAGCTGAGGGGCTCTGCAGAATTGGTGTAACCTGTTGAATCACTCATGTCTGTGTTTCTCCACCTCCTCTACGCTCTGCTAGCTCAGGACAGCAGTGTTAGACTGAAGAGTTCCCACAGCCTCATCCCGTTTCATGGCAGCTAGCGAGTGTACGAGTAGTTGTGTGTTTCCATTTGTAAGGCAACTAAACCACGCGTGCCTCTTGCAGTAGATAAGTTTTGAAGTCTGAAATGCTTTAACCGGTGAGGAAACTGAAAGGATTTCTCAAGGGTGCAAAACCTGAAAGTGTTGTTGAACAGAGCCCAGAATCTGTGGTTGGAAGGACGGGGGTTACACGTTAGAAAGTTTTTCTTACAAGCTGCGAATATAGGAAAGCTAAAATTTATAGCTCGTAATCAGCCCATGAAAAATGCAGTCTGTGATGTTTCTTTCCTGTCTGAGATCTTGGAAGGCTCCCATTGCTATCTGTCTCTGGGTCCATCGAGGGTGGGGAGTTTCTTCTCAAGGATAGCAAATGCCTGCAAGCTGCAGGCAGTCCTCCAGCCTGTTCTCAGAAAGCTTTCCTCCCTGACGCACCAATTAGAGAGTGAAGTGATGGGAGGTCAGTAGGCTAGAGCGTACCTTTTTTCTCTTTCCTATTTCCCCTCTTGACTGAAATTATTTTGCTGGCGAAAAAAGTCAGTGTCTATAACGGCTGTGAACTCTTCACCCTGTTCTGGGAGACTGGGTCTGTGTTCAGCTCTGTTTATTCTTCAGCCTAGGAAAGTGGCCGTCAACCAAGCCTCTGGAAACTGAGCTCAGCATGTGAGCAGTATTAGTACAAGAAAGTGTCCTGCGGAGAGGCTCCTGGCTTTGAAATCGTTGCAGAACTGGTAGATGCTCAGAAAGAAAGAAATATATATTCAACCCACTCTGTGGCGGCGGGATTGGTGGGGATGATAGTGAGTTTGTGTTGTGAGGAAAGGAGGCACAGAGCAGGAGAGAGCACACAGGGCATGGAACAAGGTACAGTGCTTCCGTGCCCATGGTGGAAAAGAGGTAAAAATCCTGCAGCCATAGGGCAGCACTGTTTGTGTATTCGGGTATGGGATGGGCTAGAGGGGGCAGTTAGAAGTGTGGGGCAGCAGGAATGAGGGCTTGGGAGCATCACTGGGGATGGCTAGCTCTTGTGGCTGTGATCATCCTTCTTGAGCATTGGAGCTGGGCTGGTGCTGCTGGCTTGCCTGTGTGATGGCGTGGCACCTATCCCAGCTGAGAGAAGCAGTCCTGGAGCTCCCAGTGAAAGGTTTGGCATCCGTAGCCCTCACCAGGTAAGAGCTCGCTGCCTTGCTGCGTGCACAGTGAAATGGGTCTGGGCAGAGGTGTGAAAATCCATTCCTAAATGGTTTTCCAACGTGAGCTGTGTGATCTGTATTTCGTGTTTACAATGAAACCTGAAGCCCAGAGTGTGTTTGCATGTGCATTTTTGGTTCAAAATACACTTTGTAGCTCTAAAATTGTAATTGCAGATTCTTTCCTGTCAGCAAGCCTAACCAAGCATATCACTGACAGCTTTCCAAATACTGTCACTAATTAGAAGTTGGAAGTTGTCACAATATCAGAGAGGGAAATAGAAGAAACAAAAGACTAAAGTGGATAGAGCTTGTAAAATGGCATCTGTGTGGGGACTGAAAGTTAAACGTGGTTGTGAGGATTGGAGTGGGAGAGGCTATCTTTGCCCTCATTAACCATCAGTTTATCCCGAGTGCCAGCAAGCAGCTGAATTAACCAGGTGGTGCTGGTTAACAAACCTGCTAGCATCTTTGTGCAGCTCTGCTGGGAAAGCTGTCGTGGCTGGCTTCCAGCTTCTTCATTGTACAGTGGTCTAAATGTGACATCCCTGCTTGTATTGAACAAATTGAGAGAGATGTCCTCCTGGCTTGCACCTTCGTGTTTTCCAGCTGTTAATGTGACAAACCTGGAGCCACTGCTTTTGTGTACCGTGCTTTTGAGGACTCTCAGACACAGTCAGGCTCCTGGTTGCCATGAGTGGAGCACAGATGCTTCCTGAGCTGCCACGTTGGTGTCTCAGACTGGATGTCTACAGTTAGAGGCTGCTCCTGAAAGGCTCTCCCTTCTCTTCGTGTGTTGTAAATGACTATGGGATACTGTTATTGCATGGGGACATTGTGAAATGGGGTTAGTGGAATAGGCACCACTTGATTGGAAGGTTTCTGTTGATGTGAGAAATGTTTTCAATGGGAGGCTAAGTTCTCACCTCAACTGTGAAGCAGAATCCTAAGGATCTGTGGAATCAAGTAGGACCCACTGCCAACCAGGACTGCTGTCACTTAGCTCATCTCAGCTGCTTTCTGGAGGCAGGGTGAAGAGCTGCTTCCCTAAAATATTGCATTTCTTCTCTCCTAGACATCTTCCCCCACCTTCCGTGACAGCAGGAAACGTATCTCACCCCTCTTTCCTGCTGCAGCCTTTATGGCTGCTGGCTGGAAGAGGCTCAAAATAGAGGAATAGTCCTAGTGTCCCAGAGAAAATATCTGAGACTTCCTTTTGTCAGGAATTTTGGTGTCAGTAGTGCATTTCCTTACGAAACAGGGCATTTTGCTTTCCTGTCGTTTCCTGTTCTCAGTACCTCCCTGGGAGTTCGTGAGACAGGTCCTGGCTGGTGTGTCACATTCATGGCATTGTGGACAGGAAGCTCTCATAGTCTCATGTCTTAAAAAGTTCCTCTAATTCTCAAGCATCCTTTCCTTGCATGAGAGAGGTATACCTTCCTGGATGGTATAATTTGTTGGTGCCTCGTTGTCTTTGAGCTAAGGGTAAAATTCTGCTGATAATGTTTCTGTTTCTGATAAAGTTTATCCAGAGATTAGCAGGCCCAGGCTGTCTTCTGGGCTCAGCCATCTCTGCTCTTCCAGCTGATGTGGAGTGCTGGCAGCATAGCGTGTGCTGCCCGTGCTGCACAAGTCATGGTCAGTCTTTCATCTGCACTCACAGGACAGTCTCACTAATAATCTGCACTCACAGGGGTTCAGGCTTACCCTGCTTTTCACAGCATGCACCAAACTTAAGACTGGGTGAATGGGCAGTCTCTCCCTCCTAAGAAAGCAGGCACCTCTGAGTAATACGGTGTGCAAGACTCTTGGAGTTGCATTCCCAGGCTGGGCAGTGTGATTGATGAGAGGAAAGACACCAGAGGAAGTGTTTGATTTAGCACTTCCACTGGGAAGCTGCTGTCCTGAAGGAGCCACAAATACCTTGTTCCTGCCTTGTATTTTTCCACAACGTCCCAGGGAGCAGTAACCAAGCAAACATTGCAGCCGTGCTGCGCCGCAGCGTTTCCCACCGGTACAGGAGTGAATTAAGAAATTATAATCTGCTTCTGATTGTGTGCATGTCTGGTGGTCGTTCAGACATGGTCACGGTACAGCTAAGTGAAGATGCTTAATGCTTCAACAAAGGCTAACTCCAAGGTAGTTGGCAAGTCTTGCCTTTCTAGCTTAACAAAGTACAGTGCAGGGAAGCAGGGCCGTAATGAATCCCAGCGATACAAAATGATTTGGTTTTATTTGAGGTTGGTGATCTTATGTGCTTGCGAGATGGTTATTTCTTTTAATTATTATCTTAATTGCTTCATGTGTGATTATTTGGTATCCCGAATTCAATGGGAAAGTCTCAGTATAGCTTAAGTGGATTTTGATTCTTCATTGCTATGCATTTTGGGGCTGAAGTTGGATCTACTTGTACTAGTGCAAATCAGGAGCAACTTCACTGAAGTCCCTGCAAGATCTGAGCGATATCTTAGTAAGACTCCACACACAGGAAAGAACAAGTGAAATTCCATACTCAGAAACATCTTTGGTACTGCCTCCATGAGAGACATGAATGTGGTGGTGCATTTTTATGCAGATACATGCAGTTGGCAGAAGCTGTACAACCAATGCGTTCTCTGTCTATTTCCTTTCAGTGCAATAGCATCGATCTTACGAGCGTGGCTCGATCAGTGCTCTGAGGATTTCCGAGAGCCTCCCAGCTACCCGTGCTTGCTGAAGTTGCTGGAATACCTGCAGAGGAGCATGCCTGGCTCTGACCCAGAGAGGAGGGCACAGAACCTTTTGGAGCAGTTCCAGAAGCAAGAAATAGAAAACGATAGTAAGCTGCCTTCCCTTCTTTCTTTCTTTGTTTTCCCGTGCTGTATGGTACCCTGGGATTTATGGAGACCATCTCTTATTAACACTCGTGCTAACTGGTAATATTGTGAGGCCTGCCATTGACGTCGTTCTTTTTTTGTTATTATTATTTTCATTTCTGAATGATACATCAGGTTCTGTGTGAATAGCACAGGGCAGCGTGGGAGCGTTCTGTTCATTGTGGGGAGGACCAGGAGTCCCAGCACTTCTGATGTTCAGCCTCAAGTCTCAAGATTGCAGCAGCAGCTAAGTGGTTAACAGCAGATTCCCCATTGTCAGAGATAAAATAAACAGCTGCTCTTCAGCTGGTGCTCCTGCTTCAGTGCTCGCAGCAAAAATAAACCCAAAAAACCAAACAAAAACCCCCACCAAAGACTAAAACCAGCCCCAAATCAGTGAAAAACAAACCCCAAAAGCTCATCTCGCTGGGCTGCAGCAGAACACAGCCTGAGTCACAGCCTTGTTGCTACGAAGCTTTTCTTCCTAGTTACCACCATGTCAAAGGAAGTGTCTGTGGCTGTTTTTTCCTATTTGTGTGGCTGGCTGCTTGGTGTCCAAGGACAGAGGAAAAGCTTACGTTACTGGGGGTCACAGTCTACTGAGACAATAGTGAACTGTGGTAATACAAATATGCTGTGTGCAGCATCAAGCCTGACACATACCCTAATCCTGCTTCAAAAGTTTCCCGTGCCATAAACTGAAATGTCATAGGAGCTCCCGTAGTGTGTGAATGAGAACTAAAACCAACTTCCAGGTTTGGCAGAGAGGCAAGTGGGAGTAATTAGTGGCATAGAGGGTACAGGAAATGAGTGAAAAGAAACATTTCATCCCTAGACTAAAATCTTGCCTGCTGGCTGCACCAGAAATACCGTGTTGATGCATAATGTGGTGTAGTGCCAAATTTACTTGGGCATTAACTCATGTGAGGAGTAGCACACAGAGCCCAAGCAATCTCCTGACTGAGCACAGGTAAGTGAGCAGGGTTGCTGATATGTGCCCACTGATGTTCTTTCCTGAGCTTAGTTCCCACAGGTCAAACAAAGACAGCTCAGAAGAGCTATATTTAGATTCATCTGTTGCTCAAAGCGAGCAGCCGTTCCCAGCAGCCCTGCTTTATGTGTTTATTTCCTGAAGCAACAATTGAAAAGGCTTTTTCTGAGTTATAGACAAGTCAATCTGAATAGTAACGTTTTCCAAATTGGGGCAGAATAGAAGCAGTGAATTCAAATAAAAGGAGAGGAGGAGAATGCAATTAACCTGAGAGGTCTACAGAGAAGAGTTTGAGTTGTTGCTTATTTTCCCATCACTCTATCTGCTGGGTCAGACAGGGCACAAAAAGCCAAGAAAGCATGTGTCAGTGTAACTCCTGTACCAGCTGAGTGTACTGCTACAGAACACCCACAGAAATAAAATACAGCCAGGTCAGAGGTCTCTGTTGAGCACGCTTAGCTCTGTCAGCTTCAGAATCACAGAACTGCAGGGGTTGGAAGGAGCTCAGGAGTTGATGGAGTCATTGAATGGTGTGGTTGGGATGTACAGGTGGAAATCGTGTCCGTGTGATTGGCTCCAGCAGAACCATAGTGGGTTGCACTGACTATGGCGTTCTGCCTATCCACGACAGCCGAGTACTCTGTAGAGTACCACTGTCTATCTTGTTGCTTTCAGGTTTGCAAAGGATTGCATAACGTACTCTGAAACGCACTGCTTGTTTCTGTTAATGAAATCTCACTGGTAGCAAATGCAGTGCTTTTGCTGGTAGACTTCAACGAGTGGGAAAGTCCAATTTTCTCCCCCCCCCCCCCCGCACGTGTTCTTTTGTACTTATTGTGTCACCTTCCAGGAAAAGGGATTTTGAAGAGGATTTATTGTAGGGATTTCCTGTTTGACTTCCTCCTTCACCTGTGATAGCCAAAAGTTGGCACAGGAACACCTGGGAAATGGGGTGCAGTGCTGGAGTAGCCTCTTTTCATTATTGTCCACGTAGTCCTGCAGAAGTGCATGTGGTGCCAACTTGCCTGGCTCCTCCTTTTCTTTGCACATACAGGAGGTAAAATCTGGACACAAGAGCAATGTTTTCAGAATGTAGTTACACTGTAGTCCCTTTGCTGGTTGATTTTTTTTTCCAGCTTCTTAAATGTATAAATAGTGAAAAGGAGAATAACAGAACAGTGCTCTGTTAATGAGAGCTTTTTTTCAGGGATGTGGGTTGGGGAGGAGGATGGAGAAGGTGGGTGGTTTTCTTGTTTGTCTAGGTTTTTTCTTTTGTTTTATTATTATTATTACTCATAGAGTTGATGGGCTGAGCCTCATCCTAGCTAAGCGACCCTGGGCAGATTGTTTCTCTCCTTCTTTTCCTTCCACCTTGAATTTGCCTAACTCACTCCTCTGTTTATATTTTACCTCTAAAACGTGCAGTACAATAGGGACATTACATCAGACAGGATCCACTGGAGGTTCTACTATAAAACAGACAGTGATGTTTTAAAACAAATTAACAGCTGCTTTGATTCTCTGTTTACTGCATACATTTACTAAGTCATCTTTTCCGTCCTGGACAGATGGGTTCCACAGCACTTCTCCCTGTAATCTGTACGATGAAGAGGAAATGGAAATCAGTGGTCCAGAGGAATTCTCTTTTTTCCAAGAAGACCTTGTGGCAGAGCAGCTGACGTACATGGACGCGGTACGTAGGGTACAGGCACTACTTGAGATGCTAGGAGGAATGCTGCTGGGCTTCTGAGATTTTTCTCGTGTCATTTCTTTTTTAGTGATTTCAATATCAATAATGTGTTCCAGAGCGAGT
Source organism: Cyrtonyx montezumae (assembly GCF_038088225.1). NCBI lineage: Eukaryota > Metazoa > Chordata > Aves > Galliformes > Odontophoridae > Cyrtonyx > Cyrtonyx montezumae. Next base: position 25,870,085 of record NW_027071825.1, read on the forward strand.
CTAGCTCTGGGCCACAGAACACAGCTCTGCTCCATTATCCAAACCTACTTCATTCACGGGGCTTTTTCCCTCAGTCATTCTGAAGGTTTTAAAAAAGTGAAAGAAGGGGGCAGTGCTTATGTACACCATGTATATCATGTAGCCATTTTTTTTTTTGCATTATTTTTTTTATTGACTATGTTGCTGGTCAGTCTAAAGATGTAGAGGTACTCTATCTGTAGTGCTCTGATTTGGTTTGTCTGTGTCATTCTACTTCAAAACAGCATTATTTTTTAAGAATTTCCCCATGTCTCTGTTATTCTGTTATTCAGTTATATTTTAATATGGCATTGGGCTTCTAACATGCATTTCTTGCGGACTGTAGAGACCTAGGAGAATCCTGCTGACTCAGACACCTCTGTTTCACTCTAGAAGCTCTTCAAGAAAGTCGTGCCCCACCACTGTTTGGGGTGCATCTGGTCTCGAAGGGATAAGAAAGAAAACAAGCACCTGGCACCTACCATCAGAGCCACCATCTCTCAGTTCAATGCGGTCACCAAATGCGTTGTCAGCACTATCCTGAAGAGCAAAGAACTCAAGACACAGCAGAGGGCCAAGATCATTGAGAAGTGGATTCATATTGCACACGTAAAGCATTTATTCTGGATTGTTGATTGATACCTTTATCAGGCAGTGTAGCGACAGCACAAGGGTTAATGATTTTTAAGTAAAAAAGAAATGGTAGGTGGAAGTAATTTGTGGTTGAGGTGGCGAGGCAATGAGGCTGTCCAAGGAAGCTGTGGATGCTCCATCCCTGGAAGTGTTCAAGGCCAGGTTGGACTGGGCTTTGAGCAACCTGTTCTAGTGGGACACATCTCTGCCCATGGAAGGGCATTGCAATGGGTTAAGCTCTTTTCCAACCCAGACCGCACTGTGATCCTATTCTATCACCAGCCAGGTATGGTGGAAAGCAGCATAACTGTTGTGCTTTCATACACGTACATTTACATACGTGTGTATGTACATATGAAAATGAAATGCTGGATTTCAAGTGCAGAAAAAAAACCTAACTTCTAAGCAGTAGTAGCCTAATATGAGAAGAAATGAAATCATTGCTTATGCTCTTTTGTTCTGAAAATGTCTTGGGGCTAAACAGTCATTTGCTTACTGATTCTTCTTTGTTTACATTGGGTCTACAAGCCAGCTGGGTTTGGGGTGGGGTGGGAAGAACAAGTGGAGCTACGACATGGTACTAGCCTCTTCATCTTTCTTTTCTACTTGTACTTCTATGTCTGTGTTTCCAGAGGCAGCATTGTTAGTACTGGCACCTAAGTTCCAGCAACTGCATGATTCAGGAAGGTTCAGGAAACTGGTATGGGGAAGTTCTCTCACCTCTGTTCTGGCACTGATGCCGACTCGTTATCTGCTGCCCACTTTATAGCCCACGTGAATGGGTTAGGAAGTTTGATTCCTATTTCCTGTGTGCAGATCTCCAGCTTGCAGAGGCTCCCAGCTAGTGGGGCCTTTGTGGGGCAGGCTGGGCTGCAGTCTCGGTGAGCAAGCACGGAGCTGCTTCTTGCTCATCACAGGGCAGCAGGAGGGGCCAGGAAAGCCAGGCCGGGCACCTCAATGCTTGATCTGTGGATGGAGAACTTGGTTCTCCACCTCTGTTAATCCAGTCCTTCTTCCTTTACTCAGCTCATGTGCTTAATTAAATACTCCAGTGTTGGCTAAGCACATGAAAATGCATGTGCACGCTCTGCAAAATAATCACACGTACAACAGCTACTTGCATATAGAGTCAGCTGCCCACTTCTGAAGGAAGTTGCTTGCTTTCTGCATGCAGATGAGCATTGAGAATAGTTAGATGCCTGAATTAGAAAATAATCCACTCATTAAAGTGCAGTTATTCACTGACAGCTAACTTTGTAACTTAGCAGCATGGAGTTCTGTGTTTCTTCTCCGTTCATGACTTCTGGATCCAGATTACAAGAAAAGCTGAATATGCTGCAGCCCTCTCTGCTCCACCTACATCTAAGGCTCCTGAGCAGGAGCAGCCAATTTCATTCAAACAATATTTTCTTTAAAAATAACCAGTCGAAATAAAATAATTAGTATCCTGTTATGCTTAACATAAAAAAAAAAGTAAAAATCCAAGTTTCAGAGCACTCCGCAGGATTCTTTCTGGTCTTCCCCTTGAGAAGGACGCAGCATGAAATTAAGCTGTTCAGAGCAGCCTAAAAAATTCTTACATGCACATAGAAGTTTGCTGAGATTTAGGCAGCAGTCAGTCAGAACTCTGAGGATGTGAAATCCAGTATTGAATTCTTGATGAGCTTTTCATCGTACGACATGCATTTTAAGTCAAGATGGTTCCAAATTGGAGCTTCCAGTCCTAACTCCTGTCATACTGGAGAAGAAATGTTAAGAATTTGCCTCTGCATCTGTTCTCCACGGCCTGAATGTCAAGCTGAACGTGAAGAAGAGTTTTGTTCTCAAAGGTGTCAGTCTCTGAAGAGCTGTGCCTTCTTTTTGCTGCAAACCATGCAAAATGAGCTTTCAGGTCTTGTGTGTCCTACTGCGTGATCTTGAACTTGGTCTTCACCAAGTTCACCTTAGCCTAAGTTGCACAAAATGTTAATGTATTTATATAAAGTAAAAATATGGGAGTATATGTCCTTCCCTTAGTTGTTCTGTCCAATACAGTTGCCTCACTGGGCATCTGTGCTCTTTTTTGTCAGACTTAAGTTTTCCAGTATCCTTTTCCATAGGAGTTTTTACCACAGCAGAGCTCCATAAAAAATGCCTAGGAACCAAATCTCTCTGTCAGGATTTGATCCCAACTCTGGAAAAACTTAGAAGGTTTACTCTTTAACAGGGTGCACACACTTGAATAACTGGTTATTCCAATCGTGTCTTTATTTTTAATTGACATTAAGATGTCTGAGGGTTTACATTTTAAATACCACATACAAAGAGGTGAAGCCTCTTTGTATTTTTTTTCCCCTAAAGGGCATAAGGGATTGATAACTATACAGGGCTTTTTAAGTAGCACAGCAATTGTGCTCTTTAACCTGGCTTTGTGAGCTCGGTTCAACTTATTTTTTTTTCTAGGACTGGACTCCATAGTGCTGCAACATCTTCAGAAATCCATGAAAGCGAGGAAAACAAGATATAAGTGCCAAAGCCCATAAAACGTTTGGGGTTTGGATGGGGGATGATACTTTTGATGCTCAGTATTTGTACAGCTGCCTGCTTAGCAGTGAGAGTATGTAGCAAGCACGACGCAGGTCAAACAGAAGAGCACTAACCTAGCCATAATGCTGACATTGAATGCTCCTGTATTTCTAACCGCTCCTTTTGCAGGAATGTAGGATCCTGAAGAATTTCTCCTCCTTGAGAGCCATTGTTTCAGCACTGCAGTCCAACTCCATCTATCGGCTGAAGAAGACCTGGGCATCTGTTCCAAAGTAAGCCCCCCTTGCCCCCCCTCCCCTTCTTCTGGCTGTTCCTGTGGCTGCCCCCAAAAGCAAGAAGTGCTTTTTCTTTGCATTGTCTTTTTTCTCAGCCTTCCCACTCTGCTCCTTTGTGAACATCTGCTTTCTTTCAGGAGAGCCTGTCGTTCCTGTGAGGCTCAGACCCCTTTTTTGGGTCTGACTGCCATGTGCTCCTGTTTGATGTCAAGGGATCAGCTTGTTGTCAGGGGCACTGGGACTCTTCCGTCCTTTTCAGAGTATTGGATCTCCCACAGCCCGTTCCACTTTCCTTTCACTGCCCTGTTTTCCTGTTTAAAATACTGCTATCTCAGGTTTGCAGTCCTGGGCAATAGCAAGGATCTTGCACATCAAATGCTTCTAGCTTTCCAGAGGGCACAAAACAAGGCAAAAGTTAAGTTCTTGGGATATGCCTCACCACTAGTATTCTGCTCCTTGCTATCCATTTATCTACTTTCCCACAGGAATTTTGTACCTCAGTGTGATTGAAAATCCTATTCAGAGTCTGAATCTTAGTTACCTGTAGCTTGAATGGTGCTGACAAATAAAGCTCTGCCTTTTCTAGGAGCACCACAAGGTCTCTGGAGGGTTCCTAGGGGATGTGCAGAATCTCCTTGAGTGCATCTTGATGTTATTTTTTATATGCTTTGCTGTTATTGATTCATGAGGGGAAAGAAAGGCTGAAGAGTAATCTGATCTGATTTAGAGTGCTTACTAATAACCTAAATGATTCAATTCTTTTCCTGTGCAGGGACAGAATGCTGATGTTTGAAGAGCTGTCTGATATCTTCTCAGATCATGACAATTATTTGACGAGTAGAGAGCTGCTAATGAAGGTAAGTATTAGCTTGAGTTGCAAGGCTTGTAATCCCAGTGAAAGCTGAAGTTAGCCCATTCTCCAGCCAGCTGCCAGAACTCATCTCTTCCTAAGCTACTGCAGTGCTTCGGGAGAAATTGGTTTTATAACTCGAGCCACTTTTCTGCTAGGATGAGAAGTGATTACATTGTTCACCTGTGAGCAGATCTGGAAAGGCTCAGGTTTGCACTGATGAGTGGAAAGCAGCTCCAGCAAGATTCTTGACAGGGTTGCACCACTGTGACTTCATTGGAATGACACCGCTGAGCTTCATCTGAGGAATTACACCAAGATGTTTATCCAACTGTCCTGTACCTTCCTTGGAACTAGGAAACAGGGCTGGGAATCTCAAAGGAGCAGGCTTCCTGCTTTGTGTGTGGTCAGATGGACAACAAAGCAGGCTCTGTCTGGAACAGTTAGACTGGTGTGCTCTCCTGGGCAAAGCCCCGATAGCTCAGGATCCTAAATGGAGTGAGGAAGAATAGCACGGAGGGTTATATTATGTAGTGTCTGAGGAATGTATCCGTGGCAATTTGTTTTTAATTATTTTTACGTAAGAAGTTTCATAAACCAGCTAACTGGTTTACTTTTTGGCAGTTCTGTCCAGTCTGTCTGGCACTTGTACCTAGCCCTTGATATCTGAAACGCTGTGTTTTGCTCGAGAGTGATCGGTGAGTGCATTCAGAACTGGCAGCCTGTTGTTTATCACCCATTTACGGTCAGCCTGGAGTTTTAAAGCAGGTGAGACAGCAATAAGCATAGGGGAAAAATGTGTGTTTGCAATGGTTTGTTTGAACTCAATATTAAAAAGATGAAACAACCCAATCCAAGCCCAGACCTTTTGGCTCCCAGCACATCACTCTCTCCAGCTGCTGCGAGCAGATCTGCAAAACATTTTGAAAGCAATGAGAGGAGAAAAATTCCGTAGGCTTAGGTAGAACCTCACTTCTAGTTCTTGTGGACAGACTGGGAGTGATTGGAGGACTTGTGTACACTGCATCCTTGAAGTCTTTGCTTTGTGCTTCTGAAAGCAGTCTCTCTGAGGAAGCCGTGCTTGCCCTTGTCTATCCATCCTGCAAATTTAAACGCAGAGCAGACAAAACTCCACACAAAACAGGTTGCCCAGCACAGAGAAGGGAGTGCTCTGTTCTCTCCTCCCCAAACAACAGCTCTGCTGTGTGTGCAGCTCTAGCTTCTGGGCCTGGCTGCAGCTGCTGCTGGAGAATCTCCTTCACCTTCCAGTATCTTGAGGACACGGATAATTCTTATCCATTGCTCCTGTTTTTCAGTCAAGGCAGGAAATGCAGAGTTTAATCAATCTGTTCATTAAGTGTGGCTGAGAGAAGCGAACGTTGTAATGAGAGGATCTGTACGAGTGCAGGCTGTTGTTTTGTGCAAGGTTAAAAAGACACTGATGATTCATGCCATGTCTGTCTGGCCACTGGAAAAAACAACTGTAACTCCCAGCATCCCATACGGATCTGGGGAAATAAAGGCTACAGATGTATTGTGAAATAGCTCATCCATTCATAGGAATTGTGGAGATGAAAACCTATTACTTCCATTTCCTGCATGTTTTGGGATTAGTCAATAAGCCACAGAGGTTAGTTGGATCTCTGTGTTACAGCCTAAGAAAAACAACAAAGCATTACATAAGACAAAGATGTTTGCTCGTAGCAGTCCTCGTTAGGAAACTAGACAGAAATCTTGAGCTCAAGAGTGTCAAGATGGAGCTCAGAGAAGCACACAGACACCTAAACATGCTGAAGCATCTCAGATTTAAACTCGGAGGAGATTTACGATAGCAGTTAGCTTTGGTCAGAAAAGTCCCCATGGTCATCTGGTAGGGCTTTGCCAAAATTCCCAGGCAGTTCTGAAGACCCAGGAGAGCAGCACATGCACATATACCCAAATAGTTGTGCTTAACCTAGCTTGCCTTGTTAAAGATATTGCCATGATTTCATGCAGGTGTTGTCGCCAGCTTACCTCCTCCATCAATTGCCTTTTACATCCCCTACAGGAAGGAACATCCAAATTTGCAAATCTGGACAGCAGTGTGAAAGAAAATCAGAAGAGAACGCAGAGACGTCTTCAGCTTCAAAAAGACATGGTGTGTGTGGTGTCCTCCTCCCCTTTTTGAACTGGTAACGTGCTTAAGTTTATCATGGTGAATTACGAGAGAAGCAAAAGCTGGAAAGGCATCTGAAAAAAGGGAGTGTGCAGGAGGTAGTGCTCTAGTGGATGCATTCTGTCACCAAAAACAATTGCTAATTGTCAGTGCTATTGATTAGCTGACACCAAGCAAGTGACCCAGAAAGCTCAGACTGAATATGTCATGCTGAATATGTTATGCTGTGCTGCCAGGCTGTGTGAGCTGCTGGTTTTGGTGCAAACCTCATCTCCTTTTGCTCTGGTAACACCTGCCTGCGTGCTGAGGTGCCAAAGGAAATGGACAGAGCATCAGCATGCCCGATGTGCTCATGGATCTGCTGCTGAGCATGCCCCAAGACTGCAGGATTTGGTGGATGTGTGAGTGTGTGCAGGGACCACGCTGTGTTCCCCAGCGCCGGCCTTCCCTTGCTCCCTGACAAGAGATAAATGGGTGCATCAGGCTGCTGCTCCTGTCCCCACTTGTGTCTGTTTCCCATCCAAGCCAGCTGTTCAGGATGGACGCTGAGCCAAGTGCTTGGCCTGAGTTTCAAGTCTTGCAGAGATTTACTGAACACATTGTATAAAAGAGGGACAAATGAGCAACGTGTGTAAACATGTGCTCATCGCTTTCAGCTGCCTTGCTTCTGCCCTGCAAGCAAGAACCCCATCAATTACTCCCGTTATCCTTCAGAGAGTAATGAGGAAAGCTACACAATTGTTTCTTGGTAAAATACGTAACGTAAATACTGGGATTCTTGTGATAAAAGAAAATTAGCTCTGGCCACAGCGGAAATCTCATTTACTTTGAAACAAGCTCACTGAGCTTTGGACATACTAGCTCGAAAATTGCAGAGTGCTTCACAGAGATTGCTTTGTACAATGCCTGCTCTCCAGTCTGCTGGTGAAAATGGCTTTTGTCTCAAAGTTGGCAAAGGTTTAAAAGAACAGGGGAAGAGAGATCTGGGATAGGAAGGCAGAAGTGCTGAATATGATTTTTTGTTTGTCTTTTAGCTTGACTGGAAAAAATACCGATCCTTTTGGATGGTACAAACAAGCATTTCCTTCATGAGTGTAGGCACGGCCTGAACCCTACGACTGGCAGCAGTCTGGAAAGTTTACATTTGAATGCTAAGTAATTAAAATGCAGTGGATGGCTGGAGGAGAAGTTAATTTGTCTTGGAGGAAAAATCTGTGTCTTGATATGACTTGATCGTCGCACGGTATAGCAGTGCAGTTGAGTGAAATGGAATGAAGCAGAAGGAGAAACCTCCCACAGCTACCCAGGATTGCTCCCCAGCACTGTCCTGCAGCAGGTGACCGAGGGACTTCCTATGCTCCTCCCACAAGTAGGGTTTCCCAGTGACTGTTAGAAATACTGCAGTACAAAGCCACTCCTCAACGCCTGAAAAAGCATCCTGCTCCTCATTTGGATTTGATTTGAATTCTAGCTTAGATACAGAAGGTGGTACAATGAAAGAAGACTTCAGTGAAAAGACTGATGTTTGGTTAAGCGGGCTGCTTTTATGTCTTTCTTTTCAGTAATATTTGAGCATTCTAATAATTACTGTTTGCCCATCAATCCAACGCTGCTGTGATCATTTGCAGGGAGTAATGCAAGGCACCGTCCCGTACCTCGGAACCTTCCTCACTGACCTCACCATGCTGGACACAGCCCTTCAGGACTACATCGAGGTAATTTGGGGCGATGTTTTCAATCCTACACGCTCTCCCTGCCTGCCTGGTGCTGAGCCTTTGTGTCCCTCTGTCTCCTACTTTGTGCTTGTGCAGTTCTCAGATCTGGAGGGGCAACGGAGTGCAGGAAGGGACTGCAAGAGTCTGGTCACATAGCAGAGCCTGAGGAGGGGGCCAGTTTTCAGAGGTGTTTGTTTCAGAGCTTTTTAGACACCTTTGAAAACTGGCTCCCAATTAATGCAGACACTTGAGGAGCTGTGCTGCAGGCACCCAAACTTAATTGTGCTGGTGCTGATGGTTATGATAGGAGAGGGCAGATACACTTCTGTCTGGGCTGGTAACTTCTGCTGGCTTGATTGGTGTTTGTTTTCACAACTGCACTACAGCAGGCCTGAATGAGATGGCTACATATCCCTTTTCTTTTTGGCAGTTTCCCATTCATCTGTGCTTTGTGTCCAGCTGGTCTTCCTGGAGCTTGCTGGGAATGCTGCTGAACTCACAGCACAGGCAGAAGCCAAGCTTGTTTCCTGCATGCAAAACCCTGCTAGCATTCTTCAGGCCGGATCTCAACGCAGCTTTTATGAGCATTTTTGTACTAGATTTGTCTTCTTGGGCAGATTGCCTGAGAAAACAGATAACGTTTGGAGATCTGTATATATGAGGTCTTGTGGTTTTCATCCAGTTGAGAAGCAGGTGTTTTTAGAAGGTCCTTGCTCGGGGCAGGTCTCTGCTTTATGTCAGTGTGCCACTCCACCTTGTTTGTGGTTGAATTCAGCTGAACATGTGCTCTTGTTCTCTGACCCTTTCTCTTTGCTTCCGACAGGGTGGCCTGATAAATTTTGAGAAGAGGCGAAGGGTAAGTGGCACGATCTGTGATTTTCAGTTTACTGACATCCCCTTCTAGACAGTTCTCGTGCTGATGCCTGTTCTCTTTGCTCGGACATATGCAGCAGCTTGGGTCACATCTGTCTGAATAAAGCTGTGCCAGAACTCTGTTCTGGGGCCTGAAAGCGACTTGGATTTGGCTGTGAAGGAGCCATTTCCTTCCTTAGCCACTTCTCTGCTCTGTAAACCCCTTCTTGGACTTGCCCTTTACATATAACTGCATGGCTCAGGTTATTGATAATGAGTGATTTGGGGAACTTGTGGTCCTTTGCTGTCTGTGGGAGAGGAACCACCGTGCTGCTGCTCGCAGCGACGCTGCACTTGGGAGAAGCTCCGTGGTGAAGCGTGGTTCCTTGTGCTTGTCCTTTAATTGGGGCATCTTTAATAATTGGTTCACATTTCAATGCACATTAAGGATACTGGGGAAAAACAAACAGAAACTACAGCAGATCTCATTGTTTGTAAACTGGTTGTTGAAATAGTTACTCAGCTGCAACTGAACCTGAGGTCACAGTAATGTCCTGGATCTGTTGTTGCATATATTTAGTATATGAATGAGCCTGTGTGGCCGTATCTCTTTTATTATTTATGCAATGAATCTGTTTGGCTTTATCTCCTTTTCTAAATGGAATTCCTGTTTGATTATTTCTTAGGAATTTGAAGTAATTGCCCAAATCAAGCTCTTGCAATCTGCATGTAACAGCTATTGCATGACGCCAGACCAAAAATTCATCCAGTGGTTCAGGAGGCAGCAGCTTCTGAGCGAGGAAGAGAGGTACGGTTCTGTGTCCAGCTGGCAAAGCAGGCTTTGCTTTTCTTACCCCACACCCACCTGGATGAGTAATGTCAGCCTTTAGGGATCCTCTTACAGATGTAGCATACACTGCTGCTCCAGGATGGTGGAAATACACCTGTCTGCCACTCAACAGCTGTAGAAAAAGTGCCTAGCCCTGCTCGTGGTAAAACGCTCCTCAATGTGGGACTGCAGTGAAGTGGGAGTAGCTGAAGATTTCTCCAATGTCTTGAAATACTTTGACATAACTGCTGTATGTAAAAATTGAGCCAGTGCCCTCTGTCCTGCAGTTACAGCCTCTCGTGTGAGATTGAAACAGCTGCTGACACGAGCACCACGTCACCAAAACCTCGGAAGAGCATGGTGAAGAGGCTCAGCCTGTGAGTATGACCACGGCAGCGGCACTGTGTGTGCTGGTAGGAACCAGGAGTGCAACAAGCAGAGCTCATTCCACCAGCTGAAAACTTGGCTGGGAACCCAGACCACCACGCTGGTTTTAGGGGACTCCATCGACTAGAAACTCTTAATTCTGTCTGAAGCTGTCTTCTTCTATTGGTGTAACTGATTGTGAGGATTATTATTGCTGAAAGAGAATAGAGACAAGCAGACTTTTCTAAAGAGTCAGGAAAAGGAACAAATTTAGGATTGGATTATGAATTCAGTGCCTATTGTGCAATAACTTCCCTGAATGCAGTAGCAAAACAGAGTCAGTGAGGATAAAGTCTGGCCTGTTATTAGTCTAATTTACTATCCGCATGCAAAAGTTCCTTGCAGGATTTTGCTGCAATAATTAAGGTTGGCAAAAAGGCATTGAAAATAGAAACAATCTGCCTTAACTGCCTTCAGGTTGGAAAAGGCAAATAGGCATGGGGCCACGGTCCAATTTAGTTTAATAGCTTAAAGGTTTGTGTGTGTACAGAGCAGGGGCATGCAGCTAAGCAGACATGGAAAGAGCAGATGAGCTGGAGCACGGGGAAAGCTGCAAGGAATGAAAGCACGGGTCAATGTCAAAATACCTTAAAGGTGAGACAAGTGAACCTGATGTGAGAGGAGATGTGAAGGGGCTCCCATGTGCCAGTGGCATCATCAAGATGAGGGGAAAGACAACAAATTGAACAGCTCTGTCAGCTCTTAACTGTTCTTTCCTGGTGAGTCTTGTACCTAGCTTCCTTAGAAGAGCACGCAAACATTCATCTTGCTGTGTGTTGGGGTCTGAAAGGAGAACAGATTTTTCAGGCCAGAGCTCTGAGTTCCGATACGCAAAAATCCAAATGAAATGAAAAAATCTGTGGGGAGGAGTTAGGGAAAGGTTTGCTCAGTCCATCCGAGCTGGTTGTGAAAGCTGTGGGACTGTGAGCTTTGAGGGTGGCACTGCCTCAGCTCTGAGAGCCTGCACGAGTCTCTCCTTTGTGTGTCCTGAACTGTGTGTAAGAATTGTCACCACTGATTGCTCTCTTATTTCTGACCGTGTTTCAGCTGTAATTTAGCATAGCATCAGCTTTGTTTGCACTGTGCAGGCTTTGTGGATGGAGCTGTTTCATCTGCAGGCTGAATGTATTCTGCAAATTAATACTGTAGAACAGACTGGCTTAATTTTCCTGGAGCGCTGAGTGACACCACTCTAAATAGTTTTAAATCATTAACTACACGCTGTCGTGGCATCTCATTCACTTGGTTTCTGTGCTATGTATTATACAAGCTTGTTTCCCTTGGCACTCCTTTCCGTTTACCTGACCTGCATTTGGAAATGAGTTTCAGCGAGGGAGAGCCTGTCATTTACACTTCCATGTCATCTCACTGTGCGTGCATCTATTTGAACTGGGAGAGAAGCTGCTGTCTGTGGCAGCTTTACCCAGTGCAAGAATGTGCAGCAGAGGTGAATGTGCATTCTGAGGACCTTTGCCCATCATGTGGCCATACATTTCCTGTCACTCACTACCCTGCTTCCCCACAGCAACTCTGTCTGGAGCTTCTTTGTGTCATGGGGACAAAGGTGTGCAGCAGGAGTGAGCTGCCAAGCCTTAGCTTGGTTTGTAAGCGTGTCACTTTTACTGTCACTCGCTTCCTGGCAAGTGAGTCTGAAAATGTGAAAGACTGAAGAGAAATGAGGCTTGAGATACTGAGCACTAGCTCCGAGCTTGGTCTTGCAGCTGGAGGTCAAAGTGTTGTGTTAGTGTGTAGCAAACTCTCTTGACAGATGATATAAACAGTAGAGAGGAAAGGAAAACAATAGGCCACTCCAGATAGAAAAACGAAACAGTACAAAAGATTTTGCACCAAATGACAGCTTTGCTCAAGCCAGCTCTGTTCTGCTTTGACTTACTGGCTGTCACGCTTTCTTTCCTATACCAGGCTGTTCCTGGGCTCCGAGGTGCTCACCAACAGCACGCCCACCAAAGAGCAGCCCAAATCGACCCCAAGTGGGAGCTCTGGTGAAAGCATGGACTCGGTCAGCGTGTCGTCCTGTGAGTCCAACCACTCTGAATCTGAAGAAGCCTGCATCACTCCCATCGACACTCCTGATGAGCCACAGAAAAAGGTACAGCCCGGGGCTCACTGCCAGCACAATTAGACAAAGGCAAGCTGCCCACAGTGCAGGCAGCACCTAGGTGTTTGCCCATGCCTTGAGTCTTGACGAGAGCTTTTAGTGGAGTGGAGAGACACTAAAAATAACTGCGTAAAAAAGGAAGCAATCCTGCCCGGGTTTTTTTGCACAGTCCCTTTCGTGTTGCCAGGATACCAGGCACACTGCAGTTTGCCTTCTGGGAAACCAGATTTTAATGTGCTGCCTGATGGTGGTTCTGGTCTGAGAGGAGGCTTTGGAGCAGTATGAGGTTAATTTGTCTCTCAGCCCCCCCCCATCATGCTTTCTGGGAGGGCTGGGGCAGGCTGGCAGCATTTCTACCATAGGAACCAGGGTGGGGAGCCAGAGCATCCTGCTCACAGATGGTGGCACTTCTCTCTGGCATGCAGCAGCGTGACGTCAGCAGTGATAAGGACAGGAGGATCTGTAAGCCAAGGGAAACAGGAGATGGGGTCCTCTGAGCACGAGTGAATCAGCAGCAGGTCATTTCAGCCCAGGCTGTCTCAGGTTCAGCGGGCTCCTCTGTGGTTGTGCTGAAGCAATGGATGCAGTTCTGGCTGGAAAAGGGAACTTTAGCAACTGAGGAAAGCCTGTCTGCCACACAGCTGTGCCTGCACTCTGTGTGTTATTGGTGACAGCACAGCATCATCCCAGAGCTGCTGCCCCTAAGAAAAAGACACTGCACCAGCAAGCCAGGAAATCCCCCCCCTCTCCTCCCTTGTTTTTTTGGCTTGGCAGACCCCATTGTTGGCAAGGCATGTGAAAGAAAACGGTGATACCCTGCACATCAGGGGAAGGGAAGGAGGCATAAAGAGCAGACAAGGAGCAGGGGCAGATGAGGGGTGCGTTTGTGTATTTGTTATGTGCATTTTTACGCCAGTCACGAGCCCGGTTTCCCGTGCTAAGCTGGGACTTGCAGAGCAGGGCACCCTTCCCACACTTGAGGGCCGGGAGCCCACAACTTCATTCTGTTCCTTGTTTCTGCTGCCACCTCCTGGCCTGCGCACACTGGGAGCAGCTCACCAAATGCTGGACCAAATCAAGTTCATTTTTTTTAGGAGGTGAGCAGCGTGCTGGACAAAGTACAGAGCAGTGAGGGTTTGCACACACCTCCTGCGTGCCCAGGTTCTCCCTCCACAGTGACACGCGCACACCACACCCAGTTTGTAACGGTGTTTTTCTCTGCATTGTGCAGCTCTCGGAATCCTCCTCCTCCTGTTCCTCCATCCATTCCATGGACACATCCTCCTCGGGGCTGTCGTCTTTAACCAACATAATCTCGTCCCCTCCCTTCTTGTCCTCCAACCCCAAGATCCACAAGCGCTCCATCTCCGTGACATCCATTACCTCAGCAGTGCTGCCTCCTGTTTACAACCAGCAGAGTGAGGACACCTGCATCATCCGCATCAGCGTGGAAGACAACAATGGCAATATGTACAAGAGCATCATGGTGAGTGCTGAGCAGCTGCCATGCTTTCTTTGCACGTGACTGTTAAGCACGAGGAGCTTTGAGATCAATTTGCTGAGCTGACCACTAGAATGTGTAAAGCAGAAATGTTTAAATGTGGAATTTAATTCCCTGTGGAATGTGATGTGAGAGGTTTGAATACAGCGTATCTTCCTCTAACCACACAGCTCTGTAGCAGACAGTGCTCTAAGAGACACATTATTTAGCACAGAGATGGAGCAGTTAGTTATGTGGGAGTTTATGGCTAGCAAGAATAGCATCTCACCTCTCCGAGGGGCTGCTCAGGGAAGCAGGCAGCATGATTTACTGCTGGCTCTGCCCATACAGCATCTGTCTTCTTGAATTAAAATAAGCAAGCGTCGTTAATACCACAACTAGGAGTATCTGTCCTGTATTACTGAGCCATCAGAACTTCTCTCACCACACACCCGTCTCTCTTTGCAGCTGACCAGCCAGGATAAAACTCCTGCTGTCATCCAGCGAGCTATGTCAAAGCACAACCTGGAATCTGGTGCGGCCGAGGAGTACGAGCTCGTGCAGGTCATCTCCGAGGACAAAGGTAGGGAGGGAGGGCTGCCTCCTGTCCTCCACAGCCCTTCTCTCGTGCTTGCAGGGCAGCAGTGCTGCTCAGCTGTGTGTGAGCAGCTGTTGACCAGCTCTGTTCTCTCCTCCTGCACTGAACGCTCGCTCGGATCCCTCTGTTGCAGAGCTGGTGATCCCAGACAGCGCCAACGTGTTCTATGCCATGAACAGCCAGGTGAGCTTCGACTTCATACTGCGGAAGAAGGCTCCTGCGGACGGGCAGGTGAAAATGAGGAGCAGGTCGAGCCTGACGCTCCCCAGAACTGCCAAACGGGGCTGCTGGAGTAACAGGAACAGCAAAATCACGCTCTGAGGGGAAAGCGGCGGCACTGAGGCGAACTGGTCTCAACTGGTCGAGAACCGTCCCTCCGCCACCACCACCCAGTATTACAGCATCACAGCAGATGAATGTGTCAGTATTCGGCGGTGAGAACATTGGAGGCAAATGCAACGTGAGCATTTGGCCCACGTGCAGCCAGTGCTCTGTCCCTTCGCCTGCAGCTGGACACACACACGTGGATTACTTCGTTTTGCACATCAGCCGAGGAAGGTGAGAACCCCCCCCCCCCACACCCCACCCCAGGTAGAGGGGGGGAAAAAAACCAGGACTGCAGTTTTGCAGTTCAGAACACCACGGATGCCTCCTTCTTGTGTGGGGGAACCTTTTCTTTGTGCCAGTATTACACGCAAATGAGAATACCTAAATTTATTTTTATAAAACTGGAGAAGAAAAGCCACAGCCCCATCCTGCCAGAACGAGCAGGAGCTCCCACACCCTGCAGCAGCCCGAGGAGAGCACTGGGTCAGGGGGGCTGGGGGTGCACTCGCTGTGCCCACCAAGGCACTGTGGGTACAGCCCCAAAACGCCACTGCGTGCGTGTTGCCTCCCCACGGCTGGCAGCCTTCTTTTTGCACTTGTTCAAAGCCAGAACATTGCCTATTTTGGAATATTGTTATTTTTTTTTCCCTCCAAAGAGCATTAAAAGAGCAGATGGATGATTTGTTCGTGAACGAGGCACTCAACACTACGTGTCTGGACTTTGGTGCCACCACCCTGTGCTCCTCCCATGGCTTTGCAAACCCACTCAGCAGCCAATGCCTTTGCACGTACTCTGAGCTGACTGATGTACCTCTTTGCCATGTGCAATCACTTTAACTTCTCCCCCCATTTAATCCACATTTTTCATTCCAGGAGAGGCAACTACATTACCTCCTGTCTTAAAAGTGGGTATTGAGAGGAAAGAGCCAGATTTCTAGCATTGCCCCAAACACACACATTTTATATCCTTGCGTAGCATTATTAAGCATAATCTCCAGCCCTTGCTCTTTGTACACACCTATAAAATGAATTTCCTGACATGGTACATCCTTTCAGCTGGAATAAAGAATTTAATCACCTGTTCTCCATGAACGCACGCCTGGAGGGTCTCCCGTGGTTCAGGTTTCCATGGAAGGAGGGAGGTTTGGTTTTATAAAGCCATAGATGAGACGTGGGATTGTAACAGCCCTTCCTGAGCAGACCACCTTTAGGATACATTAGCGTTAGTTAAAATAAACTCAGTACCAACTTTCACATATGCCTGGGGCTTTTCTTCCACCCATTCCACAGCTGCCATGTCAAAACTGTACTCAGAGTACATGAGCAGCCTGTGATACTCTGCCTTCACAGCAAAAACTAAAACTGGGCTTGGGTGAGCAAGGACGGACTGGGTTTGTAAGCAGCCCCATAACACATGCCTGGGGTTAGCACAACTTCACAGCTGCAGTGGTTTTTCTTTGCATTCCTGTGTCTGTACAGCACCCTTTGTCAAAGGCAGCGTTGCCAACTCCACCACTGCATGCCTGTATTAAGCTGAAAGGAAAATGGTCTTCATCTTCAAATGACCCGTCCTCAGATCATTATATATAAAGATTTTTTTTTAACTGCTTACCTGTAATCTTTATACAATAAGCACATAAAATATTTTTTTCACTGATGTTTGCCTTCAGTCAATCCATGCCCTCCTCTTTGGTTTTATTACTACTGTGTGTCAGTTCTTTCACACCTCACACCACCTTCCACTGATGCCCCACTCTTCAGATCACCACATTTGTTGCCTTAAGTTCCCAGCTCCTTCTGCCTCTCTTTGACTGCATCAGTTTGGGCTTGAATGTGTCAACCAAACCAAAGCAAGCTCCCAATGAAGAGTGCACACAGCTGCATTTCTTGCAGGGAGGCTCTATGTATTATCAGACCCGCTGACCAGTAACAACATGCTGTCTTTAGCAGAAAGCACCACGTGGATCAGGAATTATTACAAACAAACACAAGTTACAAAAAAAAAACCAACAACACAACAACCCAGCCACACACAGCTCAGCTGCACAGATCAGTCCACGGCCGCCTGCCTGCTGTCAAACTTCATCAAAGCATCACCGTAGCACTGTGCTGTCACATGAGCCAACAGCAAAGACATCCAACCAAAAAAAGGACAAGTTTGCTCCTCACGTAAAGCACCCACCCAAAAAAAGGACAAGTTTGCTCCTCACGTAAGAAAGTATCAAGACAAGTTGCCTTTCCGTCCTGAAGGAACACATGGGAGAGGGGGAAATACAAGTGGAAGCCACTGCTCTGCAGGTTCTGGCCCAGCAGCCCATCTGAATAGGACCTGGGCAGCCGTGACATTTAGAGGGGAAGCTTTTCTGCAGAAGTGTGACAGAGGAGAAGGCACCACACTCAGAGCACTGCTCCAGTGCATGCAGGATTTCTGGAAACCATTCTGGTAGTGACAGGGATCCCCCTCTGCAGGACAAAGCCTCCTAACACAAACGCTTCCTGCAGGTTCTCCCACGGACAGGGTTATAAAAGCCTGCAGCCCTACGAGGAGGAACAGCTACACAGCATTCCACTTACAGCTATCCGGGAAGGTACGAACACTGGTACACCCCTATATATTAATTTTCATAAATACAGTATTCTACACAAGGTACTGTAGAAAGACGTCATTCAAGGAATTCTTTACAAAAGCAAAGGCTTTTGTTCAGAGCTCTGCCTGTCTGGAACACCTTTTTCCTCCTCCGTTTCCCCTCGGTCCCAGAGAAGAAGCCAGGTGAGCTATACCCCAACTGGATCCCAACCCCACACAGCAGGACGGAGGCCCTGGAGACAGCTGCCCTACAACTCCCAGAAGTGAAAAGCCAAAGCGTGAGGCAGGTTTGGCTGTCAAGAGAGCCCGGGGGAGGCGGGCAGTCATAGCTCGTCCCTGGAGGACGGCGCGTTGAGGGAGGACTGGGGCGGCAGCGCGCCCTTGTTCTGCGCCTCGCTGTGGATCCGGCCCTGCTGCCGTGACTTCCACGAGTGCGTCCTGTCCCAGTCCGTGGACACGGTCTCGTTGTCCCAGATGGTGGAGGTTTCTGTGTCACTGAGGTAGCCTGGCTGCCCTGTGTAGTGGGTGGGGTAAACGAGCAAGGGTTCTGCTGAAAAGGCCTTCAGGTCTCTGGACTCGTAATACTCCATGTACTTTGCTCTAAAGGGAGAGAAAACCGGTCAGCCAGGCTGCAGAAGTGAGACGCATCGATGACGTCCACTTTAAGACCATTCAGCAAGTCCCAGCAGACGTCAACCCGAGCCACAGAGGTGTCCTACTTACACAGGGTGCTTGTTGTACATGACTGGCAGAAACTCATCCACAGGCAGCATCTTGCTGAAAGGCTCTGCCCCAATTAGCTTCTGAGCCCCTTGGAAAGAGATTGCGTACCCCAGGGTCCAATATGAGTAATCAGCTTCCACCAGGTTCATGACATTGGGAACTGCTTTCTCAGGCTGCTGCACCTGCATCCTTTTCCGACCAATGTAGCTGAAGGGGGTGAAGAGACCATAAAAAAACGTGAGCTGAAGCGAATCTGCAGCAGTGAAGACCACACAGCTGCTCATTTCTACCAGGACAGGGCAGAGAGTCGATCCAACAAGCAATCCCTGCTCACAGACTGCTGTCCTGCAGCATTCCCAGACAGCCACACCATAACCCAGCACTGGCACAGCTGTGAAAGGCTCTGTAAGGGCACTGAGTGCCACAGTGCAACCCCAGGACCGGGCAGTGCCAGCTCCTCTGCCACAGCAGCATCCCTGACATGGCTGGGACCAACCAGCACTGCCCACAGAGGGTACCACTCCAGTCTCTCCCAGTGGGAAGAGCCCACTGAAGTCTGCTACCTTACTGCTGTGTGGCATTAAGCTGCACCCCTGCCATGGCACAGCGTGCTGTTCCCCTCTGTGTGCCCAGCAGCTCCAGCTGCCTGGGGCCAGCCACTTACATAAGCTCCCAGTCTAGCTGAGCTTGTTCTATGTCATCCATCAGCTTCATCAGCTTCCTCTTAAACTGGTGTTCAAAGCGCACGTCGTCCTCAATAACAAGCGTCTTCTCCAGTCCTCTGTTCACCACCTGCAACACGAGGGCACAGATCAGTGACCCCCCCAGGGCACCCTGGGATCGCTGGGGAGCAGCCTGACCTGGCAGGCAGTGGCTCCCAGGCCCTGCAGGCAGGACTGGCCCCAGATCCTCAGTTCAGCTCCACATTGCAAGAGCCGACAGGAAGAGCAGCCACCAACCTCTTACCTCCTTCCAGATGTAGTAGTGGCTGAGGAAGCAGCCGATCTCTCCCCTGGTCAGCGGCCGGGAGGAGTAGGGGTCCCGGTATCCCGGCAGCATGTCGATGCTGAGAGCTTTGAGCTGACTTGTGTTCAGTGCTCTGAGAAACAGAGTGTGTGTCATCACTGTGGAACAGTCATGTCTTAAGCTAGGCACAGAGGCACAATGGGAAATGCTGGGGAACCGATGGATACCCAGCACTCGAAGGCTATTAGATCCATACGGGTTCCTCACTTCCCCAGGAATCTGTGCAGCTTCCAGCTCTAAAACATGTGCTTTTATTTCTGGTTTTGAAAATGCCATACACACCATACAGCAGGACACACAGGGAAAGGGCAACACCACGCTAACACTGTAGCACAGAAGTTTCATAGCACCTAGATGGAAGATCTTGCCAGGAGGTAACTGCACTCAAATGCTTTTGCTGATGGCTTCCAGAATCACAGAACGCTGTGGGCTGGAGGGAACCCCCAAAGCCTTTCCCCAACTCGGGCTGCCCAGGGCCCCATCCTCAGTCTGGGGCACATACAGCTCTGGGCAGCAGTGCCAGCACCTCACTGCCTCTAAGAAATTCCCCCTTACACTGACCTAATTCTCCCCTCTTTTAATCTGAAGCCATTCCCCCTTCTCCTCTTGCAATCTGTGTACAAAGCCAGTCCTCCTGCTTATAACCTCCCCCCAGGTACGGGGGGGCTGCAGTGAACTCACTTTCCATCCACAGCCTCCACGATCTTGACTGCAATCTCCTGTTCGTAGAGCGTCCGCAGCATCCGGTCCCGCCTGTCCTTCCGGCGCTTCAGATTGATCATGAAAATCTGGGTTGAAGAGAAAGATATCATCCTCCCAGCTGGGGAGGAAGGACTGGGAGCCCTGCACCTCTCTTTTTTTTCCCCCAGCAGTTCCACAGGAAGAGTAAAACTCATTAAAACAGCAGGTGTACTTTCGTTCCAGACTTGGGAATTTGTCCCCAGACTGGGGCTGGTTTTGAGGGGGAAGGTGAGAGGTTTTGTTCTTTGTCTAAAACCAGTTTGTACAGAACAGGGGGACGTTGCTTTTCCAGGATGAATACAGCTGCAAAGAGGCCAAGCCTGTGTTGTATAAAGACATAGGATGCTTTGGTTCTTATTAAACACAGGGTACAATGGTCAGCTCCAGCTGACCCGCATGTCTCTCCACTAAGATGCAGCTGCCCACATTTAGGATTGCCAGCAGGGCCACCAGCCAGGCACAAGGACACTGTAAAGAGAGGATTTTTGCTGCCACCTCAGGCCTCGAAATTCCACTGCTCCCCTTGGCAGAGCAGATAGCCAAGACCCAGAGCAGAGATGTCTGGGCAGGGCTCAGCCTGAGCCTGGAGGACACAGACTCCTTGGTGGAGGGCTGAAGCCCTTGCTTGTAGGTAAACTACGGGGGGGGGGGGGGAATATTTTTCAGCCCTGGGAATACACATACAAGTGCAGCTTTGTATGCTGTGGAGCAAAACCTCATCCCAGTTCCAGATCGAATTCCAGCTCAGTACAAATGCAAAAATAATAAACTGGATAAATACAGTGCAGCCACAAAGGGCAACGTGGAAAAAACCTACACCAGCTGTGCTGCAAACACAGACACTCAGACACACAGCCAAGCTGGGCCCCGCTTCCCTATGCGAGCTATGTAAACAGATGTAGCAGAACAAGCAACAAAACTGAAGAAATCGTTCCCTCCTGCCACTCAAGAGCGGGAGAGGTTTAACAAAAGACCATTTTTTGTTACGAAGCACAGGGACCAGTGAACAGAGCACCAAGAGCTCACAGACCTGACCAGCACAACTTCTCCCTAGTAAGGGCTGCCACTTTCTCCTTGCATAAAGTTTGAGTCCAAAGATGAGCGACTAATGATGTAAAAACACGTTGTACTCCAAGGAAAACATCTGGAAGCTCAGCCACAAGGAGCATGCAGTGGATGGGAAGGCAACGACAGCAAAATAAGTTCCTTACTTCATCAAATCCCATCTTGTCAGGGTGCTTCGAAGGAACAGAGACGTACTGGGAGGGCTCAATGGGAGGACGATCAACTGGAAGAGAGGACAGATCCCAAGCATCAGCTGCGAAAACTGGAAAACCTGAGCGTCAAAACAGAGTGAGGACGCACCAGGATGCAGATTGTGCCCAGCCCAGGGAGGAGCTGGATGGTTGGCAGGTGTCTGCAAACACCCACTGGGTGCTCCAGCACACTGGGGTGCAGCCACTTACTCATAGCCTCGATCAGTGTGTGCACAAAGTTCTCTGTCTCTTCTTGCAGCGTCTGGTGCGACTTCAGGGGCATGGGAAGGAAACCATAGTGCTCACGGTTGCAGATGAACATCTGAATTCCTAAAGATCACAGGAAAACAAAAAAAATAGAAATGAGAGCTGGGTTTTTTGTTGGCAGATTTCACTGCTCTGTTGGTGACCTGGGCTCTGCTCTCAGGTAGAGGGGCTGGGGTTGGGTGGTGCTGCGTGCAGCTCAGTGATCCCTGCGGCCTTCCACTTCCATCAGTACACGCTATGATCCCGTGAGCATCACTGTGTCATCTCCTGTTTTGTTGGCTGGCAGAATCCAGCCTCTCCTATGAAACCAATATCTATTGACTCCTTAGCAGCAGGGGTTTTTAACCACGGCCAAGTTTTCTCTAGGACAGACTGACACCAGAGAAAGGGTCTTTTTCAGCCTTTGCCTTCCAAGTATAAAAGCAATCCTGCAGCAGAGGCCAGAACGGGCCTTCAGTGAAAAGCAGCAAAGCTCACGTTATCAGACAGCTACAGGCCCTGCCACTGCCTCTGCAAAGGATTCAGCTGAGGCTTTGCAGCCAGAACTCTTCCTACCTCTGTTCACTTTGCCTGCAAAATACATTTGAGACATTTACACCTGTGTCAGCAAAGAATGTTGAGGAAAATGGCTGATAAACATCTCAGAAATGCCATGTCTAGGGACTGGCACAGGCTGCCCAGGGAGTGGGGGGGTCACTGTCCCTGGGGGGGGTTCCAGACCCATGGGGATGTGGCACTGGGGGACGTGGTCATTGGGCACAGTGGGGGTGAGCTGGCGTTGGACCTGAGAGGTCCTTTCCAATCTGAATGGTTCTGTGATCAGGCAACACGGACAAAAACAACATCCGAGGAAGAAAAGGGGAAGTACTTGCTGTTTTCACTGAGCTCTGGTAAGCCTTTGTTAACTAACCACTGCTCGACTGGCCAAGCAGATTTAAAAGCAAAAGCAAAACTGGAGTTATCTGCATTTTCTGCCTTCACTTTTTTTTCCCCTTCCTCTTGTACTTAATGAAATGAGTACAACCACTCCTCTCCACCTAGAGAAGAAAGGAAAAGCATACAGACACTACCTGGGGAGCTGCTGCTTTCATGTGCCAGTCCTCCCACTCCCTGGTATTCTTAGCAGGGCACAACTGCCTGCACTAATGACCCCCACATTTCCACCTCCTGAAGCTCTCTAAGCACACTGCTGGCTGCAGTGCTTGCCAAAACACATCCAGTTGTCAGCTACAGTTAAGGTGAACAGCAGAATAAAAAGCATCCTACCTGCTGTCACTAATTGATTTGGCACTGATCTAATCAGCTCATCTTATCTGGCTCACCAATCTCTGCTCTCATCTTCTGCTGGCTTAAACTTTGTTAATCTGAGTACACTCATGCCAACATCTCTGTTCCCTCTGGGATGAAGGCTACTTTAAAATAGCAAAGCTACCTCAAAATGGGGAGGGGGGACTCACTCACCAGATCTGTGTTAACAGCAAAACCAGTGAATCCTGCCCAGCAAAGGCTGCAGACGTACCTGCTTGGCGACTGGAGAAGGCAAAGACCATGATGTCATCAAAGCTCCAGGTGTAGTCCTGGTGGGGTGGGTAGAACATCAGCTTGGTGGAGGCCTCCTTCCTCAGGTCAATGAGGAACGTGGAATGGATCATGGGGACAGCAAAACAGCCCGTCCTCTTCCATTCCCGGATCAAGGGGTAATCCAGGGTCCTTCTGTAATAGCCCTGCAAACACAACGAGTAGGCTGCTCCTTACAAGAGGTTCCCCAGTAAAAGCTCTCACCCTCTGCCCTCCCAGCAGAGGTGGGTCGGTTCCCAGTCAGACATCTGAACACAGCTCAGAGCTGAATCCAGAGCAGGTTCTGGGCTTTACAGAAATGGTGAGTCAGTGCAGTGGAAGCCAGCCCTCCGATGGATGCTCCAGGAGCACTGTGACAGCAGCAGCCCAGCAAATCCCTGCACGGCCACCACACCCTGTTGTAGTGTGCTACAGTGCACCTGCGTGTACACACACCCAGGATCCCTGGTGCCCTATCCACACTCCACCTGAGCACGCTGTGAGGAGCAGACATCTTCTACACATCCAGTCTGAGCAGCAGCAGAGGCCTTGCTGCATGCATGAAGGGTTAAGGCACTCAGCCTCTAGCAGGGATGGGAGAGCACCCACAGGTAACAGATGCTGGAGGCCCCTCTCTGCTCCTCCAGCCACTCACTACATGGTTTCGGGGCTCTTCACTGGCTGTAAATCACATGTAACCAAGGACTCTGACTTGTTAGCACTGAGTCAGTTTCCCACTGCTAAATGTCAGCTGCCTGGGGCCAGGCTCACTGTGCTGCTGCTCAGTGCCAGAGGCCACGTCCCAGCCATCCCCATCCCCAGGGAGAGCAAGGCTCATAGCAGCATGGAGACCACGAGCACAGCCTCATACAGCAGCAGCCAAAAGAGCAGCTTTTTCCTCCCCAGTCTGCAAGGCGCATTTGCTGCTGGGTTTTTTCCCCTTCTTCCTTTTGCAGCTAACACTGGTGTCAGTGGAAACTTCCTATTGGAGAAGGACTACCAGAGCCAGGGCTGAGACTGGTGCATGCAGGCAGCAATCCACTTCAGTGCGTGAAGAAATGCTGATTTACATCAGTGGAAAACCTGGCTGCCTCAGCAGTCAACCTTAAGAACCTACAGCAAAATGCCTTCACCATGAAGTTATCATTTCCAACTCAGAACCACAACAAAAAGCTCACAGAATAAACAATGCCACTCACAATCATCTTATCTCTACGTGAAACTCCCAAGAATTTGGGAAGTTCAGGACTTTTTCCTGCTATTTATACCCGAATAGATCAAGCTGTGATTTTTAGAGGATGGAAAGACATTGTGGGGAGGTAGCACTCCCTCAGCCTTCTGCTGAGGAGCAGCATCCCTCAGTTCCAGCACAGCTCCCTTAAAGTTTCCAAGTGAGGAAGCCTCAGCTTGCAGTCACCCTACCACTTGCCTGGGGGGTGATGCCACACCAGAAGTTGGAATACAGAAAGCGAGACTCCAGCATTGGTGCCACCAACGTCTTGTTTTCTGCTATCAGCAGGTTCAGTGTTTCCGGGTTGGTCAGTAAATTATCCGTATCGAGAAACTGGAGAAGGAAGAGGAGAATAAGTTTGGTATTAGATGAAGCTGTACGCTTCCCCTGATGCTTGCCAAGGATGACGGCTAGAAGTGTGAGGCACTGGCAAAAAACCACCAAGCTGGTGGGTTTTTGGTGTCACTGCAGGACACATCTGCTGTAGGGAAGGCCAGAGGTGGCTGCCCCCGTGACAGAGACAGGGAAGGATGCAGAGCTCTCCCTCTGACTGCATAGTTACTCCAGCTCAGGGTGGTGAGAAAGGCAAGGTTTTCCTTACCAGGATGTAGTCTGACCACTTCTCCCTCGCAGCACGCAGGGCAGCCTGCCGGAGCTTCATCACATGGGTGAATCGGGAGCTCGGCCAATGCTTTGGTCCCATTTCTTCTGGGTAGGACCTAGCAGAGAAAGCAGTCAAAAAAAGTCCTCTTGCTGCCTTCTTCGCAAAGAAAACAGCACTGAAGTCACATCACGCTACTTGGGACAGCAATAAAAAAGAGTGGAAGAGTGACCCTGAGGGGTAATGCTTCCAAGTTTTGTGCTAGCACGTGTAGAGCACAGTGCTGCCTGCCAGCTAAGGGGCCACATGCACAACACAAGGATCCTATCAGGGCTCAGGGCATCTGCAGCATCAGGTCCAAAGGCCAAAACCTTCCTAACAGGGGTGAAGGAAATTTTGAGACAGATCCCTGTGCAAGGCAATGGGATTTGTGGCTCTGAAACAGCACCAGCAGATGTCACCAGGGACAGAGCTCTGGTAGAAGCGATGGGAAAGGGCTGTGTTTGCTCTATGCCCTCACACATAAAGAAGGGCCACGTGCGTGTTTTAATGCTTGGAGACTGAACTCATCTCCTGGAAAACACTTAGGGAGCCTCTGCTTCCACCAGCACTCACTGCGGGTCCTCCATCGGCCGCCACTCCACATCGTGGTAGAGGTTCTGCACGTTCCTCAGCCACTCCCTGAGGATCGCGGTGGTGTTATCTGCATTGTGGTCAGTGGCCACCCTGGAAAGTAAGAGCACCAAGAGTTCATACAAGGCTTAGGCACGAGGAGCAGTATCTGCCTGCCTGGCTCAGGGCAGCGCCAGGGAGGTTGGGCCCCAGCTCCTTCGCATTTCCCAGCTGGTACACGGGTTGCTGAGGCAGAGCCTATTTCTGACTGAGCTGTAGGTGTCCCTGTTCAGCCCTTTAAAGGTCCCCTCCTATGCCCAGAGCCTTGTGACACAGCCTTTGGGTTGCATGACAGCAAGCTGGTGCTCTTCCCAGCTGCTCCCCTCCAGCACACACTGCCCTGGGAGCAGGACCTCAGTCCAGCTGCTCGCACAGCTGCAGCCCATCCCACAGCACATCCCCTTAAGCTGCAGGGCTGCTAACTGCTCCTGGCCAGAAGGCAAAGCACCCCCCCCACGGAAGGGCACATCCTGTAGCCACAGCTCTGGAAGCTCCACTGAGAAATGTCACTCCCTTTCTACTCCTTTGAGAGTATAAACTCTGGATTAAATTTAACACAGAATCCGCAGAAGGACACAGTCACTCAGGGACAAGAAGTTTGTTTGCTGAATGCTGATTCCTGTTTGTTAAAACAATAAATAAGGAAAGCAGCAAGCAAACGGATGTTGGTTTCTTGCTCCTGTTATCTGCTCTTGCGCTGCGTGGTAGAGCAAGGCTGGCATCAGACGTGACGTTGGGATTTGCTTTTCACCAAGCACCTCACCAGAGCCCACATCAAACCTAGATGGCACGGATGTTTATAGCTAGACTCTGCCGAGAGGAGCAGATGAAGCCAGACTTGCTCTGTGAATTGCACAGATTTCAGGTCACCCACCCAAACCCCATTTCACTGCCATCGCTTGGACCTTCCTCAGCCATGCACATTTCATTGGTCTTGTTCCACCTCCCTCCTACGCTGCAGCTCCAACATTCCTCAAATACCACAGAGAACTGTGAAAATGGCTTTTTGTTCATGGCCATCCCTGGAGCCTCCTACCACACAGCAGGACCACACCACTGCCAGGCATCACCCAAACCCAGCACAGACAACAGGGGCCATCCTGGAGAAGGCTGCAGCCCAGCTTACACCGTGCTCTTTGCCACGGCCAGGCTGGTCCCACTGAGCAGGCTCTCCCAACAAGTCCACAAGAGCATCCCTGGAAGTATACAAGAAATGTGTAGATGTGGTTCTTAGGGACACGGTCAGTGGGCAGTACTGCTGGTAGGAGGACAGTTGGACTAGATGATCTTCACCCATCCTTTCAGTGGGTAAAGACAGTCAGGAAGGGTTGAGACACTCCTCACCATCCTCATGGCTGTCTGCCACGGCTCGATCACATCTTCCTCGTGTCAAAGTAGGCTAAGAGCCAGACATGGGACTGCAGTTGTGGCCTACCAGCTGCCTAGAAAAGAAGCAGCCCTTCCCCAGCCTCCTGGCTCAGCTCACAGACCAGACCTTGCTTCCCAGTCTGCATCACTGCAAAGGGTTTCTCCATGATGAATTTCTTGCAGACAACTAAATTCAATGCCAACACACTCTGCCTGCAGCTATTAATTGCTGTACGAGATTTCAAAACTAGATTTCTCTAAACAGGTATAGGATATATCGATGACTTTGGCACTACATCGTGCAACATTAAGGTTGGAAAAGACCCCTATGATCCCCAAGTCCAACCCCAACCCATCCGACCATGCCACCTAACCACGTCCCTCAGTGCCACACCTCCACGGCTCTCCAACACCTCCTGGGATGGCTATCCCAACATTGGCAGTCTGTGCCAGTGCCTCACTGCTCCTTTGGAGAAGAAGCTTCTCCTGATATTCAATATCCAGACCCCGCACAGCTCTGTGCCCCTCTCTGGACACACTCCTCCATGTCTTCCTTGCAGTGAGGGGCCCAGAAGTGATCACAGCACTGAGGTGCAGCCATCAGTGCAGAGCACAGAGGGACACCCACCTCTGGTTCCTGCTGGCTGCACTGTTTGATATCTGGATCCGTCTCCTGCTGATTTTACAACCCAAAGCCCGTATGACTTAACCAGGAAAGACTGGTGGAATGAAAGAGAAAAAAAATCCATCTCCTGGCACACTTTGCAGAACAAGAGAAGAGTAATAAAAGCAGAACAGGCCTCCAGATGAACACTCCAACGCCAGCAGCATGGCAGCTTTTTCCAGACAGATCTAAGCCCACTTCCAATTAATAGAAGTTTAATTAAAAAGAAGTTTGAGTCTGAGTGTCCATATAGGGGCTTACGTCGGCACGGCTACAACCACTCCAGTATTTACCCTGGCTTTTAGCAGCACTCAGCACAGACACAAGTCCTCATTGTCCATGCTGAGCAAGGTAACCCCCTCCCAAAAACTCAAGCTCCATAGAGTGGAAAAGTAAACGTGACACTGAGCACCCACTGCTTTAATTAAGTAACACGTGAGCAGCAGCACAAGGCAAACTGCCCTTCACTGACCACGTGTATTCTTAACCCAACAACATCTCCACGCTCCGTGTTTGCAAGAGGAGTTAATTTGGGCTCTGACAGTTCTCTTTTTTTGTTTTTCATCCCAGAAAGAAAGAAGAAAAATGAAAAAAGAATCACCTTTTTTCATTCCTTCGCACCCCAGCCTGCCCTCCCCAGCTATTTCCAGGTTATTTACACCTCAGCCATTGGGTCAGAGGAGATTTTTTTTTATTTCATTTTTATTTTTACCCTTCACCAACGCTATAGGAAAAGTACTACAGGACAAACCCAATGCTGTGTGCCTCTGGCTGCTCAGCAGCCCAGGTCACATTGCAGCACCATTTGTGGGAAACCCCACGGCCAGAGACCTGCAGTAATTTTCCTACTGAACTGAACATGACCAACTGTCTCCATCAGCAAACAGCAGCAAATACTTCATGACCAAGGTCTTAAGAGCAGAGCTAAGACTGGAGGTGCTGGGCTGAAGCTTTAAGAGGGATCCTTTTCCTCAGCCATGCTCTCAGGGCTATAGGATGGGAGGGTACGGGGTCCTTCCCAAACTGCAGTGTACAGTAATACAGCAGAACGGTCTGTGCTGATGAAGAAAGCCAATGCCAGTCCCCCTGAGCTGCTAGGGTCTGCAGCCAGAGCCCACCACCATCCCCAGCCACCCCTGCAGCTTGGGGTGGGCTGAGCAGCACACCCCCAGCACCCTCCCCGACTGGCAGCTGTGCTTATTCTGGCCATGAGTTCAACCCTGCCATAAATAACTGAAAAAACTAGATCCGCAGCAGAGTCCTGATGCGAGTCAAACACAAACTTCAACTTGGATTTCCCAAAACAAGAGGAAAATAAAGTAACAGGCGAGTCACCTCTCCCTGCCTGAATGCTGCCAGACATAGAAAACCAATTCCAAAACACCAAAACCACCGAAGTGGCAGCTTACACCCAGAGCCAGGGACAAATTACCTCGAGAAGGGAACAGCATAGCTGAGAGAGAAGGCATGGATCCTACAGGGCTGGGAAATGCTGTGCTGCTCTGCAGACTTCGTTTCTGCATGGCTGACCATCAGCTGTGCCCTGCAGCCGCTGACCTGGGAAGGACACCTCAAGTCCCACAGGTATCTATGGGATCAGGCGACAACACGTGGTGGGGCCCACCAAGCCAGCTCAGGGGTCAAACAGATGTCGGCTTTTCTTGCCACCACATACTTTGTACAGCTACGCTCACAACACTTTGTTAGTAAGGTCTGAATGTTCAGACTCGCATTCAAGGAGCTGCTGAAGCATTTCATCAAGCTGCTAGAAGTGGAACTGTGTCAGATTCCTCTGGCTTTGCAGCAGCTCACCATCTGCTCTGGGGTTTTCCTTAATTCGGGACAGGCTTTGGGGAGTAGCTTGTTTCTCAGATTGGGATTTCGATGCTGTTGCTTTGTTAGTGGGTCTGGTGGTTTTTCCCACATCAGCCAGGTCCCAAGGCTGCCAGCTCCCAGCAGGGGTGGTGGGAGCCCCAGCAGCAGTGTGGAGGCACAGGAGCAGCACAGCTCCCGGCCTGGGCAGCCGTACAAGAGGACCTCACAGTGCAGGAATGCAACAAACGTCTCTTCTCTAACTCATTCTCCTTGCTCTTCAGCAGCTCATGGATAATAGATCTCACTGCCAGCAGCAGCAATCTAACAACATCTAGCCATCTTCCAAACCTAAGCAAGGGAACGACTCACAGATGAACATAAACGTACCTATAAAAACGCTCCAGGGTCTTCTGTTCTTCGTGTGCTACCCAAGAAATCTCCCAGATGTTCCTGGCTTCCAACCCAGAGCAATGCAACAGCAGGGAGGGGAGACAGTTCAGCATATACAGAAAGAGGAGATGAAGTTCCTGGAGAACGACCTCTGAAGCACAGCTAATGACAGCTGTGGGATGCAGCAGCACTGCCTCAAGCCCTCAGGCTGCTGCTATGAGCACAAGGCTGTGCCAGATTCCTGCTTCAGCCCGGCAGGCACATGCAGCAGCCTCTAGGAGAGGCAAGAGAGGAACCAGCATCTTCCCAGAAAAGCCATCAGAGCAGGGCTGATTGTAGCTGCACCAGACAGCCAAAACTCCACGCCTCGTGGTTCCCCAGCTTCCTTAGTAGGGAAATCTGCACTCCGGTGCAAAGGAGGCTCTGCCCTTCCATCCCAAGGCCCCTCTTTGTCTTGCTCAAGTTCTCATCACTGCCCCAGTGCAGGCAGAGCTTTCAAACGTACAAAAACACACTGCACCTGGCCTTGCAAGTATATTTCCAAGCAGAAATTGGCTTCAAGGGAACAACTGCCATAAAAAAAAGCCCAGGGAGTTCCCTACGCACAGGATCAGGGCTGTGGCTGGCCTCTAAGAAGGCTCATACCACGTTACCAAGAGCCCCCAGAACAGGGACACAAGCTCTCCACCTCTGTGCCAGGCTCCTGCAGCTGGCACTCCAGCACGAAGCCTCGGCTCAGGGACCCCCAGATGCCCAGTGCAGGATGGAGAGGCAGACCCAACTCATCCCATGCAGTGGTTTACTTTTTGTAGCTGAAAATATAAAAAGTATTTTAGTTATTTGCTTTTGTCAGCCCACACTGAACAATGCAAGAAAACAGAAAAACAAATGGAATATTCTATTTCAGGCTACTAATTAGGAGGAATTAGAGCAGCAATAAGAAAAGCACAAAGCTAATCCTGGAGCAGAGACAAATTCAGACTTCACCAGCTGAGAATCTGCTCTGTGAACTGGAAATGGCAGGCGGTTTAGGGACATAATGAGCGACCCTTTCATGTGAAAACTTTGCCCAAATGCAGCAATAGAGACTTTGTTCTCAAAGGTCTCCAGCCAACTTTCTTTGTGGCCATGGTAAATGTAAAACAGGAGCACGGCGATTTGCATCTCAAACCAGAACAAGACCACGGAAGAATGCGATGCTGCTAGTAACAGTGTCCTCCAAGATGAAACTTAATGCTTGGATAAGAGATCCAGGGATAGCAGGGAGCTCATGCATGAGTTTGACCCCCATGTACTGGTGGGCTGTGCACTGAGTGCTGTGTTCTGGGCCACTCATTGCAAGAAAGACATGGAGGCCCTGGAGTACGTTCCCTCCCAGTGTGGAGTATAAGTAATGAAGGCAAGTCACTTCTATGCATCAGAATGTCTTAGGCCTGCATTTGTTTTCAACTCAGACTTTCTCCTGCAGATATAAGCACAATGCAACCCAGCTGCTGGTGCAAAGGGAGCTGTGCAGTGCAGCACGTGCCCTTAGCACACTCAGCACCCTGCAGGCTCTCTACCACACAGACCTACAGTCAGTTGGAGGGCAAGAAACACATCCCAGCAGCAACAAAGGGAAGAGCCAGCAGGAAAACTTGATAACGAGAGTCCCTGATGCTCCTGGACTGACACACTGTCCCCTGACATCCAGTCATCTTCCAGCCTGGTTTCAATAAAACAAGCCTGCTCTGCAGCTGAGCAGCTATTGGTCTTTCAACTAAAGCCCTCTGGAGATGAGGCAACACCAAATGCCTCCCTAGCACAGCATGTGAAGTCAGCTCAGCAGCTGCAGCACCAGCCAGACCCTGTGCCTCTGCAGCAGGCCCAGGAAATCCTCGGCTGTTGCTGCAGGCTGAGTAGCACTGTCAGTGGGAAAACAAGCCCTGCAGAGCTCACCTGTAACAAGCCACTGCCTGCCCACGTACTCAGGTGCAGAGAGATGTGTCAAAGAAAGCTCAGCAGGAAACCTTCCCTTCTGGGAAACGTACTAAACCTGCAGAGCTGAATGGAAAAGCTGCTCTGCAGCCTGTTCCATCTCCTGGAAGGGTTTCCTCAAGGAACACCACACATTTTTGCCAAGTTTAAGGCCTGGATCCTGACGCAGAGCTTGCTTTGCACAAGCATTCCAGCACTTACATTAAGATCAGTTTTCTCCCATCGGTTGTGCACGTGGATTTCTTTCCACTCCAATGCTCTGTCCACGAGGATTGGATGATACAGAATAAAAAGACAAACTTGAGCCAAGGCAGGAAGGGAAAACCCTTCCTGATGCTTAGAGCAGATCAGTCTGATGTACGTGGGTGCACTGCACCAGGTAACAGACTTAAAAAACAGGAACAGCCAAAGCCAGCAGGATGCTTTCAAAGGAACTCAACTTCAGGATGGCTGCAGAGCAGCAGTAGTCAGTACACACCTGGAAATTAGTTCTTATGTGTTTGTAAAAGGTAACTCAAGAGAAAAGCACATCAAGCACATGGAAGTCTAGGCCTGCTAAGCAGGGGCCTACATTCCCACAGGAGAAGCGTGCTGGGTTTGCCTTCAGCCTGCAGAGCACCATTTCCCTTTTGCTCACTCTGGAGGTGCCAACATCAATACACACATCACAATCACTGCCCACATCTGCAGCTTTGTAATGAGGTCCCTGATACAACCTAAGCATGCAGCAATAGAAATCTGTGTGCATAGAAACTCCAAACTTCTGACACCACCACCACAAGCCTATTCTTAGTGCCAGACACCCAGATTAATGCTGGCATGGGCACATGGCAAACACTCCTGCTTTCCTGGGAGGGCAGGGAACTGCTGGCTGAAAACAAGGCAAGCGCAGGGAATAAAAAACCCTAGATTTAGTGCAGAGGAATAAAGACAGAAATCAATTTCTTGGCTGCTCCCTGCAAAGGTATCCAAGGTGTCTGCATGAGCTTTACTGCTGGAAGAGGCTGAAAACACAGCTCAGAGGATGGCCATGGAGCACACGCTGCCCCTGGGCAGCTGCCTGCCAGATGGGGAGGAAATGAGAGCAGCTGAGGGGTACAGGCCAGGGCAACCTGTCTTCACAGCAAGGCACGAGTGCTGCCTCTAGACTGTGTGAGCATAGCAAAGGAGCATACAGTAAAGGCAGTGCAAGGAGACTAAAAATAAATCAGACATCCAACACAGCTCCAACTCATTAGTCTCCGCATGGTAAGACAGAGAGCTTTCCTCTTTGCTGCAGGGGCTTCATCCAGTCCCTGCTTCCAGGCACTTTGCTGACTCCGGGAGGCTCAGATCTCTGCCACATAGCTCAGCAGGGCACTGAAGACACGTCTGACACTAAGGATCTGATTTTCCCTCAGTGCTCATCTCTCAGATGGTGAACAGACCCTCCTGTTCATCACCTGTACCCAAGCTAGTCCCTAGCACCACCCAGCCATGCACATCTCCTACAGGCAGGAGCCAGGACCAACAGTTTGCTCCTCTAACACCAGCAGAACCAAATCACCCCTCCTCCCTGTGAACAGACGTTGAACATCTGCAGCACCTGGTGAGATCACACTGCAAACTCTCAGCAAATGAAAGCACGGTGGGTTTCATTATCATCTCATCGGGGCAGGTTTCATGAGGCACAGGCTTTGCCAACTTCTGGTTTCACCAACACTGAGCTTGTAGTCATGACTAAGTTATTTTAGGCTTACAGTCTGCTGAAGCCAGCAGGGAACTTGAAACTTCTTAATTTTGGCCTAACCTTTCTTAAGTAGCCAGTTACACCAGGGAAGCTGAGCTGCTCTGAACTGCGTGGAACAGTGCAGGGCTTCAAAATAAATGGATTATGTCATACTTGCTGGCAAATGGCTAACGACCTTGTATATATAATTAAGGAAGAGATTCAGAAAACAACTACCACAGCCAAGCAGAAAAAAAATAATCAGCCTGGGCATGTGGAAGAGTTTTGCTGGATGCCACCTGTAATTTCATCTGTCACATTTCAGATGAAGACACAGCTGGAAAGGTGGCACTTCCTGTTCTGAGAGGCTTCTGAATACGGAAACCAACCAACCTACCTTCCCGTTGTAAACATGAAGTAGTCAACCTATCAGTTCCAATTTCTCTGAGACAGATTTTAGAGCTTTCTCACCGAGATGGTTGGGTGTCCCCATCCTGGAGGTGTCCCAGGAAATCCAGCATCACAGAGGGCCCAAAACCAACGGCAAAGGCCTCCGCACACGCTGCACTCACAGCTCTGTGGCTGTTTTGCAGAGAGGGAAACAAAAGCAAAGAGATTAATGGATTTTCACAGGTCACAGGAGTGGGTGTCAGGCTGGGAATGATGAACCAAGCCTACCCTCCCTTCCAGGATATATGCTGAAATAAACTACAAACGTCCCGCTGCTGCAGGGCTGTTTACTTAACACATTCACAGAGCATTTGTCACACTTTGGTACATCTGCAGCCACAGCAATCTCTGGAGCAACTTCTCCTCCATGCAGCTTTCAGGAAGCTCTGAGGCTCAAAGGCAAAGCCTCCCTTTCTGCTTGGGTGCCTTCATTACAGAAAAAGAGCTGCAGTTCTGGGTTTACTTCTTAAAGCAGTGAAACACTTGTACTACCGAAAAATAATCTAACACATCTCCAGGATCAGACATACTTTGCACACACTTAAGAAACAAGTGGATGAAGTCTAAGAGCAGCTCCACTGAATTAATGCAGTGTAACCAACAACCTCATCAAGTAACAGCAATGTACAAGCAAATCACTTCAGAATTCCAAGTACTCCAGGGTAGCTAAAACTTCTGAGGTCGAATCTCTTTCATTTGTCAGCTCTTATTTTGCTCACACGTGCAGGAATCCACAGGGCCTCTCCTATGAAGGAGGCCCAGGCACACATGCATGACACGTGGCTACTGCTCTGCAAACACACATACTGTGCTTCTGAGTCAGAACATATTTCATCTGGTAAAAAGAGTGACTGCTCTCAAACTGATGGAAAACCAGAGGTACTCCGATGGCTAGCTTAATAAAGAATGCAGAAAGACACAAACCAAGTTCTCAGCATTTCCCCAATTTGCACATTAAAAGGGATGCAGAGTAACATCAGAAAAGCTGTGCCT
The DNA here is from genome assembly GCF_038088225.1 of Cyrtonyx montezumae. Lineage (NCBI taxonomy): Eukaryota > Metazoa > Chordata > Aves > Galliformes > Odontophoridae > Cyrtonyx > Cyrtonyx montezumae. The sequence goes on from NW_027071825.1 coordinate 25,904,914, forward strand.
TTCTCATTACCAGCTAATGAATCGGGATTGCTAAGCAGGATATAAACAAGCCATGAGATTGCTTCCACAGAATCATTAAGGCTGGAAAAGACCACTAAGATCATCCAGTCCAACCACCAACCCATCACCACCGTGCCCACTGACAACATCTCAGTGCCATGACGCTACACAAAGCTCTGCCATTCTCACTGTGGATCTGCCCTCTGTGTGCTCTCCAGGACAGCCAAGCAAATGTGGTAAGTGCAAGTGCAGAAGAACACGCACGCCCCATTTATTTCAACTCATTAAGCCTTAATCCTGACTACAGTTTGAGAATAACTTATACACTTCATTGCAGGGATGTAAATAAAGGAATTGAAGTTCCCTGGGGCTGTGAGGCCACTTCAAACACCAGAAATCTAGATTTGTCAAACACCTGACGAGCGGATCACAAGGCATTGCTGGGGCCAGGATGAAAGAAAGCAGCAGAGCTTCAGTAAGTCCACATTTCACCAGGGGAGCATGTAGGAAACTGACATCCCAATCCCTGCCTTGGTCAGTGATAAACTGCATGTGGAGCCAATGCAGAACGGCAGGCAACAACTGCTTCATCAGTTAATAAAAGAAGTAACCACTTCATGCAAAGTAAGAGGGTGCCTTTGGAGACTATGGGTTCTATATGGCGATGCAATACCTAAGGAGAACTACAAACTGAAGTCTAACTCCTCCTTTTGCTTTTCTTTGCTGAAGTTACGAAGTTTCTCACAAGTTGCAGTCCAGGGTATGCAATAGATATTCACCCTACTGTATGCCATGGGCAAAAAACTACTTGCTGTCACTATTTCAGCACGTGATGCATCGTGCCCTCTGCACACCAGCTGGTGACCACTAGAGGGATTTCTGCAATCAGTGAAACAGAGCCAAGCGGAGCGTTTCTCCATGGAAAAACTGAGCGACAAATTGTGTCCCAGCAGAAACATCGATCTGGTTTTTCATAAGCACCTGCCAGCACCTCGCCCAGCTGCTGCCTGCAGGATCAAGGGGCAGGTAACGGGGTGAGCGCTCACATCACCAAGGACGTTCTCCATTGCAGCCCTCGTTTCTCACGCTCCAGTGGTTACCCGACGCAGAGAGCAGAGACCTGGCAGACGGCTGTTAAAGCGTTCCACTGACTTATTCAGACTGTGTAACCTGATATGAGATCTGACATCTCAGTTTTTTTGGCTCCCTATTTGGTCTCTCCCAAATACGTTCCTAACTTCCATGCCAGAGCTAGCAGCGCTCTGTAGCTCCATCTCTGCTGTCAGTTCAGGAGACCTAGAGGAAATATATCTGCCTTGGTTCAGTAGATCTAGAAGAAATACATCTTCCAGAGCAGAAAAAGCTGCAGCGTGGGTCTTTGTGCTCTATGGTCTCACAGCTAGATGCCCAAAAGCTGTTAGGACCAAATGTTTTCCTTTATCAGCAGCCTGCCCCAGAGCTAAGCACTGTTAGCTGCTTGGCCACGCACCCTGCAGCAGCACCACGAGCAACACTGAACTCCTTTCCCTTTGAGTTCCCACTCCGTTGGAGAGGGAAAAAGAAACTGAGAAAGATTTGAAGCATGTTTTCCCTCAGCAAGCCTCCTCCAAGCTACACGGAATTTATGCTTGCTATCACTTGTGACCTAGACCTATCTGCTCCCGTAGCAGTATGCACTGCAATTCATCAAAAAGAAATTGTTGCTTCACTTAGTGCTGGCCCAACTCTGAACACACCTGTATCCATATATTTAGGATGCTGGGACCATTTCCTCTCAGAACAGGTGGCAATACATTGGAACAGGGCTCCCCCCAGGAGGTATAACAGAACTATGAGATGTGGCACCGAGGGACAGTGGACACAGTGGGGTGGGATTGGGAGCCCAGAGCTCTTTTCCAAACGTACCAACTGGTTCAAAAAGACAGATGTGATGCTGGTACTAGAACCCCACTGATAGCAGTCTGATTCTCACTCCCTGTGAGCCTCCTTCAAGGCTCAGGTATGAGGCAGAAAATCCTGGCAGCAGCCTTAGTTTGTGTGAAGAAGTCAGAGCAGAGTTCTGCCAGCAGACAGCTATGAGCTCACCAGTCTGAAATAACAACTCATTGACAAGACTTTGTGGAAGCAACAACTGACTTGTTTGTGTGAGAAATAAGGATGGGGGGAGGGAAAGAAGAGGGAGTGTGTATGCTCAGAGTCATTAAATGTGTAACACGAGCCCACTCCGTGGCCTGAAATGGTAATTTATACTTAAATCCTGATTTGCGTTCGAAAAGTAATAAATGAAGAGAAAAATGTTTAAAAGCAGTGATATTTTTATATTCCAGTCACATACGCAGTACTCGTGTCAAGATTAATGTTCTGAAAAATAAGTGTAACCAATGGCTCAAAAAGCCAGCGCTGGAGGAAAGAAAGAAATATTTGAAGAGGCAGAAGACCCAAAAGCAGTTATTATTCTCCACTAACCTATTTAGAACAGCCTGGGTAGGCTCATCCATAAGCCAGTCACCTATGACAACCAAACAGCAGCTTCATCCATCCACGGCCTTCTGCTGAAGAAGCACATGCCATGTGGAGCCCACTGGTAGCATCCAGAAACTGCTTTGTGCCACGGTGCCTCTGCCCAGCAGCTGCTAGGACTCATTTCAAGCCCACAGAAGCTCCTTTTGCTTTTGTGAAGAGAACATCAGGCCTAAACCTATACCAAGCCCTGGCCTCTCCATACCATTGTGAGCTCTCGAGCAATGGGGCCTGGGAGCTAGGGGCTCTCAGCCCCTCACTTGACAGCTCCTCCCAACTCTTCAGGCCTGTGTAACCCATCAGTAACACAGGTCCCGGAATACTCAGATTTCAAAACCTGACAGCAAACCTCCAAGCCATTCCAGCTGTGCTACAGACGTCCCTTGTCCAAACAGAATGCACCTCCACCCAGCCTTGGCTCCAGCTGTGCCGCTCCCACCCTGGCCCCCCATCTCCAGGGGACTCCAGGGCTCCAGCTATTCAAAGGCACAAAACTGCTGTGTCTTTTGCTTCCCTCCACAGCATTTCTGTCGTTGCCTTCGTACGTTATGGTGTCAGACCACGTGAACAGAACTAATCATTTCAGAAGAATTCTTGAGAGCGAACACATCCTTCACTGAACCTCAAGGGGAGTTCATAGCATTAATACTCATCTCAGAGCTGAAACTCTCCTGAGTAGGGTATGTACAGCAAAAGCCTAGGGCCCTGGGGTCTCACACCTGGGGCAGCAGTGAGAATACACTCCTGGGACACAGCCAGCTCACCACGCCAGCCCGTGCCCCAAGCGTGCCCCTCCAGGGGCTGTGTTTCTGCTGCAGCATTTATTTATCTTCTCTCACAGAGCTACAGCTGGGAGATGTAACTCCCCCAAAATGTCACTTCCCTGCTGGCAGACAGCGGCAGGAGGCAGCCAAGGACCACACTCCAGCATTCATCAGGGAAACAGCTCACTGCTACAGCCAGACCCAGTGCAGCTGAGGTCAGCACCCCGCACCTGTGCTCCTCAGCTCTTCAGCAAACAGCTGAAAACAAAAGAAAACACAATTTGTAATCTCAAGTGGACACATTGGTTTATTTTTTTGAGGCAGAAATGGCATAACATCCCAGCATCCCTCCATAAACTGAGTGGTGATAATTGAGAGAGGGAGAAGAGCCCTGCTGCTGCATCAGTAAGATCAGCAGAACTTTGCATTTCATGTTCCTCTTTGACTTTTAGAGCAACTAGAGGAACAAAGAAAGAACTTCTCGCTGCTCCTTCTGCTTCCCTAAAACCCAAGTTCCTGAGCTGACCTCGTCTCAGGGCCCTGCCATGAGGCTCCTGACCAACAGCACAGCACAGCCATCAGTCCCACTATGGGTGCTAAGGTTCATTTGGCTAAAGCCTTCTGGGGAGTAATTCAAGGCTTCAAACCAACAAACAAGAGAAACAAAAAAATCAGTGTCTGCATTTGGCAGAGCTACACGTTCAACTTCCATGTCATAATTAGCAGATCAAAGCACGAGTGCTGGAAAACAGCCTTTTCCTCCAGTTTTCCTAAGTACCTTCTAAGGACACGAATGTCTGAAAGTGCTAAGGAAACAACAGAAGCCACGGCTCTGAATTCCTGGTCTGCTCCCAAGGGCACAGTGCTGTTATCTCGTTTGGGAGCAGCTGCTGTGCCACCAGCAGTCAGCCACCTGCTGTGGCTCACACCACCTCGTCTGCCAGCGGGCACAAGTCGGGCCGGAGCAGAGCCACGCATCGCCCTGCAGTGGGATCAAAGAGGAAAAATAAGCAAACAATCCTTTCAGGATGAAAGGGGGAGCCTGCAGCCCGGCTGAAAAATATGCATAAATAAAAATCTCATTTCTCCGCCTTAGAGAAAAAACAATCCCTGCTGGAGCCGAAGCCTTTCAACACTGATGTGAAAGAGCTTATGTGAACCCAGCTGCAGCATTTTGCTTTACACGGGCTCCCCTACTTTCTGCTTCAGCATGAATGTAGATCCTCCTAAGCCCTAGTAGGGAGCAGGTGGGACAGTCTCAAGTTTAATGCATTTTCTGGCCCACGTTAGGATCTGCTTTTGCTTAGGAAGACATGTGCTATTCCTACCAGCACATACAGGCAACGAGAAGTTCACAGTGAGCAACCAGTTCATTTCCACATGTCCTAACACAAGGACAAGAAGGGCAGCACTGAAACTGACGCCTTCATCTGAAGCGTCCCTGGAAAAGAACACAGACAGAATTTGGCAAAACATACTACAATCCCCAAAACGTTCTGATTTTTTTATCCTGTTTTCCCAGTTACAAGTTAGGAAGTGGGGAAGATGCATTAACCATGTAAAAAACTGAATGCCATCCCTGAATAACACCTTATTTCCCTTGTTTCCCTTATTTCCTACTCACAGCTCTTTGTTTGCCTCAGATAGATGATCACCCTTCAAAGGAACTGCACCAGCACAGCTCAAGCCCTCCTTACTCAGCCTGTGATACAACGTTAAGCCATTAGTTTATCCTCCCTTTATTATTTCTTTCTCCAGCCTGATATTTTGATGCATGTGGGCCCCATTAGCTCTAATCCACCTTTGAAGATGAAGCTAAAAATGTCGTCAGCCTAAGCTATGCTTCATTAAAATAAAGGAAATGAAACACACTTCAATAGGTTGGAATAACACGAAGCCTGAGATGTCACCCCAAGGAAGGACACCCCAGTGCTGACCCTCGCAGCCCCCTGTGCTCATCACAGCCCCATCCCTACCCCACAGACACACGGCCTCTCGGGGTGCCCCGCAGCAGCGGGCAGCTCCCTGTGTTCTGCACACCATGTGTACTGCTGCTCTATTTTTAGAGCATCCTGACCCCATGCATGAAGACTTTCAGCCCCAGAGGACTCAGATAAACAGCTGCAGGTGTTGTGGTGCTTTACGTAAAAGATGAAGAATGCCCTTCAACCTGCAGCTCAGCGTGCAAGCTGCAGACAGCCCGGCAGGGTACTGTGCCCCCTAATTCGCTCCCACAGCACCCCCATTATCACCAGGCTTCCTTCCCTTCACAAGGGCAGGCTCCAGCCGTGCCTCCTAGACCTGACCCAACACTCTTCATCATGCACGTTGCAGCGAGGGGGGTTCAGCCTCTTCTCCCAGGTAAAAGCAATAGGATGAGAGGGGATGGCTTTAAGTTGCACAAGGGAGGTTCCTAAACAGAGCAGCGAGGCACTCAGATGGACTTCAGAACCCCGACAGCCTCACTGAGGAAACCCAGCCCCAGGAAATTTTGGGGCCAGCTTAACATAAAAGGCAGGGACAGCACAGGATCCTGGGCAGGAACATATCAGAGAACTCTCTGAGGTCTTCTCACTCCTTTGTACTTAATAAATATCAAATAAATCACAAAAATTCGTTCTCCTTGATATCTGAAAGCATCCCAAAGCTTTTAATAAGAAATAACAACAGCAGACTGTCCTATGCTGTGTAACTGGCATCTCTCCCCCACAGACAGAAGTGGCATCACAAGGCACCCATCACACCATTCCCTAAGAAGCAGAGGTACAGCCAGCTCAGATGGCAGCAGTCTAAATAAATGGATGCGTTTTTGAAGACAGGAAACATACAGCATTACACAAAGCAATTTAAAACGCCCCATGACATGGAACATTAACTAGTTTTGTAATGTGCTCACACGTTTTTGTGGTCTGATCACTCCTCGAGTGCTCATTATGAAAGACCCTAATATTCACATTTTGTTCCGTACACCCTAATGCAAGATGTGAGGTGCAATCACAACAAAAGAGGCATCAGATCTGGCAATTTAAGAGCACTGCAGGAAAACAGAAGAAGAGCAATGGCTGCCACCTCACAGCAGATGCTTAACTTCACTGTTTCTCCACAGTGAAGCGTTCAGCTGCAGCAGAGCAGTTCAAGCCTTGCTGCACAGACCTCAGCAAGGCACAGCCATAATTTCAGCTTCCCACTGAATGCTTCTGGTGGAAGATTTCATTATGTCATCTCAGAAGTTTGCCAAGACTTGGATGAGGGAGGCAGACCCAAAGGACGACGTTACTGCGGATACTGGGATGGGATCATCCCTTTAGCCATCCCTGATTTTCCATTTCTTACGCATATTTACAGCGCTGAAGCGTAAAAGTGACCTCAGTAAGGAAGAAAAATCAAGAAGTGTCAATTAGGAATACTGCCTCTGGTCCTAACCAAGTCAAAACTCTTGTGTAGGTTACCCGGCCTTTCTTCCCATTTTCACCACCTAGGAAGTCAAGTATTTTACCCCTAGACTTCCTCCTGATGTTCTTACTTGAGCGTGAGGTCTTTGGAAGAGAGATCAGCGCAGGATGTTGCACAACACATTAGTCACCAGACTCACAGCTCCAAGGCTGCACAAATCCCATCCCACTCCACGTTAGTGTGCCATCAGAGCCAGCAGGATGCAGCCTCAGCACTCCCTCCCGAGTGACACTGGCTGTGAAGACAGACGTGACCGTGCCACACCATCAGAAGCGAACACAGCATATCCAAAAGCCAGAGCTCACCTACCATAGAAAGGCTTGGGTTGGAAGAGACCCCAAGGACCATCAAGTTCCAACCCTCTGCCACAGGCAGGGCCACCAGCCTCCGGATCTGGCACTAGACCAGGCTGCCCAGGGCCCCATCCAACCCGGTCCTGAGCACCTCCAGGGATGGAGCATCCACAGCCTATAATTGAGTGGATCTCTCTCAAAGAAATAAACCCATCTCTACAATTGTTCAGAACAAGAAAAGGCGATCACAAACCACCTAGATGAGGGTTGGGGCACATCCACTGCGTGACTTATTGTGCCATTCTTGTCCGAGACAGAACGACACCTTTCTAACCCTTAGCAGCTCTCTCCTAACCTCAGTGCAAGAGCACTTCTCCCCAACACACCAAGCACCCACACATGAGAACACCCCCAGATGAAACACAGCCTTGCTTTGCTCAGTGGGCACTAGCTTGTTTCTCACAATGCTACACATTGTTGATCCAAACACCGTGTAGGCTTGTCCACAGACATCTGATGGAGAGCTGAGCCCACAACAAACCCCAGTGGTCATCCTCAGGACAAAGCCCAAGCAGTTCCCACCACCGTGGCATTAGTGTGACCCTGGGGCTGCCTGGCCACTGCCAGGACAAAGGTGGCTAAGGTTAATGCAGGCAAGAACCCATTCCCAGCAGGCCTCCCGATTCCTGGAGGGGAAAGGAAGGAAGTGTTTAACTGCAAGGACCCTGGTCACAGCATGCCAGCTGGCCTCTGACCAAGCAGCCTGCTAAATTCATTAGGGTATACACAGCCAGCAAGTCCTTCTCAGGCTGCTCCACCACACAAGAAGGCATTAGGACCAAGGGGAAGAATGGAGTACAAGGCTGCCTGGGGTACAGCTTGTTAGGGACCAGGCTAACGAGGACTGGCACATCCTGACAGAAAATTCCACGTCTGCTTCAAGCTAATTCCTTGTCTCCTGACCTATCTTTGCTGCCACTCAAAACTTCCACTCTAGAAATCTGAGGAATCCACCACTGAATTTCAGCCCTCAAGCAACACAGAGCCCAGATGGAAGTTAAAGAGATGATACGTGTTTCTAATCTGCATTCCAAAGACCTACATTTGGGTACTTCTGAATGCTGGCTTACTCAAGAAGCTTTTAAGCATAACACAAGTGGCAGCAAAGGAACGCGTCAGCCACCACTCCACTGCCACTCAGACCACAGCACAGGGACAGCCTGAAATTCAGCCACTGAAAGCACTCACTCAGCTACAGAGCCTGGTGATCTCAGGGGTCTTTTCCAACCTACTCTATTTTCCATCTCTTCTCAAGAAACCTAACAGACAGCATGTGGGTCCCCTCTCAAGGGCTTCTTTGTGTCCCAGTGTCCCCAAACCCATTGAAGAACTGGCTACCTCTGCAGGTGCTGCTCTCCAGTGCAGCTCCCGGGGGCTGCAGTGCCTTTCCAACTGCTGTGACATTTGGGCATTCTTGTTTTGAAAAGCTTGCCATTTTCAGCACAAGTTTTTCCAGGCTATCCACGCCTTGGGTCAGCTCACAGTCCTCTTAAGAGTACCACCCTGCTTGTTATAGGAACTTTTGTTATGGCATATTTCTAAGTTATCTTGGGTCGCGATGTCATAAACGATCCTCACAAACGTTTGTGCACTGCAGAGATGGTAAGTGGATTAGGTATAATGCAAGGAATACAAGTCGCAGAGGTAATCAGTGCTCTGCAGGACTTGAAGGAACCAAAGAAAGTAAGAACAAGCCTTTATTCTGCACTTTTATAGTGAAAAGCATGCCAGGCTCTGCTCTGGCCAACAGGTCCATGCCTACAGCTCCTGCTGCACCTCAAACACTGTGCGAGCACACCTTGCTCCAACACAGGTGTGCAGCATCTGCTCGCACAGAATCATTATAGCCGGAGAAGACCCCCTAAGCCCACCCCCACTGACCGCATCCCTCAGTGCCACGTCTCTCATTCAGGCACGGCTCTCAATGCCGCCCCTTCCCGGCTCCCAGCGGGTGCCTCCCCCCCCCCGGTTTCGCTCCGGCCCCGCTGCCCCTTACCACAGCGCGATCCTGCTCTTGGGGTAGCGCAGCCGCTCCACGCAGCCGAGGAAGTGCGGCAGTGCGCCGGCCGCGTTGCGGGCGATGACGGCCAGCAGCACGGTGGGCTTCTGCAGAGCCGACTCGGGCAGGGGCTCCGGCTGCAGCTCGGGGCTCGGCGGCTCGGGGAGCAGGTCGGCCCCGCAGCCGCCCAGCAGAAGCAACAGCAGCAGGAGGAAGAGAGGGGAGCGCGCAGCCATGATGGGCGCGGGGCCGCGGGGAGGGGCAGCGGCGGCCCTGCACCCCGCAGCCGGCCCTATGGGCACCGCGGCTCCGCTCTGCCCCATCGGCTCCGAGCGCTCCGCCCGCCCCCACGGGCTGCCGGGCGGGGTGGGGCAGGTGGGGGCGGAGCGGAACCCGCACCGCGGCCCCGTGCACCTGGGGGAGCGGTCGCGGCGCTTGGTCCCTGCCGCTCACCTCTCGCCTCAGTGAGCGTCCTCCGGAGCAATTAAGCAGAACGCGTTGCTCCTGTTCGCCCTTGGCGACTTGTTGCTCTAACTGTCCCGCTCGAGCGATGCATTAATGAGGGCTTTTCTTTCACGGTCGGTTTGATGCGTGTCCCTGTTCTGCTTCATTAACCGAACAGAAGGAGCAGCGCAGGGGTTGGGGTCCCGCCGGGCACACAGCAGCTGCCCCTCCCCCACCTAGAGCCCCTCTCTTGTGCCCAGCTGTGCGTGCCACGGAGGGCTGGCACACAGCACACCTTCACCATCGTTTTAGGAGCTCCAGGGGCAGCGTCCCACGGCTTTTCTCCGCGCGATGCTGCGCTTGGTGATGCCGAGAAGTGAGATGCTCCTCAGCGCGTGACGGAAAGAAGCCAGCCCGGCTTTATTTCCTACTGCCAAAGCGAAGGTGAGAGGTTGAAAACTCCATCTGCGTCAGCGCACCTCCAACTCACGCTCCGCAGTGCCCCCACCTGGCTGCTCCTGACTGGGACGCTCTCCCTTCCCGCGCTCACGCCCCGCGGTGCCCCTCCCCATCCCGCAGCCGTGGCCGTGCCGGAACGGTCCGGAGGCGGAACTGAAGCGTCGGGAGCGCCGCTCCGCCCGGAGCGCGGCCGCGTTGCACCGGGAAGCATGGAGCGGGCGGAGGGCGGCTCGGGGGCACAGCGGGGCCGGGCGGGGCGAGCCGGCGGAGACTGGATGGCCGCTCACCCCACGGTACGGCCGGGCGTGAGGGGGGGTGGGGTCGGGCTGCCCGATGGAGGCGGAGGTGCTGGATGAGGGCCGCCAGCACGAGCTGTGACCAACGCTGCCTTCTGCTTTTCAGTTCACAGCAATGATGGCCCTCGATATATCCGACAGCTCTCAGATCTACGCTGCGTTCCTGGTGTACCTGGACCTCTTGGAAGGTAATGGGCCAACAGGGCAGGCGTAGCAAAAATGCATTCCCACGTACTCAGGTGATGTGATGGCTTGTGCATTGGCAGAGCCTTTCCTAGAAAAACCCTTGGCAGTGGTTTTTAAACTTCACACAGTGACAGTTCCCTAAGAAACACGGTGTTTTGGCATTGCAGATTTCTGTCCCTGGTAGAGCCATTGCAAAGATTAGGGCCCACCTTGGCCAGCTGCCACAGCTGCGATGCCAGGAGAGGAGCAGGGAGGTAGAAAGGTGAGGTTACAAGTTCAGTGGTCGTTGTGGTAATAGAATGCTCTTCTGTATGTTAACATCAAAGCTACTAAATCATAGCATCTCCCTAAGAGTGCAGTTTAGCAGCGGGTAAAAGTGCCCTGGCCTGATCAGGATGGTGGCGGCTAGAAAGGGCAAGGATTCCTGTAGGAAAGGATACCTAGTGGCATTAATTATGACAGGTGATCTTTTGCAGTCATACATGAGTGGAATAGAGTTATGTGATAACAGTGTTTTTTACGGTGAGGGCGGTGATGCACCAGCACAGGTTGCCCAGAGATGGGGTGGGTGGGTGCCCCATCCCTGGAGACATTCAAGGCCAGGCTGCACCAGGCTCTGAGTACCTGATGGAGCTGTGGGTGTCCCTGTTCACTGCAGGGGAGGTGGACCAGATGGCCTTTAAAGGTCCCTTCCAACTGTGATTCTAAAGCTCTGCTTGCAGTTCTCCCAAACTGGCTTAATTGAAAAGGAAGGTGGGCAACCAGTGTAATGAATGCTCCTGTTGGAGCACTCAGAAAGGGAACCTGGCATTTGAATGGGCTACTTGTCTCTCCTGGGAAATGCCCTGTGAAGAGAGGAGGGCAAAACAACCAAAGATGTTAAATAAAATGCAAAACATAATATCTGAATGAATGAAACTTGTGCTTTGTGTCCTGATCCTTCTCATCAATGATGGACCTTTTCAGGGAGAAACTGGCATGAAGTGAAGCATGTTGGATTAGCAGAACTGCAGCTCATATGTTTACATGCCTATGAAAGAGAGCAGGGTGATCTCCAAGTGATGGTACCGATACCTGCGGACGTGTTGGTGAGCCACGAGAGGTGAGGCTGTGCTCTGTGATCAGATGTCAGCTTCCTGCAGCACCCAGCTCCTCCTGCTGGGCACTTTGGGTTGTTTAGAAGTTGCCTATGGTGTAGGATGTAACAGTGGATATCAGAGTCTGTGCTGCAGAGGTGAGGTTAGAATACAAGGCCTGTACAGCCTATGTTTTGAACATTCTCATGCTGCGTGTTTGTAGCATGGGAAATCTGACAATACCTTCAGTCACTGGGCTTTCCACTAGCAAAGAGGAACATAAATCTCTGGACCTCTCTGTGAACAAACTTTTTAATTGCTGAATCTCAAGGGTAAGCCTACATGCTTCACTTGTTTGGCTTTTTGCTTGGATAGCATCATTTGGCTGCTTTCATCTGGAAATGCCTCATACTTACTGAGAATCCAGTGCACAACTGTCCTTTGAGCTGTGATTTTGACACGGTATGTTTTAGATGTGCTGTGTTGTTTGCTTTCTCTTCAGCTCCAGGAGTGACAAATGAGTCTCTAGCAAATAAACTTCCATCTTAATTCTGCTGCGTCCTTTCCTGAGAGTGTATCTTCAGAAACAATTTGTTAGTGAGGGGGAAGAAAATGACTTGGCAGATGCTGAGTACCATCTAGTTGCTGAAGAGTCTTCCATTGGCAAACACTGCTCAGTTCTTGTGGGCTTGGTTTTATAGAGAGATGGAGCTTGATGGAGCAAATCTGCTCACGGGTCTTGTAGGATGAAATACCGAGCAGCAAAAGTTGCCATCTGGGGCCTTTGAGAAATTACTCCTGTGTGCTGAGTTGCTGTGTTTGTGTAACGTAGTAGGTTTCCACTTAGGCTGGAAACTTTGATTCCTAGGAATTGAGTGGGTGCCAGCGAGTATGTTCTAATTAGTTTTTAATGACAGGGAGATGATGTGCTGTGTGTATGTCCTATCTGGTACTGTTTCACTGGGGCTTTTCACTTGGAGCCTCTGGACTTGTTTGTTCTGTGGTGCTGCTGTTTGCTCTGCTGCTGGCACCAGCGTGCTTGGAATCTGTTACTGGAAGGATGTGTGTTAGAGAAGCAAAGAGTGAATGCATCACATTGATGAAAAGTACAGTTTGTGACTAGGTTTTGCTACAGAGCAAATGCAGAGAGCACATTGTCACTGAAATGAGCCAAACGTTGGGCTTTAATGCCAGGTGAGTCCACTGGAGCCTGTATGTGCTTGATACAGGCGTGCGCTGTCCCCCTGCCTGACAACAGCTTTGGGAATTTGTTACTGAATGTGTGTGTGTGTGTGTGTGTGTGCATGCTTGGAATTTCATCAGGAGTTCACCACTAATCAGAGAGGCCTGGTGTGCCTTTGTAGAGAAAGGACAGCACCAACTCAGCTCCTTTGCTGCAGCAGGAGACAAAACAGAGGGGTATGGACGATAACTGTGCCTCAGTCTTAGGCAGCAAAGAGGGGCTTTGTTAAAAAGGAACTGGAAACACAATTATAGTGTCACTGCCTCTTTGTTCTGGCAGCTGTGTTGTGATTGTTGATAGCAGGAGGCTTCTTACACACATGCTGCTGTTTCTCATTTGATGTCTCAAACTGTAGACAGGAAAGCATTGATACTTAAGCCTTCATTACTTCGTTGTTCTGTCCAAAAGTAACAGAGTTTTTGTGTCACTGGCCGTAGGGCAGAGGAACAAGTCTGAATACAAGTAAATGCACTTCACTTAACATCGAAGCAGAAGCCGTTGGAGGTGGCTGGGAGTGTGAAAATAGTCTGTCCTCATTCCTGGGCCCTGCAGGCTTATGCTAGCTGCAAAAGCTGCTCAGTTGGCAATGTTTAGGTCAGCATTTCCTTGCTTAAACAGTAAAGCCTGGGTTGGAGCTGCAGGGGTGGTTTTCTTCTCAAAGCCACTTCAGCGAAACCCTGCCAAGCTCTGCCTTCCCAGGTGGCTTGTGGAGATTTCTGTTTGGCTGACACTCAGAGCACAGTGTCCTTAAAAGGCCATAGTGAAGCTGGCATGGAAATTACCAGCAGGACACCCAAGCAAATCATAAATATGAGCGTCCTAAAAAAACCCAACAGACTGCTCAATGTTTTTTAGCCTACTATAAGATTTCCTTTGTCCTTAGGCAGAGCTGTTGTGCATGTTAGCTGAGCTCCGTGCCCAGAACTGTGACTTTCCAGAGGGATTGAAGCAGTTAAGCACGGGTAGCTCTGCCTCAAAGCTGGCCGAAAGGAGATGCTGGATCCAATGGAATCAGGCACAGTCTGTTCTGGACAAATGACATTGGCAAAGCAAAATGTCTTTTACTGATAAACCACCAGATTAAATGATATGTCCCTGTCCCTTTTGTTCTTTGTGTGGAAGTGTTGGAACTGAGGAATGAAGTTGGTTGCATGTGGCTATGAAGACCATGAAGTGTTTTAGGCCATTTTGTTAAAAGGGTAACTTGATTTTGGGAAAGGAATGTATTAATGCTTCTTTTTAAAGCTGACAAGCATCCATAGAAACCAATCAGGTGGTTGGAAGGGATGGATCCACTTCAGTTTGGGCAGTAGTTCTGCTGTTAGCACTGAGTTTACCCTTCCAGCATCTAAACGTTAGGAATGTCATCGCTGGCTTCTAAGCATAAATTCTTTATCAGTAGTTGACAGTGATTGATGTGGCTTACACAGTTGAGTTAGATGTGCTGTACAGATGGAACTAACTATAGCCAGCGTAGCTGAACTTTGCCAAACTTTGCTTTCCCTCTTTTTGCAGAACTTGTTTTCTTTTCCCTGGAAAAAAGAAAAAAAAAGGACTTCCTATTCGTTCCTCTGATGAGAGGTGTTTTCTTTGGTTCTGTTTTCTTTTCCATTACAAAAACATGACTTTCTTCTTGCATCCCATGTACCTGTAAAGAAAGGAATCCCAAGAAACAGTGGTGTTCATTTAGGCACCGTCCTCCTACCCCACACCACATGTTTCTTTGCCTGTATTTCAAGGCTTGTATCAACTCGTGTGGACTCCTAGCCCTGCCCTGCGTGGAGGGGAGGGAGCTGTTGAGGTTGGCCAAGCCTGCAATGAATTATTCATCCCAGTACAAAGGGCAGATTGAAAGCCTTTGGCTTTTATGGTGAGGGAGGCAGCAACTCCATTTCAGCTCAATGGAGCACTATGCAGCCTCCATAAAACGGCTCTGAGCTCTCAGTGTTTCCTCTGCTTCCCAGAGGTTTTGCACGGGATAGACCACTGAAATACTTCTGTCGGCCACAGAACTTTCTGCCAGCACTCTTTCCTTTATGATTCTGTTCTCTTTTGGCGTTTGGACAATCAGTTGAAATCTCGAGCCTGAAGTCCACCAGCCCTATACCTGCTCTTTTCTGTGCATTCCTGATGTGTGCTGAAGGCCTGCCTGATGTGAAAGTCCCTCGTTGAGGAAAAGTAAGACTAGGAAAAGGAGGAAAGAACCTCCTTGGGTGTTTGCTGACAGTTTGTTGTTGTTATTGTTGTTGTAATTAAGCTGCTGTTTACAACAATTCACTGCGGTGATGTAGTTTGAAGGCAGCAGTAAGAGCAGATGCTGTGTGACCTCAGCAGTGAGTTACCTTGCTGCACTGGTAGTTGCTTGATGTTCTGTAAGTTAATCCTGCTTTTTCAATTAATTCTGTTGTAGAAAGCTAGCAGTCATTAACCTGGTGTAGGGAACTGCTTTGGCAGGGGGGTTGGACTCGATGATCTCTTGAGGTCCCTTCCAACCCCTGTGATTCTGTGATCGTTGCTGAATGTGGTTTGTAGGTATCTAGAAACCCACTCAAAGGTTTTCTGAAGAAAAACGTTTAGAAACACCAGATGTTTACTGTTGTATAACAGCACCTCCTTCATGTGTTTGAGATTACATCCCTTTCATCTTCTGCAATGTGAGGTGAATAGGTTGCTTCCTAGGTGGGAACTGAGGGCTTCATCTGCTTGGGTTTGTCTTGGTGGGAGCGGATCCTGGCTTGCACTGAACATGTGGACACCGTCAGCATTTAGGGATGGGTTTTCAAGCTATTCTGAGAAACAGGTTCTGTGTGAGGTACAACTGGCAATAATTATTTTGGAAACATGCTTAATCTTACTCTGTTCATGAGACTTGCAGATTCCCGGCGCTTCCTGTGCTGTCCAGCTTTGCCTGTTTTTCCTTTCATGGAAATACAAGCTCTTGTTTTGGTGCTGTCTTGTGGAGAAAAGGAATCTGCTGTTAGGGCATGGCCACTCTGGATCCAGGTACACTAGGTGCTAGATGGTGGGGGGATGAAGGTCCTGATGTCTGAGCCTGAAGCTGTAAGAAGAAATCACAAGTGATGGTGGGGTCACTGTCCCTGGAGGTGATCAGGTTGTGGAGATGTGGTTAGTGGGCATGGTGGGGTGGGTTCAACTAAGATGATCTTAGGGGGCTTTTCTAACCTTCATGAGGAGCACTGCACTCCTCCAGTGCTCACACCCAGGCAGAAGGGGAACGCTGCAGGGAGCAATGCTGCTCTCAGCTCTGAGCTGAAAAATAAGCAGCTTGTTATTCTTGAACAGGAAAAATTGCATAACTTTGTCTTGAATTTTTAAGGAAGATGTTATTCGTGCTGACTCTCCTGAAGACATCATTAGTCTTGTGGCTTCTAGTCTAGACAGGGAGGTAGGGAAGCCTGGCTTCAGTTCCTGGGTCTTGCACAGGCTCACAGAGGGCTGCAGCACACAGACTGGAGGGCTTATCTCTACGAATGGAAAAAGTCTTACTTGGTTTTGTGAGTTCGTTGTTGTTTTGTTTTTGGGGGGGATTTTTTTCTCCTCTAATTGTTGATAGGAATTTGGATTCTTATTAGAGCAGATGTTACACTTTCTGTAGGCAGACAAACTTGCAGAACAAAACAGGCTTTTTATTGGATAATCTCCTTCCAGCTTTTTAAATAGCAGTTGTGCTGGAGCCTTGCTGAAAGGCTCAAATGCAAGTTTCTGTTACTCCCTTACCCTCCCAAGCTTTGCAGGAATTTTTTTTTTGGGGGGATAGCATGTTTTCTTGCAGGAATGATGTTGAAGATGAGGAAATAAAATAGTGTGTAAGATATCTCTCAAGTTAGAGAATCCACAGTGGGAAAAACTGTTTCCTGCTTTGAATGTCATCAGAGACCTACAAAACTCATCTTCTTGGTGCGTGCCAGCAGCACGTTGTGATAGAGTCCTTTCTGACTGACTGTTTTCTCTTCTAGGTTAAGAGAAATCATGAAGAAAGCTGCTGTCCCACACGACGACCCCAGCACCCCGCTGTCAATTACCTTGGCCATAGTTGAGACAGATTCCACAATTGTCTACTATAAAATGACTGATGGCTTTGTGTTACCAGAGCCTCCTGATGATACTGAAGAGGTGGACAATAAACAGTGGAAGAGGAAAAGACGGAAGCTTTCCAAATAACAAAGACAAACAGACTTTTCTTGAGCTACTGTTCTCAAAACAAAAATCCAGGAACTGATGTGTGTAAATAAGCAGTGTGCAGAAATCTGCCTTCTGTATATCAAGTGCATGTTCATGGAGAATTGAGCTTTCTTGCAGCTGCTCTGTAATAAAATACCACTTGAAGTATGAAATGGGTCATGCTTTTGAGACAGATCGCCCCCATCATCTGGGGGGAGTGTGCTCATCTGGGGACCTCGTTATCTGCAGGGAGCCCTTTGCTGGCTCACTCATCCAGGAAAGCTACTTCAGAGCACTGGAGCAATTCTCTGGTACTGTCCCTTGTGATAGTATTGTTTTCCTGATCTTGGTTCTGCTGCCAGCCATGACCACGCTGCTGCTCTTGGATATGTTTTATGCACTCTGCTGCATGTTCCATAAAGCAGATCTTACACTTTGCTAGGCTGCAGGACCATCAGGTAACTCATCCTTGTTAGAAGCTGTTAAATCCTTCAACCCCAGTGTGAGCATGTGCTGGAAAAGAGTTGGTTTTGTGCGAGGTTGCAGAATTTAAGCAACGTGTGCTTAGCCCCAGAAGCCCTTTAGCTTGTGCTTTCTTTTCTAGAAAACACTGACATGTATTGCTGTGTGGCTGGCTTTTATTCCTTCATTTTATCACATCTAGATACCAAAGAGGAGCATATATTCTCTATATGCTGCAAACTGCTAACCCTGTCTGCAGGAGCTGAGGTGGAGGAACAGTGTCTGGAGGCTTTGATTTCTCCTTGCATCCCAGTGAGCAGTGGTTACGTGGGCCTTTATCCTGATGGCTCTGTGTTTCTCAGGGGAAAAGAAGAAATAGTATCAGTGCACCCTCTTCATCACAATGTAAACAAGGGGATGTTAGAGACGTTCAGAGCCAGCTGTGCTGCTCCTTTGCATCCCATTGAAGTGGTATTATTTGTTCAGGGTACTGAATAAAGATGGGGAGAGACTTCCTCAGGAAGCGTATCACATGTGAGCAGGAGCACATTAAGATTCCTAAATCCACAGGATCTTGGTGCTGTGCCTAAACTACTCGAGCTGTGCATTGGATGTTTGCGAGACAGCTGCAGAGGTGTGACCTGCAACATCTGGCTGTGACACCTTCGCAAATTCAGTTGCCATCTCCTAAATAAACCTCTGCAGGGCTGAAGCGACTGCACTGCTCTGTCCTCCCCACCCCTTCTGCTCGGAGCTGTATGCCGGCTCCCTCCCGTTGGCCTTTTCCAAGCACCAGAGGGCGCTACGGACCGTACTGTTGGAAAAAAAAGTGCTCCTGCACTCTGTATCTGTTGTAGTTTCGACGGAAATAAATGGAAGGCATTACTTTCGGAGCAACCTACGGACATCCCCATGAAGAGCGTCTCCCCCAGATATCGCCAGGGATGACACAACACAAAATCCTATCGGTTGGGACAGCAAATTGGGGGGGGGGGGTGTTCAAGGGTTTGTCCCTGATCTTGGACTCAGTAATGTTCCCTTTTTGTAGCTGGCCATAAACTAAACCTGGGGATGGAGCTGACAGAGTGACAAGGCAGCAAAAAACATAGCACTAATCCCACAGAGTGAGCACCTGTCTTCTCTCTGGGATGCTGTTGGCAATGGTGGGCATCAGGTCCTATCAGCCAGGCTGCACAGCAGGGTTCTCTCCATCAGAACAACTCCCGTCCAGCTTGTTCCTCAGCCTCTCTAATGAAGGGAGATAGTAATTAGCCCAGTGTCTTCCCTGCCGTTGCTGTCAGCTCACAGGTACTGCCCTTTTAAACATGTGTTTGGTGAAACTGAGTTGTTCTAGTGGGTTGTTGGAGAGGAGTCAGGGAGGAGACCGCATAGCATTTGTGGGTGGCTGGCTTTCCCTCCAATTAGCAGCATCGATAACAATCAAATTAGAATTAAAGCAGGAGCAGCATAATTGGAAGGTCAGCTTGCCAACTGAAAACTATGCAAGAGCAAAGGAGGCTGGTGCTCTGCCAGCAGGATGCACTGCTGGTTGGGCTGCGTCTGCAGGAGCATATTTGAGAGCTGAAAGGCCACAGAGGTATTTAGTGTTGTTGGTGTTGCTTTAACCCAAAGGAAAGCTTGGCAAAAGATTCTGTGGGGTGTGCAAAAAAATAAAGAGAATGTAACTTGATAGAAAAACACAGAATCAAAGTGCTAAAGGATGAGGAATTGTGATTTCTTATCTATTTTTAACAACTCTTTAAGAAGAGGGTAGATCCATCGCTAAGCTGAAAGGCAGCAGATCCAAAGGGACATCCAAAACCCATCCAGAGTGCAGAGGTGGGGTCAAAAACTGCCAGCTGTTTTGGGAAGAGACAGAACAGCAGAGAACTTCAGCAGCAATGCTAACAATAAGACATGACAACTCACTGCCTGTGAGGGAAGATCAAAACTGAGCAGAAGTTGGGACTGTGGAAAATGGAAAGACTGAGGCATCCCGATGAGGGCTCAACTGTGGGAAGTTATCTAAAAATACACAAACAAATAAGCTCTGATGAAGCTCTGATGATTTCAGCACCATCTGGAGATGCTGGGAAAAGAGAAACAGCCTGCTGCTGCGGGAGGTATTAATGAGCAGGGTTGATACAGACACGCAGAGATGTGGAGATGTGTATCAGAGACAAGGCCAAGGCTCAGCGGTGCAACCCTGTGGAGATGTCAGGAGTTCCCACGGATGTGGATGGACCTGCTGGACCTGCCTTGTGTCTCCCTGCCCTCAGATGGGCAAGTCTGGTGGAAGGAAGGGGGAAAGCAAAGAGCATGTGCATTGATGGGACACCATTTGGTGGCTTAGGATGGATGGGGGATTTTTGGAGAAGCAGTGATAACACACTCAACCAAAACCACATGCAAATCCTGGAACAGCCGCCACCTGAACTGAGCACACACAGCCCAATGTGAGGCCAGCAGAGCTGGAAAGATCTTGAAAAGCCCATCAGGATTTGAAGGTGTCGGCAGAAAAGCAGCCCTATGAAAAGACTGGTGGTGTTTGCCTGTTCGCTGGGATCTGCAGCCAAACACTGAGAGAAGCAATGCTCTGCTGAACCCCATACACAGTGAGTGCTGTGCCCAAGGCCCAGGCAGCAGACTTCAACCTAACCTGGCTTTGCTTAATGGACACAGTTTGTCTCTGAGGGGAGCAAATAAAAAAGGAGTTGATCTTAACCAGCATGATGCATTCATTTCAAGTCGACCCTAATGACTCTGGAGCCTCCGAGAGAAGAACCACGTTACATCCCAAAGCAGTGGGAGCACCTACGGGTTAGGAAGAGCAACTTTGCTTCTCAAGCTGGGTTCATCTCCTCAAAAAGAAGTTTACTTCAAGGTATGAAGAGTTTTGGCTTAGCTGTTGTTCCCATTGCCAGTTGAACCAGTGAGGTGCAGTGTCATTAAATTAAATGAAAAAGTTAAGCTCTCATTATCTGAAACTGAACACTGGAAGTTCACAGACACTTAGGGCCTTAATCTCTGGTCCTCAGATCACTAGCTATAGAAGGGATCTCCCTGTCTAATTTCCTTAACTAATCATGTGGGATTACAGTGCTTGCAGCTCACTCGGTATTCTGGGAATCACCCCAAAGGCAACAGTTCTGCAGCAGTGCTGTGTCCAAACATGGCTCAGTGGGTAACGCATGAAGTACTGTGCTGATGGGCAGGGTAAGAACGATTCAGTCACACTCCACCGAGTGGAAAGAAGTATCACAGAGTCATGGAATAGTAGAAGCACCAAGATAGGAAAAGACCTCCAAGATCATCCAGTCCATCTGTCCACCTATCACCGATATTTCCCACTAAACCACGTCCCTCAGAACAACATCTAAATATTTCTTGAACACCTCCAGGATTGGTGACCCTACCACCTCCCTGTCAGCCTGTTCTAGTGCCTGGCCACTCTTGGAGAAGAAATATTTCCTAAAGTCCAACCTGAATCTCCCTGGTGCAACCTGAAACTGTTCCTCTCATCCTATTGCAAGCAGAGGCTGATCCTTACCTTGCTTCAACCTCCTCTCAGGCAGATGGAGAGAGCAATGAGGTCTGCCCTGCACTCTGCTTCTCCAGTCTGACCCATCAGATTTCCCTCAACTGCTCCCATAAGACCTGTGGTATGGAAACCTATAATAAAAGATTGGCTTCATGCTTATCCACATGGAGGTCAAGCTTAGGATGTGCAGGCAGCCTCAGATCCGTGATTTCCTAGTGCTGGGCTCTGCAATCCCGAGAGACTCAAATTCCCTCTGGTGGTGTGACTTTGCTGGTGGTCCACATCTACTACTTGGTCCAGGAGACACCTCTGGGTCCCTCTGGTCCTACCTGCTCCAGGAGGGCACTCCGAGCAGGGTGTTTCTTACTCTGAAAACCACCCAGTTTCCCCTGGGGAGAAAATAATTGGTGAGCATGGCCCTGGGGACCACTGAATGAGATTAAGGGCAACTGGGACAATCTCACTGAAGGGCATGTGGGGACACCTGCCTCCCTTCCTGGCACATCCTCACCACGCACTAAAGGGCACTAAAGGCACTTTGCCTTCAGCAAGGCAGTTTCCTCCCAGATAGTAACTATGACAACAGAACTTTCCTGGGTTTTCTTTCATGCAAAGGGCCATTTTGTGCCCACGTGATGTGTTCCTAACGCAGCCCTGACGCACCAAGTGTTGCAATACGCTTGGCTGATCCTTCAGCTTGTGGGAAGCAAAACAGGGAAGAGACAGAAAGCACCTCACAATTTAACACTAGACTGTCCATTGTACCTTCTCTTGCCCTGATAAATCGCTCATCCCCTCTTACTTCTTTTCCTCAGAAGACATTTCTTCTGATATTATTCCGGGCCTGATAGCAGGCTCCTTTGATGCACTGAAATTCCCCAAAGATCAATACTCAACCTTATCTGTGGGTATATATTCCTCCTCCCTGCCTCCAAGGAACAGGTTTCTATGATTTTCCCATGTTCACTGAGGTAATTTTTGTTCTTCATCTAATTTTCCCTTTGGAGAAGAAAGCCTGCATCTGCTTCTTCACATGTCCCTCTCCCTCCTGCACCATCTCAGTAAATAGGCAGCTATGAAGTCTTTTCTCTGCGTGAACACTGAGATCTGGAGCAAGCACCCCAGATATCTTCAGGACTTACCCTTGGGGTAGATGCTCCCAGTGAAGTCTTTGTTAGTTATAAAGCACACAATGCAATTAGCAGCGTTAGGCCAACTGTGGAAGGCAGCTTTTGAAGCCTCCACCCAAGTTTCTGCTGTTGGGATTTCTTCTCCCAGAACTTCTGTGGATCTATCAAGATGTATCCTGCTCAAGAGTTGCAAGTGTGCTGATCCACCATACCCACAGGAGCTTAGAGGGCACTTTTTACAGATGTGATTTGCCCTCGGCTGAATCCAGCCCTCTGGATATGAAACTGCTTGAGGGCGAGAGCGCCTTGTGCTGGTCAGCGTGCCCTTGCTTTGATGCACCAGCCACTATGAGGTTGCAAAGGAGGAAAACAAGGCTCTGTTTTGCCTAATTACCAGAGAGTGAAAGCAATTCTGATGCTGCCAAGCCAGTAGTAGAGAGCCCAATGAATTTCCTATGGTTTCTGTAATTTGTCACGGCGCGGGTATCTCTCCCTAACACACACCCCAGCAAAACAACCCGGAGCAGGGCAGAGCCTCACTCACTGCCTTCCCAGACCTGAGAGCCCGAGGGACTGCAGGAAGATGGGCTCAGGCCAGCTTTTCCCACGTGGGATGAAGGACAAATGAAAGTCCTTAGGATTCAGCTCACGGGCCCAGGAGATGGGATGCTGAATTCCTGCTCAGCGTTTGCTGCTCTTTTGTAGGCTCTAATCTGCTGACATGGCAACTGGATCCACTTGAATGTGCAAAATTTTCCCAGGGAGGTGGTGGAGTTACTGTCCGTGGAGGTGTCCAAGAAATGTTTAGATGCTGTACTGAGGGACGTGGTTTAGTGGGAAATACTGGTGACAGGTGGATGGTTGGACTGGATGCTCCTGGGGGTCTCTTCCAACCTTGATGATTCTGTGCTTCTATGATCACGTGTTTTAAAGACTTGCTTACATTTTAGGAATAAATAAACCTAGACTCATGCACATATCTGTGTGTGGGTGTGCATAAACCACACAGGTACTGATGAGGAAGGGGTTATTTATATAAAAGCAGACTATTAATAAGCAAACCTGAATAGCTGGGGATGTTTTGTGAAGACTGCTCAGTGGACTGCTGAAGAATTTTACTGTAAAAGTTATTTTTTTCACCTGGAAAAAAAGTATTTATTTTGCCTAGCACCTGGAAAGTATAAAGGATGGTCTGTTTAACCCAGTTTCCTTACTTTTTTTGCCCAGAAACCTTCCCAAGTGCAGCTCATCAGAATGCCTGCACAGGGACTGTTCACCATCCTATAGGTTGGGTTGGGACAGGTGTCTTCCTGTCAGCATTTAGCAGCAAACTAGACCTTCAATCCACAGGTGCTATCTGGCTCTGGGTGGACCTGGCCTTGAGACCTTCCTGGCTGAAGCGTGTTTGGATTTGTCCAGGGATACTCACTGCAAAGAGGGCCCATATTTTGGAGGACATTCTGATTTGAAGATATTAAAACCCACTGACCTGAAGTCCAATGTCTTCCTGGCCGGTGGACAGAGACATGAAGCCTTGGTCTTGAGAGCAAACCTGGAAAAAGACTGCTGGGTATCTTCTGTCATCTCACCAGGAGAGTGCAACTAGGAGGAGAAGAAAGGAAAGCAGGTTATCCCAGAGCTGTGTGCTGGTCTTCCAGCCTTGCTCTGCTGCCTCAACACTTCTTCCTTGTGGTTCCTCCACACCTCTGTACGCACCCAAAGGAAAACCCCAAACTACAAACTGTCTGGAGCTGACACAAGTCCAGGATGGAAGAGCAAGCAGCTCAGAAGGACAACCACCAACCAAGCTGTGCCAAATGCTCGACATCTTCAGAGAAACATGTCTGCTTAGTAGAGGTCTGGGCACTTTTTGGAGCACGTTCCTAGATGCTGTAGGCTTGATGTGTACAAGACTACATTTTTGCATGTCAAAAATCAACACTCAGCATGAATATTAAATATATAGTTAGAGTTAATCTGATGCAAAGGTAAGAAAATATAGTGTAAAAACCCAGCTCCTATTGATTTCAGAGGGAGGGGGAATACAGTAAGGCCTTAGCAAAGAACTCAGGACAAACCCAATGGCATTTCAAGCCAGTAGAGCTCCTTCCCTCTGTCCCCAATAGCCTTTATATCCCTTGCTGATTAATGCAGTGTGGTGCAGTGTCATACTTTTCACAGGAGGGAGCAGCAGAAAGGCCCTTGCAGCCATCAGTATGGGAGCAGCTCCAGAAGGGGTCTTAGCTGATAAAAGATGTTTGTTTTCATTGTCATCTAACTTGGATGTTCTAATCCACTTTGTCATCCTTCAGATGTAGAAGTGACTATGCAACAAGGTCTGACAGGGAAACTGTCAGAAAAGCAAGCTAGCAGACCTCTACTGTCAGACCACTGGTTTCCAAGTCCCCTTAGGTCTCCATCAGTATGCACTGCGGCAAACAGATTTATGATCCAAAGAATGGATGACGTGAGCGTAAACCACGCGAGCAGGTTTTGGTTCAGTCTAGCCTATCCATCTTCTGTCAGCTCAAAAATCATGTACTCAGCACGTGCGTATCTTCCTGAAGAAGTCTGGTTAAAAGGGTGCAGGCAGCAGACAGAAAGTAAAGGTGCACTGTGGCACAGCCCCCCTGGGGTCAGTACAACAAACAGTGGTTTTGCCCCAAGAAAATGACAGGAACCCTAGAGCGCTTTCAGGTCAAATATCCTCCTTTCACTTGTGCTCAATGACAGAGCAGTCCCCAGATAAAACAACAAACGAGAAAGGTTTTGTCCTTCTGCAGCCCAGCAGAAGCAAGATGAGTTTGTCCCAGTGAGGCTGGTCCCAAGGCTGTCTCACCACTGCCTGACCCATCAGCCCATAAAGGCACACACCCTGTCTCGAACTCACATCTTCCTTTGCTTCTGTGGGTCTCCATTACAGCCTAGTTGGCTACTCACCAATTTAGAGCCAGAAAGAGAAACATTCCCAGAGGTGTCCACAAAAGCCTTTGGATCTGCCCCTAAGGTCTCCCTTTTCTGTGCAGGACAGAGACCAACATGGTGCCCATTCCCAAGTGATGTTATATTTGACCAAATTTAGCCAGCTTCCTTCCTGTAACAAGTTCAATTGTGGAGCTAGAAGTTGATGTGGAGTGAATCAGGTCATTTTAAAGATAAGCCTCTTAAAGTAAGAAAGCAAATTGGAGGTTTTCATTAGGCTGCTCCCTTATAACGTCAAGGCAGAAGGGTACAAACACCACTCGTCCATTTTGTTCTCTCTAGTGAGAGCTCACACAACCCAAAGCAAACTACAGTGAAAAATTACAGTGTCTTCCATCTGGCAGGGAAGATATTTGCTTTATGTTAGAGCTGATGTGCAAATACGTGTTAGAGAAAGCAGTCACCGTAGGTTCACCCTTGCTTCAAGGTACCTTGGCCACTCCAGCAAAGCCGAAGCTTGGAGCAGAACAAAACTATGTTTCAGAAGAAGACGTGTACCACGCTGCTGTTAGCAGGAGTTTGAAGATAGAGAAGTTGAAAACACAACAGAGAAGTAGGTCAGCTCTAATGAGCCTCAAGGCTTCTGCATATGCTACAGCAGCTGTGGAGAAACACCTCCATAAGAAAGGTGCATTGCTCCTTTGATTTGGTTTGGTTTTACATAACAGTTGAGTGCTTGGTTTGCCTTCTGTAGTCTGAGCCAAGTACTCCTGAGGGCTCAGGAGCACCACCTGCAAAGAAAGAAGTGTCCAAAACTGCCTCCAAATAGGGCTTTCAGAGATTTCCAATGCATTAAGAAACAAAGAAAAGTAAAACAAGCTTACAAAAGCCCACTGCTGGCATCAAAGTGTAAAGCTTCTGCTATTTAACATCTCCTTTTCTGGTAAGAAAGTTCCCGGGTGGCACAGAACATCAGCTATCATGACTGGGGATGTGAATGACACCATACGGGTGACTTTGTTTCAGCTCTTTCCAATGCAGACACCAACAACAAGGATTTGGGGCTGGCCCTGCTTTGGAGGATTGTGTTCTTCAGGAGCTGTATGAGATGCATTTTGAGAGCCTAGAAAATTTGGAAAGTCAGCCTTGGTCCCACAGAGCGCATGCAAGAAATGAAAATCAACGCTGTGAAAATCAAAGGTAGTGGGATGTACATTATTCATTGCAGGGACTGATATGTCCCAGTGCACACAGATGCAAGCCATCATCTTCATGTCAGTGTTCACACAACCTCCTTCCACTCAGACAAGCTATCGAAGCCCATGAGGCAGTGGCTAGAACCCGAACACTGAAAAGCTTTCAGGAATGATAATGCTTAAAGAATCAGCTTTCAAAGAGAAAATTTCAAAGGGAAATGAGACAAGGTTCCTTCCTCACCGTGCCCCTGATGGACAGCATTAGCTTGGGACGTGCCTCATTCCTGCGTTTTTCAAAGCAGAGCTGGTGGAAAGAGCAGGGCATGCCACTGTGGATTTGAATTCTCAGCAGCTGTTTGGCTCCTTTTAAATCCAGGAATTCAGGACGTCCTCCTCTAGATATTTTACCCACTGTGGCATATGGTGACACCCAGCTGGTGTTGCCAACAGTGCTCCCAAACCACTCTTTCTGCACATCAGCTGTGCAGAGCAGTTTCAGTAACACAAACGGGGTATGAAAACCTCCCCATCTACACTGGTACCTCTATTCTTGTTTGAGGGCAGGGGTATCCTCCTCCCTCCTTTAGGTTGTGCCCGCTCTCTTCTCATGCAAATAGGAGCGCTCCACGCATGAATGAGCAGAGGAGATTGAGTTTTCCTCCTGCTTTAAAGATTTCAGCCCATCTGGAAGCAGAAATGACGTTACTGCCGTGATCACACAGGGCAGGAGGAAGGAGCAGCTATAGAGATGCGTGTGAAAGTTGCAGGAATACATCCAAACGATTCCACGAGCACCTAAAATACTAATTAGCCAGTCGCGATGTAACAAGGACAGCAGTTAAAACGAAACAAAACCCTTGGCAGATGATGCTGCAGGGCGCGCTGTACTGCAAGCAGTCTTTGTGTTGCACCAGACAAGGAATCTGCATTCACATCCACGCTCTCTGTTGCTCAGCTCTCAAGGATCCCCATGGTTCCAGAAGCTTTCCTTCACAGGATACCAACTCCTTGGTAAATCAAACAGACATCTGTCAGTTCTTGTACTTGCTTGTGAGGTGGATTCCTCCTATCTCCTTTGGTGTAGAGAGGCCTATTGGTGTGGTGTCAGTCCTGCTCTCCATTTCTCTCTCCCTGGTTTCCCTCCACACAATAAGCTCTGGTATAACACAGTGACCTGCATTGCTAGATACAACTTCTGAGCAACATCCGAATAACAGACAAGCAGTTTCTGATAGCTGGTTCCCTCCTCACCCTCACGAAGGTGAAGAATCATGGAACCATTAAGGCTGGAGAAGACCTCCGAGATCACCAAGTCCAACCCCAACCCACTGTGCCCACTGACCATGTCCCTCAGTGCCACAACTCCACCTCCAGGGATGGTGACCCCACCAACTCCCTGGGCAGCTTCTGCCCATGCCTCAACACTTAGAGAAGAAACATTTCCTAATATTCAGCCTGAACCTCCCCTAAAAGGGGAAGAAATGGGCTGGACATACACTACACCATACCTGGTACAATGGGAGCCAATGTGGAGTTTCTGGAACGGAGTGAATATCTCCCGTTGGGATTTGAGGACAGCACTTTGACAGCTGAGCTTGCAATAGCCACCGGGGTCCAGGAGAGGCTGCTGTGCTTTCAGCTAAAGGCCTGGAGGAGATGCACACAGAGCAGGGAAATAAAAAAATTGCAAATGCATTTGAAGCAAGTTGTGTCAGAGTGTGAGTACAGGAACCTGAGCAACGCCCTACTCAGCTCTCACTGGCATGGCAAGGAAGCAGGATTAGACTAGCTGCATAGCAGCATGGGCTTTCAGAGCAGGGCTCCACTGTAAACCAGCTGCTCCCTACAGGGCAGCATTAGCTAGAGCTCAGCTCCTTCAGCGTTTGGTCTGAAATATAACCCTAGATGCTAAAATAAGTACTTTTTCCCTTTATGTTTGTGAAATGTGGGAGAGAAACCAAAGTCGCCCTCCTCTCTTCCTCTTAACAGGAAGAGAGGCCTAAATACTCAAGTAAGTGAACCTCAATCACCCTGACCACCTTTTGAAAGGACTGCAAGGGCTTGGCCACCAGGTTACAAAGGCCTGCAAGACATTAGATAAATATGGCTTACAAAACCCAAACATAAAATAAATAAATAAATTTAAGCCAGGAAAACATCTACTGCTGCCCAGAGTCCTGAGGGAATTGGCTGTTGTGGCCACCAAGTCATTCTCAGCGCTCTTTGAAAACATTCAGGGTCAGGCCTGGACCAGGCTCTGAGCACCTGATGGAGCTGGGGCTGTCCGTGTTCAGTGCAGGGGAGTTGGACCAGATGGCCTTTAAGGGTCCTTTCCAAATCCAAAGATTCTATGCAGCAGAGGCTGTCAAAATGCAGAAGGGCAGCAGTGCCAAGAACTGGGCCCTCATTTCCAGACAGCTGTCATGCCTCCTCATGCTTGCTGATCTGACAACACACAGAAGGAAAAACACTGCTCCGAATAAGAACTCAGTTCTTCTCAAGTATCCCAACACCCATTACAGCACAACTCACTAGAGGTGAAGGCTACAGGAGATGCATACAATTCTTCTAAGCTTTTAAACAAGAACCCGGATAACAACTCCTCCGAGGCACGGAGCACAGCCCCCAGGAGCTCCTAGCAAAGGACAGGGCTCAAGTGCTGGGTGACAGGAGGAGTCAGACTTGCTCAGATGTCCTGGTTTCATCCTGACGTGCCAGCAAGATGAGTCAGAGTGCTGCCATGGGGCTTGCTCAGGCTCCAGGCTATGCTGCTGCCATCACCCCCAGGCTGCAGCCCTGGGAACGAGCCGGTTCCCAGCTCCCCAGCCAGTCCACAGGGTTGTTACCCATGTACAGGGTCACACAGCACAGCCCAGCCTGAGAAGCCTGCCTCCCACGTTTGTTTTTAAAGACCAGCCACCCTACAAGGAGAAATAAGGACAGAATGAATACTAACTCCCCGTGTCTACACCGCAGGCACAGAGGCAGCTTCAGCTTTGCATCCTCCAAACCCCAAAAGATGTGCAGCTGCAGAGCAGGGAGTGCTAGCAGCCTGCCTTGCCTCTGCCCAACACAGAACGTGCTGTTAGAGCTTTCCCCCTGAGCCATAGCCTCGTCCTACACAAGCCATGCAAGCTAAAATACCTCCAAGAGCAATGAAGAGGGTGTTTGGAGTAATTAAACTCTTCTGGGTGAATTGCTTGTTTTATCCTTTTGTGTTACAGCCAGGCCAACAAACAAATAGGACTGAAGCCCCTCTGTGCTCCAGAGAAAACAGGCTCCGTGCCCCAAGGATCCCCATCTCACCAAAGGACAAATGCAGATGCTACAGAAGAAGTTAAGACGATGTGATAGTAACAGACATGGACACATGGACTGCTCAGGGAGGAGGGGTGAGTCAGCATGCATCTGCTCACAAGGAGTGGGTGCACTGAAATAGCTGAGGAGCCAACTGCACAACGGTGCCTAATCTCTTTTAAACTCTACTTAATCAGTTACTTGTTTTCCTCCTCTCTCGGAGCCCAGAATTGCATGGCTTGGGGATAAGCAAGATTCATGCAGGATTTGGCCAGCTGAAGAGGGATGCAGGATTGTTCCCATCCACGCAACCACCAGGGTGTGAAGTTACACACACATACAGCCAAGTACCTGCAGCACACGTTGGAGACACTGAATCAGAAAGCAGCTAAGTGCACAGCTCCTAATGCAAAAGAAAACAAACAGAAAGGGAAGAGAAGCGTCTAGACACAAGTCTGACAAGATGAATTCTTCAGTCCTGCTCAAGGCAGCCACAGAGGGGGAGCAACATAACAGGAGTAGCAAGCTCTTCCTCTGTGCCAAGTTTAATTGCCTACTGCAATTACCAACTCTGGGCACCTTCATGCTCTGTGCTATGATCCCTGAAAGGTAAGCACTCCCCAGGACAAAGCCTTCCTGCTGCTCTTTCTCTGCCTCAAGCTTCTGGTTTGTGCTAAGCATTGTCAGAAACAGACCAGAGATATCACTAGAATGTCAAAAATAGTGGAGGAAACACACTCAGTTTTCAGAGCACTTCAGTTTACTGTCCAAAGTGGCTGCGGACACAATCAATTAGATGTCTGCCCATCTAGTTAATGATCACAAGGGCTTGATATGCTCCTTTTCTTTTATTTCTCCCATCCCAAGTGACTGCATCTCAGGACACAGACTGGTGTGGAAGTAGCAGCTGGCTCCCAAAGCATGGCACTGAAGTACTGATGGGAATACACTCATCATGGTGACCTCTGAGATTGCTTCTCTGAAACGTCAGGTAGAAGAGCACAGCGTAGAGGCAGCAGTGAGCAAACACCAGGGCACCAACTGCAGCCAACACTGAAAACTGGGATAACCAAATCATCCTAAAGAAATTGGGCCACAGCAGGGGCTGTGTGCTCTTACCAAGCTCCTTGGTGGTGTTTCAGCAGGCACCAGCTGACACTCTCCCAGGCAGTACCCCCTCACTGGGAGAGCACAAGCCCTGGGCTAACCCCAGAAGGCAGTAGGAACAGTCTGCCCAACCAAAGCCAATATGAAGATGGAGACTACTTATGCTCTTGATAATCAGCACAAATGGAGCAATTTACACCAGAGCCTGGCCCGTGACATTTACCTTTGTCAAAATTGGAAGCTGAGCATCAACTATTAAGAACAGATCCTGACGTCAAAGAGTTCCAAATTAGAAACATGGACAAAAGGGATGAGAGCTTTCTCTGAAATCAGCTCTACTTCTTAACTAACTCGTATTTTGATTCTTCAGACTCTTTAATAGCTACTATTTTAAATTGCTTATTTATATCACAATTTCTTCCTCTTTAAGGAAACATGATGGAAATCAGCTTATAATATTTCTACATCTTCTTATGAAGTGTTGAAGTAACTGCCTGCTCTCTCAAGTATTTTAGACAGAAAAAAAACAAAACAAAAAAAAAACCTGGATAAATTCTATAGAACTGAAAAGCCTGTGTCTCTTCCCAGCTGAGAGATCTCAGTGCAGGTACGGGAAGGAGCCCAACTTGCAAGGAAGGAGCAGAGCTCAAGGCCCTCCCCATGTGATCTCAGGGTCGCTCTTGTTTTCAGTTGTCCATAAATTTGTCTTCAAACTCTGCTTTGGTCCAACTTCTGGGGACTCCTCCAAGTCATACTTGTCTCCTATTTGGATTTATTGGGTATATATGCAAGAGCATGTATTAGTAACATGTTGTAACGTGCTGGGTTTCATGCAAAGCCTTCTCAACATCTGCATTAGGCAAGAAAAAACAGCTTTAACACAACAGTGCCCCATCCTCTGCTCTCCAACATCACTCCCAAGATTTTCTTCCCTTTTAGAAACAGATGGATCCTGCTAGTACAAAGTTTCACAGGCAGCTATAAGTGCTGCTGCCAAAGACCCTGAGTTCCCACATCCATGGCAGCCAGCCATGGGCAAGTAAGGTCACCCACCCGAGCCCTTCCTTGCCTGACATTGCAGAGGTAAGCTGCTCGTTGCAGTCCTTCATCTTCATGCTCCTGGTGTGTCACGGTTTGCAGGACAGTTTGACCCGGTACCGTGACAATTTAGGCAGAGGACCCACGGGCCCACACCCCGGGTAAGGGGAAGGGGGAAAAGGGAAAAGGAGAAGGGAGATGGGCCTAGGAACAAAACAGCGGCAACGATCTGAGGAGGAAAGCTATTTTACTAAATAGATATCAGAAAGGAAAAATAACACAATATAATATATATATAATATATAATATATATATAATATATAATAATTGGAATTGAGGCAAATGAATCAAATAAAATGAGCGAGAGAGAGAGTGTCCGATAAACCGAAGGCCTTACGCTAACGCTGAAGGCGGACAGCTGCAACAAACACCCACTGCCGAGTTCGGTCCCGAAGGGAAGAGAGAGTCCCGTGACTGCAGACAGTTTTTATCTTTCCCTCTGAGCGTAAACACGTAAGAACGCAAAGCATCGCAAAGTCCTCTGGGGAATGGAGTTCTTCTTCTCTTCTGAGACAGGCATACCTGGAACTATCGATGGTCCACGGAGCTGGAGCATTAACTCTTTAACTCTAAATGCACTACATGATGTTATGATGTGGAATACCAGTACCAAAAATCATAAAACCATGACATGGTGTAATGGCACTGAAGTCCATCCCATAGTGTTCCTTAAAGCAGACCCAGCTCTGCTTGCAGGTGGGAAGCTCACATGTCCCGGGAAGGTGTGCCCTTCTGACCTGTGCTAATACAGATCCACCTCTCAATAAGAAAACAGTGCACCAGTCCTGTTTCTGGCTTTGGCTTCCATTTAAGGAAGAGCTAGATCAGTAATTCCCTCACACCACCTCATATCAGATGCTGATAAAAATGCAGTGCAGTGAAAATGCATCTCCTGGTCAGTAAGAACTGCTACACACAATGACAAAAGACTCAGTTTGCTTTGGCAATCAGTTCAGAAGGATATGAATGAGAGAGTAATCCTTTGTTTTTCCTATTTAAAAGGCAAAAAAGATTTCAATCATGAAAATAAAGATGAACAATGAGCATAGATACTTTGCACAGAGTCCTTCTGTGGCTGGCTTCAGTAGGCTCTCGTTAAATAAAGCTTCACTGTCTCCCAGAGGGCTGGAAGTGAGGAAGGCTTCATTAAGACAAAAAACTGAGTCAGATGTTAAGGTTTAGATGTTCTCCTCTGCTAGCACAGAAAATCCAAATGGAGGCATTAGACACCACCTTGCCAGCCTTAAAATGTCTTAAATGAAGCAGCCAGAAGGAAAACCATCTATACAAGCCTAAGTGAGTTTAAAGTTATAAAGGATTAAAGCAAAACCTTGAGTTGCCTAAGCCCTGAAGACAACACTGCATCACATTTATCCATTCTATGGCAGGTAAAAATGGATTAAAGTGTTTTTATCAACAAAGGTATCACCACTTAAGAAAAAAAAATATCCTTGAATGCCCAGAAGAATCCTGTGATCAGATATAATATTGACTGCTGGAGCTCACATTTACAGAACTGTTGGGAAGCTCAAAATCCACCGAGCTCATAGAATCATCAAGGCAGGAAAAGACCTCCAAGAGCATCCAGTCCAACCGTCCACCTACCACCAGCATTTACTCATTAAACCACAATCCATAGTACATCTGAATGTTTTTTTAACACCTCATGGGACAGCGACTCCAGAATAACCTATCACTTTGTCTCCTAAATTTCAGTTTTGTTCAACTAAATATCCAGAAAAACCTCAAGTTATCACCACTGTTTTCCAACTGGTCGTAAACTTTATCTTAAGCTGGATTATTGCACTAGAGATCTCAATTATAAAATGAGGGGAAAAAAATGAAGAAAGAAACCAATTTGAAGGAATGCTTTAAAGCAGTGATAAAACTCTGAGGCACGGGTGCAAAACTCTGCTCTTGCAGCTTAGTGAAAAAGGGCTAAGAAGTTTGTACGGAAGTTGTGTGCACTGAATTTATTTTAGGAATGGTTGAGGATGGTAGTACAGAAACACTCAGGCAATGCATCTTCCATCACCATAGTCCTCCTCTCAAAGAAAGAGGTGGCCACAGAATTAGTCTGTTCTCCATCATTTCAACAGAAGAATGACTACACTTCTGGCAAAAATAGTTGTCTATAATAGGATGTGGGCACTGTCTGCTCTTGACACTGACATCCAGTTGACAGCAGCTTGTTTGCACAACATAATTATTCAGGTCAGAATGAACCTCAGGAGTTTTCTAGCCAACCACCCCCCAAAGCAGGAGGGGTCTCAGGAGGGATCCCTGGGTCATTCCACAAGTACCCAGCCTTTGGGTAGAGTACAAACCATTAACCACTGTGCTTTGTGCCACGTGACCCAGGCAGTTTTTCCACACATCTAGGGGGCCATCCATCCAGCCCTCAACATCCCAACTTGAACACAAGAAAGCTGTGGGAAACTGCATTGAGAGCCTGGCTACTGCCAAGGTAAGTGACATCCAGTGCCAAGGTAAGTGACATCCAGTGCTTTCCCTCATTCACAAATGAAATCATTGTACCCTAGACCAACAGGTTGGTCAAGCGTAACCTGCACATATCCATGCTGTCTTTTCATATCCACTGCTTTCTCCTTCCAGTGTCCAGAAACATACTCCAAGAGGTCTTGCTCCGTGATGCTCTCAAGCAACAAAGTGAGTCTAACCAACCAGGAGCTTCCTGGACTGTTCTTCCTAAACTTGTTGAAGGTGGATGCAAGATTCACCTTCTTCCAGCTGTCAGGAACATGCCCTGATTTCCAAGAGCTTTTAAAGACAATAGAGTGCAGTCCTGTGGTGGCAAGCAGTCAGCCCTCCCAGCACTCACAGATGCATCTCACTGGGTATTGGGATAGTTCGAGTCAAGGTTTCTCAAGAAATCCGTTTCCCAATCTTGAACTCCACTCTTTCTTTGTAATTTCAGGCAAGGCTGCTGTATCCCACCACATCGTCAACCTGTTATTGTTAGGGGATAACAGGCAGACATGGCTTAGTGGGAAGCATTGGTGATAGGTGGACAGTAACTGGATGATCTTGGAGGTCTTTTCCAACCCTGGTGAATCTGTGAAATATTACCTCGCCTCCTGTCTTTATACGTATTTTTAAATTAGCATTGGTGGAAGATCAGCAAGGGTTAATGATTCAAAAAATGGATGAGACTCAGCCACCTGCATGTGCCCTCCAGCACCAACTGGGGACAGAGACACAGTGGCTTTGCATGGTCTCACATGGTCTGGCTTCCTTCACCCCCTGACCCTGCTAGGGGGACAAGTCAGTGGTATTCCCTGGGTGAGCCCAGCTCACATCTGCACAGAAGCCTCATATTCCCTGACCAGTGGGCAGCAAAAGGTAAAAGCCTTTAGGATGCACATCAGCCTGTCAATATAGGGCTACAAAAACCAGCAGCCACAGAAGCCACTTGGAAGTTGCTATGAGCAAGCTGAACTCGAGAATAAAAAAAGCTGAACAAAACCAAAAATGCCTCGAGATACAGCAAACTTTATAAACAAATACAGAAACCCAGAGAAATTCTCACCCCCACAAAAGCCTGCCTGTATAAATAAATCTAAACAAAAACAAAACAGAGAACCTAAACTGCCAACAATGGAGGGCAAAGACAACAACGACAAAATCGCCAACCACCTAAACCAACAGCCCAAACCCAGAAACAATAACCTCCCCACCAGACCTGCTGAAAAGGCCAACAGCAGTCATGTTTCCCACTAGAGAAATGCTTTTTCTCTTAAAAGGAAGAAGAAAAAAAAAGACAGAAGCCAAACAATAGTTTGTTGGTTTCTTGGAAATATTTATGTACAATATTCATAGGAAATGTTCTCAAGTCACGTAACTGGGTACAGAAATGAGACATAGATGGGAAAATGGATGGATCTGGCTCTCCAGAGGGGACTTCTGGTGCCTAGCAAGTCCAGAGTCATCAGTTCGTTCCCTCCAAGCACATACATCAAACCTGTGACAAATAACCTCATAGAACAACTCTGTGTGTTAGCTACTGACGTTTTTGATGAGACAATTTAGTTGGCAAGGGTTTGATGTATTAACTGAAGGAGCTGACTGATGGCAGTAAAGATGCATTGATCAACTCTCCCAACTTCCAGAGGGTTTCCTAACCCGTTCTCTGTTTTAGCTGAATATTGCAAAGGTTCTTTAACTAAGTGCCTACAGTGTGGCTTGCTGTTAAAGGTCCTTGCATTTGTTTGCATTCAAATGAGAATTTTGCACCAGAGGGTGATTTTTGCAACCAAAGACCCAGACCATTAGGACAGGTTAGAATAAAATAAATATGATAGGTTAGAATAAAATAAAGAAAAACAATAGTAATGATTTCTGCTACGCATCCCTGCAATTTAGGGTTCATTTGAAGAAACTGTAATCAGGCACTAGCGTCATTGCAGTTTGTGTATCACATTGCTCTGATGTTTTATTTGACCACAGGTAAAAAAATTGTATGACTCAGAAGAGGAAACTACAAACAGAGCACCTTCTTCATGTATAACTCATACAAGCCTTCCATTGTGTCACTAATCAATACTGACACTGAAACCCTCACTGGGAACTTCTGAGCAAGCACAGCCCTTGCCCATAATGTGCCCAAGGGAGCTAAGTCCACTGGACACCGTATGTGATGAAGAGCAAAATGTTCACCTCAGAGGGCTCTTGAGTCTTTATTGATACCCATACAGTTTTCCAGCATTAATAATCAGTGGTGCAGCTCACCATCTACATTAAAATGATTTTTTTTAGAGGCCTAATTAGCATCTGTGGCACTTAAAGTCAGTCTGGTTGTTGGAGGCTGAGCCAGAGCATGGCT
Organism: Cyrtonyx montezumae; assembly: GCF_038088225.1. NCBI lineage: Eukaryota > Metazoa > Chordata > Aves > Galliformes > Odontophoridae > Cyrtonyx > Cyrtonyx montezumae. The sequence continues at coordinate 25,941,485 of NW_027071825.1, forward strand.
CTTGTCCCACTGTCCCTCCGGGATGGCACAGTGGCTGGAGCAGTGCAGCTAGGACATGCACCAAACGAGGACAGCACGGCACAAATAAGCTCCTTCTGAAATCATTTGTGCCCAGGAGGTAGAAATAAAGCTGAGGCTGTCCTTGGGCATCTCTAATTTCTGTGCCAGCAAAATGAAGCTTCTAATAATGAATACTCAGCATGCAATGGCATCCTCCTAACTCCAGGTAGCATCTATTTCTGAAGCTGGATCTGCAAGCTCTTGCTAATTTCTCTTAAAAGCTAATTGCCAGCCAGCTTCAGACAGGTCGCACCATGACTAGGTGCCCTGGCTCCCCAGGCAGCTCAGTCCTGCAGGCAGAGGTAAGCTCCTATGGCTCAAAGGATGCTGCCACACATTAAACATAGTATTTCCCAATCTGAAGGAACTGCTTAAGACAAGCTTGTGTCACGAGAATTTGTAGGCTTGTGAGCTGTAAACAAGTCTATCAGAACTGCTATAGACATTCATAGTGGGTGTCACCGGGCTATACAGGCCCAGTCTGAGTCCCAAGCAGGGACACAGCAAGTCCTGAACATGCTGTCCTCTCCTCCCTCAGTGTGTTACCAAAACCCTTAATTGGGCTATGATATCATTGCTTTGCCCTCATCTGCATTTATCTTTAGCAGGAGAATAGCATGGTCACATAAGCTATGAAAGCATCTAGACAAACGTGCTGTATATCACTGGAAGTATTTGATTTGGGACTTCATGCCTCACAAACAACATGCTCCAAGGAAATCTGAAGGAATCCCAGGCAAATCTCCACAGCCCCCCCATATGCAGCCAGCTGGTATTTATTAATCATAGGAGCCATTTAAAAGTTCTGCAAGAATGAAAAGTGACTCTGTGCACATTTTAAATGCGCTGTACATTTGATAACCTGCATTAAGTTTGCAGGACACATTCCCACTATGCTAATAATCTATCATCACTAAGTAACTCTCATTTTTCATTCACAGTTTACAGTACTACTGAGTTTCTTGAAGCATTTATTATTATTTTTTTTTAAGTTCACCAACTGTTCAACCCAAGGAAGAAAGGAAGGTCAAAGCAGCTAAGCAACTTGCTGAGGATCCCTAAGCAAAGTGGCAAAACCCAGGTGTCTCTGCATCAGCCCAGCACTCATAAATATAGCTTCGTTTTACAGGTCACAAAGAGTTTGCGAAGTGAAAATATGTGCACAGAACACTTTGCACATCAAACCTAGAGGTACAACAGTATTTTGAAGGCCTGAATAAAAGCAGTACAACTTGCTGGCTATCCAAAATTGAGAGATGAAATGTTACTCCACTGGGAACAGAAGCACCAAACCCATCCTGCCTCTGCATCCCAAGCTATTAACCACATCTGACTGGGGGAGGAGCAGACCACGGCAGCAGCAAATTCCCAAACACCTTTGGCTGTGATTTCCTCACCTGAGTTTCTTACTCACATATACACACACGCAATAGGACTGCCTTCTCACTGGATGTTCATTTTGTCATTTAGAGAAGGAGAAGCGATTGCCACAGTGTGATGATGGATTCCAGCTTGCTGTTACCTCGATGCTCATTACATGCACTACCACTGCAGGCTGTGCTTGAAGTTTCTTGGCACTTGTCTGCACTGATACATCCTAGTGTATTTGTAAGTCTAACACGTGGTTTTCTGATGAGAGCTTTCTCCAGGCATTAACCCTGCTCCTCTCAGCCTGACTCAATAACACACCACCAAAGGATGCTGCTGTTTTCATACTTAATCCTTCTTGCAATCTGCATAGAGATCTGAGAGCAGCAAACCTGCTGCCCTGATGAGTTCTTGAGAGCCCTGAGCTGCTCTCTGTTCCTAATGCCATCACTTATACTGCACAGAAGTCCAAATGGAGAAGGAACACGTTAGGTAGCATTGGACTGTAGGAGCATTCAGTTGACACACACAGAAGTTACAGAACTTGGAGTTAGGTTTCTATAAAGCTGCTGCTGCAAGAGAAGCTGACTTTTCATTTAGAAATAGATTTATTTCCACAACTGTGAGGGCCCGAATGTTTGAGAACAAGAACTCAATGTTCAGAAGCCAGTAAGCAAATAAAGACCCTGAGGTTTCTTTGTATTTAAAAATAAAAATAAATAAAAAAGCTGTGACCGAGGCCTGACTCACGACTTTTGGATTCTTGGAGGCAGCAAACTCAGTAATTCTGCAGCCTCTCGTGGACTGGGACTTCCACGGGTTTCTCTGCATGCAGCTGACAGAAGTTTCACACAAGCCTTTCAACCCCTACGCAGCCATGCTGCACTGAAATACTCCTTCCCAAGTGGTCCGGGAAGAGCTGGACTGTGAATTCTACAGGAGGCGTTACTGAAAAATACATCTAGCTGTCTGCAGCAATAGCAGTTCTCTAACAGAATGCAGAGGCATCACACCCCATATGCCAACCCATGGCCAGCAGCAGAATGGAGACTTTCTGTCTGGCTGCCTAAACTTTGGTTTAAGCATAGTGGCTTCAGACTACTGGATGCCATCTTTCTGAACCACCACAGTTCCCACGTGTTCTTTGTGATCAGAGGAAGCAAGAAGTGGGGCTGAGGCATTTGCATTGCAGTAAGTTCCAGTGCTCCTTGCCTGTGCTGTTATTACAACTCCATTTCTCACAGCCCAGTGCTCTCTGGAGCATGCTATGCTGTGCCTGCAAGTTGATAAGACTGCTCTGTGATCTGTGGCAGTTGGTTTTAATTAAAGCTGCCTCCTCTGCATTGCTTTTAGTCTTGTGCCGACAGGAACACAAATGATTTCATCTTTGCCCATCCACCAGCTGCCAGGCTCACAATTATGAGCTGCCATTAATAAGGAAGCTTCTTCCACTGCTCCTGCTGCTTCAAGTGGAGTCAGAGGACAAAAAACCAAGGAGAAGACATACAGTGACAGCAAACTAACCCTCCACTTCACTACACAGACTAAGCAGAAAACTGATTAAGCGCATTACCTTCAAACCTCCCCACTTGGGGAGCTGCTGGATGCCTGCAGCAGAGGGATAATGAGATGCCAGCTCAACCAAGCTGCACACAAGTCACCTTCAGGGCAGCAGACAGCATTCAATCTTTGAAGCAGCAAGGCAGCTCCTAGGCAGGAAGACACCCTACTTCCTACCCATGGGACTCCATCCTTCATTCCTCCTGACAATTTTCTGGGGGGGTACGTAGTGATTGGAAGCCTAGTTGTACTTGGGAGTTACACCTCCACTCCTCCACAGGTGGGACCAAGCAATTAGCAGGGCCCTGGAGGCATTAATGGAGCTTGCTTGCTCTGACAAGTCTTGCCTGGGCCATGTGCTTTCTGCTGGGAGCCCTTTTTTGGCTCCCTGATGGCCTTCTTGAGTCCTGAACTAAGCATTGTGAAGCCTGAGCCCACCACGAGTCAGCCTGAGTTTCAGAGGAGCCCCTGGGGCTGCAGGCAGGGAGAACATGGGGCCAGCTGGAATAAATCTTGCAGCACCTTGAATCCAGCTTTCCTTGGCATCCCTGCAAGACTTCTTCATCTGGGCAGCCTGGGAAGTTCATCTCCATGTCCCCCATCTCTGACAGCTCCACCTGCTACAAGGGACTCAAGTTGGGGAAACCCCAAGAAGACCAGTGGATGCTGGGGGTCAGCAGCCCATGTGGTTGAGGCAAAAGTGACATTCTGTGTCCTTGGTCTGACACTGAGTTCTGAAAAATGCAGAGAGTTTTTGCACAAAGACAAGCTTAAACCATAGTTTTGGTGGGCACTGAAGTCTTACCTGTCTTGTATTCTTCTCACTCTTCTCTGTTTATACAGCAACCTGATGGGGAAAAAGGAAAAAGCATGAAACTCCTGACCATACATTCCAGGGGAGGAAGTCAAGCAGTTGGACTTTGGTTCTGTGATCATGCTTGGTATAAATAATATTTAAACTTCACAGCACCAGCTCATTGATAAATAATATTCCCATCAGAACGGGAGGTGGTTCCTCCATATACCTGGCACAGCACACGATAGGGCTGCTCACAGCCTTCCTCAGCTGTCAGATCATTTTTCCCAGCCTCCCTGTGTTGAGGGCTCTTAAAATTTAGACTGGAGGCACCACAACTACTGCCAACTCAAGATTCCCTATTGAGGGTCATAGTGGTGGACCCTGCTCTGCTGCAGAAGTCAGGGCAGGCTCATTTTGTCAGTCCCCCTACACTCTCAAGACACCGTAGTCATGCAGACACATGGACAACGCATGTTAAGCTTTTAAGTCCCAGGGGAATTTCTATGGCCACTTCAGGATAGCAGGCAGTTTCATCTCTCTAATGTGTGGGATGTGCAGTGCAGTAGTTGTATGTCTCTAATGTTGTCATAGAAGCAAGTAGTGTGGTTTTTTCTTTTGGTACAGATCTACTTTGGTACAAGCCAGTACATTTTGTGTTTAGTTTCTTTCTCCAGAAGACAAAAATGGCAATCTCAATCCTATTTGAACTTCCAGCATATCAGAGCATGCTGTGTTTTCTAAACCTGTGGTATCCACCTACAGTCAACAGACTCAAATTGCAGGGGGTGAGTGGCTGCACCAGGCAAGGATGCTGCTCAGTAGTTTTTGACTGTTAATGAAGAAGTTAGCTAATGTATTTGGAAATACCAAGTATTTTTATAAATAGTTTGTACATTCAGTTTTTAATGCAGAGGAAAAAGAAAAGGGCTTTTCAAGAATACCATTTGACTTCGGCTTGAACAAAAAAGTTGAACGAGCCCAGTTCCACAGCTGAACTTTCTTTTTCCATGGAAGGATCAGAAATCTCTTAAAACTGCGTTCAGCGTGGGTTCCCCTCATGGGAATCAAAGTGATGATCTGACTATTTAAGTCCCGGGCTCTATAGTCAGTTTGCTTGTACTTAAGAAACCTGGTGATCCCACAAAAACAGAATTCAAAGCAGGACACTTGAAACCAAGCACCAGAGTTCAAATTCTGCATTAACTCACATCCTTTTAAGGCCTACTCCTTCAGAGGAAATGAATACATCTATCTAAAGGGAGGATTTTGGTCTGCAACTATGAGGCTGAGTCCTTGATTTCACAGGGAGAACTGCCTCCAAGCAGGTTTGAATTCATCTTCTGAAAGGGCTGCAGAGTTATCAACTGTCTTAAATCTTTTTCCCCATCAGTGTTCATCCATTCGTGTTTTCCTTCTTTGTTTAGTCATCGTGGTTCTCTGTGGAACCTGGCTGAAAGATAAGACTCCTCAGAAGCTGGATCTGCAGGACACAGGAGTGCTGATCTGCTCTGTGAAGGTGTATCTTGTGATGCCCAGCTGGGAGACATGGCCCTTCTGCTTAGGAATCAAACCCCCAGCCTTTGCCCCAAGCTTGCCTTCATGATGACTCAAATGAGCATTTGTTAATGAGCATCCTGCTAGCAGTCTAGCAGGAACTGCGTATCACGCTCGCTGTGTATCATAGCTGAAGGCTCAGAGCAGGGCGAGTTTTCCACAACATATGGAACTTCAATCTATGTTTATAACAGGGCTTGTCACTGATGAGAACAGAACTCTCTATTATGTAAAAGAAAAAACGACCATGTAGGAGATAAAGTACTATCTCAGAAGCAAATGTTTTTCTTCCCAGAGAAATTAAAATCCAGAATAAATAGAAATGCCATCCCAAGCACAGGAATCCATGCAAAATTCATATGAGCTGGGCTTCCTGGCTCCCTTGTTTCCTTCTCATCCAGGCTCCTTGTGTGAAAGCCTCAAAGCAAAGCAAGCAGCACTCAGCTGGTCCGACCTCCTTTGCCAGGAGCATCCTTCACCCCGCAGTCAGGTCTTGCAAGGGGATGGATGGAGACATCGTCCCTCCCTGCAGGTAACAGGACACTGTGTGCAAGTGGGCATTTGTGTCAGGTTTTGCAAGAGCAGGTATCTGCAGTCTAGCGCCAGCCTTCCTTTCAAGAGCCTCAAAAAAACTCTTGTGCTCCTCCCACATCATTGCCCATGCTTGATCGTGTCTCAGCAGGTGTTTGCTGAGCTCTGCAGTCCCTTCATGGGCTTGGCCTGGAAAAAGCCAGCAGCCCCCATTGCCTTCTCAGAGAAGGCAAACTGAGTAGTTCTGGTTTCTGTGGTCTCTTCCCACGCCTCTCTGCACTTTCCCAATGTGTGCTGGGGCTGTGCTGGCAGCTCCACTCAATGCACATCTCCTCATTCTTGCTGCAAACAAAACAGTGGCCCTTGAGGGGAGGAACAGGGGCAGCCTGTGTCTGGCTGCAGGATCTCGTACCTCTGGGCTGAGTCCTTTGCAGCAGCTTTGGGTGAATTCGAAGTCAGGTAAAGTGCTCTTGCTTTTGCCAGGGGAAAACAGACACAGACTTTGGCTTGTGAGTACAATTATTTTAGATGATCTACCCAATATGCATTGTGCTTCCCTCTGATATAAAAGATTATGATCAGGGCTCTTGTAGAGTCATAAATTAAATCTAAAGCTTCAGGATATCGCTGTGCTCTCTGACAGCAGTGGCTCTGAGGTGCTGCTGCAGGCATGGCAGCCTGACAAGCCTCCCACCACATGACCATCATCAGCTACCCAAAGGGGCAGCAAGCCACCATTCCACAGCAAAGCTGCCTTCTTGCTGACGTGGACTAGCAGTAACTACGTGCCAAAAGCAAAAGCCATGCATTCCAGTGCAATAAAAGATAGTCACAGTTCCCATTTTAGAAAACAAACACTAAAATTATTGTAAAAGACAAATGAAATGAAGAGCAGAGAAAGTCTGTCTTGTTGTAAAGTGAACATGGTTACTGCTCACTCTTCCTTGACAAGTAGGAATCCGGGTTCATTTGGACTTGCCCGTGGGGGAAAGGCCACAACTGTTCTACAAGTGCCAAAACAAGAATGTCACCATGTCATAGTTCACTAAATCAACTTTGCCCTACCAAGAAATACCAGATGGAAGGCAGACATTGTAGAGTCTACATCTGCAGTGCACGATCTGGACATACTCCTGGACAACACGCTCCTGATGCTGCTTCAAACAGGAGGGCTGGATCTCCAGCACTTCCTGCGGAGTTCTCCAACCTCAATTATTCTACCTGGTCATCTTTACTGGTTTCAGTTCATCCTTCTACTCCTGAAAACATCATTGTAACTTTCCTGGAAGGAGCTGTCAACACTTTTAAGTAGCATATGGGCATGCTTTCACATCCTTTTTGACTAAGAGGGAAAAATCTTGACTCCAAGAATCCACGAGTGTGCTCCACATCTTCTCTGACACTTAATTGAAGTCCTTCCTGAAGAGCTGTCTAGTTTGTGATTCAATTTTCTGTATTATTTTCATAAACTAATATCACAATAATTTTTTCATCATCCCATGTGTCTGACTGATGGTACAGGTGGCAGAAGGCAGAAATTGGAAAGGGCTAAAGCCAAATATGGGAGAATCGGGAACTCAGAGTTGTGGAGTTACCTCAGGTTGCTGTCACATCCATTATTATACACTACAATAACCTCCTGCAGACTAATGAGCACGTCCTATTAATTCTGCAGTCACCACAGGGAAAATAAAAAGCTTTGGAAGGGTCTCAGTTTCAAGCCAGTTTTATATCATGGAGTATTTTTGGTTAGTACTTCTCATTCAAGTCCTCCTCAGAGCTGTTGTTAAGGGAAAGATTGTTCTCATAGATGATGGTCTCTCCTTGCTGCCTGTGGCCCACATCCTGGCTGATAAAAGCACGGTTCATGCCTCTGTTTTCATTCATTTGATTTGCTCTGCAACAGCACCTGCGTGGCCTGATCAGAGCCATGATGGGCTGGGTGCCATATACATCAATGAGAAAGAGCACGCACTTATTTTTCTTCTGCTGAAGAAAGTGGCCCTGAGAATCTGAACCCACATCAGTTGTGCAATTATTTAAAAATGCAATCTAAATTCATCGTAAAGGGGAAAAAAAAATACTGTATTGTGAACCTGCACAGTGGAGCTTTGTTTCCACCCTCTACCTCTGTCAAACCCTCTGAAGGATCTGGTTCTTTGAAACCCTCTGTGCAGCCCAGCTGCCTGCGTGGCCCCTCCATGTAATATATGTTATGGGTTTCATGAAAGCACAGAAAAACACTCCTTCCAGGCTGCTGTGAAGAGGTGAGGTCACCTGCTTCACTGCAAAGCTGCTCCCTGCCCAAGGTTCACCTTTCTGACAAATGCATGGCTGACAGCAGTCCTCCCTAGGGATGCTCCAGCACCTTTGTAAGAAACGGCATGAGATCAGCTTGCTCTTTTGGACACCCTCCCTCCATAATTCCTTTCTGCATCTGCAGCCCTGGAGATGAGCTCCGACCCTCTCCACACTGCCCAGGCTGGTTCCCATGGGTCTGGCTTTGCTCATGTCCCTTTTGCTGGGCAGCCTGTCAAACCCTGAGCACCGTTTTGTTTCAAAAAACACATTTTTGCAAGTATTTCTGTGCCTTTCAGGCATCATTCTGACCTGCTGGGAGTCAGATCAGTGTCAGGGTAGGAATTAGCTAGATAGCTGTTTAAGCAAAATATACATTTGGGCAAGTGTGTGGGAACTAGTGAGTCACAGCCTGAACCACTGAATGAGCTCCTGAAGGAAAGGTCTGGTCAGCACTGGGAGCACAGGTCAAGGTGATTCACCTGAGTGACCGGAGGGGGTGGAGCCAGGCTCAACCCCTCTTAGACCTCATGTAAGGGCTGACTGCCACTGAGGAAGGATCTCTTGTAGGAGATTCTGCCCCTGTGGAGGTCCTTCCCTGTGAACCTAAATCTTCAGGGATGGGTGAGCACTCATTTTCCTTCTTTTGTAACTTCTCCTTGTTTGTGCTGGTCTCTTTGCTTTTACAACAACATAATTAAAGGCTCTATTCAATCACGTTTAAACATTAGATTTTTTTTTCTTTTTCTTTTTCGGTAACAGAGGTTTTTTAAATTATATTAAGGCTTCTGTCGTTGTTCAGCAAAGACAGCTGACCTAGTGCTGATTAACTGCACTTGAATTCACACAACATCACCTCAAACATAGCAAAACAATGACCAGCATGTAAATAAAGAGCTACTGTTAAATTCATATCCCCAGCTTTAAATTTTAAGGTTTCCATGGTACAAAGAGGTCACTCCACTGGCTATATTTATCTCCTTAAAATTAACAGAAAGGAAAACATTGGCCCTTTCACCCTCCAGCTAGAACATAAGGTCAGGATCACAAGTGGTGCTGGCAGGGCTGGGGGGGTCTGGCCGTGTCTGTGGCTTCATGGAGCTCACGCAATCACCAGCAAAACAGTGGCACTGCTCTTAGCTCCAGTAGACTGCATGGAGGGGGCTGCAAAACAGTATTCCCCCACATCCTGAGTCATCTCTCTCTCTCGCAGGCAAAGTCTTGACAAGGAGAAAAAAAAAAAAATTGCAGGAATGTGCTCAGTCTTTCCTGTCACTTCCTGACATGTGAAGTCAGAAACATCAGGAGAAAAAACTCCCTGTTTGTTTCCAGAAACCCTGAGCAGCAGAGACACGAAATCTAGGGGTGACTCAGAGGGTCTTGTTTAAAACAGTACTTCCAAATGTTTCACTGATCTGAAAAGCTGCTACCAGGAAATGGGCAAGCTATCATTTAAACCATACACCCACCAAGGGATTTGCCCTGACCTCTCTGTGGGTGTAACAGCTATTATTAGCCATGGAGGGACCTGCTTAAGTGCAGAAAGGGAAATAAATGCTTGTGCTGTTTTGGTATTCCTGTTCTCCTTCTTCAGGGCTGATTGCTAGCCCAACTCCAGAGGGAAACCAGAATGACATCCACTGGAGCAGAACATCCCCTGTGCTCACACCCTCTGGTGTGAGCCAGACTCTGGGCACCTTTGCCCTCTGGAGGTCCCTGCCCCCTAGGTTCCTCTGCCTCTGGGTGTTCCTGCCCTCCAGGCATCCCTGCTGTCAGAAGGCAACAACGAGCTTATTCACCATTTCCACACGTAGCCAAGGACTCCAAAAGGTCTGGCAAACTAACCAGGAATCAGAATGGCATCCCACAGCCACAAAGCCTCCTTCTGTCTTTGGTGAGCTCTTGGAAACCTCTCCAAGGGCTGGGGTTGGGGCTGGGACCTGCAGAGCTATTTGGGGTTCAGCTTTTTGCTGCTCCCATGGGCTGTTTTCCTGTGCTGGGACCATCCACCAGGAAAAGCATCAAAGCAGACTTAGCTGGAAAGTGAATAGCAGCTCAGATGCAAACTTAAGCCAGCACTGTACAAAAGGTTATTTCTGTCTCTCTAATTGGTGCCTTTGTTTGGGCAATTCAGGCTCTCACTGCTAGAACAACTGACAGTGAAGCTATTAGAAAGTAAATCCTGTTTATCTTGTAATCTGAATGCCCAGTTAAATTATTTCAATAGCTCAAAAGTGAGTGGAATACCTTAATATTCCCACATGAGCACCTGAAACAGATAACAAGTATGAAGGTTTACGTCCTGCTGGCATAACGTAATCCCAGAGGGTAAAACAAGTCAAAAGGCCTACACTACCATTTCTAAGGCTCTTATGAATCATAACATTGGATGAGTTAGGATGGACCCTTAAAGGCCACCTGTTCCAACCCCCCCATGCCCAGAGCCCTGTCCAGCCTGACCCCGGGTCTCCCTGTGCTGCAGGCTGCTGAGTTTGAGCAGAATATTTTTCTGCTGATGGAAAGTTTAGTGGCAAAAGCAGTTAGAGAGGGAAAAGCCAGTTCAGCTTCAGCCCTTCTCTATGCACAGTAAACTTAGACACAGGACTTAGACACAGAATTTAGAAAGCTAAGATAAAAATGAAGGCAGCTGCCTCCCTCAGAGTGCAGCTCTTCCCCACCAGTACCACGTAACTCCCCTGTTTACTTCTCCTGTGTTCTCTCAGTATTTCTTTTCAGGAAGCTGCGTGGACAGAGTGCTGCGTTCTGGGCACAACCTTTTACAGCCGAGCCATGAAACTTGCCGAGTGTAATTTGTGTAGTAAGTCTTCCCAAAATCAGATTCAAAGGCTCCAAAACAAGAAAAGGATGTGAACTGTCAAGTATTCTCACGCAGACAGACTTTGGGAAGCACTGGCACAGGCTGCCAGAGAGGTGGTGGAGTCTCCTTCTCTGGGGATATCCAAGGCCCACCTGGATGCCTACCTGTGCAACCTGGGCTAGGGAGCTGCTTGGGCAGGGAGGTTGTACTCAATTTCTAGAGGTCCCTTCCAACCCCTACAATTGATTCTGTGATCCTGTGACTGGAAGTGACCGTAGTGTGGTGCGGAGAGGCCTCTGGCAGTCAGTTTGCCAAGGTTTTTGGACAAGACCGCACCAGGAGGTGCTGAAGCTGAAGGTCTGAACAAACCAAAGGAGCTGTGATTGTGCCACAGCGCGAATTACACTCCTCATTTGATCTCAGTCTAAAGTACAGTGAAATGGATGCTGCCATCTCATCTCACCTTAGGCTGACTTCTAGCTGACAGCTCTGAATAATTCAGGAGAAAGGCTTTCTCCTGCAGCCAGCTCCCAGTGACACCGGCCCATGCGATGTGCACAGCCCCGCTGCCCGCTCCTGGCTGCCTTGTCTTGTCAGAATCTGACTTCTGTCTTTCATGTTGATCAGGCACTTCAGTGTGATGAGAGGAAAAAGCCTCTCCTATGCATGCCTCCTCCTTCACCATGTTAAAAAACACAGCGGCCAGCACAAAGTGTAGCTTTAATAAATTAATTGCTGCCATTTAAGAGTCTCTCCTGCCGAGCGAGGTTTTGGTTAAGAAGAACAGCAACAGAAATCCGTACATCCAGAAAGGTGCTATTCTGTTCTATCCTGCTCCTTATTGGACCTCTTCTAAAGAAGTTTCCTGCAAACAGAGTGGCAAGGGCACCATGGGGTATACTGCAATGGCTTGGGTTTTCAGCTAGCTTTGTACTGAGGCCTGTTGTCAGGCAGCTGCTTCCATCTCGCTGCCCAAGCTCTTGATAAGAAGGAGTTGAACCTCAGTGGTTTTCTGTAGACATTGGAAAACTGATCTTCCCAGGTTCAGGGCACAAATATCGTTCTTTTTTGCTTCAAGTGTTACAAATCATTGTTGTGGTTAAAGTGCAGGCATAACTGAAAAGATGGTGAGTGGCCCTGATCCCATCTCCTGATGGATTATGAAAACAAATACCTTGGAGGTACAAAGCAGGAGCAGGAGGTGGTGAATCACATCTTGCACCAGCTCTGTTTAGTTTTCATTTGCCCCTCTTTAGCAGAAGCCAAAACATGGAATTTCTAAGCCTGATTCTCTTCTAGATGTTCTAGCAGTGTTTGCTCTGTCTAACACAACCCAGTGGGCCTTTGCTGGTGTATGCTGCTGGCTCTGGTTTCAGTTACACACCAGCAGGACCCAAAGGTCCTCTGCTGCCAGCATGCTTTCCAGCTGGTTGCACCAGCAGGTGCCAGACTTGTGTCACCTGCAAACCTGCTGAGGGTGCTCTGTGTCCCGTCAGGTGGGCCGTGAATCACAGAACCACAGAATGTCAGGGATTGGAAGGGACCTCAGAAGATCATCTTGTCCAATCTCCCTGCTGGAGCAGGAACGCCTAAAGCAGGTCATGTAGGAACATGCCCAGGCAGGTTTTGAATGTCCCCAGTGAAGGAGACCCCACCACCTCTCTGGGCAGCCTGTTCCAGTGCTTCATTACCATCACTGAGAAGAAGTTTTTTCTCATATTTATGTGGCACCTCCTACATTCCAGCTTGTGCTTGTTGCCCCTTGACATATCACTGGATGTCACTGAGGAGAGCGTGGCTCCATCCTCCTGATACACATCCTTTTCCTATTTATAAACACTAATGAGGTCACCCTTCAGTCTCCTCCAAGCTAAAGAGACCCAGAGCCCTCAGCCTCTCCTCATCAGGGCGATGCTCCACACCATCATCTTTGTGATGATGGAGACTGACATCTCAAGCAGTTCTCTGTCCTTGAACTGAGGGGCCCAGAACGAAACACAGTATTCCAGATGTGGTCTAACCAGGGCAGAGTGGAGGGGGAGGAGAAGCTCTCTCAATCTACTATCCACAGCCCTTCTAATACACCCCAGGATGCCATTGGCCTTAGCCACAAGGGCACAGTGTTGGCTCATGGTCCTCCTGCTGTCCACCAGGACCCCCAGGAGCCTTTCCCCCATGCTGCTCTCCAGCAGGTCACTCCCCAGCCTGAAAGAAGACAGGCAATTGTGCTGAAGTCGACTGCACTGTGGGGTGAGGAGCAGCACAGCAATGGGGAAGGGATGTGGCCGAGGAGAGGAGCTGAGCAGGGCTGGAGGAGTTGGTGCTTTACAGGGTGCTCAGCTGTCTCCATGGAAGGAGTACCAGCTCCTCCACACGCCGGGGAACCTGGAGATAGCTGCCACATTGTCACTTTTTTTTTTGTTCCCAAATTGTGCCAGGACAGTTTTTTTTACACGCAATAATCTGTGTGTAAAAAGGGCTGTCCAGGGATGGAAGCTGTCCTGTGGGTCTCCTTCTTCCTTTGCTCTGTAGAGTGAGATAGAGCCCATGGGAAAATAAAGAGAACTTACAGGCTAGGAATGGAAAGCAGCTCTGGGACAAGAGCACTCTGGCCCTAAAGCTGCCACTATTACTTTAGTTTCTTGCAGCACATTGATCAGAGATGGCTGTTGGCTAATCTCTGCTTCTGCTGACTGCAGATCCTGTTTTCTGAGTTACAGGAATGTAACTACGGCCCACGAGAGCACTGCCACTGCAAGTCATGTAGGCCTTCTCTGTGAGTCAGAACCTAGGCAGAAGGATATTCAAAACCAACAGAAAGCTGTGACTTCAGTGTGAGGAGCTTTAGTTCCTTATGCATAGGACAGCTGTGGTGTCAGTCCCCAGCTTCAGAGGGGCTGAGGATTAACACCAGTGCATGTGAGGCAGTGGGATGAGCAGTGCCATTCACCAGCACGTGAAGGAATGAATAGCTCTGTCTCAAATCAGCCTTTCAATCCTGGGCTGAAACCAGAGAATGGGATCAGCCACTGAATGATGAGGAAGAAGCAGGCTATCATGCTGACTTGGCATTAAGTGCTCACCTAGTGATTAAAGCTAGGCTTCTGTTTAAAACTGGATGGACTTGCGAGAGGGCTGGGATGAGGCTGTGCTATGCCATCCTAATGGCCTGTACTGATGCCTGAGTGGCTGACTTTTTCAGAATGACTGATGAAACTAAGGCTGACGGCCTGTGGCTAGGTTTTAGTGACTCTTAGAGTCCAGTCAGTAGCAGATGAGCACAACGAGCAGTGAGCGGGTGTCATTCCTGAATGCTTCATCCCCACAGAGCTATCCTGCCATGGCTCATACGCTGTGTGCAGGGACATCAGTGGCCTTTATCGTTCACCTTTGGGCTCCATGGGAAAGCAATTGCAAGAGGAAGCACAGATAGGTCTTCTTTCGTCAGACAGACTCCAGCAGCTTTTCAAACTGGCAGCTTCCAAGTACAGGCAAGGAGAAATCTTTTAACCTTTCTTTCCCAGTGGAAACAAGGCTGATGTGATGGCACTGTGTGCCAGTCCTCCTGCAAGCACCAGCACTGCTGATCAGCTTTCACCAAAGCTAGCTAGCAAGTAAAGACCTTCAAAAAATTAAGCTGCCTAAAATGTCATAAAAATTGAGGAGTGTGCAGAGAAAAGCCACACTATTGATGTTCCTGCAGAAGAGAAGGCAGGAGGAACATACCTCCTCGCTGTTGTCTTCAGCAGATGCTGCTGGCTGTGGATGTGCTCAAGAGCTAATCCACAGGCATGGAGCTGCAGGGAACAGCAGGTGTGTCTTCACTAAAAGGCAAGAGGTATACTACTACTTTGGGAGCCACAGGTGGTGTGAGAGAGGGACTGGCACAAGGAAAGGCTCAGGAGACGATGGGAAGAGAGAGAAATTGATTATGTAGAGAGCTTCACACTTTGGGCTCTCTTGATTATTAACCAGAAGAAAAAACATATGCAAGATTTCTTGCCCACTTCAGACAGACTATTGCAGCTTCTTTCTCAGACCATCCTGAGGATAAGAATAATCCTATTGGTACTGAGAGCCAAACTGGATCCCACACTGTTTTAGTTCCCACACGAAGGCAGCAAACCATACTGTACAGAGCCATCAAAACATAGGTACCACAACCCACACAGAAAAGTAATTTCAGATGTGGAAGCAGATTTTTCTACCTATCCAACATATACCGAAGGAAAACAGATGTCCTAGTTTGGTATATGCTTTGAGAAACTTTTTTCTCAGGATGAATATGTTAGGACTTAGCTTTACAATAAACATTTCTGCATAGTGAGTATAGGTCAGGTTCATTCAGAGGACCTGAAACCACTGGGTTAGTGTAGCAACTGTGGTTTTAACAAAGCTTTAGAAGTGCCTTTCTTCCCATACCTGTGTCACAGCCTGAGTTGCAACTGATGATCTAGGTGTCAGTAATGAATTGCCATTTGCCATAGAAGGGCCGTATTCTGTCCTGTTTCACTGCTGAAGGACACCTCTTCAATTATCTGATGTGATTCCTCTGAAGTTGTGATTGTTTTCTGCCTTAAGAGCAGAGAACAAAGATGACTTCTTGTCCCAGCATCTTCAGCAGCGATGGTTGGCACTGAAGAGACCTCAAAGTGGATTTTTTCCTACCCTGAACCTTCTCAACAACGCTGAAGCTGATGGGCTGGAGCAGGTAGGACTGATCTGGCAGATATGATCTTTATAATGGAGGGTGTCCGAGAAGCAGTAAGTTAATTTGACTTTTCAGGCTAGCAGCTAGCAACAGCATCAAAGCTTTCACATTTAGCTGAGCGTGTTTAGCTCCATAAATGGCAGACAGGCCAGGGAATGGAGGAAGCCATACTTGTTAACCAAAGTAGGACAGCGCTTGCACAGAGAAACAGTGTTTAGCTTCACTTCTGCAGCAGTTTTTGTTCCATTAGTATTTTGTGGATTAGGGCTTTTGCAGGGAAAAAAAGATGGAGAGTTGGGCAAGCTGTTCATTGGTCTCCTGTTTCAGCATAAATACATGCTCACATTCAGCTGCTTTTGGCAAACCAAGGGAAGGGACTTCACTTGGCAAACCTAGTTGTATTTAGCCTCTAGTTAGAAATGTTTATAACTTGTTACTGAAAACAGCCCTGAGTATGCCATAGCACTGGAAGGAGTTCAGCTGTGTCAGCTGAATGTGGGAGGTGGGCAATTCTCTTGTAAGGAGTGTGTGGATCCAGGTACGTTTTGTGTCAGAACACTCATGCTGGTGCAGTCTAGTCCACGCAAAAGGCTGAGCTGCTCTGCAATTTATTTTTACAACTGCTTGGGGTCATATCATCTCTGCGAAGGAAGATCTGATGACAAGTACTGACAGAGACCCAGCCTGCTCCTCCAGCTATTTGACTGTGTAATTCTAACTGGCGTCTCCTCAGCAGACAAACTCACCAGTCAAGCCAATTAAACACAATCAATATTTCTATTAGATTTGCATTACAACCTCTTGGGATTTCAAAAGCATTGAAGGATTCGGTCTGATGAGCAAGCATTGCTCCATAATGGCATCCCTTAAAGCCACTGATGCAACCAAGTCAGCAACCAGAGTTCTTCAGCCACTGTGACAGGTGAGGAGTGCAAAGGTGGATAAAACACAGGCAGTCTGTTCACCTGGAGAAGGATTCTGGCAGAAAAGCAACCAGAAAGCCTGCTCCAAAGATCTGATCATGCTTCACGGCCAGTCTGTCTGAACTAAGACACAGTTTGAGGGCTCCTGAGCTCAAGTTGTGGCTCAGCATTTTGCAGGCATCACAGAAGAGTGAGGGGGAGAAAAAAAAAAAACTGTTAATGCAGCAAATCTGTGAACTTCTTCAGCTAATAACAAAGAAACAGATATGACTCTAGGCTCTGAGCCTCCACAGTCCCTGTCCCTCTTCTACTGGGAGGTAGATGCTCTACCAGGTTCTTATGGGAAAGAGGGCTGGGGTGGCAGCTGACAGTGGCAGCTTTCCATTTACAATAGTTAATATCAATTGATGAGATCAATCTCTGTAGCCATTTCTTCTTTGCTGTTACTGCAGATAAGTGGGACATTTAAAATGCTAGACTGCAGCTTTTCTGCAATGGCAAAACAAGTCTCCAGAACATCATTCTGAAGAGGCTGAGTGGTTGGGTGTCAAGGGCTTTTGCTGACATGCAGAATTCATATTCCTAGCCAGGATTAGGTTTATATTAGGTAGAGAAATTGCAGATCCGTTTTAAAATCTGAAGGATTTGTAGGCCTGGAAATGTCTTCTGTCTCTACCAACCTTTATGAAAGACACTGCCTCTACCCAGAGCCCTTGCTTTGCGTTGTCTAGCCAAGTAGATAATCCTGAAAAGCTATCCAGACCATGTCTGCTTTTACTGCTCACGACAGCAGATTTATGGCCCAAATGAAACACACGGGGTGACAGACCTGTATATTTCCATTTTCTTTCACACTGCTGTCATATTGTGGAATCATTTCTTCTCACCTGTTTGTTCACATACAGGCAGAATATGGCATAGGTTTAGGTCCTGAGAGCAATTACCAGCGTGCAGGATTTTTGCTCTGTGAAAATAGGAGTCCTGTGCAGACAGTTTTAATTTCTATCACCTGTCGTACACTGGAACGTTAATTAAGCACTTTTCATTTTCCATTTAAAATGGTATACTGGACATTAAAAGAGAGATTTCCAAATCAGAACATGTGAGTAGCTTCAAACTTTCCTTTGGCTGAGAGCCATCTGCAAGGTTCAGCAGAAGTTCACCATTTCCCATTGTGTAAGGCTATTTGTTTAACATTTCTTTTGTCTGAAGCGGCCTTGTCAAATGAAATCTCTGCATAACTCTCATTTGGCCCTTTGCTCACATCTGAGCTGTCATTGCCACAGAGGCAGTTCAACTTTAGGCTCAACAAGAATGTAAGCATAAGAAGTTTTTAAAAATTCGCAGAACCTTTCTGCTAAATCATGAAGTCAGCTTTCAATTAAAGAGGGAAAAAACCCACCCAGACTGGGCAGCCTCAGAATCTGATGGCATAAACACCCAAAGGCACTTCCAAGGACCGAGGCTCAACAGCTTGGCTCACTTCACGTTTGCATACAGGCTAGCCAAGGTGTCACAGCCAATCTCCACTCTCAGTAATTGCATTCTGACCAGATTGTTGTTTGGAGTGAGGAACATATCCTTCTTAGCATCCTGTCCTGTGCTGCGTGGCGAAGCCGAGCTTGGTTCAGTGTCTGCATCTTGTGGGTATGCATTGTCTGGGATGCCCTGGGGTCCCTCTGGCACAGGAAACCCTTTAAAGTTTATTTGAGCTGGTAACATCACTAAACACTGTACAGGATTACTTCTACTAGTACCGATACACATAGGAAAAACACAAAACCAAAGCATTACTGCTGGCATAGAATGAGGCAGCTGGGAAGGGAGCCCTGGAGGTCCTCTGCTCCAGCCTCTCAAGGCTGCTCTGGTTACAGCCCGTTGCTTGGGATCACATCCAGTCAAATTCTGGATATCTCCAAAGAAAGAGGTATTACAGCTTCTTTGGGAAACCTACGACAGAATTTCTCAATTTCTCCAATGGAAGAAAACTGTTTTCTTCTATTGGGTTGGAATTTTTATCTTACATAACCAAAAGGAAAAAAGTTTGGTCCTAGCTGGATCAAGAAGGTACACACATTTCTGACAGCTTTCTCAGCTCTCAAAATCTCTCCTTCTTCCTTAGCATTTTTGATCTGCAAACAAAGTTATATCCTTTTCTAAAGTACTCATTTATCTATGTATTCCATCTGTGTGTGAGGCTGTCTTAGTTTAATTCCCCGATGGCCTTTGCCCAAAGGCCTGCTGTCACTGTATGATAGCCTAGTGTATTTTAAAGTAGTAAGTTACAGGATTCTTCCAGACAGCTTCTTTGGGTTCAGTACTGAGGAGTTAAACGTCTGCAGCAGGAGCAGGGCTGTCCCTCCAAGGGTGAGCAAGAACAGTGCTGCAGAGCACTGCCCTCCCAGGGATGCATAGCTCCCTGGCCCCAACAACTCATGGCTATTTCCCTCTTGCTGATCTCCTGTGGAAAGAAGGAGGAAATGAGTTCAGCTAACACCCCTGCTACCTAGGAACAACAGTGCACACTCCTCGTGTCATGGTGTATTTCATAACCCACCTATCTTTAGTGTGGAGACTTGTACTCCTCCTGGTGCAACTGCAGAGCCACATGCAAGGGGAGCTACAGCTCAGGCTGATGCTCCTGGCATGCAGCCTTCTTCCTCTCCCAAGTCTTTGATTTTTTCAGCTGTAGTTAACCAGACAGCTCTCTGGCCCTTGCTGCTAACAAGTGGCACTGCAGCAACAGCTTTCTGACGCTCCATCTACTCCACTGCACCTTGCCATCACTGCCTGAGATAACAAGGATGCTAATATGCTGCACATTAAATGTCAGCTGAGAGATGGGCTGTCCCCAGAAGGAGAGCCATCTGAATTGATAGCAGATAAAAAGCTTGATGCGATCACAAGAATTAACAACACTAAATATGTGAGGCTTTTGACAAGCTCCTGACTGTCATATGCATCTGACTAGCTGCTCCTTGCCACGACACTGTCTTCTCTGATATCCTTGGTTGACACTACGTAAAAGCAATGCAAGTTACTTGTAAGTTTCCCTTCCAGAGGGGATGCTTCAGCTTTCCCGTGCTCTCATTGCTGAGTGATACATATCCAGCCATAGCTGGATGTATAAAATCCATATATGGATTTTATGAGACTAAAAAACATATGCTTTTGAAATTACTTGTGACATTGAGAGAGGGTTTTGACTGATCCGTCCCCCACACCAAATCCCAGTAACCACTTCCCAAATGCCGTGGTGGGATGGTAACAGGGAGGAATCCAATTTCAGAAAAGCATTGAAAATAATGGAGTTTAGTCTCCAGTTTTTGAACTGGATAAAAGAATAGACAAAAATTGGGAGAGATGCAAAACCATCTTTCTAACATAGCATGTATTTCATTTAACAAAGAAAATGAATGATTTGCAGCCCATGGAGAGGGAGTGCAACTACTTGCACCGTGCTCTCACTTGGTCTGCTCTGTGTTAACATGCACTACAAGCTGGAACTGTCTTAAAGCTTTTTAGCTACTGCCTTCTTACATGGCATTGAAAACACCCGGCTTGCATTGAAACAGATCTGTACTGTAATGAGGCACTTGTCTAGAATATTCATTCCTTTACACGCTATCAGATAGGAAGTCTGAAAAGGAAACAGTGGAATCCAGAGAAGGCAGACCGAATTGTTCCCCAAGATGAAGGTCCTGTGTTTCTTGTACAACTGTCTGCTTAGGTCCAAACTGCTAAATTCTTCCTTCTTTTTCCAGTGTTGTTATTCTCCTTTGCTTTTTGGAAGGGTTGAGCATCAAATCTGAACCTTTTGCGGGTGTTGCATCTCTGTGACTATGCCTGTTAAAGAGTTGTTAATGAATATGATTGTGCTGGCATATTCCTAACATGAGTACCATTAAGATGTTGCAAACTTATCCCTCCTAAGGCAGCTCATGCTGGTATCAGGAGAAGACTTATAAAGCCTCACACAAACTGTCCCTGTTGCGTTTTTGCTGCAAATCCTCAAAGCAGATTGTGACCCCCATTTGTACATTACCTAAACTCACCATCTCAGAGGTGCATTAGAGGTGCTCTCAATGCTATCCCGTTTGATGTCTAATGTGCTGCTTTGCTCTTCTAAATTTCTGCTTTCCATGCCACCACTCCATTATATACAGTAGAAGGTCCAGCTACCAGCTGGACTTTCTTTTATACCTTCAGATGGTCCTTTTAAGTATAATTACACAAAAAGGGCATTTTGGTTCAACCACTTCTTCCTGCAAAGCGCTGCAGGATCGGACTGAAAAGCTGCAGCTGACAGGTATGTTTGCAAGTCACCTTGCCACGTTCATAAGGACTATTCCAGGTTGTTGCGGCCCTGAGGCTTATCAAGGCTGGAGGGCTGGAGCATCTCTCCTATGAAAGAAGACTGAAAGAGTTGGGCTTGTTCAGCCTGGAGAGGGGAAGGATCTGAGAGACCTCATTATAGCCTATGGGGGACCCACAGGAAAGGTGGAGTGGGCCTCTTGCCAAGGAGTGTAGTGATGGGACAAAGAGTAACAGCTTTAAACCAAAAGAGGGGGGATTTAGATTAGCTAGGAGCAAGGAATTCTATGTTCAGAGGATGGTGAGGCCCTGGCACAAAGAAGTGTGGGTACCCCCTCCCTGGAGGTGCCCAAGGCCAGGCTGGATGGGGCTTTGGGCGACCTGGTCTGGCTGGAGGTGTCTCACTCCTTGGGACTGTCCCAAGTCTGCATTCATCTGAAGATCAGACACCTTGTCCTGCGTCCCTGCAGGTGAGGCTGGTGTCTTAGCTTTGTTCTAGATGCAAGGTACCTATCTCCCTACGGGACGTTATTCACACTGCCTGGTTTCTTGCATCCAACTTTGGTGCCTCAGGAGACATTAAAACAGGAGAAGGCAAAAGTCTTCACCAGAGAGCACGATACTGATGGGCTGAACCAGGCACGGGTTAGTCTCCACTGATTTTAAGTAGAGCCAAGGCAACTTTCTAGAGTAGCTGCTGAAATTAGGCAGTCAGATAACAAAGAGGGGTGTTCAGCTATGTGAATGCTGAGCTAGCTTGGGTATTTGCCAGCTTCAAAGGTATCATATCCACCATACGTCAGGCTGCTTGGAAGGATGCCTTTCATTTAAAATATTCCATCTTTAACACTACATTTCAGTTACATTTTATTGGACGAGCTACACGAGGAGTCTTTATTTCCAGAAGTTTATTTCACCTCCCACTGGCATCCAGAGGAAATTTGGTGGCAGAGCTGAGGGAAATTAAAACTGACTCAGAAAGGGGAGGGTTATTTTTGTTAATAAAATTAGTAAACGCCTCTGTCAGAAAGCTGTGAATACCAAGATGGGCAGCTGCTCTGCATCAAGCAGAAACAGTGCATTACACGTAGCTTTTTGGAGAGCACATTTCAGCCCCCATGCTGGGCACTGGCTGTGAGATGTGCCAGGGCACAAACTGGGCAGTAACTGGGAGTGCTCTGGAGGCAGGCTGGCTGGCACAGAACAGGCACAGCATTGTGAAGATGAGGGAGGCAAGCATTCCTTCTTTTCCCTTTTAGCAGAAGACAAAAAGCAGCAGCAAAGCGCAGCACCAGCACCTGCACTCGGAACTGAAAACACAAAAACAGGTTCCAGAAACACACGCAGCTTCTTTATGTGTAAAAATAACCTGGTTTAGATCCAATGCAGGGTTGAAACAGAGCTTCCCTGAGTCAATCAAGCGACCTTCCCTGCAAAACGCTCCCTGAAAATGAGTAAGAGACTTTTTCCAAATCCAAAATTGCTGAGTTCCCTTTTCCCAATGATTGTCATACTTCCTTAAGCCTTTGCTCTGGGATTCAGGCAAAGAGCAGAAAAAATGCTGTGTAACTATCTCTTCTCTCAATCTGTAGGTAGAAACAGGAGCTATCTGAAATATCCCAAGGGAAAACATACTGGTTCCAGTTTCACTTGGTTTTCCTCTAACCTATAGTGTCAGTGTACCTTTGGGTACTTGTCTGCACCGATGTGCTTTAGCTCAACTGCCAGCTAAGAGATGTGGGTAGCTTCCTTGGTGGACGTGGGAAATTTCCTTGGATACTGGAAGATAAACACCTGAACCTTTACCAAGTGTCTCTTTGCCAAGTGTACCATGAAAACCTGTCCCCAGTGAGATGACAACTGCTCAGAGAAGTCACTGCTGATGGGGAATTTTCTTCCTTTCACACTTTGTTCTTGGTTTTACACATAGATTTTCTGTGGGTGACACCAATGTGCGTATCACCTAAAGAATTGACTGTAAACATCAGGCGATGCAGAGACAGATGTGTGTTTGGGTGGCTGAATACAAGGTGTAAGAGATTAAATCATCACCTTGAGACTTATTTGATACTCTTGATGTGTGAAAATCTATCTT
Organism: Cyrtonyx montezumae; assembly: GCF_038088225.1. Taxonomy (NCBI): domain Eukaryota; kingdom Metazoa; phylum Chordata; class Aves; order Galliformes; family Odontophoridae; genus Cyrtonyx; species Cyrtonyx montezumae. The sequence goes on from NW_027071825.1 coordinate 25,964,516, forward strand.
CAGTGAATTACAGACTTGATCCAGTGTAGATTAACTTCACTAAATTCATGTCTAACTCCTTCTGTAGCTTTGCACACCTAACTGTCTGCCATCGCATCACTTATGCAAAGAGCTGAGCAATGGGAACTCTTGGGATTATTCTGTCAGGACTAACTGTTTTGCCAGCACTTTCGAAGATAAAAAAGATTAAATCATGAACAGTAACACAAGCAGCAGTGGTAGTTTAAGCAGAGTAGTATATAGAAGGAGGAAAACAGCAGAGGTTACTGGACAGAAATGGAAACCTTTTGGTAGCAAAGTAACCACCTATCTCCAGTGCCCCAGCCCTGCAACCTCTGCTGCAAACAGAACTATCGATCCAGGAGAGGATGTTTTGCTCCAAGGTTTGAATTCAGATTCTCTGTAAGCAGGCAGCTCTCCTCTAAGCATGCTGCCCAGCAGAGCTCTCAAGCCAAGAAGAAATGACCTTGGAATTCACAGCATCCTTATTTTCTCACAGCTATGCCCGAGCCCAGCCCAGCCACTGGTTTTCCTTTGGCTGCGTATGTGCAGATAATGTCTTGTGAGTCATTTCAGAAAACACAGTTTCACACTCTTTCTCACATCCATCCGGAGTTCTGGGCAGTCTTCCCTTGACTTCCAATCTTTTATCTTCTGCAGCTGAGTCATCTTCCATGTTTTCTGCAGTCTGGATTAATTCCTTCTTCGGCATGTGGGATTTTCTCTCCCACTCTTCCTCCGCAGACTCCTAGAGCAAGTCATCTTGCATCCCTGCCTTAGCTTTTCCATCTCTAACAGGGCAATCCGTGCACTTCCCTTCCTCGAAGCTCTTTTAAGAAAAAAATCCACTTCTGTCGGCAAGATACTGTGATGACTGCCACAGAAAACTATGTAAGCAGCATAATTCATAGCATGCTTTTGCAGGAGGATCAGCAAATGAATAAATGCTCTTTCCAGCTAACCACATCTCTGGAATGGAAAATTATAGTCACGGCAAGCAGATGCTGCCAAACAAATATGAGCTGTTCTACAGACAGCACTGGTGTGGCAGGTAAGGGGCAAGAAATGGGGTTTCCCACAGGGAGCTGAGGATTTGAAGGTGGAGCAGAAGGAGGAAGAGAAGATGGTTAATGGGCCAAGGACAGACAAGCTGTTTCGGGAATGGTGGCAACCATGATTAAGAGTAAAGGCTGGAGGCAATTCCAGCACGTAATTCAGGGATCAGCCCGAGATTATAGCAGGCAGCCCTGCTGACTGCTGCTCCTCTGCAGCCCTGCTCACAGCACAGTGGCAGAAAGCACAGCCTCCCAAGAAAAGCTGCAGCACTATATACAGTGCTGAGGTTAATAAAAACACCATCCAACTTTCCACTCAGCGCTGGGACTGTGCCAATATTGACCATACCACTGATGTTATTAAATAGACTCCTTTTCATTTGAAATGCAAACAAGTAAATATTAGTGCTACCTCTAATGAGACTTTCAGAATGCACATACCTAAAAAAATACTCATGACCCTTACATATAGCTTACAGCATATCAAGTGTTGGGGCATGATGATGTGCTATATCTCAGCCAGATTAGACTCAATTATAATCAAGCTAAAAGCAGAACTCGGAACCAGTCTGTGCTGGGCACTGGTTTGTACACTGAAAATGGTGTCTAAATATTCTGTGTGCACACTTCATCCGTATCTTTTGAGCATTTTAAGGTCTAACAGACTCTCCATACATCACACTGCAGGCGCTCAGGACAGCCTTGTCTGCTACATCCCACAGGACCAAAAGACACCTGAGCTCTCAGCTTCCAGGGATGCTTTAATTTATTTTCAAAGTCGCACGAAACCAATGAGGATCTGACCTGCACAGTTCATGCTCACTCTCTGCAACAAGTATGGACTTGTTCCTCGGATAATAAATAAAACAGTTGCAGTCTATAAATCTTGGAAAATGGCTGTCTCTTGCAGCAGCAGATCTACTTTCCTGGCCTGCTGCAGGGCAGATTGGGTAACAGTCTACGACTCATCTCAGCCCACAAGGTTTATGTATTTATAGAGCATCTTGGAAAAGATTTGGCAATTTACATATGATTTGCTGCTGGAGAGGATACCGAGTGCCTCTCCTACAATAGAAAGAATATTCTTCATATATTGTTACGAGCCCCCTTTGTAATACTGCTTTGTAGTACACAGACTTCTTTTTATTGGCTTCACTTACATCTGGTATCTTTTATGGGCTCTGAACCACTCACATTTCTGAATCATTTACACTATTCTTAATACCATTGTGACTGAGTTGAGAGCTTGGCTTTAATACTGCAGTTTACTAGCAGGACATGCATGTTGAAACAAATCGTAATGCTAGGGCTTTGTATCTTCAAAGTGCTGCTCAAATATAGCACAATAAAACTTTGCACTGCTCAGGAGAGGAACCGAGGAGTATTTATCCCTGATTCATTGGGGACTGAGCAGCTGAGGCACAAAAGATGATGCCGTGCACAAAAATGACCAGCCCAGGCTGGGCACCAGCTCAGCCCACAGCTGATTCTCATCTAACAGTCTTGGTCATGCCAAGAGAGGAGAAGGCTCCTTCTACTTGCGAAGAGTCACAGACAAAGAAGCACTAATCCTCTTCTGAAACACAACCTTATGTGCGTGGCAAGGAAAAGATGTTCTACTCAGTCTTGGAAGTTGGCTGGATTGCTTCTCACCCAACTCCACTGAGTTTGGCTGAGGGCAAACCTCCTCCAGTACTTCTTTATTTGTGCATATAAACATATGGCAAGCTTATGTATGCGATCCAGTCTCCCTTCAGTCATGGTACAGAAAGAATAGATAACACCTAGACAATACTTAATACAATCACGTGGGATAACATTAATGGACGTAGCTGTTTTCTAAAAGGAGTACAAGTGGAGGCTATGAAACCGACGTGAGTCACTGTGACACATGCTGGGACATTTTGGGGCCTGAGTTGGCCCTCACTGAGCCACAGAATAGAAAAACATTCATTTTATATCAAGATCCATGCCCAGAGAGGTGGTGGGTGCCCCTTTCCTGGAGACAGCCAAGGTCAGGCTGAACAGGGCTCTGAGCACCTGATGGAGCTGTGGGTGTCCCTGTTCAGTGCAGAGAAGTTGGGACAGATGGCCTTTAAAAATCCCTTCCAACTCAAACAATTCTATGATTCTACAATCCTCCCCTTGATAACTAGGATCTGATCAGCTTAGTCACTGGGTTTTTTTTGTTCACTCAACCGTTCCACCACCAGACAGGGGAGGTGCTAAAGAGAGGTCAGGCTTATTCCCTCCACCATCATCACACTGAATGAGACAATAAAACATCTAGCCTATTCTCATCCAGATATCTCAAAGTCTTCTGCGGAGCAGAAGGAAGAAGGAATTGAGATTACATCCATCCAGGTCGCACAACAACACAGATGAAGATACCAAGGCCTCAGTCTTAACCAGATTTTTCAGACCTCTCAAACACATCTAAGAAAGGAGACAGATGAGCAGAGACATGGTGAAAAGTATTAAGAAAACTGATAACACCATTTCTGAAAGGTTTTCCTAAGCTTACAAGGAGCCACTGCTCTTAGAGCCAGAAGCTCCTTTAAAACTTCAGACCACTCACTTTCAAGCTTTAAGCAGCAGCCAGTTAAGAGGAAACTCCATCTACAGCTAATCCACTTGTGTTCAGCAGGGTAAAACCTTCTGTCTGATCTCATCCTGAGAACTACAGTCCACTTTCTGGTCACTGGTAAAAGTCACCCAAGCAGAGGTTTGGGTTTGCTCCATACCTTTCAGCTGCTGATAGCAACTCAAGGGAGGGAGAAGATCGCAGTCCCACTGCAGCTGAGGGAGGAAATAACACTTTCTCTTTCTTTGTGGTAGCTGTGCAAAGCTGAAGAAACCATACATGACCACTGATTGCAAAGACAATGAAGAGCAAGGTTTCTAAACTCTGGATTAAGACCTCTACTCCTGAATGCTAAAAGAAGCTTAAGTATCTTTAAAGAGTTATCTTTAAGTGTGTCTAAATCTAACTTTCCTTTAGGACTGCACCTGGACCTCTGAGTCACAGCAAGCTTCGGAGACTTCCAGGTCTTTCTTTCCACCTCTCCTCACCCTTCTCAGAAGGGCACATATACACACACAGACACGTACACAAAACAAAAGGCAAATCAAGTAACAGATGTTTGCAGCATGCTATAAAAAAAAATGGCACAGCTGCAACGCTTGGAGGTGGGTTAATATTTAGTTTGGCTTATAGTTTCTTCAGACTCACAGGGCAGCACCCATCCTAGGGCAGATTCCTCCTCCTTTTTGGAAGCCTGGAGCACCCCATCCCACAAGCAGCAGGCTCCAGATGATGTTGGAGCTGATGCAGTCAGGCAGCTTTCCTTTCACTGTATCATTGTCAGTAAGACTTTCATCCCTCAGCTCCTGCTCAGAAAAGGCAGTGTTATCTCTATATTTAACTGGATCACCTGTGTGGGTATTAATATCACGCGCTTCACACAGCCACGTGCCTGACTCCTGCATCTTTTGTGGCTTTACAATCTAAGGAAGCTGTTAGTGACTCTCAGCTGATTTTGCAAAGCCATAATAACCTCCACTCAGTCACAGGCTCAGCTGCTGGAAGAGATGTGTCTTTTTTCCCATTTGCTCAGATAGGTTAGGCTGCCTTCCAGCCCCACAGCCGTGGCCATAGGTGACAGACATCCTTGTGGCCTCTCACTGGCATGTGCAAATCTTTGAGCTGAACGCTGAATCTGGTTTCCTAGATCCAGAACAGTCCCTATTGTTTGGACATGAGCTCAAAATGATGGAGCCTAGCTTTTCGTTCTGGTTAAACACAAGTAAATAACAGCCAAACTATGTGTCATATCACAATGCAGCTCATTGGAAACACTAATTCTGATTTGGCCTCAAACCAAAGTAAACTTATTGAGAGTGAACGCCTAACCAACATTCAATCTTTAACCATCCACCACGATTTTCTGTTAAAACTTTGTTACAGATTCTTATAAAATGTAGTCCCTCTGTCTTTTAACCCCTTCATTTACTCTCCCAGTTAATTTAGGGAAGAGCCAGGTACAGAGTGTGCTGATTAAGGAGACCCCAAGAGTAAGGCAAACCTTTTATGTAACTGCTTATGACACTGCAAAACTGAAATACAACACACACAATGTATTATTTCTATGAAACTACATCATTAATTGGCTCTACACCTAATACTTCTAATACATCTCTGCCCCACAGACACTGAGTAAAGTCATATTGGGCCATTACCTCTGTTCATCTCCTTGCCTCAAAACTACAGAGATCATTAAGAAAAGACTGCTGGCAATTCCTCCCTGGCTTTCTTTGGAAAATACATCCTTCTTTCTATGAACTGTTTTCCTTCTTCCTCAAAGAGAGGAACTTTTGAATAGCCTAGGGAGCAAACAAATTTGTTTTGCTAAAGAACTGAAAGCAGTTCGTGGAGTAATTACTGAAGTGGCTGTATTTCCACACATCTCCGAGTTGAACGGCGACAGTTCTGGAGGAGGAAGAACAAATAAACTCTAACAAAGCAGACAAGCAAGAAATGCAGAACGGTTTACATGATTATGGAGGGAAAGCTGCCTAAAATGACAACGGAGTGATTGCCTTAATAAAGATTACAGAATTGCCCCCTGAGGATGGGGTTCACCTCACGTAGCTGAGACATCAGAAGGTAGATGCTGTGTTTGTGCTCGCTGTCTGAACAGAAGCCTCCAGGAGCTCATTGGTTTCGTCTTCAGATGTTCATCTACGAAATCAGCCTCTGGAGGTCCTTATTTCCATCCCTGTTTCTCTCCACTGACTGCAGCGGGAGCACGGATGACTAGCTGTGTCTTATTTTCTGGAAAGGTGCATTGTAATGATCATTCCAAAAGAGCTCGGCGCTTTGGATCAAGTTACAATTTCTAAGGGATCGTAACTTCGACTTGATTTGAATGCAATTAAATTTTCTGCCATAATAGCAGCTTAATGGCATTGAATAGTTTTTCTTTATTTGCTCAGCTTGGAAATCAAAAAGAAATAACAGGCAGTGTTGCACAATAAAATAGACCTTCTCTCCCATATGGACAGCACTAGCCCGAAGTCAGTGCATTTTCCTTTTGGTCTGAAAAGCAAACAGACAAATCCATTCCTTCGTAATACCTCCTTTCCAGTGCATGAAAAGAAGGAAGTTGTGCCAGCAGTTAAAATGCAGCCTATGAGCCATGGTGGGTAGCTTTGCTTCTCAGACTCCGTGCCTCTTACTTAGCTTGCCCCTGCCCTCCTGTCTGTAAAAGGGATGTCAGGACCTGAGATCTCAGTCTAGCAGAAGTTGTGCTCATGTGTAAGCAAGCTTTGCTGAAACGCTGGCAATTGCCTTGGGTAAAACACAAATGTTGATGACTTCCCCCACACCAGCTATTACTGTTTGGAGCAATCCTTCAATTAGTTAAGAGCTTGGAATGTTTTTTTTTTTCCTGGTGCATTAAATATATGAAAAAATGCCCTAATTCTTCATTATTATTGTAACCACCCCTTCTTGCTTTATGCTCTTGCAAAAAGTACTCTTAAGGCCCCGAAGGACTGATTTACTTACAACTTAACAGTGCATATCTCCTAACGTAGTGGTCTCCATATTCAAAATCAACAGTTCAGATCTTATCATGACATGTAAACTGCTATTATTGTATTACAACGGTCCTGCCAAGGAATCATTACACAGTGACTCTTATCTCCTGTCACACCCACCCACCCATTTCCCAAACACGCAGACAGCAAAATTCAAACTAACGTTCCCTGTGTGACGGATGGCTTCCAAGGAACCCTTCTAATTTAAGCCTAGGTCCTGGCAGTCTCCTTTGTGTTGTTTGCCACAGCAGTGTGTAGCTGAATGTAGCCAGGTATAAACAGAAGAACTGAATCTGAAGAGTAAAGAAGCAAACACCACATGTAGAACTGGGACCAGTGAAGCTTTTCTAAAAACAATCCCAGGAGCATCTATAGGTTCCTAGTGCAGCTGGGCTTGCGTTCAGTCCCAGGTTTTTAATGTAGGCCCTATTCTGTGATGATGATGATAATGTGGAAAAGATCTTTACGCCATGCAGATCCATCTTTGACTCTTTTTAAACACTTCAGTCTCCTTCCTGCCCTGTGACCAGGTGTGCTGCTCAGAGAGCTGAAGGAAAGCAATCTAAGTTTCCAAGGGCATTTCTTACTCGCAGATGAATCGGCTGAAATGCATTCTCTAACGCGCTGAGAATTTGCAAATCCATTTTTTTTTTCTTTATTGCAGACTAACACCATTTCCATTTTAATAATGACGGCGAACGAAACGCACAGGGCCAGATTGTGCAAAACAAACATCCACTAATTTGTGATCATTTAAATATGTAAAGCTTGACTTTGATGTTAATGCGCCATAAAAGAGAAGCTTGGGAAGTTCACACGCTGGTTCCTGTACTGCCTGTCAAGCACAGAACAGCTCAAAGAGCAGCTCACTGATTTCCAGCATCAAACCCACCTCAGCTAGTTTGCCATCTTGTAAAACGTTTGTACGTGACATCTTTTAATTTTACAGGGCATGGAAAATCCATAGAAGGAAACTGAATCTACACAGCTTGCACATTTGCCCTGTCCTCATTATCAAGCAGCACCAGCTATCTTGTCCAAGCAAGCCTGGCTCTGACTCTTTTCCAGTCTTTGGGGAGGGAAGAACGGCTTAATCATCCCGGCTGTCAGAATCACAGAACTGTGGGGGCTGGAATGGACCTCCAGAGATCATCGAGTCCAACTCCCTGCCAAAGCAGCTCCCCAGCCCAGGTTGCACAGGTAGGTGCCCAGGCAAGTCTTGAATATCTCCAGAGAAGGAAACTCCACCACCTCTCTGGGCACTGCCAGTGCTCTGTCACCTTGCACTGGGAAGACATTCCCACACACAGTTGTCCTTTCACAGCGACTGTATTATGTTTACAAAGATTTCTGAGTATCAGAAATAGTTCTGGAATCGGCATTCTTAAAGAGAAAAGGGATTTGCTGTTGTTGAGGATTACATCCTGAGCAGGGTCTGGATGCCACCACTTGGTTAGAGCCTTTAAGCTGTTCCCAACAACAACTTGTGTAACGTTTTTCTTTGCTTCTAAACTTCTGCTAATTGGGAAAGACGTGCAGCAATTTCACCTAGTTATCTGTAAGCTGAGCCATGACTTTGCTAATTTAACTTATTTCTGAAATGTAGAGTTGCACTAAAATACTGAGAAATACCGACATCTGAATGCAAAAGTCTTTTTTTTTTGCTTTTTAAAATTTTTTATACATAAATGGGCCAAACTGATGTCTGTAAACCACCTCTTTAAATGCCTTCTTGCCTTTTCCAGCACTCCCTTCTACATCCTGTATCTTCAAGGCTTGTTCTGCACAAATACCAGCTGTAACACTTCTATCTTTCCCCACATAGTGATAAGGCACTGAAAATGCTCTTTTGTCAATGCAAGAATGTATGAGTGGTAGAATCTTGCCATGACTGGTTCCACGCTGGAGATAAAAATATCAGCTTGAGTAAAACTATGCCATAACCAAGCAGATTAATCAGGATAGAAATAACACATCAGTTAAGCCAACCAGTAGCCTACCAGTGAACTTCCAGCTTCTGAGACACCAAGCCACCAACTGGCAACTGTAAAGACTCTGCCAGAAATGGAACTGCACATGTCCCTCTCGCAGCTCCATCCAGTGCATTGCTGTGTCAGAGCCATGGACACGAAGCTCACCCTGATGTCAGACTTAGCTCACCTGGGGAGGGCTTCCTGTTGACAAACCTAGTGGCACACAAGCTAATACCGTAGAGAAGAAAAGGTCCTAAATCCCAACCTTGGAGAATATAGCCCAGAGATGGAACATCTTGAAGAAGAAGTCAACCAATTGCAGTCTGGAGTCTGTTGATATTGAATTCAAACCCCATTCTTTCCTTTTCCAAGATTTCTGAGGGGTGGTTTTCTTCTTTCAGAAACAACCTTGGCTCTTGGTTTCGATATTAAAATCATTATTTGTTCTCAGGGTAATTAACTAATACCTGCCTTCAGACACCTCAAGGGAAGGATGGGGCACCAGGCTCAGCTGGTTATGAGTATGTTCTGGTCATCGAACGCTGTTTCACCCTCATCATTTTTCAGCTTCTAAAGATAACTGCGCAGTATGGAGTGTCAGAAATGTGAAAAACAAGCAGGAGAAAAGAGGTAAATAACTATTTTCTGCCTTAAGATGTAACTTTGACTATGCTTCAGTAGCAGACAAAGACTTGATCAACAAAAAATTTATGCACAAGAAAGTGGGTTTTATGTAAACAATTACATCATAAATGTTAACCGAATGCATACATCACAGGGAAAACAGAGAGGTTTGTTCATGAAGGCTAAACAAAATATGCTTCCTTTATGCTGCTCTTATATGGTCATTTTTATTGGAAGCAGTCACAGCAACATAGCTATCATATTTTTCACTGTGAACGCTCACTGTGTCACTGGAAACAGCATCAGGCATTCTATAGGGTGAAAAACAAAGAAGCAGGCCGACTTCAAAATCGTCAGCCTAGAGCTGAAAATACCATGTCCTCTGGAATCTCTTGATGTTGTTTACAGCCACCGTTCTGGTAGTCATTCCCAATGCAGGGAAAGCTAATTAGATTGCTGGAAAGAGGAAGGTAGCAATGACTGCAGATGGGATCTTGCCAATAATTTGGCAAACAGACAGTGATCTATTTCAACATTTTCGTAACGGTGAAGGAAAAATGCCCTCAGATGTAAACATCTCTGCCTGGATTATTGGAAGATACTGAGACTGTAAGTGATAAAACAGAGCCTTTCCAGCTCATGTGGCAGCACTGCTTGGCAGAAACAACCTGAGAAAGCTTTATAAGCCTCACCTCAGCCTCCATCTCTTTCAGATGACAGTCGTTTTCATGAGAAACTACACCTCCGTGCCTGCAGACTGCTTCTGTGAATACAGAAAGAGCTTCACGTGCGAAAATCCAGGCACAATGCTAGCAATGGTGGGGACGGGAGCAGCACACGGCCCCGCCGGGGTCCTCGCCCACCGCGGGCGGCGTAAGGAGCGGGCGGGAACACAGCGCGGCCCCTCCCGCCTTCCTCCGCCCCCCGCTCCGCCCCGGCCCCGCCTCGGCCCGCGGAGAGGCCGCGGAGCTGAGGGCTGCTCGCACGCCGGGTCTGAGCCGCCCGCTCCCCCGCGCCTCCTCCCCGTGCTCCGCAGCCCGCGCCCGCCGACGGCTCTCGGCGGTGGGGGAGCGCTGCGGGGCGGCCGCGCTGAGGTGAGCGCGCCCCGGGGGCGGCCGGGGGGGAGGGGGGGTAGGGCGGGGCGGGGGGGCTGCGCGTCCCCGCGGAGGCCGGGCCGGGTTGGTGGGGTTGGGTAGAGGGGGGTGCCGTTATTCCCCTCCGCCGTCTGCGATCCCGCTCCGCCGGCGATGTTTTTTTCTTTATTCGCGGCCCGGCTTTGTGCGGGCGGGGCCGGAGCGCTCGCAGCCCTCCGCCGGGAGCCCGAGGGGACGGCGGGCTGAGCGCCGCAGGGCCGCGGGTGGAGAAAATAAAGGCGCATCTCACGCTCCCGGGGACCGGCACTCAGCGCTCACCTGTAGGTGTCAGCCCGGGCTCAGCCCTACCGAGGTGCCCCGGTCCCCCCCCTCCCCGTTCCCCCGCTGCTGGCTGGAGCAGATGGTGAGCTGTCCGTCCCTCGCAGCTGAAGCCCGAAGGTACTGAGACGCTTCTGGGCCGGAGCTGCGTGCTGATGCCTGGCTGCTCTGCGTTTGCGTGCTGCAGAAGGCTGGCCGCGATCAATGGGCGGTTTTGTGTTGGCCCCGGTGCTGTCTTTTGATTTCTCAGGAGCTCATCGCGGACTGGTGGGAAGTGAGAGATGCTGAAGCACATTTCTGGCCCTCTGCTTTCCTGCTCGCCTGCCCTTCACCTTCCCCGTGCCCTGTGTGCTAAGATTTCAGTGGAAACACTGCTCAAAGCTCTGCGTGGATCTGGGTTTGGGTTTCCCAACCACCAGGCTCCGTGCTTCCGAGCTGCCCGGGTGCGGGGGCTGGACGCCTGTGCCCTTTACTGCTTAACCATATATTATCCCAAGCGTTGTATAATGAGGCAGCTTGATTTGTGCAAGACTCTGCGGTGCTGTAATACAGCGTAGCTATAAATCATTGCGTCCACCGAATCTCCCAACTGCCGCTCTGTTTCAGGAGGTGCTTTGTGTGTGTTTACTTCCCAAGCGGCGCGGGCAGGAGGAGCGGTGTGTGACGCTGCTCATCGGAGGGCTGCTGCTTTAAGCTGTAATGTATGGGTGTGACATCACGCGGCCGATAAGCCGTGATCGGATCTGCCATGTCAGTGATGCCCTTTGTTTATGTGCGTGCAGTTACTTGTTTTGAAAATCCATGCTTATCGCTTCCTTCCCCGCCTGCGCGGTGGCTGTGAATAAGGCAGAACAGCATGAATGTTAATTGCACAAAGTTGGTTTCGTGGCTTTAGCTCGTGCTAGCAGCTCGGGCTGGGTGTGAAGTTACGAGGTGGCATTTCACACTGCAGCCAGGCAGTGCAGCAGCGGCCAGGTGCTCGTGTCTTCTCCTTCCACTCCAGTTTTACCTTTCCTGAAGAAGCAGGGTGCTGAAGTGAGCGATTTCGGCTAATCCATCCTGGAGACAGCAGCGTGGTTATTTAAGGCTGCCATAGTTTGTTATGCAATCAGATTAACAAAGGTTGAAATGATCATTCAACTTTGGGTAAACAAGCGATATTTATAACGCGGTGGATTAGAGTGACTGCTTACATCAGAGGGATGTGCTGCAGCGAGCACACGGAGATGCTTGACAAAACGCAAGGAACGGACGTGGTGACGAAGTAAACAGATTCTGGTAAACTTGGCAGTATTATAACACCCTTCCCATTGATGGTCTGTATTCCAGGAGCTCCTGCAATGTGCTAGATGAAGCCTGTGTGCATGGGCAAAGCCCTTGCAGCTTCCCTTAGCTGGTGAGCAGAGGCCACCGTGGTGCCTGGGGTGCTCAGTGCTTGTCTGGAAGCTTTCTGAGTAAGAAAAACACCATTGCAAATGCATTTGCAGAAGCTGGTGGCCCCCTTGTTGGCTGTCCTTTCCTGTTGTCTGTGGTAGAGGCATTGCTGCAGGAGGGATCTGCGTGCTTTTCTCCCTGGTTGTGCTCGGAGAGAAGGCAGTACAGTGGCTGGGGTGGGATGGGCTGTGTGATGCAGGCAAGGCCGGTGCAGTAGAGCTGAGATGGGAACTGGTGGAGAAAGGGGAAGGTGGGAGGTTGTGCTGCGAGGAAGTGACTGTGACACGGGGAGCGGAGGGAGGTGTGCAGCCTGCTTTAGAGTCTGTGCGTGTGAAGCCTCGCTGGGCATCAGCTCCGTGGTGGAGTTCATAGTGCAGCCGTCTCGTGCGGGCTCTGGAGCTGTGGAAGCAGACCTTGCTCTAAAAATACCCTGGTGTGCCGTATGCTTGCTGTTGTTACAGTATGTGATGGCATCAAGCCACGGGGCGAGCAGGGACTGAGTGGCTCGGATGACTGACTCTTGTCAGCCAATGTTCTGGAGGCCTTTGTGGAGGTGTGGAGCTTGAGCTCTTCCAACCTGCCCCTGGCTCAGGGAACGGTAAGACACCCTCCTGGATGCTGCTTTTCCGTCCTTCGGCAGATGGTCGAGCAGCACTGTGTTTTGAGTATACATCCAAAATATTCTGGAAAGGATTTTTTTGTTTGTTTGTTTTAATTATTGATGCTTATTTCCTTGCTGCCTGTGCTTAAGCAGGCATTTAATTGCAATGGGATTCCACAGATGCTTGCAAATGTGTGTTACTATGCTACTGCCTTATCTTTGTGCTGTATAACATATTTGCAGCTAAATGTGCACAAGCACGCTTTGGGTGTGCTGCAGTCTGGAAGGTGCTTTGGGGAATAGGTAATGCTGTTCAGGCCACGTTACTCTAGGATGCTCAGAGAGGAGGCAGTGTGTAACGTGATACGAAGTTACTGATTGCATTTCTCTGCTGGTGCTAGTCTGCTTCCACTCCAATTCATGAACAGGATGGTGTCTTCTTCAGTGCTGGGCTTTAAATGACAGCAGTTGCTCCTAGCCTGGAGCTCAGGCTCAGTATCTCTTCTCTGATGGGACACCTACAGGGGCAGGGGCAAACGGCCACTACGGAGATGTAGCGGTTCCACTACCCCGCTTACAGTCAGCTTTCATGGTTGCAATTGCATGCCAAGAAAAGAAGCTCAGAACCAAGAGATAATGAGATTTCTTCAGCCATACATCCTTTGCATAACGTTTCGGTAAGTCTCAATTCAGAACCTCGTAGACTACGAAGAGTTGCTGCGTGCCAAGGGCTGCCTTTGGTGGTGGTGTTGAAGTTGCTGCCAAAATAAATCGTTGGAGGTATCTGGTTTTGGGGGACGTGGAAGGATGTGGGGAGAAGAACTGAAAAATCATGCTAAGTGGCTTGAAGTTGAGGAAGACAGGTTCTGATAAGTGCAGCGCTGTGTATAGGAAAAGCAATGATGCCTGAGTGGGACTTGTGCTTAGCTTTCAGCACGCCATCCCAGAGCACCCTGTGAATCAGTGGGTGTTAACAAATTGCCTTCTAGATTCCGTATTTACTGCATGTATCAGGAAAACAGGGGCTTTTGACCGTGAATTAATCTGTAGTAATTGCATCTGTGCTGTGGTCCAGGCATCTGTGTGGGTCATAGTGGTAATGGCTGTTACATTCGCAGGATTAAAAGAAGCCCTCCAATGGTTTGCTTGTTCATTCTTTATTGTTCTGGCAGTTTCTGACATCCTGTAGGTCAGAATGAGTGCAGCTTTCACTTTTTAAAGAAAATGGAAAGCGTTTGTCTCATCTATAGCTACCGCACCTTGAAGCCAGTAAATTTTTGGTTGGATCTGGGGGGTTGGACTTCAGCTTGCTGGTTTGAGTGGGATAATAGTAGAGTGACCAGACAGATGCTCTCTGTTTGTTTTAAAAATAGAGGCACTTACATAATGATGCTATAGAAAACAGCCAGGCATGCATATGGATAAGATCTTTGCAACAGAGTATTAATCCAACAGCATCTCTTGCCTGTGTGTCTGCTGTGCTTCAAACCAGGGGAGCCATCCTTTCTGCCTGGTGCTTGGAGCTGCTGCAGGGACGTTGCTCTGGGCGTGTGGTTTGTGCTCCGGGCAGCGGTGCTTTCAAGACTGGAGCTGAGGGACTATTGCTAATGAAAACTCAGGCCTGGTGAACGTGTCTGAAGAGCATCAGGATCACATCAGGGTCTTTCCTCTTGTGGTAAAGTGGCCTCTGTTTTTGTTTTTTTTTGTGTGTGTGTTTTTTCTAATAGAAAGCAACAGATGCTTTCTACCCATCGACCTTGGAAAAGGATTACCAGTTCACTTGACATGCATATTTAATAGGAAGAATATTGTAGGATCTATATATATGCAGGTGGGCATTTTCCCAGAAGGGTGTGTTGGGCATTGAGGGCTGTAGCTATGTTGTTTCTAACCAAAATTCTAGCCCTGAACTATAAATACCATCGCCTCACCCTCTGACTCCATGAAATGAGACGTAGCTGGAGCCCGGTCATACGTCAGGACATGAAAGGACCTTGGTGAACTTGTGCTTTCATAATAAACAAGGAGAAGTTTATCCAGGTTGCCCACTATATGAGTTTGCCCGCATAAAGACAGCTTTTCATTCAGCAGAGGGGAGGGATTTACCTGTCAGATCTTTCTCCTTCCTGCTTTTATCTCATCTCTTTCCAAGTTTCTCTTAATAAAAGCAGGACAACTTTAATGCAATTGTGGATATGACAAACAGTGACTCTGTGTTCTAGACCCCATAGCTAATTAGATTAGTGGAGCCTGTGCAGTTTGGGATGCTGGGAGGGCGGATTGCTTTTGCAGGAAGGCGCAGAGGGAGGAACAAATTATTCTTGTCTTTCTGATGGCAGCAGCAGCACTTGGTCATGAGCTGTGCAGGTTCCTGGGTGGCACGCTGGTGTAGGTGCTCTGGAGCAGGGGAAAAGGGCGTAAAGGCACTTTGCCTGCCTGTTTTGAGAGTTCCTTCTGACCTGCTGTGAACGCTCCAGTGAAGCTTTAAATATCAGGTGTTTGCACGTCTTTCCTAGGAAGCAGTTGGAGCAAAGAGCTGCTCGGTAAAGCTGTCTTCTCAAGGCTGGTAATGGGGTATAAGCCTGTTTCAGCCTTCACTTCAGGGGATGAGCAAGGACATTCCTCTCTTCTGGCCATACCCAGCTTGCACCCTACTGCTGAATTTTGCCTTCAGGTCCTCTCATCTGAGCCGTGTCTTCACATGAAGGCAGGTGATGCTCGCTGATGAAATGTGCAGGAGCTGGGTCTCTGTTGCAGAAGGATTTGTGCATCCCTGCCTCCCTGGAAGCAGCAGGATGCTCCGAGGCAGGAGTGGATGGCGTTTGAAGCTGTGGCTGGGCTTCTGCTCGTGGGCAGGCACGTGCTGCTGAAGGACAGGGTCTGCTCTCTTCTCCCAGCGCTGTTACGCTTGTTAGGTATGCGCGCAGGAGCTGTGCTCTGGTGGATGCCTGGAGGCTCAGCTTTCTCTTCTGAGCCTTTATTTTTGCAGGAATCTGAAAGAGCAGAACTGCAGCTGCTGAATAAGCCAGACCCAATCCAGGGGAGCGGATCTGGCCGCTTTTCCCTTCACCTACCTCAGAAATGCACAGAGGAAGATCTCGGATGAGTATTCTGGGGATTTGTTATGTTTGTGGGTGAAAGAAAAGGCAGCCGAGGTTTTCTAGTATTGTCCCAGTTGTTTTCTCCACTCGGAGTTCTTAAGCAGTTAGTTTTTCCTTGTGATGTATGTTTCTTAATTGCTGCCTGGTTGTCAGACGTGGAACTCAACCACATAAAGGTGGCTGGCCCGTGCTACTGAAATGAAAATCCCAACCTCCCGATGAACAAACCCGTGAGATAATTTCAGTTGCTTTTCCTCTCTTAAAAAGAAAAAGAAACCGTATCCTTTCGTGTTAGATAAGGTATGTCTTCGAGATTGAAAAGCTCTGATGCCAGTGGGAGGAGGGAGGGCTTTTCTTTTGTCTGAAACGTTGCAGCAGAGGCTACTAATTAAAAACAAGCAAATTGTGTTTGGGGGGAGCCTTCCTTTGCCCTCACAGTGAAAATGGTTTGTTTGGAGGGGCTGTGAGAACCACGCCGGCGGGCGTTTGAACAGAGAGAAATCAGCCCCTGGCTGCCCCAAATCTTCCTGCTCCAGACTGCAGAAATCTGCCAGGGAAGCTTTTGAAATGGCAAGAGCCAGTTGGCATGTTCTGGAGCAGATTGTGTACCGGGGACCACAGCCCTGAGCGAAAACGTCAGCGGCGCGGAGCGACTGTCATCCCCAACGCGAGCAGACAGGCTCCATTGGCCTGACAGGGCGGCGGGTGACGCAGCACCGATGGGCAGGTCGTGGTGATTGTCAGCTGAGGGCATAGGGTCTGCTTATGGTTCTCCCCCAGTGACAGGAGCTGACTGCGAGGCGGATTTTCCTATCAGCGGCATCCTGCGTCTTCGGCGTTTTGGCAAGAGTGTTTCCTTAACAAAAAAAAAATGGGATAAGAGGCCTCAGGCTTAGTAGCAGCACTGATGAGAATAATAAATGCTCGGCCTTGTCAAGCTATGTTTAGTTGTGCATTTATTTGGGGATTTTCACAAGCGTAATGGAAAACAATGCTCTTGATGCTTCACTGGGTTGCAATGGGATTTGGAGGACCTAATTTCCCTGAGACTTGGAAAATCACAGGCTTCCTGTGGTCGTTTTTGTTTGCCTTGATGTTTATGTGCTGGTCCTGGAGCCTTTTCTCTTCCACAGGAGATGCCCGGGTGTTAGCAGGGAAACAAACAGCTGGAAGGCCAGTGCACTGAGTGAACGTGAGCTGGAGCTTCTGACATGTGCTGGGGGGTGTGTGGGGACTGCACTGAGTGAGATTCATTTGGCATTAGGGCAGAAATCTGTGGCAGAAGCCTGGAGGGCTGCACAGCTTGTCCTGCCCTGTGGCAGTCCGTGAAGTCAGAGTCTTCTTCAGCCTGAGGCCAGGGGTCAGGCCTTGGTCGTCTTTGTGTCGTCTTTGTGACTGGCTTTTTTCCCCTGTGGTTGCTTGTTGTTCAGGGAACTGTGGCCTTAAAAGTACCTCTGGAGGTGAGCAGCTTCCCAGAAGGTCATTAGAAACTTACTACTACAATTCAGCGAGCTGTGTGAGTTACCTGGACTGCTTTTCAGTTATTCATTTTTGTACAGCCTGCTTTTGGCTATCGAAGGTTGTTGCCTGTGCGGATTGTTAGCTTGTGTGTGGGTCAGAAAGCATCGCATGCTTTGTGCAACTCTCGTAGTTAGATGGCCTTCTTTGTTAGCCAAATAATTTAAGCACGGGCTGACTCTTAGCAGTGTCAGAAGCACACAGTAATTCTTACCCTGTGTAAATAAAGCATCTGGGCTTTTGAACGATGACTGCAGGTTTTGGCTGGGAAGCTATTTTTGGGCCTCAGGCACGGCCCGAGGCAGGGGGACGGATGCTGTGCTCCTGGAATGGCGTCAGGCCGGAGGATGACTCAGTCACCCAACACTTCCTTATCACCAAGGTAGGGATTCACCGCAGGTCTGTGTCAGCAACGAGCAGCCGCCCTCCCGGTGCTGATTCAGCCACCCCACGGTATGTAGGACTGTGCACCCAGCTCGGCCAGCTGCAGCCATCCCAGCTCCCTGCCCGCCCCGAGCTGCTCGGGGTGTGGGTGCATGGTGAGCCATCCTTCCTCGCCTTTCTGCCACGCTCCCAGATCGGATCGTGTCCTCCTCACAGATGATGAGATGCGCTGAGCTCGGGGTTTGGATGCGGTTCCTGTTGAGTCAAGCCTGCGTGCTGTGCTGCCCGTGGGATTTGGTGTGGGGTGCTGAGGTTGGAGCAATAGCAAAGGTGGCCGAATCAGCACACTGTGCTATTGCCAGTGGGGAAAATGGGTCCCAACCCATGCAGCCCTGCCCTGTTCTCCTGTTGTAGGCAGAACAGGTTGGGCAGCAGTGAGGAGGCAAGAGGAGGAGGTGGGGTTTGCCGAGGATGCTCCTTAACCCCGTGGGCTGAGGACTCTTGTTTTTGTGGGGTTTCATGGTACAGGAGGAGGAATTTCTTTGCTCCTGGTGTTATCAGGTGATTAATGAGAGGAAGGCAAATAGCTATTGTATGGCTGGCTTTCCCCTCCCACCTGCCCCACAGAGATACCTTTGGGTGCAACGGTTCCCATTGTAACACCTGGTTTGAACCTACAGCACTTGGTTCTGGGTTTCTGGCTATGTAAGTGATCCTACTGCTGTCATGACTAAGGCTGATGAAGGACAGCATTCTCATGGCAGTATCTTATCCACTCTCCTGCACCCCTCTTTCCCTACAGCTCCCATGACCCTACTAGGGCACATAAAGAGCCACTTGGTGCCATCGCAGCCCTTTCCTTTTTCAGAGGAGGGCAATACTGAGTTAACTGCTATGTTCCCATGCCTGAAACCAAATACACAAGAACCAAAGCACCAGTGAGGCACTTTTTGCATTTGGTATATGCTTTAGGGCCCATAGGAGTGGTGTCAGCAGACAGTTTGTTTTTGTGGTGCTCGTGAGGGGGTAACCCTGGAAGTTGTGGACAGATTCACCACGCCAAGGAAACCACCCGAGGCCAAATCTGTGTGGATTTTCTCAAGCCTGTGAGGTGATTCTCCCTTTGATCTTCGTTGTGACTCTGAACTTCCCGAGGAGCAAAAGCCACAAATGAGAAAGGAGGTGGCCCTGCTGACTTCAGTCTCTGCTCCGAGGGCTCCTACCTGGTGAATCGCACGCCTCGTTTGCTGCTGGGCTGAGTGCAGCGGTGTCCTCCGCTTTTTCAGACATTCAGCGTCCTGTTCTTCTCTTTCCCACCTATTTGATCTTTCTCTTTTCCTTCTTACAATGCCAGTGATAGCTCATGAACTTGCTCGGAATGTGTTCTGCATGGAAATGGATCTTATTGCTTTGAAAATGCTGAGGGTACCTGGCTGTGGAAAAGTGACCCGTGTGTTTCACAGTCTGCTCCTTTGGTGCCAGGTCATCAAACTCCAGCTCTTAGCTGTGTGCTGAGCAGGCTTCATAACGAGCTGAGTTACGCTGCATGGGAGTGCTGATCTGGCCTCAGATTCAAGGGGCAAAACAGTGTTGGAGGAGACACAGGCTCCTTGCTGTAGGCTCGGACTGCCCAACTGGTTTTGTAACTCCATTTGAATGTCAAGGGAGAGAGAGAAGGCGTGTGCTCTCAGTGCCTGGGCTCGTGGGCTGGGTACCAGTGTTTATTGGGGCCTCCTGGAGATAAACCAACGCGTCTGGTGGGCCTGGTTGGGCACTGAGGATGCTCTAGGACAACATTTAATGTTGCTTTAAATAACAGTTCTGCATTTGCTGTACTTATTCAGGAATTGGAGGGTTTGCCCCCCTTGGTGCTGCGTGCATCTGCCTGTAACAGTTGCCCCACTCATGCTTCTTATGGAGCTGGAGTGTGGCACAGTGCTGATGTGCACTGGATATCAGCTGCAGTGCTGGGACCGTGGCTTCCCAAGCAGGCTTGGTGCAGCCAGAGGTGTCCCTGTGGCACACAGCTCTCTGCTTTGTGCCTCGAGGTGGTCAGAAAAATAGAAAACAGTCCCTTTGTTTATCTTTGAGGCATCTTCTTTTTGTAAACAGAGTGAAATCTGGATTATTTTTCCAAATCCTTTGATCGACTTGAATCTCGGTAGCTTAGTTCTGTTCTCCTAGCAGATGTGCTTCCCAAGGACTATTTTTAAGTTGGTAGCTCTGAAGAAGAGTGTTTCCTGTTCCTGCCTGCAGCCAGCATTGTCGCTCCCGATGCAGTCCCGGCTGTGTTTCCCTGTGCCTGCTGCAGCCCTCCCTTCACACTGCTGCTGATTGATGGAGGCTTTCTGCTGCTAATAGCTATAAACAAGCAAGTCTGACTCATTGGTCATGGAAGGCAGAAGCACAATCAAATATTGTGGGTATGTTAATTTGTTTACATATAGCAAAATTATGTAAATATCAATGCAGATTAGGTTTAGGCCCTTGGTGTGCTTTGCATTCAATGCCTTGGAGCCAAAATTTGGTATTGCTGAAGTCACAGAGCTTAGTAACTGTGGGATTTAGCTTCTGAATGTTTAGAGGTACAGTAGGTTTTAATACAGTTAAGTGCTTTAGAAGGAGGATTTCTGGTGGCCTTTGGTAGCTATTATCATGAAAGCCATAATCACGGATGTATGAAAGGGCATGGTAAGCTGAAAGCCTTTCCTTCCAGCCCTCTGACTGCTGCATAAAGGTGGATGGATCCCATGCCCACCGTGCTCCTGGGTGCTCTGCTGCCCTATCTGTGGCCTCACACAAGCCAGCACCCAGGGCTTCTGTGTTAGCATGAGCACTTGAGAAGCTCCAGATAGTGGTTGGCAGCATGATGCCCAGTGCTGGAGGTGTGGGCATCACTGGAGCTCTCCCTGTATATGCAAAGATTGGTTTCTTACCAGTTTGGGGGTAGGGGCAGATCCTGGACAAGTTGTTGCTATGTCATCACCATCAGGAGTCAGTGTCAATGAGAAGAGAAATGGTACAGAGAGTGAGCACACCTCATCTGCTCATAAATGCATGGAAGGAGATGACAAGGCAGAGGGCTGCAGGTGAGATGTGAAGGGCAGGAGGCTGGAGATGTGGGCACGAGGCAGTGAGAATGCTAACAAGGCCTCCAGGAGGCACTATCTGCTGGGAAGGATTTTGTAAGGACACCCACCCAGTTTGCATGACTCTCTCAAGGTGTGTGGCCAAGCAGGCAGAAGTGATAAAATACTTCCTTCTGTTCTTAATGTGGTGTGCAGTGTGAGCAAAAGCCTTCTGAGTGAGAGGCTCTAGACCAGAGGAGCTTGGGGTAGGTTGAGCTGGCTTAGAAAGCTGGCTGCTGGAGTGCTTTTCCTTCTTCAAGTGGAAGCACTGAGCCTGCCAACCAGTGAGGGCAGAGTCTGCAGCCAGGGATGGTGGTGGCACATCCTGAAGCTTGCTCTTGGGCTGGTCTCCTGGTGCTGGTGGCTGCGTGAGGCACTGAAATATAGGTCTGGTTCTTCGTGCACTGCTCTTTTTAAAGGCAGAGATTTAATTGGGCCGTGTTCAGCTGAGCTCTGAGTCATGCAGAGCAGCATCGTAGGCTATGGGCTGGGAAGAGGAAGGAAAGAATCTGGTGTGTGTTTCAGGCTTCTCTGCAATGCTGGAGATCAGTCAGAAAGGTGAGAACTGCAGTGAGTTTGTTTAATGTACCTTACTGACTCTTCCTGTCTTTTTTTTTCCAGGTGGAAACGTTAATGCTCCACTTAGCCAGGCAGGAGCTGTATTTCCTCTGATCTCTGCTGGTGCCCAGTGCTTGTTCCCTAAGCTCTCTCTCCCAGTAATGACCTAAAAGCTGGTGTTGTGGCCAAATAATCATCACCCGTGGTACATGTCTCCCTGGCACTCAGGAATGCTGCTCGGTACTCCAGTGTTTGAAACTGCAAGGCAGACAAGTAGGTGTGCAAAGGCAAAGCAACAGCAGCAAGAAAAAAAGGAATTACATTTGGTTGTGGTATAGCTCTAGCTGGTTCTGAAGTGTCTTGGTGGGAGAACTAAGGATGCAGCTTTGTGGATGATCCTTTGCTCGTTGAAAGAGGGCTGGGGGTTGGGTGCAGGAGGACACAGGGTCACGGTGGCACTGCCAGGCATTGGGAAGCATGGAGCAGTGCCTGGCCCTGCGAGCAAGGGTGGTGGGAATGAGCTTCCTCACGGAGCATTACCAATTAATAGCCCTACTGATGAGCTTGCTTTGTAGGGCTGAGGCTTGTTTGTACTTCCGTTTCCTGTCTAACACGCAGACTGCCCTCTGTTGTGCAGCAGACCTACAAACCCTAAGCAGCTGAATTTCCGTGGAGCTTCGTGTTGCCACTTGCGTGGGCACATGGTGTGTTTGACAGGGCATGTGCTGGCAGGATGCCACAGGGCAGGAGCTGCCTGGAGGGCCAGCAGATGTAGTGCTGGTGAGGCACTGTACCTACTGCAGAAGAGCCTTGTAGCTTAGTTGGGGAGCACTTTCGTGCTGGCTTTGGGAGGCAGTAGGTGTGTGTGGTGTGTGCAAGAGTGCTAGGCAACAAGAAGTTACAGCTTGAGTCTCTTTATTATTTAACATCTTAAGGAGTTCACCCTTCAGACAAAAAAAAAAATCCCTTCAAGAAGTTCCTTGTTTAACTTTTAAGTCAAAATCCCTTCTTCATTGTGGAGCTTGCTCTCCAGTACCATTTCCTCAGCAGATTTCCCCAGCTCTGTAGTGGGAAGGCAGCCCTCTGATGGGAGGGCATGGTGGGCAGCCCTGAGCCATATACACCTTCTCTCAGGTACTTGCTTTCAGCTGCTGTTGGGTACTGAGTACTGTGTGGAACAGACCTTGAGGCAGTCAGGATGTGGTTGGTGCTCATTTTGCACAGTCACTAATCTCCAGAGTGGGACCTGCAGGGCTGAGATGAGCTTCTCTGTTTGCTTCCATACATCCCCAGCTGAGCTGATAGGGTAATAACAGTCTGGGAAGCATAGGGATGTAATGAAACATTGCTGTGCATAACGAAGTAAAAAAAAGTCTTATTTCTGCAGCACAGATGAGAACAGAGGGCTGGAAGGGTCAAGCCTCCTTTTGCCTGTGCTGTTCTGCTTTTCTTTCATTTTGAATTATTTCACATATGGGGAAAATCCTGTTTGCTGTCTTTTGTTTCTTTTAAAGTGTCTGCTGCTCTTCCTCTCAGCTGAGTGCTGAGAGAAGTGCTTGTATGTTTGCTGTCTGCAGAGATTAGGGATTCCTGTCCCGTTAGGAGCTGACTGATTCGAACAGTGAACTTCGGGCACTGTGTGAGTGCACTCCTTGCATGCTCTTGTTCAGTGACTGTGGCATATGAAAGCATGCCAGTTTTCATGTGTATACACTAATGAATTGTTTTGGTAACAAACTTATTTTTAGACTCTCAAGCTAGCAGAAAACTGAACTTGCGGAGCTGGTCACTTAAGATTGCTCTGTTTTGCTCCCTGAAGTTTGCAAATAGCACTCTTCCTTGAGTTTTCTGCCTCCCTCCTTATGTGTTGTAAATCAGAATATCTTTTTTTTTTCCTCCAAATTTAACTTTTACAGTAATTTTGCGCCGCATTCATCAGGTCTCCATCTCTCCCAGCAGTGATGAGCCAGCAGTGCTTTAAGCATCGAGGGTCAGTGAAGTCCAGCAGCTGGAATGTCAGTGTTCTTACAGGTGAGGGGGAGCACTGCAGGCTGAGAGTGCACATCACCCCTCAGTGTGCCCTGCTGAATTTGAATTGCTGGTAGACCTAGCTAAGGCTTGCCTTCGGTTTATAGAGCAAAAAGAAGTGCAGAATGTGCGGATTTGGGGTCATGCTTTTGCACTGGGTGCTTAGCTGAACTCACACAAGCCTTGTGCCTCATTAGGGCAGTGCTGCTGCTTTGCTGTGTTTCTGATTTCAAGCAAGTTCACCCCAGCTGTTCTGCTATAAGCTAAGGAGGAATGTCTTTCTGTTAACTGAATACAACAAAAAAATCAGAACAGAAAGTAAATGCGAACATCTGAGGAGAATCTTTATGAAAGGTATTTTCTTGCACAAATAGTGTTCTGAGCCAATTGATAGCACTAGTTTTCCATATGGATGTGTCTGCATACACATTTTTTCATCTCGGAAACTATCACATGTCATTGGGAAGTGACACAAAATGGTATTTGCCTGGCTATCAGAGTCAGTGGTGGTGGGCCATCTGTTGTGCTCCTGCTTAGATGCAGGCTGGTGGCTGCAGGCTCCCATCTGCAGCTCCCACCCAGCTCTGCTGCTCACCCGGCACCACGAGACTGAGCAGAATCCTGTGGGTAAGATGACTTGCACAAAGCATTGATTGCCTCGAGACCTGCTTAGCTCTCAGGCTACTTAGTCATGGTATCTGCTGACGCAAAAGAAACTGTATACTCTGTGCAGATGTGAGAGGGTGCACTTGTGAAAAGTAAGCTAAAGAAAGGCATATGTCCCTGCATAAGCATACGTGGTAACTAATGGTGTATTTGCAATTCTGATGTTGGCTACTGGAGCTTTTCAATAACTAGCAGGAGGTATGAAGGTACAGAAAGGGAATTGCCCAGATAAGTAGCTGGTGTTCCCATGTGTCCTGAGATCAGTCGTGCTGGCAGGTGGAGCCGATGCCTGTGATTCCAGGTTTGGTGCCTTTTGTGTCTTCTGAGATAGCTGTATGCAGGTTGGATTGGATGACAGCAGCTGTGGCATCTGCTTTCAGAAGTGCGTATGAACAAGCAAACATTTTTTTGAGGAACAGGTCAGTAAAGTGCAGGTGGACCACGGCAGCAGCACAGCTTTTGTTTTTGCTGGCTCCTTTTGCTTTGCCTCCTGCACCAAACACTAATTTGCCCTTAACTTTCACTCCTACCTTCTTTTAAAACATGTTAATTGGCCTTTAGCGAAAAGGTGTTGGAGCTGAGTGCTTCAGAAATGAAAGCCAATCTAAACATTCAGGCGTTGTGGATGGTTGTGCAGCACTTCGGGTGATCTTCAGAAGTGTGAAGGAGCTGCAGCAGCACATCTGCCCGAGCAGCGTGGGCCAGCGTTCTGAAAGCCTCTTTGGGTTGTGTTCTCAGTGTCAGCAATTGCCTGACTCTCGGTGGCTATCTGCTTTCCTTTCTCCTTCTGCCAGCTTTGGGATGGAGCAAACCGGAGGCAGAATGAACAGATAAGTGGAGGTTGAAATGAATATTTAAGCGCTTCTAGATTTGTTTCACCGACAAATAAACTCACCGCTTGCCAGAGCCTTGCCAAATACTCCAAAAAAAGGAGCTGAAGAATGTTAAACACAAACCCCACAGCATTTGATGAGAGTTTATTCGGTTGTTTCACTAGTGACTCATCTCCAGAATGATCCATCCGTTTCCCTCTTTGCATGCATATGTGGGAAAAGAAATCTGGCAAAGGTCTCGGAGCCACCTACGAAATCCAATGTCCCCTTCAATTATTACTTAAAGCAGCGGAGTGCCCTAAGCCTGTTGGGAATTTCAAGAGCTACGCTGGCAAGAGATGTTTACAGATAAATCTTGGTGGCTTTTGTTCCACATACTCTATTTTTAGAGTTAGAACAGAGGAGGAAATAGTAGGTATGGCTTTCTTTTTCTGTTGTCATCCAGCTGCTAGCAATTCTGCCTACGGGCAGGATTGTTTTTGAAAGGGGGGCTGTTAGGACATCGCTTTTTCCTTTCTGTGCATCACAGCTTTGGCTGTCTGGCCTGAAAATTAAAGATCAGCAGTGCAGAGTGCTTCTGCTTCCGCACACGGCTGTTCAGAAAGCCGAGTGTTTCTGTCCCGCCTCTACTCCTCATCCTCTGAAGGCAGCAGCAAGCACAAAAGCAGGAAATGGGGACGATAAAGTATGGGGAGTGGAAGTGCTGAGCTAGGGACGCCAGAAGGAAATGGCTTTCTGGTGGCAGCAGTGTTTATTGTACAAAATGAACCAGTGATGAACAGGCTTAAGCACTTGGGAAAAGGAGATTCTCTCTTTAAATGTTTGTGATTCTTCACTACAGTTTTCTAATGCCAAAGGCTTGTGTTGGGTGGATGCTGGTGTGTTAGTGAATGCTTAGGCAGTATACATGGACTGCATTATCTAAAGGATTTGTCAGCTCGTGATCTGCATGCCAAAGAAAGCCCTGGCTGGGATGGAGGCTTCTTGGGAACTCCTTTACACTCTACTTCCGCACATGAAAGCTGCTGCTGACAGCCAGAAGTGCATTATATGGTGAAAAGTAGCACGAGCTGGGAAGCGTGGGCCCCAAAGAAAATAAGGTGCTTCAGCAGAAGGCCGAACCAGAACCATTTCCATCCATTTGTCCTTTCCATACTGGTTTGGTCCCATGCAGATTTCCTGAAAGTCTGCGTGGTGGTACAGGCAGGGTTTATTTTAGAAGCAGTGTGGAACAAATGGGGGTGAAGTGTTGTATTTGGCTGCTGCTCGACATGTATCAGGGAATATAATGTGCTCTAAGTAAGGATAATTTTCTAACAAAAAGCAGCAAACCATTGGAAATTAATTAAACGTATGGGAAGTTATGGAATTATTTATTAGGAACAGTGTCTCCTCTGGGTTTGCAAAAAGAAGCTCTGCTTTTAAGCGAGAGAAAGTTACATTTGCATGAAGATCAGCGTGATTTAATGGTAACCAACTGATTACAAGGGAGCTTTCTTTCATAAAATAGCTGCCAGTGGAAATGCAGAAGAAGATTAGGATTGCCTCACGGAAGATTTACGTTCACTTGGATTTAAACAAGTGCATGATACTTCTTGCAGAAAATGCAGGCAACAGATTGTGCTGTGTCTCTTGTCATTGGCCGTGCAGCATATTGAGGAGGTCGGGGGTGAAGTCAAGGCTTTCCTTCTCAGCCCTATGTGTTCCTGAGGGGACAGGATGCTGCTTCTGCATGGGAGCTGTGGGCAGGATGAGAGCTCCAGAGCCCAGTGGAAGCAGTGCCATGGGAAAGGATTAGCTCACTGCTAACTTTTTAATTCCTCTTTGATTCTTTTCTTTACTCCATAGAAAATGTTCAGTGTCTGTGAGCAGGTCTTTTTCTCAGTGTTTGTTCGGCTTTGTGGGATTTAGGTTCTTTTTTTCCCTATGTTATCTACAAGGGACTTATGAGAATGTAGTGTTCTCCTGCCCAGTGTTTCTGTGAAGTTTATTGTGCGAGTCAAGTAGAGATGGCATGAAACAGCCACCGGTGAGCAGACTTGGTCTGCAGAACAAGTCGCTTCGGAGAAAAGTTGAGTAATGCTCATTTTGATTTGGTTTTGCTTTGCTTTGCTTCTTTGGCTTCCAAATCAGAGTTGAAAAAGACCTGCCAACTATAATTATTTTACTGGAAGCTTAATTCAAAGCCTAATTTTACTGGGAGCCTGAGGGAAGGGAGGAGGCTGGAGCTGGGGAATGGCATCTTACGTTGACTGATGGCCGTGTCAGATGGACTGAAGGTAACTTAATAAAATACGTGGTACTGCTTTGGGTCATTCCAGTCCTTCCTCAAAGTTCTTCTCCCTGTGTTTGGAGTGAGCTTCGTGCATGCTTTGTGTCCTTTCAGTGGGAAGTCAAACCCTAAATCTTTCATCAGCAGTTCACGTGGCACGTGTGCTCCTCTGGTTTTGCTCTCCATTGTGAAAGCACGCAAGGAGTTGTAACGCAATACTGATCTCTGCAAAATATTCCTAAAAGTAAACAGCTTGTAATAGATCGTTTCGGATTTGCTTTGTGTGAAGTGATTACTGAGCAGAAGGGCTGTTGCAGGAGCAGTTAACCGTGAGCTGTAATAGTTGAGGCAAAAATGTTTTGAAGCAACACAGTGGGAAAGCACGCTTGTGTTTTTAGGATTAAAAGCCGGCTCTCCCAGCACAGGGGCAGCACGGCTTCAGTTTGGAAGGTTGCTGTGAGTATGAGGAAGGGTGAGTAGATTACGTGAGGAAGGGGGCTCTCTCCTCCCTCACCTGCTTTTCATTTAGGAAAAAAGCAGAGTGCAACAGGCTTGCTGCACAGCCCCCAGCCAAGTGGATCAGCGTTTGCACAGCCATCTTCCGAGCTGGGAGGGATTTGCTGCCTGAGGGCTGAAGCCTGATCTGTTAGCCTGGAACCTGCTGCGCTCCCAGGCCTGATGCAATTATGGGTTGTTAGTGTGCCCATATGTGAAGTGGGATCTGTGGTACTCTCCATCCTCTGAAGAACAGTCCTGACATTTATTTCTGAGCAGTGTTTTGTTAAGACCAGTGCAAGAGTAATGCTTACTGTTAATTTTTTGTTGTTAATACTATTTTTCTGGTGGGTTCAGCTGAAGTAAAATTGATTTTAATGGGAATTTCAACCCCTCTTCTGTTTGTTCTTGTGATTTTTATCTTCTGTGCTTAAACCATAGGCCTTTTGGAGGAGGCTGTTCTGCCTGTGGTGTCCAGCACAGCTGGATTTTTTTCCATGCTACTCCTACGTACTCCAGATGTTTAAGCAATAACAAAATTGCTGCAGCTCTCTGTATTTTGCCCACACTGCTTTGAACCATTCAGCTCGTTCTTTCACCTGTCTCGTTTGATACCCTTTGAGTGATGCCTAGCATTGCTTTGAGCTTGTCAGAGCTCCATGTACTTATGGACTGGTAAATCCCATGTATTAGACGGGAGCTGAACGCTTTGGGAAACCTTGAACAAGAATCAGTTTCCCCCTTTTCTAAACACTGAGATATTTACTTCTCATCTTCGTGTTGAGGAGAAGTTCCTCGCAGAATGTGCTTATAAAAAGAGGTGAGTAGCAAGTCTGTGGGCAAGGGATTAGAAAGTCACCTCCTGGTTTGGAAGGTAGATATACTTATTCTCTGTGTTCCCACTTGTTTACAGAAGAAGCAGCGTTGGGTTTTTGCCTCTCTGTTGCCACTTCTGTGAGCGCTTTGCATATTTAATTAACAGTTTCACGTTTGAATTGTTCTGCAGCAAACTCTCGCTTCCCATTGGCAGTCGCTTTTCTTCTGCTGTCATCTGAAACTCTTCCTTTCAAGTGCAAGAGTGGGGCGAGCACCAGAGATCCTGTGTCTGCGGACCTTTGCGGATGCAGCCCTGGCAGTGTTAGAGGGCTGAAGTCTGCGCCCACTTTGGGAGCTGCTTTCTTAATGTGAGTGTCTGTCCTCGTGGGACACAGCAGTGTGTGAACCTGCACGTCCCCATCGAGGCTGTGGCAGTGCTTCCTTCATGTCAGGTGTCACTGACCTGTCTGGAAGAGCTCTTCGGATGGCAGCATGTGGTGTGTCATGAAGTCTCGTGCTGCCTGTGCGTGTGGGTTACTCGAGGTGCTGGTTTCAGGCTGGCTGGCTGGAAAAGCTCAGCAGTAAGAGCTGAGTGTGTGTGTGTAAGGAAGAGCTTTCCTTTGCTTGCGAATAAAACAGCACATGTGCATGGAAGAGGAAGATTTTATTTGCTTGTTGGGTCTGGAAGTCTACCAAAGCAGTCATAAGTGGCTTTAATGAGTTGTTGTTTTTTTTTTCCAGTGATTGGAAACAACAGATTTTTTCCCCTCTACTCACACTGCTCTGTTTAATGTTGCACTGCCCTTCTCTTCCTGCCCCATTCCCCAGTTGGTGGATGCACTGCTGCTTGCCTCACGCTGCCTTTCTCCATCAGCCTCAGAAGTGCTTTTCCCAGCCCACAGCTCCTTGGCACACTCCTTGGTCTGTGCTCACCACCTCTTGTTTAAAGGAGAGGTGGGGCAAAGGGAGCTGAAATGGCAGATTGCTGCTAAGCTGGTGCTGGGATATCGTGGTGTAGACTGCTGGATGTGTCCTTGTTCCAGTGGTGCCCCTTTCCCAGTGCATCTTCATCTGGAGTCACTTGTGGTTCATGAGACTGAGCTAAACTCATGGATTAAAATAGTTGCACTTAATATTTACATCTGTTCTTCCCTCCCTTGGATACCTCGCTGAGTTACACCACCATCCTTTTTAAACATGCTCTCGTAACCTGTGATTATTTTTCTTCGTTGAATCCCACGCTGCTGGAAAACATCTAAATTCAATATTGTCCTAAATGATGTGAGCAATCTCCTATTTGTACGCTGTTCCTGCATGTCAGATACAGTTAACCTTCATTTCAGAGGTCTGATATTTCTCTAGCAACAGCATAATTGGAGTGCATGGGAACATGCTCCCTGTAAATACGGAGCGATGCTCTGTTGTAAAAGAAACTCGACTGCTTGTTAAACAACTGCAGGCAGATGTAGTTTTTTAATTTAATAGAAGAGCTCATTTGAATGCTTTCCCGAGGGAGTGCTGCTTCGGTGAGCAAGTTGGTTGTCTCGTGCAAATTAAAACAAGTCCATCAAAAGGCAGCCCTGTAGGATGTTTCCTTATAGGATGGTTATCCCTGCTCAGTGCAGGGGGGCCGGACTAGATGTCCTTTAATGGTCCCTTCTGACTGAGGATTCTGTGATGTAATGTTAGGGGAGGATGCTGGAAAGCGTGCACAAGTATTAGGAGTTTTTTTAGTTAAGCATTTGGTCATATAGGAAAGTTTGGTATGAGGCAGAAAACTGAGGTAACCCATGTTCAGGCCAGCCCACGTACTGAAAAGGGGTGTTTATGTCATCTGGAATACAGGGTTTTGCTTGGTTGGTTTTTGTTTTTCTTAGAAGCATAAAGAGCAGAAAGTGATTCCATTTTGCGTTGAATTTCCTACGTTATGTCATACTTCTGGGCTCCTGACCAGTTCATTTATAAAGCACAGCAAATCAACTGCTCCCAGGATGCCTGGTGGGTGCCATTTGCTAAGATGCTGAGTTAAAACACCACTTATTTAGTCCAAAACCTGTAATTGGTGCTCCCTGCCTGTCTGCTCAACTTTGAGAATGCTTGGGATTGTATGGGCTGAGCGGGACGTGGTGCTTTCCTCCAGGAGTTCCTGTTAGAGGCTGCTGCTTGGCAGAGAGCTAGCTCTTCCTTACTAACAGTACCTGCTCCTGTACCATGGCAAAAATGACAAGGTTTTCTTTGCTCCCCTTTCTGTGCAAGTGCTAATTAGTTGATTTGCGTGAAAGCATCAGACTTCAAATGCAGCATAGCGTCATCTGAAAGGATAAACCAAGTGAACTAAGTTTTGAAATGCCATTGGGGGGAAAAAAGAGTGATAAGCAAGGAGGTCTAACACACGTAGTTCTGTAAGAAAATCACTCCTGGGAGAGCCAAATCCCTAAAGCTTTAAGCTTCTTTTTGATCCAAGGGATTAGTGCAGATTTCCATTTTTGCAAGGCAAACTGTTGGGGCTGTTAAGGCTGTGTAGAGGAACCAGGTTTTCACGGAGGCGATGTTACGAGGGGAACGTTGCTCCCAGCTGTGCTCCATGTTGGTTTGCTCTTGGCTTAGCGTTGCTCTTCAACCCAGCAAGGACATCTTCCTGTGCAAGGGGAAAAACAGTGTGAAGCAAGGAGCGATGTGAGATCAGTGGTTTTTAGAAGGATAAAAGGTAGAGATAAAGCAAATAATGCTTACGATGATAAAGATACGGATGCCATCTGCCAGCAGGTGGGAGCCAAGGAGGCACTGTGGTGCTGCCTCGTTAATGAGTGTGCTTCAGGACTGCTGCTGATGGATGCTGGGGGCTTGGCAAAGGAGTGCTGGACTGGGAGGCATGGGTGCTCTGAGATGCATGGATTGAGATGCAGTGAGAAGTCGTACAGTGCCTCCCACCAGACAGCACTTGTGTTATCTAAGGCAAGAGAGCAAGATTCTGCTCAGTGGATAAAAGCAAAGATTTAAAGTGGTGGTAAAAATAAACAGACAAAAACCTGTAATACCTTTTCTATGACTTCAAGTGGAACAGCTCTCCTGCTGTTTTGCTGGAGGTAATTGCTTGGTGGTTTATTTTCTGCAGGGAGTAGGATAGATAACATTTACGAATGGCATGGGCATTTTCCATCCGTTATAATGTGAAGTCTAGCTGCAGAAGCCAACAGTTAGGTAGATATATTAATGGTAACTGAAAAATTCTGTAGAGTAGTTCTTTGCTATGGGTGTATACTTGGTGCTTGTCTCCTCCTTTAGTCCTTGATAATGTACGGCATGAAAAGTTTTGCTTTGCATAACGAGCATATTGTCAGGAGGTAACAAATGCTTTGCTTTTAATGAGAAACTTCCAGGCTAAAGATAGCATTCTTTGTAGTCGAGAACAAACTGATGCTCATGGACAACTGTGTTTTAATTAAAAGCCCAATTATTATTAGTTGCCACCACAAATGCTTGCTCTGTTGCAAGACGTGTCTTGTCCCTTGAATCTGATCCTCACCCACCTTGTTAAATATACTAACAGTGCTTTACTTGTTTAATCTGATGTTTGAAAACAGCATAGCACCCTAACAGGGTGCAGCTCCTTTGCTTCTCATCGTGCAGCTGGACTTGTGCTGCGATTTGCTGGCTTCCTCCTAGCCCCAGCCATCAGAACAGAACTTGGCAGAGGCTGCTGGCTGCTGCTTAGCATCGAGAAGGAATTACATAAATTCAAAGGCTTGGGGTGTTTCTATCAAAACTGAAGTGTCCCGGATTGACTGAAAGTTCATCCTGAGTCACTTTGGATTGGGCAGTCTCTGTTTTCTTTTTTCTACTTGGAAAATACAGCGCTAGGGTGAGTAGCAGAGAAATGGTTTTAGAACTTGCCTCATGGCAGCTCTGAAAACGAGCTGTGATGTTTGAGGAGCAGGGATGCTTTGTGTGCAGAAGCCATGGTGGTCTGTGTTGCTTAAAAATAGGAAATCTAGTTAACTCTTGCCATGAGCCAAGGGAAATCTGTGCGAGCAAACGTAGGACCAACAGAAGGTGATCTATGTAGGGAGAACATTTTGTTCTCTTGAGTCTAAGAACACGGGAGCAAAAGCGTGGCAATGGTGATTGTTTTTCTGTCTGCCTTGGCATGCTGCTGTCACTGAGCCTCCTCATCCAAAATGCCGTGCCTGCTTACAGGGACAGAGTGTATTGACAGGGCAGCGTTTGGAATGGGAACCTTAGCATCGGGCTGGAGCCTTAATGACGTTAACGCGATGCTGTCTGGTGGTGTGTGCTGGCTGCAGTACTGTTGAGGAATACAAATTCTACCATCTTTTAAGGTTAAAAATATAACGTGCACGTGGAGTCTCTCAGCATGAAAGGTTCATCTTGGGAAGTGAGGTAGCTGGGTTGCTCTGGTGCACTGAAGTCAGAGGGCAGGAGCTGCAGCCCTTGGGTACGCACCGTGCACGGCAGCGAGGTGCTCTTGGTTTTTAATCACTTCCATCACAGGAGTAATAGGCGAGAACGCTCCTGCACGTTGTGCTGCATGGTGACAACTCCTCCAAGTGTTAGGCACTGACTGGGACTTGCTGTGCCTCACAGAGGAACGCTGAGAGATCTGAGATGCAGTGCAGCAGGTGAGCGAAGTACGTGAGCAGTGTTTGCACAGATGATTACAAGATGATCCTGCTCACTAAGAAATAGGTCTGTTATACCCCTTCTTGCTTTCTTCTTGCAGTACGGTCATTACTAAGTCATCTTTCTGCTGTCTTGATTTGCTGCTCTATTTCTTTTCTTTCACTATCCAGAACTTCCTGTGGTAACTGATGGGGATGAAGGTAGAAAATAAGACGTTACGGTGTTGCTGTTCCTTTAATTATTATGTCCTGTCCCATTATTTGGAGAGTTTTGCTTGCTTAATCCCAACTGCATGTAGTTGTCACTGAGCTGTCAGCAGTGGAATCCAGGCCGCAGTTGTACGTGATTCCCTCTAATCTGGTTACCTTGCACATGTCAAGATAAGTTTATTCCACCATCGGGTAGCTTAACTGGCTTTTCTCTGCCCCTCTGGGATTTGACACTTTTCTCCAGATTTGATTAATTTGCATCACTTGGTGCCACTCATCATGTACGGTTCTTCCCCGGCTGCTCTTTTCTGAAGGTGTGGTTTAGCTCATCTCTGTTTAGTAAAGAGTGCTGGTGGAGGTTTTGGGTAGGTTTTTCCAGGACTGAAGTTTGGTCTCCCCCAGGCACGTGCTAGCAGTGGGCTTAAATGAAGGAAGATGAGCTCAAGGGCCACTTGCTTCTCCTATATCAGGGTCCAGAGCATCCCTGGAAGAAGCATTCCCTTCTGACATTACAGGAAACCCACGAGGGGTAAACTTGCCCTCTTTTTGCAACCACACCATGTTCGGTGCTTTTTTAGGGTGCTTCCAGTCAGCTTTCCAAGTTCCTGTAGTAAAGTCCCTCCAAGATGCTGTCGAGGACTCTTGAACAGTCAAATTACAGTGGTGTTTGCTTTGCCCAGACAAAGAAAGCAAACACGTTGGCTCCCATGACTGAAGCCCCATTAAGTTTTTTTCAATTAAACATATTTCTCCGCTTGTTTTCAAACACTCATTAATTCTGATTTCAAACAGCTTGTAAGGCTGATTGATTTGTAATTTTCAAGATTGCGCCTGAGTGTTTTTCACTCCTCCCTTCCCCTGGCTCGGATGGAGAAGGGAAGATTTCTGCCTGGGAAATTCTGAATTAACTCAGACGCTCACCATTCATGCAAACTGGGGAGTGAGAAAATGGCACAAACAGACTCTGCATCTCATGCACTGAGCCTGAATCCCACTGTGCTGCCGACGGTTATTGGGGCCATCTATTTGTTTCTATGTATTCACTTGGATCGCTAAAATAAATAGGATTTGTTCCTTTTGAAAGTTGCTGGTGTGTTTCAGAGCCCCGTGCCTGGGTTCCCAGATGTGCCATCCCGTTTCATTGGTATGCTGTGAGGGTGTGTGGCTGCTCGCAGGGCCTGACGTTCCCGGGGCTCGGCTGCTCCTCCTGCCCCCAAGGAGAGCTGAGTGCCACGGAGGAGCACAAAAGTGCTGGATTTTTATCATAAGCTGAACATAAAAATCAGATTACCTGCTCCATTCCTTCTGGAAAAAGTCTGCTGTGCTCTTAAAGTGGTGTTTCTTTTATTCTCTTTTCGATGTCCTTCTGGGAACCTGTATTTAGGCACATGTAAAATCAGATCCTTTTTCTCTAATAGGGCACTTAAGCAGCCATAAATGCACATTAATGCTCCATTACCCTCTTATCAGCTGTGTTGGAGATGGAAGTGCATCGGCCGTGTTCAGATTGATCTTCCGTGTCAAATAATAGCAAAAAGGATTTTATTTTTTAACCAGTCTATCTGCAACAAAGCTTATTTGCATTAAGAACTCTTTGTCATACTGAATCTCCCTTGGGGACCCGTGCATGTGAGTGAATTGCCCAAAACGAATGCATTAAGTCATTGGGAAGCCCAGCTTTGTGCAACGTGAGGGTCCAGCATCGTTCCTCGTGCTCGTTTCAGCCTAATGTTACCACCTGTCCTTCCAGGTCAGAGATCTGTGCAAGAATTTTTTATTGCCTAAAAGGAGGGATGAGCTTCCATCCTAGCACGTACTGCCTAGCAAACCCCTGAGGAGTTGCCATTCTTGCTGGGGCATCGTGGCAATATTTACAGATGAGTGGGGGAGTGAGGGGCCCCGGGAGCTCAGTGCTGTGCTGCTGTTGTCTGGCTGTGTTGCAGTGTTGGCACAGCTGCTCTCGGGGCCGTGGAGCCCAGCCCATGGCAGCTCCTCCTGTGCTGGGGAGAGCCTGACAAGTGGGGATGGGGAGGGTTTAGTGAGTTCCTGCAGGGAGAATCCTGGCTTGGGTGTAAGGAGGGAGATAACAGCAAAAGAAAGAGTGCCTGATGAGCAGCAGGGCCTGCTAGCAGGTGACGGAAAGCCTGGCAGCTGTTCCTGAAGCAAGGCTATCCCTGTGGTGTGGGCATGAGGCAGGGGGTGAGCTCTGTGTCCCCAGACATTACCCTCTGCCCTGGGTGTGGGTGAGGCCTGGTGTGGAGATGGGAAGCGCTGACCTGAGCGGAGCACACTCCCAGTCTCATTCCCTCTGGAGCTGCTTTCTGTGCTCCCGTCTCGCTTCACTAATTCCCTTCAAGTTGTTGTGCTCCATATTGTCTGTGGATCCACTTTCTGAGTGGAACAGTGCTGCTGACGTGTTTCTTCCAGTTGACATCTGCACCTGAGTAAGAGCATCAGCAGCACTGCCAGGGATGTTTGGGCATGGGTCACACATCGGTGGATGGTCCTGCAGCGGGGTGTGTTGTGCTGGCAGCACAGTTCTTACACAAAACCCGACTTCCTGGTGCACTTCTGTCCCCATTAATTGTACACATGGTATTGGGAACCTTTCCAGTTATTTATTACACATTTTTCCTCTGCTCCCGCAGTTCAGCAGAATGCGTTTCTTTTCTTGCTCTGTCTGGCTTTTTCTCCTTGCTTCCACGCCTGCTCTCATGTTTTCAGCTGCTTTTTTCCCTCCTATTCACATCCAAGTTTGGCAGAAAAATCGCTGCTAGAGCTCAACTGTGCGTCTGGGTGAGCGTGCGGGAGCGTGGGAGAGCACTTCATTGGCCATTTGCTTTCAGGATTATTTCCTCTAATTTGTTCGTGCTCTGTTCTACACCTTTCACAGCTTGGGAATCCCGCCAGCTATTCAGCTCCCTGACTTTGGAAACTCCACCATCCTGCAGCCAGGCTGCTGCCTCTGCTCCTTAGGTGCATTGTGCCCTGTCTGCCATGGGGAGGGAGTCAGGAGAATTCCCAGTATTGAGTAGCTCTGATTAATTCATTTAAAAACAATAAAATCATGGAGCTGCGTGCATGCAGGAGTCGCTGATGTTGCATTTGCAGTGTGAAGGGCTGCAAGGTTGCAGCACTGTTTGCAAGAGTGGTTTCAAAGCAGCTCTGGATAACTTTAGATTTTAACTTTAGATCGAGCCAACTGTGAAGTGCTAAAAACTGAGCCAAAATGTGGCATTGCAAAGAGGGGTCTGAACAGAGTGATGTGATCCTGACGTTCTGGTAAGCCAGGGTGGAAGAGGTTCTGCTCACACTACTGGGACCAGGCACCACTTAGAGAAGGGACAGCACAGGCAGCTGGACCAGTGACTTCTGCAGATGTGTGTTATGTCACCCAGCACTGAAGCAGACAACAAGCTCTGACAGTCGATCCATGCAGGTCAGGGCTGGAGGTGCTACGGTCCAGCAGGTGCACAGCAGTGAGCAGTAACTGGATGTCAGCAGAGGGACCTGCAGAACTCTGGTCCTGTGCTGCTGATCCAGCTCCAAGTGTGCTCTTGTGACCATCTGAGTTATAGCAGTGTTAATACACACTGAAAAGATTCAGTTGTTTTGGCTAGTCTGCTGCTCACTTGTGTCCTGGGCTGGAGCACAGGCTCGTGCTGTGCTGCTTCACCTGCCAGGGGCAGGTGGCAGGTTCATTGTGCAGCTGCTCCCTCTTCCTCTGGTGGACTGGATGTGGCCAAAGCTGCTGTTCTGTCACATAACGGGGAGTGAGGAAGTGTCTCTGGGGGAATCCTGGCACAGCACGGCACCCCTGCAGCATGTGCTGGAGGGGGTGTCATGGGAAGGCTGGGGGGAAGTGGTAGGTGCTGTGACTTGCGTCCCTTGCTGCTGCTGGCTGGGCTTCTCGTGCTGCTGTGACTTTAACTCCACCCTGTGTGAGTTAGGATTGGATTGTGATGCAGTTTCCCTTTGCTTTTTCGTTTGTATGTCGCTGTGCATGAAATCTCATCCTTGGGACTCGTGGTACTGTTTGTCCGTAGGAGGCTGAGCAGTATCACGTTGCTGTCAGGAGCTGTTCTGTTTGGAAATCACTTGTTGCTTTGGGATCGTGCTTTGGATGAAGAGAAGTGCTGATTGCAAAAAATAAAAAGGCTAACTTTGCAGATAAAAGTGGTGAGATAAGCCTCAATGGGACAAAGCCTGTCCTGTAATAACCTGCTGATGCTGGCTATTAGCATTAATTCAAGCTGGTCCCTCCCTGCCTGGAAAAATCAGCTAGATGAGCTGGAGCTGCTTTGGTTTCTCTCTCCGGTCTCTGTGGCTGTCAAACCACAGTATGTGCCTGCCCTCTGAAGTGGGGATGGTTAAGCTGTTCTTCCTGCTGAGCACAACCTCACGAGAGAGGATACATGCGAGGTGTGATTTCAGATGGCAGATCCTCCTCCGTCCGGCTGGGGAGCTGGGTCTGGGTAGCTCGCCGATGATATTTTTAGTGCAGCTCAAGTAGAACACTAGAAAAACGTGTGTCTTCTGCATCTCCTCGCTCCTGGTTTTGCAGCACGCTCTCATCTTTTCCCCCTTTCAGCACAGTGACTGCTGCATCCACCCTGCTGGCCAGACAGAGCATCCAGTGGGATGCTGAACCACGGGAACAGACATGGGAGTTCTGCATCATGGGGTTAACACTTAATAGGAGGGAGAAAATGTTTAATCTTGTGGCTGTTAATATCACCAGGGGGAGAGGAGCACATAATGCCTGTGTGCTCCGTGTAACAGCACATTGCTGCTTGCTGACCTTTCTCCTTCTGCCACGGCAGGACGTTGCTCCAGAGCATCCCCAGCCTCGTCCTGCTCTAACCTTTCCCTGCTCCTTTAGCTTCATTTTCACCATTACTTTGTTACCCACCAGCACTGGCACTTTAATAATGTGAAGAAAGAAGAGAGCTTCTGCAGTCTTTTTCTACTGCTTCTTCCTCCCTTAGGCCACCGGTGCACTTCAAAGGCAGAAGTTCTCTCTTTTTTTTTTGTCTCAAAAGTGCAAAATAATGAAGGCATTTGTGGCACAGGTGGGTGATGGTCGCTGGAGAAGAGGGATGTCACAGCCCCAGTGCTCACCCCAACGACCTTCACTGAATGCAAATTCAGAAGACAGCAGTGCTTTCTCCTGTTAGAACAGCCAAACAGACCTATTTCTTAGAGGAAATCAGTGTAATTACCAGCAGTAAGTCACATCCCTGGCTTCTGCCTGGACGAGGCTGCGCTGTAGGTTATTGCACGTAGCTTTGGCTTTTTTCACAGCTGGCTTTGTGGAATTCTAACCCCGTGCAGTCAGTGCAGAAGGAAACACAGAGATGTATCTGCATCCTGAAGAAGGTGAAAGATTATCTCAGTGCACTACAGAGGAAAGCAAATACACCTGTAGAGTAGAATAGAACAATTCGTTTGTTGTAGAACAGTGGATTTCTGATATCTGCTGCTCGGTTTCCAGCTCTGGAGGCGGCACATTTTTTCTTGAGGATGCAGGCTTTATGTGACCACAGGAAATAGGGGCTGAGAATTTGAAGAGTGGATTCATCAAGTGTTGGAAGAACTGGTGAAAGAATAAAGCACAGCACATGCGTACTCTAAATAAATTAATTAATTAATAGTGATTTCTTTCTATTTTCATATTTCAAGGTTTCCAATGGCAATATCGACTCTAATAATTGAGCTCCCTTTTTGAATAAGCTCAGAAGAGTCTTGGGGTACTGAGTACAGCCATCTTCTCTTGACCTGCACCAAAGATGTTAATAGCAAAGCTGCACATTCGATTTGGAAGTAGTGTAGATGCTTTTGATCTGCCAGAGAGGTTTTTCTCACTAGCATTTTGCAGATCGGAGCTTGTAAATTGCCTCTCAAATCCTGATAATTAATGATGGTGGGTGGTGAACACGAGCTGGAGGTTTTCTTGTGCTTTTTATTTTTGGCTTCTAAAATCGACGTGTCCCCAAAACAAAAGGAAAAATCATATTTGAGGAGAAGAGAGGGAGGAGGGAGCATTATTCCGTGCCATTGGAAGCACTGCATCTCCAAAGGGATGCTGCTGTGCTGGGCCAGGACGGGCTGGAGGTGTCACCTACCTCAAATTTTCTCTCTTTTCTTCTTCTAAAATGTTCTAATTCCATGTCTTGTTAGGTGTCTGTGTCCCAGTGTCACCAGTCTCCATGCTTGTGTGGGGGATGCACCTGGGTATGTGTGTTGGAGAGCTTTTCAGAGGGGCTTAGCAGGGTTTGTTGGCATCAGGAGGAGGGATTGCCTATCCGAGCTCTAGCTATGTGTATTTTTTTTTTTCAGGTGCTGTTGTCATTGCTGTTCTTTAATGCAAAAAGTAAAAACTTGCACTTGCTGCATTTCTGTTGGGTCCTTGCCTCTCAGCATGATGTATTTTGGGAAGGCCAGTGCATGCTGCTGAGATCTGCAGGAGATGCAGCTGGGGACAGGTTTTCTTCCTTCCCCAAAGAGCTTCATCCTCACGTATTCAGTATCACTTCTTCCCCTTTTGCTTCAGCAGCAACTGGTTGTGTTTGATGGGACTGTCGCTCTCCTGGGCTCCAACCAGTGATTAAGGCAAAACCTTTTCTGCTCTGCTTTTTCATTATTTTCCCTTATCTGCCCTTTTGCAGAGGCAAAGCCTGGGAGCTGAATAATCCCCGATGTGTCTCAGATGTCTGCACGGCCCTGGAGCTCTCTTTGTGCTCTGTATTTTGCTGCGTGCTGGCGGCTTGTGAGGCTTCACAAAAAAATGCCCTCCCCCAAACAGCAGAGTGTGTTAGGGTTGTATGGCTGAGTAGCTGCTTCCCTGCTGTAGGTGACTGTGCCTGTTGTGGGGTGCTTCTGGGTCCAGGACAAGCTGATGTGCTCCGTGTTGAGAGATGAAGGGAAAAAGTGGATGGATGTGGGGCCTGGGTGAGCTGAGCCTGCCCTTGTGGCCTCTGGTAGGGATGCTGGTTTATAGCAGCAGTTTCCTCCAGCCCTGTACGCTCTATTTGAGATCCCATGGGTCATCTGTCTTGGTGTTCTGGGGTTCTTAGGGCTGACAACCTTGCTGATCAACCCGTGTTCTGTCCCTGTAGCTGCCCATATCCTTTTCCCTTGGGTAAAGTAACCAGTGACATTTTAAATCAGAAAGCAGAGGTCCAGTTTGGTTGGTGGTTTTTTTTTTCTGTTCACCAAGTTTGCTGTTATCATCTGAAATCTGAAGTGGGGGCCATGGCAGTTGGTTATTTTTCCCCACTCGTTACTTCTACCTTATCTATTAGAAGATATTTCCTTTAAGTAAATTTGCATCCTGTAAGAAATTAAGTGTTCCTCATCTCTTTTACAGACAAAGCAGTGTTTGCCTGCCCCAGTCTGCTGTTCCTCCTTCCTTTCATACAGCTACATGTACCTCTCCCCCCCCCCCCAGGGCATGCACAGAGGGCCGTGCTGGAAGTCTTTGTGGGTCTACCTTGGTGCTGAGGCAAAGACCTCCTCCTGCAGGGCTGGGCATGCATGGAGGCATCTGCTCAGCAGCACTTCTGCTGCACTGCAAGAATGTGGGAGCAACTAAGAGACACTGAGCAAAATGAGTGTGTCATAGTAATTAGGGTGTGTGGGAATGTCATTCCATGTCTGCTCTATACGTTGTGTGCCTGCTTGGTGCTGCTGGGGTGAGTGATGGAGGAAGAAAGGGATGGAGTTGGGAGAAATTTGTGCTAAACTGCGTATAGCTAGGTGAAAACAAAAAGGGGGAGGAATGATGGGGATTGTACTGACCATAAAGGAGGAAAACCTGTGCAGAGAGGCGGTCAGACTTCGGAGGGGTATTTGTTCAAGTGGAGCCATTGAGTCACTGCACAGCATTTGATGTTCTGGACCGTAAGATACTGCAGCTGTAAACTGGCTTTTCCTTCCCCGTTTGTTTCGTGTGACGTCTGGATTCTCTGGGGAGTGTTACCCTGTCTTCAGATGAGGATCACTGCCATTTTGAGCAGTGGAGGTTTTACCAATTCTGTAGAGTAATGAACATGCAAGAAAAAGATCACGCAGCTGGCTCTCTTCTCTCACATCTATTAGCATAAGATCTTTAATTGATTTAGGGTGTTATTTTCTCGGAACACTTGCAATTAGCAGCTCTTAATCACCAAAACACTTTTTTTTTGATGGGTAGATTGTTAAAAGGAGCAGGAGAAGCATATATTGCCATTTTCCTATCTTTTTTCCCAAATAAAAGAAGCACTCCATGTTAATAGCTGGGCAAGTGGGAAACATGTCTGTGTGCCTTGCTTGCTTCTAGCCACGAATCAGGGCAGAAGGGGCTTTGTGGTCAACCATTGTACTCCTGTCATAAGGTGGGATTGACTTTACCTTTATTGCACTGATAGGTGTTTATTGAATGGACTTAATGTGAGACGATGGCAACAGTCTGTGCTGCTGCACTTGTAAAACCCCATAATTTTGCTTTCTTAAAGCACTGCCTGTAAGAGGTTACCTTTTGTTAAATATTCTTCTCTCCTATGCTGTCTTTTAGGTAAAAGTCTCTTGACAGCCGTGCAAGAAGGTGGATTATTTTTAAAGCAATGAGCATGCGTCCCTAGTCATGATTTGTGGTTCAGTCCAGCTGGAGCTGTCTGAATGAAGCTATGGGCTGTGCGTCAGCCAAGCATGTTTCTACTGTTCAAAATGAAGAGGAAACTCAGAAGGGGAAAAACTACCAGAACGGCGATGTGTTTGGTGGTAAGTGGTGGGATTGCAGCTTTCTCCAACGTCACGAGTGGTCTGGCAGGTGTTTTGGGGGGTTTTAACCTTTCACAAAATGGGTGTTAGAATAAATCACGGTGCTAGTGCAGTTGGCCTCTCCAGGGGATAGCTGGAATAGAGGTTGGGTGAAATCCTTAGTGGCAGATTGACCTTCTGACTGGTGTTCAGTACTGTACTGCCATCAACTCCTCTCATCCTAGGATAGGCCAAAGAAAGCCAACTGCCTCTATTTTCATACATATTTTCATGGGTATCTGTGCATATATTTGCTGCTAGGTGCCAAAATACTTGACTCATTTACTAAAAATAATAAAAAATACTAAAAATAATTTAAAAAATCTTTTAGTGAAAAAGACAGTTCTTTAGTACTGTTGTCCTATAAAACAATAGTGCACTAATCCTGAAATCGTGAAGCAATAAGGGTTTGAGGGTACAATGAGACCAGGAATACCCTTCTGGGAAGGAGTCAGTGGTACTGGGAACCTGTCAGCGTGGCAGGAGGGGCAGAGAGGTCTGTATTGAGGGCCTTGTCACAGACACAGCATTGGGAAAGGCACAGTGCTATACAGATGACATGTACAGTCAGCTGCAGGATGTTTTCTTCAGGTTACTGTAGGCTGTTTTTTTTTAGAGTTTACCTTTTCAACATTTCTGGGGCTGTCCTTCTCCCAGCAGCAGATCCCTAGGTACGTACACGTGGGATCATCATCCAAAGAGACTCAAGTTGTTCAGGAAACGTCTAGCCTAAGCTTCAGGTTATTTTCCCATGCATGCTCCTTTGTTCTAGCCTGAGAGATGCCAGTTTGGGAATTGTGGCTTCAGTATGTTATTTTTGTTTAAAACAGGCTGTAGGTGTTGGCATGAACAAAATCCTCTGTTAGTTTCTGAAAGGAATCTGAGTTGGTATTTAACCGATGCTTAGCAAGGGAGCACTTTGGGTAATATGTGTGTCTTGGCTTTATTATTAATTTTTTAAAGTGCATGCTGCAAGCCTAAGATCATAACAGTAATGACAGAAAACCTAAAGTAACTTCTGGAGGCAGAAGACCAGGAAGACTGAAGCGATTGTAAAGGATTGCCACTTTACAGGGCTGGAGTAGTTTCAGAATTGTCACTGAGCTGTTCTGGGATTCATTTGAGGCTTTTTAATCTTCCCCTGTTCTTCAGAAACCCATCAGTATCAGAAATACAGCCTGCACTTGTCTAACTTCTTGTATGTTTTAGTTTAGGTACACAATTTGCGTTGGTAAAAAATGCAGTTCAATGAGTTCCTCTTCTAGCAAACGCTTTACGTGCTGGTGGTATCTGTGACTGAAATTACTTGTTGAATGGCAACCAGAATAGGCACAGAAGCTGTGTTTCCTGCCTTGTTTCTGGATGACAGCCTCTGGGTCAGAAACTGGGTGCATGAGAGAGGTGAGCTGCAGGTGCCTGACTTTCCTGCTGCCATTTTTGGACCTCTAAATGATGTACTGCGTGCTGAGGTGCTCAGAAGCAGGAAGCCATGTTCTTCACGAGGATGGCACCCTGCATAGTTCTGTGCTGGAAACGGTAGTGGCTGTTCACACTGGTTGGTGAGGGAGACCTGGAAGCTCAGAGTATTCTGCCCGCTTCATTTTCTGTTAAACTTTTGTGTTTTAGTCCTGAATTAATTCCCTGTAGCGTATCTGCAATTATTCCTTAAGCCATCAGGGAGGAAGTTGCTCAGTGCTGTGTCAGAGGGCTCTCATAATCGATTCCCTGCGAGGTAAGAGCAGAGTTTGCCAGATCCAAACAGATAATCACAGCTAGCCTGACACATCTTAGCAGAATAAGTTCCCAGAGATACAGAAGGATCCAGAGAGTCTACCAAGGTTAGGGTGCCCTGCAACACTTCTGTCATGCATTTCTCCATGCGGTGCTGGGTGCCAAGAATTGCTGTATGTCTCCTTTCTTACTGCTGGGAAAGGACAGAAGTATCTCAAGATACTTCAGGATCCTCCTGGACGCCTACCTGTGCAACCTGGGCTAGGGAGCTGCTTTGGCAGGGGTTTGGACTCAGTAATCTCTAGAGGTCCCTTCCAACCCCTGCAGTTCTGTGATTCTGTGATCTCATCCATCTGGTGGCCCAGAGCAGAGCATCCCTGCAGCCTGGGCAGACGGAAGCTTAGCTGCAGAACGACTAGGCAAGACCAAGGGCAGCAGCAGAGAAGTTGGATGGTTCATGTGCAGAAAGAAGGTGATAAAGAGGGAATTAAGAAGATGCATTTGGTGAGAGGAGTAATTCTGTGGTAGGAGGCAGCAAAGTGAAAGAAACAGAAGTACCAAGTGTGAGCTTTGTCCTCGTGGCAGCAGGGCTTGTGTCAGATGGAGGCTATGTAACTCCAGATGTAACCGTAGCACTTGAACAGCAGCGACAGGATTTAAAGCAGATACCTCAGTGCAGATGTTGCTTGCCCTGATCTGAAAGATATGGCTTATGGTATTCTGCCCCTTGCTGCTTGACTGACATCTGAATGAAACTTGTCTTTCTTCCTTGAGTGTCGTCTGCTGAGCTTAGAGGCAGGAAGAATCAGTAGTAAGGACTGTACTTCCCATCCTGCTTTTGCATTAAATAGGTCATTTTGAATGAGGAGAGAGACAAAAATACTGTATTTGGTTTTAGGCAGTTCTGCTCTTACCTTTGTCTTAGGCTGCTGGGTTGTTAGTTTGTTTTTTTACTTAAGGATTTTTGTAATGCACAGTTGACAGCATGAGCTACAAAGCTGAAAATCCTTTACCTTTCACACACACTGTCCTTTTTCACAAATAAATGCACTGG
This sequence comes from Cyrtonyx montezumae, assembly GCF_038088225.1. Lineage (NCBI taxonomy): Eukaryota > Metazoa > Chordata > Aves > Galliformes > Odontophoridae > Cyrtonyx > Cyrtonyx montezumae. The sequence goes on from NW_027071825.1 coordinate 26,009,449, forward strand.
CAAGGAAGTCATGATCACAGATACTGTGATCTTTTGTGAACTCCATTGCTTCTGCTGCTCAGGAGCTTTCCCACTTTGCTCCACTGCTGTACCTGCAACTCCCTGCTTTGCTGGTGGACCTGCTGAGAGCAGTGAGCAAGATGCTCATCACTGCCACTGCTGTTGCAATTGTTTTCCATTTGGGCAATAAGAACTGCTGGTGCCAGCCTGCAGTGATGCAGAGCACATGGCTGCTCTGAGCCATCTCTGCTGTCAAGGCTGAATAATGATGGGAGTTTCAGAGGGCAGAGAAAGAAGGGTTTGGTCATAGCCTGGGGTCATTAGATTCCAGCTTGTAACTGATGGAAGAGAGCTGTAGCTAGAATGAGGGTGATTGCTGGGGGAAGAAGAAAGGACATGACTGCTTGTAGTTACAGATGCATTCTTGCTGTGAAAGAGAACCACTGTGTAAGTGGTGATGGCTCCAAGCTTCTCTTTTTGGATAAGCTCTAACTCATTGGAATGGAGGGGTGGAAAGGACAGGTGGAAAGGGCTCCGGTGCAGCTCCTTGCCCTCTGACAGCAGTTCTCTTTTCACTCTGTAGAAGTTCCCAGAAGAGTGTCATTATCTCATTGCCACTTTTGGCTTCCTTTGCTGTGAACACACTTAGGACTTCAACTGTTCAGTGGTGTGGTGCAGTTTGCAGCTCACGCTCTTCCTCGGAGTCTCAGGATGCTCGCTCCTTTCCTTCCCTGCTGGTGGCTGGCTGGAGCCAAGTCTGATGGCAGTCAGCAAGATCATCACTTCTCTGAGGACTGATTGTGGACTTCTGAGTGTCACTGCAGGTTATGATTATGTCCCAGTGTCTTATTTCCTCCCTGACTTTCAGTGCTCTTTCTCCAGTTGAGCAGATGCATCGGGCGAGGTGTTCACCAGAAGTTTGAATCCCTCGTGTTGAAAACTAGGAAACTCACGAGGAAACCCATGAATTTTCTAACAAGTTTTGGTTTCATTAAACTTTCTGTCTTATCCCAAACTGAAGAAGGCACCCTGCAATTTGCTGTAATGTGTATTTAAATAATTGAGTTAGCAGGCCTATCAAAGGAGATGTTCTAGAGAAGATTGAATATAATATGATTATTATGCTTTGTTGGTCTCTAATGACTTTAAAATCCCTCTAATAGGGATAGTAATAATAAATCTTCATTTATTTATCATTTCACTTCAAAGCTGATTTCCAGGGCGATACATAAGATGTGTAGTAACATAGATACCAATGAAGAACAAAATGCCATGGTAGAGCCTTGAGCATTGTTGATTTCAGGATATGTTTTAATAATGTAACATCTCTTGCAGATTAATTGTATTTACTCCTTTTTAAAAAATCATGGGATGCTCATCTGGGGAGGAGGTTGTTGATGTAATTTTTGTGTAAGGAAGTAGCTGGTAATATGATTTGGTTTTGGAAAAAAAAAGCTATTTAGAGTGTGTTCTTCAGTCTGAGAGTCTAATCCAGGTGTTGACGTGGAGCTCTCAGATGCTTTGTAAAAGCAGGAGTAGACATGGCAGATAAGAATCTGTTGTCAGGTTGGTAATATCAGCGCTGCAATTGCCAGATAGGATTTCTATTATTAACAGCAGCTCCAATTGCTAAACCAGACTAAGTGAACTCAAATACTAAATGCAGTAGTGTTTGAACAAGTGTGTCTCGTAACTATGAGGACATGGCAAGAAAAGGAAATCTTCAGTCATGAGGTATGATAATGGGATTGAAAAACAATGAGCATAATATCCAATTGCCTCAGGAGCTCTTGTGTAGTTACCCTCACTCTTTTCCTGGTTTGTACTGCTGTCCCACCCGTGTTTTGGAGATGGATGGCATGGAGATCTGTAATGGACCACAAGAACTGATGCCAGATCACTCGCAGACTGACATGCCGTGTGTCTGCTCTGCTCTTCCTCACTTCCATTTTCTTCAACAGTGTTTTTCTGCTTGGATGCTCATTCCCAACCCTTTCGAACATGTCATCATGTGGAATCAAAGCAGGGAAGTCAGGGTTTAAGCTGTGGCAGATGTTGACGTATCCTTTCTGGTAGTGGTGTCAGGAGAGCACAAGCAGCCTAGCAGAGGGGACTCCCTTCTCTCAGCAAATGGAGTTCAGCTTAACCCCAAGACATACGTGCTGCTCAGCAGCTGCCCAAGCTGGACTGAACCCAAAGACTTTGGGTTCTGAGACTCATCACAAGTTGGCCTTTCCGCTTGTGTGTCTTATGGCTTTGTCTGACTCCTGCTAGCTGCTGCTTTGTCTGTCTCCATCCTCGTGCCTGCCTGGTCTCATCCATGTAGGCGTCTCTGCCCACTGCACCGTACTGCAGAGCTTGGACTTGTTTTTAATTTTGTCATGTGTGCTTAATACATTAAGTGGTGAAAGATGATAAAAAAATAAGCGAGATTTTAAAACACTGTATACAAGAAGAGAAAAGAAGGGAAACCAGAGACTAAAATGTACCTTTCCTTAGCATCATCTCCCTCAAAAATATTATGCCCAAATTGCTGTAGAGCTGAGTTTGTTTTGAAGGCTTTTTCCTTGATTGACAGGCCAAGAAACACCATCCTACTCACAACTTCAGGCTCAGAGCATTGCTCAGGGTACTTCAAAATATCTGCGAGCCCAGCAGACAGCTCAGATGTCCTCAATTAATGAGAGGTCAGCTTCCCAGGCCCACCTTCCTCCATCTAGCTCTTGTGCATACACTTCCTCACAAAGACTTCTGCATGTTTGAAGCTCTGAAGTTGGGAAGCTTATAGAATAAGATTTGAAGTGGGAAAAATGTATCAGAAGTGTTTTCAGTGAATGCTAGCTCTCATTTCATTCCCTCAGCTGTCAGGAAAAAGAAGTGCTGAAGTTGAGAATGAGAATTTCTTTATTCTGGCCGAGCTGTCTTTCCTTGTGGTCATCCTTATTGAACTGAAACTTTCTAGAAAGAAACAGCTTAAGGAGCAAAACTTCTGTAATGTGAGCTAGGAACAGTGCTGTGACCAGGAGGCCTTGCAGCTTTAGGCTTCTCCCAAACCCAGAGCTCTCTCTTCCTGACAGCTTTTCTTTTATCGACCTTCTTCATCAGCTGATTAGCGCTCAGCTATTAATTGCTCCAGTTTGTTTGTCTGTCCTGACCTGCTTCTGCGACGTCAGACTTACCCTGTTTTAGGGAACACTTAGTGATTACACATCAGAGGGCCAGCACCACGCCGTGTCCTAATCTCTCACAGTGGATATTTTGATATTCGATAACTTTTAGAGACATTTTTAAAGGCGAACAAATACATCTGGTACTGCCACAGGCACTTGCAGCACGCGGTACATAACTCTGAACTGCTTGGGGGTGAGCGGCACGTAGGCACACATCTGAAAGCCTGGTGTGTGGGGGCAGAGGTGCAGGACTTTAAATATCACTCTGACTTTCAAAGGAGGAGGTTTTCATTGCTTAAATTCAGCTGAGCTCCAAGAGGGGTTGTTTCCATGTTGCTCCTGGTTCGAGCAGCTCGTGTCATAAAGTAGATCTTGCTTGAAGGCTTGAAAGACTGGGAAAGGCAGACGGGTGTGTTGCTGTACGGAGCTGAACTGCATTCGGGCATGTGAGCATCATTCCATAATCGTGCTGGATGCTGGTTTTCTTCACTTTTTGATAAGGAACTGTGGTGGGAGAAGAGATCTCAAGTACGTGGTAAGATGCAGTGTCTTTTTAAATGAAATGGATATTTAAACAGCTTTGTTCCTTGCTGTTCTAACCTGATCCGGTGACAGTCTGCTTCCTTATCCAGGTAAACATGGGCCAGTATTAAACAGAACTGTTGCAGGAAGTGAGAGAGAAAAATAAAACAAAACAATCTTTCAGTGGGAAATACAATAACATCATATTGGTTATCTGGTTTCGCAGTGTATTTGTGTAACTAGGACAACACCCTTAGCAAGTCAATAATTCACCATTTTATTCCCATAAGGAAGCGACGAGGTGGTTTTTCTTTATAAAAAAAAATCAAAACAAAACCATACTGTGTCATCAGAGTTTTTATAGAGATGTGTTAGTGGCAAGTGTATGTGCAAAGGAAAAGTTTTCCTTGTGAATTCAAACTTGGTGTTTTCGCTGTTTGTGCATGGAGGAGGCTCATCTTCATAGCTCTTTTGTAATCACAGGCACTGCTGTTGCAACGTGAGGAAGAAGCTCTGGGCTTTGGGTGTGCTTCATGGTTAGAAGCAAAACAAGCTTTTCATCCCACTCCAGCAAGTATATACAGAGAGAAATGGTGAGAAGTGTCTGAGGAGTGACTGCAGTGGCTCTTTAAATGCGCGGCTGTTGGATGGTTACTTGGTTGTACTCTGTTGGAATGTTGCAGATTGCTTGGATGAAGTCTCCAGCAGTGGCTGAAGGCATTCCTCGGTCAGATTCCTCTGTGCAACTCAGGGTTCGTGATGGTGGAGCAGTTCCCCATTGGGAAGAGTTAAGGAGTCTGTCCCACATGCAGGGCTGCATGCACAGTGGTTAACAGCTTCTGCTTGGGTGGAAACAGGACTGGCAGTTGCCTGACAGGATGCAGCCATGGCAGACCTCATTTCTGTCTCCATATTGCACAAAGCAGTGGCACCTCTTTTGTACCACGGCAGCTATGAAAGCATTCAAGGCAAAGGAGAAAGCAAGAGAAAAACACAGAGCATTGGAAGCTGCTCTCATCCACCAGTGAGTGTGGGACAGGTCGCCAAGAGATGGAGAGGAGGATGCACAGAAGCAGAGCACGTCTCTTGCCCACCTGGGGAGCAGCTCAGTATGAGCAGGTTGTGTTTTGGCACTGCTGTGTCCTCCACGGTTTGCAGCCCTTTAGGGAGGGAGTACATTTATATCAATGGAGTGGCTTAGCTGCCAGATAAAGCCTTCCCTTTCTTAATCGTGACTTCTCCTGGGAGGAAGCAGAGTTGGAGCAGTAGAAGAAAACGGGGCTTAAGTCACGTTCGTTAGCCAGAAGGTGCAAAGTTCCTTCCTTCTGTGCAGCCCTTTAGCCTCAGGTGCATAAAATGCTGTAGAAAAGCACTGACCTTTGCTTTGTGATGGCTTGAAAATACATGTGAATAATTTTCAAGTAGGAAAACTCCTCGTCCTGGTAGTAGATGAGGGAATTGTTCTGCAGTGTCCTTCTAGTAAACACACTGCATTTACGCAGACCTCCTCTGGGACCGTTACTGTTTCTTTTCTGCTTTGCAGCCGTGCCTGGGTTTCTGAGCAGAGATCTGGGTGCCACTGCCATTGGCAAACCCCACGTAACCACACTCAGCACCTTTGGCAGGGATGTACTGTGTCAAGAAAGAAGCAGAACAAAAGGTGGAGGAGCAGTTATCACCATTGTGAGAGGAGGGGTGAATCACAGGCAGGTTGTAACTTCCCCACTTCTCGATTTAATGCAAGCTTTCCCCTCTTGCAATCTGCATGCTGGTGTCACAGCATGCCAGAGAGATCTCGTGGTGGATGAGGAGCCCCAGGAGCACCGTGAGTCTCTGCAAGCAGTTGATATGTGGATGGAGTTAATGCAGCTTTATTCTTGGAAAGGACCCATCCCACAAGCTGTTTAGCTGCATGAAAGCTGAAGTGTAATGTGCGCAAAGTGTACGGTGTATGCATTTCACAGTTGCATTAGTGTACTATAAATAGGGACATGCATCCTGCTCTGATATTCGCTAGGAAGAAGCTGGGATGTATTTTCTGGCAGCCCTGGTGCAGAGGGAACTCGTTTTATATTACAGGCATACTGGGTTTTTTTTTTTTTACTTCATCTTTGAAAGGTGAAAATCCTCGGTGTTCATTACCCTCCCATGTGAAGAAATGAGTAAATATTGTGGTAAAATGGCCCACAGCAGCCTTCCTTTTGTCATTTTCCAAGTGCTGTAATTCTTGGCCATGAAGGAACGAGAACCCAAAGACTGAACCTTGGCCAGGAAAACCCCACTCTGTGGGAAAATTCTCCAGTTCACCACGTAAGCCTCAGCCCTGGTGAAGCTGCAGGAACACGTAAGCAATTTCAGACCCTAATTTTATTGTAGGAGTATCTGCTAGCAGAAATAACTAGTGAATAGATAAAGATACTGAATAAATATTTGTGTACTCTAGCATACACGGTCCTAGAAGCATTTACGGGTTAATTGCTGTGAAACTGGTTTCTTAAACTTGAGTTGCCTGATGTGCTTGTGCTGCATCTGTGTGCTGAAGGAGGTGACAGTTTTCCACCGAATGCTTCTCCAAAGCACAGAACCCTCCTGGATATTTGAAATAAATCATGCAACCCAACCTCTTGGTCTGAGGCATCTCAGTATTGAACTCGAACCAAAAGACATGGGAAATACTCACATTGCTGCCTGTTGGCATAGAAAACCAGCCTGGCTTCTGCTGGGTGGCTGTAGGCATGCCCTGCTGGGAGCCTTTGGTTCTTGTTTGTATGAGCTCTGGCACAAGGGTTGAGTTTAAATCATCTGCAGTTTGAGTGGTGCGGTGTTTTCTTTAGGGCAGGGTCACACCATTTGCTTGGTCTTGGCAGCCTCCAAGTCCACTTATGGGGTTTACACGTAAGAGATGATTGGAGGTGGACTACTGAATGTTCAGCTCCTTGTGGGATGCACCAGGACCTTTCCTTGGTTGTTCCTGTGCTACACCAGCACTGTGGTCTGGGGATGCCCTAACAGAAAGTTGCAGCCTGTACCCAAAAACCTGCCTGATAATTTCACCTGAACAGCAGTATTTCTCTAGGCAGCAGTCCGTGGTTTTCCTGCTGTCTGTGCCTTTAATATCTTTCTGCTTCTTGTTTCCTCTCCCGTTTCATTTCTCAAATTTATCTTTTTAGTGGGCTAGATAATTGCATTTACTGAGTATCCTTCCTGCAGAGCTCCATAGTTATAATCTCTTCCACCTGAGAAATGGTTTCCTTAGGACAAGCTTGCATCATCTGGCTCCGAGTTACAAATGTATTACGTGAAAACTTCACATATATGTTCAAGATGTACATTTAAACTGTGCAAAAACGGCGTACCTGAAAGGCAGTTGTGCACGCAGAACATCTCAGCTGTGTTTTGGTTGCTTAGTTATGCACAAGTGCACAAAAGTCACATTATCTCGTGCCTGTTTTTTCAGTACTGACTTATGTGTTGTTAGCTTCCTTGGCCTAAAACACAAATGGGTCTTTAAAAGATCTGGAGATTGCGGAATGAAAGTCTGGAGATAGCTGGTTGATAACTGGGCAGGTCTTGCTGTTGGCCACTTGTGCAGTTTAAGTCCCTGGAATGAATTTATCCTACACATTGTTAGGAAGCAGCAGAAATCTGGCTGCTGGACGTTGGTTGTGTCTCTGGTGGAACTGCTCAGCAGCATCTCTGCCCTGTGTCAGACCTGGCAGGCATGACACACTGCAGCAGGCCAGTGCCCTTAGTGGGAAGTTACTTAACATGATGCTTCATGCACGATGTGGCAGAAAGTAATACATAACACTGTTGGTGCTCATAGTACTTGGACTGCATGCTAGTCCAAATACAGAGTAACAGAAAGAGCTTTTTGGTCACGGAGAAACCAAGCGATGAGTTGGGTGCCCATGGTCTGCATACAGCAGTTGCAAGCTGTGGATTGGATTTGCAAATTGGCCCAATGGAAGCAAGGGAGCTAAATTAGAACTCCATAATCATCTGTCCCTGTTAAATCGGGGGATAAAAGCAGTCAGAAAGCCCGAGGTCCATATGCTGAGGCACTCGCTCAGCACCAGCACTGCAGATGGCAGAACGCCGTATCCCACGGGCAGAAGTCAGCCTGCACTGCTATGTGTCAGAGGACAGAGATACCAAAAGGAGCAAGAGCTGTGGGCAGTTTGCATCACTGGAAACTAGTGGCTATGTTATAAGGAAGGATGAGGTTTTGTTGTCCTTTTTCAGAAGCAAAAAATCAAGGGAAAGTCTGCTCAAGTTAACCGAACTGCGCTTCTGTCAAACTCAGCAGGCCAGGAAGAATGGCATTGAAAGCTGTCGTGAGTTGGGCCTGGGAAGGAGTAGTCTGGTGAAGTAGAAGGGAATTTGCTTATATTTCCCAGTTGAGTTTCAAGCAGGCATCACTCTGAGGGAGCTGGTGTTCCTGAACTGTGGCTCTGAGGAGCTACTGCTCGACACGTTTCTTGGCTTTGGTGCTTTTGTGGTGCTTCTTTCTTTGTAAACAGAGTCAGAAATGGCATCACAGCTCATATTGCTGTGGTGATGGCACTCGTAGTGATGGAAGTGCCAGGGGAATGTTTCTCACAGGAACAGCCCAAAGGATTTTTTTTCCCTTTTTTTTCCCCTTCTTTCCCCCTCTAGTAATTGTTTCAGCATTATAAGTTGATACGCTCATTTATCACTGAAATTGATATTAATGAGTGCTGTTTTTCTCTGTCACATTTCCATGGCAACTGGGTGACGTGTTTGTGCAGAACTGTCTGCTTCCAGATGGAGATCTTCATTCATAAGATTTTCCTACTGAGAATTTTTGCAGCGTCTTCAACTTAAAAACTCTCCTTCCATCACCCTCGCGAACAGCTTTGTGGTAGGGCTGATGCTGCTTTCTGCTTTGCATTGTGTGATTGCTTTATGGTGGACGTTACCCCTGACAGTATTTCTGGTTTGAATTTGTGCTTCGTTTATGTTATTTTTCTTCTGATTCAGTGAGACTGCTTCACTTCAGTGCAGCGTTTGCTGTGGCAGCTCTGCAAGCACATTCCTCTCATTTGAGTTGCTTCAGCTCCTCTCTTTTTATATAATAAACCTCATGCTGGAAGACAGTAGCTTTATATGTATATATTTAATATATATTTATTAATACATATGAGAGAAGCATGCAGATTTATTGCTCTTTATTCATATTACACCACTCTCTGAGGGTTAGTGTCCTGAAGCTGTAACCACTTTCACTACTTGATGTTTAATTTGTCACATGCAAGAAGCATAAAGATGTTAAACTTCTGCCCATTTTGATGTAAAACTGTGTTTGGGGAAAAAGGTACAACTGATGAGCGAGCTAGAGCGAGGTAAATGTGCACAGAACTCTGTGTAATTTCCCTTATCCCAGATTTCACACTGCTTTCAGGGTCTCGTTGACTGTCAGATTTGATTGAGGTCAGGTAGGACCTAATTAACACTTGAGGATTTCTCTGGATTGGTTTCTGATCATTCGGACCAACGTGTCTCATAATGCTGTTTACTTCAATAGAAGGCAAAAGGTACAAAAATCAGAAGGACCTTTACTTCTTCAATTGCAGATGCACCCTACCTGATCAAGCAAAACCTGGTAGGCAGTTCTAGCTAATATCAGAGGTGTTACCCGTAGGGAGGGCATTGAAGGCCCATTTCTCCAACCATTTACTTTGCTTCTGTCCTGACAGTAAGTTCAGAGTGAGAACAATCTCATAAATATCACAGGATTCTTGACTTCCAAACACGCTTCTGAACATCATACATATATCTTACCTAGAGAGGATAAACATTACCATCCACTGGCCAAAAAAGCCTATACATAGCTCTGCCCTTGCAATAGTAACATGAGTATGGTGCATGATCTGTCTTCATGAAATACTTAATTGAGTTTCATTGCTATATTTAGCATGTATGAAATACGTACTCGCTATGTCCTAGCTAGCCAGGCTGCTGGGTACCACCTTCCCCTGGCTTGGCACTCCTTTGGTTGCTAAAGGCTCATTACAGTCAGCAGAAATGGCTGGGAAAGGGCTCAACATTGACTCATCCCATCGCTTTCAGGGCTTGTTCTGCATTTCCCATGTCAGATCCCTGCTCGAAGAGATTTGTGAGGAGCTCGTAAAAGCGTCACAACTTAGCTTGATCCGGAAAATTAAGGAAGTTCCACATGAACATGAAGGATGAAGCCTCTGTAAATGCCAGAGGGAGATGCAAACAGAAGTTAGTGTTTCTCATCAGGTAGCAAGAGGGCTGCGTGTATAAATGTCAGCATTTCAGTGGGGATTCAGGTAGTTGTGAGCAAGTAAGCAACTTAGTTCAGTAGCCATCGACATTAATCAGAGGTGGGGTTTTTTCTTAATACATGAGGTGGTTCTGCATGTGGTTGCTATCACCTGCATGTCCTCCTTTTTCTTTTGGGGACAGTTTAATTGGTTAGCTGTGTTTTTCCCCTTTGGACATGGAATCGTATCTGTTTATGCCTACCTCCACGTGACTGCTCAGTATGAGAAAACAACTCCAATGTGTTGTAACTGTGCTCACTGTTTTAAAGCAAACATTTTGCCTGTGGTAGGAAATTACAAGAGCTTGTGAGTAATAATACTGCTTCAGACTTCACAGTGCTGATCATTCTGTCCATCTGTGTGTGTGTGTGTGCTGCAGCAGTTGATCGTGGCCCAGTCCTCTCTTCTTGCTCCCACTCCTGAGCTCAGGTTGCTGGTCACCTCCTGCAGGCCCCTGCTGTGCTTCTCTGCTGTTGGTACGTGCACTGCTTGCTCAGAACACCTGGGTTTGATGGAGTTGCTTGCTGCCTGGTCTGTTAATCATTTATTTAGGCATTAAAGTATGCCTGCTGGTCATTCAGCCTGCTGCTTTCTTCATGTGCCTCATCCCCAAGAGCTTGCAGCTCAGCTTTTAAGGCACTTCGTCAGCTTTAGTTTCTGGCAAACTTATTTCCCTTTGGAGATGCAGGTAAGGATTTCTAATGCCCAAACCCACGCTCTGTAATTGATGAATATAAGTTTGTATGACACTCTCTATTTAAAGACTAATGTTACCAGTGCTTACAGAAGCATGTGTAAACTTTGGCCTGATTATTTGAATTCATGTTCTCCCTACAGGAAGGCAGGTTTCCCTGAAGTAAGACTTGCTCGTTGACACAGTTTATTCAACTTGTCCTAGAAATGTGATGAAAAGTGACTGTTTTATTTTTGGGAAGCTTGCTGCTGAATGTCTCAGGCACGGACTGATCCAGGCATCTGTGCTTTTCCTGCAGGTTCCTAAGGTAGAGAGAAGAGTCATGCCAGCTGGGCTGTGCTGCACAGATAATTGAGTAGTTATTGGATTGATAAGTATGAGGCAAGAGCTCATTTACTAATCCACACTGTTGCAAATTCTGCGATAAATCCTTTAAATGCCTCGTGTGCACCTCCTCACCCTTGCTTGGTCCGACTCTGTCCAGTTTCTCCAACATCTGTTCTCTTTATGAACCCTACACAACTGAGGACGTTCCCAGCTGAAGAACCTCATTAGCCCATTAGAGACGAGCTGGATGTGCAAGTAGCGAGGCTGCAACAGTTGTAAGAGCGCTGCCGTGATGGTGGGGGTGAATATGTGGGAGCCAGGTCTTGACAGGTCTCCAGCACACCTACCTGGCAGCAGTGCCTGTCAGACCATCCTTGCAGCCTTTCGTCTCCTTTCAGAAGCTGTTTTTGCCCCTGAACACCAGAACCTCCCAACCTTGCTCATTCTTCACAGGGCTGGCTTGGTGATCCCTCTCTGAATGTCTCTTTGGTTAACGCGGGCTGGCTGCGTGTTGTGCAAGCTTCTTTTGTTCTATTTTTCTCTTTCTCATCTGTTTTCCTCTTGAAATCCCTAAATGCCACTGTGGGAGTTGTGTGCTTTTTCTGCAAGTTGAGTTTCATTGCTAATCGCAACAGAGACTGCTGAAGGAGTGAGAAAAGTGTAAGTTAGATGCAGATATTACAGTCAGTCAAGCACATCTAATTCTCTGGCTTTATTGTGTTCGGGCTTTTTGGCTTTATGAATTGTCACCTTCTGATGGCCTAAATTCCGTTTAAAAAAGCAAAAGCTTCAGCAGATGTGCTCACGTTTACCAGTCCAACAGCTCTCAGTTCCTGTTCTTCCAGTGTGAATTCTCACATCCGTTTTGAGTCTGCGTTCGAAATGCTGCTGTTCGATAAATTTGCAGTTTTATTGAAGCTCTGTAGTAATAATATTTTTAATTATTTATACAGAAAGTTATTTGCTAGGCTGAATGCAAAACCTGCTTGTATCTTAAAATAATTAGTTTTTCAAAGTTAGTCTTATTTAGCATACACTCCTTGATTCATAGTTTCCTGAAAGCAAGATTCCCAGTGAGTGATTTTCTTGTTTGTTTAAATGCATTAAGCCCAGGAAAATCCATTTGTGTTTTCCCTTAGCAAGGGACAAATTGCTTGACAGCCCAAGGAATGGGTTGAAAACCCTGTTAATAAGGTTTGTGTGGTTTCCTCTTTTATTCACAGCATACTGTATGTCATTTTGTTGTGCATCACTGTGTTCACTGGGGCTGCAGTCTCTGTTTCTCCTCTGCACGGTGTGTCCTGGTGGGAGGAGTAGGGTCACGGAGCTCTGGACACCTTTCCTGTGGCTTGGCTTGCTGCACAGATAAACCAGACAAAAAGCCCTAATGGTACTGCAAGCACTGGGCTCCTGAGCTTGAGAGAAAGGAAGCGAAGAATCACGTTTCCCAAAATCCATGGGAGTTTGGGAATGTCATGTCCAAGTAGAGAAAAGCCCATTATTCAACTCTGAGTGATTCTGTTAGCATCCACAGGTACAGGGACATTGCAGGGCTGGCACTGCAGCTGGGAACTCAGTCTTTGGAAAGCAGAAGCGTGTAGCTGATAGAATAAGAAGGGCAGAGTGGGAGTTTTACTTCTCTTTTTCCTTGCTTTCGTGTAGGATCTTGCTTGGGTAACTTCCATGTGTAGGACAAATGGTTGTGGTGAGGAGTGGGGGAAGAGGGTTGTCTGGGAATCACGTAGGTCATGGGGCACCTTTTAGTTCCACTGAAACGGTGCAGGAAAAAAAATGCCATTTGGGGTTGGTTCTTTTGCCCCCTAGATTGTAACCTAATATTTGATTTGCTTTTCACAGCATTGCTTGGGTTTGGTTGCAGTGTAGCTATGTGTGTTGCTTGCTTGCTTGCTGCCAACAAAAAGCATGGGAGGCTTCAGAAGCCAAGAGCTTCTTTATATTCAGATATACAGAATAGTAGGGAGGCTAAGAAGATGGTGACATCTCGTGTACCCAATATATACTCTTTACAGGGCCGTGGCTGTACCAGGCAGGAGAGCTGCCCACCCATCTCTGGAGGCCAGATTGAAGCTTCAGCCAGAAACATCCTTGGTAGCAGTCCCATTTAAGCCTTTGAAACTATGGATGCGTGGGTTTTAGTTGCCTGGTTGGATTAGGGCCTTCTGTAGTCAGCTGTTCTGGTTTCAGGTTTTTCTTTCTTCCCGGTTGCCGAACTACACTGGTTCAAAACATTTTTTTTTCTTTTTTTTTTTTTTTTTCTCGGTGCTCAGATGAGTATAGGATCAAACCAGTGGAAGAGGTCAAATACATGAAAAATGGGGGAGAAGATGATCAGAAAATAGCAGCCAGGAACCAAGAAAACTTGGTAAGGATTGAACTTATCACTTCTCTAATGAAATAACATGGCTGTGCTTTTGTAATGAAATATGCAACATGCAGCACGTTCAGACTGCAGCTTACACACAGCAAGAGGACTTTCCTGACAATGCCATACCTGTCTGTGAAGATCATGTGAAGAATGACTTTGCTTCCTGCTTGTCTTTCTGAATTGGGCTCTGCCTGATCTTGCAAGGAGGGCTGCCATGGTTATGCTCACCTCCCTTGTGGATGTAAATATATACGGTTGGAAATTTGTGTGTCTGTCTTGCAAACGAGTTGATGTTAAAATGGCAGCACCCTGCCATGATAAAATGAATTCAAGTAGACGTTATTTGCTCTGTGCTTCATGGCTTTACATACTTTAACATTCATCATTCAAAAAGCAATACATTCACAACAGGGTGGTTGCGAGGAACATTTTGCATGTGTTGTGTTTTCCCTGACTGGAGCACCTTGCTGGCTCACTGTCCTGCCATCAGAAAGGGGACGCCAGCTGAGTACTACTAGAAATAGCTGGGATGCCACTGAGGTGGCTTAAATGATGGGTGAGTCACCTCTGGCATGTCTCAGAAGTCATTTCACCTCTCCTAAAGCTGGAGGAATATAGGCTTTGTAATGGGCTAGCTGGGGCTTCTCCCAGTTTAATTTTTTGAAGACCTTTCACAGTAACAGTTGTGTATGGAATTCCACATCTGGTTCTGCTCATTCTTTGCAGCTTTCTTCGTGTGGGGCTGTTTTTCCTGCTCTCCCCATCAGTAACCGACGGCAGATTTGGGTGGACCTGTCACCACTGTCACCAGCTCGAGATTTGCTTTTTGCCATCAGTGGAAAGCTGGACAAAAAGCCACCACGAATTTTTCTTTTGCTGAAGATGTGTGGAGGAGCATGAGCAAGCTCCGGGCAGTCTGGATGCCTTCCATCCCTCTTCTAGGTGCACGTGCTTGCAGTACAAAACAGCTACACGTGTCTTCTTGCACTATGCAGCAGTTTTATTTTGCTGGGTAATATCCTCCTGCAGGTGCTTGAGCAGCACACAACGTGATGCCTGCTTTGCTTTTTGCTACCTGCAGCACTGCATTGCTGATGCTCCGGATGGCACAGTAGGGTGCTGGGGACTTTTTTACTAAGCACTGCTGAGAACATCACCTTTCCTAGGAGCATCCGCAGTGCCCTCGGCATTACTGCAATGTAAGCACCTTTGTTTTGAGCTGGGAGAAGCATGACTGTGGGAATTTTTGCTCATTTTAGAGCATTTAGATCATTTTTTCCTTTTTTTTTTTTTTCTTCTATTGAACAACCCTCACTTTTTGGGGGGGAGGAAAAAAAAAAGTAGAAAAAATCCTATCAACTTAAGAATGCTTTAAATATTCAGCTGCGTTTAGGGTTTTGGCAGAAGGTAAAATGCCACTTGAATGGCAGCCAGGAAGGGTTCAGGAAGGCATAGGTCTGCTGAGGTGACACAGCACTTGCCAACATTTTGTGCTTTGATTGGTGTCTGCTTTCTGGCAGCACTTAAGCGTTGGTCTGATCAAATTTAGCAAGAGGCATTTCTGCAGCACGGGGCTTATTGTTTTATTATTGATGCTTGATGAGAGCAGTGGGTTTGGTGAAAAGCATAAGTTACTGTGGAGAGCTGGTAGAGTTCTTGTCTGTCACATCTACTGGGAGAAAAGAAATAATGCAGGAAAGTCTTCAGTCAGAGAGGTTACGTATACTTTAAAACAAAAACCCTCTTGAACACCAAAAAAAGCTTTGTTTTCCTCTTCCTCGTCATACTATAAGGAGATTACACCTACTGTTAATGTATGCAGCTCTTAATCCTGGGAATTGTCAAGTCCTCATCGTCGCTGGGTTTTTAAGGGTGTTTTGCTGCTGCTTGGTTAGCACACTGCCTAGAGGATGGGTTCAGCCTCCCCATCACTCAGGCTTTAGTTTTCTTAACGTGTGAAAAGCTGGCAAGCACTTACATAATCCCATCTTCTCATCAGACATTTCCAGGCGACAGAAATGTTCAGAACAAGGGAAGGCAGTGGGAGAATCAGCCAGCCCTTTTCCCTCTTCCCTCTCTCCTTAATTCCACGTTTGCTGTTGTCACAGAGCTGCTAACTCATATTGCCTTCCAAATTGGGGCCCGGACAAGATTATCCCCTGTGGAGCTGGTAGTGGGGGCTGCTGTTCCTGGGGCACCATCTTGGCTGACTCTTGAGGTGTTGAGCCTGGCTCCAGTTGCAAGCAGCTTCATGGCCTTCCCCATAATTTTGAGGGCAGCATAGGTTGCTTATGCAGTACTGCAAAGGGTTCAAAGGTTTTATGTTAGCTGTAACTCAAACTAAAGGTGTGTGCCAATTTTGGGTTCCTTACTCTGATCTGGGGTATTCTTCTGGCTTTGAATGCAGGCAAAAGCTGATTGTGGCTACTCTGTTCCCTTGAAGAGCTAAAATGCTAAAAGCCAGCAAGTATCAGTATTTTTTAAAGTTAAATCTGTTCTAAAAAATGCACACAGAAATAAATAACCTATTATTTTTTTTGTTAGAAAGGACTTTTTGTTAATATGATGCTACAGCATCATATTAAATATACAAAGCACGATATAACAAGCTAGTTAACATTCATCATAGGACTAACTTAATTATCCTATTGGATAATTAAGTTCTCCATTGTAAAAATTCATTGCAGAATAAGGTAGGATAAGATGTGCTGTATTCATGCAGCTTTGGAAACTTGATGAGTATCAGTTTTCCTTTGAGGCTCTTTGCAGTAGAACAGAGGCCTCTGAAAACGTCAGATACCTAACTTCTTTGTGCTAGATGGTTAACTCAGCGTTTAGCAGTTCAGCTATTGTACCTTTTACTAAGAGGAATTGCTTCCTCATTTGTCACGCCACAAAAGGCTGCTACCTGTAGGAGCTTCAGTGTTTTGTTATCCAGCCCTGAAACTGTTGGGCGTATAATGCTCTGTTGTCCTGAAGCTCAGCAGTGAAATTGCATGCTTGAGATGGATTCCTGTTGGAGCTAGAAGAAAATTGCCCCACTGTGTTGTGCTTGCTATCTCTCATTCCACCTTTAATAATACGAGCATAACACTTTGCCTTCCAGTAAGTATAAATTTCCACTCAGCTTACCTCCAGATGTCCTTTTTGTCAGCCTTGTATGTGCTGCTGTTTCCAACGTCTCGAGCTCCTCCAGCCAGCTGCTGTTCTCCATTTAGCATTCAGCTTGGCAGTGCTCAGTACTGCACAGCCTCAGTGTCTGCAGGTCTGTCTGCAATGCTGGTGAACCATCTTTTGCAGTGATGTGTTAGAAGTAGACCGTAGTACCTGACAGATGAAGTGTATGGTCTTAGAAGCCTGGCAGAAAAGGATAAATGAAGCAACTTGATATCCGAATTCTATTCCCAAGTTCCCCAGTCTCTTTATATAAAAGCTCCTGCTCTCCGTGGTTAAATTTATTGGGGATATTTATGGTGTTTTCCTGTCTACGTATATTAAAAAACCCACACAGATGGCTCTGCAAATATAAGTATATAATACGATTAGTTTGGTATTTTAAAGCATTTAATTCCACTGCTTATTGTTTCTAGACAGGCTTGGGATTGCCGTGTTGGGAATGTGTAAGTCTGTATATTAATCGTGCTACACTTGCCAAAGAGCCTTATAAAAATGAGAATTAGCATCCTCTTCGTGTATGCTACAGCATCAAGACTTCAGGCTGTAGGTTTCCGAGTGATTTCTTTTAAGCCACTTTGCAACAGCGGCATTGTGAGGCGATCTCCCATGGCACTCTGCTTGTCAGGGGAACGAAACCAGAAATGCCTGAGACCACAGGCCTCCATCCTTCACAGGGAGAGGCTTTTTTAGCTTTTGTCTGCCCTGAGGTTCGAGGCTGCATGAAGTCCTGGTTTACCTGGCTGGCTGAGGCCAGGAGCAGCAGCCAGCACACCCCACCATCCTGCACCTCGGCAGCAATTGCACGGCTTTGGTTTCGTGTCTGCTGTCAGGGGGTGGATGTCTGTGCATCTCTCTGCCTAGGCAGACTGTTAGCTTCTCTGCCCTGTTTTCCTTTCTCCTCCATTCTTGCCACATGTAATGCTTCTGTTCAACAAAACTCTTGAAGATGCTGATGGCTGCGGAGTTGAGATTGGAATAATTGGATAATTCTTGGGAGAAAAATGTTGAAACACCATTTGCAGGGGGGTGAGAGCTGCTCTGGGGGTGCAACAGTAATCACAGGGCAGAGTGAGCAGTATTGGATGACTTGATAGCGTGGCAGGGTTGCTCACAGGCTGCATCTCCTACAGTCCTGGGAGCTGGAAAAGAGAGCAGAGAAGCTGTGGGACACAAAGCTGGGCTGCTCCCCACCATGTTTTCCCTCAAACAGAGAAATCCTGGGTGCTGCAGCAGCCAAACCCTCCTGCCCCAAGGGAGATCTTGCAAGGAGGTCATAGAGGCTGCTTGAGGATGCTCCATTCGGACCATTCCTGCCTTGAGTTTATAGAAAACACCTCAGAACAAAAGAAGCTGCTGCAAAATAAGTAAGTAAACAAAAGCCAGGAATTAAAATGTGCAAGTAACTCAGTGAAGGAGTGCTGAGCGTAGAGCCAAGCTCCTTTCAGCTGTAGGTGGCAAGGGAGCTGCTGGGGTAGAGGGGGCATTGCCTTTCCCTGGGGCATAGCCACTGAGTGCAGCACTCGGGCAAGGCAGTCCATGGCTAGCACCAAGCAAAGAGGAATTGTTACCCCAGAACTATGTTCTAGTTATGTTGTTTCAGGCTTGACCACGTTTGTACCATTTGAATGGGGGGAATATCTGTACCTTTCAGGCATTGCCCACAGAGATAGAACTGTTTCTCATATCCTTTCATTGTCATTGTCCTCGTGCTCGAGGTCATCTGCTGCATCAAGGCTGTGCTGTGTGTGTTTTGGACGGAACAATTCAATGATAGTCTCTGGGGGGAAGTGTGGAGATGGACGCTGCTGCCCCAGTGGCCTCTCGTGTGCTCCACCCTGCTGCACTGCCAGCACCAGCTGCCTGGCCATCCACCAGCTGGCAGAGCACACATATAGGTGAAGTTGGTTGTTTAAATACATTAGACATAAAGTTCAGGAAGTTTTTGGTCTGTATTCTCAAGGACTAGAAACCTTTGTCTGCTGCTTCTTTTTAGAGCTGACATTATTTTTCTTTGAGAGCTTGAGGTTACCTTGAAGAACTTAATAATCTCTCGGTTTCAGTTTGAATACAGCACTGCACCTGGAGGAGAGCATATTGAGGGCTGACTGCTGGGATGGGCTCGTTCAGACTCAGGCCTCAAATGGAAGGGACTTGTGTCCCTCTGGGATGGGATTTGGTGCATCCCCATGGGTGACAGGCAAGGAACAGAGCATCTCCTGTGGCCATGGTGCTGCTGGGGCAGGCCTGGGCTCTGGAGGACCTCTGCACAAGGAGCTGTGGAAAGCTCAGTGAGTTTGTCTCCTTTCTTAGGCAAACAATGCCAGTATTTTCCAGTATTCCAATCCATACGAGACTGTATTCATAGCCTGAATTACTTTTAGTGTGTTCTCTTTGCACTCCTCTGGGCTCTTCGGTAAGAAAAGCAGTTTGCAGTAGAAACTCAGAACGAGAAGCACTTGCAGGAATAAAACTTGTAGCAGGAGAGCACTAATTATTCAACTCATCTTCAGGAAGGGGCTGTGTGCTGTGTACTGAATGAGAATGAATTGATGCTTTGAATGTTTTCAATACTCAACTGCTTTTGCCAGCGGGAGCTCAGCGTTTAGCACAGCACCTGGGTGGGAAACGTTGGCTCACGCTGAGCAGGAACATTTTTCACCACTTCAGCTGTGCTGCGTGTGCCTGCTTGATGCTTTGGTTGTGTTCCATCGCGGTGTGTGAGTGAAGTCAGCAAAGCTTTACGGTCCGGTTGGGGATTTGAGGTGGAGGAAATTGTGATATTGCAGATGAAAGGATTTAAAACGAGAGCGAGCACTTCTAAGTGGAATTTTTTTTCCAGGGGCTGGACGCTGGCACTGATCTGATCAGGCTTTCTGGGACCGTGCTGTAGTGCTGGGGCTACAGCACTGCTTTGCAAGCAGATGGTGACGTGTGCTGGGAGAGTTCCTGCATTTCAGGCAGTGGGAAGGCTGCCATCAAGCAGCAGAGGGGGAGAATTGGATCGGGAGAGGGGGAATCTGGACAAGATGATAACCTTCAAGGGTTCAAGTTTAGTTGACAAGAGAACCTAGGAGAGAAAAGAGTTAATGAAAAGAAATACATGCTTATAATTCAGGCTCTTGTGTGGAGGGAGGATGATGCAGTTTGGGATTACATATAGGCACATTACAAAGTGATATAGTGCATATATGAATACTCTCTAACGTCGGGTACAAATGTACACAGATAGCAAAGCAGTGCTATTATGCAACTTACTGAAGTGATCTGTATGTTCTCAGCGGGCAGAAAACCTTCTATGGCTTTCAGTTATTTGCTCCTTGCTCCTGCAGGAGAAAGTATTCGAGTTGAAATGCAGCTCCACGGTGCTGCACTTTCATCTCCCAAACTCTCCCTGCTCGCTGAGTGCTGCTTCTCACTGCCTTATCTCAGGTGGGATCTTGCCATGGGATAGCATCAAAGGTGGGCGGCTTTTGGCAAGCAAACTGCCCGATCTGCTGCGCATGGGAACGCAAGACTGATGCTTTTTCATCACAGGATAATATTGTATTTGTGCGTATCTATGTGCATTTAAATAGAAAATGCAGATTGTATTACAGCAGTGCCTGAAGGCAGTAGCTGGGAATCGGTGTTGGCTGTTCTGCTTTGTGAACACAGCATGAAGAAATCCGGCCCTTCGATCTCATGTAATCCCAAACTATTCCATCCAAACCAGCACTTTTACCCCCACACTCCTGTGCTTCCAGGAGAGCAACTTGCAGGTAAGTTTCCAATTCCTGCAGTCTAAAATAAAAGGCAAACGCTGGAGAAAATAAGGATGTAGACACGCAGCAGAGCATGGTGTGCTGCCTTCCTTTCCCCAGTACCAGGATGTACGGCTGTGATGTGGGGGACGATTGGATGAGCGTGGGAGGGAGCGTGCCATCAGGCTGCATTCCCTTGCTTTTCTTCCTTCATTTAGCTCTTCGGTAAAAGGCAGCTGCTGTGATGGAGAGGGGGCTGCCATATGGGGACGAATGGCAGCAGGGGATGGTTTCAGGATTTGAGACACGCTCTGAACATCCTGCAGCCAGTAAAATGCTGCGTGCTTGCCAGATCTCTTTGTAGACTTGGGGAGCACACAGTGAGTTGTTGCCCTAGCAAGCAAACCTGAGTTAAATATAGAAAATGCTCAGTCCTTTCAGGTGGCTGGGCTCTGAAACAGCCAGCCTCTCTGAAGCTGCTTCATAGTTTTCAGGAGTCAAAGTCAAAACATATCTTGTTTTTCCTTTTTATAAGAGCTTGGCTAGGTGCAGCAGTTTAGGAGCTTATGTGTTCCTGGGTTTGGTGCCCTGTCTGCGTAAGCCACTCCGTTCTGACCAGCTTTTCCAAAGATCAACATCCGCATGGGAGCACTGAAGTAATGCTTCCACTCATTTCCTTCCTGCTGAAAACGTTCAGCAACAAAACAGGACTTGAGCTGCAGTGAGCGCGGCGATGGCAGACGCGAGGTGGTGGCAGCTCTTCCCAAAGCACAGCGTGCTCACAGCGTGGCCTGCATTGAGCTAGTTTTCTGCATCCTCCCTTTTTAAAACACAAAGGAGCGCAGCGATGCAAGCAGGGATCCTTCACTGAGCTCTGTGCTGTGGCACAGCATCAGCTAGCATTGCTCAGCCTTGCAGCGAGCCGCGGCTGGCCGCCGGCCAAGCGTTTGCTAGCTGCAGCCTGCCCACTGCAGCTCTGCTAAGAATAGCCCCAGTGCTCTTTTCATCAAACAGAATAATATATATATATAAAAAAAAAGAGATTTTAGCAGTTGTTGTCTTCATCTGTGTTCCAGACATGGAGTTTGGAGGGGAGCTTGTGTGAGCCACCGCCGGTGCTGAGAAGTGCTCTGGGACTTGGCACAGCGCGCCAAGGCTCAGCCCGGCCGGTGCTGGGGCAGCGGGCATGCAGGGTCTGTGCGGATATCTTGTTTCAGGAATTTCAGGACATGAGCAATTCCTCAGCTAGTGCTAATTAGGCTTGTAACTCCTTCTGAAACGATCTAAGGCGAGGATTAATTATAAAAGTTTCTCGGTGTTGGAACATGTTTCTTTAGGTAAAGTTCAGCGTGCTTTCAGTTAACGATCAGTGTGAAAGATTTTTCCTCCCCTTAAAATCCCCACATACGCCTTTCTATCTCTGCATGTAAATAACTGCTTCTGTGAGTTTTATCTGAACAAACCTGAATGTTATATGGGAAAAATACATGAAAGGCCCGTGCCCTGCCTGCCCGTTCAGGGGCTGAAGCAAGTGGATTCACATATGCCTTGTGGGCTTGCTTGTCTTTTGGAAGCTGTTCTTCTGGCTGCACTTGTTTGCTCACTTAAATAAAACATGGCATGGATTGTTGTCCTACCTTCATTTAAATGGTAGAGGACCTTATGTGCTTCTCCTTTTGTCTCTAAATGCAGGGGGAGGTTGGTGGAGTCTGGTTGATCTGGTGGGTCCCATGTTTGGGCTGTTGCTCTGCGAGGCTCCTGCCTCCGAGCCTTTAGTCTGAGCTTGGAGTTGTGCACCTTCTAAATCTGAGTGTTATCATCAATACCGTGGCCGCATCTCCATAGAGAAGGAAAGATGCAGAGCTTTGTAAATGGAGTCCATAGAGTAGTCTGAGTGTGAAAATTCCTGATTTACATCAACCTCATTCGTTAAAGAGATCCTGAGCAAAAATGTTTAAACGGACGTATGAAAGGCTTGGGTTGACTTGGTGTACTGTCATAAAAGGCCAGATGAGTGAGCATGTCTCCTCTGTGTCTCCTCTGTTTTTTCTGCTCCCTCATTTCCTGGGGTAAAAATTCAGCAGACTCTGTGCCAGTTTGGAAAAACAGACCAAGTTTTCATTTTGTTCTCCTGTTTATTTTATAGAACTCTTTTTCTTTCTTTCATTTATTTATTTTTGTGATTGTCACAAAGCTGAATAGTGGTCTTTTTTTTTTGTCATAACCTACTCGAGTGCTTTAAAACAGAAATGATTCAAGTCCAGTTCCCATGGCTGCTGCATTTAAGCTTTATCCTAGAAAAGCATTGCATCGTCCTGTCCTGGAGCTCAGGCAGTGC
This sequence comes from Cyrtonyx montezumae, assembly GCF_038088225.1. Classification (NCBI taxonomy): domain Eukaryota; kingdom Metazoa; phylum Chordata; class Aves; order Galliformes; family Odontophoridae; genus Cyrtonyx; species Cyrtonyx montezumae. The sequence goes on from NW_027071825.1 coordinate 26,032,117, forward strand.
AGTAGAAACTCACTGTTATAAATGTGGACTTCAGATTTTTGTCATATGTTAATCTGATAATCTGGCACTATAGATCTCCCTGGTTTTATGGCCTGTATTTACGATATGCATGTTGATCTTACTTTGCACAGTTATTGAACTCGGCTTTATGACAACGATGTAGACCATAAAGCTGAGTTAACTTAAGGACATCACAGATATGCAAATACAAAGCACTAAAACAATAACGAAGACCTTGCTGTCGTGTTGGCTGGTGACCTGCAGTGGGATTTGTCATTCAGCTTTTCACTGAAACCCCTCTGCAAAGTGATGCTCCAGCGTCCCACCCCATCCAGTCCTCGGTCTCCCTGAACTTCTGGCTCAGCTACTGCAGAGACAAAATGTATTGGATGTACTGCTCTGAGTTTACAAATGCTGACAGATTAATTTGGAAAGACAGATTGCAAACATGCATCACGGCCACAGTCTGAGTTCTATAAAAGTGATGTATGGCTGGTGCAGAATGATTAAAAAATTGTATCAAGGGAACAGCTTAATTAACTATTCTTGATTAAAGTAGTACAGTATGTGAATTTAATGGCTTGTCTTCAAAAGCAGAATGTGAGATCACTTATTACTGTGGTGTATCTTGCTGGCAAATTGTGAGCTGCCAGAGGTTCCTGTGATTAATTGAGTTTAGAGGAACTTAACGCTGGGGTGGGAGATACCGAATCGTTACTCTGCTCTCGCTTGAAGCTCGTTGCCTCATGCAAGAAAAAAATTGTCAGGGATGAAGTCATGGGAGAGCAGTGAGAGATGTGAGAGCTGCCAGGGAAGGGAGAGCATACTGGGGCTGCAAAGCGAGGTCCGCAGTGGACACCATGAACAAAATGCTGGGCAGGCAAACTGTTAACAGCGCCGTGGTTCAGCTTCCACATCAGTGGAACGTAAATTTCAAGTGCTGTTTACAACATCCTTGACTCGCGAAGGTTTTCTCTAAAAACGCTAATGCCATGGGATGGATGTTTGCTCTAAAATAGAAGCTTAAATTGTGAAGCATAATGGAGAGCCCAAGGGTGAATTTTGGGAGCGAGTTTTATTGCTGTGGCATGAAGGGCACTGAGTGCCTTCGTTATACAATGCTTCAGTGTTAGTTCAAGCTCAGATTCAGCCAGTCTGATCAATTAACACAGACGTGTAACTGCTGTACTTTATCATCAGACGATGTCAAAACCGAGCTTAAGTGTTTTCTTGTCTTCTTCAAGTTTAATATTAAACTCCTGCTTAATCTTTATTTCAGAATCGCGTATTTACACTTGATTCCCTTTCAAGTATTCTTCTGATTCCAGTCAGAGTCAGTTTTCAGTGCATTTTTCTCACTGCACATAGGTAAACGTGCTGTTCAGATGGATGAGCGTCACAGCTTGCAAGTCATGTGGGTGAGAATCGTGATCTCATCATGGCTTTTAGTCTGAGCATCTGTACATCTGCCAAGGTTAAAAATCAGGTTTTGTGTGTAGCTAATGTGGTATCTTACCTTGACTATGGCCAGTTAAAGTCTGAACGCTGAATAGAAAAGCAAGGAGTTACATATGGCCTCTGAGAGATGCTCATTCCTCCCTGTATCTTTCTCTGGGGAGCAGAGCTTGCTGCAACAGGTAAGCTCGCTGAGATGAGTAGGACCAGCCGTGCCTGAAGATACTCTGCCCCACAGTAAATGAATATAAAGGGCAAACTTCTTAAGGACGAGTCCTTGTCAACACGTTTTTCTTGGAGAGGGATTTATTTCAGAAGCTGCCGCTGCGGTGACACGTAATCGTGAGGCACAGTTGTTTTGTGTTTTATGAGTGCTTGGAAAAAAATTAGCAAATTCCATTAATATTGTGGTCAGTGAACTCATCTGAAATTGCCTGATGGCACAGTTCTATATACACAGTGGAAAAATCAATAAATTTAATCCAAGGTAAAAGTGTCTAGCTCTCTGAAGGAGAAGACTGCCTTGGTTGCTGAGTTCTGGAAATCATTGCCTCATACTAATTGAATAGCATCCAGCAGTTGCGTGGCCGAATCTTCCAGACTGATTTGACTCATGGGGACTGCCGACTCCAGATGAAGTATATTTGTCATGCTGCAATCCCACAGCATTAAGAGCACTTCGATTCATTTGATCTGATGTATTCCAACAATATTAGACAAGTCCATTTTTTATTGTCCTTTGCACCTTGTGTTTTCCTGGCGGTGGAAGTCCAGCATCTTACTTTTTGGAAACCGAGCTGTGATATGACAAATATTTCTGGCCAGTATTTCTAGCTCTGGCAGGGTTTGAAGAATTGTTGGCTGGCTTTTACAGTAGGCTAATAGCTCAGACCAAATATAACAAGAGGCAGAGTCCAGCATGCAGAATTTAATCATGTTATTTATTATATTATTGTATTATTTTTCTTGTCTTGAAGCTATTCACTGTTTTCTGGTTTTGTGCTTAATAAGCAGTCCTTCTCAAATGTTCTAGTCGATGCTTAGATGCTAATGAATTAAACAAAACATCTGAAAGATCCCTTTTGTCTTTTAGCAGAATAATTACGCTGCACAACTTGCTTTCATAAGTGCTCTGGATGGTGCAGCTCACTGCATGCTTGGGAGGTCGGACTCACTCGTGGGATCTCTTTGCAGCCATATCCCTGGGCACTGTTTGTAGTCGTGCACAAAGACACGAATTGTAAAGGTGCCCCACGGATGTGATTAAAGGGAAGGAAATGGTACGAATGCAAAACGGTGAACAGTTGGAAGAGAGACATCTTTGTTCTTGCTCACGGTAGCGTTCAGGTGTAAGTAAGTAATGGCTGACAAGGTGGGAACAGATGAGAGCAGCTTTCCTAGACGTGAGCTCCGAGGTGGGAACCAGGAGAGAATGTTTTTCCTGGTTGTGTCACCCCGCTGCTGTGTTTGTCTTTGGTAAAATTTCATTTCCATGAGTTGGAAGGACTCCGTGCATGGCCGGATTGGCCCTGTACCTGTGGCACTATACCAGAACTGCATGGCTGGGCCCTTCGGGGAGCAGAAAAGTGGCCATAATCCGACTGTGAAAACACACTCTCAAGGAGTGTGAGAGCAAGGAGCAAACGTAGCTCTCTTGGTGCTCTCTGAGCAGGGTGTGAGTGGATGGGCTGGAGGAGAGGAGAGAGCATGGAAGTCCTGTGGCAGAGAAGAACTGCAGATTGGCAGCTGCACGTCCCTGTGGGCTCCACAGCGGGGCCCTCTGAAGCAAAGGGGCCAGCCCTGGCAGTGCTGAGGCACTGCATATTCATGGTGACAGAATGACTTTAATGCTCCTAGACTGCTAATAGGGCAGTGCTGCGTTACTGCCTCATATTTATAGCTGCACGTTTGAGGCGATGTGTGGCTGCCAGTGTTCGTTTGGACGGTCTGCGTAGAGGAGCCTTAGGCTGAAAGGGGTGTGCTCCTTCTGCTCTTATTGCTGATGTGTCTCACTGGGGTCTAAGCATCACAAAGCAGGCCTCCCGTGCTCCCTCATCTGCTGCATGCCCTTCCTGTCTCTGCGAAGGTGACTTTGGGAATCCTGTACCTTCCTTCTTAGCCTTCCTTCCCTGCTCGCCTTCCCCAGCCATTCTGACACACAGGCATAAGATAAGCCTGCTTCTTGAAGGCCGAGCGTGCTGCTGATGCACAAAGTGCCTTTTTCCATGGCTCCCCTCCCTAGAGAGAGGCCAGGGAAGGATTACATTCTGCTGTGGGCTGTTCAGAAGTTGTGAGTTCATCACGCAGCACAGACCTGCTGTGGCCTCTGGCTGAACACCCATAAGGAATCTGCGGAGAGCTCCGCCAGCCACGTCGTGGCTGCTTTTTGTTTTGCCACAGACACGAGCAAGTGGGAAGTACTCATCAGTGTACTCGCTGTGATTTCCAAGGAGATTTTGTTTATTAATGTTCTCAGTAGCGATCAGGGAACGTTCCCGGCTTGTTGCAGCTGCTATGCTTGTGTTTGGCTCATCCTGTCACAAAATCACAGAGGGATTATGGGGCTTTGGTGACTTTAATAAAATCTATTTTTGCTGTTAGGATCATTGATGTGGTACATGGCTTGAATCAAAGTTCTCATTCTCACATTAAGATGAAACAAGGAGTTAATTAAGTGTAGGGAAGTAATTGATAAAACTGCAACGCGCAGTGAAAAGTGAGGCGGTATTTCTGCACTAAACCCTTGCCTTCTCCCACTTTAAGTACCATTCATGTAGATTCCTATGAGTGGGCATTGGAGTGTGCTTCTGACTCGGGCAGAAAGCCTTCACATTTGGCAGTACTGTACCCCTTGGTTGTAACGTGGAGCCACAGCATTTTCTGAACATTCTTGTGATGGGAAAACCCTATTAAATTATAGAGGTACCTTTCTTATCTTTGTACTTTCGTGGCTTGAGAAGAAAACTGCGTTAAAATGCGGCTTCTGGAGATGGCTGGAGGTCAAGCTGCAGACTTGAAAGCTGGTTTTGATTAGAAATAGCAAAATTGAAGGTGATGTAAGAATGTATGTTTTGGTTGCATGTGATTTTTGTTAATTTCAGGTGGAGCTGTTGGGCTGTGAGTCACGGAGCACACAGATATTTTGCATTAGGACCATTCTGTTTCTGCCAATTGCTTTGCTTTGTTTTTAGTAATCCAAGGGTTGAGGCAGGAAGGCAGATGACCCTGAACAGCTCACTGGCTTAAGGGAGATGTTGAGCAATGTACGACGCATCTTATGCACCCATTGGAAACATCAAGCTCAGTTTATTTCTTCTGGAGCATTTATTGAACCGAGTGCTCTGATATATGAATGCTCAGATGTACTCTGAATATTTGGTAGTAAAACTTGTCGTATTTCATCTGCAAACCACAGTGTACAGTTACTAAGTAAGCACATCCTGAGAAGGCTCACACAGCTCAGAGAGTTTTGAACCAGTGCTGCCTCTGTTTCTGAAAGAATTGGGCTCTTATCCCCAGGTATATGTTCTAGCTTGGTTTGCAGGACCAAGCTAGAACATATACCTGGGGATATGTTCTATGCTGCAGAAACCTCAGGAGTAAAAATAGTTGGTGGAGCCTCATGTGCTTTCTGTCCATTTGCTTCTGGGTCTCGGACAGGGCTGCTGCCTGCAGAGAAATGCCATCTCTGAATGTGGGAGGTTAACCTCACTGGTTTGAGATGCCACATCAAAAACGAGAGGCTCTCTTGCTCTCCGATGTGGCAATACACGTGATGCATCCCGACCTCAGTAAGGCTTTAAATGCTGTGGCCAAAATGAGAAGCAAACTCTGTATGAAAGATGTGGGCAGATGGGAAGGAGCCTAGAGGGGAGTGACAAGAATAGGAGGCTTAGCAAACGTAAGCTGTAATGGAGGATGGAATGAATTGATTTGCCTAGCCTAATAATGCAGAAGGAAGTGCAAGTCACTTGATACAGAAAAGGCTGCTTTAAAAAGCAGGGCAGTCAGCTCTCCTTCGTGACCACGCAGAGATGCCAGAAGACGTCAGGCAAAGATTGAAGTTGAGTATTAGGACGGATGTTGGATCTTTGAGGGCAGGTGCAGAGGGAAAGACAGGCTGTTGAGAAAACCCCCAGTACCGGGGTTAGGCAAAAATCCTTGAAGTAGTTTAGGTCTGTGCCCTCAGGTGGTGCAATTCAGCACGCTGAGCTATCTTCCTTTAGTGCTGGCTGAGGCTGTGGGAAGCTTTCAGATGACAGAGCTTGCTCAGTTTCATAATGGTGTTTTCCTGGAGAAAAGATTTACAGCTTTCTGACGAAAAAGGGCCGAGCTCAGTTTGAGTCTTTTCTGTGCCCAAGCCTACCTCTGAGGCTTGGGAAGAGGTAATGCAGGGGGGGAGCTGATGGGTACTTAAAAATCAGGTGGGACAGCAAAGGGCTGATCAGGCACACAGTCAGGTACTGGCGAGTCACAGAGCCGTTCAGGTTGGAAAAAAACACCCAAGTTCATCTAGTACAGCAGTCGGTATCTGTTAGACATCAGTATTTTCAGGCCTGTAGTTGGATTTTAATCGAGTTTTTTTTTAGTCCAGTATTGGTTTGGATATCTGTGATTTTCTAATCTGCAGTATTGTGGGTATCCCAGGCTATTTTTTCTTCATCCTGGATGGAATCTGTTTTCTCTGGCTAACACCCAGGAGACTTTATCTGCTCTTCTTCTGGGTGAACTTAGAAGAGCACAAAAGCCCCACTCCCATTTCTGATGTAAACAGCTTATAACCTGCTTTAGCCATCCGTGGTTGCCTCTCATTCTGCTGTATTTCATATCTATTCTCAGTATCACTCGAGTAAATTTGTTTGGGGAATTCAGACAAAACCCATTTCTGAGGGCGAGGAACTCAGAAAGCGAGCAGGCTGCTGTATTCTTTGTGAAATAAAGATGATTGTTTCTGCTGTTTGTAGACAAACAAAGCAGTGTTTAAAAGACTGTGCAGATCCATAACTCAGGTTCCATTCACAGCCATCATAATTCTCTTGTGTGTCATGGTATGTGTCAAACTTAACAGTATTCACACTGTTTAGTCCTTTGAAGTGTAAGTTTTACCCACACGCAGTGGAACTTGCCAGGTAGCAAGAACTGTAGCTCTTGGGGTCTTAAATCTTGTGCCCTGTACAGATTTCAAGGTGAATGCAGACAAAGCAGACACTGAGAAGAGCAAAATATTGAAGTGTGTGCCAGCGAGGACGTTTACATCATTGTAAATCGCTGTATTGATGCTGTTGCTTTGTACAGGAGAGCCAGCCCTGCAGGCTGTGAATCTCAAAACCTTCCTGTTGCAAGTTTGTCTGTATGGATGAGCAGTGCCATTACACTTGTCAGGAGTCAGGATTACTTCTTGCTGCTGTTCCTTCTGCTTGTGTTGGAGTTAACTGTATCTCTTGATTTGCACCATGTTTTCAGATCAGTTCAGTTTTCCCTGACTTGTAAGTGACAAACACAGAGGAGGTTTGTATCTGCAATTGAGCCTTAGATTTCACTCTGGTTGTACAAGGGGCAAAAATTTCCTTGGACACCCATGTATGGTGTATGTAGTGCATGGGAACAGTCAGAGCTATGTTTGTCCTTGGTCTTGGCTGGTCCTGTCTGTGCAGGAAGATCTCAGGATGCTGTGCTTGTCTGTGCCATTGGAGGCATCTTTTCAGGGTGGGTGTAAGCACATTCTGCAAGCAGGCTGGCAAAGCCTAGTCTCTTCTCAGAAGAAATTTTGCATCCAGTTATTTAAACAGCCAAGGAATTACACATCTGGCTGTCTAGGTATGTTCTTTTGCATGTCTTTGAAGGACAGAAAGCTCTTCAAACCCATCCCACTCAGAACCTCTGCAAAACTTGCAGCAGCAATAACCTGCTTGCCATTCCATCCAGGTGCCTTCTCAGAGCACAGACGGATCCGTGTCCTGCTGCAAACAGGCTGTTTAACACACCAGGTTGCTTCTAGGACTCAGTGCTGTTTATTCCTGGCCATAAATGTTTTACAGACTTCATGCCATGCCCTTGTTTCATGCTTAATGCCTGCTCTTTCCACATTACTACACTTGGAAGAGAACTATTCTTGGGAGATAGGCATGAAAAGTTAGAGGGTATGAGCAATATATACATTTACTATAAATAACTATATTTCTGTGCAAAGCTTGTTGAAAGGGGGGAATCATTAATGACACGGGCTTAATAATCAGTGAGATAATGTTGAGCCGGGGTGGCTGTACAATCCAGAGGACTGACACACCTGCAGAAGGGCGAGGATGGTTGTGCTTTCTGTTGCTGAGTGCCCTAAAATCCTCTAAATTAGTTTCCTCCAGAGTCAGTCTAGACTTGGAAGATGTCAGTAATGTGGTTGTTTTTTTTTTTTAACTTTATCCATCTATTTTTTATTTGCTAGATAAAACTTTCAACCACCCTGATGTACCAAAGCCATTAGAGATGTGATGTGTTAGGAGGGTTGGTGAGCAGGTCTTCTTCACGCCCCGAAGCAATCCCAAGTTATCATCTGTACTGAACAGCAAAGCTGTTGTACAGGGGGCATTCCTCAGCTTATTCTTGCAGACTGTTGCCCTCTGGAAGTCTTCCCCTGTATCTGCTCCCCATCCTGGAGTACCACCAGAACTGGAGGAACTGGGAAACCCTGATGCTCAGGGCAGTGTCATCCTCCCGTTGCAGAGCAGGGGCACTTCCCCAGCGATCGCGCTCCCGGGTTTCTGTAGGGGTCCCCTTGAAGTGTGAAGTTTGGCAGTGTATCTGCATGAAGGAGCTCTGAGATAGAAATAACCATTTTTATTTTCCTGGATGTGGAGATTCCAATGTGTAATCCTTGCAGGGAGTGAAACAGCTGTGAGAGAGAATGGACAGGCAAAGTTCAGCTGAGAGTTTTCGAGGGAAATGGCTGCTTGTATTTGTCCTTTCTGTTTCTTACCAGTTGTTTTGTCTGTTCAGCTGCCTTCTTTCCAGCTCTTCCTACATCAGTATTTCAGTTCATCCTTATCTTCCCTGGTACTCTAAAAAAATTCATTGGAATTCCCATGATTAAATAGCCCAGGTTTTCTGATACGCACAGTGAAGGAGGAGGAGTTGAAGAGCTCATGGGGAAGTTTAAAGACCTGTTGCTATTAGACATAGTAAATATTAATGTCCTTTAAAAACCCTTTAGTGGTTGGAATTTCTCTTCTATTTTTCCTGCTCTTTGCTGACGTTCTCCATCAAAGTTCAAAACACAGTAACTTCAGCTGAGTGTCAACTGTTTACATACTGCAGGAGTCCTTTGACTCTCTCCAGAGAGAGCTCAGACCTTGCTGAGGTCCATATTCCACATGTCTGGAGCTGCAGCCCATACAGTAATGCCACCCAGTAACACCTGGCAAGGAGAAGCGAGTTTCAGGGTGGCATCTTAGCAAGAATAAGTTCCCGGAGATACAGAAGGACCTGCAGAGTCTACCAAGGTTAGAGTGCCCTGCAGCACTTCCATCATGCATTTCTCCGTGCCAGCAATTGCTGTACGTTTCCTTTCTTACTGCTGGGAAAGGACAGAAGTACTTCAGATCCTCCTGGATGCCAACCTGGGCCGGGGAGCTGCACTTAGATGGAAGTCCCTTCCAACCCCTACAGTTCTGTGATGAGTGCTGTGAATTTGAGAAAGCAGTGAGCTGCAGGTAAAAAGCACAGGATTTCTTTCTGCCACGTCTGGGTCCATGCATGACGTTGGCTGGGTTTGTAGATTCTGACTTTTTTCCAACAATACCTGCCCACCCGTTCCTACCACGCTTGAATGACTATGATTGCAACCAGGTTTGGGGCTCTCCCTGTCTGTTATGTGAGGAGAAAACTTAAGAAACCCACTCAAAAAATTATTTCTCGTGTTAGATTTGTTAAGGAAGATCCTTTATAGTGGGAATGTACCATGAGCAGACCCTTCATTCTAGCAGGGAGGTGCTGGAGTCACCGACCCTGGAGATGCTCAGTGGACCTTTAGGCATTGTGTTGAGGAGCGTGGTTTAGAGACAACTATTGGTGATAGGCAGATGGATCATCTTGCAGGTCTTCTCCAACCTTGGTGATTCGTAGCTGAGGAAATCAGACCTGCTGCCTGTCACAAGGTGCTGCCCAGTGCATGCATCAGCAGCGGAGCAGTGCCAGCACCCACTGACTGGCTTCAGTTGGGAGACTCACGGTGGAGAAGCGAGCAGCATCATCCCTGTGTCCAGTGTGATCACTGTCTGGAGGTTTCTCTGCACTATATTTGAGAACAAATCGCAGAGGTAAATACACCTTAAAAATGGTCCTGTGTTCCCACTTTCAAACATTAGTGACTCTGATAGCTTGTGAGTTGGACACTTCTCCCTTCTCAAACACCACCTGCACTGAAACAAAGAGGCTCACTTTGCTGGCACTCAGTTCTCCTCTTCTATGGTTTTTCCCTCTGTCTGGTCAGATATATTTTCAGTGCTCATAACATTAGAGGAAGGCAACTGAAGACCAACGTGCCAGTTAATGAAAACCAGCCATTAGGTGGCAGAGTTGCTAATTGCATCTTCATTTCTTTCTGGCTGATTTCATCAATTAAGGAGCAAAACACATAGGACAGAACGTAGTCTCTTCAGTGAGTGTGTTGGTGCTTATGAGAGCATCTTGCTGTCAGCCTTGCCTTGCTAAGCCCTGTGCGTGGCCACGAGTGTGAAGGGAGTGTGAGTGTTAGCAGCTCGCATCTGTCCTTCTGTGGGCACCTGGAGAAAACACCTGAAGTACCCATGCTGCCAGAGATGGCTTTGGAGGAGGGGAGGCATCGAGGGGAATGCTGATGGCATTTTAATTGTAATGGCTGTAGTGGCTGTTGCTGTGTTAATAGCAGCTGGCAGTGCAGTCACTGCCATCTGTTAATGCCCCGAAATTCTGGTATGGCACATCCTTTATGGAGGAATTAACAGTCATTTACATATATCAAATGAAATCATCTTGATTTCCTGACAGCTTTACCTTGATAATGATTAATTGCAAAATAACAGGGAGTTAGATGTCCATAGTGAGCATTTTTACTGTAGACAAGCTAGTGCCCCTGACTAAGCACGGCATCCTGGAGGGTTTATTTTCAAAGCTGTGGTGGGAGGCATTACTTGATGCGTTTCCTTCCAATAATCCTTATAAGCAGAGCTAGATTAAAGGCTGAACTTGCCACATTAATTTCTGTTTGCAGCAGATTAGGACTCAGAAAACACTTGCAGTTCTGGCCATGCACGGTAACTTATGAAATGTTCATCACTGATGAGCGTGCTTCAAAAAGAGAGAAAATGAGGCTGTCCTGAAAGAAGTGCCACTGCAACCCAGGTCGGGTCAGCGTGGAAGAGCAGGATGCCACGTGGCTGAGCTGGCCCAGCACGTCCCGTGGCTCCCAAGCAGTCTGGCTGTGCACCAAGTTAGAACCCAAGCCATTCATTTCTGATGAATCAGTTTCCCTTCCAAGTGATGGGGGGAATATTCCATTCGAGTATACTCGGTGCAGTTATTTTTGAGTATCAGCTTCTGTCAGAGCCCGTATTTTGGTCAGTGTGATGAACTATCAGTGCTGTAAATAGCAGCAAAAAACAAAGTACCGAGCCAACTTGGGGCCCTGTTGGTTTTCAATTCCCTCCTAACTCCTTTTGTTTGTTCCTGCTGAACAGCAGATGGGGGAGGTGACATGTTCTCTGGTTAGATAGAAGAATTGTAAGTAATAAATAATGGAAGAGGGTTAATTATCAGAAACAGTAGGAGGGAAAGAGTAAACTTCGTGCTATTGAAGTCAAGTAAACTAAAAGCCTGTTTCCTTCTTCCTGGGTAAGTAAATCAGTCACCCACAGTTACAGCCACAGAACCATCCAATCACCAAGGTTGCAAAAGAGCGACACGATCAACCGGTCCGTCTGTCACCCGAAGCACTCACAATTATAAGATGCTTTTAAACGCAGATGGCTCTGTCTTTGTGTTCTGCTGCTTTGGCTGGCTGATGCAGGGTCCCAGGAAGGCTGTGGCACACGGATGTCTGGTATGGCGTGGGACAGAGCCTTGTTTCTCCCTCACTGTTACTTTCATGCAAGGCACTGTTTTCTGTTTGGGAGGACTCGAAGGCGTGCACGGAACAGCGTTCAATTTGCAGTTGATGTTTACAGCTCGTGTAGAATTAGTCATTACAGTATTAACCACAAGGCAGCCTGCCTTTTCCTGAACACAGAGATGTAGTAGCCCTCTTCAAAACCAAGCCAGGTGATTCGGACATCCAGAGACTAAATAAGGCAAAACAGAACTGTCGGTATTACCCACAGAAGTGTTAATTCTTGGGTTTATGTTTCCTGAATTGTCACCAGACCAACGTGCCAAAGCAACAGGGATGGGTTTGCTTGGCAGGCAGGCCGAGGGCCACCCAGGACCACAGCCCTGCACCTCACGTGTCGCCTTTGGGTTTGTTTCTGGTGAGCTGTTCTTGGTTGGTTGTGCAGGAGCAGTGGTGTGTGACGCTCGCGTGCCTGTGTTGCTCGGTGAGTGCTGGTGGTAACTGTTGTGTTTTTTGTGTGTTCCAGGAAAAAAGTGCCAGTTCAAATGTAAGACTTAAATCTAACAAAGAGATCCCGGGATTAGTACATCAACCCAGAGCAAAGTAAGTGCTTTTTTTTCCTTTTTCTTTCTTTTAATTTTAATACAAATAATCGCAGAATTAAAGTAGTCTCTGTGGCCCAGCAAAGGCCGGTTGGTAGTTCCAGCAGCTCTAAATCTATATCCACTTTAACTAAATCAGGTGACAGCAATATTGTCACAGCTGGGCAGCATTTGTACCAGCACCCTGCAGAGTTTTGTCCCTTGCACAGCTGAAATGCAGGACTGTGCCTCTCAGGAATACCATACTGTAGGGCAAATAACCCAAAAGAATAGTACCCACACAAAATAATGGAGGTGGATGGTATAATTTGTATGGCTTATCCAGATGGTGTAAAGACAACCAGTAACTAAAGAAAGGCTCACCTGTCACTGATGGTCGAGGCTCACCCAGGACTCCACACGGGAGGGATGTTGTCTCCATATGTTGTCTCCAACAAGAGGTCCTTCCCCAGTGCTGGTCAGCCCTTAATGGGGTCTGGGAGAGGTGCAGCCAGACTGCACCCCTTCTGCTCACACAGTGCATCGCCTTCACCTGTGCTCCTGCAGCTGACTCATTCCTGAATACCAGCAGCTAAGCTCCCAGGGAAGTTTTTGCAGCTCTCACCTTAGGTTAGCAGGCATACAGCACGGCAGACCCCTGGGAGAGCCTCTTCCATTTAAAACAGTGAGGTTGTTTCTTGGAATAAAGGCTGATTTGCAGCTGAGAGTTGATCCAGTCTGTGGCCTGGCTGAGATCAGCCCACGTGGCGTGTGCCATGGAAATGTTTAGCTCCTGTGGCAGGGCTGCTACTGATGTTCTGTAGATCAGGTTTGTGACTAAGAGGTGATAAAACTGCTCCTGAGTTGTGAACGTTAGCAGAAGTGCTGTTCTGCGTGCTCTGCCTTCTGCTTACTGACTTCAAGTTGCCACATACAAAGTGCACTGTACGCAGCTGCACTAATTTTCTAATGAACTGACAGCATAATTCAGTCTCCTTTCAAACAGAGGAAACAAAGTGCTTTGGGTGTAATTGCAAAGAAGTTCACAGCAACGAGGTGAGGGTAAAACCACCATTCAGCAAAGCAAAGCTCTGTTTCCTTCCTGCTGCCTGCTCCTTCCCAGCAGGGCCAGAGATTCACTCCAGTGCTTTGATATCGAGGCACAGTTGCCTTCCCCTGTGCCTGCTACTGTTAGCCTGGGCCAAAAGGAGCCCTTTCTTTTGAAGAGTACCCCTGGTGGGAACCTTATCAGCCTCACACCAGGGCTTGTGCTCACACTCCTTCCATCTGCTGAGAAATCATGTTTTGGTCATCTGAGCAGCAGCTTTTGCCAACAGCTGTTTCTGTCCAGTGGTAACACGTGGGGATTGGATTCTGCAGTCTGCTGGGGATTTCTGAGACCTTCTCCCATGCACTGAGCCTTTACGTCCAGCATAAGCAAATGGTTGTGCATGTTCATCCTGACAAGTGAAGTGTGAGTGCTGAGCTTTGTGGGGAAGTGCAGCGAGTTGTTGTTGGGTGTTTGGGAGAAGTACGAACTCACTGCAGCAGAAGGGATCGTACCAAAGAAGAGGAATCTGAATGGGAGTATCAGCAAGCTGAATTAGCTTTTACCATTGAAGAAAAGCTCCAAGATCTGTGTGTCCTGACTGCTTGGCATTGCTGTTATCACTGGCACCAGTCTCCCACTCCTTCCTCCTCTCCTCTCTTTCCATCCTGCCTTCAGTGCCTGGCATTTCTCTGCAGACCCCACGTGCCCAGGCTCTCTGCTGCTGTTCCAGAGGATGCTCCACCCCGCAGGGATGTTGTTATTTCAGGAAAGAGGCTCTTACCACCCCACAATAAATAGAGCAGACACACCCCAAGTGCTGTCTGCCTCACATCCTCACCTTCATCTCCTCACCCTTTCCCTTTCTGTCTGCCCTTGCTGTATTTTGGGATCACAGATCCCCCTTGGGGAAGGGCTTCTTGTCTTGTGGCACCATTAAGTGTTTGGCTGCCAAAAGTGGTCTTTTCCAGCCCTGATCACTAAACGCTGAACCCCTTGGTGCAGATTTGATTGATGTGAACGGTCTGTGGGGTCTCAGGGGTCGCCCAAGCTGAGCCTGATGCTGCCCATGAGTGCTTGTCCAGCTGTGGAGGGGCAGGGAGATCTTGCAGGGCAAGGCTGCGACTGAGGCCTTCATCTCCCTTTGCAGGCACTTTGTGCTGGTGAAGCTGGCAGTCCTCAGCACTTTGTTTCAACACAGAGGGGGCTCCTCTGGCCCGAGGAGAGGCAGTGTGCAGTCAGGTTTCCTCTGGATGCACGTGGGTGCTGGTTACCATCCCAAGCCTGGCACACACATGCAGGAGCTTCTTCTGTAGGGCAGAAGCACAAAGTGATTTGTTTTTGCAAGGGGTGGAAACGTAAAGCTGGGTCAGCATGAGCGATTCAAAAGTGCTGTTGTACTGACACTCTGCCTTTGCTTTTCAGCATGCACATCTCTGAAAGCCAACAAGAATTCTTCAGAATGCTTGATGAAAAGATTGAAAAGGTGAGGAGCTATAAAGTAAGCATCTGTTTACATCCAGGTTTCCCAGCTCCGTGGGGAGGAAGAGTGGCCACTGCTGTGTTATCTGTGTCCCACACTGCTCCAAGGGACCTGAGCAAATGCACTTATCCTGTAACTACAGAGATGCTGTAAAGCATCACCTTCCATAACGTCAGATGCAGATTCTCCAGTGAGATGAGTTTTCCAAAGATGTGTCTTTTCTGCAGAGCAGGACATCTGATGGCTGTACCTAGCTGTTAGAATTCAGGGTAGTTTTGTTGTCTAGGCTTGTCTTGGGGCAGGAATGCCACTGGGCAAAAGGTCAAAGGAGGCTGAAAAAGCCTCGATGCAAAGGCCTGGAGAATTTCCCTAGGACAGATGCTGTGTTCTGGCTGCGTGGATTGGCATTGCAGAGCTGATTTTACTTCAGCAAAAACGGCCCAAAGGTAAAAATCAGAATGCAGGGTGCTCCTGCCTACCAAAATTCAATGTCAAAACACTGTGAGGCATTTGAAGGGAGACATCTGTTAGTGCCTCTGCTTGAGCGGCTGTCCTTGCGAGAGGAGCTGGAACTGAACTGCTTACGTGGAACTGGATGCAATTATGCTAATTCAATCAGTAGGGTTTGTGGGAAGAAAGAAATCCCAAAATGAAGCTCAGTGCTGAACGCTGAGCTGTGAAGGCAGTCAGCTGCATTCATGCACTCATCCTGGGGGGAGAAACCCGGCTGTGAGTTACTGCTGGTGGTGGTTCCTGGCTCCCTTTGCGTTGGTAGAGTTTCACCTCTTGCAGCAGGGCTGAGTTGGCTCTCCTGCCTGCTTGGCTGCTGGCACTTCTCACGCAGACACTCAGGGGATGCAGCCCCGACCTGAAGGTCTGTGAGCACTGGTTGTTGCCACTTATCTTCAGCGAGTCGTTAACCGGGTGTCGCTTCTTTCCTTCCTTGCAGGGTCGTGATTATTGTTCAGAAGAGGAGGATGTCACATAGTGCCAATTCTGCCAATCAGAGCAGGAATACTACTGTGTAAATAGATTACAACCCAGTTGAGACCTTTTGGAAGTCTTCTAGAGCGAACAGCACTACATAAAAGAAGATCATTTCCACATCATATGCTCCATTCAGTTACAGTGTTTCCTAACGAACAGATGAGGAATAATTGCTAAGAACTCGTAAGGAACTGTTTTTCGTTGCTGCTAGTTCAAACTTGTTGCAACTTTTCACTTTCTCCGTGTCCAGATACGCAGCAAATCCTTAATCTGAAGGACAGTGTTGATTTTCTGACGGCCTCTGGCCCGTTTTCTATCAGGTGAGGCAGTGTCACACACAGCTTCTGTTTGTGAACATTTGAGAAACACCCTTCTGCTGTCTGTCAGTCCGCGTGCGGCCGGAGTGCTTATTCATGCTGGTGATTTCAAGCTTTGGAGATGGGATGTTTTGCCATGGCAGGCCTCGTTTCTCCGCTGCCAAGAAGCTGAGAAACTGTTGTCCATTAAAAGCATGTTATCACTGAAATGCTGGAAGTGATGCAGGAGCAGGAATTTGTATTTTAAGAGGAAAAGAGTTTCATTTAATAAGGTATCTTAATCAAGGACTAAGCTTGCAGTATTGGCTTTGCTGAGCACGAATGGGAGTGTGATCACAATCATTTTGAATCTCTTTTTTTCTAAGAAAATAAACATTTTACTGTTTTTATGTATTCTTGTCTTTTCCCATCCATGGTCCAAGAGCCTGGGGGCAGGGAAGGCAGAACCCAAAGCTTCCTCAGCGGGTCCACAGGATGTGGGGTTCACTATCACTGCCATTGCTCCCACCTGGAGGGCTGATCCTGTGGGGTGGGGCTTTTACTGCTCACAGTGTTGGCCAAGAGCTGCTGGCCCGTTCCTGAGTCCTTTCAGTTTTGCAGCCATTCTGGGGGCAGCAGAGCATCCCGTCCTCCCTGGCCATGAGTTTTTGCTGCCCTCTTTTCTCCCATCCAGTCACACCTGGGCTTCCCACGGTGCTGCAGAGCCATTTGAGTCTTCCAGGCGATGCTGGAAGTCTGTACCCTCACATGTATATATTTTTTTACATAATTCATCACAGCTCTTTGAGCAGGTGAGCACGCAGAGGAGATTGGAGAGAGCGCACATTTGAATTATTTAACTGCTTTAATTAATAAAGAGTCCTGGGCTTGCTCCCACCAGAAGTGCTTTACAAAGCCTTTGTGGGTTAGAGGCCACCACTGAGCACACGCCGCGACCTCAATTCCTGCATCCCTTCTGTTCAGCCCCACTGCACAGAGCAGCATCCCCACACCTCCATCTCTGCTTGGATGCACGGGCACACAGCCCCAGCTGAGGAACCCTCGCAGGGCTGCACTTCATTGAGCTCATCAACTGCTTCACTGCGTGGCAACTAACACCGCATCGCAGCAGAACGAGGTGGGACAGAACCCCACAGACGTAAGGACGTGGAAGCCCTGCTGCGTGTGATCACGGAGGTTGGAAGGGATGGCACAGGAGAGACCTGGGCACTTCAGGTCCGTTTTGCCTGGCACAGCTCGGTGGGTTCCTCCCCACGTGGCATTGGGATGGCACTTCCAAGGGTGGTTCCCATCAGAGGTCCCTGGGCACTGCCCCAGCCCCGTTTTCCTAACGCACATACACGTAAGAAAAAAAGCAACTCGAGAGGACAAATCCTCAAGCCACGACTGCTGCAAGAAAGGAGAAAGAGAGGTGTGGGGGCAGCGTGATATTCCTGGGTTCTGGCATTCTGATTTCGTGTCTATTAATAATCCCCCGAGTGAGTCATATGGAGATGCATTTATGCACTGAGTCGGAGAGAGCTGCTGCCCGAAATAGCAGCTCTGTAATTTTTCATGATGCTGGAATGGCAGCGTGCTGCGGATTGACATCACCGAGCAGAGCTGCCCGTGTCAGGCCCCAAAATAAACACGGCAGCCACGTGCTGCGTTGCATAAGAAACATCAGAAGGGCTGAGGGAAGTGCCTCCTCCCCACTCCCCTCCCTCCTTTTAGCCCCCGTGCTTTTGTGTTTCCTTGATGGAGTGGGAGGAGTTCCAGGGACGGCCCGGGGTGAAACAGACATCAGGAGCAGGATATTTACATCTTATTAAATCTTTACAATCAGCAGTTATAATCAAGTACACAATTATGTACACAGATTATATACATTTCAGCCCAACCTTTTACATCACAGTACGTAGTCGCCCTTAGAAATACGGTGTAATGCTTACCACCAGACAGTGAAACCCAACTGAAGCGTTGCAGCGCCCGCCAGGAGACATCTTCCTGAAGAAAACACGGCTGTAAATCGGGCTGGCTAAAAAGAAAGAAATCCTATAAAATCTGAACATTATTCCATTCACAGAATGTTTCTCTATGATCTCAGTGACGGCTCTGCCCGTTCCCAACTTCTCACCCAATGCACTTCCACGAGAGGAGGAGGAATAAAACCAGGCTCTGCTCTTAACCCCACGGAGGGCGGCCGCACACGACCAAGGGCACTCTCACGGCTCCTACGGTCAACCCCTTCCACGAAGAAACCCATGTAACACCAAAAATAGACCCCCCTCCTCCAATGCCTGAAGTTACCATCCCACTTACACACCCGGTTCTGACTGCAGTGCTCCCAGAAGGTGCCTGTGCTCCTGCAAGCCCTGAAAGCGTCGTCACGTACACGTGTATACAGCGTTTGCCCGGGATTTCCATTCATACTGTACAGGAGTATACACAAATAAATACAGTATGGCTGTACTAATAACAGTTGCATATTCAGCACACATGATTTCACCAGCTAAAAGAAAGGTGCACTTCAGACCGGGCCTCCTTTTCCTTGACCAAAGCAAACCTCCATTTCCGGTCTGGCGCGGCGTTATAGGCAGTGTTCATCTCTTTCCTACTATATAAAACAATCCTCCGAGCCACGAACATCTCTAAAAGCACTCGGTATCAATCAACTGAATCATCATTTGGCAGTTTCTTTGGACGGGGGACACCTTGGGGTTTAAACAACCTCGATTTCACCTCAGTACCGGGGACAGCAACCAGGACTCGCTCACCTGTGACCCCCGGAGCAGCACGGCAGCCATCCCCGCTGCTGCTCCCATCACTGCACTGCAATGGGGGTTTCAGTGCAACACATCAGAGCAAAACCAAACTGCTTCTACCTGTGCCTTACACAGACGGAGCAACTGGAGACATGGCTTCACCTGCCGGCAGCGAGGAAGGCTTCGAGGGCAAGGTGTGGAAAGCAGGCACAGCTCGGCTCCCAGCAGGCTGCTGAATGCTGCTGGCAGCCCTGCGTGCTCAACCTGTGCCTCCCAGAGGCCGAGGCAGCAGCAGCTGCAGGCACCCAGCAGGCAGAAGTCAGGCTCCTTCCCTGAGCTAAGCTGCCGGGACACAGCACCGCGCAGTGGGGCCACACGAGTGCTTCAATTGCACGCTCCCATGTCTAAACAGGAAAAATGAAAACAAAGAGCACGTGCTGGATTTGTATGGGAATTTCCAGGTGAGCCCTGGTTGCTCGTCACAGTACTGAACGTGTTTTCTAGTTCTCAGGGCCTCACTTCTACCCAAGGAGTTCTCCATTTGTTTACTAGCAAATAAGTTATTACTACGAGTCATAGTTCATCTTTTTCCATCATTTCAAATGCTTCTATATCTTCATTCCAGTCTGCTAATATAGATTCCATAGGCTGAACTTTATTGTCCCAGTTCACTTTGGAGTCTGACTCTGTCTGCTGTTCCTGAGGCTGGTCATCCCCTTGTGTGCACGCTGGCTCTGGAGTAGCAGCCTCGCCAGGCCCAGGGATGTAGGAATCCTGATCTGAAATGGAAATGCTCTCACTGTCTGACTGAGCAGGAGACGAGGAATCGGGGTCAGAAACGTCAGAGCTTTCTTCTTCTTTGTGCTCCTCACCGACTGTGCCAACATCCTGAGGTGCTGAAGAAGCTTCTTCTGAGTTTTGTTTGTGTGAATCGTTTTCAGATGATTTCTGGTCCATATTCTCCATTTCCAAGTCTTTGAAAGGAGAGAGAATGAAAACACTCTGAAAAATCCAGGAAGGCAGCATCCTACTGTGTAATTCAAATCAAAGTTACTTCCTCTGACCTTATTCCTCAAGGAGGTGCAAACTTTCTGTCGATAGGAAAACTATTAAGGACCACATATTACAGAGGGAAGGGATGGAAAACACTGAATCACTAAGGGGGGGGACAAGCAATCTGGTGAGGCTGGTTTCAGATCCTCCTGCTTGATTTCTGGGCCAGTGCTAGCTGTCACCCTTCACACTCCACAAACAGCCCAGCACTCCCAGACCCACCAGGACCACACATCCACGGTGGTGGGAGATGCACTTTTGCTTGGCCTCCCTCCTCACATCCCCCATTCACAGCAACTGATATCTCGAGCAGTGATTCAGTTTGCAGCTTCACAGCAGCTGCCTGAATTTCTCTGGAGTTACACGTTTGCAATTAGTATCTGGGATGCTAATGCTGCAAGCCCCCTAAGGGAGTTCAACTTTTAATACAGAATACTTACTGCTATCAATAATGTAGTTTGGAATCGTTTTACCTTTAAAGATTGATGCTGGGATTCCAAACGAGAGCACAAGGAAGGGGGAAGAAGCACATAATTACAAACTCTCAAATGCAGAGCTACCTTTTGCATTCAGCATTTTGTTACTCTAGCTTAACCATAGCTGTGAACAAGAGGGATCCACAGCAGCTATGAAAAACCAACTATTGGTTGGACTGCACTGTGTCATTACTCAAACTGACATTTAACTTATCAACAGCATTTCTGGATGTGAATGTTAACACAGAGGGGGCAAGGGCAGGGAGGAAGGCACGACGATGCATTTCTGAGCATGGCTTTCGTAATGATAAAGCTAACACTTAAGGTCACACAAAACTGAGGACACATTTACACCTTTGGGTAGCAATAACTACAGTGCATCTCACACCGTGCCATGGCACAGACAAAACCTAAATCTGTATTACAAAAGCCTTTAATCTTACCTCTATCTTTTGCTTTGTCGGAAAGGAGCACCTCCACAGCCTCATACTCCCTGATTGCATCCAGTATGATACTTCCTTCCTTGTTGAACAGGAAGAGCATGGGGATTGTGATGTCATCTGTATTCTTTCCATCCCCGGCCATTTGGAAGAGAGGAGCTGTGTCACTGCTGCTTCCCTCGTTGTCATCTAGCCAGATGTGCACCAAAGGCAAAGCAAGCAAACCCTCGTGTTAGACAGACAGGCTACAGCCTCAAAACCCAGCACACTGAGCAGCTTCCTACTGCCCAGCCACGTGGGAGAACACCAGGCAGAAAATGGGGAACCGGCTGCAAAAAGCCAATTTTGTGCTCTGTGCCCCCCACCATTCTTTCCATTTACTCTGAGCTTAAATTTTCCCCAGTAGTCACTGCTTTAACATCCAACATGTTGGGTGTAACACTGGGGTAACAACTTCTGAGCTGCAAAACCAGAGCCAAAAACTGAACAAAACCCACCGTGATTTGTTCAGCCACACTTCACACACAACCAGACATAAACAAAATGTTTCTCTGTGCTCACAGTTTCTGTGCTGACAGAACATCTCAGTCAGTTTAACAGCTCTGTCAGCTTTCCAATATCTTCGGACGTGTAAAACACAGGTGGCATTTACACAGGTAAAAAGTTTTATTTACCAATAACAATGCCTCCTATTGCTCCAGCTTTCTGGATGTTCCGTGCCTTTTCAGCAAACATACACTGGCCTCTTTGCATCAGGGCAATTTTCTCTTTCACTGCCTCAGGATTAGTGATCTCTGAGCATCCATTATAGGGCTTAATGGTTGCAACAAATCCTCTTGTCTGCATTGAAAAAGAAAATCAAAACCAGAACAAGAGAATTAGAGAAGTAGGTTCAAGCTCGCAAAAGACTCCTAAGCATTTTATTTCCTTCAGTTAATCTAATGCATTAAGTGTCCTCAGTCAGCACAAGCAATCTTCCCTGGGAGCTAAGAAACAAAGAACAGACACGTGGAAAGCTAACTCTTAAATGCAGCATGTCCTGCCTGTACCTGTGAACTGCTAACTCTGGAAAGCTGTCTGCTGTGAGCCACTAGCCTGAGACTCTCCAGCTGGGCTGCACCCTGCCAGGATTTTCCTACTGCTTCCAATAGGAACCACTGCCCCTCTGGTAATTTCCTCTCCCTACACACAGCCCTTTATGCAGGCTTGCCTAACAGCAACCTACTCCAACTCTAAAAGGGCTTCTGCAAATTCACTGCCAACACGAAAGGAAAATCAGCCCATGTAATGGAATACCTCTTGAGAAACGCAGTGCAGATCACATGAGTGTGTTCCAAAGTCATAGTGTGTGTGCATCAAATCCTGAATCATGTCTCATGGCTCCCAATAAGCCACGAATCTAAAAGACCCTGCTCTGTCACTGCTGTACCCTGTCATTTTAACCTCTCTAACGAGCTACCCCCCAGCTGGCCACCCTGAAGCACTCATAGCTTCAGTACCATAACTTCAGCTTAAGCAATAAGTAACAGGATCACATACATCCTTACGTACCCCTGATTTGTGTTTAGATAAATCCATCCCAAACTGTGCTGGTCCAGCAGTCAAGACCACCCTGCCAAAGAACGGGTGGGAAACAATCTGAACAGCACGAGGAGGCAGCTGCTGCTCCTTCTGCTGCTGACTGGACAGTTCAATCATTTCCTGCATGAACCGTAAGCCATCTTCAGCATCAAGTGAACTTGCTGCCTAAGTAATAAAAAGAAAATAATTAAGTTTCTGCATAAATGTTTTGGGAAAGAACCTGAAGTTAGTTTGGCTTGGACCACCGTTTACATTACATACATCAGTACTTCAGTGATGCAGAAAAACACTCTGTTTTGACATTATTTTCCTAACAAAACAATGCTGCTGGAAACCATTCAGTGCTACACAGACTTTAAGGCATGGAGCAGAGGCTCCTGGCACTCATTCCTCATTTGACTCCTTAGCATGTCCACCATGCTGCAGGCTGAAAATGTATTAACGAGTAGATCTCAAACAAAAAGAAATCTCTCCTGCTGAAAACTTCATACTTTCCTTTAAATTGCAATTAGCTGTGTTACTCTGACATAAGTGCCTCCACCTCATTTAATGGAAGGTTAAGTGTTACTGAGGCAGGATTTTAACAACCATAAACCTGCTAAACACAGCTGCACATCCACCCCACATGCCCTCTTTCCTGTCAGAACGTCCCTCCTGAGCCTCTCAGTCTCAAGGATCATAGCCAGTGGGATTTTACTAGCTTTCAGAAGAGGCACTCCTGGATCTTACTTGCACTGCATGCTGCACTAACTGCACTCTTCCATCTTTAAGATGAATCAGACTGACTCCCATCTTCTTCAGTATCTCCAGGTGCTCAGGATTACTGGCCATGAAGTCTCTGGCTCTCAGTGGTGGTTTTGGTCCACTTCCCAAGCTCTCTTCCCTGACAAAAAAAAATATTAAACAAAGCATTAAAACCCAGATTATTCTTGAAACATAACTCTCACAACCTTCCCAAATCACGCCTCCCACTATGCTATTAAGAGTTCTTTGGAATAAAGTGAAGCACAAATTTGAATGGACAGCAACTTGTCAGCCTTTTTGCAAAGTTGCTTACGTTCCTGGTGATTTTCTGCTGTGAAAAAACGTGCAGTGTTGACACTAAGAACCTACCATGGCAGCACTGTTTTCTTACTATGAAAAAAAGCACTCAGGAGACTACAGAGATTCATGTTGGAAATCTGGGAGATGGATTTCCTGGCTACAGTAATACCTGGGCAACAAATCCCACGTGAAGCATATGGCTCATACTGCACCTTTTGCTTCGACAGATTCACTAATTCCTGATGGAAATGAACAAAGCATTGCTGAAGAAGTCAGACAAAACAGAACTAGTTTTTCCCACCAGCCAGAAAGAATGCAGACTGGAGCACAGCAAGCTCCAATACCCCTCAATTTGAACTGCCATGCCCAAGAGATGCTGTTCTAGTCACTGCTCTGCTAACAAAAGCCAGGAGACATTCATCTTACGCCCTTGAAATACTCCTAGGACAGCTCTTATCCACCACGTTTTTCAAAGGTTCACGAATACTCTGAGCAAACATTGGGTCATTTGGGAAAAGGATCTGAGTGTTCGGACAGGTCCAGTCAAAGTTGCTGTCGTCCAGCTCTGTGTATTCTGTAGTCTGAAACAAAAGATGCAGATCACTAATTAAAAGGCAGGTCACATTTTTGTAAGAAGAAAATCAACGGACCTCCCCTTAAGACTTTTTTGTACTGGGGAGCCCAGAACTGGACACAATAGTCCAGGTGAGGCATCACCGGGGCAGAGTAGAGGGGGAGGATCACATCCCTCGACCTGCTGGCCACACTCTTTTTAATGCACCCCAGGATCCCATTGTCCTTTTTGGTCACCAGGGCACACTGCTCATGGTCAACCTGTCGTCCTCCAGGACACCCAGCTCCCTCTCTACAGAGCTCCTCTCCAGCAGCTCATCCCCCAGCCCGTAGTGGTGCATGCAGTTATTCCTCCTTAGGTGCAAGACTCTACACTTGCTTTTGTTAAACCTCACCTGGTTCCTTTCTGTCCAACTCTCCATCCCATCCAGGTCTCACTGAATGGCAGCACAGCCTTCAGGTGTGTCAGCCATTCCTCCCAGCTTTGCATCATCAGCAAACCTGCTGAGGGTGGACTCTATCCCCTCGTGAACATCACTGATGAAGATGTTGAACAGGACTGGACCCAGCAATGAGCCCCAAGGAACACTGCTAAGTACAGGCCTCCAATTGCACTCTGCATCACTGATCACAACCCTCTGAGCTCTGCCAGTCAGCCAGTTCTCAACACACCTCACCATCCACTCATCTATTCCACACTTCCTCTGCTTTGTTATAAGGATGCTGTGGGAGACAGTGTCAAATGCCTTGCTGAAATCAAGTCAGACCCCATCCACTGCTCTCCCCCCATCCACTAATGACATCACAGAAGGCCACCAGGCTGGTTGAGCACAACCTCCCCTGGTGAACCCATGCTGGCTACTCCTGATAACTCTCTTATCTTCCAACTGCCTGGAGAAGGCATCCAGAACAAGCTGTTTTCCATCACCTTTCCTGGGATGGAGCTGACTGGCCTGTAGTTTCCTGGATCCCCCTTCTTGCCCTTTTTGAAGGCCAGAGTGACACTGACTATCCTCCAGTCTTCAGGCACCTCTCCTGTTCTCCAAGACCTCTCAAAGATGATAAGAGAGTGGTTCAGCAATCACATTTTTTATTCAATTTCCTCTAAAAAAAAAAAAAAAAAAAAAAAGAAAGGAACTGCTCCAAAGCACCATTAGAACTGATGGGAATCTGAGTTGTTGCTTACTGTATTTTTTTTAGAGATGGTTTGGTTTGTAGTGGAAAGCCAGAGTGGTAATAGATGAGCTTCTGTAGTGAATATATAATCTTCTATGTCAAAAATCATGTCTTCCTTATCAGCAAACAGCAGGTAAAGGTATTTAAACATCTCAGCCAGAAAGAAGGAGTCCATTCTATGGAAAAACAAACAAACAAAACGACAAAAAAAAGGCCCTTTTAGAAGAATTTAGAGAATTGCTCTAAAATGTCAGTTAAAAACATACCCATTCTGCTCCATCTCCAAGTATTCATGAGCACTGCTATGGAACTTTAATCCAAGTTCCTTTCACTTTGAGGGAAACTATGTTGAATCAATTAATGCTCAGTAAAAGATGGCATTACAGCAAAACCAAATACATCTCTTTTACAAACTCCTATCTTTGAAGTATATTTCACTTGAAATTAAGCAATCTATTACCCTAAGCCTAATGATTAAAGTCTGCTTGGAAGGAAAGGTTATTAAACTCTACCCTCACGTACCTGAATCTATAAAACTACTGAAATAGTTTACATGTTTTGATAAGAACTGTGTCCAGTTCAGAGCTCCTCAGTTCAAAAAGTCAGGGAAAGAGTGCAGCAGAGGGACACGGAGAGGATAAAGGGCCTGGAGCAACTCCTTTGTGAGGAAAGGCTGGGTGACCTGGGCCTGTTCAGCACGGGGAAAAGAAGACTGAGAGGGGATCTGATATCTAAAGGGATCTACAAGTATCTAAAGGGAGGTGGGAGGCACATGGATGAGGCCAGGCTCTCCTGAGCAGCGTGCAGTGACAGGATGAGGAGTCACAGCCTGTAAGTTGAACACAGGAAGTTCCATACTGGCACAAACCTCTTTATGGTCAGGGTGACGGAGCTCTGGAACACAGAGCTGATGGAGTCTCCTTCTGTGGAGATATGTGAGACCTGCCTGGGCACCTACCTGTGTGACCTGCTGCAGGGAGCCTGCGTTAGCAGGGTGGTTGGACTCTGTGATCCTTCCAATCCCCGTGATTCTGTGACTCTGTAATGGCTTGGGTTGGAACTTGCCCATTTTCAGAAATCAACTAACTCAATGTCATCAGAAAGATAACTAGATTTTCAAATAAACATTTTCACCTGTCTTCATGGCTTCCTGTACGAACGTCCTTCATTGCAGCAAACCCACAAGGTACTCTTGCATACTTGTTTAGGTTTTCAATGAGTGTTTTTCCTACTTCTAGATAGTAAGGATCCCCTGTAGCCTATTAAAACAACAGAAAACAAACAGGTGCACTCAGACTTAGCCTAAAATGAGCAGTTTTCATCTTCCTAGCCATAATAATCTTATTTCCATAGCTTCCTAGACACCAGTAAGTCCTGATCTCTCAGCAGTACTGAAGAGTCACAAGGGAACCTCAGATACACTGTCACTGTTTGCAGATATGCAGACAAGCATATGAAAATGCTTACAGGAGTCCAAGACATTAGTTGCAGCTCTGTAACTTACAAAGTAGTTTTTGTTCTCAAGTCTCTAAATGATCTCTGGGAGAGCTCAAGAACACCAGATGTTTAAAATATGGCGTTTAATGCCTTTCTTTTTCATTCTAGGCATATAAAACAATTTCTTGAACAATTTTTGATACCAGTAACGCTTCAGTCTGGCAGCACTGTAACTCAAACAAGACACCAACAAAATCCTAGGTGCAAGGAAAGGCAGCCAAAAGCCAGACAAACGAAAGTGATTTTACCTTATACAGGAAGTAAGTGCTCTCAGCAAATTCAGGCCTTAAGGGATGCTGAGCCCAGTGAACTCTGAAGTCTGTTGTGAAAGCCTAAGGAAGACACCCCCACCAAAAAAAAAAAAAAAACAATCAGAAGAGAAATGGTCAGAAATAAATGCAAGAATAAAACTACACAACAGTTTCTTTTGAATTCCACGTTAACTGTGTTACAACAACTACAGTACACCAGTGAGCGACTGAAGGCCCAGTATCAACCTCTGGATGCCACAGACACCTCCATTCAGTTAGTTATTACACTTTAGATCGAAATCTAACACAGTGCTTAGCACAAATGAGATTAAACTGTGCAAGCACTGGAATCCTGACACCATCCAGCCTCTTCAGAGTGGAGTCCTGAAGGGCTCTTGGAGGCAAGAGGAAACAGCTGAGGGTTTGTGCTCCGGTCCCAGGAGGGAGCATGCATCCTCCTATCTCTTCCCCCTGCACAAGCACACTGCTGCAAACCAGGCAGAGAAGCCTGATGCAGGGCTGCTACAGAGACAAGCAGAGTGCTGACAAATACCATATCTGCAAACACACCTATCAACTGACACTTCCACTCCATTAAAGTGTCATTTCAGACTGACAGACTGTAGGCAGTTGCTTCTCAAGTAATAAATGCCAGAGACCAGAAGGCAGTTACTTGAAAGTTTCTTGTTCTATGCGTTCACTCTTAATATCCACTGGCACTTCTGTGTCAGATTACATTAATTACTAGTTCATACTAGGGTTTAAACCATGCCTCTGCTGAAGGGTATGGCATGTTGGCTTAAACACCACTGAGAGATCTTCCAAAAATCTCCTTTCTAAATACAAAACACTGAAAAAGATCTTTAGCATTAATACCATCATGTTACTAAGCAGCTACAATCACACATGCTTATATAAACTATGCATATCAAAGGGAGACAAAGTCAATTTTGAAGGGCTGTAACACTAAGTGTCAGCAATTATTAATCATGATTACTGAGCTAATTACAGCCTAGCTAAATGACAGAATTTCACCTCCAAAACAGCTTCATTAGAAATGTAAACTGCATAAGAACATCAAGGAAGCAAGCCTCTGGTTTTAATGGCACATAACCTACTACTGTTTCAAATGGATATCTGACACTGCTCAGATTAAGGTGAGGGTTAATTTACACGATCAAGACCCAACCACCTTACCTCAGGAAGAAAGTTATGCTTCTTTATAACCTGATAGAGCATCTCATGGGTTTCAATAGCAGGTCTAATATCACCCTTCAATACCTAAAATTCAGTAACAAAATTGACACAAACTCAGCACACATACAAGTAATTTTTGCATTTAGGTACACTTATGCTGCACACCAATTCCTACATCTGTAGCAGATACACACTGTAAACATTGCCCTCTTTCATTCTAAGGCATTGATATTTGGTAAGAATTTAAGCAGATCACTGAGCTCACGAAGACTTCTGCCTGTGTAGAAAGAAGATCTTTACCATTTTCAGGCAACTGCAGTGGAAACATGACTTAGTTTGTGTTAAAGATGTAACTGGCAAAGAAACTAGAATGTTTTTCTCTACGCTACTCAAAAGGCAACTTCATTCAAGTGTTCTCAGGAGTGAAAGATGAGAATCATATGGACGTGCTTTTCTTGATGGACATCAATTTGCATCGTAGCACCGAAACTGAGTACTGACACCTCAATTCAGTGTTTATGAAAACCAAATCACTCAGTCTGACTTGCTCATTAAACATCGAGTCTGTTTAATCACTCCCTTCTTACTGAAATTAGTCCATACATGGGTTTTTAAACATTACCTGCAATCCCGGGAAGAAAGCTAGCAAAGAATCCATCCAGGTCCTAGCATTTAGCATTGGTTTATGAATATGAACATCAAGAAGGAGAGGTGGTTGGCTAATGTATTTCATTATGGCATCATAGTGCTGACAAATAACAGGAAAATAACAAGCTTATATTATCAACGCACTTCAAAAGACAGGTTTATATAAACAAGCCTACTATGGCATTCTATGTCAATGGAAGGACAAGGAGGACACTCCCAATCATTACTGCATTTGGCAATGCATATTAGTTTCAAGTTTCACAAGCAAAATGGGTAGCAGGTATTGCGATGCTCCACAGTATTACACATGCGATTCAAGTCACATTTTCCAAGTAACGCACATACAGAAAGGGATACTCAGCAGCCATGCAGTAAACAGGAAGCTACCACAGTGAGGGCTGAGAATAAATTCATCCAAAAAGAGCAGCAGGGCACTGGCACAGGCTGCCCAGGGAGGTGCTGGGGTCACCATCCCTGGGGGTGTTTAAGGAAAAGGAAGACGTGGTACTTTGGGACATGGTTCAGTGGGCAGAATTGGTGGCAGGTGGATGGCTCATTAGGTTGGCCTTTGAGGTCTTTTCTAACCTTAACGATGCTGTTTTTAAGATATAGAACTGTTTTTCTTGAATACTGATGTTTTCAAAAGAAGGAATATTCTGTCTTGCTGACAGAGTTACTGAATAATCTTACAGATTTACTACTCTAAGTAAATATACTTAAATGTATGCTGGGCCTGGAAATGCCAGATTTGGGTTTTCACTTTTTGATTTTCATGGCTCCTGGACACAAAGAAGTTGTACCACGATTTGTAACAAGAAGCCTTTTCACTGTTTTAAAGAAACCTTTTCAGTATTATACTATCCACAGCAATCTTGAAACACAGGTTCTCCTGTACTGGAAATGAGGAAAACAGTCCAGAAGAGTTCTACCTTCATTGGGTGGGGTTAAAGTAGCTGCTGAGGGAATAGGATCAACCAAGGTTAGCACAAACTCATTAAAAAGAGATGGCACCACAGACATCAGAAATTACAGAAATTCTGCCAGAGATCACAGACTAACAGATGATTACATGTGACTACAACACAGTTATGTCTTAAATTAGAATATTTCCTCCAGAACAGGAGGAACAACCCTGAGCAAGGTGTTATGTCTTAAATTAGAATATTTCCTCCAGAACAGGAGGAACAAC
Source organism: Cyrtonyx montezumae (assembly GCF_038088225.1). Lineage (NCBI taxonomy): Eukaryota > Metazoa > Chordata > Aves > Galliformes > Odontophoridae > Cyrtonyx > Cyrtonyx montezumae. The sequence goes on from NW_027071825.1 coordinate 26,061,932, forward strand.
CCTGAGCAAGGTGTTAACTTACCGTGTTAAATCTTTCCAGGAAGCTGTCATCTCCCAGCAAGACGTAGGCTTTTAATAAATATTCATAATAAGAATCTATTCCCGCTCCAACTCCACTATCTAGAAACAGCAGAATACAAAAAGGTGGCTTAAAAAGCCTAAACTAAAGGCTCTGCAATATCAGTGCACATAATAACACAGACATGCATTTAAGCTGGCTGCACTCTTCTCTTAGAAAACGTTTCTATGGACTGCCACATACAATCACAGTCCTATTTGTATTTTCACTGTGTATTCACAGCAGAATCTCTGAAAGTGAACCTCAAGGCATTCCCATCTCAGCATTAAAGTGAATCAGAGAACACTCTTCGAAATAAAACTAATTTCTCAACCAGAGCACACGTTTAGAGGAAAGTCAGGCTTCAGTTCAGCAGGTTTCTCTTGCTCCCAAGTACGTATCTCCAAGCACCTACTCTATAAACACTTTAAAACAGTCTACATGAACACAGAAAGGGAAAAACAGTCACCATTCAACACCTGCTGTGGACGGCACGCACCTTTGCGGACCCAGTCTCCAGTGTGAATGTTAATTGTAACGCCCACCAAATTGCTGCTGCGCTGCCTCTTTTCCCAGATGAAGTCAAGAGCCTTCCGTGCATATTCCTGCAACGACAGCAAAGCCCTTACAGGAAGCCACAGAAGGACAGAGAGAAAAAGTGTCATCGTCTACTGAAATTAAGATGCTGTGAGATATTAAGATGTTTCACGTCGAATAGAATTACAAAACTCAGCGGGATGCTGCACACACAGTTCAGCCCATGTTTGATACAGGTAGTTACCAAAAGGTCACAGATAAATCTGAACTTGAAAGAGCTTGCTTTCTTTAGAATACAGAAACCACCACCCATAAGCTCAAAAAACATCACTTAGCTTTCTGCTGACATCAGCCCTCAGATAGGTGTTGCACAATGTCACTGTGCCTGCACTAACAGAGGCACTTCTAAAACTGCACTCTGCAATGTACAGCACAAAACCACGATACTGACAGTTTTATGATTTCCACTCTTCATTAGAAGGGGCACATTATTGTTTTACTATTTTAATCTTTCCTGCTTTGTGACAAAGAGAAGAGGAAAAAGACTTTAAGACAAAATTTACCCTAAAATTTCAAAACAAGTTTTCTTGCCATACTAAAAACCTCAGCAAAATTTGCACTGACTGCTTAGTATTCTTGGACACACTGAATCTCTACAGAGACCATAATTTAACCTGAGCAAGAGGCGTTCACTAACTACCAAACAGTAAATCTCAACCAAAAGGCAAACATTTTAAATGAGTAAGCATGTTATCTAGACAGGTACCATGAAACAGTTCAAAGAAGGGCAGTGCACAAATGCCTGCAGGATGCTGATTACTAGCAGGATACGTGGCAAAAACATCACAAGAGGGATTAATTTTCCTTTCTTAAGTTGCATTTTCAGATACAAATACCTCATGGACCTTCATGAAAAGGGTCACGTTTCCTGTTGCTTGCCCTGACTGTGAAAATAACATCCTCTAGCTAAGAGTCTTCAGGTTTAATTCTGCAACTGGTTTCAAACAAAATCACTTCCTACAAAGCTTTTAAGAAAGTGAAATGAACACTGCTAGAAAAAAGCCCCAAAACACAAACTGAATGCAAAAAAACCTTTTCCTGCAGAACACCTAAGAGATGCACCCATTCACAAATACAGAAATGTAACAAAATGAATGAATACCTAATCCCCCCCCATCCCCACAAAACCCAAGAGATCAAAACAAGCAAACCTCAAATATAGATGCTCCTGTGAATCGGCTTAAAGCTGCAAACTCAAGGATCAAGGTACCTGCACAGGCAGTGCAGGTGTCAGTCTCTGTTCCTGTCCGTGCTTCTGGATGTCTTACACCGAACTTTAAATTGACCTAGAGAAAAGCAGAGACTGTTACCTTTATTTTTACTAGCTGCAAGAATTTATACCCACAGAGAGAGAATTCACGCTCCCATCTGCAGAGCAACTAGATCCAAGACCCAACCCCCACCTTCAATTTTGCTCTGCTTCACCACATACAGCCAAATATGCTAGTAAAATCATCCAAAGCTAAGACAAAAATGCCCAAAGATCTGTGACCTGCTTTTGTGCCAGGCACATTCTAGAGAGGGCCATCTCACCAAAATATAGAGAAGCACTGAACATTTTGCATTAGACCTGTCCAGCAGAGAAATGCTGATTCACTGAACATGGATCTGTCATTCCAAGAACACATACTATGCTTTGTTTTAATACCACAGATTTTACACTAAGCGAATGTTTTTAATTACAGCTTCCCAATTACATCTGCCCTCTTAAAAAAATCAGACGTAGACTATGAAGACAAACCAGTTCTGTCTTCGTGTGCTTGCAGGTTAATCTTTCACTGGCTGAGAGATATGTGCCAAAACAAAAATTACTCTCAGCAACGTGCTGAAGAGCAAGGAATCAGCAGACAGCAACGAGACAAGATTTCAGTATCTGTTATTTGTGCACAACAGTGTATACTGGAACTGTCAGAGCTGGAAGCTTGGGGGTTCAGAGCACCTAAAGCTGTGGATTTAACCCCCCCCTGCACACTTAATACACCTGCAAGTGATGGCAGAAATTGAGATTAAAACGAAACAACAAAATTTTTGCTTACGGAAGCACTCCTGAACTGCAGAACGCATAGAACTTACTCTTGGGTAAGGGAGACCACTAGTGGTGTTAAAGGCAGGTAAAAGCTTGTAGCCCAGTTCCTTCGCCATGTGCAGAAGTTCACCGTTGTACCACTGCATATATTCACCTTTGTCTTTAAGCATAATTGCCACTGAATGCCCACCGAGGAGACCACTGAACACAAGAGAAAACAACCACAGCTCAGCAGGCACATCCACCTCAACAGCGGTGCAGCAGTTTCTATGATGCAGATGACTGCAAAAACAACTGGGTTGGGTTATGTTCCCAGGTTTTAGGAAGGCTGAGCAGTTGCAACTACAATCAAGATGAGCTGTCAGTGCTTTGGGAGCAATTCTTATTGTTTAGGACTTTCCTAAACTATAGATGAATCACCACAGTCAGTCAAGACAGCCAGCACCTCTCACTACACGTAGCTCACCTGCTTTGATCAGGAAGGTGAACTGGAGGCCTCCACAGGCCCCTTCCAAACTGAAATAACTTCCTACCCTAACTACTGAGGTAGCACTCAAATGCTCTATTAAACCAAATTCTGAGCAGCGCAATCTTTACGACTGTTCCCATTACAACAAACACTGCTCCTTTGGCACACGTAGGCTCTATTTAATCAAAGCAGCCGTGCCTGCAGCAGTCAGTTGGTCAGCCTGATTCAGTACCACTGCATTGATTCCTGCCTAGCATTTTAAAACCTTCCTCAGGGCAGGTGTTGAATTATGCTAACTGATAAAGGAACAACTGTTTCAAACGAGGTGACATAGCACAGAGGAATGCCTTGAGGACTTATAACTAAGAGTTGTAAAGGACTCTGAAATTTACTCACCCAAGGACTCTTATGTTGGTTTCAAAGACAGATACAACTATGTCGTTATCTAAATTAACATCCTTTATTACTTTTTTTACAGCCTCTTCGAACTCTTTGGTTTTATTTAACACCTGGAATACAAACATAACTAAGCGTTTAGGTTCCAACACAGCTTACAGTCACAGAGCAGGGAAGAACAAGAGCAACAGTTTCAGAAGGAAAGCATTTCAGAGGCCTTACATTGGTATTCTGGTCGTGCTCTGATACATTGTCAACAGGCAGTGCTATTATTGCTTTTCTTACGAGACAGAAGAAAGTGAACAAAAGCACAGTGCAAAGAATAAAGCTGCTAAGAATGTACCTGGACTATTACCCAGGGGTTTGTGTGTTCCTTACTCTTTCCCAAAGCACAGCTGCAGTGCAGCAGGATGCAGCAGGATGCAGCTGTGCCAACAGTGCAACCAGGACCTCCCCAATGCCTCCAGCTCACAGAAGCCCCCTATCTAAGCCACATCATGAACTGTCCTCAGTCCTTCTCCTCCCTGTAGCGTTCTCCTTTTGCCTGAAGAACAGCTCCAGCACTTCCTACAGGTTTTCTTTCACACTGACTTTTTTAATCCGTCTTTAAGAACTTTTGTGACTTATCCAGTTCACTGCTGTAAGTGACTTTAAATCCAACAAGTATTAATCCCATACTAGGACAAGAAAAGAATAAAACCCAATAATCCGAGAGTAACAGGCTCTGCATTTTCAACTTTTATGATTTAGAGAGAGCCAAAGGTCATCTCACAGCAGATCATGAGAGAAGAGCTGCTGGAGGAGGAGCACTACATGACTCACACACCACGGCAGTGCAGTCAGGATTTTCAGAGCTTCAGATCTGTTTGCTGGGAGATGCAAATGGCCAAAAATGATTCCTCATTTCCAGATCTATTTTATGACTACGAGATACGTCAAAAAGGGACTGAAGTGTAATGGAAAGTACTACGTTGGCAACTGGCATCTTTTAGTAAGAGGCTGTGGCAACTTTTCCTGGCGCACGTTCCCAGGGTACACTTCTTAAATATGCATTTAAGTCCTCATGAATTCATCCATGCAACGTGTACATGCAATTTAAGAAAACAAATAAACAAGAAAACCACCTCAGCAGGTTGCAGAGGTGTTCCCCCCTAAGCAAGCATGTTACTTTAAATCACGCCTGAAAGAAACCTTGCATGCATTTTTGATAAGACAGACCAAGAAAAGATAAAGCAGCAGTGAAACACAGAGGAAGCATTCTAGAGCTCTTGCAATGAATTCTGACCACCACCATCACAGCACTTGGAAGCTCCACAGCAGTGACCACTTCCAACAGATGGCTAAAGACCACAGGTGATCAAGGTGCATATACCTTTTCTTTTTTAAAGCAGACAAATCTAAGGTTAGGTCTGAACACCAGAAGGCACTATTTTTGTTTTACCCAAGTTCACCAGCAAATCAAACCTACCACGAGAGTGTCCAAGGTATCAATCAAGGTCAGGGAGAACCTATGGAATAAGATGTAAAATAGATTTATTATAAACCCGTGGATTTAAAAATTAATTATAAAATGAAGTCATTTAGTATTAATTTTTAAAGACAGTATCACCCAGCTGCTAAAATAATTACTGTGGGCATTTTAAATATCAAAATTAACATCCTGCTAAGACTTAAGTTTCTTCCCTTTTTATTGACCAGAAGTTCACTGAAACAAGTAAGGATTATCAAGATTCCTTTATGTACTGCAAAGCTTTCAAAGCTACTGTAAGCAGAGATGTTTTTATTTCTAGCCTCCAATAAAAATCTACTGAAAAGAGAGCCATCATCATTCAAAGTCTTTTTCAACCTCTTCCTCCTACCTTTCCTTTTTAAAATGAAGAATGTTGACTTATTCAATACTAAAAATGTTTATTTATTTAGAAAGATCAAAAAGTCATTCCAAACTCATTTTCTCCCATCAGAAGCTGTTTCATATATCAATTTCAGGAAAAAACTACCGTTTGCTGCAATCAAACTCAAGAGTTCAACTTAGTAGTGAAATAAAGTTATTTTGTTCTGTAACTCTGCATGGGATATAAGGCTTCTGAGAGACACACGGTGCCCAACTGCTGCAGGACGCACACTGTTTGCAAAAGGAGCACTGCAACAAGGCTTGTCCTAATCACTTATTCTTCTCTAGGCCTGGTTAGTGCACACTAAGTTGGGGGGATGTTTGGCTAAACACAGAGTAGTCATTCTTAAGTTAACAGATGCATAGCACTCATGGAAAAGAATTCATAGAGCATGAACCATCTCGCCCTGTGACTTTGCTTTGGAAAAACAGCATCATGACTGCAAAGAACAGTGCACGCAATGCATTAGGAGTAGTACTTAAAGCACTATGGCTTTGATTAATACCATCCTGGTGAAGGACACCAATAAAAACCATCCTCTACTGCTGCTTGTTTTTAAATATTTGCTTTAGGAACGTCAAATTGCCACAGACAACACTTGTGGGGGAAAAAAAAATCTATTAGAAACAGAGAAATTCAATTGTGGCTCTGATTGCTCAATTTAGCTTGGAGAAAAACGCTTTAAATCTACATTTTTTTGGCTGAAGGATCAGTACTTTGTATTACAATTTCTCCTAAGAGAAAAATTATGAAGAATTTCCTGAAATAATGGTTTATACTCTGGCAAGGGCCTCAGGCTGCCATGCATGTGATGAACATTTGACTAATTATGCTTTCAGAGAGCTTTCTACTAAAGAAAGCATTTTAAGTATCACTTATAAGGGCAGCATAACGGATAGGAGCTTACTGCTCAGCTGATAATTAACCCTTGTAAGTCATATTTAGTAGCTACATTCACTAGTATTATAGATGAGAGCTCACACTTGGACAGCTCTGCTACAGAAAGCACTTGGAGAATAATTTTTTTTAATTATCTTTGCATCTTGATCAGCAGCTAGTTTTCTTTGTCCTGATTAAGGTACAAACCCGCATCAGTTAACATCATGGGAGAACAGAAAAACCCTTCCTGCCTAACAGGAAGAAGTTAAACAACTACATTTTACTTCCCAATAGCTTTTTTTCCCCCTTCACAGGAGAACTTCTGAGACAAATTACTGATCTGCATGCGCCTGCAGAATCTTTTTCAACAAATAACTGTCTGGGCACATCGACTGAACGACAAGTGTTACGGGCTGCAAGCTGTACACAGATTTCCTAGAGGTTTAGATGTGGCAGTGTTTCAAACACTGACTTTCCCAGGGCATCATCCACGTCCCCACGACTTGGCTCCTGACCCCGCACTCGTCCACGACAAGTTAAAGGCATGAGTTCATCAGCTGGATAGGCATGATCCTGCAGGGAGACAACACAGGGGGAGAAAGTTTGAACTGTTAGAGCCATTCCAGTAAATCTTCAGAGCTTGCTAAAAGGAAGCCCTTCATTAAAAAACAATAAATTACAGAGCTGAACGGAGCAACGGGACCTCTCTCTCCATCTTCCCAAAGAAGCCTGGAACAACTAAGAACAGCCAAAAAATACCTCCAAGACCCACAGCTCACCACTAAACTGGATTAAGAGCTGTGTTTTCAGAAGCAAGGTGCATACAAAACTTATTACATTTCTTAGGCAGAAATTATCTTGAAGGTGAGCTGAAGACCTGGTACCCATGCAGGCTTTGTCAAGGAATTGGTATTTCATGGACAAATCAGAGGGAATGAGACCTTAAAGTCACTTTGGGAACTTTTCCAGGTGAACATAAGTGACTCAGGGTCACAATCAGTGACAGATAATAGAACTCACTTGGAAGGCAAAGCCAAAGTATGTTGGTAAGTCACCACACAAAGCAGAACAGAAGATAACATTGAGAACAAAGCTTGCTAAGACCAAGCTTGTTACAGGCTTCATCCAGCTGAACAGGAGGACACTGCTATAGGTCTGTAGGAAATGCAACAGTTACTTCCATTCCTTCAGAAAAGCACCCTACAGAGCAGGCAGTAGGGTAATGTGACTTCCTGCCACACAGGCAGAAGTAACAGCAGTGGCACCACTGCCCAAGACAAGCACACTATGTGAGCCCCTATTCCTACTCAAAGTCGAACCAATCTGTTTTGTAGCTTTAAGCTGCCTCCAAACTGGGATATCACGTAAAATATATGCAAATACATTTCAAAATTCATCTCTGTGCAACAGGAGAGGTTTGCTGAAAAACTGCAAGAGGGGCCAATAATGTTCAGAAAGCTGAATCTTAAGCAGACCTAGTAAAAAAAAGAATAGCCACGCACACAACGAATTGCTTCTGCATTAGAAGTCCTACACTGGATGGAGCTTCCCTTCACTTGATGCCATCAGGAAATTGGCACTGCAGTGTTTTAGTTTAACAGACTGGGTAACTAACAAGACAGGTTAAAACAGTTAAACTACTGCAGCTGAAACTGCAAGTAAACACATTCTGTATCATTCCAAATATACAGTAAAAAAAAAAAAAAGATAATCTACATGCAAACACGGAACAGAAAGGCAAAGGAAAAGCAGTCTTCTACAAACAGGCAGCTCTCACTGCAACATCTTTGAAGCTGACAGTTTGTTTCCCCATCGACCACGAGGGTATTTGGGTCTTTGCTCGACTCTTTATTCTCCTCAAGCACAACTACACAAGCCAGAATCTAAAGCACGTTAACACAGCTCAGGTGTTTCTGAATATCTGTGCAAAGTGTTCAGAGAAACAGATTAAAGAAGGACACAGCAAAGGTAAAGTTGAAACTTAAGACCTCTGGCTTAGTTATGGAGGAAAAAAGGTGGCAGTAAAAGGAGAAAACAGGTTTCTAGTCTATAATGTAAGGAACCAGAAGCATTTGGAGAAAGAATAGTTCATGTAGACTATCTAGAACAGGAAAAAGCTGTCACATCAAGTGATTCCCCAGCTTTCAACCTGTCCCCTTTCAAGTAACCTCCCCAAGGGAGGAGAATGACATGAAATACAAAATCTGGCACATATGTCCCAATAAGCACGGACAAACACAGCTCCACGGATACTCTGGAACTGCTGCACAGTCTGACAGAAGAGACAATCACGTATCAGGAGTGTGTGTTCAGTGCAGCACAGTACCTGGATAAAGAAAAAAAGAGGCACTGCTCCTGGTGCTGCACCTACAACACATCTGATGGACATCTTCACATATTGCCTCTGATAGTCAAGAAGAAAACAGCCCAGTTATTATAACTATTGCTGAAAGACTGAAAAAGCCAGCAGCTTCTTACTCAGAGCTCCTGCTGACTTGTGAAAAAACAAAAAGCAAACAGGCAAGGGAGTTATCCCCTTACATGTAAACAGGAATTTTCAGTCTTCTAGCAAACTCAGTTTGCAACACTTTATTAATAGAAACAGAAAAGCAAAGCTTCTCAGCTGGTCGTTTCAGAAGCAGCTGTAAAAATACACTGTTCTCTTGCTGTAAGAATCAAGCCCGATACCCTAATCTTTACTTCAGCTTTGAACAAACAAGCCACGCTTCTGTTTGTTCAGCACCCAGCCTACACAGCAAGTAAATATCCTTTTGGCTTCAGAGTTTCCAGGATGGCTGAAGTCATTCCCCTCCTTAACTGGAACTTTTCTTGCTTCAGATGTGGCAGGACACCTACCAGCTCCTCCAACAGGAGGAGCACAGAGCCTTTGTTCTAAAGAGTAAAGTCACAATACAGAAGTTGGGACACGTGGCACGATACTGACGCATCTGTCTTGCAGGAACAGGTGCAACTTAGAGAGGTTTCTGCCACAGCCACAAAGAACACAAGGATTGTTTTGCTAAACTCAGTAAGAGCACATATTTATATTAGTCATGTGTCCAGCATCTCCTCAGTAACGTATTACTTCAGAGTATGTTTAAAAATAATTCACTTGAGAAAGTCAGTGCACCAAGTAAATCTTCACTCGTGAACACATCTAACCTAACCTATTTCAAAAGCTGATTAGATTGCAGAGTGGCTCCACATACTCAGAGCGTGAAGACACCTGCTCAAAAAATCACAAGCCACATGAGAAGAAACCAAAGCAAGCATGGCTCGATGTCATATGGCAGCCACATCCTCAGAGGAGAACGCACAGATCAGACCCTCTTTTTTCCTGCTCTGTTCTACAAAGTGTACTTGTTTGTACAAGAACTACCAAAGTGTGTCCAACGTGCCTTCCTTTAGACAAAGTATTTGACTTAGTTTGTACCCACAAAATAAATAGGAGCCACCCAAACTCTCCAGGATCAGACGACTACAGAGATCCCAGCTACCATTGTGAAATCCACCGTAACTCTTCTGACATCTGTCTTCCTGAGTGAGATTTGTTCACCTCCTCCTGAAGGATATACAGATGCTCTTCTTTATCTTAGCTTTGCTTCTGTAGAATGTCACGTACTGAAGGTGGCTTTCTTTCCCATCTGCCATAATAATAAGCAAGCAGGTACTTTCCTTACCATATAATTGCTATATGCGTGATCAAACATTTCCAATACTTGATTTCTAAAAAACAAAGCAAGAAAAAAAAATAGCGTTAGTGGTCTGCCCCACAACACCCTTTAACATGCCATCTTAGTAAGATGCCCTGCATTTTGCATCTGATTTTCAGACACAGCTACTTTAGCAGTGCACTCTGTTCAAGTAAATGCAATAGGACAAAATAGTTTCCTCTTAATCTGGCTCAAGCCTTTCCTCACCAAAGCTGAAATGAAGTCTTTCACAAGGGGACTCTCTTTCAGCCTCCTCTGTGCTTCCTCTCAAACAGCTGTAGGTGTCACCACACATGAAAGCTGGAGATGGGACACATTCCTGGCTCAGCAACAGCCAGCACAGAGTTACGCTCTTCTCGTAATCACCCACACTAAAACCAACTGACACAGCAGAAATTCCTGTCTGTGATTCAGATAAGTTACGAGGTACTTCCTTGAGTTAGGAACCTTGGCAGGCATTTGGTAAAGAAGATCCTTGTAGATACATTTCTTTTACATGTTAGAAAAGCAGTCGAGGTGAAAAATGCTACTACATGAAGTGGTGCTGTTTCTCAGAGGGACAGCACTGCTTCCAGCTGGACCTGTAAGGAGCCCTGCAAGGCAAAAGGCCACGCTGATTTTTAAGCTAACACCTACATCATTCACAACCTCTGTTGATAAGACCAAACACAAAAGAGAGAGGAATTATGTTCTAAATGACTGATTTAGTTCAACGAGCTGAAGCTGAGCCATAATTCCCTCTCCTGCAGTGCATTAAGCCACTGGAAGAACAGATGGGACACCGGCTCCCAGTGCTTCAGGGGCCACATCTCACTGGGACCTGCTGCTGCAGCCTAAGCCCAGGGCTCAGCACGCAACGCTGCTCTGTGATTCAGCACCTACAAAGCTGCTCACAACTTCTGTCTCTCTACGTGCAGTTTAAATTTAGGGGATGTTTGCTGAAAGCATCGCTGCCACGACCGTGTAATTAAGCAGCTACAGAGTGCCTGCTAGGATTCATAACTGACACAAGATGCAAAGAGCAGCGGGATGTCACTTGCACACATCAGGGGCACCAGATGCACTGACTTCAAGCTGCGAACGTGAAAGTTTTAAACCAAACAGTGAAGTTTAAACTCGTTATGTAGTCACACGAGAAAAACGCACCACAACTCGCTAGAAAGACCTTGAGACCCCACGCTGCAAAAACTCACTAACTGCAAACGTGACCCGAGTTGCATACCGGCTTATATCTAATAACTGAAAGGCACCATGGTACTCCTCCAGCACATATAGCATCACTGCTCTGCAGCCGATGTGAGGGGTGAAGGTGCTCCAGCAATACAGTGAAATCGTGCTGTGCAGTTCATTCAAGGTCTGTCAGGACAACGCTACTCCACACACAGTGCAACACACTGTACTGCAGTCTTTATCCTTCAAATAACACCCACAGTAAAAGTGAAACAGCTTACAGGCAAACAAATAGGATCTATGGCTCTAACTCAGCACATCAAAGTCCAGGGGAAGAGACAATCCTCCCTAGAACGCTGTACCTTGAGAGAAAGACTTGAAATCTCACTAATGTTAAGTGTACAAACGTGCTTCCAGCTGCGATTCCCTTCGGATTTGTGTTCTGCACTGTGGCTGAGGCATATCCTGGGCCTCTTGCACAGAGCTGCATCGTGATTTCCCCCGAGCCGGGCCAACACTGCCAGCCACAGGGGCTGGGGTTGGGCCCAGTGACCCCGGGGGCACGCGACACGCTATGAAGCACAAGGGCTCGCTGTCACCCCGCTTTTAAAGACCGACACCGGGCGGGACCACGCGTCCACGCTCACCTCCTCGACCTAACCGCGCAAGGCCGCAGCCATCCCGCGGCCACACGCTCACCTTCGGCCGCCTCACACAGGAGCGCACCCACTCGGCCCCGCCGCCCCAATCCGGCCCGGCCCGCGCTCACCCCAGCCGCCGCTTCTCCTCCTTGCTCATGGCCCCAGCGCCCGGGGCGGCCGCCAGCACGGAGGAGGCGGAGAGGAGGCCGAGGGCCAGCAGCTTCCACGGTCTCCTCCAGCGGGGCCCCCGCTCCCCGCCGGCCCGGCAGCCCGCAGCTCCGCTCATGGCCGCCCGCCGCTAGGCCCGGCTCCGACTCCGGCCGCGGCCCATTCCGCCCGCTGCCCGCCCCTCGTGGCGCGGCGGCCGCGGCTCCCGGCGCAGTCGCAAGGGCCCGGCCCGGCCCAGCGCTTTCCCTTGGCGTAGCCAGGGAAACCGCCTCGAGCCGCCGCTTCCGGGTCCCCCCGGCACGCGCCGCCCCGCTCAGCCAATCGGAGCCTCCGCACGCAGAGCACGTGACCGCGACGGCGCATCGGGCGCCGAGGGGCGACGTGGACAAAAGGAGGGGCGGGAGCGGGAAGAGCGGAGCGCATGCGCAGCGGCCAGGACTACAGCTCCCAGCGTGCACCGGGCGCACTCCGCAGCCCCACAGCGGGCCGAGTGCCGCGGGGCGTGCCGGGACATGTAGTGCGCCGCCAGCAGGCGGGAAGGAGCGCGGGCGCCTTATCAGCCACACTCCTTTTACGTATTAAAAAAGCAGCGCTCCGTATCGAGAGATCCCACGCAGAACAGCACAGCGGAAGGGAAAAATGCGGTTTATTGGTTTAATACGCGGCTGATCGAGTTACAAGCACCGAGCGTCACGTCCCGCAGCCCCACAGCACACACCAGACCCAGCGCGGCCCTTCTCCCACGCGAGAGCAAAAAGCTGTAAAATCCAACGAGCAGCGCTGGTTCTCCTCGGCAGTGTCCTGGAGGGCTGTGTGCCTGCCACCTCCGCCCTCACGCTGTGCTCTCCCTTACCCCGAGGCCCCATCCCTTTGCCATCACCAGAATGTGTAGGACGTACACAGAAGACATGCTGAATGCTGCTGGATGTACCAGCCACGAGTGCCTGCAGATCTGCTACAAAAGAAAACATGAAAATGGTGGCAGTGTGATAGCTAATGATTTGTTAAAAACAAACAAACAAAGAGCTGGTAGTGGTCTATATGTGTCTGCAAGTGAGGAACTGTGCACCGAGTACAGAGAGGAAACAATACTGACAAGGACTTCTGCGAGAAAAGATGTGGCACTGATGTTGGTACACTGCAGAATGGCTCCTGGAAGGCACAGGAGCTGTATTTGCAACGGTGATGCTCCACTTGGTTTATCTACTCCACACACTCAGGCAGCAACGTCTGTGTGTTCCTCTAGTGTCCATTCCCTGTTAGTATTATAGCAGAATTTGATAGCATTACATAATTGACTTTTTACAGCTTTGATGATGCTCTTTGGCAGTTTGCTATTTCTTTCCGTGTCTTTCTGGCTGCAAATTTTACTTACTGTGCTTACTGATCTCACTGCCCTGTCCTGTCCTACACTGATTCAGAGTCAGAAACCTCAAGCTAAATTTTTAAGCTGCCCTAAACTCACCTCTGAATTGGTCTTGAGAGTCTCTCAGGCCTGTTTTGTTAAATTGCTGTTTTCATTTCCAATTTTTTTGTGTGTGCACACTCTTTTAAACTGCATGTGCAAATAGTGCTTAGAAGCAGCTCTGTGCACGGCTCACAGTTTGACGTGGATGACAGTACGTTGCCTACTTTAATCACTGCTTTCAAAACGTGGTTCTGCCCGCCAAAACCTAAGCACAACTGAATAATCTTTAGCTGATTTTTTCTTCAGTTAATGTATTAGAAATAATATGCAATGATCACGGTCTTTCACCATTATTGCCATTTATGCACCTAAAAAGGCCTATGAAACTGGTAACTCTAACTGAAGTCAGTAACAGTGTAAATGGCAGGACTCTTAATTCTGCATTAGATAGCAGTGAGTATACTTTACGTTGGGAAGTAAAACAAAAATTGCTGCCTGATGGTTATAGTTATTGTAAACATCCTCATCTTTCCCTTCCATAAAATAAAATAAAATAAAATAGCCATAAAGTGCTCCGGAAGGCTAAATAACCCAGAAGTGCAGAGTGGGACTGAGAAACCTGCTCCCATATTTCCCCCATTTTAAATATAGCAATAAGAAAAAAAAAAATTAGAAACGCTTGTCTTTAATACCTGTCAAAACTTCAAAATAAGTCATCAGTTGGCAGACTCTGCACAGGGTGTAGCTTTTGATCACCCTACTAAATTAACTATCTGGTCCTGCTTAACTACTAAAAGTTGTATTTATTTCCCATATATGGCATGCAAATACTGAATAGTAACCTACGTACCAACCACCTAAGAACTGTAACAGTACTGTCAAATGCATTTAAAAACCATGAGCTACTCCTCTGCTACAACACCTAAGTATTACGTTGTTAAAATAACTTTCTAGTTGGGGGTGAGGTGCTTTTGAAGCATTCAGCGGTCACCTTTTCAAACTTGTCTATCATATAAAGGCAGCAAATTTGAAGTGAAGGATGAGGTTTCCCAACAGCAATCTGGTTTTAAACAGAGAGGGCTTCAACTGAAAAGAAACCTATCACTCAACACTCAGGAAGGTATTTGTGACAAAACTGCAAGAGCTGGGAACACCGCAGTGCAGCCCATTTCCTCTAGCTCAGTTTCAAGTATGTATTCACGGTTAAATGGGTGAGTATATAAAATCCTAGAGGGCTGGGCTGAAAAATGCTTTACTCTTCAGGGTTTTGCTGTTCAGAACTATCTTCCCTGTTTTCTTGTGTGAAAACGTTATTTACTTCTGAGCTTTTTATTTCCATGTGTGAAGAAGATGACTGATCTTCTGTCTTCCCTTTGCTCTCACCAGGCTCAGCATGTGCTGTGATCAGGACAGCACCAGCCTCGTCCTGCTCCTCCGCTGACAGAAATGGCACATCTACCAGTCCTGCACTCGGCTCTTCTGTATTCAGAACAGATGCTTGTGTTGCATCTGGATTTTCAGCAGGCTTCTGGGAAAAGCTCTCAGTCCCCACCTCCAGCATGCCAGCATGACTATTCCCTGCTCCTCCTTCCTCCCCGCTTTTGTCTTCGGGTGCATTTTCAGTGTGTTCTTCTGGATGCAATCTATCACTGTCACAGCCTCCCGCATCTGTGTACCACACGCTTTGCTTGTTCTCGACTTCTGCCTTTACCTCTTGAGGTGTATCTGAGATTTCCACCAGCCATTCTGCCTGTGCCACACTGCGGCCTGCCCTGGACACACTCCCTGCATTGGTGCCATCTGTCCCACAGCTAGATGAAGATGGCTGGTCCTCCCTGAACTCCGTGCATTCTGCTGGGTCTTTATTCACCATCGTCTGGCTTACGTGAACTTCTACCACAGCTGTTTTGCTTATCTCACTGCTCCCTTCATACTCTTGCAACTTTACAATCTCAGCTTCACACATCTCTTTTACCTTCTCAGGTGGAGTATCAGCTGGTAATTCAACTGTTACTGTCAGCAAGTTCCTTATCTCGTTCACATCATCAGGAGCTTCACAGTTCTTTACTTCTGACTGACTTTCTTTCTCAGGATTATCCCCAGATGCTCCTTTCCCTGTGTGCTCATCCTGGGAAGCAACTCTACCCTCAGTACCTGCTCCTTGGTCCTTGCTTTCTTTTTTACTATCCTTTTCAAATCCAGTTCCTACTTCATTTTCACTCTGTGACAGTTCTCCTGTAACTCCTTTTTCTTCCTCGATTTTCATTTCAGCATTTCCTAAAACCTCTGTCTGTGCTGTTTCGTTAGATGGGGAAGTCAGCTTTATCTCAGCACCTTCTTCCTTCACTTTGCTTTCTTTCTCAGAATTCACCTTCTCTTCCACTGCTCCTTCAGGTACCTTAAGTTCTTTTTCAGGACCCACATCTCTCAATACATGTTCAGTCCCAGAAGCTACTTCTTCCTGCACAGCTTCTTGCTGCATCTTAAGCTTTTTCTCAGTGTCCCCTACGTAGTCTGCTTTTGTCGTGCTTTCAGTATTTCCCTCTGCAGATTCTTGTTTTGTAGGGGTAGATGAAAGGGAGTCCTGCTTTTCACTGATGCCCGTAATGAGCACTTCTTCACTTTTGCTTGCCTGACTACCAACCATATGAACAGAAATGACAGCCTCTTTGTCAGATGGCTTTCTATCCTCACGATCCTTCTCCCACAAAATCTTTTCGGCCACGATGAGCGTCTCCTCACTTTGGGTTTCACTGTCTGATGCTTCCATTCTGGCAGTGGAAGGCTTCCTAGCAGGAGTGGTTTGTGCTGACCCTGAAGGGGTCTTCAGGTCAGTTAAGCTGGACACGCTTTCACAGGGCAGGTTCAAGTTATCTTCAAAGAGGTTATGCTTCTTTAGAACAGCAGCTTCTTTTATCACTAAATTGAAGAGAAATAAGAAACCGGTTGGAAATACTGACAGAAGCACACTGAGGAAGGTACACCACTTCCCTCAGTCTCAAATGTCATTCGTTTTGATATTACAGACAACAGGAATCCTCATTTTCAATTTATTTTCAATTCTGGGGAAGGATTTCTCTCTACTGAATGATGGAACTTCAATACTGACCAAAGTTTGGCATTGCTATAATGCAAAACTGCTATAGGGTCTGTGGTGCAAAAAGGTAATGTTTAAACACAGAAGTAATTACACTGAATATATGAATGAACGTGTACTCTCACATTCAACATTAGACTGATATTTTGGAATAGGAGTGCCACAAAGTGGCAGAGAACAACACAGAAGCTTGTCTTTATCTAGCATGGAGATAGGCAGACTGTGTTGAGCAGTACATTTCATGTGGGGAAATTCTTTTCCATTGCCATTAGATGTCAGCAGGTCTTTGCAAATAAAACCATGATTCCACTCCTTGGCCCAGGCAGTGAAGACAAAGTGAAGCTGGCATAATTACTCTTTGTTAGAAATATGCTTGTGTCATGCTGTAATTTTGAGTTTCCTAAGCTTAGCAATGCTTCAATATGGATTCAGGTCTGAGTGACCTGAATCCAAACACTGTCGCACTGTAATCCTCAGTCTTTGGAAAGCAGGGACGTGGCTCTGAACTGCCAGCTTAGGGCTCAGAGGAGCCCTGAAGCAATAGCTCACCACTAGCCTCTGGCCAGAAGGTTATCACTGTCACCCAAGGGCATTCTCACCTTTCAGGGTTTCTTCAAGCAGCATCTGATATAAAATCTCTTCATACACATTCTCTACTTGGATTACACTGGTGTAATCAGCGAAAATGAACTGCTCGTATTTCTGCAGCTCCTGTGCAGACACACAAGAAAGGAACAGCAGCATAAAAATGCAGCTACTTGAGAGATTTGGAGTATCTTAATTCAACAGGGTTCAATCTTCACTCCATTCCACATCTCCTACTCTGCTGCTATAGCAATCCACAACCTGGCAAATCTAAATGCTATTTATCCGAATAGACAACTCCTTGAGAGGATACAGCTTTACACAGCGTAGGATTTACAGCCAAGGTGTTAATCTTTCCCAGCCTTTTATTACTTTCTTTTAACAGCAGAAATGTAACCTACTGGTTTGCATGTTGAAGCCAGTGTCTT
Organism: Cyrtonyx montezumae; assembly: GCF_038088225.1. NCBI lineage: Eukaryota > Metazoa > Chordata > Aves > Galliformes > Odontophoridae > Cyrtonyx > Cyrtonyx montezumae. The sequence continues at coordinate 26,079,459 of NW_027071825.1, forward strand.
CTGCATTGTGGGCAAAGTAATCTGCACCAGTGCTTCTTGAAATATCTTCTTCCGGACAGTGCTGCTGTCATAATCATATTGCTGTTCAAAACACAAAAGGAGAAACAAGCCCCATCGTGTTTGGTGGTGTTCATTACTCACAGGAGGAACTGGGTCTTGAATCCCAAAGGATGCCATATCATGGGCACATTCAAGGGTTTCAATTCCCATGCAGGTTACTGCAGCTTGTGGGAAAATTCTCTAAGATCAGGGAAATTCTGGAACCTTTTCCCTTCATTTTTTCCACCTAGGCCAGAAACAGCCCTGTGCTTGCTCTCTCCAGGTATTTCATCACTAAGGATAACAAATTCTAGGGGCAGGCTAACACAGAATCTAATACAAAATGATTTGCTCAGATCCACAGCTGATTTAAGTGCAACGAAAAGCACTATGTACACAGTGTTACACCAAATCAGTGTACCCCAGCAGATGGTAAAAGGTACGTTCTTTAAAACACTCAGACAAATTCATTTAAAGGCACGACCAGAGGTCTCACTGCACCAAAGCTGTGATGTTTACCTTCAGCACTCTCTGCTTGACTTTTTCAAGGGTTGTTGCAACTTTCACTGAGTCTGTCTGGAGACTTGGAGAGAACAGCTGCTCGAAAGTATAAACTGCGTTTTCCATCAGCTAAGAATAATAAAGAAAAGGATCTGTTAAGGGCCAGGAACGTAAAGTTTGTACACACACTTCTTAGTGTTTCCATTCAGGTTTATTGAGGAGGATGGGGATGCCCACAGGGAAGCCAGCAGCACTGCTGGGTCTTGCTTCACGTCGCATGGGAACATGCCAGCTGATTTACATCACATACAGAAGATGTTTTGTAGTTTATCACAGCATCACAGAACTGCAGGGGTTGGAAGGGACACCCAGAGATCATCAAGTCCCCTGCCAAAGCAGCTCCCAGCCCAGGAGGGTCTTGAATGCCTCCAGAGGAGACCCCCCCAACCTCTCTGTGCAGCCTGTGCCAGTGAACAGGTTAAAAGAGTATGTGCATGCTGAAGGAAAAGACACTTAATCCCTCACAGACCATTAACATTTCCACGCATGAAGATAAGTGGTAACAAATGTTGAAAGGTAATTTTTTAACTGACTTTGCAGATGATGTGGAATTGCACCACACACACCGTGCTTCTACACAGAAATGGAGATGAAAGTTTGCTTCATCTGTGCGTCCATCAAGAGGCAGCACAGTAAAGGCTGCAAGCTTTCCCATACAATAAGAAGACACAAACAATGTTAGAAGCCGATGCCCAGAGGAATGACTCACTTCTTGTTTGAACAAACCGGTGCACCTCTGGAGAAGTCACTAGAGCTGTTTTATTTAGTGCTTCACTCCTACATTCCCTAAACTTGACCACTAGAGGATGCCAAACTCCCAAGCCTGTAACCGTGTGCTAACGAAGAATCCTCTGCCCAAGTTAAGAGTTAATCCGAATGCTGGTTTTATATTAAAACGACATGAGAAACATCTGACCTTACTTGTTAATAAAATAAACGCCCATGGACACAAAGTGAAACTACTTAACTATTTTTATGAGAAAAATAACAGCCTCTTTAAGAGAGAGAAGCAATAACAGCATTATCAGAATAACTTCTGCTTTCATTTAACTTACTGTGAATTTTCACTCATGTTCCCCTCAGAGAAAAAAAAAAAAGACCACAACAAAAAAACTAAGCAAAACCTTAACTTGATCTGTGTGGATGTACTTTCTGCCTAGTTCTTCGCCTTTATTTCTGGCCTTCATTTACTCAAAGACATTTTAGTTGAGCAGTATTTTGGAACCATTCTCCTAAAAGGCTCAGATGTGAAATCAGAATAGTAATTGTGATTAACTCTTTGGCAGCTGACCATCGCTGTATACAGAATAACATTTTCTGGAAATTTTTATCCCAGAACTATATTAAAAACTCGCTTTCCCTATCCACAATTCCCAGTTCACGTAAGGAGACCAGCTCTATTTCACAAGATGACCAACTAGATTACTTAGTCTCTCAACTACAGACTAAAGTCACAGGACTCAATGAATTCAGCAAGGCCAAACCTGCCCTGCATTCTAGCAATGGAAAGAAGCCTGCTGGCTAGGTCCTAACACATTTCCAGCCTAGCATCCAGAAGAAATAAAAGTAAAGCCCATACCAGTGTACATTGGAGAGGAAAGAGGCATTCCTTTTTCATCTCATATGACACAGTCCCTTAAACCTACACCCATGAAATATCAAAGAAATTGGCAATTTTTGGTATTAATTACCTTATTTCATATTGATGGGAAAATAAACCGTTACAAAGGAGACGTTCTATCTTGGTAAAAAAATATTTAGGACCCTTCCTGAAAAATCAACCCTGGAGAATAGAAATCAGCTACCCCAACAGCAGATACTCAATTTTCTGGGGTGCAGAGACACTGAGAATTCAGAATGTCAAGGTTCTTGAGAATGAACCATCCAAAGAGATGATCCATCCAAACTTGCTGTGTCTTTAAGACTCGCACACACGCAACCTCACTAATATACACCTGAAAATGAGCTAGCTGTGGTTGTCTTAGGTTTTGTTATCTGCACTTTGACTGATGTATATTCTGAGCCTTTTGCACAGCTATTTATGAAGATTACTTTAAAGAAGCATAGAAGGACAAATCTAACCTGTTCTCTCAGGAGGGAAAACTAGTTTTTACAGTACCTCCTGCATGAAGTTCTGTGTCCTCTGAACCACAAAGTCAATATGATACAGCTTGAAGCGACTCTTGAGGTCATGAAGGAGCTCCTGAAGGAGATTCACTTTCAGATAGCTGGGCTCCATCTTCACAGAATTGAATGGAAGGTTCATAAGCTGATCCACATCCTGTGTTCCAGTGGAGAAAAAACAGGTTTTTTAAAATGAAACCCAATTTTTAATAGAGAATGTAAGATTTTCCACACCACAAAACCAAGCAGTAACGTACTACCACCTGCAGAAGCAGCTTCTGCTGTCAGCCAAGTTTTAGCTAGAAAGTGTTTGTGCTAATGCAGGAGTCTCCAGTTGAATTTCTGTCTTACCTCCCTTAGCTTTGTGGTATCATTCGTCTTCTGGAAGTTCTGGATGATCTCATCAACTTCTTTATCAAAAAGTGAGCGAACTTCAGTGAACCCAGAACTCACAGGACCCATGAGCTCCTCCAATATGGATGTGAGGAATGGCTGGATATTTTCTGTGCAGCACTTCTGGGCAGGCTCAGAAACAGTGGCTGGAGTATAAGACCACACATACAATGAATGCAATTTAAGCCACAGTGAAAAGAAGTAATCTAATCTGATCTGCTTCACAGTGGATTAAATGCCTCTGTATTTTCCCATGGAGTTACATCTCTTCAGAGAAGATAATGGTGATGAGAGTTAAGAGTTTTCTGAGGGACAGTGAACCATCTTTTCTTATGCCCCACCTAATCAAAGTAGCAGGCTGGGGGCACTGTGAGAGCAGGCCAAAGGGGAGCTGCAAGTACTGACCAGTGCTCAGAGGTCTGCTCAAATCACAGCCATGCCCTAAGGATGTAACTCACCTTGGCACTCTGCAGTTCACTATATCAACCTGAGTTTTATTCACGCTGCTCCAAAATTGTCAGCTATTTATTTCCCAACTTAAGCAACATCAAGTGTTGTCTGCCTACTTTTTACGCTCCTTTTTACACTCAGAGAAAATGTCTTCTTTTTTTCACATTAAGAAGCCCTTTGGTTTAAATGTGCTTCAGCAGCTGATGAAACTGTCACTGAAGAGCTCCCCAAGATGTCTGTTCCCCTACTAACCTTTGATTTTTCCAGCTAAGAAGTTCTTGGAGTCCAGAATCTGATCCATGTCTGAGCGAATGGTGCCTTCGAGGGTTTTTGCAAAGTCTCTGCACTCCTCTTTCAAGGTACTCAACCCTTCTGCAACCTGCTGCTGGACTAAGCCGTAAGCTTCTTCTAGAAACTAAACTCAAATAAATAACTGAAGATCAGAATCGGCACATGCAGGCGATCAGTGTGAGAATCAACTACTCTGGAAATACCCATACTTACACCAAACCAGGCCCGCTTCCTGTCATTCCTCTTTCCTTTCATTTTAGGCAGGATCATCGTCTGAAGGTTGGGCAGGAGCTCCTCCATCACAAGGTTGCTCAAGATCTGTATGGTTAGGAGTTTAAAATGATACGTTCACGCTTCACGCTCCTCGTCTATAAATGAGGATTATCAACTAAATAGAGGTGACCCCAAACACACAACAGCTCAGCTGTCCCACGGTGCCAGGAGGACCATATTTAAAACATCAGGTGTGACTGAGGGAAGTTCTTTGAATTTCACACAGAGATTATTTTCCATGCAATTACTGATAAGAGATGAACTAAGATGCTGATCTAAGATGCCCACTCAAATGTACTATTGCATGCTATTACAAAATTGCTACGTGAAAACCAATGGAGCAAATATGATTGATGTGAGCTGAGCAAGTGGGTCAAAAACGTGTGAAAAGCAGTTATACTGACTGCTGCCTCCCCCAGCTGACCTTGTTCTGGGCCACTCACACCCTCTCAGATGCCTTATTATCAGGGAGAAATCAGCAGCCAAAGAATGCTTCTACCAGGAATATTAATTGATCCAAAAAAGCAAGATGAGGAGGCACCAGTGTGGATCTCTAGGACTGTTTCCAAGTTCTAAGGAAAAATTATCATCACCCCAATTGCTTTTTATTAAGTACACTGTCTGTTTCTCATTGCTGTATTTTTCTAAATTGACACTGGCTACTTTTCCCTGTCGGTAACAGAAGCTGGAAGTTTAATGACTTTTCAATACAGCGAAGAGTAATGAAAAGTCATTAAACTTCTCACTTTTTCAGCCTGCAGCAGGGCTCAGTGGTTTCAGAGCAGATGCATCACTCATTCTGAGCCCAGCAGCAAAGTCGAAACTTGGGCTTGCAGCTGGTTCCAATCAGAAAGAAAAGATATCAGCCTGGAATAAAAATGCTCCCAATGTGCGGTCAGTATGGGCAAGGCTGCAGTTCAGAGGGATCCTGACGAGCCAGAGCAAAAAGAGTGGACAGAAACCTCATGACTTTCACCAAAAGCAAAGTCACAGTCCAGCATCTGGGGTGGAACAACCCCTGGCACCAGTACAGGTGGGTAACAACTGGAAAAGGACCCGAGCTTGGTGGTCAGCAAACTCTCCACCTGTTTGCATCCACTGCTACATATGGGAGGATGTTGGGCAGACAGAGACAGACTTTTCTGGGAGATGCCCAGGGAAAAGGTGAAGATGGCAGCTACAAGCAGCAACGAGGGCTATTTTAATTAAGTAATAAGAAAAATTTTACACGAGGGTGGACGTGGGAAGAAGTTGTGCCATCTCCAGCTTTCACTACCTTCTGAGCTCAACTGCACAACTACTCAGAGCAGGGGACTGGACAGCTAACCTCCAGAGATCCCCATTTAATTATTTCTGGCCCTGTGGTTCTCTTGGTAGCCTCCCCTACCTTAGCACAGAGGAAGGTCTGCCTTCCTCAAAGCAGAAATAATCAAGCAGTGCGAGGCAGTTTCCTGGTTTCATCCCAATCACCTATTTCAGAAGCTCTCTCTCACCAAGCTTTCTCCAGAATCATTTGCTCTGCATTTCCACCTGGCTTCTCACCTCCTCTACGTAGATCTGAATGACAACTCCCTTCTTGCTCATCCCATAAGGATGCACCAAAATGGCCATACATACATACATATATAGAGTTACAGGCACACAGCTGACAGAGAATGCAAAAGCACTGTGCAATTTCATATCCCCATTATGTGTACAGTGCCAGTGTTAACTGACATTCAACGTCCCATTACTGCCTGCTGAGTGGGTTTTAGCTGATGCAGAAAGCAGTGAGCAGCACTGCTTCCTCCAGCTGTTACACTTAACAAAAGGCTCTGTAAGTGCAAGAAAGACTCCTGTGAGGAGATGTGCTCCTCCTTTCCTGCTAACAGTCCTCACCAACGCCGAGTACAGGGGCAGGATGACTTCCCTAGGATGAATTGTTACAGAGAAACCTCATGAATAACCCGAACTGGAGCACTACGAAATGGACAAATAAAAAAATAAATTAAAAAAAAACAAGAGCTCAGGGAGGTTAGGTTTTTTAATCCCTCAGTTTACAAGTAAGTTACTCCACATTCACGTGGTACTGATCAATGGGGTTATGCTGGAATAACATCACGGTGTTGCAGTGCTCTCACCGTGTGGCCGTTCTGTTGCTTGTAACGTGCTGTCAAAACCTTCATTGTTTTAATCCTCTTTCAGCACTTACCTACAGAAATACCATCTGCAATTGCCCCCAGCACAGGAAAGATGCAGAGCTCTTGGAACGGGTCCAGAGGAGGGGGACTAAAATGATCAGAGGACTGGAGCACCTCTCCTACGAGGAAGGGTTGAGGGAACTGGGCTTGTTCAGCTTGGAGAAGACTCCGAGGAGACCTCACTGTGGCCTTCCAGTACTTGAAGGGAGCATATAAACAGGAAGGGGAATGACGGTGGACACAGGAATGGTTTAAAACTAAGATAGGGAAGATTTATGTTAGATGTTAGGAGGAAGTTTTTCACTCATGAGGGTGGTGATGCACTAGAACAGGTTGCCCAGAGAGGTTGTGGATGCTCCATCCCTGGATACATTCAAGGCAGGGCTGGATGTGGCTCTGGGCAGCCTGCTCTCATGGTTGGCAACTCTGCCCATGGCAGGGGGGTTGATTTTAGATGATTGTGGAGGTCCTTTTCAACCCAGGCCATTCCGTGATTCTATGAGTTCAATGTATCCTGTGTTAGTATTGGAATATTAAAAAGTAAAAAGAAGAAAAACAAAATCAGGGAAAGGAAATTCTTTTACACCCCCAGCGTTCTGGCAGCTCTTCAGCTGAGCTCCTGGCTAATTGTTTTGCTAAATCCATGCTGCAGTACCTAGGCAGAGCTGCATGAGCTAATGACTGCTTCAGCACATCCTGTGGAGAGTCTGCCATTATAACCAATGTCAGTAAGTGTATTTATTGGCATTCTGCAGAAATTTTTACAGCAACAAATTGTAGCTTGCTTGCTTCAAACCATTCACTTAGCTTGGATATTTGCCTAGAACAATTCTTCTACTGGGTCGAAACAGGCATGAGAACACACTCTATTTACAGAATGAAATATTGCTAAGAGGATAATAGCATAACTAGTCTGGATGTCTTCTGATTATGGTCCTCTTGAGCTATATGGGTTATGAATAAAGAGTTGGCAAGCAGTAGGAAAATAAAACATAAAATGAAACAAGCGCTGTAAGAGCTCCATAATGTGAAAGGGGTAAGGGAGAAGAGAAAAACTCTCAGTCCCTCCACTGCAATGATGGAACTCCTCAAATTATAGTATTTATTGTCAGATGTTAGTGGAAGCAGACCCCCAATGTGGTGGCTCTGGGGAAGACACTGCTTCCAGATTCTTCATTTTCCACACTTTAAAGCATTTCCAAGGTATGTTTTTCCTAAAGGCATAACCCTGAGCTTGGCACGTCATTCTGAAGTGCACAAGTCTTTGGCACTCTCAGTCTTAATAGCTCCTGTGCAGCGTTTCAGAAGGCTGGCACACGCAGCACATCATCCACTCAGGACTAACGCTTCCTTTGCAAAGAACTGTGGAAAGCAAATGAAGAGATCCTTCAAAACATACACAGAGCTGCCCTTCTTCATAAGGCCTCATCTCCTCGGATGGCATCAGGAGGTGTGAGACCACGAGAAACTGGAAACTGCCTAGTTACGAAGGTAACTGCATCACAAGAAGATATATTTCTTATCTGCAGGAGAGCTGACAATGCAGAAGGATCACACACGGCCCAGTGCAGCAGACAGCAAGTATTTCAATATACATTTACACAATATATGTGTTTTCCTGCACTTTAGCATTTGTTCTGTAAAATACCCTTTTTTCCTCAGGAAGCTTTACAACCTTCTCTATTCTCATAGCTGCCGCAGCCAAAGCCCCTCCGTCCCCAATCCCCCAAATCAGGAAGACGTTGTTTTACCTCTTTTTCATTGCCAGTTATCATTTCCCATGTCCCATAGTGGCCCTTCTCCTGCCGGAAGAACTGAATGGCTTCTAAGAACGCCTCGACTTCGTATGTGGTCTGCTTGAGAAAATCTAAAGAAAAGGCAACACAAATAACCTTTAAAGAAAATGAACATCTTTTAAAACCCACTCTCTTATTCCGTGTACGCACAAGAGAAATATTTTCCAATCATTCCAACACTAAGTGATTGAAGATCTTTGGGTTTCTGTGAAGACTCAAAAGAAGAATGTTGAATGAACTATCTCATCTAAAATGTTAAATGAAACCAACACTAGTAACTGTTAACATAGAGCAAAACAGAGCAAGAGATACCGCCTCCTTCCCGTGACTGCACGCAAAAACACACCTGGGTAAAACTGCAACAGTAATAAATAATGATAAATATATATAAATAAATAATAAAGCAAAACGAGTTTGTCACGATTTGAGAAGAAATAGTCCCTCTGCCTCAGAACGTGGAAAAGCTCCCGAGAGCAACAAGGCCACTTGGCAAACCCGAGGAAGGACTGCAGGCTGAAAAACCACAGCTGAAACAGTTCAGGAACCCAAGTGCTGCCCATGCTGAGTCGGAGCTTCAGGATTACCGTGAGGATTATTACTGTAGGGGAACGACAAAGCCATGACCAGACTGTCTCCTCTCCGAGGTTAACAAGTTGCAGCACCGATCAGCTGAAGCCCTATTGTGCGTATGTTAGGGAGAAAGGAGGGGAGGAGGATGCTAATTCTATCAAAGGTAAGCTTGCTGCTTTTGAAGATACTGCTATGTATAAGCAATTATCATGCAAAGTCAGAGATTAAATTCTCAAGGCTTGCCTGACAAGAAAGTCACGTATTTAATGCGTTCATGAAAGTTTCTAAAGACAAAAGCTTTACATGCACACCCAGGGCAATAGAGGAATTATACAAATCACTGTGAACAGGGAAGATTAACACTGTGGTAACTCCCCAGGTATCCCCTCCCTGCATTTTACTGGCTGGTAGGCACCATTCCTACTCTGCCCATACTTAGAGATCCTGAGACATCAAACAATTTCTTCAGCACCACACAATGATCAACCAACAGAACAACAGGCACATAAAATCCCAATCATTTCTTCAGTGCCAGCTCCATGATTTGTGATATTTTTAATGGCAAGTCGCAGACCAGGATGCAAAAATACCAGTTTAAGAGTCGTACAGCCAGGCTGCTCACTGCCGAGACAGCATCCTCTGATGGCAGCTTGGACAAAAGAATGGAGCGCTCCACCTGCAAAACTGGTGGAGTGCTATATCTGAAAGCTTTTGTCCTCCTGAAAGCAAACTCTGAATGTTTAGAGCAGGCTTAGCTGGAGGGAGGGAGAGTGCAGCCCTTCAGCCCTCCCATCATGACTCACATGTTTTGTTCCTTCACAGCTGTGCTCCCTCCTAACCAGAAGGGACAGCAGCGCATCCCAAGGGCTGCACCTCGGACCCGCCAGCGCTGACAAGTCTCCCCTCTTTTAAACTCCATGCTCAAGGGAGTGCTGGGTTCTCACTGTTTCTGACTCACAGAAAAGTGGGAGGGAGGTGCTAAAAAACCAAGAGCAATTCATCTGAATAGTTCGTGGGAACAGCATCAGGCTGTAAGGAGCACAAAATCCCAAATCACGCATTCTTTCCTATGCCAGTAAACAGAATGCTATAGTAGTCTTACTGCAAAATAAAAACATCTCAGAGTAGAAAGGCAGCTTTATCCTTCGAGGCCTTCTGTCACTGCTTTAATGTAAGCAATTTCTCTCACTTTCCATAGGAGGAAAGGATTGCATCAGAGATAGGACACTGAGCAAGCATCCGGAGTTGGCCTGTGCAGAAGCTGCTGGCAATGGACACAAGAGGCACACTGATGGGAAGTTTATCAAGAAAAGGGAATTCTAACCAAGCTGAAAAGAGCTGCAGAGCACATCCTGCAGGATTTCAGCAGGGAAGAACCAGGATAAGACAACTAGCAGTTTGTGGAAAGGCTAGAGGGCTGCGGGTAGATTGGCAGCCAAGCAGGGCAAAGCAATGCAAACAGTGAGGGAGCTGCTGGGTAGCCCTGCTTTCCTGCAAGAGAGGGGATGGCACCTGGGAGACAGAAGCAGAAACCACAGCTGCAAGCAGGGCAGGTGGTAAATTCCTGTCAGAAATGATTGTTCATCTGCAGAAAGGACAAGAAGGACAGCGTGCCTCCCTCTGGGGCTTCCCCACAAGTGAGGGATCTGCACCCGCTGCTGCAGAACCCGGAGCATGTCAGGGTCCTCCAACTCCCACACCATGTGTGGGGGTCACGTGCTGGTGCAATGTTTTCTCACCACTGGTTCCAGGTTTCTTTGAAGCTAACCCGGCTTACAGCACTGCATTATGCATTCTACACATACAGGCACACCTTAACACTGACCACTTTTCTTTCCACGGAGTAATCGCTGTACTATCTCAATCCACTCTCTTGCTTGTGTCATACACACAGCTTTCACAGCCATAAAGAACTGGAAACATCTGCCCTGTATGTGTGATGTACCTTATTCTCCTCTGCCTGGCCCAGCTGCTGCCCTCCTCCAAACAGAATAAAGTCCTTTTCCTTTGGCTAGCCTGTTTGCTAGGCCTCCTTTCTGAAGTGCACACATATAGGCCTCTAGCTTCACCTTCATGTTCTAGCTCTTTATGAAGGGAACAGCCAGACACAAGAAACATTTAATTGTCACTGGACAAAAAGCAGTTAGCAAATAAATCTTCAGCAACATTGCAAGCCATAAAGTTTACTGAATGTCTGCCAGCATAACACCAGTGAGACTTTATGGGCACCCAGACTGATGCTACGTGCTTAACGCAGGCTTGTCTGCACTTGGACAGGTCCCCAGGCAGCTTCTCCAGCTGCTAATGGATAAAACATCTGCTTATTTGTGGAGAGCAAAACAAAATTCTGTTTGGTCTCCTTCTTTTCGAAATAAGAAAAGCCACACAGAGACTCTATTTTCATACCCCAGTGTGCAGCCTAATTCAAATAACAAACACAGATAAGATACCACGAACAATGCACTCCTTTTATAAACATAACATAGAAGCAGTTCATTCACAGAGTAACTGCTGCAAAGCTCCTACTGAAAAGAAGGAAGGGCAACTGGAAACACCGTGACTTTATGCATCTCCCCACAGTGCTTTCAGAGCTGCAGAAAGCTGCCTGTGGGCCTGAGCCTCCTCATTGTATATCCCTCCAAAAATGAATCTTAAGCCTTCCCTGATCAAAACGATACACAGAGGTCCAGGCTCCTCAACACCCACTAGGAGTGCAGTGGGCACAGATGAAGTCCTGGCATCAAGTCCCTAACACAGAAAGTCCCGTTCCCAATTTTGGCCACTTCCAATGCCTGGGCCACCATCAGAATTCTGTCTCTTCCTGCTACCCACTGCAGCTCCTTGGTGCCACCCAGCAGGAGCCTGCTCACACAGGCAGTAACAGGGGCTGCCTTCAGCCCCAGGCTCCTACGCGTGGCCCAAAGGCAGCAGTGGGGACCAGCAGCCCTGCTGCTCTCAGTCCCACTTGGTGTCACACATCGGCCAGTCCTACACCAGTCAAACATGGGAGGTTCCTGTTATCAGAGGCAGTAAGTGCCTTGGGCTTTGCTGCCTAGCACTGAAAGTTTGGATTTTCAGCAAACCTGGACGATAGGAAATCAGTGTTCAACACAGACTTCAGTGTCTTAACTGCATGTACCACACGCTACTGCATTGGACAATACTCAGATGGAGATTTCCCTAATGACAATCAAAGGGAGGTGCCTCTTTAATAACACACCCCCTAGCCTGCTATGCTGAATGTTAAACCACGTTTCAATACCCACTTGAATCTGTGCAGCCCTCCAGACAATCACCGTTACGAATAGGGCTCACTGCTGCAGCACTGAAAAGGAGAGCACAATGGTCAACTCCACAGGAACAGGGATAGGTGTCTGAGGACACATGGTTTAGTGTTTACTCCCTTAACGAGTGCAACGTAGACAAGCAAAGTCTTCATGTAAGCAGCAGCACAGCTCATTTCTGTTCTTCTCATACAGCCTCGTGGCAAAGGCTGTGTTTGGGGAGCTCAGGGAAACGTCTCCGCAGCTCCTGGGGGGACTGCGGTCAGATGTGGTAACCAGACAGCAAGAATTTTCCACCTCCCACAATTTATGGGGTGATCTGCTCCGCTGAGACACCAACAGTTCACGGTTCCCTCCTGCATCCCTCCTGCAAACCGGGCCTCGCTCATTTCTGGATGCAGCAGCGTTACAGAGTGAGGCTGCTCCGAGAGCCAAGGAGCTGCAGTCAGGATATTTTATGATGTGTAAAAACTGTGCATGCCATTCTTCAACACCAGCGGAGGGAGTGCCCCGACTGCAATTCAGTAAATACCCCTCTCCCTTATGGGTTTTTGTTACAGATTTATTACTTTTGTTGTTAATAATAATAAAGGGGTGTACAGGCTGTGGATAAAGTACTTTACCAAAGCTAGCGAAGGCCACCGAGAGCAATCTAAGCATTTGGCTGACATTTAGCAAATAGCTGAGGCCCACAGAAGAAGAAGAACCAGAATCCAGAGGCCTGAGCTCACAGAGCACAGGTTTTAATTAAAGACATGCTGATTCTGACACACCACCCATCATTTGACATCCAAAACTCAGAAGCAGTCCACCCTGCTCCCTCTGCCTCCTGCAGCACAGACAGCTGTGCATGTTCCCATGCCAGAGAACTGCACGTGGGATGGTTCTGCAGTCAGTGAATGTTATTTTCCACATGGTTCCTCAGTTCTTCCTGCAGGTAACTGTGGTTGATGCCACAGTCAGCGACAAGCAATATAATAGCTGTGGCAGTATTTATAAGTGATAGTGGTGCAGTCAAAAGGCAGCCTTGCCTGGCTTTTCCCTACTTCCTTACTGATTTAGTTAATTAAATTAGAAACCATGTTAAATTTTGTACAACCCCGCAGTAATGTATTCTTGCTCCTTCATCTACTTGGTGAAAACGTGGTGTAGGGTGATGTAGGGTGAATACCCTGAATGGATAGTACCCAAACAATGTAATGAAGATAGACAGTATACTTTTACAGTATACTTTTGGATGGATTATCCAGATGGTATAAAGACACTCAATAAATTAGGAAGGGCTCATCTGTCACCAAAGGTCAAGGTTCACCTGGAACTCCCCAGTGCTGGTCAGCCCTTAATGGGGTCTGGGAGAGGTGCAGCCAGACTGCACCCCTTCTGCTCACACAGTGCATCGCCTTCACCTGTGCTCCTGCAGCTGACTCAGTGCTCACCTCAGGTGATCCAGCAGTGGTTCAGGCTGTGATTCAACAGCTCCCATAAACTTGGCTTAGATGATGGCAGTGCCTTGCAGTTCTTTCTTTCTGATACCCTTATGTAGCATCTTCCTGGGACAAGAACAATCTCTGGTTCTACTGAACTGGTGAAGGGCTGTGCTGCTTGGGAGGCTGTCAAGAGAACAGTAGGATGTGTACAACGCTGAAAAATATTTGGGATTTCAGTGTTTTACCTTTGATTTTGGCAGTCTCAGAAGATGGTGCTTCCACCACTTCTTGTTTCTATTGGACATCAGCCTCAACAGAACAGATTCTGTGCTAAGATACACAGCTCAAACTTCTCCCAGTTCTCTTGCCCTTCCAAGTCATTCTTCTCTCACTCCAGCATCTGTTTCTTTCAGACGCATTTAGATTGTTGTGTTTTCTCTGCTTTCCATTAAACGATTTTTAATAATAATATACATATACACCAAATTTCCAATTGAATTTCTTTTAAAAATTAGCTCTTTTGAAACAAAGGCTGGTGAAAAAAGAAAATATCCATCCCAAAGCAGAGGGAGGCTGCAGAAAGAAAAGGTTGTTATATTCCAGAAGTGTGGCATCTTAGCCATCTCAGTAAGCAGGACACTGCCAGCTCTCGTAGTGGCACCTGAAAGAAAGCTGTTATACACTGCCAGCTGCTGACAGATTTGGGTGAAAGCATGTGGAGAATGCTGGGGAATCAGAGATGCTTCTGCAGTTAAAGAATCATCCTGCCAACCTCCCAGCACCACGATGCCTATCAGATACAAATGAACGAGCGTGATAAAGAACAGTTTCCCTTTCTAAGAACGATTCGTTTAGTACAGGTTTCCTGCAGTAGCATTTTTTTCTAGTATTTCAGAGAATACCAGCCTAGGGTTTATTTGCTCTGGGTAAGAACTGCAGCAGTTACTGCTGGCTGCTCATCCAGTTTCTGTTAATGATGAGAAACTTTCCCCTAGGTGGTGAACGAGCGATATCATCACACAGATGGTAATGGACAAGACACAGAGAACAGGCCAAGGCCCAGAAGTTGTTACTCACGGGTGAACATGAGCAAGCCATCATCTCCTTATCAGATGGCAAAAAAGAAGTCACCTGAGTTCTTAGCGTATTTCAAGAACTGCTGCTTGTAAAGTATTTCAGAAAATAGGTAAGAAAGGCAATGGCCATAATCTCCAAAAGCTGAGGTCCTGAACATTTCTGACTCATAAAAATCAAAGGAAACGGTCCCAACCCACAGAACCTCACCCAAGAGCTAAGAAAATCCAAGTTAATTCATCTTCCTGAACACAGGGAGATGAGGACTAGGGAACTGCACCTCAGGGGAAGACAGCTTGCCCTGGGCTGGTAAGCAGCTACAGCACCCCAGAGATATATCTCTGAATGAAAGGACACACCGTTTAGTTTCACTAAGTGAATCCTGTCATATTATTATCCTAAATTGATTTGGAAGTGAAGTCTAACAGCTTGGGTCTGAGAAGCATCAATCTCCCAGCTCTGGTGTTTTCCTGAGAGCTATGTGCTATCATATTATTCATAGATCACGTGGTACAAAACTGCTAACCTCTAACAGAAGCTAGATGAGGTCATTTCCAAACAGGATACAACCCTGCAATAATACTCCGTATTTATAGCAAATAAAGTTTTGCAGTGCAAGTTCCCTTAGAGAACATTACACCAGAGTTTCAGATGATTGCTTCGCAGCATGTGTTAAAATCACTCAAAGCAGCATCTCTCTCTGCTGGGAGCATCACCCTGGGGCTTTACAGCCTAAACCACAGCATCATCCATCTCTGATCGTCCCCAAGTGCTTTACAAGCCACTCCTGGTGAAGATGATCATTTTCCTACTACTGACCTTTGAAGCCGCAGCCCAAATACAGCCTTCCTCCTGCACCAGAGAGTCTCTTCACAGCTACTAAGAAAGGCTCAGGAGGTGGGTGCAAAGACACTGCCTCTTCTGCACCACCTCCTGCCTTGTACTGCCCTCAAAACAAAAGATCAGACCGCAGTGGGAGGTGACGTACGCAGCAAGAACATCACTTCAATTAAGATTTTACTCATGTTAATCATCTTGGTACTTCAGAATGAATATACCTCCCACAGGCTGAAAAGCCCAACCACGATACAAGCAAGTGAGGCATACTGGCAAAGCCAAAGCCATGCTGACTGAAGGAACTGATGTCAGAGACCAACGACACCCCATATAAGGAAAAAATAACCTCAAATCATGCAGCCACTTCTAAACTGTGTTCTGAAACATTTCATGTGCTTTTTTATAGCACCTCACAGGTCCTGTCAGAGGTATTTATAGCTAAGAGGGGTTGTATGTCGTGATGGTGCTGATACTCCCACCAATGTTTACACCCCAGTTCTGATTTGGGCTCGTGGGTTGAGTGAGAGACACAGAATAGCTCAACCGTTGTCTGAGCCACTCAGGTGGAGTAAAGGAGACCTCACCTTGTTAACCTTGAAGCAATTGAATTAACAAAAGTGCAGGAGCTGCAGGAGAGAAGTCAAGAAGCAAGCTCCAGGTCTGAGTTGGACAGGTGAAGGACTGAGTACTGCCTACACTTTCTTCACCTGCCCTCTCCAGAGGAGAAAAGCCAACCCAGTTATTTGCAACAAGAAGACTCATAAACCTCTTCCAAGTCCTGTTTGCACTCGTGGTAGATGCTTTTAGGGATGAAGATGAAGCAGTATCGAGCCAGGTTCAGGGGACAGTGAGATGCATGCAAAAAAAAAGGCAAAGAGAGAAAAGTGGCTAAGGAGGACAGTATTTCCACTGATACAGCCAACCTTATCTTCAGCTAGAGCATTTAATGTCACCATCTCAGTCTTTATCAACACTTCAGTAATTGCTCTCAATTTGCAGCCCAAGGGTTGGCAAACCCAATGTATTACATACACACAGTGCCTGAGCGACAGAAATAATTATGAGAAAAACACCTGTCAGCTACATTTAGAGCTGAAAAAGGAAATGTGGGCCCAGCCACTTGCAACCCTGAACAGTAGAGGTGGACGAAAAAATCTGATGGTGTCTCAGTTCTGCTATTGTAGCCAAGCTGTGCCAGAATGCCCAGCATAAGTTTAAAAGGAAATGTTGTATTTATCCCTTGCCTAATGCATGTATTTATGGGACTTCTTTATTTTTTTATCTCTTTTTTTTTTTTTTTAATTTGTGGCTTAATCAGAGACTGCACGAAAGTCTCTTAGCTTCCTGTGCCATGATGGTGTATCAAGATACAGATGTGAAATCAAACCAGATGAAAGAATATCAAAACAAGAAGTGAAACTGCATCTCCCCAGATTAGCTAGTTGTAATTTCCTTCTCATCATGCAGACTTCCCTGCACTGCAGCACCAACCGGTTGGGTTTCTTCTCTTTTAACAGCAAACACCAAGTGAAACTTGGTAGCTTACAACCTCACAGAGGGAAAGGAAAAGACCTCATAAAATGGCAAAACAATGAAAGAAACATTGAGGAGAAACTTCTGTCTGATTTATAGGGCATGCAAATGTAAAGGACTGAAAAATGAAGGACAGTAATTATGAGAATGCTCTCAATATTTTGAGCACTTCCCTCATAATTGATATTCTGGCAATGACAGTGTTTCACTGATGGGAATGAGATGCCCACTTCACCTAAACTGTGAGGGCTGCAGCTCTCACCACTGCTGTGCCTTCCAAAAAGAAAATGGGGATGGAGAGAGAATGAAAGACCAAACAGTGGATGGAAGTGGAAGGATCACGGAGATAACAGCAAACAGATGATGTGCATGCTTGCCACCCAAACCTCAGACCCTATGTCTGAGAGCACTGTCCAGAGGCTCCATGAACTCCTGCAGCTCAGGGCTGTGCCCACTGCCCTGGGGAGGCTGTCCCATGCCCACCACCCTCTGGGGAAGAACCTACTCCTTCCCACCCACCCTGACTCCCATGTCGCAGTTTCACATTGTTTCTTTGGGCTTTAAAGTAGCAGTGAAAGGTCCTCCTGGTCAACCTAAGAATAAATTAAGGCAAAACTTTGTGACAGAAAGTTATAAAATGGTATTATGGGCATAAAATTCCACTTCATGTTGTCCCTTCTATCAGGAAACTGATATGAAAATGGTATTAGGGTATGTATTTTTAGTCACAGGCATCATTTTCTGATGGTTATTTTTTGACTTGGCACATGTGTCATGTTAAGCTTTTAGTTTTTGGTTTTGCAGAAACAATGAAGGCATTATGATTACCCTGGGAACCCACTGCAAGTGTTTTACAGCACAAGGAACAGACTAACAAATGCTGAAAGCTTAACCCTGTAGCACTGGGCCAGAGATCTGTGTCTTCTCTGCATGTGGAATTGTCTCTATCAAGAATCACCACCAAACATTATTACTCTGTATTTGCTGGCACTGAAAAAGCCTCTTTAGCAATGAGCACTTCTTTGGCTGATCCATGCTCTATATTTAGAGACCTCCCCTGAACATTAGCTTTCTATAGGCATACTCAATTCATTTAACTAATTTAACTCACCCTTTCATTTCCAACAGCCAAAAAGCTTTGTAATCAGCAAAGATGCCCCTTACAATGCCTCATAACCTCTGCTTTAGGTAATAAAACTCGAGGAGAAATGAATTACAGCATTTCAGAGCTGCATACAACGTTAACCCAGCACACTGACATCTTTAATTACAAAGGTATTAGTAAAAGCTGGACAGTTTGGAGGGGAGGAAGCTTTACGTACACATCCTGTTCACCTAGAATAATTTCAGCACCATGATCAATCAGGTCCTGGTTGGTTCAGGTACATTTTTAAGCTTGTTTGATTTATTTTACCTGAATTGTACTGAAGAAGGGTGAAGAACATCTACTCATTCCACCACTAATGAAGGAAACCGTCGTCTCATTGAACTGCAAATCATTATCAATTAGTATAAAAGAAAGCTGAACAAAACAGGAAATACAAAGGGAAAGGAAAAACCCACATCACATGTATCTGACTCATACCTGCAAGCAGCAGTCACTAAATCCAACCGCTTTTGTAATTATTCTTCTGACCATGAGCTCTGACCAGAAAACCCAGAAACACAGGATGGACCAGTTATTTACAGAGAGAGACTCAGAAAAGAGTTGATGGTTGAATCCCAGGGCAGCTCCCATGTCAAAACCACACGCTGATTCACTTGAGGTCTGTGTTCAGAAAGAAGCAGCATTTAATGCTGCTTCCTGGGAGAGAGATTTTAACTAAAAACTCCTCTGAATTTGTGGCTGAAACCCAGTGAGATACATTCCTTTCCAGAACTTCTAGTGCTATTTTACAGAAAAGACAGAAAGGCACCTTCTGATCAGACATTACATCTGCCTTTCTCCTGCCCTTGCCAAATCTGCCCTGGCAGGGAAGAGAAGTGGAGAGTGTTGCCTTGGCTGCTGCTCCTCATCCCACTAAATTATATTCTGCAGTCAAACTGGGAGGATTTTTCACTTCTAGAGCAGAGTTAGGGTCACTGAGGTCAGTGATCATTTTTCCGTTGACAGCACGTGGGTTTCTAGCACAAGGTACAAGCCCAAGAAATCAAGAAAATGCTGGGTCCCATTTCCTTAGCCAGAAAAACCTCTTCAAGTTTACCAGTGGAACAGCAGGTCTTAACCCAGACTGTCTTTATCTCCTGGTCTGCTGAGAAGATATAGTGTGACAGGAAGGAGGAGTGTTGATAAAGGTACTCCAGTGTCACTCGGGTTGGAGAATAACTTGACCACAGAAAAAGCTGAGAGGGACAAATCCTGGAACAGATGCATAAATGAGCAGCAGCTGAGCCGTATGAAATATAATAAAGCACAGACTTGCAGGCACTGGAGATGGAAAAGACCTGTTAGGTCATCTAGTCCCAGCTTTTGCCAATTCAGAATTGTCCCCTGGAGTGATGTGCTGAACTTTAAGGGGAAAAAAAATATAGAAAAAAGGCTGCCAAAAGCCTTGTCAAGCCTGTTACACTTGTTCCAGAAGAGGGAAATGAAAAACCCAAATCTCACAAACAGGATTCAAGTCATGGAAGACTGACGGTGCCAGGAAAACTTGATTATATCCCCATCTTCTTACCAAACCCTGGTGAGGAAAAAAGGGGTGACTTTCCAAAGTCCAGAGCACTTTCTGTGTGATCACAGTTGAAATCAGACTAATCAGGACCATAAATCACAGAGCAGGCTTTGCCTTTGGGCATGTCAGGGGAATGCGGGTTCCTCTGCCAGCTATGCAAGGCGTATTTATTGAGACTACAGACTTGAACTATATGGAAGTGCCAGATGAAAGTGTGTTCCTTCTCGACTGAAAAGGGGGCACAGAGCATGCCAGGGGAGCAGACAGCACCTGGTGAGTGCAGGGCTGGAAATCTTGCATGTCCTGCCAAGGCAGTACCTGCCACCACTGAGCACAGTACCCATCACTGAGCATCCTAGGGGGCTGCCTCCAAGTATGGCAATGTATGTTTTCAATGTGGGAATGCAGTCTTAAAGGGGACCAGGGATATCTTCGGCAGTGGAGATAAGAGAAGAGAGAAGGCAATTGAGAAGAATCCAGGGAGGACAGTGTGAGACAACTGTCTGAGGTTAATAGGGAGAAGCTGATGACCAGGAGACAAAAGTGATGGCTGAAAACATCACAGGGAGCAACTGCTGTGAGCAAAACAGACCTAACACACGAGGTACTCTCAATTCATTTATCCACAAGCATGGGATTTCAGGCCCAAGTAGATGAAATTCTTGGAGATGTTCCTGTGTTCTCATCTACAACCCAAGGCAGCAGGAGCAGATGGGACTTGAAACCAACACTACAGGCATGCAAGGGCCCAAACACCAATAGAGAAACAGGTCAGCTCAAAGGAAAAAGATCACATTCACCCAAACAAAGAAGTGTTTCTTTTTAGGTTCCAACTCATAAATGCTCTTCCAGTTGAATGGGAAGTGTTATTTTTATAATCCTGGCAAGGCACAACTTGTTTTGTTTTAGACAACAACCAGGCTACAAAACTTCTAGCCTGATGTACCCAGAAAGTGAGATTTAGAACATACCTTTGTGCAAACAATTCAGCCCATGCCTTACAGCTCACATCCCACATGCAAGGCTTATCTCAGCACCCAACAAAACCAGAACATTTGTTGGGTGACGTACGTAGAAGACATCAGAAAATGCAGTGGAAGACTGCATTCCCTCATCATTTTACAGACATGGTCCAGGAGATCTGTGCTACCCTTGTCCAGCTTGCAAACACAGGTGAGAATTTAACATACCACGTTTAGTTTAGTAAGCATCTCCTATGCTTTTGTACCATGGTACTGGTTTTGCTTGAACTGACAGAAAGGGGAATGCTGCTTTCAAAGCAATTCCCAAGTCTTCTATTTGAGTTTCCTACAGTGCACCTCAAACCCAACCTAACTTAGCTCCCAGCAAGCTGGAAAATGGGTATGTTAATGCACACCTCGAGGCACTGAAAACTGAAACACCTTTCGTAAGACATTTTCACATAGTATTTTTCCTTCTTTTAAACTATGACACCTATTTAAATCTCTCCCAGGGTAGGAAAGGCTCAGGAAGAACTCCCTTCTGCACTCACCGTAGTTTGAGTGCCTCACGCAGTCACTCAGCACCGCGCTGAAGTGCCTCTGAGCTTCTGGCTCCTGGAAGCAGTAGTAGCTGTGTCGGGCGAACGGCTGCCACAGGTACACTGGGAACTCCCTTGGAAGCTGAACGAAGGCTTGAGCTGTTTCCTTCTCACTCAGACCTACACAGAACACATCTCAACTTCAAATCTGATGAATTCTGAGGGGTTGGATCTTTTTCTCTTCTTGTTTTGTATTCAAGATAGACACAAATCATGTGTTTTTGGGAACGTAATATAAATATTTTACTGGATTGTAACTGCTAGGGAGGAGGTTTTCCATGGCAAGTGAGTAGGTTACTGGACAACTCTGGTCTCTTCCACACAGAGACCATAAAGGAGCATATGGTCTTCCACATGGAAATGCATTAAACTGTGAAGGAACAGTGGTGATCTCCCTTAGCCCAAGGTTTTCATACAGGATTGTCACCTCAATCCCTAGTGGTGAAGCAAAGAAATCAAGAAGTAACTGTAGCTGCATCCTGATCTGAGCCATTGTGCACAGGGGATGCTGTACAACACCAACTTTTTCTCAGTGTTGTGCATCCAGACACAAAAGAGGTTCATCTTGGTGAGTCTTCTGCATCTCACAAATGGGCAGAAAGGTTGTAATAGAGTAACTGAGCCAAACTGTGCAGAGGGGGAGCCATGGGAAGCCTGAAGTGGCCTTGGGCTGCTCCACGCTGCTCATCCCTGACTCCTCTTGGAGCTGAGGACATCTCCAAGCTCTGCTGCCCCGTGCCAGCTTCTCACCATCCTACACCAGGATGGTCAGAGCAGGACTGTCTTGGGAAAGGGGAAATCAGGAATGTTTCCCAGCAGCCATAACTTTTAAGTAGTATGAGACAGAACTTCAAAAAAAAAAAAAAAAAGAAATCTTCTCATTGTTCCTATCCTTTTTCAAATTTGACTCTACATCATGTAGAGATTAAGCCCCTAAAGCCCTGAATTTTCTCTGTCTTCAGGGTCTGGGGAGGGGGCAGGGAGAAACCCTGTAACTCCTGTTGCAGAAACAGCAAATCCAGAAACAGCAACCTTCCTGTCATCTCTGTGGGACACACCATCAGTGAATCAACACAGGCAGCTGGTATCTAAAAATGGAAACAAATAATCCAGGAATATTAACAAAGCTGGGAACAATAGTGCTGTAGTTCCTGCCCCACTTCTGCACACCTTCCGGAGGGTTTGCATAGGGACACTGGAAAAATACAGAGCCAGCATTTCTCTAAACATTTCAGTTCGTGGCATCTTTTGTGTATGTCCACTCTGGGATTAAGTTTTGACTTAGAAAATGTACTCTGTGCATCTTCTGTGAGCTTACTTTAAAGCCTAGCCCCAAGTCTGTCCAGATGTGGCTTCTGTAAAGAAAAGAGGCTGAGGTTTGGCAGTTCAACGTTTAGCAAGGCTTACCAACAGGATCTGGAAAATGTTTATCAGACAGCAAATTGTAATCTTCTTCTAGAGTCAGTACTTTGCCTCCCGCAGGAACAGTATGATGTTTAGGGCTGAGTCCTTTCTGGTATGCCTGGAAAATCACAACAGAGGGAGTCAATACCGAGACTTAAGGAGAGGGAAAGCATAAACTACTCATTTACAAAGCTAATGTACACATTTCTCAAATGAAAAGGTTTTTGTCAGGTGGAATGTTAGATATAGACTTGACAAATCCAATGAATAAAACATTTTTAAGTAAAAAACATACTTAGAAAAGACCTTTCAAAGCTCATCAACCCCAGTGAAGAGTTAGGGACAGAAGGGAGGGGAAAAGGATGGGATTTTCTGCTAAGCTACATTTGTTTGATTTGTCAGCCAGGACTAGTTTGACCACAGCAGCTGCCAAACAGAAGTCTTCACTGTACCCAGACTGAAGCAACATAAAAATTTCTATTTAAAACCAAACTGTGGAAACCTGTTGACGTATTATAATCACGTACAAAAAAGAAGTGCTCTGTGATATGCAAAGGTTCAAAGAGCTGTCTAAGTGACTTGCTATGTTTTGCAAATGTCTGTGACCAATAAAAGGTATTTCAGCAGCCCCTCAGGCATCCCTGTGAAGTTCCCAGCCAAGGCTGCAAGGCTGGAGCAGCCTTTCTAGGACATTTCATCTATTGCTAAAAGAAAGGCACTAGCAGCAACAAATTGCTCAGATCTCAGCCTCTTGGGGAGCATAAGAACATAACAGGAAGAAACGTTTACCTCTTTGGTCTCATAGTAATCCACAGTGTAGTCATTTTTGATAACGACATATCTGTCCTTCCACTTCTTCACATCCTCAGCAAAATGCAGCAATTCTGTTTCGTACAGGACGGTCCCAGCTTCCGACTTGGGCTACAAAGAGAATTTCTAGATGTGAAATGACTCTGGACCGTTTTGAAATTTTTCATTTCTACGTTTCCATAAGATCACTATGAGTGCCTTCAAACACAAGTGGGAGGGATACACGTCTGAATCAGACAGATCCTACAGAAGTAACCAAATTCTTGATGAGGAGGCAGCAGAGAAGCTTTGCTTTATTTATTATGAAAGAGTTGACTATTTCACATATATTTCACTTCTGCAAGTGTGATCTTATAACTGGCATGCACCTTTTTGAAAGATGATGCTTTTCTATTAGGCCACCTTCTACCCCCAACCTCACTGCTCTTCTCTGTGCATTTCAAGAGCATCAGAAATCCACGATTTTTAACACAGTCAAAAAATCAGATTTGTACTTCCATGGGACCATTCTGTGATGATTTCGGTTGGAAGGGTCCTTTAAGATCAACTGATTACAACTCTCTGCCTATAGAGACACCTCCCACCAGGTTGCTCACAGCTCCATCCAGCCTGGCCTTGAATGCCTCCAGGGAGGGGGCATCCACAACCTCACTGGGCAACATGTTCCAGGGTCTCACAGTAAATAAATTCTTCCTACTATCTATTCTAGAAGTACACTCTTCCAGTTAAAGCCACTTCCTTCGTCCTATCCTACATGCCCTTATAAAACGTCTCCCCCAAGTAGTTTTCATTATATTGAAGCATTAAAATGATGTAGTTTTATATATGGAAACATCTAAATAAATTCATAAGCATTTCAAGCTTGATTTTTAGAAGCTCTGAGTACCTGTATCGCCTATTAACTTTACTTAAGGGCATCAACACTGGGAAAAACAAGAAAACCAAGCCCAGCTGGTAGCCGATGCACTTCCAGTTCATGTTTTTCATACATTACAACTACGAAATGGCTTATTTAATTAAGTTTTTACATTAATTATTTAATGCAGGAGAGCAAAGGTGTAGGCAGCTTCAGGCTGGGGCCAGGCTTATGTGTCCTCCCACCTTGGTTTTCAGGAACTGGGACTGGGAATTGCGGTGCTGCTCCAGCTCATCCTGCACGTGCTTGCAGAAAGCCACGGCATACTGGCGTTTGTAGTGCGGGCTGAAGTTTTTTATGATGGCCTCTGTTTTTCCTGAAGCAGAAATAAAGATTAGTTATATTTAACAGGTGTAATGCAGAACCAAAGCAGTTTTCACCACACAACCCAAAATATTGCCCACTTGCGGCCCAGCAGGTCAGGGAACCCTCACAGATGCATTCAGATACCACAAGCACAGATTTTTCTTGTTCCAGAAGTGACAGAAATGGGCAAAACATAACTCAAGTATGTTATCTTTGCCTCTCCCACAGACACAGTGCCACGGAGCAGTGGATGCCTGCAAGCTGATAAGCCTTACAGAGAAACATAATCACAAGTGATAGCGGGTAGTGTTTACATAGTGGATAGTGTTTAGGCATGCAAGCCAATTTTATCACGTAATCAGATTTTAATACTGACTGACAACTCTTGCAAATGATGTTTTCTAGGCTTGGGCACAGAAGTCCCTTCTTTGTTTTACTGTAAACAGACACTTAGCCATGCTGAGTGAAACGCTCATCTTGTATTGTCTTGCTATGATCAAGATCTCATCAGTAGCAATGACAGCAATAAACACATTGAGGATCTCACTTCTGGGAACCTTACAGCAATTTACAAGTAATTAACTCATTAACCCTACCAAGGAAACAGGGAAACAAAGCTAGGAGTTAAAGCCATGCGTTCATACATGAATCAGTGTGCAGCAATGCAAAAACCAGAACCTGGACTAGGACCTAGATTTCTGGTAGAGCAGAAACACTGCTGTTCACTCAAAAACTGAAGTCTCCTGGTAAGTCAGACAGCCACAGCTCTCAGCTTGGTAACAATATTGACAGCACAGTCCATTTCAACTACGCCAGTGCAGAGATGGGCTTGGAGCCTCATCTTCAGTATCTGCAGGTCTGCTGCCTTCATGTCAACCCAAAGGCACGTGCTGCTTCCATTCTGCTCCATGGACTGACCTGTGAGACAGACCCAGAAACCAGCCTGGACTCCAGCCCTGCAGTTTCAAGAGACCAGATACCTTGAGCTCTACTGATTACAGGATGTGTTGTGGGTAATAGCAGGACACCCTGTGTTGCCAAAGCACAGAATCCCTGCCTGCTGACTGGCCTGCTCTAGGCAGAGGCACCAGCTTTTCCAAATGAAGACAAAGCTTCCCCAAAAGTTTCTTTACAGCATGTCTTTTTCTTCTGGAAGTGGACAGACCCAGCCAGCAGAAGGATGCTCGTGCTGCTGGCAGGGCTTACACTGCTTGCCACCATGGGGATTTCATTCCCCTGCCTTGCAGACATCTCTTCATCTGTCACTGAGGCCTGGGGATGCTGGACCTCATTTGCTCCTGCAAGAGGTTGCTGCCTGCATCCTGCAGTAAAAGCCTGTAGAGGAAATGGGATGAGGAAAAAAGTTCTGGTGCTAGAACAACAGCCAACAATTGAAGGAAATACCTGCTGTTTTGGCAAAGTCCTTCAATTATGGCTAAACTGGCTCAGAAAGGTGACTCTTCAGCACAAACATTTCTTAGATCAGCTTCAAATATCAAGGCCCAAAAGAAAGGCACTATGCCATTCACAATATAAAATGTGCAACTCCTCTGCACAGAATGTCATCAGTCAAAATAACAGTCAAAGAGCACACGCTGTGTGGTTTGTCCCAGCCTTTTTTGCAATGGGAATTGTCCAGTGCTAATTTTGCAATGAGAAGGGAAGGTTTCTTGATGGGGTTGTGAATGCCACATGAACTGCAAGAGGACCCGAGGCTGCAGCACTGAGAGCAGCAGGAGCCTCAGGACACCATTTGACGACAGATCTCTCTCAAAGATTTTGGTTTGCAGAAGATAAAAATACGCTATCTGGAAATAAACATGATGGGAACAGCAATGAGTAATAGAAACTCTTCTCATGAAATGATAACACAGGGCAACTTGAGATATAATACTCCAGGGCAGTTCAAAAATGAGTTCCCCTAATTCTTTTCCAAATTTAGTGTGGCTGTCTCAGTCAGAGCTGTTTATATGAAGCATGGCCAGCTTTCCCTCTTGGTTGGTCTGGCAACAGCGCAGCTCCAGCCCGTGTAAACGCGGCAGCAGAAGGGCTGCATGAAATATGGCCACCTCCAGCAGGAGCCTGCATGTAACTGAATTACGACCAGGAAAAACAGAGGACTGACGGAGGCAGAAGGATTTCTGCCCAAGGGTCTGCACATGCAGATGTTCTCCCTTTGCTGAGGACGTGGAATACAAATTAAACTTTCCTAACGCTTCACACTGCACCTCCTGTTTTACAGAAGCCTGCATGTACCTGATCCCAAAGGTTCAGCCCAAGTTACGCGGTGTGTTTTTATGAATATCACTGCAATAAGCCACAAGAAGCAGCTGCCAGCTGCCCTGCTGGAAACAAGACCCTCTGCAAGGGTCTCCACTTGAGCCAAGGAGGGGCGGAGGGGAGGAAGGACTTGCCATTGCTGCCCCTCAAGCAGGGGCATTTTGAAATGGGGATTTCAAAACCACCACCACCAACGATCCAAATCTCCCTGGAGGGCCGAGGGATTTATCTTCTTAAAGCACTGAAGCTCTCCGGAACATACACTTGGTGCCCCCAGGGACACGAACTGCAAAAAGCCTCAGCTTATTTGCTGTATCAAAGCAAATCCTAGACAAAATATAACCGAAGAGAAACAATAAGCATTATACGTGCTGAATGCCAGCACTTCAACCAAGCAAGTGCTGAAACAGAGCGGGAACAAACGGTATTTTGGATGGGGCTGTGAATGGGGACATTGTCCTTGTGCTTCTTCTCCAGGCCTGCAGCAAGGCTGCCAGGAGGAAATATCAAAACATCAGTGGGATGTACCCACGCTCAGCAGCACGGAGTGCAACCCAGGCAGCACACTCTGCCCAACACCTATCTTAACAATACTCAGCAAGATCAGTAGACAGCTTTACAATCGCTGCTAAACATATGTACGTACACCTATACAAATTAAAAAACATAAAATCTCCTAGCCTATCAGGATAGAGGGAAAATGAGTTAAGAAAATATCTTCAGACTTCACCTCATGGGACAATTCCATCTCAAAGCCAAGATAAACACAACCTTCGACTGAGATAATGTCTAAAGTTCGTGATGCTTTTCTTGAGCCCCGTCGCTTGGCAGAGCTGGATTTCAGTCTCGGCAGCTCTGAAATATGCTGGATGCTTGCTGTGATGAGGGAGAAACAGCCTCTGCTCCTGCTGCCCCTGCAAAACCACGTTCACCATCACCTATTAGGTACATCTGGGAAACAGAAAATCCATGGAAGTGCTCAGCAAATCCTGTAACAGTGCCTATCACCTTCCAGTGCCCTGGGACATGTAATAGTGCAGTGGATGTTACCAGTGATTCCCATTTTTCCACGGTCCTCGAGCAGCACTCATGGCAACACCAAGAAACTGTAGCTAGCAAATGTTCCTGTGCTTCATCCCACATGTGAGGGGAGGCAATGGGAAATACTCATTGTTGCTGAAAGCACAGCTCGGTCCGGTCTTTATTTACAGAAGCAGTATTCTGATTGTTCATGAGTCACTTCATACCTGTTATGGAAAAATGAGATGGCAGACACACATCCTGAGTTCTGCTTTGGGTGAACCACTTCTCCGTGGCTTGCACTTGTTCAGCCAAGCCAGGAAGCTGCCCAGTGGAGCTCCCTATTCCCCCAGTGAAGACGTGCTGAAATGTGCTGTTTGCACCCGATAAAATACAGAAAGCCATTACTTACTCTCAGCCTTGTTTTATACTGTTGGGACACTACTCATTAAAAACTCACAAGGCTGCAAGTGAACCTGCCTGCACACCTCTCCCCAATCGACCCATCTGGAATGCAGATGCTGAATTGCAAGGGTAACATTCCACTTAGTCATCCAAAACTAAAGCCATAGGATGTAATGCTACATCAGATCATCATCTTGTCCTCAGCTCCTTGCGTGCTCAGCCCGTGTTTTCTACAGGAAGATGTGCAAGTCAACACGGTGTTTTTTAAAAACAGATTTTTTTGCCACTCTGCTCATTGAAGTTATGGGTGTGGAAGCTGTGCTCCACCAAAAGCTGAGCTCCTCTCTCTGGGCAGGCTAAGCAAACAAGTGTGTAAGCACACGCAAATCTGATCCATGGTAAAGAAGAAGCCAAAAATAACAGGCTCTGCTTCTGCCTCACAGCTCTCCCTTTCCACAATTTTACTTGAGTGCTTGGCTCTTAATCAAGTGCTCTGCAAAGTAAAGCAGGATTTTATACCGAGTTGCACATAGATTTCAACAGGCTCAGACACCTGTAAGAGTCTTCTCGAGCAACTTCATGATTACCTTGTAGTTCGATGAGCGACTCAGCCCTGTGGGCTCAACAAAAAGGTTTGTGCAGCTAATGGCACGAGCAGCCTGTGGTTTAACTGTGATCCTGCTCTTCCTAAATACCTTTTCATATATTTCATTTCAAATACCCAGACCCGGATGAAGAAAGTTATTCTCAGGAAATTCACAGACAGGATCATCACGCCTTTGATCTATGGTTAAAACCACTATTTATATTAACAGCCCATCTTCCAAGCAGGCACAGATGTCTACTAAAACCTGAAACTCTCTGGAGGTTACTTTCATTGCTGTCTCTTTGTCCTCATGGCACACCTCTCTCAAGAAGCATGTGAGTTCCTCCATTGCGTGTTACAAGTGTATTTTCTATGAGAGCAACTGCTGTAAGATAGGAGTGCCCAGGGAAGGCGACTTCAGCATCAACCTGCAGTAGTAAAGCAGAAGGCAAATGGGACAAGGGGATATCGGCTCCTCCAGGATTCCTGACCTGCAAGAGCTGCGTTGAGCAGGGAACTCAGCAGCACCCTATCACCGGGTCACTCTGTAGGGCAGAAATAACACTTCACGAGGTGCCTTTCCACTTCTGTCAGATTTAAGAAAAACGTAATAATCAGGAGTTACATAAAGGCCAAGGCCTGTGGGTAATCTGGCAGAAACAAGTCAGGCAGGAGCCAAGGTTTAACTAATGCTGTGTCAGACAAGCTTATCACTGAGCTGGTTGAAATCTGTCCTTCACTGAGAGCGGGGTTAGAAGCAGCGATGCTCCACCAAAAAATAGACCAACACGTGGTCAAAGTCAACATGAAGGAGGTCTGACGGGCCTGTATTTATAGGCTTATTTTGCAGCACCGCAGGGCGCTTAACAAGACGAATGAACGCAAACTAGCTCCTGGGGGCCACAAGAACCTCAAATATGCTTTGTACTCAACTAATCTGGTTGGTGAAGGTCAGTGGTTTCAAAGCCTTTTCTCTGTGTTTTTTCATCTGAGTTCTTTTTAAGCCGTAGGAGACACAGACTTAACCCTTAAGAGGACATCAATCGCATCTCAAGCAGCTTTTAGGAGCTAGTCCTTCTGCTGCAGCCTTTCGAGCATCCCCCTCCTCCTGCTGCCTTCTGACACGCTGCTTTCTCAGTGAGCAGGTGATTTTAAAATTGGATCCCTGGTAGAGCTTCACAGGAAGTTACTCTGAGTCAAAACCACAAAGGATGGTCACGCTACAAACTTCATTAAGATGAGAAGGGAAACGTAACGGACGTGCGTCTCACCCAGCAATGGAGACAGAAGCGGTCACCTCACCAGCGGATAACGCAGGCTGTCACAGACAGAAAGACAGCAAGACAAAAATGTGGTTACGCAGCACTGCAGTATCTAACTCCTGTAAGCTTCAGGACCCCAGAAGACATTCTGTGTGCCTGCCCTGCCAAAGCCACAGCTATTCATTATGACTTTGAGCAACTTGCTTTGCACACGTATTAAACACACTGCAAGAAGGTACTTTCATCATATCATACGTCCGTGCAGTGACCAGCATGGATCAATGGCTGTCAGCCACGAAACGAATCAGCAGGCAAATGCTTCTCAGCTCTGGCATTTCCAAGAGATGTTTCCCAACACTGGATGAATCTGTGCCTCAGCTAAGGGGAACCATACCAGTTCTCCTTGCTGACAGTCCATTCTCCTGTTTAGAAAAGTAAAGCCCTTAAATACGTTTGCTAAATACTTAGAAAGAAGTGGATGTATAAAAAAATGATGCTATGAAAGACACTATATTCACACTACAAAAGAAAAACTTCCAAGTATCATACAGAGCACCGTCCATGCAATAAGTGATTCCCACTTTACAAAGCAACCCTTCTCTGCAGAAGACAGCATCCTCCAGCAAAAGCACATGGCTTCAGTGAATCTTTAGTTCTGCAAGAGACAGGAGGCATTGGCACCTCGTCCTGTGCTCGGTGCGAAGGAGCTTCCCACTGCTCTAAGTCATCAGCAGACAGTGCTGGCAGACTAAGCCATAAGTGTGGAACCATTGCACGGATCTGCTCACCAAACCACATCTACAGCAGTCCTTCCTGTGAGTGTTACAGATGGGAGAAGAGGGAAATTGCAGCTCCGCAACGCATGAAGGCCTCCCAGCAAGTTTTACAGTCCACGTTAGTTTAGAAATACCGTACTTCTGGCTTTCCTTGCCAGCCCAGCTGTACCACCCCACATTCAGCTCAGTGAGGTCCAACCCTGAACTGCGTGCAAAGGGAACAGAATCAGCTGCAGTGGAGCAAAGGAAGCTTTCCCTTCCCTCACAAAGCCAATACAGCTGCTCCAGCAGCCCCTGCTGAATAGTCCAGGGACAATCCATCGGCAGAAGCTGACAAAATGAGACAAAAAGATGTGAAAAGAAAACAGAGAACAGCAAACAGAAGACAAGAGATGGCCCTCGGGCTGTCTGAGTCTTCTGAACATGAGAGACCTGCTGGTGGCCTCCTTTTCCCTTTCTGCTCCCACACAAAATTGAGCAAGACCAAAATCAGATCCCATTACTTCCAAAGAAGGAAACGAGACAATGTGAACATTTTGCTTTTTGTTGTTGTTTACCCAAAGCTAAAAGAACCTATTAAACTCTATTTATTTTTCCTTTATGTCTCTGATTTTGGGATAGAGTTGAGATCTGACTAATAAATACATACGTTCTGCTGGGAAATTCAGAATTAATACTAGAAAAAGCATTCAGTAAAAACAAGTAAGAATAACAGAGGACAAATATAAAGCAACACCTTCATCTTACAGCCACTCTGGGTTTTAAGGCCTAATTACTCTTTGTCCCAGCAAACTGCTGAGAAGTATTTATTTTCTTTCTCAGAGTCCTATTTTTAGCCATAGCTCAGAGGACCGCTGGAGCCCCACTGAGCATCTGACTGCAGCTCCAGCCGGACACAGGGCTGCCTGCTGCGCTGGGATGGTGCTGCCAGAGACTCCAAGCTGTCTTCCCTCTGATTTCACTAAACCCCCACTTCTATAGGGTGGAAGAAAGCTCCGAGGGGTTACAGTCCAGCCACCTGACAGGCTGCCCAGCATTACACGATTATTCTCCCGCCTGGACACATTTCAGTTTCTTCAGTGTCCATGAAAGCATCCCTGAGAAGACAATGGGCCGAGTGCTGCTGCTTGTTTGTACAATTTCTGAGAAGATTTCCCATGAAGATGTGTCAGTCAGCTATTGTATCTCTCACTGAACGGGCGTTTGAGTGTCGTCGGTGGCACAGTTCATCCGTCTCATAATTTCAATGCTCTTTCCTTCCTAATTTCCTCTCCATTTATCTCCTACATTCAAAAGGGCTTGTGACAACACAATAAAAAAAAAAAAAACTTGAAAGGAAAAACACAAATCAAAACCACCTTCTTCCAGCACTGTGTTTGTACAGTAGGACTACATGAGCTTCCAGGCTTGGAAAAACAACTGGGCAAGTTATTATTAAGAAGAGGAAATTCATTCCCAAGGATTTACTTGGAAATGGTTTGGCAGGTGAGAGCTCTCCTGGGAATTCACAGTAAGCCTTGGGGTTCAGCAGGACCTCCACGAACAGCCAAACCAAAAGCACTTGTCTGTATGCTAGCACAGCCTGTGGCAACACGTGCATCTACATGTTCAGCACCTTCAGGTAGGGCACACAACTGGAACGTGTTAAAATGGCCTGGTTTCTTATCTATGGCAATCTCTGATGGTGATACCTCAATCAGTGTAAGAGCACTGAAGGCAGTCTGTTAATGCTTTTGTATGACCGATGGTTCAGCTCTGGTTTTGTAAGGCACAGCCCTTCTTCTACAGCAGAAGGGTCACAGAATGGTTATGTTGGTACTCTGAAATTTCTGTACATTGTTCACTGTGTCCTTCCCCAAACTCTTAATTTAGGTTACTGCAGAACACAGAGCCTATGAGAATGTTCAGTTTTTACCCCAGTCCCTGTAAGATCACTATGGAAAAACCAGCCGTGAGTCCATGTCAGTGCCCAGTATCCACAAACATCCTCCAACAGAGTTGAACTTCCTTTGGTTCTCATCCAAACCTAAACTCCTCTAGCAGCTGCTGGCATTCAATGACCACAACCACATTTCAAGTCAGGTTTGAGTTCTCTGATGGTAATTTAAAGTCGGGCTGCATCTTCTGCCTCTTCCCTTGGGTAATCTAATGACAGTCAACAAAGCAAAGTGCAAGTTTTTGCACTTGGGTTGATGTAATCCTAGATATGTACACAGGCTGGGAGGACAACTCTGTGAGAACAGACCTGCTGAGAAGGAATGAGGGTCCTGGTAGATGAAAAACTTAGCACTAACCAGTAATGAGCAACCCGCAGCCTGGAAAGCCGACGGTACTCTTGGATGCATGAAAGAAGGGTGGCCAGCAGGGCGATGGAGGTGACTGTCCCCCTCTATTCTGCTCTCACGAGGTCCCATCTGGAGTACTGGATCCAAGTCCAGAGTCTCCAGCACAGGAAAGATGTGGAGCTTTTGTAGAGGGTCCAGAGGAGGGCCATGGAGATGATGAGAAGGTTGGAGCAGCTCTCCAGGGAAGAGAAACTGAAGGAGCTGGGGCTGTTCAATTTGGAGATGAGAAGGCTGCAGGCAGATCTTTCTACAGCCTTCCAATATTTAGAGATTATAAAACAGGAAAGAAATCAACCCTTTTACATAGATAGGCAGTCATAGGAGAAGGGGGAATGGTTTTAAACTAAAGGAGAGGAGATTTAGATTAGATGTCAGGGGGAAGTTTTTGAATGAGTGGGGAAGTGCTGGCACAGGCTGCCCAGAGAGGCTGTGGATACCCCATCCCCAGAGGTGTTTAAGGTCAGGTTGCATCATTTTAACCTGATCTAGTACCTGAACAAATGACAAGCAATCCTGACTGCGTCAGGAGGTTGGAACCTGATGATCCTTGAAGTCCCTTCCAAATCAAGCCATTCTATGATTAGGAAAAACTTATTCTCCAAAAGAGCAGTCAGTGGTATGGGCTACGCAGGAAGGTCGTGGAGTCACCATCCCTGGAGGTGCTCGAGAAATGTGTAGATGCAGTACTAAGGAACACAGTTTAGCAGCCAATATTGGTGGTAGGAGGGCAGTTGGACTAGAAATCTTAGAGGTCTTCTCCAACATTAATGAGATTCTATGATTCTTGAGAAAAAAAAATAACAGGGAAAGCCACATCAATCCATTTTCCATTTTCATCTGGCCCAATGACACTGTATTGCATTCATTTCTATGACGTGTTCTCCTACTTAAGAGCATCCAGCATGACCCCACTCCCAAACATTTCTGAATCTTCATCTTCTGGAAACTCCTTCCCCTTATCATTACTCCAGAAGACCTCTTCATTTCTCTGCTGTCCAGTGCAATCATCTCTTCTGATCAGTCACGCAGTAACAAAACTTCTTTGTACATCAGAAAATCACTTCTTCACTATTCAGCCTTTCAAGCACTGCTGAGCAAGTGTTTCACCAACAGTTTCACCAGAGGTTTTGCATGAAGCCAGCATATTCGTACAAATGAGCCAGCTCTTGGTTCACCAAAAAGTAGAACAGTGAAAAGGAACACTGAATGAGAGTAACAGGCCAGGAATTTGGGAAGTTTTTCACAGAAAGCACCAATATGATTCATAACTTCTTCAAATTTCCAACGCAAAAACATGGCCACCAGGAGAGAAAGTGCTAAAAACATGCAGCACATGGTCTCAGCTTTAAGTGGAGCTGATAAGCAAGTCGGGGAGTATCTTATGGCTCCAAAGGTTTGGTTTTACAGCGGGTTACACCTCTCTTTCACATCTCAGAAATTCAGAGGCTAGGACAATGAAACTCAGGCCTCAGATCTAGCATCAAGTTTTCCAATTTTGCAAGCAGTCATGTCTCTCTCAAAACGTGAGCTTCATCTAACAGTCTGACTACAGTCCAGCAGGTGTGAGGCTCCTTACAGCCTCTTCTGAATCAGTATCAAAATCATTTACTGTGATTCTTTCACTTTTATAAGTACCTCTATCACTAAAAGGGTAATATACATGGTTGAAGATCCAAAGATTTGATGGGACATCGCTTTCAGTCCCACCTGTGTGATGCAACTCCTTGTATCTCTGGAACTGCTGGATGCCAGTGATCTCCTGTGTGCTGAGTACCTCTGGATCCAAACCAAATGTTTCAATGCTCAGTGATGTTCCAGCATTTCAAATCTCTGCATGGATCTGATAAGAGTATCTGCTTATCCTATTTCAGAAGAACCTCCTGCAAGAAATGCATGCATCAAACCCTGTCTCATTCAAAGATGACTAGTGCAGAGCAACAGGAATTTACCTGGAGGAGATAATCCAACCC
Source organism: Cyrtonyx montezumae (assembly GCF_038088225.1). Classification (NCBI taxonomy): domain Eukaryota; kingdom Metazoa; phylum Chordata; class Aves; order Galliformes; family Odontophoridae; genus Cyrtonyx; species Cyrtonyx montezumae. Next base: position 26,114,604 of record NW_027071825.1, read on the forward strand.
TGGAATTAAGAGTGAGCAGATAGCCTAATATGCCTTTTCTGAGACATTACTCATTTCTCAGGGCTCCTCTAAAATGCTGTATCTCAAAACTGGAAGAAAATACAGAATTACAGTACAACATTTAAGATAAAAAGTAGGACTGTTTCACTAGCCAGCACTTGGTTTTGTGTTGTGTTGGTTTTTTTCCCTACAGTTATTTAAATTATTACTTTATATATAAAGTCTTTTAAGTGCATTAGGACTGTCATTTTTGCAAAACTGCTCTGGAAAGCTCATTTTTAAACATACACTCTTATTTGCTTGTCTACTGAATATAAATTGCATATCTTCTGGCTAACGTATTATTCAGCCCAGAATAATTACACATTAGAGAGATGCCTAATAAGCTAATCTTTAAACTCCAGAGATCTAAAAAAAGATCTCCAGGCATGTTTTGTGAATATGGGATGGCGTCAGCTGACAAATATATGGCACAGTCCTTGTTATTGTGGTTGCAACCAAGAACCACATGAATCAACATTATGGGCTGGTTTTTGCATTATTCAGGATGACAGGACTTCTGAAGGAAAGCAAGAGCATGTTCTGAGACCATGAGAATCCACTGTGAAGGTCAAAGAAAATTAGCCAGACAGTATGGTAAGGAGAACACTATACCAACAGAACATAAGCAATACTGCATTTTGTCAATAATGTGCCCTTTACTGGAGGAGTCTGTGAGGTTTTAAAAGTCAGGCAGCTGCTATGAGAAGCAGCCGTGGAGTACTTGGATTTACAGCTAAAACTAGGAGAGGACAGAACTGACAAAGAAATATTTCCAGTTACCATAACCATATTGTTTTAGACTTACATCAGACAAAAGCTATTTCAACAGGAAAACCTGTCTTAGCCAACAGCTGGAAAACTCATAGGCTTATTCTGGAAGGAAAGAGGACTTATTGCTTTTTACAGATGTCTCCCTTCCCATCATCCAAAAGAAGTTTAATAGAGAGATGGGCCCCATCTGAAAGAGGGATTTCACATCCTCCCAAGACTGCGCACACTCACAACCATTGGCAGCGGTTCAGATAACGCTACAGCATTTAATGATTGCAGAAACTCAACCTGCCATTTGGTACAGCATCTTCAAATTCACCAATTTACCATCGGTTAGCTCCGTCCGAAAACTGCACGTAGTTTCCAACAGCAGAACTGCAGGCACCTCAGCTAATGGAGGGACTGGGCCTTAATTAAAATATGTCTCTTTTGCAGATGATAACAGTTAAAGCCCAGGCCGTGCTCACCCTGATGTGAAGCTCTGGCAGTACAAATGCCCTGTGGGGCACGCCTGATTTCAGTTCATGTTCACAGAATTAACACCTGCCAACGCCAAGCCTTACCCAAAGAGTGCAGCAGCTTTGCAGACCACACTTCCTGCTGCCTACATATTTCAGGCACGCTAAGGAAAAGCCAGGCAGCAAGATTAATAACTGCCAAACCACAGGCTCTTGCTCCGAATTACCAAACAGTTTTCTTACCAACACATTGTGTTGTGCGTGTCGTGTTGGTAACGGCCCCGTATTGTGGTGTGGTGACAGCCTGAGCCACCCCTGCTTGGTAATGGCACGTGCTGAGCAGCACTGCATTTTTCCAGTGCTGGGGAAGGCAGTGACCAATGCAGATAGGGGCCATCCTCCTTCATTCACTGCGGGCCCAGCTCTGTCTTCCAGGCAGGCCCAGCACTTGGCTGATTCACCACAGCTGCCAAGGCACTATCACAAACCACTCCAACCCTTTAAGCCCAATCTCTCCAGACATAAGTCCTCTAAAGAAGCTCCTTTTTGTGCAGACTTTGGGTGTGTTTCGCTGCAAGCAGGGCCTCAGTCATTGGCCTGCTGGGTGTGCCTGCTCTCAGCATCACCAACTCAAACCCAGGAGGAAGGAACCAAGGCAGTGGGAGGGAGCCATGAGCTACATGCATTCTTCCTTGTCTTCTTCTAACGAAAGTCAGTAATGAGGGCAATCAAATTTACGAAGGAACTGCTCTAGAGAAATACCCGTGGTCATTCCCCCCAGCAGCACAGCAGCAACCACGAAACCAAGCGTGCACGCTGCAGCCATTCCGTAAGGAAAACATACACCATGTAATTAAAATACTTAGCTCAGAAAGAATGAGAGATGTGAGAGCCAAATCCTATCACTGGCCAAAAAATGCAGTGTGGCCCATGTAACAGACTGAAGTGCTGGGAGTGTTTATGCATTTGGGCTGAACACGCACAGCAGGAACTCAGACATCTGAAATGGTTTTGCATTTCCTTCCCTACTCTATTTGAAGGCACTCACAATTTAGAATATTACTTCAAGCTTTTACTATGATATCAAAAAGTTCCCTAAAATAAACGCCTTTTAAACAAGACAAATTCATTGTGTCAAAAATTTTAAAGGTTGGGAGTGACAGGAATTTTGATGTGAGATACCCTAATGACCACAATTTCCAACCAGCATTATGAACCTAGAAGAGAAGTTAAATTAGGATTCAAGCTTTCAAGATGCCTTGATCTCTGGATGCCAAACTGCATTAAACCTCACACAAGCCCACGTGGACACAGACATCCTTTCACACTGCGTCAACCTGGTTTTGATGAAGAGCCTGAGAGAAGCAGCTATCAGCATCATCTTCTATTTAGCACACGATTTGCTTCTGGGGCTGAAAAAGTTGTTGAATTTCCTAGAGATCAATTTCTTCTACTGAGTACACAGTGATGGCTGAACGGAGACTTTGGCATGGGATGTAAATACCTTCTGCATATAGGCTGAGTGCCAGTGAAGCTCACGGAAACTGGGAGCGGGGCCTATCCTGCGGCCTTTCAGCAGAAATCTCCAGAGCTCTTTCCAAACTGTAATGTCTGATTTATGCCACAAGCTCAGTGAATGGACAAGGAGGCTATCCCAGACTGCCAGCCTGCTTTGGACAGAACATTTTTTATTTCTGAGGTAAACAGAGCATTTACTGCGATTGATATTCAGAGAGAAGTGTGTGTCTCCTCCACAGAAAGCACACTCAGATTCATGTGCTGAGTTCCCCTGGATTAAATCCTCCTGTGCAGCACACAAAGTTGTGGGATCCCTGACCATTTACCAAGAAGGGTTTACCAGAAAAGATCCCAAAGCAAACTGGAACGACCACTGGCTCTAGACTAGCAAGGCTCCTGTGCCACCAGGAGGATACCCACCACTCATTCTGGTGCACCTTAGCATCACGTCTCCTGCAGATAGGCTTTCCCAAGGGTTCCCAGCTTAGTGTATCACCACGCACAACTGATTTGCTATCTCCAACCTGCACAGGAGATGAATGTGCTTGCTGACATTTGCTTTCAGTTTTGGTTTTGGGATGAATTTTTTTGTATCACTGTGTAGGAAATGGGCTAGCCTTCTAAGCCTTTCCTTCTTCGTTACAAATAGGATAGTGCAACAGTGCAATCCTGGCACTATTTTGTGACTTGGCCATTTCGTGTTCTGCGAATGAGGGTCTCTGCAACTCTGTGGGCTGCAGTGCTTCCAGGGACAGTGACTCCACCACCTCCCCGGCTAATTGTAAGAAATTTCTCCTAAACTCCATCCTGAAATGCTTAGTCCTGCTCCCTCATACCTTCCACTGCAACCACACAGCATCAGGTGTCTGGACTTTAGTTTTCATCACTCCAACACCGACCAGAGCTCCTCTCCTCTTGCCCTCTTCATGGTACAGCTGAGTGAAGGGTGAAGGAACCTTGATTCCCTGCTTCCTGGCCACACCTGGAAAGCCCACTGCAAATTATCAAGCGTGGTGAAAACACCAAGCAAACAACTACAGAACCTCGACTGTGTTTTAAAAACAAAGGAAAAGCAAGAACTCTTGTCTCCCCTGTGTCTTTCATCCAGTCTGTCCCCTTCTATGTGTACTTGAAACACTCTGAAGTGCATCATTAACCTGTGTATTTATATACATACACATATATCTATTTAGAATATTTCTACCCCTGAGCAAAGATCACGTTCACCATACGTATGACAATGGGTGCAACCCGACCTCTTTTCTCCCCCAAAAGCACCATAATAACCACTGTGAAGCTGAACCATCCAATAACTGGGTGACACATTACACCCCAAAACATTCGGGTATCTCCTTCCAGTTGTGCTGAACCTTCACACATGCAGACACAGTGCACATCATCCTTTTTGATGTCTGATCGATGTTGATCGATGTCTGCAGTGCACTTGGCAGCTGTCTGCAGGAAACCTCAGAAGGGAAAAAAGAAAAAAGGAACCAACACCACCATCACCAGATCTGGGGCTTTCTGATGAATGAAGTCAGTAGAAAAAAAAATAACCTGCTCTCCCCCGAGCACCAGCAGCAAGGTCCTCACATCTGCTGACCTTTTCTGGCAGCACAGTGAACTGCAGAAAGCTGTGTCTGCTGTGATGCACTGCCCTTCTCTGAAATCACGAACAAGCTCATCCATTTTAGCTGAAGCTCTCTCAGATATACAATCAGAAGCAGACACTCTGCGTGGAAGCTTCCGACTCAACAGCTGAAGACTGGCAAAGCCTCATTTGCAATTGAAAACAGTGGAAAGTATCTGGCACAATAAATTACAGATGGCGATATTATTTTCTGGACTACTCCTAAGCCTTCTGGGTTTTTTTCATTTGTGCATGCCCCGCCATTCAATTTTTGCCCAGGAATGACAAAAGCTTGTTTTCCCCCTACTGTGACCTCAAGAAAATACGTGAAAATCACAGGATCACCAAGGATGTAAAAGACCTCCAAGATCATCCAGTCCAACTGTCCACCTACCACCTATACCTCCCACTAAAACACATCCCTCAGCACAACAGCAAAATGCTTCTTGAACACCTCCAGGGTCAGGCACAGTGCTGTGATTCCCTGCAGAGGAAGGAAAGCATAAAGGAAAGCTTTAAAAATTAGCCCATAGGATAAGAAACGAGAGGTGCTGAGGACGAATGCTCCTCATGAGCTGTGTGCTGAGCGCCAGGCTGGTGGTGGCATTTTTGTAAGCTCAGAGAAACAATGCCAAGTGTCTCCAAAGCACAGGGAAACACCCTTTGGCAGCAGCACATTTCCAGATACTGTGCAGGAAGCCAAGTTTTTCAGCTGAGATCCAACGCACACAGAGCTCAAACCAGCAGCAGCTCCAGGATGGTCCTGTGAATGAGCCACCACCAGCAGTAAGCAAAACTATGCACGGATGGGACAACTGTTTGAGCTCAGCAAAACCTGCTGGTGCCTTCAACTGGGAACATAAAGCTTAGTGGGAAATCCCAGATGTTTTTGTAATATGAAGAAGCTGCTGCCAGCTCTTCCTAAGGCTGGCTGAGAAAGCACTTCGCATCCCCACCTCGTGCTGCAGACATCAGCTCTGCAGGGCTGACCCTGCACCAGGAACTGGGACAGATTCCTCCTCATTCTGGCACTCCCTCATCCCAAACCCACATTTCTTTGGACTTCTGCTTTAGTGCTGTGCGTTTTGCTTGTGCAAAGGAGGCTGTCCTGCTCCACTGAAGTGGCACAGCCGAGCTGCACGATGAAGGCACAGCACCCTCAGAGATCCCTCAGCATCACCACACACCCACTCCAGCTAGTGGCAAACACCTGCCATGACTCCATCCATGCACACTGGGCCCTTGCTACACCCAGCAGGAAAGCACCTGAGCTGGTGGCTTTCCTGGGCTTAAAAACAAAAGCCAAGGAATGAATAGTAACAGTGGCCGACTGTGTAGAGCTTTATCACTACTTCTTGAAGTGGAGAGCAACTGATGGAGCCTCAAGTAGCAACTAATATCACAGAACACAAAGATGCTCCATTCAACAAGTCAAATATTAAACCCCAGAGAAATGAATTCACCAAACTCTGGTTATGTGTAACAAGGCACGCATCAGCACAGAACAATCACCAAGGTTTCTTAATGCGTCAGACTTATCAAGAAACTAATCACTGTCACTTCAGTACAAAAGCAACTAGAAGCTTGCGTGCCTGTTCAAAACCTTGAAGCCATCTTTTACTGTTCATTAAGTCAGAAGATAACTAGTGTGTTTATTATATGCAAAGGCAAAAGCTGAAGAAAGAATGCTGTAGCACTTTAAAGGCAGCCACAAGCACATTGCCTACGACTATCACCCTTCCTGGTCCAGACACTGGGTTTTTTAGCTTTTCTGCCCAAAGGCATCTACAACAAAGCTGCTTTAATCATCTGAAAGACTATCTGAGAGCTTTCTTGTTCTCCTCTTCATATCTACAAAATTTCTATCGAATACAAAGACTGTCTTCTAACTTGTAGCCAAGCTGTACCAATGAAAATCTTCCAAAATCCTGACATCTTCGTTTTTTTGGAAGGCATCAAGTCCAAAAGAGCAGCAAACTCCACACACACAGTGTGCTCTCCCAACATGTAAGCACATTTCTTACCTTCTTGATTACGTGGCTCTTCTCATCGATACCCTGTGCTTAATCCAGCACTCTACACAGCTTCTTCTACATGGGCAGTAGAAATGCACAAGTCTTCCACTCCACCTGGAGCTTTATTTGCACCCACTGTACCACAAAAAGACTTGACCCACCAAGTTCTTCTTTTCCAATTGCCAAACCCAGCTGTACCAAGCAAGACATAGCACTGTGTTAATTCTACCAGCAATGTGGTTTGCTTTGGTGGATGAGAGCTTGTGCTAAATGGGGAAGGAGACCAACCTGGCTTCCCATTTGCATTGGCAGAGGCAGGAAACATGCCATGAAATGGGTAACTGAGATTTCTGCTTTTGTGAAAACCTCAGACCATTTACAGACGTTAACAGGGAGTTGCCACTGACAAATTCAAGCACAACATTTTAGTTCCTGCTCTGATGAGAGAAATTCTCATTTATACTATGTGCTGACCTAAAAAAAACCTGCTGACAGCAGCACTGAAAATTAATTGATAGGACTACGTAAGCTGTGCAAGCTGAACAGAATGTTATCTCCTGCCTCGGTGTCTCAGAGCTGAAATCTACCAGTTACTGAGCTCAGTAAATGCTGTTCAAGCTGGGTAGCAAATACCTCTCCCATCATTCACACCCCTCACAGCCTTTGCTTGCATTCAGTCAAAGCTAAGATCAAGAATCTTGCCCCTTGAATTTAAGAGCACAGGAAGCAAGAAGCTAGCTCTACTTCCCGAGACAGGATCAAGTTGATAAAACTAGGGGATGAAAACGTGCCATGGGCTCCAAGAGCAACACCCTCTCAAAGCAGTAGAGCTTCTCAGAAAGCAAGTAAAAGCAAACGGATTTTTCTTCAAAACCTCATTTCTTCAGACCTTCAAGAACTTGGAAACTCAGCAAGGTGAATATCATGAAGAAGAGAAACTCAAATCCACAGCACAGTATGAATTTCCCACCTGTTTCCCTTCCTCTCTCTCATTCTGTGTTAAGTGGCATTTATGGGCACTCTATGCAGCTATGAAACAAGGGCGAGGATTTCCAAAACACGTCGAGACGTTAACTTGTAGCAGGCTGAGAGAAAAGGCAGTGAGTACAGCCACATTTTAACACAATTCTGTTGGACTTGCAGCCGTCCACCAAATTAAATCCAGAAGGCCTTTGCAACAGCTTGAAGCAGAAAATCAAACATACAGTCTGAGCGCTTGCCCAAAAAGAAAAGGCTGACTTTTCCACAGTTAATTCCAAGTTACTGTCCCACCTTCCAGCACCCCTGCCCGTGGCTGTGTGCACACTGGCTGGCCTTCAGCAAGGATGTGCTTCCAGAGCTGCATCAGGCACTGCACTTAGCTCTCCCCTTACTGCTGCTGGTATCTGTGCATGTGGTTTCCTGTCAAGCCAGCAGCAGGCCTCGTTATCTTCTTTTCACTGAAGGGTACAGGAGGCTCCTCTGCAGCCTCTATGACTTGAGAGAACAAGAGGAGTCCATCTATGGTTTTTTTTTGAGCAACACTGCATCTTGCAGGAATCCATCAAAAGCGTTTTATTCTTGTACGAAAGAAGATCTCATCTTAATTAGCACCACACTGAAACTCACAGGCTAAGCAAATGGCCACAAAGGAATGTCTTGCAGATGCTAAGTAACAGCTCTCGTTGTCAGATGGAAGGAAGGGTGGTGGGGAGGTCTTGGCCAGAGCTGCCCATCTGCCTGAGCAAGGAAAGAAATGATGGAAAGGGAGGAGAGGAAGAAACACAGCTTTTTGACAAACAAACAAATCAAAAGCAGTTGGTACCAAGCCCTGTCCTCTGGACAGCTTGACTTTTATAGCAATGGATAGATTGGATACGGTCAAGTACAGTGAGCCCCTTTCATGACAGCAACATTTGGAGAACTTCAATTTTTTGCACGTTGCTCCCTTTTCAGATGTACCTGTTGAAATTGCTGGCAGTGAGTTCCTGAAATCTCTCTGCTGCTCCAAACTTTAAAACATTTGGTCCCAACAGATCACAGGTGACAGAACCGAGCTTGGCCCACCACCACGCTGCTGGGACTGCAGAAATGGAAACCACTGTGTCCTGTGGGGGGCATTCCTCCCTTAGAATAATAAAGGTTGGAAAAGAGCACTGAGATCATCATCAAGTCCAACCATCAACTCAGCTAAACCACATCCCTTAGTGCCACATCTCCACAGTTCTACAACACCTTCAGGGGCGGTGACTTCACCACCTGGGCAGCCTCATCCAATGCTTTACCACTCTTTCTGAGAAGAAATTTTTCCTCACACCCAACCTGAACCTCCCCTGGCCCAACTTAAAGCCATTACACCTCACCATTTTCCCTCCCACTGTCAGACTGGCTGCCCTGATTACACCTGCCTGAAAGCAGAGACTCCAAACCAGACTCTGTCAGCTCCATTTGAAATCTCCAGCACAGTCTCTCAGGCCATATGACAACTTCTTCTTTGTTGTCACTTTCATCTTTTTCCCTGATTTCACAACTGCACCCTGTGTCCATAACTCCCCTGTTCAGGTGCTACACCCACTGAATACCAATCACGCAGCAAACGCCTCCCATCACAGCTTCAGCCCATGCCTCATCAAACTGGGAGCACAAATTGTTCTAATAAACCCTTTTCACATGACTAGCTGCCAGTCTCTTCACTTATTACTGTCGATTCTTTAAACTTGGTTTCATCTGCATTTTTCCATCCCAATGAATTCCCATGTGGTCCAACCAAAATCCAATGAAGGATTATCTCCTCCACAAGTCTTCTTTTTTTTTTTTTCCTAAGGGCTCAGTCCAAAAAACAGAGAAAATACTACAACTTTATTTTAACTTTGGAGAGACGGTTTACTGCTTATAATTATGTCTACGTATTGAAAATACCATAAGGATCCCAAGTAAACAGAAAAACTATTTCACCGTAGGTGTGATTAGAAAAATGGCACGCGCAGAACAAAAGACACCTTTGAAAGTGCAGAAATTTCAGTGCCCGTGGTCTGCCTGCCCATCCCCATGTGCCCTCCTGCTCTCCCAACACACCCTCTGCCCCAGCCCTCTCATCTCCCACTGGCCACAAGCTGTCCTCTCTGCTTGCAGGGGTCCCTGCTGACTCTCAGGTACAGCTCAAGATCTCGCTCCATATGCAGCTATCACAACGTCACACACAGCCTGGCAGGTTCAGTGCTAACACTTCTCCCACCTGCAGTAGGCTTCCAGGGAAATCAGTGTCTTTCTGGGCTCCCACCACAAGAAGGATGTGGAGCAGGTCCAGAGACATGCTATGCAGATGTTCAGAGGACTGGAGTGCCTCTCCTACAAAGACAAGCTGCATGCAGGGATGCTGTTTATATTTTGTTTTGTTTTTTTTACACGGCTGCACACCTCACCCAGTTTTGCACCTGTTCTGCTCCTCTAATCTCTCAAATTCACAGTGTAGGCAAAGAGACTTCTGGAAATTACAAAGCCTGTAAATCTGTATGCGTGTTGATGAAGACACCATACCAGCCCATCTCTTTATCCTTCACCTCCTCTGCACTTGTTACAGAGTTTTCCAAGTAACCTACAGGGCTGCACGCAGTTCAGGCAAACGAAATCCGTCTGCTTCTCGTTCCACCAACGCAATGAGCAGCTGTGTGTGCTTCCCTATGCGGGCACGGGGGTCCCATCCACACACAGCCCGGCTGCAGCAGGAGGCTGAGCGAGCTTCTGCTCCGCGCGCCGTAGGATGCGAGACGGTAAAGGATGTTCATCCTGACTGCTTTTCCTTCTGGAGGTAATAACCTTTCTCTGTACGTATCTGAGCTACTGCCTTGCTGATAAGGAGCGCGGGCGGGCAGGTGAGAGCACACCGCAAAAAAAAACCCACCCCAAAACGGACCCTTAGGTCCCCAAACGCGGACTTTAACAGCGCGATACGCACACAACTTCATACAACTTCATACAACTTCCACTCCTCGCACCGTCCGAACGAGCCCCAGCCCATCGCTTCTCCCACCGCAAAGCCTCACGCAGCCCGGTCCCTCCGGAGCCCGCCTGGGAGCGGCTCCGTGCCGGCCCTGCGGGGCTCGGAGCGCCGCCGCCCTACCTCGGATGTAGGCGCACTTGCTCTCGTCCAGCGGCCCGGAGGCTGAGCCGCCCATGCTGGCGGCGGAGTGCGGAGCGGCTGCGGCCGCCGGGGAGCGCTGCCGGGGAACCAGGCCGCCCCGCGCCCGCAGGCACCGCCCCGCCGCCTCTGGAGGCCGGGCCCCGCCGCCCGCTGCCGCTGCCGGCCCGGAGCGCGGCGCCGCCCCACGGCCGGGCCCGGGCTGAGGGACTGCGGGCTGGGCCTGGTTTGAAAGGGGCAGCTTAGGAGCAGCGGCGTCAGACTTGAACTTCCATAGAAACGTGAGGAAGAACTTCTGTAGTCAGGCTGCCCACAGAGGTGGTGGGGTCCTCTTCTGTGCAGGCAATCAAGATCCGCCTGGACTCCCACCCGTTGTAGGGGGTTGGAGTTGGACTCCCAAGAACTGACAGAGATTAGTCTTAAATACTCCCGACTCTGCTTGCACACACCTCTCACCCGCCTCAAAATCATTCTAATGCTGTTTTACTTGAGATCAGTTGGCCTAAGGTAGGCTGCAGTAGGTTCCTGTCCTGTATTTTGAAGCATTTACTCAGAGGGGAATTCAGCCTCCAGTGAGTGTGAAGGACACAAAGTCATCTCCGTGCACCTCAGAGACAGCACCTGCGGGAAATCCATGAGCCACAGACTGCCATGCTGTTCTGCCTCATCGTTCAGCACATGAAAATACTCCCAGTCCCAGAAGCTGAGTGCTCCAGAACAGATGCCAGCGTGAATGCAGAAGGGGAAACCTCTGTCTAATTACAGTGAGGGTAAAAAACAAAATGAAAACACGTTTTTATTGATAACATTTTAGGCGTTAGTAGAATCTGATCCCCAAGATGCCCAAGCAATTCAGAAGTGCTTTCAGATTAAAGATCATTTTCCTTTTAAGATAAGGAAATGCTGTATTTTAATATCAAACTTTGTATGTTCAGTGTCTTAAATAAGATTCCATGAGAAATGTAAGCAAGGTCAGGTAGAAACAGTCTTCCTTCCACACTGCTTAATAACAAACCTAACCTTCTCCAAGATAAGAAACTGGCCCTATTCAATTTTAATCTGATGTAGCATAAGCACACAAAACAAAAACACGTGGCAGCATGACACAGGAGGGAGGTGGCTTCTGCATCTCTGGAGCCCAAGCTGCATGGCATGGTCTGGATCCGTGAGGCAGCCAGTGAGCGCACTGGGATCACTCGTACCCAGATGTGTGCATTAGACGGTCACTGTGCTGCTGTATTTTCTGTCAGCCTCCTGCTTTATTCTGAGAGGAAGCAGAAGGCGATTGCCTTCACACTTGCTTTTTTATCATCTCACTGTAATTTAACCCTGACTCGACTGTGACGTGAACTCGATAACAAGATCCACTCTCAACACAAGCAGCCATACCATACAAGTAATAAACTCGGAGTGGATGTTAGCCAATCACACAGCCCTTACCTTGACCACAAAGTTGTTCAGCTGCAGACAGCTCATCGGAGAGACTGATAAAATCTGTGCCAAGCTGTGGGCCACTTCCCCTGCCTACCAATGCTTGTCTAATCGTAAGGAGTGCAGGAAGCCACTTGCTTTGACACAGTGCAAAACAGCACTTGGCTGCAGCCCTTGCTTAAGAGGGAAATGCAGGGTTCATCCCACGTGTACTTTTCCACAACCTTCTTGTTTGCCTCATAAGCACAGTTTTGATAAGTTTAAATGCTTCTGCTGATAAGCATAACCTTATCAGCAGAACCATTTAAGTGAGAGGCATACAAAATCCACTGGGAGAGAAGGGTAATTACTCAAAACCACTGTATAAGATTTCTCCAAGAGAAAGCAGCCATTTAAGATAGCTGACTTCTCTAAGCAGAATAACGAGGTACTCTTGACAAAGACAGCTGCAATAACAATAAAACCATTGAGGATACTTAATAATTATGTATTGCCAGATAAAAGCAGCCCTTTTCTCAGGACAGGCTGTTGGGTGGAATATATTCAGACTCCCTTACATCTCAGTTACTCAGATAAAACAGTACTCTTTTGAGCTATTTTCAAAAGGATGGAGGTCCTAAGATGTAGCTGGGGAAGATACTCTAACAGAATTACAGTTGTTCTGGAGAGAAAAAGGAAAGGTGGTGATGAGTGGGCAGTTGGACATCATGATCTTAGATGTGTTTTCCAACCTTAACAGTTCTATGATTCTATGATAAATGTCCGTTTACTCCACGCAATTGAACCTAATCTGCAATTCAAGAGATTGTTTAGATTGTTTAAACTTCTCAACAATTAAACTTTCTTATAATGTACTAATGGTGATGTATCAGTGTCCAGTTGTTCTTTACTCATGTTCAATAAATACATACACCTCACTCACGGTGAGGCTCAGGTAGATGTTAGCCTTGTGACAGGTCTAGCATTTCCAGTCTTAGTATCCAAACAGCATACATCTTGTTCCTCAAAAATACATACTTAGTGTGGAAAGGTAGGAAGTTTGGAGTAAAAAAGCTTTTTCTTAGTCATTGAAGAGTGAAGTAGGGTCATGAATGCTACACCATAAATGATGGCCATAACTTGTCTGGGCTTTGATACTGAAAATGCTTGGTAGGGAACACTTAAGCACTTAGGTCTTAAAGGCACTGAGTAAAGCAAAACTTGAGAATGCTGCTTAAACATAGCTGCTACTCCAAAATTAGGAGAGAGGCACCTGGCTAACCGTACACACCTGAGAGAAGGTATATTCATTTCTTCCCCATCTGTAAAGGCCCTTTACTGGTTCCCAGTTCACTTGGAGTACAAAGGATCATTCTGAGCATTATACTTTTTATAATCAGATACCCAAGTTCTTTGTATGCATGGCATATTACTAACTTGAATATCGTGACTGCTTTTTAAAAGCATATTCTAAAATTGGCCTATCATAAATAAACAGATTATCTGGAGAACTGCTCTAGACACTCTGGTCATAGAGAAGGATGAACAGTCTGGGCAGACTCACGTGGAAAAATCCTGTGAAACAAGTAACCTCACAAGAAAGAGACCACACCTTACCTTAACTTTGAAATAATTTATCCCCAGCCCTGTGGTGAACAGTTTCCCTGTACTTCTCTTCCTTCTTTCTCAGTTCTGACTGCTGGAGTTGCTGGCATCTGAGAACTTAACTAGATCACTGTTTTAATCTTGTTCTTTTGATACCAGCCTAGTGGCTCTTTGAAGCTGGAGAATGCCTTCCTCCAGCCTTCCAAGCTGGAGAGGCAATGCTGTATCTAAAAGAACAAGAAAAGTAAAGAGGCTCAGCAAACCAAATACAAACGGGGATCAGTAAGGAGGAAACTCAGTTCATTTGGACACAATACTGAAGTAAGTTTATCTAGGGAAGGAATGAAGTCTCTGAGTAGGGATGTGAAATTCAGAATCTTCAACCTGGCATTCTTGATTTTCTTTACCATAAATTAAAGAATCCTAGAGATGAGAACTGCCTCTGGCAGTTGTCTACTCCATTTGCCTGTCCTAGCGGCTGAGTAATTATGTCTTTTTTGTATATGCACAAATTAGAATACAAATGTTCTTGTTTACTAAATACACAAATCCTGCTCAACTTGCAATAGAGGCTGTGATTTAGTTATGACATTCTAATGTAGAATGCAGCTAACACAGAGGCCTTTGCAAATCACTGATGCAAGCTTCCTTGCTGCCAAACATGATGCACTGATTTTCTCCCTTACACCTTGAAACGGAGACTGCAGTTTCTACAGCAAACTAAGAGACACAGCTCAATCTGTCAAGTCAGCAGAAAATTCACAGTAAAAAAAATCTATCCCTTGTAGGTTCAATGGACTCTTCATTTCCTCAAAAGAGCACCCTTGCTTGGGAAGACAAAACCAGCAACTCTGTACGTGGTGAAAAATCCATTGACAGGGTGGGATTTGAAGGAGGCTTTCAGCACAGGTGGCAGAAGGAGCCTCAAGGCTGTTGACCTGATGGAGAGAGGCTTAGATTAACAAAGATGTGACTAAAACTTCCTTCCTAAGTAATGAGATGTTCGTGTATATTAATTATCTTTCAGAAATACAGTAGGATATGCTGCAGAAGCAGAACGGTCATGCAGACATGATTAACAAAGGAGAAGACTATATTCCCCGTGACATCTGGGTTTGTCTGTTCTGGGCACAGATGGTTTTGGTTGCTTATTTTTCTTTTCTTCCCCCATCTCAGTATATTCATTCAGTCTAAGCACAGGGTTTAAAAGCAGTCTTCCTGTTCCAAGCCTCCATTTTCTGTGGAGAAGCTTCTATTGGGAACCTATCCAAGAAGGCATATGCAGTGATTGAAATGGGATTTGCTAAACCATCGCACACACCGAGTGCATTACAAGAATTCAAAAGCATTGCCAATACACAAAGAAGAGCTGAAATGGTTGAGATTTTTTTTTCTGTCTCTCAGAAGCAATTGTTTTCTCTACTTAGCACTCCTAGGTTTCTAACTATAGTAAATGGACTCTAACATGTTTACAAGCTCTGCTCATGAAGTTTACTTTCTTAAAAATCCATCCACCCATCCAAACCTAGCTTCTGAATTGGGAAAGCCACACAGGGATAAGCTTTCTCAACAAAGGGCACAATGTACTAATCGTGTCAGTGGGTGAGGTACCTGTTGATCCTTGTAATCCTGTTAGCTTCATGCTGCTCTCCAGCTCATCTGCAGGAATGCAAGAGTTTGCCCATGCAGGAGATGCTCCAGCACTCAGTGTGACATGATTTGTGCATTAATGGCACTATTTGTTTGCTAGATCTGCTGCGTTAATGCTAACTGGTATATAAATTGCAAGAAGCATCTTATGCTAAAGCAAGAACCTTTGCCATCTGTTACAACCAAGGCTTATTTAGGTAATAATACTTGGACATGGAGCTCTTCATTGTCTCCTAGGAGAAAAAAAAATGTAATGGAAGAGTGTATTACTTTCCTCTGCAGTGATTTTCTTATGCTAACTCTGCTGTTCTTCTGGCTGTTAATGTGAGCAACAAGTAATCTGTTATTTAGCTTATCTGGCTTGTGTTTGCTCTAGTTATCGTTACAGCAGTTGCTATATCTTATGAAACACATGTCTGTCTGTCATATTAGCTTTGTTTTGTTTTATATTCTTCTACATTAAACACGAAAATATTTTTTTAAATATACTTCTGCATTACTGCCAAGCAACTCATATACACATGCCAAGTGCAGTGTGTGTTATGTCTCTTGTAATGATTAATGCTAATTTATCTGTTACCAAGCATCATGGTTTGTAGTTGCAGTGCAACATGCTGCCTTGATCAGTACAATTTGGAAAGTATCTGATACCTCCTTTTAGTTCACTTCTTTTGTGGACTTCTATATCAACAATCTACTTACCATGGGTAAGTTATCAGATAACTAGTAAGACTGTCTTTTTCATGGCAATTTAAATGTCAGTATTGATCTTCATTTTCTAGAAAGGAATAATACAAAAAAAATGGCTTGCTTACACACATCCGTCATTGTAACTCCAGTATTTTTGTTGCACTGCATTGAACATACTGGTGCATTTATTGTAATAAAACAGAAAAAACAAATCATGACTTTTTGGGATGAGCTTTAGCAGAAGTCGCTGTTCCTCTGGCTAACCAGGTAGTGCAGATATACCGGATTGGTTCTGTCTGCAATAAGTTGCAATAACGTTTGTAAGTGCAATGCAACTATTGCTTTTTGTTCCTCTCCTGTTTCATAATAAAGTTAGTATTTCCGTAGCCACTGAAATCCTCTCTTTCCTGACATGAAAGAAAAAAAACATTCTTCTGTTATTCAACTTACTTTGAAACTTGATGACTGGGAGTATTACCACAGATCACATAAAAAGTCTAGGTCAGAAGGGACTTCTGGAGACCATCTGGTCCAAACTTCTGCTGGAAGCTGGGCTGTTGTGTGTTCAGTTGGACACCCAAGTCCCTGTCAAGACAAATTCTGAATATTTCCAGGGAGAAAATTCTACTACTTCCCTGGGCAAATGTAGGGTGTATACCCCGAAAAAAAAAAGTACCCACACAAAATAATGAAGGTGGACAGTGCATCTTTGTATGGCTTATCCAGACGGTATAATGACAGCCAGTAAATTAGGAAAGGCTCACCTGTCACTGACAATCAAGGCCCACCTAGAACTCCACAGGGGAGGGATCTCCAACAAGAGGTCCTTCCCCAGTGGTGGTCAGCCCTTAATGGGGCCTGGGAGAGGTGCAGCCAGACTGCACCCCTTCTGCTCACACAGTGCATCGCCTTCACCTGTGCTCCTGCAGCTGCCTCAGTGCTCACCTCAGGTGCTCCATCAGTGGTTCAGGCCGTGATTCAGCAGTTCCCATACAGGAACCTATTCCAATGTTAGAATGTTTTCACCGTGAAATTTTGTTCTACTTATATCCAGACAGAATTTCTTCCAGAAGCAGCTTGTTTGTCTTAGACTTCATGCGTTTTGATGTGGTCAGATAGGCAAATCACTAGCACTTGCAAGTTGAAATTAACAAAAGAAACAGCAGTGGCTTTCTTTTATTTCTTATGATGTCATGTTGAATGCTCAGTAATCGAACTACCTCAAGGCTAGCTTTTGTCCAAATAATAATAATAAAAAAGCACAGCCAGAAACCCTCTTCTTGCCTCTTTGCACAGCCGAAGTACTGGGCAGAATGGAGCAGTCTCCAAGTACTCTGTCAAGAAGTGAGTGAACAGGAAGTAGGCAGGAGGTTAAAACTAAGGGCATCCTTGTTCTGCTATGGCAGTTTTTCAAGGACTTTTGTCTACCTGGTATAATTGTGCTGTAAGGGTCCCAGCTGCTTCCTGAAGGCCTCTATTCGACTCCCATTTTGTGCACAAAGCAGTATGCAAATCTAAACTTGTAGTCCTGCCAACAATTACCTGTTACTTGGTGCACTGCCCAGAATAAAACTCTGCAAAATATTAGACTCCAGTCTCCATTGCCCTGGTATATTACTATGGCTATTTAAACAATTGCCAAAATAATAATAATAGTAAAAAAAGAGACGATAAAGATGTTTAGATTATGGAATGAGCACACATAATGGTTTGGCTGCAGTTCCCTTCTCTTCACAAAATACATGAAGGAATAACAAGAGGAAATACTAAAAAGGACCAGCAATCTAAACAAAAGTTGTGAGGTCAAACTCTCACTTATTCCTCCTTCCTTCTCTTTATCGCTGCTAGCCACTTTGCTGCTGGCTCCCACTGAGGGGACTGTGTGCATTGTTAGTCCATGGACAAAAACAATAAACGACAAGAAAAGATTTCATGGGTCCCTGGTGATACCTTGAGGCATTCCAGAGATTTGCGTTGCACAGAATGAAAATCCTTTGAAAACAAGGGAACAGAAATACTTGCTAGAGATCCTTAATTCCAGTCACCATCAGGTGAGCTGCACGAATGACAGCTGTGTTTAGGTGCATCATGCAAAGGATGGTAAGGCAAAGCACTATTTTTGCTTGGTGAGACTGTAACTGCAACTGACCAGGATGAAGTAAACTGATTGAGTGCTTTTACTAGTGGTACACAAAGGCCTTGTTGCCAGTAGGTTTTCACAGCAGTGAAACAGGAGAGATGTCTGAATATAAAGGATTGCTCAGTGAAAAGTTTGCAGCTGACCAAGCATGAAGGTGTTTTGGGGATAGACAGGTACAAGTAGCTGCCACTCTGCCAATTCCTGTCAATCCCAGATTTGTCATTGCAAAAGGAACTGGTAGATCCCGTCTAGTGCTCCAGTGTCCTGTGTCCTGAATAGTTCTGCTCTCAGCTGAGCACAGGCATAAAAAGAAACAGTGCCAAAGTTGAACTCTAGCTGCATACAGCCTGGGAGCACTTTGCCAATGTAATATGTATTGATTGAAGTCTTTGCAAGTGATTTTTCTGGTTTAACAAGGAACCAATTCAGGGCAGAGACTGGCATCGTGTGGTTGTAACTGAAGTATAAAATATAGGAAGCTGTACAGTTTGCTCTCACGCATCTAGTTATAGTGGAGAGATAAAGACCATACCTTAAATTGAATGAAGGCTGAATGAATGACAGAAATCAGATTTTTAGTCGACATTCATATAGGATGACTGTTGCAATGAATGTTGCATACAGTAACTACCAGAGGTGTGGTTGTATAGTACCCATATAAAATATAAGCTCAGCCAAGACTTCAAATTATATATTCCATTCTCTTTTATGAAGGTATCAGTACACTAAAACTTACTCCTTGCTATCTGGCGCCCTCTCCTGCTCGTTTACTTGTGTAGCTTGTAGGAGAGAGAATCTGCACACCTCCTCCTCCTCCTCTGGTAACGTCTCTCCCGACCCCACAAACCCTACCATTCTGCTTTTCAGATACTTCAGTTGTGCCTTCTCACTACCCTCTGAAAGGATCCGAGACAACCTTGGCTTTGTTAATGAACAAGCAGTTAGTTTTCTTTCCAAAGCAAAATTACACCTAGCATCATTGACTAACCATGACCCAGCTCCTTGCTGGCTACCTCTGGTTTATGGACAATAATTACCTTTGCTATAAAATACCACGCCAAAGTGTTAGTCTTTAACCCTCTGCCTCTTCTAGCTTTTTCCTCACAGAGCCACCTTCTTCTGAAGATGAAGCCAACTGATTTGTGTCTTACCACCACCTCACCACCTTCAGCCTTCTTGCTACTCCAGTCTCTGTAGTAAGGCAGGAAGAGCTGTGCAGCAGTGATTGTACCTGAACTTATACAGACAACAAAAAGCAAGCAGACACCTTGAGCCACTGTTCAAGTGAAAAGACTTTTGCACACAAATTCTGTATCTGCAGTAGAAGATATTCAGAGATATAATTTGTGACTTGTAACCTACTCTAGGGAACCTGTGTTAGCAGGAGTGTTGAACTAGATGACCTCCTGAAGTCCCTTCCAACCTCCATCATCCTATGACTTCTGCCTCTTTCTTCATAGGAGGTTATCTGGTCCTCCAGTTGAGACAGTAACAATCTGAAACAAAACAAAACAAATTGCTCCATGTGTGGGTCCTCTGCCACTGGTGTAAGTGAGAATGAACCCACCTCTTTATCAGGAGATACAAATCTATGGTCCTAACCCCCACAGAAGGCAAGGCAGGGCACAAACCCTGCAGAGTTCATGTAAGAGGAAACAGCATGGGGCTAGCTCTCCATCACATTTTTACATCATCCTCCCATGGTCTGATTGCCAAACCTCTTTCTCTTCCATTTCCTTCCTCCCTCTCACCTTTTTTACACTCAGCCAAGTTGCTCACACTGCTTCCTCAGCTCTCTGTTGTGTTCCAAATGTGCTCTTTTTTTCTGTGTTTTTTTTTCCTTTCTCTTCTTTGTTCCCCCCCAAAAAAACCCAACCAACCAAACAAAAAACTATGAGAAAGTAAAAGAGAGAGAATGCCACAGAGAAAACTTTGTCTTTTTGTTACTGTTCTGCTACTGTGCTTACTGTATAATAATAATGCTTACTGTATTTAATCAAAATATTTTTGGAGGCTTTTTCAAGGTAGGCTTGGGATGAGAAGCAGATGCCTGCCTTTAGTAAAAAATCATAGATAACTGATCATTCAGTTTCTCCAGGCACCTCTGAGAAATACTTTTGCAGCCTTTTCATTATTCTCTGATCAATGGCCACATGATACCACAATAAATTATTTTTACAGGAAAGCACATTAAAAACTTGTATCTCTGACTTCTCCAGACTCAGATTTTTCTGTAGATTTCTTGGTCCAGCAGTGAGGGACAGGATGAAGCCTCCCAAGAGGGCACCTGTAATTCCTGTTAGTCTGACTAAGCTATGATGTGATGTGATACCTCCTAGGGGAAGAAGGTTGTGCAGCTCCAACTGCTCCTGCTGGTGTTAAGTGTTTGGAGCCAGGGCATGTGCTGAGCCTGGAAGCCTGTGAAAGCTCTTTCTGTCATTGTGTTGTGGATTTAGGTCATCCCTCCCCTCAAGATCTCCTGATGCACACCAGCTCACTCGACTTCTGCAAAATAAACCATCGAAAGTAGTGGGAAAAGGAACCCACAAAGTTATACAAACTGAAACCGCCTACTGTACGATTTACTTCAGTATATCTGTTCCTGAAAAACAGTAGGCAATTCTGTAAAAAATACAGAAGAATGTAACAAAGCTTCCAATAATGCTTACTGTTTTAAGGAAGTAAATGTTTTGGTACCTATTGGCAGTTTCCTTTCACTACCACTTAGCTTATCCCTAGGGTTGCATGGAACTCCTTTCAAACTGCACTCTGTTTGAAGCTAATTCTTTCAGTTGGTTTTAGGGTTTGAAGTAGGCTTGTAGACTTTATAAATAAAAGTGTTTTCCATTTGTTGCTAAATTACTACAAAAAAACACACCTGACTTTTGTGGACTGTGGGTAAAAAGGTGTCAGCTTTCTCTACCTGCTTCTGCTAACTTCAGGGTTTTCAAATTCTCTAGCTTTGACTTTTGAGAAAATGTAAAGTTTTCAAAGCAACTTCTTTTTTAAAGTACGTATGTCTTATGTACCCTAGTCATGTAGATGAAGACAATCACTATATTCTCTTTTCTTCAACTGATTATATTGCAAAGCAGTGTTTGAAGCCATTAGATTTAAAACAAAACAAAACAACATTCTGACTCCCCCACAGACTAATGAAGAACTTTAAAGTGGTTCCAGACAGGCTTCTGTCTTTCTGATGAAATCTGTCAATTCCTACCTTCCACAGTTTCTCTTGCTTTACTTCCTAAGCCCATCTCAAAACTGTAGCATAGCTTCCTTTTACAAATTTGAACCTGGGCAGAAACTTCAACTTTAGCTAACTCTATAGAAGTAACTTAGGTATAATTCAGAGAACCAAAGATATCTTGGTAGCATAGTCGGTTCAGGGGTGTGTAGATATAGAGAAGCAAACTCGGAATACCTTAAGCTTGTGCCTAGAGTACATGGTGTGAAAAAAAATAATAAAGTCCCAGCTTAATGTTATTGGTACAAAAGAAAAAAAGCTTCTCTGATCCATCAATTACCCTCAGGAATACTCCTTTTCTGCATTCATCCCAAGGTCTCTCTTTTCCAGTCATTCACATTGGCTACATAATAGAAGAGTTCTTTAGTCCTTCTAATTTTGATTGCCATTGTGTTGCCACTGTTATGTTAATTAGATTAAAGCAGACTCCCACTGAGACTGTCACAATGATACTCATTGTAGTTATCTGTCAGCTCTCTCCAAAACCACTTGCAATGGCTTTGTGAACTTGCTGTCCTGACAGACCACACTGTTATGTGATGTAAATGTTCTGTTCCGACCATAGTTGCTCATAAACATTGCAATAATCAATGTAGAAAAACAGATTTGGAATGACTGGGAACCTGAGGCACATAATCCGTCTTTCCACGACAAAAGTATTGGAAACAGAATAAATTTTAACTTGCTTAACACACAACATATACTGTCATATAAAAAGACAGTGTTTTGTGGAATTAATATTATTTCCTGCCAGAAATTTAAAATGATTGTACATTAAACCTGTTCCTTAGTCTGAAAAGATTGCCTTACTCTCCTTTCCCTTCTATTTGTGGAGGAATAAGTGCTGAATTGCCTTTCTTGACTAATTGCATGAAGGTGCTCAGCAAGAAGGCATTTCTTATCATCAGACTTTGTAGGATGGGCTTCATAAATACAGGTTCTTTCCAGATGGTGTGGAAACCATTACGAGTTGGGTATTTCTCACTAGCCTTATGCCTCATTTAAGTGAATCCAAAAAATTTGAGTCTTCTGCGTCCAGCATGCACGCTTGTGTGCACATGTGCAGGCACAAAATGCTTTCGTTGTAAACCTGTATTATTCATCTCATTTCTCTTCTTACTGCAAACGGAATCAGATGTGTGAAGCCTCGTGGAAGAGAGGTCAGCTATTTTTCTCTAACCTCTGCTCTTACTGGTCATCTGGAAAACAAAAACGTTGGCATAATCTGCCAAGCTTCTCCAATGACAGCTATAAGCCCACACCTGGTACAGTGCTACGTGGGTCACATGCTTTGACCAGCTACAAAGCAACCTAAATCTGTGCTATAAGAAATATTTTACAATAAGGTATAAAAAGAGGGAGGAATTCATTTGCTATAACTGATGGTGAAGCCAGCTCCTACTAAGCCTGATGGTTTTTCAGAATTTCCCCCCTTCTCTTCTTCTTTGCCTGCTTATGTCTTTGTCCTGGACTGGCTGTTTTTAAAACATCCCCACGCTCACCACTTTTTAAATTGCCTTATAAACACAATAGAAAAAAGCATCTTCATACACGTTTACCTCTTATTTTCAGTATAAGCAGAAAACTTCAGCTACTTTGGAAAGTGTGCTCTCGATTGAGGCATTCACTGGGAAAATTGCAGGAAACGCTCAAAATTTTCTACATTTGATTTCATCTGTTTCACACAGCTGCAATTACAGTCATGACTAAACTCCTTCAGTGAGATCTTCGCTGATGCCCTTTAAACTCTACCTCCCTCCTTCTGCTGCGCGGTGTGAAAACATCCCACAAGAGGGCACCAGACAGTGGGATCTTCTAAAATACCATCTTTTAAAATAACATCCAGGAGGGATGTTATTCTTCTCTGTAAGACTCTCTGTATACTCTTCTCTGTAAGAGCACCACCAATGGATTCAGCTGTGGGTTTCCCCTTTGCTGCTAACTCACACTGTGGAGTTCAGACCTAGCAATTTGGTACCCTGGAAAATACAGCGAGCCTGACTCATTCTGTCCAAGAGTAGGAGTAGAGAAATTCCTCCTGCAGTGCCCCCACTATAATGCTTTCACTTGTGGGGGTGTTTTTCTCCTGTCCTGCCCTCATTTGGAAACTCACTGCTGCTGCTTTCTGGCCTCCTCCTTGTAGTCATTCATGTAGCACAAGTAGCTTTGGGTGGCAACACGTATTTTGTACCCTTGGAAATTTGCTGAGCAAATTTTGCCTTTCGATCACACCTTTGCAAGCAAAAACAGTGCTAGCACAAACTGGCTCTGACCCCTAGCTGTGACACTAGTGGAAAGTTTGCTGTGAGGTGTGGGACTTTGCACTGCAGGAAGAGAAGAAAGGATTAGAACTAATCTTTATTGCATGTGGCTACAGTAGAACAGAAGGTCAGAGCTAGTGTGTCAGCCACACACATCCTCTAATCTCCCACAAAGGGAATAAAAATGCTCAGCAGGAAAGCAAAGGACTCTCCCAGCCTAGAAGTATTAAGTATTAGAGCAGTTACAATACATAGTGGAAATACGCTGGACAAGAGGAATAAATACTGCCCGATCAGATGTGAAATTGCTAGTGAAATCAAAGCCAAAAAGTTCACTGTACTCTTAGTGAACAACTTAAAGGAGAAGGACGAAGGACCAGGCAGCTTCCTTCACTTGCTAGTCTGCACCAGCACATCATAAACTAGCCACAGTCACACCTATGTTAGGGCACCTGGATGACTGAAAATACTGTCAGAAAGGTACTGCACTGGGGAGATAAACTTCTGTCCATTCAGCTATGCTGATTTTTGGCAGCACATGCAAGAGAGAACAATTATTACCTTTGCTGTGGCTAAACAGTATGTTTCAACAAATCGAGTTAATTCTCTTGTCCTATTTAAGGCAGAAGGAAACTAGATAAACTTCCTAGCTAGTTACACAACTAAATAATTGTTTTATCTCCCTTAATTCCTACATCTGTTAACATACTGTCTTAAATATCACGTCCAGAATATGAGCCATTAAGACACTGTACCCCAATCCAGAGGTCCAAATTAAGCACATATTGACAAAGAATATTTCTAATTATCCAGCTTTGATATTTCAATTGTCCTAATCTCCCTTAAAGACATATCACAAACTAAGGTGACATAGAGCATCTACTCGAAGTACAAATACCCTGAAAACATCATGTATTTTCAAACACCAGCCCTAAGGTTACAGATGTCATAAATATATCTCCCTCAGTCGAGGTGAATTTGGGATTTTGCCTTTTGAAATATTTATTCAGACTCTTATGATAGTGAATTATTGAAGATCACCTGATGATCCATGAGTACTGAAGATCTTGCAATGCCCCATGCAAACTTTTCCAAAGGAATAAAGCAGCTTAAGTCCCTAATTTGTGAATGTTGATCCTTGAGTAACATAGATTCTGCTACACTCATTACTTTTCCAAGTAGTTAATATGCAGTGCTTTTTTCCTTCCTGCTTATTTTTGTGTGCAAGTTTCAAATGAAGCCACTGTCTTCAAAGATGATATAGATTACAGGAGAGCTGACCTTTTCTGATACACACTGAACTGTTTTCAATGCATACACAAACAAGAGTCCAGAATGTGTGGCACATTACTGGAACAGATAATAAGCTGTGACTTTGATGTTTAGTACCACTGAATGTAACCTACTACACTGTGGAGTATGCAGAGCAATTCCCTATGCTTATCTTCAAGACGCCCATTCGAATGTTGCATGAAGTGACAGAACTTCAGCCTTGCTATGCCTCCAGTGTGAGAGTCACTAAACAAAAGGGCTTAATCCCAGCCTTCACCATTCCTTTGCAATGCTCTTACCACCCAGTGAAGGGTACATGGCAGTTATGGGCACACTGCAGCCACACACACCACTCACAGAGGGCAGACAAGTGTCTCAGTGCACCTGGGGCACCACCAATGACCTTACCTCCTCTTCCCAATACACTGCCCACTTATTTTTTCTTCATTACCCTGCAGAGTAACACACCAACATGGACACTTTCTACCTTCTTTCACTTTTTATGTTATTTACTGTTCTCTGCCTACAGACTGGGAAAATAGGAGCACTTTATTTTCCAATTTCTTCTCTATTTATATTAGTTTCTAAAAGGCAGTGAATGGGTGACCTTCAATCACTTTAACAGGTAATAAATATTTTACCTGGAAGGAGGTGCAGAAACAGCATGTCTCAGTTGACCGGAGCAATTTTCTTTACAATTCTTTTGCTGCCATAAGGAGCAGAATATAAGTTTCCATTACACAAGGAACGCTGGAGCACAAGCTGATGAAACCAATCTCAGCTCTAATGCAGCACTTTTTTTCTTTCCTTCTACCTTCTGCAAAGAAAAAAAATGCTCACAAAGGCTTGAAATACAATATTATCCACATCCTAGGTGCTTTCTTATCTGCACTGCAGAATCACAGAATGATGGCACAACGTGGGCTGAAGGGGACCTCAGGTGCTCCCTGCCCACCCTGCTGTGGCTCAGTGCTGGATTCAGGTCAGGGCTTGAGCCAGCTGAGCCTTGGAAACCTCCCTGGGCAACCTGTGCCACTGCTTTTCTGATACTCTGTCCAACCTTTCTTGTCTTAATTTGCACAGGCACCTTAGTTTGTTGATGCCTTTCTTGTACTAGAGGACCCCAATCTGGACACAGTACTGGATGTAACTTAAAAGAGTCCATCTCTGTGCTGATGCTGCTCCTCTCAGTGCTCTGTGGGCGCAGTCCTGCAGCAAGCAGCGTGTTTGGTATGGAGCAGAACCATTCCTGCTCCCTGGGACAGGAAAACTCCACACTGGTGTCTTGTCAGCTGGCACTTGAAAAGTTTTTTGTGATCTTTTCTCTTTCCTTTTTTTTTTTTTTTCCCTTTCTTGTTTGACAGTCACAAAATTATTGAGAACACTGCATTGCAGAGAAGACCCATGATGCTGTCACTGAGTTGGACTTGATCCTTATGGGTCTCTTCTGACTTGAGGTATTCTGTGGTTCCTTGAATGGTAAATATGATCAATATAAAGCAAAATCAAATAAATATTGTCATAAATATGGTGACTTGGATGCCACTGGCCTGACGTCATTAATGCTGTTCAATTTCCTTTTGCCTCCCTTTGTGCCAGCCGTGTGCCAACACTCCATCCTCCTTGGAAGATCTTCCTCACAAAGCCGTGCTTTTATTTTAGAAGTCTTATTTTTACATCATTCAGTGCCTGGCACTGTTTTAATCTCACAGCAGCTCTAGTATGGTCGCACGTGAACTGTTTCACTCACCCCTGAGCTTCAGGCCCTGCAGCAGCAAGGCAGCTTTCCCCGCAGGGTGCTTGCTGGCAGCTTGGCAGAAGACATACAAATTCTTCATTGCTGACGTGCAGCTGAAAGCAGGAAGACTCCAGTCATTAATTCTGACTCGTTTCATTCTGATTAGAAGTCCTTTTTTTCATCTTTCCATGTTACCTTTGAGTGCCCACATTGAAAAAGCCCAACTGAGCCCACTTGGGAAGGAAAAACGAACCTCAAACTCGCCAGGAACAAAGAGTGATGAACCCAGTTTCTGTCTGACTCTGAGGTTCACGGGGGAGATCTGCCCCCGCTGAGAGAAGAGCACTGGCACTGCTGAGTGGGTTCACGTGGGGATCCCCAAACACAGCGTGGGTCACTGGGTTGGGCATCACAACTGTGCTGCAGAGCCACGAGGAGGATCCCAGTGTGCCAGAACTTCTGAAGAGTAACACAAGCGTTGCAAGGGGAGTGAATCACGAGAACTGCTTCTCTATAGTAAAGACAACTGCAAATCTAGTTTAATCCCCTCGATAACCAGAGTTTGGAATGTGATCAACGTGCATGTGCTATACTTTTAAACGTGTATTCGTTTCTCTCTTCGGTGTGCACGTTTGGTGGAGAGATCCCCCACGCACGCAGTGCTGTAATAAAGGGAACACCTGCTGGACATATTTTGTTGGTGTGTCAAGTTACTTTGTCGGATTTCTTGGCATCAAGAGGCAAAAGCCAAACCGGAGTTACCCGCTAGCATTCCAGCCGTGCCAAAGTCGATGGTTAAAAAGCTATCGAGTCAATCCAAACGATTTTGTAGCACCGCCGAAGACGGAGCTCGATTTATGTCCCGCGTGGCGATCTCCACGTTCAGTTCCCTCGCACCGGGATTAATCGCGCTGAGGGCACCGCGGGCCGAGGCTCTCCTTAACTCGGTAAGTTGAAGACCACCGGTGGGGCGTTCAATCAGCCGCTCCGCCTCAGGGAAGGCAGACGGCGGCCCGGGGCTGAGCGGGCACGGGGAGGGCGGCGATGGGAGCCCCGCACAGCTCGGCTCGGGGGGGGGGGGGGGTGGGAGCCGGGCTGCGGGGCGGGAGGCGTGGAAAGCGGAGCCCCGCCGGGCGAGGAGAGCGACGAGCGGCTTCGTGCCGGCGGCCCCGGCTATGAATATGTAACTCCCCTCTTATTTCCCGAGCTCCATTGCGGAGCTGCCGCTCGCCATATTGTGCTGCCGGGGCTGCGGCTTCTCCGCCGGCGGGAGCGAGCGGCGGCGGCAGAGGTGAGCGCGGGACGGAGGCAGGCAGGCAGGCAGGCTGCAGCCACCGCCGGGGCTCTGCCCCTCACGGGGCTGCAGGGGGCGGCCGGGAGCTGCCCCAGCGCTGTCCTGCGGTGTCGCGCACCGCGCTGATGCTGCGGGCTGCGCGGTCGGGCTCGGCCCCGCCGCTTTGCCCTACGTGACGCAGGGCGGGGCTCGGGCTGGGCTGCGGGCGGCCGCCGGCACTGTGAGCGCGTTATCGGCGGCTCCGTCCCGCCCTTTTGTCTCCGTGATGCCGGTGTGTGCGGGAGCTGCTCGGCCCCTCCGAGCTCCGGGCCCTCCGGTGCCGTCCCGCAGTGGGATGTTGGTCGTGAGCTGTTCGCTTTTGGAGCGGGTCAGCGCTCCCAGCTCCCCGAGGTGGGAGGAATGATCGGCGCACGCATGCTGGCCGCGTCACATCGTTGGTAGCAAGCTTTGTGTCCTCCTTAGGCTTCAGTGCAGGCGTTCAAGTAACCCTAGGGCTTCCTTAGAGCTCGTTGGCTCTGGAAATGGTGTTTGAGAAAAGCCTCCTTTACTGCTTTCACCGCACGGCGCAGGGCGGTGACCCCGTGTGTTTTGGGGGGGATGTGGAGCATTTGGGCATCTTTGACCAGTGCTGAGTTTGGTGTTTTTAAGCTTGTTTTATCGTGGAGCGGGAGTATGGTGGGCAGCTGTAGCACGCCTGTCTGCTTCAGATGTGAAGGAGATGTCGGGATGTGTGAATTTCTTCCGCTTAAACATTTCTCTTTCTTTCCCTCTTGCTTTTTCATGGTTACTTAAACACCCTTTGCTTATTTTTACTGACGAGAGCAGCAGTTTAGTGACGATGCAACGAAGAATGGATGTTGCTGAGCCTAAATTTGGTTCTGTTTGTTGGTGAAGATCAGTGGCCTCAAATTCTTCATTTCCTGAGGAATGAGCAGGGTTCAGTGTTACGGGGCTGTTCAGACTTGTTGCAGTAGGGAAGTATTTTAGGAATTACTGTCTGCCTTCCCCCGCTTCTGAGTGGTGGAGTTCTCCCAAGCAGAGGGGAGCTGACAGCAGCAATCTGCCAACTAACTGAAAATCAGATCTGTTCCTTACTCTGCACCACTCAGGGCTAACATTAAACTATTTTTACTGGATTTAAACTGTGTAAGTATTGCTCTTGTACCACCATTTATAAAATACACAGCTTTATTTGAGGGAGGCATCACTTGTTAGTTGTCACCCAGCTTCCGAGGAACACTTCTATTGTAGGTGTTAAGTCAGTCACGTGTGGGATTACTGGAGTCTCCCAGACGTTGTGGGAGGTTTATTTTCTGCTTATGAACAACCAAGTAGAGAACGCCATCTTTAGTTGTTACCCAGAAAATTAGATTGCTGTTAGTTGTGATTAGCTTCCCTGACTGCTAAGTGGGTGAGTGGCTAACAAACTGCCCTGGAATAACTGAAGAACTAGCATCTTGACCTGGTGCTCTCACGATTTCTCCCACAACATAAGCTCATCAGAAATCTCTTGACTTCCTGCCATTTTATTAATGTAACATGATGGATAGTAGGTATGTTGTATGCCAAAAAGAAGGATGGCCAGGTGGCTGAATCGATGTGGTCCAAGAGGTGTTAGCCTTCTGTCTTGGTTCAGGCCTCAACGGCCCGGGCAGCTGCTGTGGTGGAGGGGAGCAGTTCTCTAACAAATGAAATGTGGAAGTGATTTGTCATTCTCCTGTTTCTTGTTGCCCTTTGAAGGTTTTCCTCGTGTTCACTGTAGCACCGAGTCCAGGTCTTGGTGCTGAGGGCACCAAACAGCATGCTGATGGTGAGGAAGGAGTCTGAAAGCTCTGGCCGTGCTTCCCTCAGGCAGGAGGTGTGGTCTGGGGGATGCACTGAAGCTGTGCAGTCTGCAAAGTGAAATTCAAGCCATGTTTTTTATTGACACCAAAACTTGGTTCACAGCTCAAATGGTAACTGATGCCTCTAGCAGGGAATATAGAATACATTAGAGTAAACTGGAATTGGAGTATAGCTGTGTAAGAGCAATATATGCAGACGTGCAGTGCTCATGCTTTCTTTTACTCTGTTGCTATAAGTACCCTGAAAAACACTGACTTTAAATCATATACTCATGTCATATCCAGAATGTGACTGTTCTTAAGACTGTGGTAAAACAGCCTTGAGAATGACCAATGTTCTTCATTTTAAATTTTTATGCTCTTGCATCTACCATGGGAAAATTGTCTCATTTTTGGTCACTTCTACTAGCGTGAGCTTCAGTGAATTATTCCTGAGGAGTAAAAGTAAATAGCAGCTGGTTTGTATGGGGTCATAGCACAAATGTTTCCTTGGGCCAGGATGAGCAGCATGACGACCAGACCAGAGATGCTGCTGTGCTCTGTGGATCCATTCCTTTCAGTGCCAGTAAATTGTGAGTGGCAATTAATGGGAAGATGCCATGTCTTAGGGCATCAGGAAAATCACTTTCTTCCTTAGGAGAATAAATACTGGGAAGAAGCTGTGAAATACCCTCTGCTGGGAATCTATGTATTTCATAAATGCTGGTATTTCTCAGATGTCATCTGACAGCCTGCTGCAGGTTTCGTAATGACACTGTGTGTTAGGTGTTGCTAGTAGGATTTCCTTATATTGATGAGAAATGCCTATAGAGTTTATAGAGTAAATGGGAATTTGAGACTCATTACAGGGAAAACTAAAAACTGAGTAGTAGTGTGGTTGTGAGGAGCAGTCATATTGGGGAACTCTGTAGTGCTGTTATCTGCTGAGGCTGCTGAACAGTCACTGTGCCTTGGGTTTCTCTGCCTTCCTCAGCTTTGTGGCTACTTTGGGATGTCTTGGAGTCCGTGCTCCTGAATTAATCATACAGCTTCTTTTGGGTGGCAGTTCTGTAGGGCAGAAATGAGGTGGTGTGCCTGATGGCTGCTCCCTGCAGGCTGACAGCCTACAGCTGGCTGTGGAGATGTCTTTCCAAAGTCCAATGCAGGATCCAGGGATGATGCTGTGACAAAAATCTCATTGCTTTCTTATTTCCCTGCAGTGCTGTTGCCCATGAAGTTACTGACATGCTGCTTTTGTCTCTTTCACGCAGTTCATAACAAGGTGCAGCCATTTATTGTTCTAATTCATAGTTTCTGCCCCACAAGCAAAGTGCAAAGATGTGCTTGTTTGCAGGCTAGCACATCGTAAGGGTGGAAAGCATGGTGTGAGTACTTATTTCCTATCAGATATGACTTCTGAAGCATGTAATTGCTGTTTGAAGTTCCAGCTTCATGGTTTGTATTAATTTGGCATCTTTAATAGCCTTTTAATTGGCTCTGATTTATGCTTTGCAGGTGATGGAATTCAACTTAGTGTACAAAAGTATTTTAAACCCCAGCTTTGTGTAAGTGATGCAAAACTTTCATCTTCACGTGTAGGCATCTACAAAGGAGCTCTCTTATGTTACTGTGGCATATTAATTGATCAGTATCCAGTGACAACTCTGAAATCAGCTTTGAATATCTCTTTCCAGTGTTCTGTGAGAGCAGCTGAAACGATTTGCCTGATAGCATTGCTTTTGTATTCTCTAGATGGCTTTATATCTTCTCAGATTTTCATCCTTATAAATTTGCAGTTTGTCTGCTAATCCATCAGCACCTACAGCTCTATTTGAAGAGTCACAAGTGTGAAATTCTGGCAGAAAGAGAGGGCTGCCCTGGTCAAAACCCATGGTCAAAACCCATGGCATTCTTGGATGCTGTTGGCCATACAGGGAAGAGAAACTGTTCTTGGAAAACGTTTGTATGGTGTTCTGGGGCTCAGCTGGCAGAGAGGATTTTCTGCCCTCATTCTAACATGAGTGGAGGAGCTCATAGAATGGTTTGGGTTAGAAGGGACATTGGAGATCATTGAGGTCCAACTCCCTTCCAGCAGGCTGCCCAGGGCCCCATCCAACTTGGCCTTGAACGCCTCCAGGCACGGGGCATCTACAGCCTCTGGGCAGCCTGTGCTTGCACCTCACCTCTGAGTAAAGAAATTTTTCCTAACATCTAACCTGAGTTTCTCCTCTTTTAGTTTAAAGCCATTCCCCCTTGTCCTGTCACTATCAGACTATGTAAAAAGTCGCTCCCCCTCCTCCGTATGAGCTCCCTTCAGGTGCTGTAAGGTCACAGTGAGTTTTCACCTGTTTCTTCTCTGCTCCAAGCTAAACAAGCCCATCTCCTTCAACCTTTCTCCATAGGAGAGGTGCCCCAGCCCTCTGATCTCTTCATGGCCATCCTCTGGACCTGCTCCAACAGTTCTGAATTCCTCTTGTGCTGGGGGCCCCAGGCTTGGACACAGTCCTGCAGATGGAGCCTCACAAGGGGAGGGCAGGGGTACAATCCCCTCCCTGCCCACTGCCGCCCTTCTATTCATGCAGTCCAGGATACCATTGGCCATCTGGGCTGCAGGAGCACACTGCTGGCTCATGTCCAGGATTACATCCCCCAGGACCTTCTGCTCAGGGTTGCTCTCAAGGAGTTCTTCTCCCAGTCTGTATAAATACCTGGGATTGCCCTGGCCCAAGTGCAGCACCTTGCATTTGGACTTGAACCTCATTTGATTCATGCAGGTCCACTTTTTGAGTCTGTCCGTGTCATTTTGTGTGGCATCCCTCCCTGTTGTGGTCAGTGGTCGGAGATGGGCAAATCTGAAGGAGAGCTTGGTGGTTGTGGTTCTGAGCCTGCCAGGTGGTGCTTTCGTGGTCAAGGCAATTTTAGGTCAGAACATGGAGTTGGTGAAGCTTGATCCTTGACGCTGGTGCCAGCTGTTAATGCTGCTGCAGGGAGATTGTGGCAGTGAGAAGCAGAGTGGTCTAATCTGATGTCCAGCAGTGTCGTCAGGGAAGGAAGTCAAACCATGTTCCGGTGCGTTTGTCAGGGCCGGTATGGATTTGGAAACAGATTATAAGAAGTAAGGGAGCAGCAAGAATGCTGCCAAGTCTCATCTTCTTTTTCACAAGGTGTGATGAGGTCACTTATTATTTCCTTCACTTTTCAGCCTCTTGTGAGTTAACTCTTTTTCCACTGTGTTCTGATCTCGCCTCTGTCTGTATTAGAGGCAGAGGAGGTGTTCACTAGTGTCCAGGAGGGCCGCGTGGATCTCTCTGCTTTCTGGTAGCTTTAAGGCCAGTATTTTTCTTCTTGCAATCCCAGAGTGCTGTCACTGCATACCTCAGGGTGAGAATTAAGCACACTGCATCTCAGATGAGAAGCTTTTAAAATAAAGCTGACTGACTACATATCATATCACTCCTGCAGCATGGCCTCTTGTGTGTCGAGGTAATGTTAACATACTTGTTCTCCAGGCTGGTATTTTGGCTGGCAGCAAGGCACTGGCACAGCCACCATCATGATAAGAAAATAAGTCAGCTTTAAGAGCACTCAAGAGTGTTTAATTCAGTGCAAACACAGGATAATGTTGGATCTTCATGAGATGAGCTGACTGGCATAGCACATAGACATAGCAGAAACCCTGACTCTGAAGGACTAGGACCTGTTGCATACCTGAATAACAGCTGAAATTAAATCACTGTGAAATATTTCCTTTGTATGCCACTAGTACAATTTGCAGCACTGCTTCTTTGCTGACACATTACTTATCCATAATTACATTCATGTCCCTGAGAGAAGCATGCAGTGCTGTGCCAGAGGTGGGGCCAGATGTGCAGCTGGCTTCTGGTGGCTTGTCACTGCCATCAGGTAAGTGATGCACAGTGGACCTCATTCTTCTGACCCATGCAGAGCTGTGTGTCCTGTGTGACAGCTAAATGACAATTTGGAGTTGAAGGGCTGACATCCCCCAGTTCTTTATTTTTTGACAACTTCAGACCCTTATTATAGATAGTAGTGATCACACCTACTTTATGTCAGTAAGGTGGAAAAACTGATGTATGGGCTTGGAGTAGAACAGATACAATTATCTTTGCGGAGCTGCTTTCCTTGCTTGTAATTAAAGCTTGTAAAGTAACCTTGTTCTTGAGAGAGGTTGACCCTTTTTCTGTAGAACTTGATGGATTTGAAACCAGGTTATAACATGCCTGGTAGGTACAAATCAAAGCAGCAGCCAGCTACAGATTCTAAGAGTCTGGAAATACAAACCTGGGTTTAAATAAAAAGGCAATAAAAGGAACTTAACTTGACTGGGGTGTGTGTGTGTGTGAGAGAATGTATCCTGTGCAGTCTGCCAGTGCCACCCCTGTGCCAGGCCCACACTCTGGGCTTCAGTTCCATCTCACTTGTGCTTAGCAGCCTGAATGGAGTTCTGCAGAGCACTCGTGGCTGGGGAGCTCCCTCGGTGTCACTGGTGTGGGGCAGTGCCAGGGAGTCCCAGTGCCTCAGTGGGTTCCTGCTGCGTGAGACTGCAGGGGCTGGAGGCCCTGGGGAACGGCTCACTTGGAGGACGGCCTGCTTGGGAGTGAGGGGAGTTGATTCTGGAGCTGACTATACCATTTTGTTCTTCTCTGCTTCCAGCCATGTCTCAAGCTGTGCAGACCAATGGGACGCAGCCTTTAAGCAAGACGTGGGAGCTCAGTTTGTACGAGTTGCAAAGGACGCCTCAGGTAATGTGTGCTGAAGAGCTGGCCTTGGTCTTCATTTTATATCTGTTGGAATTTGAGTTCTAAGGTTTTCCTTTAACAGTCTCGACCATCTATTTCAAATGACAGAAAATTAAAAAAAATCAAAAATCCTCCCCAACAAAAGCATGTTTCTTTCTGTCTTTCCATTCCTTTAGCAAGTCGATGCGGTTGAATATGTCCTTTGCTTTTACTGTTATGTTTTTGTCTGAAGGTGAAATTTCCCTCAAGAACTTTTACTTTGTCTCACACCAGGAAGCGATCACCGATGGCTTGGAAATCGTGGTGTCACCCAGGAGCCTGCACAGCGAGCTCATGTGTCCCATTTGTTTGGATATGTTAAAAAACACCATGACAACGAAAGAATGTTTGCATCGTTTCTGTGCTGACTGTATCATTACAGCCCTCAGGAGCGGGTATGGAAATAGCAGTACAGGGAAGTGAGAGTTCCCTTCAGATGAAAATGTGATCAAGCAATCCTTTAAACCCTGGGTGCTGCTCTTTCTGAGAGTGCCCATCGTGTCAGTGTTTGCACTGAATTCACTGTGCCTGTGGAAATCCTGATGAGTAATTAGGAAGACTACTCTTCTCATTAAAGAGAACCTAGAAAACTGTTCTCAGTAAAGAAGCCAGTGATATATCTGTTATTGAAGCAACTTATTTTTACAAGAAAAACAAAAAAAACCATGTGAACCTGATATATTAATTAAATTAGAACAGAATGTTGGGAAGGACAAGACTGTTAGTTTTCACAGAAAATAGTGCTTGAACTCCAAAATGGGTTCCTTAGTCTTTGTTTCATCCTGCAGGTCCTCTGAAGGACTGTACCTTTCAATGTAATTTCCACTAGGAGAGAAAACATTTCTAAGTAAAAATAAAGCCAGAAGATTGAGGGAAAAAAAAAAAAACTGTAGCACAGAGCTCCTTGATTCTTCAGTCAAAATACATTATACTTAAACATACCTTAAATAAATATACTTTAAAAATTACAGCAAGGAGCTGTTTTTTTTTCTTCCTATTTTGTTTAAGTATCTCAAACTATCTGCCTTGTCAAAAGCTGGAAGGCCCATTCCATTCCAGATTTATGGATTGAATCAGGATGAATGCTTTCTCTAACAATTGCAGCATTAGGACTGCCTTCTGTCATTACCACAGACCTAAAATGTTGTTCCCTCTCCTTTTTAACATCTAGCAACAAAGAATGTCCCACGTGTCGTAAAAAGCTGGTGTCAAAAAGATCCCTGAGGCCAGATCCCAATTTTGATGCTCTCATCAGTAAAATTTATCCAAGCCGTGATGAATATGAAGCTCATCAGGAGAGAGTGCTGGCAAGAATCAGTAAACACAATAACCAGCAAGCTTTAAGTCACAGCATTGAGGAAGGACTAAAGATTCAGGCTATGAACAGGTATGTAGTCCCCTAATTTGTTCACGTTGCCTGCCTTAATGCTAGAAATACACCACCTCCTCACTCTGTGTAGCAAGAGTTTCCTCCTTGCTGAAGGCTGCCAAAGTAACTTACAGCTTTGGTTAAAAACACTGTATTAATAAAACAACAACAACAAAGTGTTACTAGCTGTATTGTTTTGAAATATTATTGTTCTCTGGCAGCCAGACCTTGTGTTACCAATGCACAGGCCCCATCTGGAGTCCTTGCAGAGGCCACCAGCACAAGAAAGATGTGGAGCTGTTGGAGGGCTGCGATGATGCTCAGGGGGTGCAGCACCTCTCCTGTGAAGAAAGACTGAAGAAGATAGTTAGGCTTTTCAGCCTGGGGAGGAGTTGGGCAGAAGACCCCAAACTTTATTCTGATGGAGTGTGTTTGTTCTAAATCACATATGGATTCCTATTTTGATTAAAACACTGGTCTGTCTTGTGTAAAGGGTAAAATTAGCTGCATGAAGTTTAAAATGATCTTAGAACATGCCTAAAATGTGTTTGAGGGATAGGGAAAAGTATGCAGTTTTATATATGGGTATCTTTCTTCCAAGATATAAAGTCCAAGAGAGATAAGTTTCCAAGAGAGGTGAGTTGTACAGATTGTATAAGCTCAGAGTGAGGATTAGTGTTTATTTCTGCCTGTTTGTCACCAGGTTACAGAGGGGCAAGAAACAACAGATTGAGAATGGCAGTGGAGCGGAAGATAATGGTGACAGTTCACACTGCAGCAATGCCTCAACACACAGTAATCAGGAAGCTGGGCCTAGTAATAAGAGGACCAAAACATCAGATGATTCTGGGCTAGAACTGGACAATAACAACGCAGCTGTGGCTATAGATCCTGTACTGGATGGTGCCAGTGAAATAGAGTTAGTCTTTAGGCCTCATCCTACCCTCATGGAGAATGATGACAGTGCACAGACAAGGTAAATGGCTT
Organism: Cyrtonyx montezumae; assembly: GCF_038088225.1. Taxonomy (NCBI): domain Eukaryota; kingdom Metazoa; phylum Chordata; class Aves; order Galliformes; family Odontophoridae; genus Cyrtonyx; species Cyrtonyx montezumae. The sequence goes on from NW_027071825.1 coordinate 26,151,440, forward strand.
TATTCTTTGTTTAATTCCTGCTGTTTTTACTTTATAACTTCTTGGGGCTTTGGTTGGACCACCTCCTGTTTAAACACACACACCCTTCTCATTGCACATCAGATAGATGGTACTGCTCAGCTAATGTCTATACAGTGTTCCAGTAATGGTGTTTTAAGCCTTCAGTCAGAGATGAAGGTGGTTTTAAGAGTTTCTGGCAGTTCAAGGTAGATACCAGAATGATGGCATAATACCTACTTATAGTAAGGCTGTCTGTGAATAAACAAGCCTTGTGCAAGTGTTTTTGGAGCAGCCTTGTGTGATTTGTAGGCTGGAAGCTTTGTCTGGCATTTTTCCATCATCCTTTGTGAGCACAGACTGCAAATTCTGGATCGCAGCAGTGAGCAGTCTTGTGGAGTTTCCTTGGATCTCTTCCTGGCTTTCTCTTCAGATGAGACATCACTCTGTAGTTTCAGTAAATATATTACTACATATAAGCTTCATCCAGTTTTTCCTTTTGGTTTGTAATTCCAAGGGAGTTCTAGGAGTTAGTCTGAAAGGCAAAGACAGAGCAGAGCTTCTGGGACAGGCCCCTGCAGCCTTTGTGTCAGACTGGAATTCTTGCATGAAGAGTTGAAGGGGAGCAGGTAATGAGGCAGTAAGGAGGAGTACCTTTAGCAAGGGGCAAAGGAGCAGTGTGCATCATCTCACACCTTATGGTTTTTGGTCTCAACTTTGGACTGCATCCATGCTCAGATTTCAGCCTGTTGTGAGTGGTTTCTCAAATCCATTGACAGCCTGTTAGCAAGCTTTTCATTTCAAGCACAAGGCCATGCAGCACTGTCTGTGCTCTACAAAGAGCAGGAGGGCCTGTGGGAGGAGAATAAAAAAATGCAAGAACTCTTTGGAACCAAGTAATTTGTTAAGCTGTGTGCATGTAGGGTGAAATCAATCAGTTACTCTTATTTGCTGTCTTTGCAGGCCTTTACACATGTGATGCTTAACGTTGGAGCGTTCCAGGTGTCTTTACCCCTAATACGAATGTCTGATTATCTTTGTGGTTGCTATTGCAGATACATCAAGACCTCAGGCAATGCCACTGTTGATCACTTGTCCAAGTACCTAGCTGTGAGATTGGCTCTGGAAGAGCTTCGGAGCAAAGGAGAATCAAATCAGATGAATCTTGACACGGCCAGTGAGAAGCAGTATACTATTTACATAGCTACTGCCAATGGGCAGTTCACTGTAAGTGAAATCTCTAAGAGGAAAATTGAGCATTGGTACATCTCTGATACAGATGTGATTATAACCCATGCAGGGACTTAATTCCTGAGCTGACTTAGGGATAAAATGGCACCAGGTTACTCGTTCAGAAGCAGATAACTTGTTTTGTAGGAAAATGTTTGTAGCAAAAGCTTCATTAAAGAGAGGGGATACAAATTATTTGGGGAAAAAAAAACCCATCTATGTCAGCAACTATTAGCTGATTTCCTTCAGGTGAGGACCTGACCTTTCATTGTACAGTTAAAATTGAAGAGGAAAAACACCTCTTTGTCTGAGAACTCTCTTTGTAGCACTGCTTAGAGCAGGAAATGTCTATTGAAATGGAGGATTTCTCCACTGCAGTATAATATCCTCCTGTACAAAAAGGCTACTGTGAGCCAGACTTAGGGAAGAATCTCTCTTCTCAGTTGCTGACTAGGCTAGAAGGCAGTATTGCTCTTGGAATGAACTCTGCACGTAGCTTTATACTTGGGCATTTTTCTGAATAAAATAAAACTTCTGGTTAAGAGAAATGCAGATGTTTCATTACAGTCTATTTTGCACAGTGTTCAAACATGATGACAGAGGAGCCCTTAGGAGAAAAAGCAGAGATGCTTCTGGTGTCAATACACCTACTACTCTCCCTGTTCACATACAGAGGAAGCAAAAAAGTTCAGTTCATTTACACCAATGTGCATTTTGTATGCAATTAGCAGAGCTGTTCTGCGTGCTGTTTTAGTGAGATTGACAGTCTGTAATAGCTCGTGTTACTGTTTTCTGACCCTCAGCATTTAGTCAGTAACTTGTTCCACGTATCAAGTGATGTCTTTCAGTCACTGCCTGCTCCAGTGTTAGTAGCTGTTGATAGATTGCTGCCTGTGCACACCATCAGATCTTCTCACATGTGTTCTTGTGTTTTCTTCTAGGTATTAAATGGGTCATTCTCTTTGGAACTGGTCAGTGAGAAGTACTGGAAAGTGAACAAACCCATGGAACTGTACTATGCACCAACGAAGGAACATAAATAATCCGTGCTGGAAAACTGAGATGGGACTAACTCTCTTTTTATAGCTATGACTTCTTTAATATTAAAGAAGGCACCATCATTATCTTCATGGACAATACATATGTGATGCCTTCAGGATCCCTCAGTATACTGATTAATATTATTGACTAGACAGTATTCTTGATTGTATTTAATTTAGACAGTTTTTTGTTGGTGTTTTTCTCTAGTGCTTGACATGCTTTTTTGTTCCCAGTGTGTGATAACTGAATGAGTGTTCCAGTTTGGAATGTCTTAATTTTATCCAGGTAAATCTGGATTTCTAATACATTTGACACAGTTATAGTAGCCTCTGTGAAGTATTGAGCATTGGATGGCTAAGTAAGTCTATTCAATAGTAACATATGCCAAGGAATGTGTTAAATGTTGTAATTTGCTAATGGTTATCCATATAAAAGATGGTAGAGGATTGATTTCTGATAGTCCTGCAACTAGAGGAGATCTCATTCCCTAGAAAAAGATGTATTATTCAGACCTTTTATTATTATTATTTTTTAAATACAGCTATAGTGAGAAAACTGACACTTTAAAAACCTTGCTACTTACTGCGCTTCAGTGCAAGGTGATTCCTGAGGTTGGTTTGCTTTTTAACAAATGTTTCAGTCAAAGCAAAACCAAAACCAGACAAGCCCCACACCCTTCCCTCTGTCTTGGTTCACACTGCCATTTCCCATCCGGCTTCTGTTGCAGTGGTAATCCTGTCCTCACAAACTTAGTTAAACAAAATCTTACAGAAGTGGCACAGCCCTACAGTGTTCCATCTAATGACAGATTTTTATTGAGAATGTATCAGAACTTGCTGCAAAGAATCATCTTAAAACGTCTTTTGAAAGCAAATCTCCTAAATCCCAGTGCACTGACATAATGCAAATTGAAATGTTTTGCTTTACAGAGTTCTTGCCACCCAGCTGTGAGCTTTTCTAGGCTTCAGTTTGAGTAGGGGGGACTTCAACCATGAGCTGCTCTAAGATAACTTTTTCCTTTGGCATAGCTTTAACAAATGTGGCATAGCACTTTGGAAGAAAATCTTAGTACTTGACAAAGTTTACCATTTAGTGTCTTAAATTTAGGTTCAAGTTTTAAAGCTTGGCAGCAGGCTGTTGTGTGAAGACCGGTAGCTGCTGTTCATGTGCATGTTAAATTTCTCTTCCCTGGCACTGGATGTTGTTGTCATGTCGAGGGGGTTGCTTTGCCTTTTGCATTCTGTCTGATGGGAAATGTGTTACAGGAGATTGCCTGTACTGTAAGACTTCCTAAGGAAGCCTCCACACATTTGCACCTGAAGCTAGAAGCAGAAAAGTTGCTCTTAAGAGATGAGAAGCAACATCCTCGACCTTGTCTGGCACGGCTGCTGTGTCCTGCCTGTAGTCAGACTGAAGATTTGGTGTGTGGTACGTAAGCATTCAGCTGCTCGGGGCCTCTCCTGGGAGGGAAGGACCCTTTAATTGCATCAGTCTTTCAAGACTCACACTTGTAAATACGTGTCTGTTCTGACTGCTGCTTCCAATCAGCTTTATCCCTACGTGAAAACTACAGAGGCTTCTTCGAGTAATTAGTGGCTCTTACTGGGAGCACGTGTTTCTTCATGACTGTAGAATGGAAGTATGTGGACCCCGGAAGGCTGGGGGTTAAATTTAATTCGATGACTTACTCATTACCTTCAGGTGAAGTGATGCGTTGTACAGACTGTTAGTGCATGTCCACTGAATATAATCCATGGGGGCCGGGCGTGTTGTGATTCTGAGTGCTTTAACAATGGGGAAAGTTCTAGATGAGTTGCAGCACACCTTCCCAGGGGGATAGCAAGGGTAACATCCAGTCCGTTTAGTGGGAGAGCTGTTAGGCTGAGCAGTCTCTTTAGGAGCAGTTGTGTCACTTTGTCCCCAGTTCTGTAGATCGAGTGGGAGAATGTGAAGCTTTTATGTTCCTCTTCATGTTGTAGTGAATTTATGGGATATTTATGTTCTCTAAATATTGGATATAATGTCGTTGTTTGATTAAACCGTTGATTGCACTGTGACTCACTAGTGGTAGCAACTATTTTATTTTCAAAATGACTTTGCTGCTCTGCCTTGTTAAGCCATGTTGGTTCCTTGTGTTCTTTTTCACTTTTTATCCCCAAGTCCAATGACATGTGTTAGGTATGGATAAGCTCTCGTATCTGACCACAGTCGTATATGAAATTCCTCTTACAAACTAACAATAAAAGCAAAAACGTTATGAATGAGCTACTGGAAGTTCCAGTGCTGCTTCCTCTTTTACACTAAAGAAGAGTGGTTAGTGCTGATGCGTTTGTGTTTTACAAGTGGGAGAGATGATGTGGCTGACATCTGTGTGTATCTCTTTGATCTCTGTCCTATAAATTGGAATGAGACAACACCCACAGTGGTGCTCCGTGCTGCACGCACCTCCCCAACCCATTGACAGAGATCCTCCCCATCTCTTGTTGCAGCAACCAGAGCAGGGCTGTGAGGTCTCCTGTGTGCTGGTTGAACACAGTAGCCCAGACCAAGGGTGGGAAGTTGTGCTCTGGAGTGATGAGCAGTGGCTCTCCAGGCCCCTGTGGGCCTGCAGGCCATGCCTCTATGTTAAGAAAGAATGTGATTGTATGGAAATTAATGATGGTCATCACGACAAGGTTGAGAGCTTATGGGTCAGAATTAAAGCAAATACCAATAAGACTGATATTACTGTGGGAGTCTGCTTCTGGCCACCCAACCAGGATGAAGAGGTGGACAAGGCACTTCATAGACAGTTGGGTGTGGTCTCAGTGTCTCTTCCCCCTTGATGTTGTTGGGGACTTCAACTTCCCAGACATCTGCTGGATTTATAATGCAGCAGATAGGGAACAGTCCCAGAGGTTCCTGGAGTGTGTGTGAGATAACTTCCTGACACAGCTGGTGAAGGAGCCAACGAGGGGAAGCAAAATCCTGCACCTGCTGTTTGTTAACAGAGGAGGTCTTGTGGGGGATGTAAAGGTTGGAGGCCATCTGGGGCATAGTGATCATGAGGTGCTAGATTTCTTGATCCTTGGTCGAACCACAGAGGGGAGTCAGCAGAACTGCCACCTTGGACTTCGGAAGGGCAGACTTTAACCTTTTCAGGAGCATGGTTGAGAGGGTCCCTTGGGAGGCAGTTTTGGAGAGTGTGTTGAGCCCAGGATGGCTGGGAATACTTTAAGGAAGTTATTTTAAAGGTGCAGGAGCTGACCAGCCCCAAGGCACAGAAGACGAGCTGACGGGCAAGGAGGCTGAACTGACTGACAGAGACCTTTGGCTGGAACTCAAGAACAGAAGGAAAGTTCTGGAAGAGTGGGCGAGCTGCTTTTGCTGATTACAGGTATGTAGTTAAGCTGCGCAGGGAGAAAGTTAGAAGAGCCAAAGCCCAGCTAGAATTGAACTTGACCACTAAGGTAAAGGAAAACGATAAATATTTCTATAAATACTTCAACAGCAAGAGGAGAGCTAGGGAAAATCTCTGTCCCTTGTTGGATGCCAAGGGCAACTTGGTGACCAAGTATCAGAATAAGGCTGAGGTACATACTGCCTTCTTTGCCTCAGTCTGTTAGAGGAAGACTTCTTATTCCCTGGGAACACAGCCCCTCTCCCTGCAGGTAGGGATGGAGAACAGAATAGGCCCTGCATAATCCATGAGGAAGTGGTTTTGGACCTGCTCCAAAAGCTGGACACTCACAAGTCCATGGGGCTGGATGCACCAGAGGTCAAGCTGTGGGCAGCTCACCCTTGGGGCTGGATGCTGCCTTTTGGTTGCATACTTCCCTGCAGCCCGTGGCCTGGCTCGGCTGTGATGGCTCCAAGTATCCTGCCAGGCCTCTGGAGCGGCTCTGAAAAGGGCTTTCCTGATGTCATGAGGGTGTCACATGCTGTGGTTGTGATGCCTGCTATGGAGTAGTCTTCCTCATCTTCTACCTGCTTTACTAAAAGAGCTGACTTTCTTTTCCATTGTTTCTACTTATGGGCAGGGGTGATGGATACCAGCACAAACTGATTCTTTGCTTCAGCTACATGCCAGACCCCATTGTACTGCAGTGGGCTCTAAGTCTTCGATGTTGCCAGGGTCAGGGAACAGTTTTTTATCATATTGTCAGCTTTTCAGGATTCTGCTTGTGTTCAGGGTTGAGTTCCAGACACATCAGGGGTGACAGTCATGATAGATACTGCCCACATCCCCCTACCCACCTTTCCATCCTCAGCCATCCTGCCTTAGAGTTGATCTCTAGGTGATATTTTGAATAGCTTCTTGATAAATAAAATTGGGAACACATACAGCAGATATAGCAATAATATCATGCTAGTTTGAGCATCCATGGTATGTTGAAAAAATTTGAAAGCTGTTTTTATTCTCTTGAAGAGTATACTTGTCAAGGAGTTTCCATAGTAAGGTTCCTGAAACGTGAGAGCAGTGGCCATACTGAGTGCAACTACCAAATTAAATCAAGGTTGAGGTATCAGGAGCGCTTGCTATGTGAAAACTGGCAAAAAAATCAGCTTGGGCCATCCCCCAGAGATGGTAAACAACCCAGAAAGGCTAAAGAAAAGCAATCCTGAAAGCAAATACAAACACATTGTGAACACTTTACCAGCCCCACCTTCCTTGAGGTCACGAACACAACCAGGGCACTGTTCTGTTGTTTTGTATTTGACCTTGAAAGGACAATGTTTTCATGTTTTATAACTTATTTATTTATTTATTTATTTTTGCTGCACAGAGTAATAAATTTCTTCTTAAAGTTAACAAATTTAAACAATTTTTCATTAAATCCATCTTTTTTTTTTTTTTTTTTTTTTTTTTGAGATTTAAGGTAGTATAAATATTTAGGTTGCCTCCTGTTTATTCCTGTCAAAACCACAATAGGCACAAGGAGGACAGTGGCCCCCTCTGATAGAGCAAATTCTCTGCTACAAAATACTGTTTTTAAGCATAATTACCATTATTAGCTATGTGTTTTCACCATCAATGAGAAAGAGCTTGTAAAAATCTGTGCTAGTAGAGGCGACTCACAGTTGCTGCTGCTGAAATGCAGCACCCACTGCCTCTGTGCACTCACATCCACTATTTGATGTCCAGCAATATTCAGCAGCCATCAGTGAATGTCAGTGGGTACAACTTCTGAACGGAGGAATTTAGTTCCACGCCTTCGTTTTGTATGCACTTCCATGTCAGATGCCATTCTGTCAGACTGCTCCTCTGCTGCTTTCTGTTGTACAACAACAAATTATAATGAAATATTGGGAAGGTTCAACCTCTACTGCCGTACCACCAACGTCCACCTCTGTTGTCGTGGGCCAGCAAAATAAAATAGAAGGCACTACGTTTGGAGCAGCCCTTGTGAAACGTGTCTAAGTCAGTTTAAGTCCTGTTTTATTGCACAAACAGATAAAGGTATACATCTAAAAGCACTGCTTTCTTTGCGACCGTATTCTCTCCTCTGCTTCACCACTTCTACTTTTTTATGGCGGTGCCCAGGTGTCATCCAAGGGGTGCACTCTCTCTCCCCCTCCTCAACAAGATAGCAGCAGAAGGGAGAAAACACATCAAAAAACTTCAGAAGGCGCCTTGGGAGGAAGAGAGAGAAATTGCACACCAATTGCCATTACATGCAAAACACGATCAGGTTGTGAAAGATTAATTTAATTGCTTGCCAATCGATAATAGGGAAATGATAACTAAAAATGTAAATCTAAACCCACTTACCCTCCTTCTTAAGCTCAACTTCTACCTGAGTGCCACAAGGGTTAGGAGTAGGGGTCGCAGATGGTTCATAACAATTTGCTTCTTTCGTTCCTTATTACTTATACTCTTTCATGTACCCTTTGTTAAATCCTCTCTCACGGAGCTCTGGTCAGCATTGGCTCTGCTGTGCACAGCAGCAGGACCCTTTTGGAGCTGTCTGGAACTACGTTTTGTCTCACATGGGTTTTTGTTTAGGGATACCTAGGAGTAACACTTCTTAGGTGATAATAATGCAGTAATTAGTATCCATAACCTTCTGTTTTTAGGCAACTATGGTCAAGCAGCCTAGGTTTTCATTTAGAAGTGACTAAGGATGAGGAGCGGTTCAAAATAGGCACAGAAATTTCAAAGGCCTGATGCAGCTCTCCTCCTGATTTACAATAGTAAAATTGGCAGTCAGTGCAGTCATAAGGAAATGACAGTAAATTTATCACGAAATATTTCTTCTCCTTTTTCTATTTTCCTTTCTTCTATCCTCTATTTTCATTAACTTGTCTGGATATCTAGCAGTACATCTAATTATGCTGGTAGTACTATTTTTCCATGTAGGCATTCTAATTGCAAGTTAACCAGTGTGACATTTTTGAGTGTGTCCTATAATTCTTGCTTTACAGCACCTGATGCCTTCTGGTAACATGTCAAAAAATTATTTTTTCTGAAAACTGCTGCACAGTCTTTATTCAAGAAATCTTACATTTCCAGATAGCTCATTAGAACTTAAATCATTTTTGTATTTCAAAACTGCATCATTTCAGTTTCTATTTGGTAAGAGCCTACTTCTTAAGATAGATATTTGTCCATAAGAAGCCATGCAGATCTGGAAATGTGTAGATGTATAATCAACAGGGTCACTGATTAAAACACATTTTCCTTTTTAAAACTAAAACTAAAAGCAGGGCGAAGTAGCTGGGTGATGGCTATTGGAAAGCAATATATTTATGTTTCAATTACGCAAAGGACTACTCTTCTACTGAGTTCCTTAAGCACATGGAGGGTATTTAATACATTAGTTACTGGAGTATGCTTGTTCTAGTACTATTGGCATTAGTTCAGTGATTAATGTAGATTAATCCCACCAGCTTTTGCCTCCTTGCAGAGACGTTGCACATCAGAGCAATCCTGTTAAATTCTGTGAAGCTCTTCAGGTGCAGAAGGATGATGTAAATCTGGTGATCATGACAAAAAATTATCTCCTGAACTATTATACAAATCGGTTTTTATAGTATGAAAGTATATTAACTGTTAGTAGATGTATTAGATTACAGATTACCCCAATTAGTGGAATTTCTTTGTAGAGTGTCATGAGTAAATAGTGTAAATATTAAAAATAGCAAATTCATGAGTTCGGTCATGAGTAAATAAAGGGTACCAGCTCATCACGAGGACCAGAAAGGCAGCCCAACCCTGGAGACAAGAACTTTGCTACTTAGATGATCACAGAATTAGCTTTGCGGACAAGCTGTGTAACTCCTGTATCCTAGGCTCTTTTACATATCTTTGAAATCACCTCAGTGTCTACTTGTCAGAGTAACTATAATAAGAACGACTCAGAGGACGACTGGAGAAATAGATTAGAAGTTGTTTTCTTAAGTTTTACTGAGCACTATGTGTTAATTAGTGATTGGTAAATTTATATTCTAAGCATGCACCTGAAAGGTGCCAAAGCCTCATTGGGTGTGCCCACCAAAACTGCCACGCCATTCACACAAACTAATATTTACCACTGTACTCTATGCTTTGCATCCTTGCCTCTATCTTCAGTCAGCAGAGAGTAGCTGTGAATTTAGTGTGATACATGCAAAAAAATGAAATGTTCCAAATAGTGTGATAGATGTCTATTTAAAAAGATTCTAATTGATGATGTCTGAATGGTAGAGATATAACCTTAGAGCCTTTCAGTGTACATGCATTCTTAAAATTAGTTCTCCTGATGACAGTAATACAGAAAACTCACCCATGTGCCTAACTGTCTGAAAACATCCTTTAAGTATTTCTAGGGTTAAAGCTTCTCACTGCATGCTAGTTTATTTTTCAACACATGCCTTCCATAGTTTTAAATACTTCAAGCATCATTAATGCTATGCCACTGTGAAATTAATTGCATAGTAAATCACTGTAGCAGCCATATAAGTGTGCTAATAAACATGAGTTTTCTCTACAACACGTAGAGTAACGAGGAATATGTAATCACACTGCTCTTGCATTTTATGGGATACTTATCAACAGATACTAGTGCTTGATTGACAGCTCCATTAAGTAAACCCCTCTTATCTGCTTGCAGAAGAGTATGGTAAGAATTGTGACCACTTTCCTGTTTAATTTGTCAGACTGCAGCATCCTTCGGCCCGTATTTAGATAAATGTCTCCGGTGTGAAGATGTTAGTGTAGACTCCATGGGCCATTCAGGCCTTGGCCTTGTCTGATTGCCAGCCAAAGATTATTTTTGACTATGGATTAATGGAATAGATGCCAGCTCTCCAGGAACTTGGAACAGAATCTCATTACACTTCACAAAAATGCACAGAACAGCCATCAGAGAATTCCATCACTGAATAATATGCTATGCAGTCAAGATATTCTGAATACTCTACAGACACAAACCCGCCTTACAAGGTAATTGAAGAATATTCTTGGGAAGATGACTAACCTAACAATAACAAAAAAATAACAAAAAAGCTATTATAACAATTTTAATTTGATGGGGGAGGGGACTCCCCCAAAATAACTGCAAGAATTTGTTGGAAGTGGGTTACATCTTTCAGTGCTTTCATGCACGCATGTTGAAAAGATTGTTTAAGTTTTTCAAATGTAAGAGATGATCTAATGAAAGATATTATCTCTACCTGTAAATGTTGTCCCTTAAACAGGTGGAATTTGTAGACTGAAATTCTTTCAACTATTGTTGATGAGATTTGACAAAAGCTTTTTCTGTGCGTATGCAAAGTGCTGGCTTTCCACAGATGGACTCAGTATACTGTGTTGGAGTTAATTTTCTTCATGACAGCTTGAATGCTGTTGTGATTTGTGACCAAAACAGTGTTGATAACAAACCTTATAGCTGTTGCTTAACAGCATTTACACAGTATCAAGGCCTTTGATTTTTGATCTGCCCTTCAGTGGATAAACTGATATGTGAAAGTACAGGAATAGACACAAACTAAAATTAACCAAAGACATATTCTTGTAATATATGCTCAGCAATAGCAAGAGAGCAAGAAAGGGAGTGGAGGAGGTTTACAGAGGTTATTCATCTCTTGCTTGACAGCTAGCTGTGCATTCATCTACCCATGAGAGGCGGTGATTAATTGCCTTTCCATCACTACTTTTCTTTGGGTTGGATTTTTTTTAATCTTTATGTACAAAGTTTCTTGCTTTTACTGTTCCTTTTCTCCCATCCCGCTGTGCGTGTGCATAGAAGTGAGTGACTAGTTGTCTGGTGCTTAGCTGCCTACCAGGTTAAACCAACATGGGCCTTGAAGGATTTAAGATAACAACAGAATTTGGGCACTGCACTTATTCTGCTGCTGTGCTGGATAGGCTAGAACTCCAGTGTGAGCCCAGATCAAACTGACTGTGTCCTGTGGACTGTTCATTGTAGGAGCAGTTACATCTTGAAGCATCTGCGGACATGGATAAGTTCACATAAAACAGCAGATAAACCTGTGAAGAGCTTATAGTCCACAAATAAGTCTATGCCAAAGCAGGTTCATTCCTAAAGGAAGTGTGTACATGGAGAGGACCACACTGGAGAAGGTACACTCCTGGAGGGATTGTGGTTTGTGGATAAGGACATGTAAAATTAAAGAATCGTACAATTATTGAATATCCCAAGTTGGAAAGGGCCAAAGGATCACTGAGTTTAGCTCCTGGCTCCACATGGGACCACCCAAAAATCAAATAGGCTTAAGAGTATTGTTGAAATGCTTCTTGAATTTCAGCAGTTTTGGTACTGTGACCACTTCCCTGAGAAACAATGTTCCATTGTCTGACTACTCTATGAGTAAAGAACCTTTTCCTAATATCCAGTATGAACCTCTCCTGACACAATTTCATTTCATTCTTTTCAGAGAGAAGAGATTGGCACCTCTCCTTCCACTCCCTGTCTTGAGGAAGATGTGGACCCCCATGAGGTCTACAGCTCAGCCTGCTCTAGGCTGAAAAAATGCTGTGAATCAGATACTCCTCTAACATCTTCAATGAACAACCCCCTTCAACAAGCAGCTAGCAATGCTGTGCTTGATGTACCCTGGGTAAGTCAGCACTTGCTCTCATTAAAATTTACTCAACTTTTGATTGTCCAGCCCTCTAATTTGTAAAGGCCTCTTTTTTTTCCTGAGGGAGTCAACAACTTGTAATTTACTATAATCTGCACACTTCCTTAGTACAGATCCAAGTTCTACATCCAGATCATATATAAAAATATTGAAGAGGACTGGCATCAAAATGAAACAATGGGGAATCCCATCTTTTTTGCCAATCTGATGTAACCCAGTTTACAGTAACACTTTAAGCCTAACACATTTGATAATGTATTTGATGATACATTATATAATAACATATGTACTTGTCTGTCTATATGCTGGGCTCTTTGTCCTGAAGGATTCAGTGAGGAACAGTACTGAAAGCTTTGCTGAAATTCATAAAGCTTACATTGGTCATCTTCTCTTGGTTAACCAGATGGGTAACCTTGTCATAACAGAAAATTATGTTTGTTAAACTTCCTTTGTAAACCCATGTACACCTTTAAGTAGCTGCTACCATGAATAAGTCCTTGTCATAACAGGTACAACTCTGAAGGTAGTGTGCCTTATGGAAAAGTTCGTGCTGCTGCAGGTACACTGCTTAAAGACTGTAGCCCTTGGGTAAGTCCATTCCTGGAGCAGGGACAAGGGGTAGAATTAATTACACAGTGAGGTTAATATTAAACAGCTCCAACTGATGTCAGTAGCAGCCCTGTATAATAAAAATAAAATAAGTAAAGGTAAAATAAGGTAAAATAAGATGTCTGGATGGAGAGCACATACAAATGGTAGAAAAGGTTATCATGATTCATTTACAGAGGAAAGCTCAAACATGCTATGGCAGTAAGAGGAGCATCCTCTGAACTAAACAGAATGAGTAGATTTGGGCTAGTTTCCTTTATTTACACGACTTTAAAGCCATGTAACTTGAAGTGTTTCTTTTATTTCTTCAGCACTTTGGGAGTCTGTTACGTGGATACATAACAGCTTGTAAATGCTGGAAAGATTGTACTGTATAATTTTATGGTTTAAAATCAGATTATTATCTGCTGGAAACAGACTTAAATGAATCAGGCTGACACTTACCAGAATATTGGAAAAAAAAGTTTCACTCATTGCAGTTCAGACACAAAATTCCTCTTTCAGAATTCTGCCAGTAGATGTCAGTGTCAATCCACCTAGCAAAATCACTCCAGCAAGTGCTGGTACTGCAATCATCTTCAACAACTCCCTATTATGAAAGTCTTCCTTTATTCCGCATATAACAATCTTCTCTTTTTCATCTTGCTTTTTTTCCTTCTCTAGAGGAGTTCACCTTTTTACTTGTTTATCTTTATAGAGCATCTTATTGTTTGTTGCAATTGGGGTATGCGATATATTAAAGGATCAAGAATTCTGTAAGGTTTGTAAGATGCATGCCTTTCCCCAAATTAAATACTTCATATACATCCCTTGATTCTCCTTTAATTTATACAAGTGATGAATTTACTGTACACTAGGTAGTGATAATAATGGGACGTTCTATGTGGCCAGCAAAAAATCATTGGATTTAACTGCACCCTGCAATTACACTTTTTGTGTTACTGTTCTGGGATACTCAAAGCAGCAGTTTAATTCTTACTAATATTACAACCCCAACTGGAAATATGACTTTTTTGGAGAGGTGTCTTTTATCACCATTTAGAAACAGGTGAGTTCTAGAAAATTATAACACGTCCAGAGACAAGAATCAACTCCATGAGGACTACATTACAACTGAATGTAACGTAAGTAACAAAAATGATGCTAATGTAAATTTTTATGGATTAATTAAAATGAAAAGCTATTGAATCTTCAGAAATATAACAACACATCAGCAAACTGTTGTTATGAGAGTCTCCCAAACCTAGGAGAGAAAAATAGAATAATAATGGAGAAGATGAGAAAACTCATAGCTTACAGGGTCTCGAGACAAGTTTTGAAGCAATTATGGGTGAGCATAATTTTTATTTATTAGTTTGGGCTTTTTGTGTGATAATTTACATTATTCTGAACCTGTTTGAGATGGTGGAGATACTACAGGGTACTTTTGACTTCTACCATAATTTGTTTAGGTTCCTAACTAGCCTTTAGAGAATAAACCATAATAGATATTTATAAGGAAAAAACTATTCCCTTTAAGAATGCAGGGTTGTTTTTTTTTTTTTCAGATTGTCTTTTATAAAAAGCTTTTTTAAGTCAAAAATCCTAGGATAACTAAGGTTGGAAAAGACCCAAAGGATCACCTGGTCCAAACATCCACCCATCACCAATAGTTCCCACTAAACCATGTCTCTCAACACAGTGTCCAAACATTCTTTGAACACCTCCAGGGTTATTGACTCCAGCACCTCCCTGAGCAGCCATTCCAGTGCCTGAAACTCTTTCAGAGAAGTAATATTTCTAACATCCCACCTGAACCTCCCCTGGCGCAGCTTGAGCCCATTCCCTCTGGTCCTATCACTAGTTACATGAGAGAAGAAGCTGACCCCCAGCTCACTCAAATCCCCCTTCAGGCAGTTATAGAGAGCAATGAGCTCTCCCCTGAGCCTCCTCTTCTCCAAACTGAACAATCCCAGCTCCCTCAGCCGCTCCTCATAAGACTTGTGCTCCAGACCCCTCACCAGTTTCGTTGCCCTTCTTTGAACTAGCTCCAGGGCCTCAATGTCTTTCTTTCAGTGAGGGGCCCAGAACTGACATACAATTTAGTATTTGAGCTAACCAAGTCAGAATATATATGTATACAACTTGCTTAATTGTCCACAAAGATTTATTACAGAAATTTGGATGGGTCTTAGTCACTTTGCTTTATTTAGGTTTGCTTTGGTTTGTTTTGATTTTCCACTAAGGTTAATCAATAATCACTGTCTTGCCAAATAAGCATCATATTATACACATAAACAAAATATGATAAACCAAAGTTTTATCACCTAATCACAAAGAAGTAACAGGATGAAAAAACGCCTCTTTTAATTATGTTGTACATTTCTTGTATAACAATGGTTTTATGGTTAGAGAAGTACTTTTTCACTTGTGGATTTCAACTGGCCAACAGCTCAACTGTGTAAGACTGCAGTTTTTGCCCATGACACTGTGCCTCAACAGGAACAGCTTAAAACAAGAATGTAGGTCATAAAGGCTTCTTTATGGTGGCAAAACAGTGTTGATGAGAGTACTAGTGCAATGAAAGAGGAAAACAGCTATTTCACTCAATGCACTCAGTTTGCAACTGCTCCTTGGAATAATGTCTTATTGCTAGCAACTAAGATATTAAATATCTCCTGCGGAAAATCCTTATTCAATACAGGCTATGGAAAGGACACTGTAAATACTTCATTTATTTTGTATGGCCAGGGCTGTTTGTAATAGGAAAATTGATGCAACTGAGGCTGCTGTTAGCCAATCAATTCACTTCAGTGACCTAGTTTTACTATGCATTTGGTTTCAGAGACTTTGTTTTATATGACCATCTTTCTTTATAAAAGAGGAGGAAGAGAAATTGCCTTGATTACAAGTGAATCTTTTCCTCTATTACAGTTGTAACGAGCTAAAACTCTAGCTATAAAGTCTGAAATTAGTGCTAGAACTTGTCATATTCTCTAGACAACAGTTATGCATATGCAGTTTAGCTAACTGTAATAAATGTACATAATCAATGGATTAAAGGTTTTTTTATTAGAGCAAGAAATCACCACTGGTATACTTACTTTATAAAGGGTTCAGCTAACAAGATGTATGCTTTGCAGTCTATATTTTCTGACCTTATGACTTCAGCTTCCCATTGACAATAGATGAAGATTATCTGTGTGAATGTTGTTAGCAACAAAGCCGTTCTGGGACACTTGAGCATTCTTCTCATTAGCCTTTTGCAAGCTGAGACATACTGCTTTATTTCATAACCTTCTGTCCTTTCAGCTACTGTTATTAATGTGAGATGATGACAGCCAGATGGTCTGAAGCACATTTAACTCTTTTGGTTCCTCCTTCCTCTGTTGGGTTTGTGTGTCATAGGTAACCTTTCAGGATGTTTTGTGAAAAAGAGCTGTGCTAAAGGGAGCTAATAAAGCAGAGAAGAATATCTCACCTTAGATTATCTGCTTGGCTGCGGAAATTAGATATTAATGTAGATTATCAAAGCTAGATGGCTGTTAAGTAGGCTGAGGGTAAAAAGTCAGCAAGTGTATGTTTTATATGGTAAGTTCAACACAATATATGTATTAGTGATGGTTTTAAAAAGGAAACCAATGATAGTATCAGCTATGGCAAAGTAATTCAAGGCACTTCACGGTAAGTTGTGTTTGTGACCTTGAAGATAAATGCAGAACTTTGCAGCTCAAATCTTTAAAATCTTCCATGAGCTCTGAAACTACTTGTTGCTTGTCAAGAGCTCTTTTTTAAAAACTGTTCCTACAGGATTTCAGAATAAATTGGGTAATGTCTCACAGTGCATAAATGAAGCTGTTTTCTAACATGAAAAGCCATATCTGTCAGCTGATCTAAATTGTAGAAGGTCCATTGAGTTTGATTAAGTTATAAGAAGAAATAATGTCAAAGAAGCAGTGAGGCATGCACAAACAGTAAGCTGCAGAGGCAACTTTTCACTATAGAAACGAATTATTGGTTGTTTTTTTTTAAAGCAAGGTGAGAGTGGGCATGATGCCCAGCCTGAGCAATGGTAAAGCACTCAGACTGCGTGTCCAGACTGTTATACTTGCTACTCTGAATCAATTATTGTGTACTTTGATTGACAAGGACTCTACAATAACTTGAATTCAGGGAATTTCAAAGGCTAAAATTACAGCTGACTCCACGACTTGGTTAGTATGTATTGTGAGCTGTATGTTTCTCACATTGAGCAAAGACAGTCTTACTGTGATTAAAATGATCTTGAGCTTTATACCTGGAAAAAAATTATGCTAGCCTGGCTTTTAGTATTCACAAAAAAAGAGCATGTATTCTTAAAAGAGACTTTATCCATGTGTGAATGAGCCAATATCTTTATAAGAGCTCAGTTTTGGCAGACTATACTGGCATGGAAATGAACAAAACCATTCAGAAATACACAATTATTCATTCTGTTACAGCCATTGAAAAATTATAAACTACCTCTACTTATTACAGATTATTTTGTATTCAGAATAATCTGTTTTTCCACAACCTTTCCTATCTGTGACTTTGTGAGAAGGTTGCAGTTACTAATACGTTTAGGAATTCTCTTTGGGCATGGAAGCACAAAAGTTGTCTGAATAAATCATAAACTGTTCTATGAGGGATACGTTTGCATTCCTTTCCAAGTTTTGTTCTATCTGTGTTTCGTATTCCCATTTCCACACATCCAGGCTGCAACTCTGTACTCTTCATAAGCCATAAATCCCTGTTTCCACTGCCTGTGCATTTCCTTCTTCATCCTCAGTTTGACCTTGCTGGTTTTCTGTTTCTCCTGCTTGATTTCTTGCACATGGGATTGAGAACTCTTGTGCTTTCAGAAAGGCATCCTTACAGAGTTGCCATCTCTCTTCTGTTCCATTATCCCAGGGAACCTCTCCCACTAAATCCTTTAAACAGGCAGCATGTTGCTCTCCTGAACCTCAGGGTCCTGACTTTGCTCTTTGCCAGGCCCATATTACGATCATGAACTCAACCTGACCATGGTCACTACAGCCCACGGGAGTGAGCTAAAGACAAGTGATGCTGACAGCCAGGTGAATTAACATGTTTAGTCATGAGATCGAGGTTGTGTTCTTGTCTTTTCTGCAGAGCTCCTGGTACTGTAACTGGGAAGCTGCGAGTTTACAACCAGTGTCCAATTTGCTGCTGTTTTTTCTTTTCTAATCTTTGAAAGGCAGGAAAATGAAATTCTTAGATGTTATTTTCTGAATGGTCATTCCGAAATGGTCATCTACTGTTTAGCAGATATGTTCTGCTGTGGTTTAAAAAAGAGGACAACTCCAGAAGGACAGTTCCTTCCGAACAGTTTTGGCTCAAATGTGGATCTGTTCAGCTCAATGAGCTATGCCTCATGCAGTTGCTCACTCACTCTCTCAAAGAGGCAGTTCTTCAACACAATGACCTTTCCCTATTAAATAAACTGGGGGCTCACAGCTTTATAGCCTTCAAGGACTGAATCTACAACAGTATTCAAGTAATTGAAAACACATCTAGTCTACAGTGCGATCGTCTTTGAAAGTATTTGAAAAGACTTCTCATAAGTGATTTTAAAATATTAATTGAAACTAAATGAATTCATAAGATCTTAAAGAATTCCAAACATCCTGCAAAGTGACACGCTTTATAACCCATAAATACCACTAACTGTGAGCAGCTTGTGGATTTCCAGTTACACTGTGAAGTTCTATGCAATTTAAGAGACTATTGAAATGTGTTGCATAAAATCTAGTGTACTGAAAAAACTTAAGTTCACAGAACAAAACAAGACTGGTCAATTTACTGGCTAGGATATAAAAGAGAGATTGGCAAACTTATTTACAATCTAATCAGCCTACTGATGAAGTTAAAAATCATATAGCAATGGAAAAGGCAAATACATGCTAAATGCATACCCATAATTAACTTCCCGCGTTGTGATCTGTGTAATGGATTGATTTCTTTGAAATTAGTAAATTACCCAAATAACTTACAATATGTGACTCATGTGAATGAAAAATACTCACGTGCTGCTTTAGAATTGTGACATGCATTATCGGATTTCGTTTTTATTGGGTAAAAGAGATCCATGCTATCTTGCTTTGTACCATGCTTATTCGTAAAACTCCTTCTGCCAGCTCTTGCAGACGCTTTCATTATCTCTCTGCCTCTGAAACTTTAAAGGTTGTCATGATAATCAATTTTATTTTAAAGGCATGGTATGATTTACAAAAATGCCACAATTATTGCGGTCAAGCAGGATCCAAGTATATTGACTTGTGTAGCTCAAGTAGAATACATTATATTAAATATGAGATTGTATCGACAAATTATCTGTCTGTTTTTTCTCAACATCTGGTTCTATTTTGAATGTGACAGTTTGGTTCACAGAAAGATTTGCAATGATTTGGACCCAGTTCCCCCCCCAGTCAAAGGAATTAGTGAAAATCAGTGGATTAACTACTGTTTTACAGGCTTAAGAGACTTAATTTGATCAGCAAGTTATGTATTTTGGGTAATATCTACATGTTCTAAGGTATTTTTTTTTCTTTTGCAGTACATTCCTTTCCCCCTTCCTCCCATCAGATTCATTGAATGTCCTCCTTTTGACATATTTTCCTCTCTTTATGCCTACTTTGCTAAGACTGGGAAAGTGCAGGAACATGCTTCAGTGTGTCCTGTGCTGTAAAGGAACAGGGTGTAGAAAGGTATATTTACATCTGAGTCTCTGGAATCTACTTTTGGTATAGACATTGTGGTCTAACACCAGTATCTAAGAACAATAGAGCCACTGTCTCACTCCCCCATTTCAACAGAACAAAGGGAGAAAATACAATGAAGATCTCTTAGGTTGAGATAAGGATCACCCATTGATTATTCTCACATGTAAAACAGACTGAGCATAGGGAAGATAAGTGTACTTAATTGCCAGCCAGTATCAGACTAGAGCACTGCGAAATAAAAGCAAATCAAACACACAATTTTGTTTTCTGTCTCAACTCCTTCTGGAGTGCCATACTGCCATAAGACTTAACAGACTTTTTTTCTTTCTTAGCAGGATATTGTTTCAGGTGGTGGTATGAGGCACGGGATATTTCCCCTACAACCTGGTGGTTGCTTCCAACTTTTAAGGGCATGAGTCTTGACTTGGCAGGTTGTTGGTAGCGTTGTACAATCAGTCTGCCAGAACTCCCATAATGCTGTTTCAGCTCTCATCATCTGTATCATAGAAGTCTTAACATTTTGGCTTGCAGTGGTTGTATGTAATGGCTTATTCTTGCTATAAGCATTTTACTGAATACTTCAAAAACCAAGAGGTTAACATTTCTCTTGTGTCTGCTTGTGCAGTAGGCATGCTCTAAGGGCTGCCATTCTATCACAGAAACAGTCCTTATGTATTAAATAGAGTTATGATTTGTCTCTTATTTTATTCTGTCCTATTTCAAAATCAGACAATTCTTAGAAAACAAAATTGACATGTTGATTAAGTGTGAGTATATTTTATATATATAGCCCTACTAAAGAAATGTCTGTGTTCTAAACAGTATTTTTTTGATTCTTTACATTAAAATAACTCAAACAGTCTAAGCTTTCAAGCTGAATTATGTATAGTACCTTTACTTTTCCCTGTGGCTTACCCCTTCATCTGTAAGTACAGGTAAACCTTTACCTTAATACAAAAGCTGTTATTCATCTATGATTGACAGCTCTGGACTTGCAGATCAGTTTGTCCCTCTCCTAAATGTTAGTCCTTACTGTAGGGTACGAGTTATTTGTAAATATGAAAGTATTTGAAAGGACTTCAATTCCTTCAAAGAACGTTTCATTGTGTGCCCAATGTCATACATTCTGGAAAGAAATCCTCCAGGTTAGGAAGTATTACAGATAAAATGGATGAACGTGTAAACTTTTTCTTTTTTTAAATCCTCTCTTCTTACTTTTGTAAAGTCCATAAAATGTTAGCATGTCATAGAAGTGACCCAATGTAAGGAATTTGGTATTCCAGATGATTTATAACAAAGTTTGTATGAGCCATGTAGAGTACTGTTTGTAATTATTTAGCATTTTATTTTCTCTATAAATAGCTCTTGTGAAAGGGTTTGTTAATTTTGGTATGGTCTTTACTGATGTAGTTGGATCTAGTCCATCTTTCCATTAGCTTACTGATTTTTCCCACATTTACTCAGTAAAATACATCCATAGAAGGAATTATCATTTAACTTTGTAAGCTTTCTTATTCATGAAAACTTCAGTACATTACATATTTTGGAAACTATTTGTCAGCATTTATAAATATCAGTCCTATTGCTAAATTCATTAAGGACTAATATACTTGAAGTAATATCTTAAAAGATATGACTAGTGTTCTTCCTGGCCTAGGCAGGGGTAGTAATATTGGTTTATTGATATCTGGAAGTATCGAATCAGATGTCTTTAACTGCTTCTCAATCCAAAGCATCTCCCCACTCCTCTCAACTATTCAAGCTTCTTTTATCTATCTTTTCAAACCAAATTATTTTCTCAAAGTCTGTTTATAGTGCCCTGAATAATGTTCAGTCTTGCTGATGGTTGTTTTTTCATACTTTATCAGTCTTACTTTCCTTTCAAATGTTACCAGATTTCAGGTAAATATTCTCTGAGAACAGACAGTTCAGCACATTACATTTACACTGTTGACACTTGCATTCCTATTTTACTAGCTGTTGTTAACCTAGGGAGTGTGTTGTGGTTTAATGGATAGCCATGCACCACTCTCACTGCTCTCCCATTCCCTCTCCTTGGAAAGAGGGAGAAAATATTATAAAAAATGTCTTGTGTGGAAATAAGCCTGATCCTGTGGGGATTCACCTTGGGCTGTGGCCTCCTTCAGGCTACACCCACCTGCAGTGGTATAGGCTTTCCATGGGCTGCAGCTTGGTTATCTGCTCTGCCATGGTACACCATGGGCTGCCAGGGGAAATGTGGAATTGTGTTTATTCTGGATATCAAAACAGAATAAGTTATTTGTTCTGAGATTTTTTTTTTTAATAAGCAGCTTATGTAATATTGTTTGATGCCATTATTAACAGCATCAAAAAGTTTTCAATAAGTCATTTAAAATTCAAATCGACATATGTGTATTTTAGAATGTGAAAAATAATTTGCACCTTCTTCTCTGATGTGTTTTCAGAACAGAAAATATGAAATAAGTTGCTGTAAAAAATGGATGTATTCAGACAGATTTAGGTTTCTTTTTTATCCTTCCTTTTCTATCTGTTGCTATGACGGATGCTGTTTACAGAATAGACAGTCTTTTAATAGGCAGTGTTAATATTCTTGTATTGCATCTCAATACAAAATAAAATAAAAGTATTTTAGATGTATCTGTGTTTTGTTTTACATCTACCATCACACATGAAAATACCATCTTCTCCTCGGGCCATTATTATTTGATTTTTCTCTCATAATGAAAAGTACTATCCAAAAATGCTTGCTCTATCAAATGGGAAGCATTCTTGTAAACACTGCTTAGGAAAAGCTGAATTCGCTGTAGGACAACAGTTTGAACTGAGATAAAAAAATTGAATCATTTTCATAATCCAGGGTGAATAATTCACTCAGATTTGAGCATATGAAATATGTAAAAGTTACGATAGGCAAAAAAAAGGCATCCTTTTAAATTCTAATAGCATTTGACAGAATCACTGAATGGTCAAGGTTGGAAGGGACCTCTTGAAGATATCTTTGAAAAACTGGATCATGTAGTAAATTAAGTAAATACAAAATTACTAAATAATAATAAATAATAATAAATAATAATAAATAATAGTAAATAATAATAAATGTAGTAAATTAATTTAAGGTTTGTAAAGCTCACAATACATAGTCAAACTGTTATGTGCAAAGTTCCAAACACATAAAAGCATATTAATGGGACTTCATGGATCCACCTATCTCTCTATATACATAATAATGAGGCTACAGTAATGCCCTTAAATGAGGTATTGTTACTACAAACAGCTGGCTGATGTAAGAAAAATATTCTTATAAGGAAAAACATGTGCGCTAGGTCTACCAATAATTTTATCTGGAGATCTGTTTTCCATTTCAGTGGGAAATATCAACACTTTAGACATAATTTTTGTCATCTAACTTTCTGTACATGTATAAAACAAAACTGTTTTATATCCTAATATTTATACAATTTTATAATATTAAAAATAATTTTTCTTTAAGGCAATGGAAGGTTATCATCTTTCTACTTCTTTTGTCCTTTTCTATTTCTTTTCTGTCCATGCTTCATTAATATTTATATTTCATGCAATTTTTTTTGAATTGCAGCATCAGCATTTAGACCTTCAAGTTTTTGTACCTGCTTCTGGATGCATTACGGCTGACAGTAAGATATTGCATCAATATTTATTAATAGTTATAAGTTAGTTACAATATATATATATGATTATAATAGAATTAACAGGCATTTATTATATCTCATGCGGACTCCATTTTCTAATTTAACTGTACTTATCCGACACATAAAAGAATGGTTATTTGAAATATGGGATGTTTATTTTATTTCTCTGTGCTTGGAAAATAGACTGAAAGAAAGTATAATATAGTCACAGAATAATAGAATGGTTAGGATTGGAAAGGACCTTTAAGATCATGTAGTTCCAGCCCCACTGCTGTAGCCAGGGACACCTCCCTCTAGACCAGGTTGCTCACAGCTCCATCCAGCCTGGCCTTGAGTACCTCAAGGGAGGTGGCCCCCACAGCCCCTCTGGGCAAGTTATTCCAGGGTCTCCCCATCCTCACAGAGAAGAATTTCATCCTAATACCTCGTCTAAATCGACCCTCTTCCACTTTAAAGCCGTTTCCTTTTGTCCTATTGCTACATGCCCTTATAAATTGTCCCTCCCCAGCTTTTCTGACATACATTTGTCAATAAAACTTTGTGCAAGCACGACATTTGAAAATAGTGATTACAACTCGACAATTAAATAACAACTTTGTATCTTCAAAGCACCGTTGAAACATTAACTAATTAATCTTCATAGAACCCCCAAGGAAATTAATGGCCTATACAAGTCTTAATGAAGTGTGCTCTTAAAAATCCCTAATGCTCATCATCTAGCATTTCTTAAATTAATAAACTGTTACCCAAAAGTCCTTAATTCTATAAATTTAACAACAGAATTGCTCAGTGTCTTCCAGGATCTATAGTACTCAGAGAAGAATGATAGGGGATTGAGGGACATGAAACCTTGCTTTGAGATGTTTGGGGAATTACAAACTAGAATGGAAGATGACAACTATTCAGGATCTGTTATTGAATTTCTTTTACAAATAATAAACTCTGTAAAGAACATCTGACTTGCATCTCTCCTTAATTGGTTTAGTAAATTAAAGATGAAAATGTTTCTTGGATGTAGTGAAAACACTAAAGTATCAACTCACTTATCATGGCTTAACTTAAATGTCTTATTACCCTATAATAATTCCTGCTGTTAATCACCTACAAAATGAACAAAGTACAGTTTATTAAAGCCCGGTAATCTCTAAGTTCAAAATATTACAAATAAGTACATTTGACTAATTAATTACCGTACTTAATAATTAAATACTTATCTGGCAGTGACCCTCCTGAATCAGACTTAAAAGTTCCAGTGGGGAAAGAGTTCATTAGCAGAATCTGTCATTTATCAGTTCTTAGCAGAGGGGATCCCTGGATAACAGTCAAAATTGTTCAGAAAATCACTTTTGTAAGGAGAGGAGAAATATGTGGGAGGAAAGTTAGAATTATAAGCTACTATACTGTACTATTTGTTATGTGTTTTATGAATATTTGACTTTTTATTATTGCAGGTGATTATTTAAACAATTAATATACATGCAAGAATTTATGCTGGCATAAATCTTATACTGTATATATTCTCCAATGACTGCATATTCAAATATTATTTCCTTAAAATGTATAAAATATATTTGAGGCATTCTGTCACACACATTTTTTTCTAGCTGTAGATGTGTATGCATATATAGATACAGATGATGTACATGTACATAAAAGAAACAATACAAATTCTCTCTTAGTTGCTAGGAAGATTATGCTGATTTTTGAAAATGGTTGAAAATTGTAAGTAAGAATGATAAATGAATATGGGAGAGGAGAGTGCTCAAAATGGCTAATAACTTCAGTTTATTTATTTCACGTGCTTTAGGACTCTTCTGTTGGCCAAAGGGTGAGGCTGACCTCATCAAGGTGATTCAGAAAGCTGAACGTAACCTTTTAAACTCTATTTAGGGAGATCTCTCTCCTTGATTTTCCTCTTTCTGTCTATAGGGGGAAAGTTAGGATGGGAAGATTCGTTAAATTAATCTCAGTGAATTATTCATCCACATCGGTTTTCAATTTAAAAACTTATATTTCACATCTTTGGGAATTACTGTGCTTTAAAACATAAATGCATTTTAGATGGAAGACATTAAGCAACTGCCTACATTGCCTAGACTCTCAGAGGACCCTTCAGTTGTGGGTTTGCTAGGACTAGAAGAACAGCAGGTGACTGTCGCTTCCACAACAATGCACTTAGAGCAATATTGCACCAACCAAGACTTCTCGATTCCCATCCATAAACTGATTAATCAACTTGATAGGAATTGGTAGGACTCCCTTAGCCTTTAACAGTTCCATATGGCCAGTTGGAAAGTCCAGTACACCTGGAATTAACTGCCCCAGGAGTGGAAACAGCCCTATCATTTGTCATGGGCTGATCCAGACTGTATTGGAACAGGGGGAAGCTCCTGAATACCAGCAGTACATTGATGGCATCAGCATGCAAGGACACACAGCAGAAGTTCTTGAGATAGGGAAGAACATAATGCAAATCCTTTTGAAAACATAAAGCTGCACTGGCAAACTGATACTACTGATGCTACATGGACTAAATGGATGACAGTGATAGCACAATGGGCTTGAATAGTTATCTAGGAATCCTGGGAATCGTGGGATAGCTTTGTAGGTGGAAGGCTGCTGAATGGAGTCCATCATGATGAGTAGCAGAAACTGTTGAAGCACAAAGAGAATTGAGCTGATTTGCAGAACTGAAGGCTGTCTAGCTTTCTTTAGACTGTGCTGAATGAGAAAAGTGACCAGTGCTCTACCTCTACGATGACTCATGGATGGTGGCAGATGCCCTGTGGAGTAGGTTGCCACAGTGAAAGAAGAATAACTGGGAGTACAGTGGTAAACCCATTGCCAGTACATTGTGTAGAGATACTGCTGCCTGAGTAGAGCATATGGTTGTAAAAGTACATCACGTAGATTCCCACTTACCCAAGAGTTAGGACCCTGATGGCTGGAAACATATCCCATGCCATATGCCATTGCCTGAACCGCTATTCTGAGCCTTGAAAAGCAAGTTCTGTAATGATATGGCACCCTAGAAAGAATTGGGTTGGATGACAGCACTCGTTTTGAAAATAACCTCATAGACACCTGGGCCAAACGGTATGGCACGGAGTGGTTGTATCACACCCCCAATTACAACTCACACATCAGCCTTTGGGAAAATCAAATGATCCAGTGGACTTTTAAGGACTACAGTGAGATCAATGGGTGCTGGGACATTCAAACACTGTGATATCCATTTAGTAAAAGGAACCTGGTTAGATAAAACCTGGGGATCTGCAGGTCAAGCTAATTCTGCTCAGTCAAACTTCTTACATACTGTAGGAGATAAAGTCCCTGTAATGCACATGAAAAAATGAAGGGTAGTGTTGTCTTGGTTATTGCTGCCATGGCGAAAGGCAAGCCCATCCATGGGATTGCTTTTGCTCAAGGACACACGTGCACTTGGTGCATAAGTTTGGTGTGTACCTCAAGAGGATTTAACAGCCAACAATTTGAATTGCATGACATTAGTTGCAATATCATAGGTATCATCACTGCTGTGATTGCTATATCCCCATCAATGGTATTACAGCAACAATCACTCAGATTAAAGAAGGATGAATTCTGAAGGTACCAGAACTGGCTTCAGCATATACTAACACAATGCTGTGCATCATCCCTCCTGCTCTGAAGGAATGTTGTGAAAGATGCAGCCCAGTGTTGTGAACTAAATGAATTCCATGGACATTTTAGAGAGATGGTTCATAGACTACAGGAATAATATCTGTGTGTATATATCAAAAGGCAGAAAAGTTGATGGAAATTAATTGGGATATACAGGAAAGTGTGGGACCTGACTAGCAAAACTGTTACCTTGGACTTCCGGAGGGCAGACTTTGACCTGTTCAGGACACTTGTTGCAAGGGTCCCTTGGGACTTGCTCCTGAGGGGTAAAGGGGTCCAGGAAGCCTGGATGCTCCTCAAGATGGAAATCTTAAAGGCACAGGAGCAGGCAGTCCCGGAGTCCCGTAAGTCAAGCCGGAGGAGAAAAAGACCAGTGTGGATGAACCGGGAGCTTTTGTTGAGACTCTGAGAGAAAAAGAGAGTCTATGTCCTCTGGAAGATGGGTCAGGCTACTTGGGGTGACTACAGAGAACTGGCCAAGATCTGCAGGCAGAAAATTAGAAATGCTAAAGCCCAGCTTAAACTTAGACTGGCTACTGCTGTAAAGGAGAACAGGAAACCCTTTTACAAATATATTAACAGCAGGAGAAAAACTAAGGAAAATTTCCCTCCTTTACTCAACGAGGCAGGCAATATAACCACAGATGATAAGGAAAAGGCTGAGGTTCTCAATGCCTTCGTCACATCTGTCTTTAATAGACAGAACAGTTGTCCACACGGTACTTGCCCTGACCTGGAAGTCCGGGACGGGGCGCATAATGCACCCCCTGTGATCCAAGCAGAGACAGTCAGAGATCTTCTCCTCCATCTGAACTGCCACAAGTCCATGGGGCCAGATGGGATCCACCCAAGGGTGCTGAGGGAGCTGGCAGAGGTGATTGCCGAGCCACTTTCTGCCATCTATCAGCATTCCTGGTTATCTGGAGAGGTCCCACAAGATTGGAGGCTTGCCGATGTGACTCCCATCTACAAGAAAGGCCGTAAGGAAGACCCGGGGAACTACAGGCCTGTCAGCCTGACCTCGGTATCAGGGAAAGTTATGGAACAGATGATCTTGAGGGAAATCACACGACATGTGCATGGCAATAAAGGGATCAGACCCAGCCAGCACGGGTTCACCAGGGCAGGTCATGCTTGTCCAACCTCATCTCCTTCTATGACTGGGTGACCAGACAGGTAGATGAGGGAAAGGCTGTTGAGGTAGTCTACCTGGACTTCAGCAAGGCCTTCAACACAGTCTCCCACAGTATTCTCCTAAGGAAACTGGCAGCCCGTGGTGTGGACAGGTTCACTCTTCTCTGGGTGGAGAACTGGCGGGAGGGCCGTGCCCAGAGGGTAGTGGTTAATGGAGTTAAGTCCAGCTGGCGTCCTGTTACGAGTGGTGTCCCCCAAGGGTCAGTTTTGGGGCCCATCTTGTTTAATATCTTTATTGATGACCTAGACGAGGGAATTGAGTGTACCCTCAGTAAGTTTGCAGATGACACCAAGTTGGGAGGATGTGTCAAACTGCCTGAGGGTAGGGAGGCTCTTCAGAGGAATTTGGATAGGCTGAACAGCTGGGCTGAGCTCAATGGGATGAGGTTCAATAAGACCAAGTGCCGGGTCCTGCACTTTGGCCACAATAATCCCATGCAATGCTATAGGCTTGGGGCAGAATGGCTTGAAGAATGTAGAGAGGAAAAGGACCTGGGGGTGTTGGTTGATGCTCGGCTCAACATGAGCCGGCAGTGTGCCCAGGTGGCCAAGAAGGCCAACAGCATCCTGGCCTGTATTAGAAATAGTGTAGCCAGCAGGAGCAGGGAGGTGATCATCCCCCTGTACTCAGCTCTGGTACAGCCGCACCTCGAGTACTGTGTTCAGTTTTAGGCCCCTCACTACAAGAAGGACATTGAGGCCCTGGAGCGTGTTCAGAGAAGGGCAACAAAACTGGTGAGGGGTCTGGAGCACAAGTCTTATGAGGAGCGGCTGAGGGAGCTGGGATTGTTTAGTCTGGAGAAGAGGAGGCTCAGAGGAGACCTTATTGCACTCTCCCACTTCCTGAAGGGCGGTTGTGGTCTCTTCTCCCTGATAAATAATGACAGGACAAGAGGGAATGGCCACAAGTTGCACTGGGGAAGATTTAGATTAGACCTGAGGAAGCATTTCTTTTCTGAAAGAGTAGTCAGGCACTGGAATGGCCTGCCTAGGGAGGTGGTTGAGGCACCGTCCCTAGTGCTGTTCAAGAAGCGTTTAGATGAGGTGCTGAGGGATTTGATTTAGTAGTTGGGTAGGGATAGTGATAGGAGGATGGTTGGACTAGATGATCTTGTAGGTCCTTTCCAACCTTATGAACTTATGAACTTATGAACTTATGAACCTGAGCATGATATACACGATATGGAGTAAGGTCTGGATATTGTCCTGGTTTCAGCTGGGACTGAGTTGATTTTCTTCATAGTGTATGGAATGATACTACATTTCTACTTTAGGAGAAAAACACTGTTGATGATACAGTGATGTTTTAGTTGGTGCTGAGCAGTGTTGAACAAAACAACACTTCATGTTCTTGTACTGTCCTGCCAATGAGGGGTTCTGGGCAGGCACAGGGAGCTGGCTATGTCTAGAATCAGGACAGCTGACCTAAACTGGCCAAAATGGGCCATTCCATGCCATATGACATCATGTGAAAAAAATACCTTGAAAAACAGTGGGAAATAGGCCAGGACAGGCTGTGGCTGCCTGGGAACTAAGTGAGCACCAGCTGGCAGGTGGTAAGCAACTGTTTGTGTATCACTTGTTTTGTATATCTATACATTTATAATTATCATTACTATTATCTTTTTTCCTCCTCCTTTTCTTGTCTTAGTAGATAGTTTTTATTTCAACCTACAAGTTCTACTTATTTATTTTATTTTTTTTCCAGTTATCTGCCAAATCCCACTGGGAAAGGGAGGAGGTGAGTGAACAAATATGTGGTGTTTAGCTACCTTCCTGGTTAAATCACAACTTATTTTATGAAGATACAAAGAATACAATTATGAGATTAGCAAATAAACGGTAAAGAATCCAGTGCTAAATGTATTGTATTCGGAGCAAGTTCCAATTTTCCCAAGTTATAAAGTCCTGAAGAGAGAGGGCACAAGAGCAAAGACACATTGCTCAAAAACTGTAATTGATTCTACTTACATGGACTGGATTATAAATGTTACACATAATAAACTTTCAGCTCCCTAAAGAATCTGATTTCTTTCATTTAATCTATCTTCCTGGTTTTAATTAGTGTGATGGAAAACTCAATTACTTCTGAAATTATATCACTATAATTTGTAACCCAAAAGAATGGAATGTAATGTCCCTTCATTTCTGTATCTCACTGAAAACAGGGCTTTAATGTTCAAAGCTGAAAGCTCTGGAGACAGGGAGGAGTTGTTATACTGGATCTGATTGGGATGGCACTAACTTTCCCCACAGCAGCCAATATAGGGCTGTGTTCTGCATTTGTAGCTAGAGAAGCACTGACACAGCACCGATGTTTTGTCTGGAACTGAGCTAGCACAACATCACAACTCTCTCCAACATCCCACATAAAAATCAGTAGGAGGAGGGGACATCAAGTTGACCTAAACCAACCAAAGGTATATTCCATACTGTATGACATTACACTCATCTGTGAAAACTGGGAAAGGGGTAGGAGAAACATGGGCCCTTGTTATAGAAATATCTGTCTTCCTGAGCTACCACTACGTGTATTGAACCCCTACTTCCTAAGATATGGCTGAATAACACTAGGTGATCACAGGTAGAGAATAATTGTTTTCTCCCTTTGCTTTTGAGTTGTGTTTACTTGTGTTTCTCTTTTCCTTTAGTTAAACTGTTCTTATCTCAACCTATGAGTCTTTTTTTCCTTTCCATCATGCTTTCTTCCCCTGTTCTTATGAGGGAGTGGGGAGACGTGGTGAAATTAGCAAGACATCAGTGTGAATCCAGCCTGCAATGCCTTACTAGTTCTATCTATCACCTTCACTGTGTGATGTTGTGGCTTGAAACACAAATATTCATTTATTTAATTAGGATCAAGGGGATGATTAGTGGGCTGGAGCACAGGTTTAGAGTTCTGGGGTTATTCTTCCAGAAGAAGGGAAATCTCTATGAACACCTTGTCGTGCTTTCCAGTACTTCAAGGGAGTCTACAGGAAAAATGGGAAGGGTAATGGTTTTAAACTAAAAGAGGGGAGATTTAGATTAGATATTATGAAGAAATTCTTTATTATTGTGTTCATGAGGCACTCGAACAGGATGCATCCTCCCAGGAATCTTTCAAAGCCAAGCTGGATGTGGCTTTGAGCAGCCTGGCTTAGTGGAATGTGTCCATGTCCATGGCAGGAGACGCAGAACCATACGATTCTTAAGATCTTATCCAACTCAAACCATTCTATAATCTGTCTGTGGGGGTAGAGAGAGTGAGTGAACTGAGTGACACCGAGTTGCTCAGTCACACTAATTTATGAGAGCATGTGAGACTGTAGGAATGTTTATTCCAGAAGGGTTATCTAATTGAGGACGTCTAAGGTGGGAGCTGATCACAAGAAACAAGCATGCCAGTCACTGTAATTGGTTGGCTAACAAGCAACAGTGATTACTTCCAGGAAGGATGAATCTTGCAGCTGTTAAGATTGTGAACCAGAGGCTCCCAGACTGGGAAGATGCATTTAGCCACAGGGCTCTGCAAGCCTATGGGGGTTTGCAGAGGAAAGGAAGCAGAAGGAACGAAGAGGAAGGATAGGTACAAGAAAATACATAAGGGCCAGTTGAGTCTGAAATGGGGCAAGTCAGTACGCAGACTGACCGAGTCCTGCAGCCATCCTCTTATATTTATATTTTCATTAAATATTTTCTCAGCTATCTTTTTGCATGTCCACATTCTCTCTCCCATGTGTACATGAACTGGTAGGACTACTCAGCAGCTATTGGTGACACCAGGATTTGGGGGAGTGAAACTCAGTGCCACTTACTTCAGTGAGTGAAGATTCTTACTCCAGTAGTTGGAGGGATCATATCTTTGGATTGGACTCCAGAGTGCAAGCTAATAGGTGACCAGTATGGGTGAACGGGGTGCTAGATACTGGAGTCAGAGGGTGTAGGTACCCCCAGCTTTTGGTGTTAAGTATTGGAATGAGCTGGGTTCTCTACTCACTACACATGATCATCTTCAGCTCCCATTTTGGATCTGACAGTTCCATAAATGATGAGAGAGGATCCTTTTCAACACAAAACATTCTATTATTCTATTATTATATGCCAATCATGGCCAAGAAATTGCTCAAGTAAGTGATTTGGAAGAGGAAACTCATAAAATATATATAAAAAATTAAAAAAAAAGCAAAAAAAAAAAAAAAAACCCAACCAAAACCAACCAACCAAAAAATCCCAAGCCAACTCTGAAAATACACGTGGCCAGCAGTAAGAGAGTGGTGATTATCTCCCCTCTGCTCTGAGGAAGCCTCATCTGGAGCACTGCATGCAGGCCTGGGGCTCCCAGCACAAGGAAGATGTCAAGATGTTGGAGCAGCCCAGAGGAGGCAATGAAAATGATCAGATTTTCATAGGATAGACATCTACAGTACTTGAGGAAAATGTTCTCTCAAAACAATTCAGAATAGTTGTTTTGAACAGAACAGAGAAGAAGGGAACTTTTATACTTCCAAGTTGCTTAATTTCTAGTATATTATCATCCAGTAATAATAATGTGGATGAGTGGTTTAATAGCAACAAAAAGAACTGTGTACAATTTCTAATTGCAATTGCAAAAACACTTTATTACTTCTTGCTCAGTAGATGTAATTGAGGGAAATTGTACACAGAAAATAGGGACTGCATTGCTCAATGAATTAGATAGACAAAGTATGGCATAGGTTGTGTCAAAGGCAGTATTTTACCCACACTTTTGTGGTAACACACATATCACTTCAGACAAGAACACAGCCAGGTTACCACTCCTGTAAGATGGCATATCTGCATCCAGAGAAGGTGACTAGCTTCTGGTACTGGCCAGTATCAGAACTGGCTTTCTCAGTGGGTCTGAGAGTTGCATTTCTATCACTGAAGGCCTTTATAGGTGACAGCCAGGACAACAGTGTGAGCAGCCCATCCTAACATCCTGGCACACCTTTCCAATAGGTTCAGGTAATGTTCTTCCATCAAGTATCTTTCCGTGGCCCAAAACAAGGATCATAGATTGTTTCTGTTTACATTGTCTTCCTTGCCGTGTCTTATTGTGCCTGTCACTCTTTGCATTACACTTGTTCAAAGCAAGGTCATCAAAATACCATGTCAGCAGAGAACATCACTAAAAATTCCTGTCTTCATATAATAGCAACATTATTCTGGAGATAAGAAGGTAGAAAAGCAACTAGAAAACATTGAAGGGACTCACACATTGAAAAGCTGACAGACTTTCAAAATAGGCACATATAACTGGAAAAAGAATTAAAATAAGTTATCGCACGTAGACAACAGTAAATGTAATCAGATTTCTTTGCAATCTCAAATGTTGGTTATTTAAGTATTCAGAAAGACGACTGTCATTTACTGAAATTTATCTTAAATGTAAGCACCAAAGTAGAACTGAGCCATTAAAAAATTGCTATCCATTTTGTATGATGAATATTAGACAAGCTGTCTGACAATACGTGACTCTTGCCAAATTGAATTTCACAAACATGGCAATCAGGCTCATTGTAGTTAAGTATTAGTTTGCATTTGAATGCTTTTTTTTTCCAAAGAGTTTTCAAAAAACTCTGTCAGAGCATTTGTTTTTGGGTGCTGGTGACTGTCAGTCCAGAATAACAGTGTTTCCTGGAGGATAAATCTAAATAAAATTATGACATAAATTTTGACTAAAATTAATAAGCTCTGTCTTATATTCAACTTGCATAAAATTAATAGGAACTGTCTGACCCAATTATGACCCACCTTGAGTTTGAAGCTGTTTTCCTTTCCCTTATTCTGTGATCTTTCAAACTTGTTCCATGACATTTTGCTAGCAACTGCGGGAACCTGTGGAGCTGATTATATAAATTGCTTGCCCATTTTATATTCATCTCTCTTGTGTATCTTGAGTCAACAGATGATATTTTTGAAGATTAATGAATAAACAATCAGCTAATACTGGCTGAGTAGCACGTGTTGTTATGGTTTTCATTTGACTCCTTACAATAGCTTAAAACAATTGAAAGATTACATGACTAGGAAATTTATTTTATCAGATTTTTATTTTAGAGAGATATAAAAGATCTTCCATGAAATGTTACATCATGTTAGCAATAAAAACTGAAGAAAGGGGGACTGATCTAGGTAGCCATTGCTTAGAGACTGGCTGTGCATTCATCTGCTTATGGGAGGTGGTGGTTAGTTGCCTTTGTATCAGTTGCATCGCTTTTATTTATGTTTTTAGTTGTTTTGTTTCTTCTTTTCCTCTTCCCTTTGTTTATTTTACTGTCTTTATCTTGATTCACACGTTTGCTCACAAGCTTTTCTCTTCTTGTTCTCTTCCCCATCCCACTGGTGGTGGCTATGAGCAATTGTGCTTAGCTGCTGACCAGGGACAACCCACCATATGTGAGTATAGGCAACATGTGATGCATATGATCATTACCTTCTGAGTCACTCGTTTGAATTTTCTGAATGTTACAGAAATCTGCAGTAAACACTAAAAAATGTCATAGTATGTGAAAACACCTCTAGATCTCAAAAGTCTGAACTTTCTGATAGTTAAATTGTAAATGAGATGGCTCTGTCTCTTGTGTCAGAGCTTCAAATGCAAACAAAAGTGCCTGCAACTACTTGCCAATAAAAATTAAATTAAATTAAATTAGAAGCCAGAGAATGTAATCTGTTTGTTCTTACATATCAGATCTTAGTATAACATCCAGGACATCTGAGTAATGCTATGGTACATTAATACAGTAAAACAAAGGTATAACATTGATAACCCACAGCAGCTATGTTCAATCAGAATGAGAGCTTACCCTTGATGATTTCTTGTCCTCAGACAATAGCCACTGGCTAATGCCTAGGGAGAAACAACATGTGGAATTGTGGAGAAAACTTTCACTGCTATATTCTACTAATGTCTACTACACCAAGCAGAACTTCTAAATGACATTTCTATCCAACCGATAATTTTCATATCAACTTTTTATTCATTTTACACAAATTCACTGAATTGTTTGCTTGACCTGTTCCTGTATCAGGCATCCACTAAACCCGCCTCAAAGTTTTCCTCAATATAAATAATGCACTTTCAGTTGTTTCCAGCATAGCAGCACTAGTCTGACTTCAGCATACGTATACTTTTCAAACTGGGTTGTTAGCAAAGATGCATTTCACATTCTCTTTTTCCTTTTCCTTCAAAAGCTTTTTCTAGTTTATGGTAGGGGTTCATTGAACTATTTGTTGGGTTTTGAAGACTTGGCATGTTCAGAACATTGCTGTGGTGGTTTAGCACTGGTAGGTATCTAAGCATCACTACGCTGCTTTCTCACTCCCCTTCCTTAAAAGAATATGTGGAGAAAATATGATGAAAAATGTCATGGGTTGAGATAAAGACAGCGAGTTCGCTCACCAATTAGTATCAAAGGCAAAACAAACTCAACATAGGGAGTTTAATGTAGTTTACTGCACATTACTCACAGACTAGATCAATGAGAAAATAAAAACAAGCTGAAAACACCTTCCTCCCATCCAACCTCTTTTGTCTCTTCTCTCCAAAAATCACAGGAGAATGGAGAATGAGGGTTGTGGTCTGTCTGTAGTGCTCCGTCTCTGATGTTACTTCACAGTCTCTCTCTGCCCGTGGTGAACGTGGGGTCCCTGTCACAGGATGCTATCCTTCCTGAACTGATCCCGCATGGCCATCCCACTGCAATAAGGATTTGTACCAAGGGTGCAGTGCTTCTGGAATGGCAGCTCCCACCAGACTTCCCGTTCCACCATCGTCTCCTCTCTGTGGGCTGTGGTTCCAGCCAGCAGCCTAATCCTAGAGGGGCCCTCCGTGGGCAGCATTCCTTCAGAGTATATTCACCTTCCCCACTGTGGGCTGTACTGTGGGTACATCGCTCTGAAATGGTACACCATGGGCTCCAGAGAAAGCCTGTGTCATCGTGCTGAAGGGGAACTTCTGCTCCAACACCTGGAGCATCTCTTCCCCCACCTTCTTACCTGACACTGCTGTCTGTTGTATCTATTTTCTTACCCTCCTCTTCTTGCTGCTGTTTTAGCCATTTTTAAGTATGTTATCCCAGAGGCTCAACAAGCACTTATTTCATTTGCCATTGGTTCAGCTTTGGGTTGCTGGCAGGTCCCTTTTTGGAGCAAGATGGATCTGGCTCTTGCATAACATGGGACAGCTTCTGGACTCTTCTCACAGAGGCTACTCCTTCAGTCTCTCTGCTACCAAAACCTTGCCCCATAAACCCAACACAACTGCATACTATAAATGATTGTCATTTTGGAGTGGCTCTATAAAAGCACCTTGGCTTTTCTGGGAAGTGTTGCACACAGCTTATCATTAGGAAAGAAAAAACCCGAAGAAACAAAGCGCAAAACAAAACAAAAAACCTATGAATATATGTATTTCAATAGAGGATTTGAAGAAGAGCAAAAGATGAATAAAGATGGATACCAGCATTAATGCCTTTAATACCTTTTCAAGACATAGAAACCCTTAAATAATTTTGCTCATTCAAAGTTTAATTTAGATGCATTATGCAGGGGAAAAAAAAAAGCCAAATTTGTCCTCAGTTGCTTTCATATATGTAAATCGATTTGTGATTTCTTCATGCCAGCAACTTTTCATCAATTCAAATTTGCTGTCATTTTCTGCAACTTCAAACTGACCTCTTTCATTTGAGTTAGCTTTCTTATGAGCATGGTCTTCTGAGAATCTAATCTTATGGAACAGACTGAAGAAATACATGCTAATGCTAAAACAGTATGTTGAAGAAGTGAAAGTTTAGAGCCAATTATATGGCATGGCTACTATAATTTGTATCAAACACTGCAGCCTGTGCATAATATTCCATATGTTTATTATAAATTAGAGCTATAATTTACTTACTTGACATAGCTGAATTATACTTTTGCCTTGATTGCCTCACTTACATTTCTGGTAATTTCGTAAGTAGAACTATTAAGCTAAAGAAATGCAGAAAGGTAGACTTACAGTGATGCAAAGAAATCTTTAGGGTAACAAAAGCATACAAGAAGCTGAAGATGTTATTTCCTTTGCAGGCACAAAGCCTACTCTAATTCTCCTTAAATGATTTGGGATGAGAAGAGAAAAATGAATTTGAAATAATCAGCTTATTAGATTAGAATTTGATGTTACTTGGAAAGAGAATATTGACATGTCAGTGCACTGAAAGTGATTTAGGAAAACAAACAACCAAAAAAAAAATTAGAAGGAAACTTGAGCAGCATAGGAATGCTTCTACTTCATTTTCTCCTCACACTACTCACATACACTGGGCATGCCTTGCTGACAAGGATCCACCAGAAAAATGTGAAAAAGTTGTGCACTCCACCAGAAAACATTAGTGTTAATATAACTTCTATGTTACCATCAATCATGTATTTTCCCACAAAATAAGGGGGAGAAAATTTCTCATTTGTGGAAAGAAATATCTTTATGGAAGAGGTGAATATGTTCTCAGCCGCAATATAGATGACATCATTAACAGAAGACTTGATTGAACACATTTTTGTCAAAAGTAAAACCCAACTTTCACCTCTTGGTTCTCCAAGTTCTATTTCAGTATGAGCTTAAGCACACTCAGCCCTTCTAGGAAGAGTGCACAGTGAAAAAGGGCACTCTAACATTTCCTTCTGCCAAGTCCCCACTTCATATAACTGCCTGGTGTACCTTTATCAGTATTACAAATGTTCTCAGCAGCCATCATGAGCTGGAAAGCAAGTCTAGAAATTTTCAAAGAGAAGATCTGAAGGAAAACTTGGAACGTTTCCTGCAGAACTAAAAATGTTGCCTCCTATTTTTGAAGTATTATTAAAAGCTTATGGGACTGTACAAATTTATTCTATTTGCCTCCTGGGGGAGCACGGAATAGAGGATCCAAACACTGTCTGATAAGTAAAAAAGAATGAGAAAAACATCAGCAAAGGCTTCCTCCCACTTCTGAACTGCCCATTGTTTTAAATTATAGCAGAACCATTTCGTGCTCAGGTTATATACAGTATTCACAGTGATGGAGCACTGGAACATGCTGCCTGGAGAGGTGGTGGAGTCTCCTTCTCTGGAGACATTCAAGGCCCACCTGGGCACCTACCTGTGCAACCTGGGCTGGGGAGCTGCTTTGGCAGGGGGATTGGACTCCATGATCTCTAGAGGTCCCTTCCAACCCCTACAGTTCTGTGATTCTGTAAATATATTTATCTCCTCACTCAAATACCTTCTTCTGAATGCATTGTTACATCAAGGGAATTTCTGTCATCTGGTAATCAACTGGAATGCACTGATTGATTATATTGTCAACTGCTACTCTTATAGAATATTTTGGAAATAGTAGCTGCCTTATAATAATGAATGCATGCAGTATTTATGTATTGTTTTACTTCTGTATATATTCGTTTATATTCATATTCACACACACTCTTGTTTGAATGGGTATCAAATAGGAAAAAAAATCTTTCTTTCCCAAGGCTGGTGCCAGTCTGGTGCCAACACCTTACATCATGGTGTATAATTAGTAAAAGTTCATCAGGGTCAACAAATTTTATAAAAAGCCCTCTGCTTGACTAAGTAATGTCATTCAAAATATTTTTTATACTGAATTAGATCGCTCATGTACAGTCTTGA
Source organism: Cyrtonyx montezumae (assembly GCF_038088225.1). Classification (NCBI taxonomy): domain Eukaryota; kingdom Metazoa; phylum Chordata; class Aves; order Galliformes; family Odontophoridae; genus Cyrtonyx; species Cyrtonyx montezumae. Next base: position 26,190,310 of record NW_027071825.1, read on the forward strand.
TTCATGTAAATTTGCACAGATGCACTTCATTTGGAATGCATCACATTGAAGTCACGAAACTCCTGCAATTTGGTTTTCACAGAAGTAGTTTTCATTAAGAAGAGGGTGATGACCTTATCTTTAAGATTTCTGATGTTACTGGTTTGTGCTACAATTTTAACTGGCTTTGCAATTTTTAAATAGGCTTTTCAGCATTATAATCTTTAAATAGTGTTCTTAACATCTGCAATTGCTTCTGTGGAAACTACCTATAGTCCTTTACTCTTTCTTTCTTACAAGTGAGATATACTCCCAGATATCAATCCAGCATTCCTTATGAGATATAAATTTTTATATTCTAGCAATGGCATTTAGTTTCATTAATATGAAGTTAGCACTGGGACAGATTTTGTAGCATTAAATAAACACGTATTTAGCAAACTTACTAGCAGTAACCCTGAAATATCCACTAAGCAGCATAAGAGAATATAATGCTCCTCCAAAAATTTAACAGAGCTGCCAGCCCAGCTGAAGTGCCTCTACACCAGTGCAAACAACATGGGAAATGAGCAGGAGGAGATAGAAACCATGGTGCAGTTAGAAAATTATGACAAATTGATATAATGGAAATATGTTGGGATGAATCACGCAACTGGAACACTAGGATTGAGGACTACAAGGTTTTTAGAAGGGATAGCAGGGCAAGAGCTATGGGGGAGTGGCTTTCTATGTTAAGAAATGCCTTTTTCTTACTTTTTATTTTTATTTTTTATTTTTGAAGAGCTACCTCTAAAAAACATTCATGACATTTGGTGGCTGGGGTCTACTACAAGCCACCTGATGAAGGGGAGCCTGTAGACCTTCTTGCTTCGACTAAAAGAAGCATCATGCTTGCAGGTTCTTATCATGATGGAGGATTTCAGGTATCTGGATATTTACTGGAAAGATACAAGGCAAGTTGCAAGCAATCCAGGAGTCCAGATATTCTGCAAACCAACCAGAGATGAAGCAATACTGGACCTGAGAACATTAAATATACCCCAGAAAAGGAACTCAAGCTGAGGAGGTAGGAAAACAGCATGGATGTACATGATAAGGAAACGTACAGGCAATGAAAGCAGGGATGTGTAACCTTGAAAGAATACAGGGATGCTGTCCGGACATACAGAGATGGGATCAGGAAAGCCAGGAACAGTTGGAACTCAACTTGATGAGAGATGTGAAAAATAACAAGAAGGGATTCTACAGCTACACTGATCAGAAGAGAAAGGCCAAGGAGCGTGTACCCCCTCTGACAAATGAGTAGAGAGAACTGGCTACAGAAGACATGGAAAATGCTGACACCTGCTGGAAAAGTAGCATGGTGAGCTGTAGGCAGTACAGTCGGCTTCTGGAACGTATCAAGGATGAGTTCCCAAGCCAGATGATATCTCTACTGTGGGGATGCATTGCTGGACCTGTTCCTTACCAATGCTAGTGAAGTGATTAGTGACAGCAGGTTTGGAAGCTTTCAGGGCTGCAGTGTTCATGAAGTGGCGGAGTTCTCACTATTGAGGAGTATTGAACTGGCAAAGCATAAAAGCAGGAAGCTTAATTTCAGGAAGGCCATCTTCCAGCTCTTCACAGAGTTAGTCAATGAACCCCCTCTGGGAAACTGTCTTCAAGGACAAGGGAGCAGAGCAGAGCTGGCAGATCTTTAAGGAAGATTTCCTTAGGGCAGAAGAGCTCTCCATCCCTAGGTAGAGGAAGTCAAGAAAGGAAGGCAAGATACCAGCATGGCTGAACTGAGACCTGCTGGTTAAACAGAAGAGCAAGAAGAAAGTGCATAGGCAGAGGAAGTGGGGACTGGGTAACATTGGAGGAATATCGGGATGCTGCTAGGCTGTGTAGGGATGGGGTCAGGAAGACAAAAGCCCAGCTGGACCTGGGCTTGGCAAGGGATGCAAACAATTAGGAAGGCTTCTGCAGGTACATCAACTGGAAAAGAAAATTCTAAGAGGGCAAACCCTCCCCTAGCAAGCAACATAGGCAGGCTACTAACAACAGACAAGGAGAAGGCTGAAGTATTCAACAGTGTTTTGCTTCAGTCTTTTCTAGTGGCTGCTGTACATACAGCCCTTGAGCAGATGATCTGGAAGGTGAGAACCGGGGGAGCAATGTCCCTCCAGCTGTAAGTGAACCTCGGGTTTGTAATCTCCTAAGGAAACTGATGTCCATAAGTCTATGGGTCCCAGTGAAATGCAACCCAGAGTCCTGAGGGCGGCCTTGGCTATCATCAATCCACCCTCGATGATACTTGAAAAGCCATAGTGGTCAGGTGAAGTCCCTGGTGACTGGAGAAAAGGCAATATAGCACCCATTTTTAAGAAAGGTAGAAAGGATGACCCCAGGGAACTACCAACCTGTCAGCTTCATCTCCATAGTGGGGAAGATCATGGAGCAGATCATCCTGGAAGCTATGATAAGGCACATGGAAGAGAGAGGTGATATAGGATAACCAGAATGGCTACACCAAGAACAGATTTTGCCTGACCAAACTAGTCGCCTTTTATGATGGTGTTACTAAGTCAGTGGACAAGGGAAAGGCCGCTGATGTAACCTATCTGGACTACAGTAGGGCCCTGGTTGGTTAACTGAGCACCTGTGACAAGAAGTTATCTTTAAGATACTTCAGGAGTTTCTCAGACTTGGTTGTCGCTGCAGTAGACTTCTAAGTAATGTTACAGAAGTTAAAATCTCCCATAAGGATAATGGCTACTGGTTCGGAGATTTCTCATAATTACCTACGGAGTAACTCATGAGTACCATCATCTTGGCTGGGTGAATAATAGTAAGCAGTCACAATAACATTTAACTGTAATTCCCTTAATCCTTACTTAGAGGCTTTCAACTGCATCATCTCTAACTGAAAAGATGTGCAATCAATCCTTTCTCTTACATTCACAGCAGCTCCTCCATCTTGCCTGCCTTGCCCCTTTCTCCTAAACAGCCTATAGCCCTCTATCACAGCATAAATCAAGGGATTCATTCCACCATGTCTCACTAATACCAACAGTGCCATAACTCAGGGAATGAACCTGCTTCCATTTCTTCCTATTTATTTCATATATTGCCTGTATTAATGTACAGGCATTTCAGGTAAATTCACAAATCTTTGATGCTTCTTGGACCAGTGTAAATGCTCTCATTAACTTGACTTGCCTACAGCATTCCTGGTGGTATTCTCTTCCCTCATCAACTCTAGTTTAAAGCCCTTTCAATCAGTACTCTTAACTTATGAGCAAATAAATGTAGCCTCCTTGTAGACAAGTGGATCTTGATGTATCCCAGAAGGCCTTGTGTCTCAAAAAATCTTCAACGGTTGCCAAAATCAACCTTATTATGATTCAGTGATTCTACAGTTCTATGATTCCTTGATTCTATATTGCTGCTAAGAATTAACACTGGAAGCAGTCTCTTCAAAAGGACAGATTTTGAGCAAACAAACAACCAAAAAACCCACCCACCCCATCAAAAAGGAATAAAAATTACTATTTAATAGTACAGGGAACTGTATACAGTATTAAAAAGACACAGAGATGTAGTTCTGCTCAACATGTGTCTTCCTCAAGGTACATATCTTAATGAATATAGATATGTGTAGAATAGAAATAAGAGACTTGTTTTAAAATAAATATTTTTACACAGTGAGGAAGACGTGTTTTCTCTAACGTTGTGTTTATGTGGTTTCTTTCTTTGGTATTTTCCTTCATCTAACATAAGTCATCGCGACTGAAAATCATGGTTTTCTGGCTGTGTATGAGAAAAAAAGTAAAAAAATAAAATTGAATGCATTGTAGAGCTAGAAGTCACAGATATGGCAAGCAGGACTTTTAAATCTTTACTATTTCTGACCAAGACAAAACTGCTAGTCAATTCATTCTCTCGAACATACTCTCCAGAAGATATCATATAATATTTCAAAACAGATAAGATTCTATCAGGTTTTTGAGCTACACAGGGAAGAAGTATTTCAGCAGGTGAAATCCCTTATTCTCAGTTCAAAATTAAAGACAAAAAATAACCCAAATAAATCAGCATTTCTTTTTCTGAAGGCAATTTGTTGAGGTTAACAAACACTTGTTATGTTCACAACTCAGAAATGAATCTTCAATTATTTTTAGATAACACTCATTTTCTTGAGAAACGGAAACATAATTGTTATCATTTTGTGAAACAAATGTAAAGAAAACAGGTGAACCTAGGATGAAAAGGATGACATTGTGACCTTAAGGACTACATTCTGTGACGAGCTGCTGCATTTCTATGCCATGAGCTATGTATACATAGTTATGAGGGAAGGACACATACATTTAGGGTGGAGAACAACATAAATAACAAGAGAAGCACTGCCTCTACACTTCCACTAGATTTGATGGAAAGGATGCAAGAACCTAAAGATCCTTTAATGTCTATGGAAGTTCTTAAAGAAACCAATTATGAAGACACCTACTCATCCTAATTTTGAGCTGCTTCATAACAAGCAATCCTTTGTTTTTCACTCTTTTCAGAGGGTACTATCATAAACTGCAGCTGCACAAACTTCAAGCAGTATTGCTGGGAATGAAACTAAATTATGCCATATATTTTTCAAAGCCTACAAATGTTCCCAAAACACTTAAAAAAATCAGATTATTAGGAACAAGGGAAGAGAAGTGAAAGATGATAACATGAATATGAGAGGAGGGTGTCTAACACTAAGAAACATTTTTATAGGGACCTTTACTACCAAAAATATAAAGCTGGTGGACTAGTATCCATTTTTTCTCTCCACCTCCCTTGACCTGCTGGCCATGCATCTTTTAATGCAGCCCAGGATATGGTGTGATTTCTGAGCTGCAAGGCATGCTGCTGTCTCATGTCCAGCCTGCCATCTTCAGGCTTTTTCAGCTTTCCTCTCTCCTACTTCTGATAAAAGTCAGGATGCCATTGGCCTTCTTGACCACCTGGGCACACTGCTGGTTCATGTTCAGCAGAGTGTCAACAGTGGAAAACATCTCCATCAAAGAAAATGTTCACATTTTTTTAAATAGAGAACTAACCTCTCAATATTTCCTCATGCCGTATTTGGTGCATATTTAATTGAAGAATATCACATTCTATCGAAGAAACTAGAACATCTACAATGAAATGTTTGTTAGTCCCCCTTTTTTTCCATATTTATTTAGCCTCTACCTAATATATTTTATACCAACTGAATGCAATCTGAATGTCAAAAATTTGGAAAATAATTTAAATATCTTTTGGTGGGAATTCATTTCAGTTCTCTATTTCTCTTAAATAGATATCATGGAATGACCTCAAATGCAACAGATACCTAGATCAATCCCTCCTGTCCAAAGCAGTCATGCTTCTTCACTCCCATTGGCATTTAGATATGTGGTAAGATTCCCCTGAACATTCTCTTCTCCAAGCTGAGCAGTCTCAGTTCTTTTAGCCTGTCCTCATCTGAGAAATTATGCTGTCACCGGATCATCTTTTGTACACTTTTCCAGTATGACCATGTTTCCATTGTAACTGGGACCACAGATCTGAACACAACACTCCAGATACTCTCAGCAGCGAGGAGCAGAGGGGAAAAAGTACTCCTAGAGCAGCCCAGGATGCTATTGGCCTTCTTTGACACAAGGGTTCGCTAATAGCTCATGCTTAACTTACTCTCCATCCAACTGTTTCTCCTTCAAGCTACTTTACAAGCTAATCATCATCCAGTGTGTACTGGTACATGGGGATGTTCTTTCCTAGATGTAGATTATTGTGTTTTCCTCTGCTCAGCTTCGAGAGATCATGTCTGACCATTTGTTGTGGCTTATCCCTGCAGGCAGCTGAGCACCACACAGCCATTCATTCATTACCCCCCACAGTGGAATCAAGAGAAAAAAAGGTAAAACATATGGGTTGAGATAAAGGCAGATTAATAGGACAGAAAAGAAAGGGAAAATAATAATAATGATAATGATAAAAGAATAGACAGAACAAGTGATGCACAGTGCAGTTTCTCACCACCCACTGACTGATGCACAGCCAGACCCCAAGCAGCAGGTACCTCCCTCACCCCAGCCGATTCCCAGCAATTTTATTCAGCATGACATCATATGGTATGAAGTATCCCTTCAGATAGTTTGGGTCATTTATCCTGTTTTTCTGTTCCCTCTCAGCTCCTTTTGCACTCCCCAGCCTCCTTGCTGACAGGACAGTGAAAGAAAAAGGAAAGTATTTACCTTAGTATAAGCACTGCTCTGCTGACCAGCCAAATTAGTGTGTTATCAATATCTAGAAAGATTTTAGGAGGTTGCTGGTTTCCTGCCTCTTCTGCTTTATTTCTACTGCTAGGAGATGGAGGGCTCTTGTGCTCTCAGTAGGGTTAAAGAGTTGCCAACTCTTTAACTCCATTCTTCTCCATATGTTTGGATCTGGTTTCTAATAAGGTTTTGCTCAGTCACCTTCCCAGGCATTGATGTGATGCTGACAGGTATGTAGTTCCTCGGATCCTCCTCCTTGAAGATAGGAATGAAATCTCCTTTCCTTCAGACCTCAGGATCACCATAACCTTTCAAACATAATTGAGAGTGGCCTTACAATGCTACTGAGTCACACTTATAGCATCTATTTTATCAGGTCCTATTGACCCGAATATGTCCAATTTGTTTAAATGTTCTTCAGTCTGATCCTCTTCCACCAAGTCTGAGTCTTTCTTGCTCTAGATTTTCACTCTTGTCTCGTGGGCCCTGGGATTTATGAAAACTGGTCTCACCAGTTAAGACTATGTAAGAAGGCACTGAATACTTCAGTGTTTTTCATGCCCTTGTCACTAAGTCCCCTGCTCGATTCATCAGTGCATCCAGATTTTCCTTTGGCTGCTGAAATACTTGTAGAAACCTTCTTTGTTTCCTTTACAGCCAAGTCCAGTGTTTTGATCCTGCTTTATGATTTTTCATTCCTCTCAAGATCCTAAACTTCACCATCTCAAGATTACTGAAGCCAAGGCTGAACTTCACCTCTGTGACTAGATTTTCATTTTCTGTAATTGTAGGTGTCTGCTGTCATTGATTCATTGATTACCTGTCATTATCTATAAGCATCCTGGATTGCTTCTGCCCTATGGTATTCCATCAGTATATATCAGGATGTTTTGAATCCTCCATGAGATTTGGACTTGCAAACGTGAGGCTTCTTACAGGTATCAGAAGACTGTCTCATCTACTTCATTCTGATGAGGTAGTTTGTAGCAGACTCCTAGAAACAACATTTCTGAGCTTGGTCTGCCCTGTAATCCTGACCCCCTAAGAACGCAATAGACTCATCATCCACAAAAAAGGAATGCTCTGTGTGTTTCAGCTAACCTCTCACATAAAGCACAACCTCACTCTGCCATTTTCTTCCTAACCTGTCCTTCCTAGAAAGCCTGTATTCCTTTGCAGCACACCGATCGTGTGATCTATTCCTATCATGGACCTGAAATATCTCTTGTTTTTTTCCCAATATTCTGTGCATTGTTGTACAGCACTTTAGAGATGTCTCCAGACATTCTGATTTTTATAATTCCTTTTTCAGGTACATACACCTGCTGTGGATTCTTTAACCCTATTTTGTTGATGACTATGCCCCCTCTGTTTATATCATGACAAACACTTTGTTTGCCAGCCTACGTGAGCACTGTATCATTTGATTGTGGATTATCATGTACTTCCTGCATCATTCGTAATGTAAAGGTCTGCTCACCATGTTGTCCAGACTTTTGGCAGAGATGCTTATGCCTCACTTGGTCACGAGCATTTCAGATCTTCCAAGAAATTCTCAGTTCTCCAACAGAGTCCCATAGTCATAGGAAACAACACCAGCTGGGCAGATGGGGATCTTTGCTCCCTTCAGCAAGTAAGTCATCCACAACTATGATTCTCTTATTCTTCTTGGTGCTTCTGCATGGCTCAGACTCAGACAGCTTAGATGCTTCATTTAGCAGATCTCTCAGCCCCTCATCTGCTACAGGGACACTGAGTCTACTCTGCATAGAGGAAGAGCCTTCTCACTTTATTAGAAATCACAGGCTTCAATCCTTCACTTCATGGGAATCTTGATTTTTCTATGCTAATTAACAGACTCTGCTTGCCCCTACTTCAGAGCAGTTGGGTTACTGATTGAATCTTCAATCTCTTTTCATTATCCTTGATGATGCACAGCGTACTGACCTCCTTCCCTCAACTCCTTCATGTGGCAAAAGTATCCTCCACCAGGAACCACTTCTTCCAGCTCCTATGCTCTTGCCCCAGCCTTGTTAAGAGACCTCAGACACTCAGCAGCTATATTTCCAGACACAAAATGCTCTATCTCCCTCAAGAGCTCAGTTTTAGATAAGACTTCAGCTATGCCAGGGAGAGCAGTTCTATCGGATTTTGGGAATCATTTCCTGTAGCAGATCATGACCATTGCTGAGCACATGGAAACTGTCTGCAGCAGTTTACCAACTGCACATTTCAGAATGAACAGCTACACAAACTAGTAATGTACAGACACAACCTGACACGTACGTAAACTTGTTACTGTAAGAAATATATCACTGTTTTACAATTTTGTGCGTTACCTTTTTTTTCTAGGATCTCTTAAACAGCTTGTTATCAAGGACTAAATTATATTTTATTTGAAGGAAGGATGAATATTGTGACATTTATGGCTTCTGTTAAGATTACAAGTACAAACATATTTTGTCACTGGAGCTTTTGGATAAATGAGAGAAGGTGATTGATCCCAACATCTTGTTATTTCTAATCTTAATTATCCATGTTGAGACAAAAACAAATGAACAAAACCAACAAAAACAACAACAAAAACAACACAGAAGCTGCAGAATAAAATAGTATATAGTTAAAAAAACAACAAAGAAACCAACCAAAAACATACCCAGCACTTGAATATGCTGATCAGCTCCATTTGTATGATTCATAGAAATTGAATAATTAAACATTGAAAATAAATACCTTTTGCTTAATTACTCAACCAAGAGGAGCAATAAAAAATTGCACTGAATCCTTATGTTTTACTTACAAACAACAGCAAAATATAAATGGACTAGAAGGAAAATAGAAAAAGATTTCGTGTGCTGTGAAATCTTTGTTGATGTGGATTCACTAACAGATACACTGCACTTTAAAAGTGGAGTTGGCCTCTCCACTGGATGCCTTCTGCATTTTAAAGACTTGAATTGTAGCCTTCATTTATTGGTAGTGAAAGACCTGGTTATAAAAAAATCTTAACTAATGAAAGTGAAATAGTCATATGAAAGTTTCACGGAACACACAAAAACAAGTTGTCATTTTACCTACAAGAAGGTTTAGGGAGCATGATGCAAAATATTCATTATGGTATACTAGTTTGACCTTTGAAAGAAAAATCCAAACCCTGACTCCCTTTCAATAACCCTGTTCCTCAGTATTCTTACTTCTTCCACAGTTGCTTACCCTTGGCAATTTTTTGCTGCAGACAACAACTTAGGATGAATGTACATATGTCAAATTAAGCTTATCCCATAAGCCATAAGGTAGTGGAGAATCTAAGCAAAGAACGGGGATTTTGGCTGATAGTTTTTAATTGCTGTTTTCTTTTGCTTTGACAGCATTTATCTTCATTTTGTGATAACTATGTATCCAGAAGTAAAACCCTGTAGGAGGCTAAACAGTTTTATTTGGGTCTGATCCTGCTCCCATAGAAGACAACAATATTACTGTTGAAATAATAGGAGAGCAAATCTGTGTAAGCTTCAATCAACAATTAGCACAAAACATGAGATTTTGCTGGGACAACCAATTTTCTGGTAAAAGAATAACAAACTAAGCTGACTATTGTTTATTTCTTCATGGAAATCCAGCTGTCTCTGGAGGGATCACACTTGTGAAAACTATTCTGATCCTAAATAGAGCAACAATAATAAAAATATTAAACTTGAAACTCCTGCGGCAATGGAGAATCTAATAATCAACCATAACAGTGTATGGCTAAAAACAACTCACAGAAAGCCTGTTTTGAAAATAAATTTTCTTCAGAACCTTGAAAGCCTTTTAACTTTTATATATTGCCATATATATATTGCTTTATGTAATATTTCTATATTGTAGCAGAGAAGCTGTTCAGTTAAATGCAACCAAGAAATGGCAAACTGAACACTGAGCTATGATAAAGTCTTTATGACATTTCTTCTCTGACCCTACTCTGTAATGTTCAAAATAGCATTGTTGAAAAGTAGAGGAAATACCTTATAGATAAGATTTTCTCATTAATACAATTACGTGCTAAAATTTAATAGTGAATTACATAACTAACATGAAAAGTACTCTGTGATAGTATTTAAATTATTATACAAATCACCACAAAATATTCTTCCAATCTGATGGCCATGTTTCCAGTGTCCTGCAGGATCCTAAGGAAGAGGGTGTCACAGTTCATCAAGTTAAAAGATGTTTAAAACAAATCAGCTACACCCTGTTTTATCTCTCTCTCTCTCTCTATTTATTTTTTATTTTTTGCATGAAGAGGTATGATATCCATATTTCTCCCTTAGGCTTGGGGTTCACTTGGGGCTATTTTTGATGAGCAGCCAGCTTCCTTCTCACTGGTAGTCAAATGAAGTCTGAAAATTAAACACTAATGAAAGACAGTGCAGTCAGTGGTCAGAGCCAGCATGCCTTAATAAACCCATAACATTTTATGACAAGAATACTCATCTAGCAAATAAAGGGAAGGCACATATATGTTTTTTGTTTGTTTGCTTGTTTTGTTTTTAATTTTAGTAAATATTTGATTCTCAGAGCCTCTTTCTGGACAGAAATGTCCACTATACAGACAGACATGTACATGAGACATTGAGTGAGCAATTGGCTGATAAGTCAGGCTCGAAGAGTTATGGTAAATAGGGTTATGTGAGGCTGGTGGCCAGTCTCTAGTGGAGTTCTGCAGGACTTCATTTTAGGACCAGTTATTTTACAAATGATCTGAAGAGAGGACTCAAATATATACTAAGTTTGCAGGTGATACTATATTAGGAGGAATTGTTGATTGACTTAGGAGTAGACGGGCTTGGTAGAGAAATCCTAATAGGTTGAAGTACTGGATAATAACCAGACACATGAAACTTAACAAGACCAAATACCAAATTCTGTAAGGGGTAAACATGGATGTTTGTATATGATGGGAGACAAGTGGCCATAGTAGAGTCCTGCAGGACGGGATCTGAGGGTAAGCTGAACAGGAGTCATTGTACTTTGGCAGCCAAAAGGGCCATATCTATCCTGAGGCACATGATAGCACAATCTAGCTAACTTGTCAGAAGAGGTGATTGCTCTATTATCGGTCAACATTGGTGTTATCTCACCTTGAGTACTGTGTTCAGTTTTAGGCTCTGTAATACAAGAAGGATATTCTCTAAAAGAAGTCGACGAACATTGTGAAAGTATGAGAGATTATGTTTTATGATAAGTGGTTGAGGAAAATACAACCTTGAATATAGAATCATAGAATCATAGGGGTTGGAAGGGACCTCTAGAGATCATTGAGTCCAACCCCCTGCCAAAGCAGTTCCCTACACCAGGTCACACAGGCAGGCATCCAGGTGGGCCTTGAATATCTCCAGAGAAGGAGACCCCACATCCCCCCTGTGCAACCTGTGCCAGTGCTCCGTCACCCTCACCATAAAGAAGTTCTTGCACACATTCGTGCAGAACCTCCTGTGCTGCAGTTTCTGTCTGTTCCCCCTTGTCCTGTCCCCACACACTGCTGAAAAGAGTCTGGCCTCGCCACTTTGTGCCCCACACCTCAGATATTTATAAACCTGGATCAGGTCCCCTCTCAGTCTTCTTTTCTCAAGGCTGAACAGACCCAGTTCACTCAGCCTTTCTTCATAGGAGAGATCCTCCAGGCCCTTCACCATCTTTGTGGCCCTGCTCTGCACTCCTTCCAAGATCCCTGTCTTTTTCGTACTGGGGAGCCCAGAACTGCACACAGTGCTCCAGATGAGGTCTCCCCAGGGCAGAGTAGGGGGGTAGGATCACCTCTCTTGACCTGCTGGCCACGCTCTGTTTAATGCACCCCAGAATGCCATTGGCCCTCTTGGCCACGAGGGCACACTGCTCATGGTCAACCTGTCGTCCTCCAGGACACCCAGGTCCCTCTCTACAGAGCTCCTCTCCAGCAGCTCATCCCCCAGCCTGTACTGGTGCATGCAATTATCCCTCCCTAGGTGCAGACTTGCTTTTGTTAAACCTCATCCAGTTTCTGACTGCCCAGCTCCCCAGCCTGTCTCACTGAATGGCAGCACAGCCTTCAGGCGTGTCAGCCAATCCTCCCCACTTCGTATCATCAGCAAACTTGCTGAGGGTGGCCACTATCCCCTCATCAAGGTCACTGAATTTCAGCGTGATATTGTCCTTCAGTGACAAAAGATATAAAGTCCTCTATGATGTGGTGGAATTATTTTAAAACCAACGGTGCTTAAAATAGGATCCACTAATATTACTCTAACTCTACCTCACAGAGGGTTTGGACTTACCCAGCCTCTGCCACACTCCATGCTGATGGCGAAATTGTGATATTTTAAAGCAGAAATTATGAGTTAGATGACACAGAAGATGAAGAATTATTCAAAGGCTTCAAAACCATTTGTGAAAATGTCTCACAGTCAGAAGCCAACATCAAAGGAAGCAGTTTTTATTTTTACATAAAAATAATGCCTCCTCAAGGCTAACGTAATTCAGTAGCTAGGGTACTGTTTTAGGAAAGTTGTTTCCATTAAGACATCCCCATGAACTGAAGCATTTCGTATGAACATAAACATTACACAGCACAGAGGATAGAACTGTCTCCAGACTATATTTTTTAGAGTGAAGAACCAGAAAGAGTGCTTTCAAGAGTGACTAAAAAATGATTCTGTTTTTTGTTTGCTATTAGTGTTGTTGATATTAATTTGTTGTGAATCAGGCTTGATTTTCAGAAGAGATGAGGTCTATTTGATGTCAGAAATATCTGCATGTGCTCAGTGCTTGTTAAAGTCCCCCCAAAACTTTGTGATTTTAGCCTAAATATGTTAACCTTCCTTCTATTAAGTGTAGAAATTATTCTGCAGTCTTTTTCTGCATCTTCCTATCATATCACTAGTTTTTAATTTGGCATAAAGGGAAAAGTCAATCTTGCTAATGTAATTCAGTGATGTAGACTATACACTTATGTACACAAACATAGAGAAACTACAATAATCTTCACAATAAAGGAAAAAGAATAACATAAATAATGTCTGAAGATTATGACAACTATTTTTGATTAGTGAACAGATATGATAATATAATTGCCTGCTAGTAATTGTCAATGTCATAATTATGTAGCCACCAAATTTTATGTAGTTGTGTGCTAGTCAGTGTGGTTAAGATGTGTCTAAACAATTAATATGTACAATAATTTCTATTAATAAAATAGATTTATTACATAGAAAGCATATTTGGTTCTGTGGTTCCAATCCCAATCAATATCTGGATTTTTTACAGACTGCTTCTACTAATCTGTACAATTGATATCTGTATTTGAAAATGAAAGAACTGGGCAATGTATTGAGAATTTGTGGTTAATTGAGACAGCCAACAAGAGATATAGTTATACTCTTCACAGTAGCTACTTACAGATGTTTTGTGTACTGAAGAATTCTGCATGTAATTCTGTACATAAAAATTCTGTATGTAACACCAGTGTCATTTTCCCTGTGTTATTTTCCAGGGTTTCACAGTGTAACACAATCATGATTTTTAAGTGACTTTTCTGTCTTGTGCTGTAATTACAGGAATCAAACCCGACCTGAAATCTTTTGATCAGAACTAGTATGTCAACATGTAACATATTCCAAAGGCCAATACGTCATTACAGGAAAAAAACAGGCAGAATTATCTGCCAACACAGTGCTAAGGAGTGTCTTACACCCTCAGTAGCTTTAATACATTCAGAATGTCTAATTTTATCACATCACAGTCATGCTTGTAGCTCCAATGAATTGTTTCAATTTCTTTGTCTTTTTAACGACAAGCAGATCGGTATTATTTCACCAAGACGAACTGGCTTCTATATTTAAAGACACATATTCACATGACTATAGTATAATGAAACAAATAAAGTGACTCATTAAATGGCTTTCACATGTGAAGACCCCAAATATATTTCACTCTATTGTACAGAAGATATTCACACTTGTATATGTAAGTTTGATGGCCACTGACAAAAGTGAGTCACGTACAGAATAAAATTAAAGCTGAATTTCAGATTTTATGTGCAACTCATGTCCCAAACTTTTCTTTATGTGACCTTCTATCAGTATGATACATTTGTATTTCTGAATTTTGAGTTTGAGCAAAATGATCTTTACTTGGAAACTCAGTGGAAGCATCTTCTAGATTTCACTTGAATTTCAGAATGAAGCTTTTGAATTATCTTACTTTAAAGATGGATAAAAGTGGGTGAGCATATCACAGGAGCCTCAGTTCTGGAAAGGAGGAAAGCACTTAGTGCACAAAAATGGTCAAAGTCGGAAAAAAGAGGCGATAAAAAACTTTCCTAGCGAGATGTTCTGCATCAAAGTTGATGCTGTTATAAATTCCATAGTTTTTCCTTTTCTGAAATAACTATGATTTTTTTTTTTAGTCTGTGAGGACTCTTTAATTTATAATTTTTTAAAAAATCAAGAATCTACATCTGGTGCTGACTGTCATATATTAATTAAAATATAACTGTACTGGCTACGTTGTCACATATAATTAGCTGATGATCCATAATGCAACCTTTGCATTAGACACACAGGTAATATTATACAGGGAGTTCATAATGTCTGTTTTCATTACATCTTCTAATATCACTCACTAAATCAGACTATAAAATGCTTCAGTGTAACTTAGAGCAAAATGTTTCAAACTACTTTTTTTCCCAGTAACGGTATATTGCCAGTAGATAAAGGTTTCAAACTGATCAGTTTCCTGCCCTATGAATTAAAAGTAATGTTTGTACTACAAAAGCATTAGTAATCAATTTTGATTTGTATTGGTCAGGAAAGACACAGTCACACTTAGCTAAGTGGAAAGCCATCTACTCTGTCAATATTTAGTGAAACAGTGCTACTGAAGAAGGACTGCATCTATTGTAATCAATAGATTTTCCCAACCACTGTAGAGAAGACTTAAGTGAATGTTGTACATTTATAAAATAATATGATGGATAATTGTTGTTTGGATCTTTTCAGTTTATAAAATTTACCACAAACAGTCCTTTTTAGAATAATTAGTTTGAAAACTGAAGGTTAATTAGGTATTAAACTTCTTATAGAAAGACCATATTAAAATATATTTCTAAAAGTTAAAAAGAACACAATCAAATGTCTTGTTTATTATTATTTTTTTCTCCTGTGCCCAAACAGTCCCTGGTAAGAAACAGGTTGCAGATATTTTCACAATTAATTTCACAGTTAAAAAAAATGAGCTTTGTGAAATGAATATGTTTCAAGTTTTCTTGGATGTGCATACGACTATGTAGGCAGATGAAGAAAGCAATGTTTTTTCCTCTGAAAACTTTCATTATTTCTTAGTAGAGAATTTTCAGACAGACAATTTTACCATGCAGAAAGTGGTGACCTATTCATTGTAATAATTGCAGCAGGCTCGGCTCAAGTCATTGGCAGAAGAAAATATTAACAGAGAAGGCAATGTAGCAGAATAGGAATAGTTATGAAGTAGTAACTTCCCATGCATCTTTGAATTCCATGCCACTCCACCACTTAGCCATTAACTCTCTTCAACTATCAGTTTTTAATGGTAAAGGCATAATGAGAAGAATAAAATACCTGTCGTTTTCATAAACATATCAGGACAAGTATCTCAACCGCACTTAAAGCTTGAAGTCTAAGGCATAAAGACAATAGATAATGACAGTGAAACCTTAAGACATAAATTTCCAGCTTTCAAGGATAAATGTTAACCAGGAATTAGCTTCATATTTATTAAAGTCAGGAGTTATATATAACTTCCTTTTAAAAAGTGAGATAAGGAAGGCCAAGGTAACTGCAGACGAGTAAGTTTCACTTCTGTGGCCAAGAAGATGAGCATGTCTTCCTGGAAACTATATTAATGCACATGGAAAATAGAGAGGTGACTAAGGACAGGCAGCATGGCTTTATTAAGGGCAACTCATGCCTGTCAATGTAGTGGCCTTCTATGCTGTGGATTTGGAGGTGATAGATAGGGGAAGAGCATTGAGAGTCATCTTCCTGGACTTGAGCAAAGCATCAAGTCCAGGAAGATCATCCACCTTGTTTCTAAGCCAGAAAGATATGGATTTGATAAACAGACCACTCGATGGATAAGGAATTGGCAGGATGTTTATATGTCAAGAGTTGCAGTCAATAGCTCAATGTTCAGGTGGAGAGCAGTGACGAGTAGTGTTCTCAGGGGTTGATATTGGGACCAGCATTATTTAACGAGTTTGCTGGTGATACTGGCTGCATTTAGGCCCTTAGTGTGTATTTAGCTTGAAGTTTGTTCCTTTTTTTTTCAGTGCAAACCAATACGATTCTGTTAAAGATTGATACTGCCTGAAGAGTTCGCATTACATCTACAGATATCTGACAAAAGCAGTGGTCAACATACAGGGGCCCTGAGGTGTGGTTACAGTAATAGATACTTATAAGGCAACTTATGATGACAATAGAAGCATGAACATAAATCCCCAAAGATATTAATAGTGATAAGGCCTAAAAATGATGTCCAGAAATGTATTCACCAGATATGTGCAAAAATAGAAAGCAAGAATTATATTCAGTCTTTGAGGATCTGGTGGTAGACCTGGGTCCTAAAAAAAAGTCATATTGACTTTTTTTGAGAAACAAACAAACAAAAAAATTCAACATCAATTGGAAAACTTGGAAAATTAAAAAAAAGTTGGTTAGCAAAATGATCAACTCAAGGACTGACATAAGAGTATGAAAAGAAATCTGTTACAATCTAAACATCACAAATTACAGAAATCCAGCCTGAACTGCCTTTATGAACTCTTGTTACCTTGAATCTTGACTCTCACATCATATACTAATTTATCGCCTTGCAGAAACACATTTCTTAAAGTAAAAATATATTCAGAGACAAGTCATTTTTTTCCCAGCAACTTCTGACTCAAGCATCCAACTGCACTATTAGTTGTTTGTTTTATCCCAAAAGTGCCTTCAGGCTTCCAATGTCTCTTGCTTTCTCAGGATGCCATATATATAAAAGAAAAATGAAGGCTCACTGGAAAAGCTAGAACAGATGTACAGCATTAATTAGGACAGCACTTGCAAGGAGGAGACCTAGATCCTATTCCTTTCTCTAAAGACTGTTTACAAGCAGAAGGACATAAATAAAATGTGGGAGCAGGTAAAAAAAAAATGCACCTATAAGTGCTTTATCTCATATTAGACAATCAGCAAAGGATTAGTGTTTTGGCTTTACCTATTTCTCTCTTGAAAAGTGCAAATATCTCTATCAAAAATAGATGTCTTTCACATTTCCCATCCTAGAAAAGCAAAGCATTCTAAAGAGCAGAGTGCATTTATAGTATTTTAGCTGGTAGTGGAAAGGAGATAGAAAAACTGTGTCCTTCATTTATTTAACTGCAATCTAAACTTATTTTTCCCTATAGCTTGGGATTTAATGAGAAACTAAGACTTAGCGATAAACATGCTATTAAAGCACACAAAAAATGGTACAGAGAGAGACACACAGTCATTATGATGAACATGCAGATGTTTTCTGCTTATAATATAGTATGAACTGCCATTAGGCACTCCTAATTATAGCTTGTATACTGACGGTCATGTGATTCTAGCCATTAACCTTCAACTGAATTACCAGTTTTTGCATAAGGTACATTGTCAGTGCAGTGCTCTATGTTTATTTGAAAGCACCAGTGTATACAACAAAAAAGATCTTTTTAAATGTAGCTCGTGGCATTTAGTTTTTAAAAATAAAAGAATCAGAAAGAAACAAGAATAAAAGAAGGAAAAGGAACAGAAGAAAAGAAAAAAAAAGAGAAAATGGAAATAAAAAGATTCAATCCTAACCTGAGCATGTTTTTAGCTGTTTATAAATAGAAACAAAATAAAAGAAAACAAAGATTGTTGAACCAGTCATAAGGAGATTCTGAAGAATGCATTTGCTCAGACTGAAATTGCAAAGAAGACTGCAGGAACAATTTTGCTGTTTCAAAGGATGTGAAAGTATGACATATAGTTAAATTCAAAGATAATTTTAACAGAAGGAAAGCTGCACAGAGTAGTCCGGGAGTACATCATTTAACAATGAAGTACTACTAGTTTGATTAATTGTTGAACTGTTGATTAAGACAATGCTCAATGTCTATAAAAATCTGTGGTGCAGGGGGAAACTGGATGAGGCCAAGCTCTTCTCAGTGGGGTGAAGTGATGGGACAAGTAGCAATGTTAAAAGGACTTGTGACAAGGCCAGTGGAGAAGCAGTTCATAACTGTTTCCTCCTGAATTTTGGGAAGGCAGGGGTTGCGTGGGGGTGTTATTCTGCTCGCCATCCTGGTCTTCCAGTTCAGAGGCATGAGTATCTTAAGACATGGAATGCCTTTTTCTCATCCTTGGTAGTGATGTTTCCCGCTGTATCCAGTAAAGAATTGAGACACTCCTTGGCCCTCATTTAATTTTTAACATATTTGTAAGAACCTTTTTTGTTATCTTTTACAACTGTGGACAGATTAAGTTCCAGCTGGGCTTTCACCTTTCTAATTTTCTCTCTCCATACCCTAGCAACATCCCTGTACTCTTCCCAAGCTGCCTGATCCTTCTTACTTTTTTTCTGCAAAAGCTCCCTGTTCAGCCAGGCCAGCCTTCTTCCCACAGGTCATCTTACAGCACAGAGGGACAATCTGATCCTGCAGGATGTCATGTAAGCCCCCCATGAGAAAAAAGGCTAGCCATCATGTGACTTCTGCCAGCTAGTTATAGAACAGTTCATCCATATCTTCATCCTGGTTAGCTGCTCTAGAACACACTTTCCCCAGGATGTCAGCCTCATTGGCCTTCCCCTTGATCCTAAGGAATCAACCCTATAATTACCAGTATGGGGCTCTACAGGACCCAAACACTCCCTAACATTGACAGCCACCTCACTGCCTCTCCTTCCATGTCTATTCCTTGTGAAAAGGAATATATCCTTCCGTTACAGCACACCAGTCACATGAGGGATCCCACCATGATGGTGACTAAGTCATTGTTTTCTTGCTGGACAGTGGCTTCCAGCTCCCTGTTTGTTGTGCATGTTGTTCATGTTGGTGTAGATGCACTTCAGCTGAGCTATTGGTCTTGCCTAGCATGCTACTGTTAGGCTCATCTCTAGCAAGCTTGATCTTATCCCCTTCCTATTCAAATTGAAGTTTAAGTCCTCCCATTAAGCCACACTGAATCTGGTCTAGAATCCCTTTTTCCCTTTGAGACAAATAAAGCTCAGCTGTAATCAACATGGTGCTGTATAAACTGCCCCAGAAATAAACAGCAAGTCATACAAATGAGCCTGCTTAAACTTTTAAAACTGTTCTGTTCATTAAAAGCAAAGAAGTGCTGAAATAGTCAGAAAAAATTTCAAGAACATATTTAAAATCTAAGATGAATTT
The DNA here is from genome assembly GCF_038088225.1 of Cyrtonyx montezumae. Classification (NCBI taxonomy): domain Eukaryota; kingdom Metazoa; phylum Chordata; class Aves; order Galliformes; family Odontophoridae; genus Cyrtonyx; species Cyrtonyx montezumae. The sequence goes on from NW_027071825.1 coordinate 26,210,005, forward strand.
GAATACTGACAAGAAAAAAAAAATACCATCCACAATAGAACTATTTTTACAGTAACATTCTTAAGCAAAGATCTAACTTGCATTTATGTTACAGATATACCTGTGCTGTATTTTTACATGCTTTAGTAGCTAGGTATCATGCAAAAGCAAAGCAAAAATAAGACAAAACAAAAACAAGCAAAACCAACAAACAAAACACCCTATTGCTTTTGCTGCTGTATGTTTGTAATTTGTTTCTCTAAATCTCACATCTAACTTAAATTCCAGTCCATATGAATGACTCTGATTACACTTCTTTAAAAACTGACAAATAAAAATAACTTTCTGAACAGTGCCATGCTCATACCCCCTGGTAATTTCAGCAGAACAATAAATTTGACAAAAATCTATGCACCCATTCCCATTTTACATAGGATAACAACATTCACTTATCAGTATTCTTGACCTGTCATCATTATAACAAAGTCTGTATCTAAACTGAATGTACTAGGTATCCAGCACTATGAACACTTGATGGTATGGAGTAACTGAAAAGTTTCCAGCTACAATTATTGTTATTATTTTTTTAATGTAAAATGCATTAAACTGTCCACTATTAGTTGGTCCATTTTTGTGGTTCAACCTGTCAGGCAGCTAAGTACCCACAAGCTCATTCCCCACTCTCCCAATGGGATGGGAGAGAGAAAAAGAATAGAAAAAGAATTGAACTTGTAGGTTGAGGTAAAAAATATTTACTACAATAGAAAAGGAAAAGAGATACAATAGTAATGATAATGTTGGGCTCCTCCAAAAGTAATGCCTCCTGTTTTATTACATTGGCCCACAGCGACAGAGATGAATGTTGCTGGGATGGCAGTAGAGGATGAACTTCTTGCCAGTGTCCCATTACATTCTGTTGCTGTGTGACAGGTGGCAGCAGAGGAGTAGCTTGACGAAACGGCATCTGACATGAAAGTGCATATAAAGCAGCTTCTGAATTCTGAAATTATTTCCTCTATGCAGGAAAAATGGCACCCATTGACATTCGTTGACATCTGCTGAATGTTGATGGAGTCCAAACTGTGGATGTGAGCAGCGAGGAGCGGTTGCTGCATATCAGCAGTGGTGAACGTGATGTGAAAGACAAAACATGCTCTGTATGGCCATGAATAGCTGTCACATCATGAAATGAACAGCATCTCTCACATGAATGGGCAGATTACGGCCAGGGAACTGTGTATGGAGCTGAATTTTGGCTTCAATGGAAACAATGGTGGAAATGTTGGAATACTGCTAAGAAAAAGAAAGAATACCATATGCAAGTTTGTCAGGATCTATTGAACCAATATGAGACTGAAGGTTACATTTTTCTGTATTGCATCATTACCAATGATAAGACCTGGTGTCACCACTATGACCTGGGGTCAAAATGGCAGTCCATGAAGAGGCAACGTGTGAATTCTCCATTGAAGAAAAGCTGGTTGTGTCAACTACACTGAACTTTATGATGCTGAGAGGCAATCCTTAGAGCAGAAATTAGAATAGATGACGTAAAGAGGATCCTTAAAACTGAAACTGTGTTTTCAGGTTAAGTACTCCCCAAAGCTGAATGAAGTGAAAAGGTCATTTCTCCACAAGTAGATCTTCTGATCCTCATACAGTTCAACACCCCTAACAAACCTGGTGTTGTCTGCAAACTTACTGACAGTGCCCTCGCCTTCCTCAATATCACTGATAAAAATATTAAAAATCTTTACCCCAATAATAAGCTCTTGGGAATACTACTTGTGAAGTGATGTCTCCACATCTTCACACGTGTCCTTGTATAGGCTTAATATTAGTCAAAAATATGAACCATTTAACTTAATCCAAACAAACAGTATTGTTTTTTTTTCTTTTTTCCTTAGTGCATTTATGTATATATATATTTGTTATTATTCAACACTGCACAGAAGCTTGTCAATGCTGCTCTTGTATTAGTAGCATAGAACAAGTGCTTCTGAAATCTCAAGTGAAGAGCTTCTCTACAAAATTGATCTTGTGAAAGGTCTAGGGCTTGCTGGAATTTATAATCTCTGATTGAATGTTATTACTGTGAAACTCAGGAAGAATCATAATCAATAAGTCATATAAACTACTTTGCACATACTTCAGTAGAAGACAGACTAATTAAAAATATAGATGCTATACAAGTCACTATTGGAAAGAAATTATAATGAAACATTGGTATTACTTTTCAGAAACCTAGTATTTGTTCATTTAATATAAATTCTATAATGCAATATCACTTGTTCTTTGACAAGTCATTTCAGGAAGGACACAGATATATTTTCTGCTGTTAAATCTCATTTTGCAAGAGAGAAAGATAGTGGCACAGGGAGGAACGCAATCAAAGTGTAGCCTCAAACACTAATGATATTGGCTTTATTAAAAACAGTGCAGTAACTAAATTATTACTATGAACACTTAATGATCTGCTTCTTGTGTTGTTTCGTTAGCTATTTAAGTTCCTTTAGGGTTAGGAACTAGGAATTTTCTTTATTCATTATTTGAGAAAGAACTCTTTTGCATACATTCAATTCATTTCAGTGCAAATTTTATCCTTAGAACTTGCAAAAATATCTTTGAGAAAAAACAGCAACATCCCACAAAACAGAGGATGTCAAAAGTTGTTTCAAATCCACAGAAATATTTCTTAAAGTGAATTGTGTATTAAAAAAAAACAAAAACAAACAAAAGAAACCCACCTCAGTGCCATAGAAAAAATATATAATCTAGTCAACAAAATATAGAGAAATAACTCAATGACACTGAGAATCAAGGGGTATCAGAATCAGTCCCTTTGCTAGCTGTCAGTCCTACTGATGCTCCTGGATTCATTTTTGAAGGAAAATGCTGTTCAGCATGAACGAAGCCTTTTTTCATGGTAGTTAGTCGTGAAGAGTAATCATATAAGAATCATACTTTACAGTTAAGCCATTAAGATCCCTGAGAAAAATGAAATATCAGTCTTGCTTTACAGAAATTTTTACCCTATATCCATCCTGATACCAGAAACTAGAGGATGCTGCTTCCTTTTACCAGTAGGAACAGTAATCCAATCATAATTGCATCTGTCCTGTTAATAATTTCCTTCTATTTATGTCACAGTCTCTAGGATTCAACAATAGTCCCCGTGTCATTCAAGGTGCCATACACATTCCCTGAAGCATATATAGTGAAATAATATACAGTGAAAAAAAAAACCAAAGAAAACCCCAACAAACTTGGAGATTGAAACCTGTAGATTAGGAGACACTTTCCTTCTTTTTCTTTTTAGCTTATAACTATGACTACTACAAAATTCAGGAGCTCTATGCACAGTGTGTCTACTTGGAAGATATGTAGCTACAGCTTTCTACCTTTCTCCTTAGTGTTGACAGCTTGATAAAGGAAGAACTTTAACACATGAGTGGTTTCACTGTCTACAATTTTGAATGGAAAAGTGTATAGAATTATTTTATTGTCTATGACTGAGATCACATGAAACGAAAAATCAAAGCCACATTATTTGTAAAAGCAGTGTTCCTCTCCCTGTTCCACAACTCATGAATAGTAAATAACAAGGAGTTCTGAGATATGAAGGTGTATCTTTATTTATATACAAAAATGATCTGGTCCTTGGTGAGAGAATACAGTTATTTTCCTCAACCTTCAGAAGCCACAAATCTGCAACAGAATTCTATTGCTGAATTACAGTCTTGTGTGACTGATAAACAATACCTCTGCCACCACACAAAAATAAAGAGTATAGAAAAAAAAGTATAAAATATATATTTAAAGAATAGAGAAAAAAATAGTCATGTAATTTAAAAGCTTTCCTTTTTTCGTGCTTACTCTGTCCAAACTCAGTGTGGGTGTGGTATGTTAAAAATCGATGACCTCAACAGCACATAAAAGTTGGATAATTGTTTAATCTTTTTTTAAATCATTTGGCAAACAAAGATAAGCAAAAGCACATTATACATGAAAAAACAGGGATTATTACAGAATTTGCACTTGTCATCAGTTATACAATTCCATTAGTTCATTCTCGTTCTGCATTCAAGGCCCACATGTCAGCAAGCTAACTAAAAAGGCCACTTGGACAGCCATTTCAGTACGCTCATTCATCTTGTCTTCTCCAAATATATTCAGCTGAAAAGTTGTACTGAAAATTTTGTTCTTTCCACAAGAGCAGCGAGCAATAGTGACTTCACGGACAGATGTAATAATTTCCAGGGCATAAAATACATAAGAACGTAGTAATACTGTGGACAACTCCTCATAACAACAAGACAAAGTAGCCTCACATTAATTGGTCAGGAAAATGCCAGAAGCTTATTATACCTTTTCCTAAGTTATTTTTGTTCATTTAATTTAAGCACATAAAAGTCCATGCAGTGTTCTAGCAGCAATTAGACCACTAAAGCACGGCAACAACGCTTACACAGAATTTTAGTGTGATGTATCCTCCTAGAAGAAGCTTGGTAGAAGTTGTGCTTTTAGAATTGTATTCTGAAATTTATATTTCAGAATTCTTTTAGATGAGTAAATTTGATTCCTATGAGCTTCTTTACAGTAACTGCCATTGAATTAAGGTTGCCCAATAATAGGCTATATCAAATCCAATTTGTCCAGACATGTTTTTTGAGGGTGAATATTTTGCTTCCTATTCCATTAGATTACAGAGGGAAGTGTGATATTTGCTAAATCTGTGTCCAAACAGATAGACACCACAGGGACCACAATTTCCCTCGTTTTACACAATTTTCCCCACACTTCCTATTTTTGCACAGATTCAAGTAATATAAATGCTATTTTGCTTTTCAATTCTGAGCTCTCCAGACATCAGGTTCTTGTGGCTTAACAGGTAGCTAAATATCTCACAGCTGATCCCTCACTCCCCTGCCCACAGTGGGACGAAGGAAAAAACAGAAAAAAAAAAAAGGATAATCATAGAGGTGTTGAAACTGGAAGGCACCACGTTATTGATGTAAAATTGCATTCAGTGCACAATAACAACTGACACCCACTGATGTTTGACCCTCAGCAACACCACAACCTTAGGATTTATTCCCTGAGAGTTGGACAAAGCAGACAGCTATTTAATCTCTGTCTTCAAGGCAGCAGCATCAAAAGTCCACCAGAAACCTTTTAAGTTCTCTCCTAATATGGCCTATTCCAAGGACACCTCTGGGACTGTCACAATGGGTGCTCTTCCTTCTCTTGCAGACTCCCATGCAGTTAGGTGTCGAGATGTCCTGGTCACTCCAGGAATAGAGATGAAGAGTAGGAGAAAGAAAATGGAAATGTGGCTCAGAGGTGATGAACAGCAAAAGAGGTTGCGTGGAAATGGTAATGCAAGTAAACTGCCTCTAGTTTCTGCTTGTAGCTAGAAGAAACTTGCTTGTGAGAAAGTGCTCTGCAGCTGTAACCAAGCATTCTTATTTTCTGCAAATGACCTTTGCTTATCCTGATAGATGATTCTTTATCATCTCCTGCTGTTATGTATGGCCACAGAACTAAGAGGACATTTTACCAGACGGCTGCCCCTGGAAATGTGAGTACCTCTCTATTAAACTGATGAATATTAACTTGCCTCCACCATATTTTCTTCACAGAAGTGCTGTCACTTTTGCATAACTGAGATTTTACATAAACAAATCGTTTAATCAAGTAAATAATCAACATTACAGCTGGCAACTATTACATGTGTATAATACTGATAATAAATTATAAACAAATTTGTTTCCACGTGCCCTGGTCTATCTCAACCTTTTGAGCACCGTGTTAGTCACCAAAAAGTACAGTTCTGGTTTAATCTGTCGGGCAGCTAAGCATCCCACAGCAGTTCAGACAATTCCCACTACCAGTGGGATGCAAGGGAAAAATGTAGAAAGTAAAACTGCTAGATAAAGACAGTTTAATGGGAAAGAGTACTGGGAAAACAAACAAACAATACAGAAAATGAGTGATTCACAACACAGTGGCTTACCACCTGCCATCAAATGCCCAGCCAGCCCTCAAGTAACCGAAGCCAACTCTCCCAGTTTTAAGATGATATATGGTTTGGCTGTGTACCACTTTGGCCACTTTGGATGACCTGCCTTGGTTCTGTCCCCTCCCAGCTTTTTGTGCACCCCCAGCCTCTTCATCACAGTGCAACATGAGAAACAGACAAGTACATGACTTATTCTAAGCTCTGCTCAGCAACAAGTGAAATGTCAGTATGTCATCAACATTATTCTCATCCAAAATCCAAAATGCAGCACTGTGTCAGTTACTGTGAAGAAAATTAACCCCCTCTAAGCCAAAAGTAGATCTAATTATGAAAGTAATATGAGAGTAATTGTAGGATGGGATACATTTATAACCAGTCATTCTAAAATTTTTATCAATTTATTCAATCCAAAATATTAAGATTTTACATCAGACGAAAGAAATATTACATGCAGAACTGTAAATATGTTACAAATGCAATGTTTAGTAGTTAAATTATGTAGTTTAGTGCAACCTGTTGTGTTATACTGTGGTATAATTCTCATTCTTTGAGATAAAAATTGAATAGCAAGAAAAGTAATTTCTGTCAGAAATACTTAAAATGCTATAAAAGAGCAGGAGATTTTTGTGAGTTTGCTGACATGCCAACTTAAAATTCTATGTGCTTGAAAAATTATACGTGCTTTGTTTACTATTCAGTACAAAACATGGAAATCTCACTGAACTAGTCTTGTGATGATTCAAGTGACAGTAGCATGCTGGAAAAATTACATTTATTATAATAATAGGCAAAAATACCATATAAACTGTAAATTAATGTACAAGTTAATGCTTATGTTTCAGAAGTTCGATATTACTAGTCCTTAAATTTGAACATTTTTTGTTTCTTCCATACCTTGTGTCTACAATATTTACCTTCTAAAGAAACAATAGAATCAAATATTTGACTCTGGTGGACTCACCCATATGTAGGCACAAAGAATCAGAATGCATACAGAAAACATCATAAAGCATAAATATTAATGAAGGTAGCAAAACCTGTGCTGTTTTGCCACAGTTAGCATAACTGTGAAAATAGTGTCACAAAATTTATACTGCATATCAATACTGTGGAAAACAGACACATGAGCTGACATAATCTTTGTTGGAGAAAATGTATCCCTAGTCCTGCTGGCATTTAACATCTCAGTTTTAAGACACTATGATAACAATATTGGCTTCTCTTAGAAAGAAGGCAAACAGTGTAGAGTAGGTAATTATTTTTACAAGTATTTTGCAACATGCAAAGAATGCAAGGATTGTATCCTATAGAAAACTAAATCAAGGTAGAAAAATACTCTCTTTGGGCATTGAATCCTTGTATTGCCTTTAATTTAAGTGAGGTTCAGAATTTTTGTATTAAAAAAAAACGAAACACCACCCTTAATGCATCAGGCAGAGAGTTGAATTTTGAAGATAAACAGTTAAATATATAATATGTATTATACAACATCTTGAATGCCTAGCTTTCACACCTACTAAATCCAGGCTGTTGGCCCTGTTATCTCAGCATTGGAGAAGCAAGGAGACAACAGGCTTGTCTGGACAATGGTTGAGATCTTTCTGCATATCTCACTGATCACCCAGGGGAAGGCATTGGGTGGTTACTGATTCATAACCTCTACCTATTCCTCTTCTTCTTGAGATGGCTCTGCTGGGAGAAGCCTTCCACTTCTTCTTTCTTCCTCACTAAATGAGCTGGAATTTGCTACCCTAACTTCTACTTGTGGACAGGGGTGATGGATGCTGGTACAGGTTGGTTCTCTGCTTCAGCCTCGTGGCCTACAGGGTTGGGTCAGATCCAGAGACATTTTCTTTCTTCTGAAGGTGCTGAATAGTGCTGAATCATATTTGATAGGTACAAGCCAGGCCCCAGCCCAGAGCAGTGAACTGTATCTCTTTGTCTTTGGCAGGATCAGGACATACGTTTTTAAAATATTCTGTCAGCATTTTAGGATTCTGCATATGTTTTGGGGTGTGTTTCAGGTTACCTAAGGGTAGATCTCTGGGTGGTAGTTTTGAATTATTTATCAACCAAAAAAATCAGCATTCTGGACAACATCTATTAAGCTATTATACTGCTTTTACCTTTTTTTTTTTTTTTTTTTTTTTTTAAGGGTTCTTGTCATAGCAGTCATTATGACAATGCTTTGAGCCCTGCACAGGGTGCCATGAGGACAGTTCTGGTTTAACCCAGCAAGAGGTGAACACCACACGACCCTTCCCTTTGTTCATTCCCCTCCTCTAAGTGAGGAATCAGATAATCACATAAATCAGAGAATCAGATGAAAAAAGGTCCAACTCATAGATAGAGATAAAAATCCTTTAATAAGAAAGGAAAGGAAGAGTGAAATAAAAGTAATAATAAAATAAAAATAATAAAATATTGCCCCGCAGGCCAACTCTTCTCAGTTTTATCATTTCCTGGCTGAGGTTCTTTCAGAAATTTAGTTAGATCATGTAGTGTTTATACATTTTCCCCTTGCATCTGCTGGTTACCACCTTGAGAGCATGCATTTTTCCAAGTCATTCCAAAGAAATACTTGATTGAAAAGTGACTTCAAGTATCAGTACTCTGAGTACCTTAGCAATCTTTGAGTAAAGTAGAAATGACTAAAAAGGCTTACACTTATCATTAGTTGGAAATGAAGATGTACATCCTGCACATATAAACTAGACTTACGAAGTACAGATTGTTTGCATAAACTTAAATATCTTTAATGCCAGTAGAAGTATCCTATTTAGTACTTGCTGGTGTTTGATCTGTAACGTTATTGCATAGAAGTGATTAAAGACAGTTGGGTGTTATTAGTTGTGAGGAACAAATCAGTACGATGCTGAATCCTTTTTGCTAATTAATGATCGCTTTCAGCTCCAAATGAAGGAAATGCTTTTTGTCTGTAATTCTGCTCGTCATGCAACAGCTGTGCTTTAATTTTGACAGGATGTTCACAGAAATTCATATAATCAGTTAGGATATGTACACATTGGAATGTAAATATTCTTCTGTTTTGTTCATCATTATTTACGCTATTAGAGTACCGAGCTAAGAGCAGGTTTTGAGAGTGTGTTACACAAATACATTTCACATAGAAACCTCCTGTCCTAAACAAATCACTTGATCAAGTTTTTAAATTTTAAGACCTCTGGAAGCTTTTAACTATGTATGTCCTTACATTCTTTCCTTGTCCATTCCAAATAACTGTTGTGGATTACTTCATCTTCCAATCCCTAAATATTCGGTATAAAGGGTATTTTCTACATTACTGCACAATGGATTTTAGTGCAGTACCTTTGATGTCATGTCATGTCATGTCATGTCATGTCATGTCATGTCATGTCATGTCATGTCATGTCATGTCATGTCATGTCATGTCATGTCATGTCATGTCATGTCATCCTAAATTAATATGGAACCTTCTCAATAGACGATCATGTGAAAACTCAAGTGTATTCCAGACCATCGTGTAAGAATCTTCCTTTAGCTAATGCAATCATAACTGTATTATTTCTTTTTCATACCAAGATCCAGACAGTAGGAAACCCTGTGAATGGGTAAAAGTCAGACGTCTTTCCAAACTCTGTTGATTCCACAAATTATTTTGAATAAAATTGACTAATCTTGAGTTATGAAATCTTATTTATCATAAAAAATTCAAGAAAATCTCTACCAACTTAGTTTACATTATATTTAGTAACATGGGGCCAGAAGGTTATCTGAAGAGAAATTAAAACTTATTCCTATATATATACTTAGAAGTAAAGAATCCTGGCATTATATTCAGCATTTTGACTTTTTTTTTCATTAAAACAGTTCTTTGAAATTTCAGACAGTCTAGACTTGATTTATAAGAGGCTAAGCTGGACTGTTCCAGGTCACTTACAGTAGATGCCCACATCTGGTCATTTCTTTGAGGTTATGGAGAAGTAGCATAAGTAGGCAGGATGAGACTCCAAGTGATGCAGTTATCTTTGCACATCTACAGAATAACCTTCATAGTTTTATTTAGTAGGAAAAGAAGAATCATTATGTTTTATCCCAGTTCTCACAGAAAATAAACATTTATTTTCTTTGCTGAGATATATTGCCACTATGCTCTTTTTAGAATGTGACTAGGATAAATAATTTGTCAGTGCATTTTTATTTTTCGCCCTGACTGATCATCTTTCCAACCTTTCTAAAGTAATCGGTGTTGTTTTTCCCTGTTGAGTGTCATTGATCTGTCTGACATTTCTCTATTATGCCTCCTACAATTTAATGGATTGAATCCTTTTTCTCATGTAGTACTTTTAATAAATTCAGACTTACTTGTCTTTACTGTGCACTTTAGCTTGTTTTGTAATATTCCCTCAGACCTACACTGCCTTCCATTACACTCTTATTCTACTCTTACTCTTATCTCTTGTTTGGTCCTCATTTTTTAGTCATAGAATTTGTGCCCATATTGGCAGTAACAACCTTGTTACCGCCTATTCCTTTAGGTGTAGGAGTGATGCTTATATAAAGGAAGGTTACTTTGGCTCCATTTACTTTAATGGTTTCTTCAGAAACATAAGACCTTATACACGTCAATTATCAGTTTGGAACAGATGGATTATTCTTCATAGGAAGTACCAGTTTTCTGTGTCCAAAAAAGCAGATATCACATCCTTTGACTGCTATTTTGGAGACAAAAGCAATAATTCAATCGGATGCTAACAATTGTCATGGTCATTTAAAAAGCATGTGGATGAATAATCATGCAACCAACCACCCAAACAAAACAAAGAAGCTTATGGAAGAATTGCCCAGACATTTAGGTATTGTAGATTGCCTTAAACCGAAGTAAAATATATTTGCTGTTACACCTCCAGTGTTCTATTTCCAATGAATTGTATCTGTAGATCATGTTTTAATAGGATTGCAAATGCGTAATGAGTAATAAAGGTAAATATTTCATATAAGGTTTTCTAATATTCTGATTACCTTAAAAGCTCCTGGAAAAGATCAAACAGTATGTTATATTTTCATTAGCATAGCTTTACTCTTCTCAGTTACTGAATTAGATACAGATGTTATTTATGAATCTCCCCCTTGCTGCTCTTAGTTATCATTTCTCAATTTCTTTTTTTGTACAGAAAAACTAGATAATTATTTCTTTTTTTATAATTCATTAGAGTGTCCTAAAGACCTGGACATTTTCCATTTCTTTGTTTGGCTTCTCCACTTTTGGCAAAAGAAAGAAAAAGAGGAAAATTTATGCTGAAACAATGCCAAGAGTAACCCATTCAATCAAAATCATGTCTTGGTGCATAGACTATTAGTCACTCATATTCACATTCTACCCAAATAATTAACTTGTAACACAGAAATTCTACATTACTGGAATGTCCTTGAATATGTCCATGGGTTTTGATGTTCTCACAGACAGGAGAAACTCCTGTCATCTTAAAAAAATTTTGTGATACTGGATTGTAGTTATATGAATGTAAAGGAGTCCAAAGAGTGCATTATCTAAAGAAAACAAACAAACAATTTCTATTGCATAATTTTTGTTTGCAAATAGCACTCTGAATAATTCTGTATGCAAAGCAGCTGTGAAAACTGTGGAAAACTTCACTTTTCCTATTCAAAATTACAATGATGATGGGATCAAACAATTTTTTTAAAGCTTGCAATATGAATGAAGATTGGGAACTCTAACCTTGATCCAGCCTATTTGAACAGCCTCAGAATACCTGTCCGGTATGTGTGTATGCCTCCCAGTTAGATCTGTTGATATCCATTCAAATTTTGATTGTAGATATCCATTCATGGCAGTATGATTTTCATTATCTGAACTAAATCAGAAAAATTCTAAATTTTTTCCCATCCATATTGTCCTCCACAAATACAAAACAAGAGAAAATATTGTATATATTTTCTTTAGAAAGGTGCGAAAGTGCTTATTGACAATGAATTGTCACTATTATTTGTTTTCATGTTTCTCTCTCTATAAAACCCATGTGATTGTAAAAATTATATATGTAATGTTTCTCCATGACATCGAAAAAAAACCATGCAAAGGAAATTATGTATTTATTAGAACTGCATTTATTATATCTGCTTCATTTTGGGCTTTCATCATTTGTCTCACTAGAAGTTTTAGCAAGGGAGACATTTCAAGTTCTCTAACAATAAATACCTTAGAAATTTTAGAAATCTGATCTGAAAATACTTATTACAGTTCTGACAATGGACATGCTCATGATTCACAAACATGGAAAAAGAAAGAATAGCTGCTGAACATCTTTTATTACTAAAACCCTTTGCTGACTTTCAGAATAAGCTGTGAAAAGTTCATAAAATGCTTGTGCTGGCTCTTGAGCCAAATTTATACAATAGAAGGTTACCTAAACAAAAAGCAAACAAACAAAAAAACCCAAGAACAACAAAGAAGGTTTTTGAATAAAAAATTCAGCATTCTATAGTCACTATACCAAATAAGGAGTAGATTAGAGCCCAGTCCACAGCCTGTAACTAGCTGTGTTCTGCTGGCTTCTGTTTTACTCTACGTTTTCATCAGTGAATGGGAATAGAGAGCACTGTCAGAAAGTTTGCTGGTGACACAAAACAGGAAAGAGTTGCTGACACACCAGAAGGCTGTGCTGCCATGCAGTGAGACCTGGGCGGGATGCAGACTTTGGGTGAAGAGGAACCTGATGAGGTTCAACAAGAGCAAATGTACAGACTTGCATCTGGGGAGGAATAACTACATGCATCTGTACTGGTTAGGGGATGACCTGTTAAAGAGGAGCTCTAGGAAGAAGGACCTGGAGGTCCTTGCAGACAACATGAGCCAGCAGTGTGCTGTTGAGGCTCACAGGGGCCAATGGTATCCTGAGATGAATAAAAAAGAACGAGGCCGTCAGGTCAAGAGGGGTGATCCTCCCCCTCAGCTCTGCCCTGGTGAGGCCACATGAGGAACACCGTCCAGTTCTGGGCTCCCCAGTTCAAAAAAGACAGGGATCTTCTAGAAAGACCCTAGTGGAGGGTCACAAAGATGATTAGGGCCTGCAGTATCTCCCAGATGCGGAAAAACTGAGATCTGGGACTGTTCAGTCTGAAGAAGAGAATGCTGAGAGAGGATTTGATTGCTGTTGTTTTCTCACGTGTGCTGCTTTCCTGGGGACACTTAGATGCTTCTAGGCAAAGAAATGTACTACAGGTTTAGAAAACACTGCTTAATGAAATTCCTAAGCAGTTATTCCCTGCCAGTATCTCATTTAAGCAGATAAGTGCTTCTTAATGAAAACAATGTCACTGCGCAAATTGATTAATTAACTCATTAAATCGGAATGTAATGAATAACCAGAATGACTTTGGAATGATTTTGTTTCATGGAAAAGATAGCTCTCACTGCCTTGCTAATACACATCTATGTACCTGTTTTGTGATCTACATTTGTAAATGCGTTTCTGTCACACAGAGACACGGGGTTACAGAATGGTTAAGGCTGGGAGGAATGTCTGGACATCTTTTTCAACATCCCTTATAATAATCTGATCTGGGGAGACATCCCACCACATCTCCATAATTCCCAAAAAATCACTTCACTGCAGCTGCATGTGTATCTCTAACAAATCTCTTCTGAAATCTTAACAGTGTATTTATAAAGCTTCATCTGTATTTCTTATAATGAAAAGTTCTGGTGAAAAATTTATCATGTGGTATTTGTTTATGTGTTTATATATCACTTTTCTGATTTTAAGGACATGTTTTAATTAACATACATGTATCTTTGTGATCATTCCAAAACTGCAAATGGATAAAAAAACAAACTAAAAATCTGATTTTGGTGACATAGTTTATGTAGCAATTATTTTATGAGAGGAAATGCTTTCATAAGCCTCTGAGGAGGCTTAAATGACTCACAACTAACTTAACTTAGGTAGATAATTTATGTACTTTGATTAAATTGTCCACTTGGACACACATATGATATTACATCGGGAAAATTGTCTAGAAAGGTATACTTTGGATCTAGTTAGAAGTTAACATATGACTATTACAATAAAAATCTATAAATATATGATTTGCGCTGCCTGGGCTCCACATTCAAGTGATATGTAGTTTTGATATTTACAATTAAAAAAGTTTTCCTACATTATCTTAAAAAAAATCTAGGTCAAAATCCCTTTCAAGAACTTAGTTAAATTATATTTACCATTGCACATCCTAGTTTAACTATGCATATTAAATTACATATTTATCAATTCTAAAAAATGGAATTGTTTTTAATTTTGATCATTTATTTTTTACTTTTGTCTTTTGCCTAAATATTTCTATGGCATAGTGCCATCTAGGAGGATGCTGCTAGCATCTGACAGGGCAAAAGATAGGCATATTTTTTGAGAGAGGGTAAGATTTTTAATTTACTGTATTATTTTAGGATTCCAAGGCTGAACGTAACTGAAATTTGATTCTCTATATCACAGCTGACGGTATGTCAACAAGAACTCTTGAAACAATTAGGTAGCTAATATTTAAATCCATGAATTCTAGGGTCTTTGTGTCAAAGATGAACTACACACTTCAGTTGTAAGAGAGAAACAACAATATATTTAGTGATATGTTATAGTGATTTAATAACAATTATAAATAAGAAAATGCTTTAACAAGATTTGTGATGTCAGGGTTTGTACACCTGAGTATTTAGTGCATCGAGGATAGCGTTAAACACAGTCAACCATGAGACTATTCCACTAGGTGATGAGGTTGAGAGTGGACTTTGCTTTCTAAACTCTTTTAATTGCAGAGGTAAAGAGCCTCAATGTGCCCGAATCCACTACTAGTCCCAGAATTGGTCAACACTTTATGTCTGACAGATTATATGTTCATTGTAGATCCAAAATATTAATCTCATCTTAGCACTGAAACGTTAAGAAACTATCAGCCACTTACCAAGAATCGGTATCTGAGGTGGGAATAGGTAATATCTGAATCAGGTATAATCTTGGGAAGCACCCCCACTCAAGGGTGGATCTTGTTATACAGCCTGCTGTTCTGCAGGAGAGCTCCAAGTGCTCTTGGGTTGTTTAACTATTAATTTGGTAAAATGATTCACAGTCATGTTGGATGCTGATAGTTGTTTTAAGATAAATGTTGGTTCCTCCAAAATCTAGTTTATGCAAGACAGTGCTCAGCACTGTGATAAGGTTGGTGCTGGCTTAGTTAGTCTTCAGCTGTGGAGCAAGGTGCTGGTTTTTCCAACAGCTAGCCCAGGCCAGAACAAAAAGATAATTGAGGTTCTCTCTTGCACAAGAAAAGTTAATGGTGAAATGGCCAGGCTGAGAAGAGGAAGGCAAGGGGAGAAACCACCATCACAGTGTCACACATTCCTAGTTGAAGAAGAATACTGATGTGAATCTAATAGATTTGGAATATTTAAGAGAAAATTTATTGCTTTAAAGACGATTTCACAATTTTAAGAAATCCTTGTCTTGATTTTTGGTAACCAGCAAAGCTGTAAAGAAACCTAATTCTTCTTGTAATATAAAATAGAAAAAAATATACAGCAAGTTTTAGCTTCATTCTTGTCATTTTTACATAGACCTTAATTAACAGTTAACAGAATCTTAGGAAATAATTTGATAATTTGAGGACTATGCCTCAGTGTCTCCTTCATTTCCAAAAGTGAAACCAGACACATCATGTTTGCCAGCTGAAGTTCCTTGTGACTGCAAAAAGGGAAATATTAATGTCATTCTTAAGAAAGGGAGAAAGGAAAACGTGGTCAACTATGGACCAGTGAGCCTCACCTCTGTGCCAAGGAAAATCATGCTACAAATTCTGGAGGCTGTGTTAAGATACATGTGAGATAAGGAGGTGATCTGAGACAGCCAGCATGACTTCACCAGGAGAAGACTGTGTCTGACCAATCTGGTGGCATTCTATAATGTAGTGATTATGACAAGGGAAGACTGACCGGTGCCATATACCTGGATTTCTGTAAGGCCTTTGATTTGGACTCACACTACAGTCTTATTTCTACATTGGAATAATATGGATTTTAAAGATGGGCCATTAGACAGATAAAGAGTTGACTGCAACCAGAGAGTTGTGGTCAGTGGCTTGACATCCACATAGAGACTGGTTACAAGTGGTGTCCTTCATAGGTCCATCTTGGAGCTAGTGCTCATTAACATCTTTATCAATGACAGGTAGCCTGGGTATCCAAGAAGGCTTATGGCATCCTGGCTTGTATAAGAAATGGTGTTGCAAGCAGGAGGTGATCATCTCTCTGTGCTTGGCTCTACTGAGGCTGCACATCGAGTACTGGGTTCAGTTTTGGGCTCCTCACTACCAGAAAGACATTTAAGCTCCGGCATATGTCCAGAGAAGGGCAACGGAGCTGTGAGGGCTCCGGATCACAAGTCTTAGGAGGACTGGCTGTGAGAGCTGGGATTGTTTAGTCTGGAGAAGAGGAGGCTCAGGGGAGAACTTTTTGCTCTCTACAACTGCTTGAAAGAGGTTGTGGTGAGGTGGAGTTCAGCCTCTTTTCCCGTATAAATAATGATAGGAGTACAGGATGTGGCCTCAAGTTTCTCCAGGGGAAATTCAGGTTGGACATTAGGATATTCAGGTTGGATATTATTTATTCTCTGAAAGAGTGATCAGGTACTGTAATGAGCTGTCCAGAGAGGTGGTTGAGTCTGTATCCCTAGAGGTGTTCAATCAACTTTTAGGTGTACTAACAGACACAGTTAAGTGAGGAAATATTGGCGGCAGTTGAACGGCTGGGTGAGATGATCATGGAGGTATTTTTCAATCTTTGTGATTCTATGATTCTGTACTACTCAGGTTTTAAAAGATCACTACCTCATAGTGAGTTTAACGTGAAGAAGGAGCTCAAAAAAGTTCCTTGAGCAAGTTAGTCCACTGAAGAGCTGCAGCTCTACTAGGAAGAATATTCTACTGCGGCTATTTGGCAATTCAGTTTTAAAATAGATCTTTAAATGTGATTGCACCCTAAGAGCTTATTTATTTGGATATAATTTGTTTCACCTTTTAGAGTAAATGAAGAGCTAAAAGATAAAAATTCCAACTGGGAAATATTGATCTCTTGCAGTTCTCTAAGAAATCTCTGACAACATTTATCTCATACAGCTAGCCAGTATAGTACATATACAAATATAAAAATAAACTAGTAAATAAAATAGATCTTTCTAAACTGTATAAGGAAGTAATTTTAGAACAGCAGAGACTGTTCTAATTGTCTGGATCCAGGTTGGAGTTCCCAACCTTGTTGGGATGCTAATAGCATCTACCCACAATAGTGGGAAGTTTGGTACAGGGACGTTATGTATAGAGCCAAAGCCATTTTTCTGACAGAAAATACCATTTCCTTCAGAAGGCAGAAAAAATCTGAGCCTCATATTCATCCAAGGGCAGAAAAAAAATCAGAAATGCAGCTGCCACAATTTCCTGCACATATCTACTTCTCAGTCATTTACCATATATTCATTGGACCGGGCATATCATTTTGTTCACCGCAGAGATCTGCATGACCATATTACAAAAACTTAATCTGTGAGAAGCACGTCCTGAAAAGCATCGACTGCATGTCTGAGCCTGATTGTTCCCAACATCTCTTCATTCAACAGAAGTTCTGCTTCACTAATCATCTCAGTTGGCCTTCACTGGATTCCTTCTTCGGTGTCCATCTTTTCCTGTATTATCAACAGTACTGAGCAGGGAAAGGGTTACTTTGCTCAGCTTGCTTTTGAGTTCTACCTAACAGTAGCCCAGTGTGTTTTTGACCTTCTTTACAATCATCATCCTTTGTTGGTTCATGATCAACATGTGAAGCTTCTAGCTTCCTACTGCAGATTTCCTGTCCATGGAGCCATTGCACAGATTGTACTGGTGTTTGGGTTATTGTTCTCCATGTGCATGATTTTGAAATTTTTTTCAGTTTAACTTACCTTACTTAGTGATTCAGGATAAGCAATGTTTATTAAGTCACGTCTGAAGAAGCAGGTTGACTACAATACAGCAAATTGATATCCACTTTTGGACAGCTACGGGAGATGTTAAGAGAACTGTACATTTGTTGTGATTGATAGCTTTTACTTTCATTTCCTATCTGATTAATATTTTGTATTGATCCCATTGTCATTGTAATTTTGAATAGGAAAAGTGAAGTTTTCCACAGTTTTCACAGCTGCTTTGCATACAGAATTATTCAGAGTGCTATTTGCAAACAAAATTAATGTAACAGAAATTGTTTGTTTGTTTTCTTTAGATAATGCACTCTTTGGACTATTTTACATTCATATAACTTCGATCCAGTATCACAAAATTTTTTTAAGATGACAGGAGTTTCTCCTGTCTGTGAGAACATCAAAACCCATGGACATATTCAAGGACATTCCAGTAATGTAGAATTTCTGTGTTACAAGTTAATTATTTGGGTAGAATGTGAATATGAGTGACTAATAGTCTATGCACCAAGACATGATTTTGATTGAATGGGTTACTCTTGGCATTGTTTCAGCATAAATTTTCCTCTTTTTCTTTCTTTTGCCAAAAGTGGAGAAGCCAAACAAAGAAATGGAAAATGTCCAGGTCTTTAGGACACTCTAATGAATTATAAAAAAAGAAATAATTACCTAGTTTTTCCGAACAAAAAAAAATTGAGAAATGATAACTAAGAGCAGCAAGGGGGAGATTCATAAATAACATCTGCATCTAATTCAATAAATTAGATACTCAGAGAAGAGTAAAGCTATGCTAATGAAAATATAACATACTGTTTGATCTTTTCCAGGAGTTTTTAACACTGTCTTGAAAGTAAAAAAAACACTAGTATCCATTTACCAGGGTACTTTATTTGTCTATGTTTTGAAGATCAATGCTATTGGGAAACATTAGTTCATATTCTTATTCAGTTCACATATATAATATTAAAATAACAATATTAAAAACATCTGCTGGAAATGAAAACAGATGTAGCCATGTTTTTTTCAAACTGCCTTTTGGGGTGAATACTTGGTAATTCACTTGGGTGAACACTTGGTAACAAAGTGAATGCAGTGAATATATGTCCTGAAACTACTCTGATTTTTTTTTCTTAAGATTATTTCTTTATTTCGCCAATTGCACAGAACTGCCAACCAGTCAACTGACTGTCCTGCTCTACTCTGTGCTGGAGGAGCCTCAGCTTGAGTTCTGTGCAGTTTTGGATGCCACAATAGCAAAAAGACATAAAACATCCAAAAAGCATCCAAAGGAAGGCCACAAATATGGTGAAGAGTCTGGATAGGAATCACAGAACCACAGAATCATAGAATCCTTATAATTGCTAGAGACCTTTAAAGGTCTTCTAGTCCAATTTCCCTGCAATGAACAGAAACATTCACAGCTCGATTAGGTTGCTCAGAGTCTGGTCCAGCCTGGCGTTGAAAGTCTCCAGGGATGGGACATTCATTACTATTCTGGGCCACCCATGCCACTACCTCATCTCCTTTATTGTAAAAATCATCTTTATGGTCAGGCTAAATCTGCCCTCTTTTAGTTTGAAGCCATTTCCAGTTTTCCTATAACCACGGATCCTGCTGTCTCCCTTTTTTCCTGTAGCTCCCCTTTAGATACTGAAAGGCCATTTTCAGGTCTCCCTGGAGCCTTTTTCTCTCCATGCTGAACAGCCCAGCTCTCTCAGTCTGTCCTTGTAGAAGAGGTGTTCCATTCCATGGATCATTTTTATAGCTCTTCTTTGGATGCACTCCAACAGGTCCACAGCTCTCCTATAAAGAGGACTCCACATCTGGATGCAGTACTCCAGGTGAAGTCTCATCAATGCAGAGAAGAGGGGCAGGACCACCTCCCTCTACCTGCTGGCTATGCTCCTTTTGATGCAGCCCAAGATACAGTTGGATTTCTGGTCTGTGAGGGCACAATGGTGGCTCATGTCTAGCTTCCAACCATGAGCATCCCCAGGAAGACACATGAGGAGTAGCTGAAACCCTTGTTTTGCTCAGTTGAAGGAAGAGGAGGCCTCAAGGTGACTTACAGCTTCCTAATGAGGGCAAGTGCTGATCACAGAATTATAGAAACACAAAATTGCATGGGGTCAAAGGTACCTCAAGATATCATCAAGTGCAATATCACAGCTAAAACAGGTTTCCTACAGTAGGTCACACAGATAAGCATCCAAATGGGTCTTAAGTATTTGCATACAAGGAACCTGTTCCAGTGCTTAGACACTCTGTCTGTAAAGAAGTTCTTCCATATAATAACTTCCTGTATTCAGCAATTGCTTCTTGTCCTGTCACTACACGCCACCAAGAAGAGCCTGGTCTGATCAATCTGCCTCCCACTTCCCTTCTGATATTTATAAACATTAATCAAATCTGCTCTCAGTCTTCTTTTTCACCAGGCTGAGCAGACCCAGATAACTCAACATTTCCTCATACTGGAGATGCTGCAGGCCCTTAATCATCTTTGTGGCCCTCCACTCAACTCCTCCTAGGAGACCCCTGTCTTTTTTGAACTGTGGATCCCAGAACTGGACACTGTTCTACATGTGGCCTCACCAGGGCAGAGCTGAGGGGGAGAATCACCTCATTGACCTACTGGCCATGCTTTTTTTTTATACACCCTTGGATACCACTGGCCTTTGTGGCCTCAACAGCACACTACTGGCTCATGGCCAACCTGTTGTTATGGAAGAAAGTGTAAGTCTGAGGGAATATTATAAAACAAGCTAAAGTGCACAGTAAAGACAAGTAAGTCTGAATTTATTAAAAGTACTACATGAGAAAAAGGATTAAATCCATTAAACTGTAGGAGGCATAATAGAGAAATGTCAACCAGATCAATGATACTCAGTAGGGAAAAACAGCACCGATTACTTTAAAAAGGTTGAAAAGATGATCAGTTTGGGCACAAAATAAAAATGCGCTGACAAAATATTTATACTTGCCACATTCTAAAAAGAGCATAGTGAATATATCTGTAGATCTGAGCAAAAAAAATAAATGTTTATTCTCTGAGAGAACTGGGATAAAACAATGATACTTTTGCTTCCGTTTTGTGGAAGCAACAGAGTTTGGAAAGATGTCTGACTTTTATTGATTCTCAGAGTTTCCTACTGTTAGAACCTTTATGCTGAACTGCCCCTGAAAGCAGACAGAATGGGTTTCAGTTTTGCAAGTTAATAGAAATCATTATGTGTGGTTTCTGTCATTTACGTAAGAGATGTACAAATTTTTCAACGAATGGCAAAAAGTAGAAATCTAATGCAAATGTTACCTTGGAGTTGGTGGTATGAAAAACAAACAAATAAACACCACAGTCATGAGTGCATTAGCTGAAGGAAGAGCCTTACACGATGGTCTGAAATACACTTGAGTTTTCACATGATCGTCTATTGAGAAGGTTCCATATTAATTAGGATGACATGACATGATATCAAAAGTACTGCACTAAAATCCATTGTGCAGTAATATAGAAAATATCCTTTATACTGAATATTTAGGGATTGGAAGATGAAGTAATCCACAACAGTTATTTGGAATGGACAAGGAAAGAATGTAAGGACATACATAGTTAAAAGCTTCCAGAGGTCTTAAAATTTAAAAACTTGATCAAGTGATTTGTTTAGGACAGGAGGTTTCTATGTGAAATGTATTTGTGTAACACACTCTCAAAACCTGCTCTTAGCTCGGTACTCTAATAGCGTAAATAACGATGAACAAAACAGAAGAATATTTACATTCCAATGTGTACATATCCTAACTGATTATATGAATTTCTGTGAACATCCTGTCAAAATTAAAGCACAGCTGTTGCATGACGAGCAGAATTACAGACAAAAAGCATTTCCTTCATTTGGAGCTGAAAGCGATCATTAATTAGCAAAAAGGATTCAGCATCGTACTGATTTGTTCCTCACAACTAATAACACCCAACTGTCTTTAATCACTTCTATGCAATAACGTTACAGATCAAACACCAGCAAGTACTAAATAGGATACTTCTACTGGCATTAAAGATATTTAAGTTTATGCAAACAATCTGTACTTCGTAAGTCTAGTTTATATGTGCAGGATGTACATATTCATTTCCAACTAATGATAAGTGTAAGCCTTTTTAGTCATTTCTACTTTACTCAAAGATTGCTAAGGTACTCAGAGTGCTGATACTTGAAGTCACTTTTCAATCAAGAACAAGTATGGAATCCTGAAATGCTGACAGAATATTTTAAAAAGGTATGTCCTGATCCTGCCAGAGACGAAGAAATACAGCTGACTGCTCATGGCTGGGGCTTGGCTTGTACCTATCAAATTATTCAGCACTATTCAGCACCTTCAAAAGAAAGAAAATGCCTCTGGATCTGACCCAACCCCATGCCTTCCCCTAGGTCATCTTTGAGATATGCAGAAAGATTTCAGCCATTTTCCAGGCAAGCAGATTGTCACCTTGTTTCTCCCGTGCTGAGATAATGGGGCCAGCGGCCTGGATGGCCTTGGTCTAAAAGCCAAGCATCTGAGATCCCTTTCCAGAGAAGATGGCACTGGCAAAGCAATTGCAAAAAATGGAATATCTGTCCTCCTCTGGACACAATTCTTTTCAGTTGTGAAGGAAAGGTGTCCTTATAGGGATGATATTTTGTGTCAACCAGACAAGTAGACCTTGCAAAGAGGTATCCAGTGTCTGAAGGATTTAGCTGTGCTGGAGGTTTTGCATAATGTTGACCAGAACAATTATCAATTACCCTAAATCCTGGTAGTGTCAATTGTAGGCAATCCATGTGTTGGAAGTTTGTACAGAGTTCACCATTGTTGTATGCCAACTCTAGTCTTGACTTAGCTTGGAATGCTGGTGAGGAAGAAATGGTGGGTGAATTAACTGACCAAATCTGAAATTATGAAGAAAATCTCTCTCACTATCTGTGTTTCAGCTATGAAGATACTTTCCTAAGAGGTTCAGCAACTCAGAGGGGATGTCTTCTTCCCCACTGGCACAGAACAGCATCTCAGCCACCAGAAGTAATTGTTCTGTGATTCAGGAGAGAAGATAAAGTGGGTACACACCATGTTCCACCCTGTGCTTTTTATCTATGTGACCACAGAGAGAACAATACGAAGAAGTGGGATGGAAAATCTACCTCAACCCTAGAAAAGTGGGTATGTGTGTTGCAAGGTAAAAAAAGTTATCTTCTGGGAAAATGGATGCTCCCATTTCCAATTGGGCAGTTCTCTGAACAGAATAGACAGTCTGAACTTGTTTCTAAATTTGCTGACAAGGCCTTTTGGTTCACATTCGTGAGATGTGAGTAATGTGTACAATATGCTGAACTAGAGGGGCCTGCCTCCAGCTAGGTGGAAAAAAGGGACAGTTGGGTTTATTGAACGATGTGGTTTTGATAGCCTGGCACATCAGAAACACAGGTATATAAGGCACTAATTGGCATTGTCACAAATTGCGCTCTAATGCCATTGCTTTACAAAGAGGGCAGAACTCTGGAGGGGGATCGTTAGAGCTAACTGTGTTGGTGGGTTTTTGTTTAGCAGCCTTGGAGATGGAGAGCATTCAGCAGCTATCTTGGCTTGTCTTTCTTCCAGAGGACCCCTTCTGTTGTGGGTTTGTTAAAAGTAGAAAACCTCACTAAGTATAAAAACTTCAATTTCCTGGAAAATGCAAAACTTCTGTAACAGATCAGAGCCTTCCAGGACATACATTGTACACTGTCATGGGGGTTTAAAAAACTTCTTATTTAGATTTTTTCTTTCCAAGGTATGATACAATCAAGAAGGGCATCATTTATTGTACTCCAAGGTTTCAGTAATCATCTCATGTGATCTGGAACAGAAAGTATTTTCCAAAATGTTAATTAGATACTTGACATCTGTTGTCAAAACAAGACTCACAAGAGCAGCTGGCTGCTGGCAGCTCTCTCCATTAGCCTGGTGTTTCTCCGGCTCAGGAAACCTGCCTCACCTCCATGATCAACTGCTCTCCCCCAGGACAATCTGGCACTAGAGTTGATAGCCTTTTTGAATGATACATACAAGCTTGGTATCTAATTAAAGAAATTTAGATGCATGGGAAGTGGGAAGTCACAAGCAATAAAGACACTGTACATGATGTGAACCATTAGTGATCCAGATCTGGATGACAGTGCACAGCAGACCACAGACTAAACCTCCCCTGTGATCCAGTTCTAGTTAGAAACACTGAATAATATTTGTCCTTTCTTCACTGCTGATACATCATCACTTTAAAGAAAAGACAGTTTATAAGAGCTACAGTGAAATAAAATTTAACCTTTTAAAAAGAAAAAAATTCCATAAAATTCAAAGAAAATTATGAACCTGAAAACAAATCTTATAGTGGATTTTTGGATGTTTGATTCCCTTCATTAGTGCTCACAAAAGTGATTAAAGTACCGAGAAAAGAAGGCTTTAGGGGAGATCTTATCATGGAGAGCATAAAGAAGTTTAAGTTAGCTTTTTCTCACTGGTGCCCCATGGTAGGACAGGTAGCAATGGGTACAGTGAAACACACGAAATCCACGGGTCTGTTAAACTTTCATAAGCACTGGCTATATATTAAAACAGAAAAAAAGGTAAATTAGTACACATTGAGATCCACACTCTGAGAAAATGCTTCCAAAGCCCTGGGGGAGGCTGTAGTATGAGGATGTCCTTATATACATAAAGCATGTTAAAATCTTCTTGGGAATGTAGTTTTCCTCATTTAGAACCTTGCTGATTAACTACTAAATCTTGCTGGCTTCACCTTTATATTTCATAAAGAATTTTCACAAGGACATAAATTATTTGAGATGATATTTATTTCCCCACATTGTACTATTTTTATCTCAGACAGAAATAACCTGATTTATATTGGCCTATGAAAAAATTCTATTGGGATAAGCATAAAAATCACAGGGTTAGGATGCTCATCTGTTATCGTATTGGAAATTACTGAAATGCCATGAAGAATACAATTAATTCAAAAGCCATCGAGTGCTTTCTGTGCATTAGAGGTTTGAGTCTATTAAACCTACATTGGTATCGGTCATTTATTAGGAATAAATTTCATAATTGTACAAACCGATTTTCTATATAAATAGCAGAAAGCACCAGACCAGATTAATGACTAAGCAATTGCTGGCCAAATTTCGTGTTTAATTAAAACTCTGTCTTTTTCACTCTAAAGATGAGAAGAAAGCTATCGGAAACTATTCAAAAGTTATTTTCATGCTGTGAAAAAATAGCTTGCTTCAAAAACCAATTTAAACAATAATAAACTTACTCTTCATTGGGTATAAACTATTCTAAAAAGTATATTATTGTGTACAGTAGGATTTAAGACTTAGACACAATCAATTAAAATTCAACATTTCTTAATAAATAGAAGACCTATACATTATTGTCATGTTATGTTACATTGTCTTATGTTTTATTTTATTATCTTCTTTTACATTTCTATATGTTACCTTAGGTTATCTTATGTTTGTTATGCCACATTAAAATAAATCATTACATTAATTTATTAATGCCCCATCCAGGCCAGGAGTTCACTGTTCCAACAGCTCTGAATAAACATCTGAAATGCATCACCTAGCTAATGGTTTAACCATCTAAATAAAAACAGATTTGTAGAAGTAATATTAGTAATGTTACCCCTATTCTATGGTCATACACCAAACTGTATCTGCCTCCTGGCCTGACACACTGATCACAAACTCATTTGTATATTAGCTGGATACAGAATGAAGAACAGCACGTAGAAATACAATTACCAAATTCTTCTTGTTGTTTTCAGAGGGATTAGAGTGGAACTATGAAAGTTTAAAAAGGAAGATGACTCTTAACATCTGTAATGAAGACAGATATTTAGGGGAGGGGAAGGAAATCATGTAGTTCCCTGATAGCATCTATTTAACCATGAAATTGTTTTAAAAAACTGAAGGCTCAGTCTGTCTCCAATATGAGGATCTTCGTAATACATTAACTATATGTAGGTCTAGAAAGGACTGCAGGATATCATGTAGACTAGCCCCTTCTTATAAGAGCTCTATGCAAAGCCTACTCATGTATAGGCAACTCTTCTGGCTTGAACAATGCTCCTGCTGCACCAAGAGGTGTAAGGACATGCAAGAGATGACAAGACCTCCAGCAATAAGAGAAACAGAATAATTGCTAAGCCTCTCATTCTGATCCTTCCTCGGTGTTTGGTTCAATCCCACTCTTCTCAAACCTCAGTATTTCACCAGTTTCTTTCAATGAATGTCTGACAGCTGTAGTGGTTCCAGCAATCCATCCCCAAGAATAAAGGTAATAGGAAATGTTCTTTGTCCTTCAAAGTTCAACATACTTTGACAAGGAAAAATCATAGTTGAAAAATTTCTTCATGGCAGGAACTCTTCAGCACAGATACAAAAACGTGTCAAACATTAAGCAGTTGCACAAGTGCAGAACAGAAAGAGTAGTTATTTTCTCACTCAATCTGACTCCTTTTCCATCTCTCCTCCCAAAAACACGCTGTAAATGTTCAGCTGGACTACGGAAGTTCTTCAATGAAATATATCTTGCTTTTTGTCTTGATGGATTAGGCCGGTGGTGTTTTCAGTTCCAAGGGAAGCCATCATTCATTCAAACACATTATACTTTAAACATTTGAAGATGCTGTCAATTTTTTGATGTTAAATCTCCCTCCACAGCTACCTGTGAGTCTTGCTGAAGGACCTGCAAATAGACTGTGTTTCTTAGTAACACATAGTACTAGAAGTACAGCTATAAAACTGTTTCAGTAGGATGAATCTTGTTGGCATGCACAACATAACTCCCATTATTAAAGGAAAAAATGCTTCGCCTCAATTAACCACTCAGGTGATTTCTCAAGAGTAGGCTCAATCTTACATCCCAAGGCTTTCTAGAGTACAACTCAATTCTACTTGTGATGATGACAATGCAACAGGGTCAGAAAAGCTTATGAATAAACAAATTCTCTCTTCAGAGATAACGAACAGTGAGCTGTTTAAAGTAATTAACAGATATTTTCTACAAGGAGTTATCAATTAAAAAAAAGGTGGTGGGGACAGGAGGGGAGTGTCCTGTGTCTTACTCTAAACTTATCTTTCATAACAAGGGTTATTAAATTGCTGTTACCCTGGTGACCTCAATCTCTGGGTCAGAAGGGACAACTTGCACTGTTGAAGTACGTTCCTTGTGCTGTCAGTAGCACTCTTGACACTCATTCATACACTGGATAACAAATCAACACCAATTCATTGTGTAGCTTCATGAGCTGCAGGCAAGATGCAATGGAACACGCACATTGTAGTGTTAGTAAAGTTATACGCTCCTAATATGTAATTCAGAAGTTTTTCAGTACGTGGTAAACTCCATGTATTGCCATTATTTAATGTAAGATTTAAAGTAGTTAGTATAATGAATACACAATAACAACTTTGGTTATCACAGCTTCTAAAGTCTAGTGGTTGGTGACCCTGCCCATGGCAGTGGGGTTGGAACAAAATAATCTTTGAGGCCTTTTACAATCCCAGCCATTCTATGCTCTATTCTATGCTCTAAAGATCATAACTAAATATGGATTGGTAGTCAGCCTTAGAAAAAAAGTCAGCATTAGCTCCTATACCAATTTTTAATATCTTCTTAATGTACAAGTCTTTAAATTGTGTACTTTTGTACTGCACTAGCAAACAAACAAAAAAACCTAGATGGAGTTTGGAGTTTGAATAGGAAGCTTGGATAATTTTTGCATACATGTTATATATATATTTTCTCTATACATGACATAATACAATGCAATATGTCTTTCAGTCACTGGTTCTTTTCCAGACACAGGTATGGTACTCCAAGGCTCTTTACACTTTCCCAGTTACTTTTATAAGTGATAAAAGTTGTTCCAGATTAGAAACCAGAAAGGAGTTAAACTCCTTAAACGAAGATAGTCACCCTCATCCCTCCTTTAGTCTGATGGCAGAATTTTGTTCATGTGGATTCTCTTCAGCAAATTGTAAATTATTTATTGTATACAGACTGCAAGTTCCACATTTTTCCAGGTTAAAATATAAACTATGTTAGCATTGTATGATTAATAGAAATGGTTTTTGTTTTTTTTCTTAAGTAAAGGCATATAGCTTGATGTAATTAAATACTAACTGTTTTCCTTTCTAATAAATATTTCGATTAATCATTTCAGTCTTTAATTGCGTAAAGCTGACATATGATTGAAGATCTACTTTGACAGTTTGGTTAAGAATGTAAATACTTCTGTTAAAGCATCTCACATTTACAAATATTGAGCAACATGACAGAGAGGTGTTGAAATATGTGATCAGAAACACATGGGGACCTGCCACTGAGCAGCGCTGAGCCACAAGCAGCACCTTGTGTGTCTCTAAGAGCAGATTTAGGAAAGAGAAGAACTGCTGTGCCTCAGCAGCTGGGAGGCAGGAGCAAGAAATGAGAGAGCAGCAGCTCTGCAGGCACAGAGGTCGGTGCAGAAGGAGAGCAGGGCATGTTCCATGCACAGAGCAGCAGCTCTCTGCAGACTGGGAGAGGCTCAAGGAGGAGCAGGCTCATCAACAAATGCTTGTCTTGCTCAAGACAGATTTGTAAAATCTGTCAACAGCAGACCCTAGATATAGTAGAGCAGATCACTGAAGATTACTTGGCATTAATGTAGATCTAGTAATTTTTGTAAAAATCTGTCTGTGTTGATGTTTTTAACTGTACCATCTATCGTGTATAAGTATTATGTTTTGGTTTGTATCAGAAGAGAAAAGACAAAATTCTTACCTCACCTATTAAAAAGTGCTAAACCTTAAGCTATAGTCTACTAAAAGCAGGAGAGAAAACATCATTTATAGCACTGCATTGTTAAGAACTTCTTAAGAGCAGACATCTTAGTCTTCTGTTGCTGTAAATAGATACACTTCAATTTTCTTTTTGAAATGTTGAACACTGAAGTCCATACAGAAGATGAACAGCCTAGAAAAATCTATGTTTAAAATTAAGCATTTCTTAAGTAGTTATTAAATCTTTCAAGATCTATGTAATTTATGATAACAGTAATCAGAAACAGATGAGATAGTTTTTTCATTGGGAAAACAATGGTATGTTGCAAGTTCTGTATGTTTACTTATGATTTTATTTATATAAGGCAGAACCACACAAGAAAAATGCATACCAAAATGAAACACTATATTCAAGAAAAAATAGAACATATAATGTCACAGTGTAGGAAATTGATAAAAAACGGCAAAATTTCTTCCTGTTGAGCTTTAAGTTCAAACTCCCACTTAATACTGAAAATAGAAATCTGAATTTTCTGAATGTAGAAAAATTGTACCTCCTTTTCCATTTGAATAGGAATTTTTAATAAAAGACATGCATGACTAAGCCCAAGTCTCATTTAATGTAAGTAAAATATAACGATAGTCTGCTATTCTCATTTATTTCCAGTGACAATTGGGTACATTCTTTAGACACTTTTAAAAATACTGCTGTACAATCCTTTCACAATCTATACAACCTTCTTACGCCTTCTTTCTTTCTACCAAATTCTGCTAGAACTGGTTCAAACACAGCTGAAGTTAAAAGCTAGAAGCAGGTAGTATAATTTGCTGAGTACAGGTTTTATACAGTCTATATACTTTGTTGTACCAGAATGAGTTAGAGAAATGTGGCACACTGAAAGTTCTGGTCTCACCTACAGCAAATAAATAGTCCATAATCCCAGGGGTGACTTATAGCTTCATTTAAGTCTCTACTAGTTTGTTTTGGCAATAGAACGTGAAAATGTGCACTCTTGGTTTTGACCCCACATGTGGTTTAACCTATATCACCAAATCACACTCACAGTCTTTCATCTTTCCATCGATATGTCAGGCTTGTACTGTCTCATGCTGGTTTGATTTCAGGTAGCAAAAAGAAGCCATCTGAGGTCAACAGCAGACCCTAGATATAGTTGAGCAGATCACTGAAGATTACTTGGCATTAATGTAGACCTAATAGTTCTATTAGATGGAGAATCCTTTTCAGAGGGATTTCAGAGAGGTTATGAAAGGATGAACATGACTAAAAATCCAGCTGTCCCCTGATCCACCGGTGGTAGACTCTGGTTTAAACATGAGGCACCATAGCATGTATTGCTAGACTTTGAGGATTAAGAGAATTGCCTCAGGGTCTGTTCTCTTCTTAAGAATATATAGAAAGAAGTTCTGTAATCAGTTTCAGTTCCTTTTGAACCACTTAGCAGATGCACAGACTGTGCTGGCTCCAGATCTTATCATCAATTCCCTTTCTCCCCTAAAGAGAGGACAAGCATATTATTTCAGCCTCCATTAGTGACTATGACATAGTCATTACTTGTCCCAGTTTGTCAGCAATCCAGATTCCCTTCTGACTTGCTACTCTTTCCATTTAGTTTTGGATGAGTTTCACTCTTCTAATTTATAATGAATTATGCTGACAATAGTATATATATGTTAACAAAATAATGCATACGGGAATTAGAGGTAAGCCATATGCCAGATTCTGGCTATAATTCTTCAATACTGCATATTAGATGATATGCAGTCTCTTCTCCAGTCATTTAATATACTATTTGATTTACTTTTTTTAGCCATTTTAGATATAGAAAAAAGAAAAGCATCTTAAACGAGTGGTGAAGAGAGAAAACAATCCTAAATATTTTGTAACTTAAAAAATGTACTGTTCATATTCAGTCTCCAATACTCATGTCACTTACAACAGAAACGGATACATTTCCATTTTTAATTAAGATCTATTTAGCTCTCGCAGGTATATTTTCTTGTAGTTATATACTGAGTGTTATAAATGGTATTCATTCAGAGAATACAGGACGTGAAAGCTGGAGATGATTGATTGATTCTAAAAGTCATGAAAAGACAAGATTTGCTAAAAACACGAATACATTTTTTGACAACAGTAGACAAAAGTCAATAATAAGCAGCATTTCCGGATATTTAACTACAAAAAAATGTTTGGACTTTACTATCCTGTGGGAACTAACAACTAATAAACTCGGTCTGTGACAAGATGAATATGAAGTATCTACTGAACATACTCATATTCCTTTCATATTGCACAATATTTTTTGTTGCTGTTTTTATAAAATCATTTTCCTGCACAGTATTTGAAATTCACTGGAGTAGTAGTGCTAGTCCTCTGGCTCTGGTTTTCTTTTGATCACATTCAATAAAAGAAAATGTCTGTCAGAGAGAGTAGCTCAACAGGCAGAGGCAAGAGCTGTGGTTCAGTTTTAGTTGTTTCCAGGCATGAATACTTAAATTTAAAATTAATGGGCCAGTAAAGGGCTGATTTAACACTTGTGCTGGGAGGGAGAGGACAGAATTAACAATAAGAGACAATCATTTACAAGAAGTCATTCGACCATTTATTTCCTCTTGCCTGGATGCATACGAAGAATTAAAGATTTTCTTTTTTCACAAACAGAATGTAATTCTTTGAATATTCTTAACATGATTATTGGTGTCTATAGTCCTGGGATAGAACCCCATTAAAAATCCATTAAAATTTTGCATACTAATCCAAGTTTCTTATCTCAGATACATTACTAGATTAAGATATTCATCTTTTGAAATGCCCCTTAAAACAATAACAAACAAGGAAACAAACAAACAAAACCAAAACACAACTGCTACACCAAATGCCCAAACTACCAAAACTCAAACTGACCTCTCTAGAGTGAAGTCTTCTAAAGAGATCTAAAACAACTGATGCGTTGCTCTACAAGATAGTATCTTCTTATTAAATCAGCTGCCATTTTCTTAAAGGAAAATTTATATCTGAAGCAACTGACTAGAGAGACATCATAAAGACTCTAATAGAATTACTGGATGCCTTCTGATTTGAAGATTTTTAAAGCTACAATGAAAATGACATCTAAAAATAAATCAATATTCCAATCTCTGTGTCATTTTCCATAATCTTTAATGTAACCAGATGAAATAGTACTTTGCCTTAAAATTTGTAAGTAGAATAGTTAATAAAATATTATCTTTTCTAAGTGGAAAAGAGCCTGAGCTATATAAAAACAGCACTTATATTGGGATCTTCATGAAGCTGTTGAAACCTACAGTTTTGTTTGTTTTCTTTCAAAAGTTAGTCAGTTACAGATCTTTCAGCTCTACAAAAATATAGGAACATCTGTGCTGACAAATATGAACAATCTTATCATTTTAAGTAGTTTGCTGATGAGCTGACTGTTAAAAGGCAATTAAAGATTTACTAGGCCAAATTCTAACTTAAGCTCAGGAGGCTAATCTCAAGTTTAAAAAGTGGTACAATCCATACCTTTGGTCTTGAGATATTTCTTTTTTAACAGAATTCAAATCATGAGTCAACAACGTCTACTTCATATCTTTAGTGCACTCCATCAACCCCTTGTGATGCTGATTGTATAATTAGAAGACCCAGTAATCAGCATGAGCAATCTAATTTCCCTTAGAATCCTACAGTCCTTTTAATTTAATCATATTTCAGTTTTGGTTTGGGCTTTTTATATATTTTTCCTTTTTTCAATATTCATATCTGTTCTTTCATGATCATAATGTTGTCAAGATCTTTTGGGGAATTTAATAAATTGTGGAGGTTACTCCAAAAGGAATGCCTTTTATTGATTTTCATGGAAACCACAAGAGATACAAAGAGCACAATAACACTAACTGAAAAAGCAATTTCTCATCTACAAAACACTCTTTTTCACCATAGTCACCAGCATTAGCTATACATTTTCACCGGTGTTGAAGGAACAGCTACATGCCATGCTCATAAAAATCTGCAGCCTTGGGGATGGTCTTTTTCACACTTGCTATGATGGCATCGTTGCTGAAACATACCATCCACTGCCTCACTGTTCTCACATCCACTGTTTGGCCTCTATAAATGTTCAGCAAGCATCAGTGAATGTCAGTGGGTAGCATTTTTTCCACATGAAGGAATTCCGTACCTTTGCTTCATAAGCACTTTCACATCAGATGCCATTCTGTCAGACTGCCTTCCTGCTGCTATGTGTCGCTTGGCACCAACATGTAACAGAATACTGACAGAAAGTTTAAATCTCTACTGTCATATCACCAACATCCATCTCTGATATTGTGGATCAACATAAGAAAATAGGAGGCACTGTTTTCAGAGCAGTCCTCCTATTTCTCTTTTGAATAAGAGTAGGAATAAGTGATTCTTATGGATGAAAAGCATGATAAGAGCCAGCAGTGTGCACTTGCAATGAAGAAGGCCAACAGTATACTGGGCTGCATCAACAGAGGGGAGGCAAGCAGGGTGAGGGAGGTGATTGTCTCCATCTACCTCCCTCATGAGGCACCACCTGAGTACTGCCTGTAGGCCTGGGGACCCCAGCACAAGCACGTAAAACTGTTGGAGTTGGTCCAGAGTCTGATAGTGATAGGAAAAGGGGGGATGGTTTTAATCTAAAAGAGAATAGATTTAGGTAAGATGTTAGGAAGAATGTTTTATACTCAGAGGGTGGTAAGGTACTGAAAAAGATGTATAGTCATGAGGTACTCAAGGCCAGGTTGCATGGGGCCCTGGGCAGCCTGCTCTATTTATTGGGTGACAACTCAGCAAATGGCATAGGGGTTGGAAGTAGATCTTTTAATTCAAACCTTTCTATTGTGGGGGTTTTTACTGGGTTATGGAT
This sequence comes from Cyrtonyx montezumae, assembly GCF_038088225.1. Classification (NCBI taxonomy): domain Eukaryota; kingdom Metazoa; phylum Chordata; class Aves; order Galliformes; family Odontophoridae; genus Cyrtonyx; species Cyrtonyx montezumae. The sequence goes on from NW_027071825.1 coordinate 26,243,753, forward strand.
TCCCCCCTCTGCCCCTCTGGAGGCATTCAGCACCAGGCTGGATGGACCTTTGTGCCACCTGGTGTAAGGGGAGATGTCCCTGCCTATAGCAGGGGGATTGGAACTGGATGATCTTAAAGGTTCTTTCCAACACAAGCCATTCTATGATTTTGTGATTCTAGAAGCAAACACTTCTTTACTAAGAAAGTGATGGAACATATCAGTTTGCCCAGAGAAGCTGTAGAGTCTCCCTTCCTTGGAGATCTTCATAAGCTACCTGGATATGGTCCTCAGCAAACTGCTCTAGATGTCCCTGCTTGAGCATGAGATGATATTCAAGATCTCTTCTAAACATGACCATTCTATAATTCTGTGAATTCATTACAATTAACACTATCCAAGGCTAATACCACGCATGGCAATACAGCATGAAAGCAAACTTTTGTGGAAATTACTTTCCCTTACATTATTATTATTTCTCCTTTGCAATAATGGAAAAGCTTTTTAACCCATTTATTGAAACATAAAATCCCTAAAATTATTGGAGTCCTATTACAATAGAGGACGTATCTCCCAGGTGTTGGTGAAGTTGGAAGAGGTGTCTTCCTGTAGGGTTAATCAAGCGACCTTTTTTTGTGCAATGCAAATTACAGTCACCTTTTCCTGTACTATTGGTATGTTGGTAGCAAAGCCATTGGTGGCATGATGCTATCAAAGAAATATTCATTAGTGCACCACCTCAGAGAAATCTGCAGTCAGTTCATACTTTACAAATTAATGTTAGTTCTACTGAGACCAAAACAAACGTGGACACATTCCAGGAAAGCTATATCCTGCTTCCTCAGAGTGCCTATTATTTACTGCTCCCGCATGCTATACACAGAGTAATAAATCTGCTTATTTATACAAAGAATAATGGGCACATAGTAAATAGGAATACTTACAGGTAAGTATTTTGTAAGCTTTGATTCTGTTAGGAATGCTAAGTGAGGTATTAACAAATATGTTCTCATTTTTGCTGAAAAAACGTATGGAGAATTAAATACTAAATTTAGATAAAAGATTTTAAGCCTGTTTGAGTTCCTTTATATTTTAACAGTGTACTATATTCAAAGAATTGAGCAGAAGTAATGGTGTCAAATTGTTGCCTTTCATTAACTCCACATTTCAGCAGTTGTATAACTGCTGTCTTTCTTTCCCTTACACACTGTGTTTGTTCTTATTCAAAAGCTTACAAAAAATCAGAGAACTGTTGAGGTTGGAAGGAACTTTTGGAGACCATCTGATTTAGCACTTTTGATTAAGTCTGTTGCCCAGGAATGTATTCCCTGAGTTTTTGAGTGTTTTCAGGAATGGCGACTCCACAATCTTTCTTGACAGCCCTTTCAAATGCTTGACCACGCTAGCAGTAAAAATACATACATGCATACATACATACATACATAAGTTTTATAATGCTTAGAATTTTGCATATTTCCATTTTTTCCTATCATGCATTATGAGCACTTTATCATTATGAACGAATTCAAACAGAAGTTGTCCTATGGAAGACTGTTTCAAAATCTTACTGGGAAACCAAGATAGAAAGATTCATATACTCAGAGAAAATCCTGAGTTGGGAAGACCCCATGAGGGTCATCAAGTCCAATTCCTGATTCTATGAAGGGCAATCTGAGAGTTAAACCATGTATTTAAGAACATTGTCTAAATTCTTATTGAAAACCAGTAGGTTTGGGATCATGACCACCTCCCTGCAGGGACTTGTTGAGGTGCCTGGCCACCCTCTCAGCAAATAACCTTTTCCTAACACCTAATCTGAACATCCCCTGAAGGAGTTGCATGCCAGTGCCTCTCATCCTATCACTGGTCACCACAGAGAAGAGATCAGTGTCTCCTTTTCTATTCCCCCTCATGAGGACGTTGACAGCAATGACATCATCCTTCATTCTCCACTACTTCAAACTGAACAACCAGGCCACTCCTCAGGGCCTCTAATCATGCTGCCACCTTTGTTGCCCACTTTTGGATGCTTTGAATGCCAGTAGAGGAGAGGACCTTGGTCCAGTTATTCAAGGTTTTCCAGCATTTTCTCAGTGCTCCAAAAAGTTTAATTACTCCTTCGTCACCAAATCATCATAGAATGGCTTGGGTTGGAAGGGACCCCTAAGACTGACAAATCCCAACCCCCTGCCACAGATCTGGTAGTAGACCAGGCTGCCCAAGGGACCCATCCAGTCTGGTCTTGAATACCTTGAACACCTCCAGGGACGAAGCATGCACAGCCTCTCTGAGCAGCCTGTTCCAGCACCTCACCACTCTGTGAAGAACTTCCCTCTGGTATCCAGTTTAAAACTTCCCCTCCTGAGCATAAAACCATTTCCCCTTATCCTAACACTATCTACCCGAGTAAAAAGTTGATTCCCCTCTTAATACAACGTTCTTAACAAAGTGGAGTTTTCTTCTATGTAGTGTATACTATTTTAGAGAGAAATACTAAAAGAATAGAATTAAATGTCAAAACTGCTACTGAACAGCTTTCCTAAACCTCATTCATAATTGCTACCATATCTTCTGTATCCCAAGACACTAGAAAAGAGAAAGAAAGAAAAAAAAAGTGAATTGCAATAACATTGCCACTCTGCAAAATAGCACACAGTATACATATTACACATAATTTTGCAGCAGCAGCTGTTGTCATTTTTCCTCCAAACATGTAAACTCTAGTTTTTTGACTGTTCTTGCTTAATTTTAACTTCAAAAAAACCCAGAGATTTGGAGTACTGTTGAACAAAAATATGCTACCTACCCAACCGTTCTGTTTTGTATTGCTTTCAACGGTGTTTGGAAAAAATAGTTTGACTTGAAAATAGAAAAAATTACACTTTCTGCAATTTTAAGGAAAGATTACCAAAATAATAATTCTACTAAGAATGGTTCAGTGATAAACTGATCCTCTTTTTGTTCTTACATAACTGGTTATTCTCAGCTTATTCTCCATCCACTCTCTCTCTGTTCTTTGGGAATTCTGTTTAATAAGTTTCTATGTCCTTTACACCTATGAATGAGTTATGTCTGAGGATATTCTCTCTTGCTCATACCCCTCTTTCAGAGGTACTCCAAAGGGAGCTGTGTGTGAAACTGATGGATGACAATGCATCATTTCAGATTAAGTGACTGACTGCTGATGACCCCTAGTAGTCTCCTGTGTCACTATAGAAAATCAGATGTAGGAAAGCAGGACATTTGGGATAAACTCAAAGTTGAAATAAATAATGATACAAATTGGTCGTAATTTCAGATTAAATTAAGCTATACCGAAACAGATCCGATTGTTTGGAGGCGTGTACCTTTTCAGTTTAAAGTAAAACTTTTCAGATAAAGTAAATCATACTCAAGTGTAACTTCTGCATCTTGATGGAGAATCTCTGCAAATGTATATTATTTATGCATTCCACAAACACCAACTCTCTACAGACTCCAGGAGCTGCAACCAATATACGTAAGCACAAAATCTGGTACCAGCCACTAACTTCTAGTGTAAAAATAAAGCATTTCTCTACTAACCACTCCTTCTAAACTTCTGAAGAAAAAGAAAATGTAGGTATGAAATAAATAGCAGATGCTCAGGGATAAAACTGCTTATTTCCACACTTATCCCCAATTCAGCTGAGTGATTCCTAGAAAACTGTGGCAATTATACCACATTCCAAGGTGATTTTGGAAAAAGCACCTTATAACTGGAGATGTATCGAGGTAATTGATGCAGCTTTGGTAATACAGATCTGTAAATAATGACACAGCGCATACCCAACTGTACAATATAAATGTACAATTGAAAAAACACTGTAAGAATGATTTTATAGGCCTTCACAAAAACAACAAACTTGACTGAAGAAAAGTGACACTCGAAGTATAAGAAATGGGTGAGAATGAAAATCTCCATGCTGAATTAGTTTCCCAAAACAGGATTTATATATAAAAATCAGTCAAGAAACATTTGTCCCATGTTAATTTATATGTATAAAAAATAATTCTATAACAGAATTCTGTTCAAGTATTAAGAAGACATAATCAGTATGGACTGTCTTCCTATTATAGAATGTCATTTTTCATCAGTTTAATAGTTCAGTGATATAATGTATAGATTTTTTAAAGAAAGTAGAAGGACATCTGAAAACAGTGAGAGATAAATGATAATAAACACTGAAATATTTAAATTCCCCAGAGGGTTGTTTTTTGTTTTTTTTTCCCTTTTCAATAGGCACTCTTACTAAGGGGTGAATAGAATACCACCTCCAAAACTCTTGCAGAACCATTTCCCAATCTCATTAAGACTGTTTAATGTGATTTTATGAATCTAAAGCCATGGGCTTGCCTAAACTTTAATAAAATGTCAGTTTTTGATATATGTGAGTTATTAGGATGCAAACTTAAAAACTGTAGAATTTTACAAGCACTAGTTGCTGTTTTCATTATAAACCTACAAGCTATCACTGCCTTCTAAACTGTATCCTGGTTCATCCATCTAAAATGTCACTTTAGCTGCAGAGATGTCATATAATTCATTTTATTTACACAATAATGAGGCTGTCAATGCATATTAAAACCAATTCCTCTACGAACCTGAAACACAGATATATAGCTAAGAAAATGTGACATAAATAATTTATTTCACGTGTTTCACCATCCATCTCTTGCAAAAACACTGGATGGAGTCTTGTATTATTTATACATTTACTCTTGGCTACGTTGCAAAATGCTGTTGATCGTGTTGTTGGTGAAGTTGCAATGTTACCACTACTATCACTGTTTTAGTATACTTAGGTCTAGGTTTTAAGCCATAAAATAGTAATTACACCTTGTTTCTGCCCATTATGTACAAAGCTTCCTGATCCTCTGGGAGGAGCTGTGGAAGAAGCAGTTAGAAAAAGGCATGCCTACATAGCAGGAATTGCAGACAATATGTGGGGATACTCAGAATGCAGCCCTCCATCCCTAAGGGAACAAGAACAACCCTGGTTCAGGCTGAAATTGCAAAGAGACAATCTTGCTAAAGCACCAACTCTACATATTGATGATGGGAAAGCTTTATTGTCTATGTGGAATATTGATTGTGTTGGACTATTTAAATAATCTGGGAGATAAACATGCTCACAAGAGTGGAAGTAGTCTTAAGGGACTGACAGAAAGCTAGCGGACAAAATACCATGTGAGGGCTATTGAATGGGAAACTTTGGAAGTACTTTCTTCTGGTTATAAATAAATTTAGAGACACTAAATAGAAGAGGTCCTCTGGACTGTTGTGAAGCAACTGCATTTCTCTAGGAATGAAAATCTGAGGTGCTAGATAGAAACAGAGCTAAAGATTATTAGCAAAGGGGAAAAGGAGAACAAAGATCCATGATCTGTGTAGGAAAAAGACTGTAATGCGAAGAATTTGAAAGAGAATTTCGATCCATTTTTCTTATAACCTCAACAGTAAGATTTTTAAAACTTTTAGGATATGATTGAATACATTATTAACTCTCATAGCTGAGTGTTGTGTTGTTCCAACAGAGATGTTTTCTATCACTGAGTGAACATCACATTTTTCGCTATGTATGCAACCTGGTCTAGGGAGCCTGCTTTGGCAGGGGGTTAGGACAGATGATCTCTGGAGGTCCCTTCCAACCCCTACAGTTCTGTGATTCTGTGATATATGGCTGCCCAGGGAGGTGGTTGAGTCACTGTCCCTGGAGGTGTTCAAGAAACCTTTAGATGTTGTACTGAAGTTCATAGTTTACTGGGGAAATACTGGTGGTAGGTGGATGGTTGGACTGAATGATACTGGAGGTCTTTTCCTACCTTGGTGATTCCATGATTCTTTGATTGATTCTATATATCTAAGACCCCCACATAAAATTTGTGAGGAGAGGAGCCCTACTTTTTTTCTGTAGAAACTGGTTATTTTTTCCTTAGCCAACATAGTTTGAGTAAATACCCTGTAAACCTGCAAAGATACATTAGCAAAGAGTGATGGCTCAGATGCTTCTCTTAATATTTGCAAAGAAGGATCATTAACAGGGCATTAAATATATTAAAATTTATAGCCTGCAGTATTCAAGCACAAGTAGAAATCAATTGCTATTTCAGATTAAAGTAGGAGCTATGAACTATTAAGTAATATCTCAATGAGACCAATGTTACTATAGAAAAAAATTTAAAAAAACCAACAGAAAACATTCTAAGTCAATACACTCATGATTTCTCATAGAAAAAATGAAAAGCCTTCACTGTCTGTATTTCAGAATGATGAAGCATTGCAAATACAGAGCTCAATACAGAGCTAAGAATGACCATCAAATCATATCAGATCGCTGTGTAATGAAAAATAATTAAGTTTGTGGAGAACTGACACGTTTACACACTTGGAGATAGGCTAAAATAAATTAATTTGCTTCACAATAATTTGTAATTAACTAGCAAATCCCAGCCTACGTAATAATTTCTTTCACAGCTCAGCTGCTTCTGTACAATGGACTTCATATAGGTCTCCAGTGTTCTCTAACAAACGATAGTTTTCAGAGAAATAGCAGAATTTAGGAATGAAGATGGTCACTTAGCACAGTTTCAAATCACAAGACAGTTCATATGAAAGCTAATGTAAATTAACTTTTCAATTAAAATTTTGAGACATGGTAGTAAATGTATTGCTAAGTTCCAAATATAATATATCTACTACATTTATTCTATCCATTAATTAGGAATCTTTTTAGAGAAAATTAGGTTTGTTCATATAAACTACTTCTGCTGTAATTACTCTCTCAGTTTTAACCTAAGTCTCCTTAAAGGCGATTAAAAACCTCCCAATATGTTTAATGTAATGGAATGAGGCTTTTATATCTATTTTTAAATTTAGCTTTTCCTGGGGTGGAACACTGAATATATAGAGTATATATAGAATATATAGGCATTTTTAGAATCCTAGAATATATATAGGCATTTTTATGGAATCTCCATGCTTGGAGACAGTCAGCACTGAGCTGAACAAGACTTAGAGCAGCCTCACATAATGACATGACCAGTCTTGCTTTGCTCAGATTTGGCAGGCAGACCTGAGATTGCTAGCAGACTAGATTACCTTTATTTATTTATTTGAAGAATGTAATCGGTCAAGACACAAATATCTTCAGTTTTCCTTTTCCTTAAATATAAGATAAATTTACCTAAAACATTATGTGACTGAGTGTATTGGCTTATAGTGTGCAATATCTGTGAAGGAAACATCATTTCCAAAAAATGCAAAAGGATCCTTTCATGCTATGAAACCTCGTTGTGCTTTGGGTGGAACATCTCTGGGTCAGGCAGGAGATTTCAAGAGTAATGCAATTTCAGTGAAGTCTAACCTTTCTCTTACAATGTCATTTACTTTCTTAAGATGTTGTAAATTATACTCAGTGATCAAGGCCTTTGACCTGGTCCCATACCACATCCTTATCTCTAGATTGGAGAGATATGTGTTTGAAGGAACAGCTCTGCATCCTTCTTGTGCAGGGGTCCCCAGGCTAGATATAGTACTCCAGGTGGGGCCTCAGGAGAGAAAAACAGAGGAAGACAATCCCCTCCCTCTCCCTGCTGCTGCCCCTCTGTTAATGCACTCCTGAATGCAGTTGGTTTTTGAGCTGAAAGCATCTTTGGGATGAAATTCACTATACCCTTCCAGTTACCTCTTGGTTACAGGAAACTTCTTTTCCACTATATACCAAAATGAAAAATATTTGTATGGTGCATATTAGAGTACTACAAATATATAAAAAAAGACATAAATGAATATTACCAAAGACTATAAAATAAATTATCAAATGCAATTTATTTTATATTGGGTGCAGTGTATTGCTTCAGTGTGACAGTGAAATTTGACAGCTTGTTTTGTTCTGTTTTTTTTCCAGTAGACCTGGAAAAATAAGAAAATAGGAAAGTTTATAAACAGTGTTGGGCTTTGCTGACACCAGTGTTCAGTTTCATAAAATCAAAGGGTAAAATAGTACATATCCACTGAACATAGAACAACAACAACAACCAACCAGCCAACAACAACAAAAAGGAATGGGAACTCAATTAAAAAGTCACTCTGCAGCCAACAATAATTCCATGACAGAGAAAGATTAAATACTTCATGCTGTTCTAAAGTTATTCCAGCTTTTTTCAATATCCACCTGAGTAAGTTACTTTCCACCTAGTCTTGCTTGGCTGGAAACCTGCTTTCCAATATGTGCCAAAGTGAAAAGTATTACTTGTTATTTTGAATAGTTGGTCAAAGATCTTAAAATAAAGACAGACTTTGGGTGAAAAACTTATATCTTTCTGTCTTGTGTTCTGTGAAAGAACTCAGTTGAAACATCCTGTGTTGTTCCAAAGATTTAACCTGTGAAGCATGTTGAATGTCTTCAAAGCTAATGCTCCAGTTAGGAGCCGGGCTTCGATTCCTGGACAAGAATACCCAGCATGCAGCTGGAGCATTAACTCTTTAACTCCCAATACACCACATGATGTTATGATGCGGAATATCAATAAGACAACAAAAATCATGAAACCATAACATGCTTCTTTTATTATCCAGGCCAAACAAAAACAACGGGATGGTCATTTGACTATTTACAACAAACCTCTTGACTCAAGTAAAAAATCGTACAATGTAAATTATCCAAAACCAAACCAAACCAACCAAACAAACAAACAAACAAAACGAACAAGGGAAGAAGGAAACAAAAACTTTTTTTGGAAGAGAATTAATTTGTTTGAAGAGATTTGCAGAGTTTAAGTAGACTTTGATAAACAAACAAAAAAAAAATTGCTTGTAATTTGTGCAAATTGATTTTCCTTTTTAAATATTAACAGAAGAATTTTTAGTTCATATCCCTTACAAGAGAAAACAATGAAGAGAAAACAATATTGGCAAAATATAAAATAATATATACATATTTAGTCATTGTATATATTCAATCTAAAGATAATACCTTCATTGTTATTTGAAACAGTTTACATACATCCATAGCTTATTATTCTTTAAAATAAAACATATCATCCAAGTACTTTTTCAGACTGCGGTTATGGTAATAATCAATCCTTGTCCCTCCCACCAAAAAGATGATGTACTGAACTTAGCACTCAATTTCCAATGAATCATGAACACGGCATTCTGACAATTCAAGAGCTACCTGTACTAATTAATCAATAATTGCCTTTCTCTATATTCATTCTGAATTGAGCTGTGTTGGGGACCTAGAGTAAAGTTCGACCTTATATCCTTTTTCAATAGATAAAAGTGCATTTGTTTCTAACACTTGTTCATTTTTAGTCTAGAATCAAAATTTCTATCTAAGCCAACATCTCGAGGTCTAGCCAAAGGCAGTCAGGATCAAAGACTGTTTCCCAGCAGTATTTCAAAAAGAGAATGGCTAATCACTCACAAATGAAGAACAGATGATCTATAGCACATCTCTAACTGCTGTGTAATGATGTATGCAATTCACACAGGGGACACCATCAGACAATTCTGATTGGAAAAAAAAAGAAAAAGAAGAAAAAAAAGACTATCAGTATTTGTTCTGTTCTAAAAAGAAAGAGGGAAATAAGATAAACAAATTCAAGTGTATGAACACCCCACAGAACTCAGTCACACGTATTTGCCATTAGCCTAAGCTAGAAACAGATTCTTCCTAGATTTGCATCCTCCTATTGCATACTATGGGCTGGAAAGGAGGAATGAAGCTGGAGCAAAGCAGAAGTGTCACACATGGGCAGGCGGTGAAGAAGGACCCATATCATCTGCACAAGAAGAAAAATTTATGTAGATCTTGCTTGTGTCATGCAAAGGTGAAAGGTTTCTGGGAAACAGAAAAATATTTCTCCAGCCCAAGGCACTGCTCAGTTTCTGCTGTTGTTTTTCTTCCAGGGCGTTATGGTTGAACCCAGCAGGCAGCTCAGCACCACTCAGATGGTCACTCCCTCCCCACAGTGGAATTGAGAACTGGAATAAAAGTAAAACTTGGGGAGTGAGATGAAGGCCGTCGGATAGGACAGAAAAGAAAGGGAATATTAATAATACACAAAACAAGGGATGCATGGTGCAATTCTCACCACTAGCTCACTGATAATTTTGTCTTGTCTATCAAGATCCATACACATGTTCTTGTTCTGCAGGAAAAGGGTTAGATTTTGTTAAAAGATTGCTGCTCTTCTCTGAGAAGTCAGGGTTTCCATTTTTTATCTGTTAACGATTAAAGCAGGCTGAATCTGTTAACCTGCATTTAAATATGAAATATGACTTCAATATAGCAATAAGTAAAATAACTTCATTATCGGTGGACCCAATTAGAAGAAAACCTTTGTATTTTTCTAAAGTCACCACTTTAAATAGTTCTTATGGATCTCTAAAGTGACTCTGAAGTCTGTCTATTTTCACAAAAACAATGGAAGCAATTAAAAGTCCCTCCTTATGCACTTCTATAATTTTTTTTTTTCACTTTAATTGCCACAGAACACACTTATCCAAGGAAACAAAAGATATGTCCACTGAGTCCATGGTAAAAGGAGCACAGCTTAATTCTCTAAATTACAGCAGTTGCCATGCTGTAACAATTCAGAGCAGACAGAACTGTTCCCAGAAGCTGCTCTCTGTGCAGCATTTCTGAAGCACACTACTCTAGATGTCTCCTGAACAGCCCTAAATAATGTCCCCTTTTGCCCTCAAGCCAATGCTCTCATTCTCCCTGTTCTGAAAATCCAGGGCTGAAGACATTTGGTATAAAACTGTTGGTTGGGATTTTAGAGATTACACCAAGATGTCAAGAAGTTTTAATTTATTATATATCCAGTTGTTAGTCCAAGGAACCCAACTATGAAAAAAAAAAAGAAATCAGTCTTTCTACCTATATATATATATATATATTTTGCACTGAGTGCATAAGCCAAGTAGCAAAAGCCCAACAGAGCAGAAACAACACGGAGCACAGTGGCCATTTTTATCGAATCACAAATCTGTGATAGCTGTAAGATACTTAAAACCTTTAAGGCTTCCCACACTTGTATTTATAGAGGGTTATGCCCCCTGGATCATAATAGTCTTTGTGTAGCTGCAGGTAATTCTGGGTCAGGTGGAGGTTGTAGTTTTGGCAGATCAGTGCAGAACATAGTCCAGATCAGTCAAATGTTAGTGTCAGTTGTCTTTCACACATCTCTAAAGTGCAAATGCTGAAAGATCCAATAGAATGTTCTCTGTCTTGAAAACTGAGAAATGAACAAGAGTGAAAAGAGTGAACCTGCATCCAGGCTAGAGAAAGCCTGCAAGCCACAGTATCAGAATATTCATTTGGGCAAAATCAGTATGAGTTAAAAAGCTTGTGGGTTTAGGTTTAGTTTATTCTTGCCTCAGTGAAGCAGAGAACACAAACACGATTCATGCAGCAAATTCTGCAAATGTCTCTGCAAACATCCACAGAGCATTGGGCAAAGGTGTTTGGGAATGCTGTCAGTTGTATCTTAGGGGAGTGGGACCATGTGGGTAATGCATTCATTCATCTTTTCGCTAACACTCTCCTCTGTTGATAAATAGCAGCGCCTGTCATGGCCATCAGCTCAGCTGCTCCTGTGAAGACACATGGCCAGAGGCCTAGAGCCCATCTGGGACAGGTGCTGTGTGACAGGAGCTCCGGAATTCATCTTATCTAAGTGTGTTAGAGGTGAAATTCACATTTATCCAATAGTATAGCTAGATATCGGAGTTGTACTTGCGTCCACATCCAATTTGTTTAGTCACTTAGTTCCTCATCAAGTTAACTAGATTGAGGTGGGAAGTTTTGCTAGTAAGGCAGAACTGGACTGCTTTTGCTGGTGCAATAGTGTGAAGCAGCATAAACATTACGAATATGTTATTAAACAGTTAATTACTTTGAAATATTCATCCTAACAGAAAGAATGGGGATGCTTCTGACATGTGGAAAGTCCTGTCAAGTTCTCATCTGACACCTGCAGAAAAGAAAATGACCTTTTGAGCTCTATTTCCCAAACAAACCAGCTCCTTTCCCTTCCTGCTATCACCCAGAAAGCTACTTGGATCTTCAATGGGCAGTGCTGGAGAGTGAGTTGTAGGGAGTGTTTGCAAATAGCTGCTTCTACAAGAGGGTGACAAAACTTTGATCTTGGTGATCTAAAGAGAGTCTATCTGCAAGCATTATTTTATCCTCTGGTTCACAACTAGTACTGCAAAGAGTTTACTTTTACAACTAGAAATAACTTGTATTTAATCAGTACATGGATTCCAGAATATTTTTCCTCAGCAGGCAGTAGTTCAGTGGTAAATTCTGCAAGCTACGTAACTGCAGGGAACTGGAGATCTGCCTGTCATCACCACTTCACACTGAAGAAATGAAATCAGTGACAGAACTTATGGTCGTATTATAAAAACAGATGTGCCAAGAAGTAGAGTAAATAATCCCTAGCAGAGCTTCCTGGAGTGCTACCAAATATAATTGGTGCCCATGCCAGCCATACTTGATATGGAAGTCATAGAATGCAATGAGAAAATAAGCTGCTCTGTTCTCATAGCTCAACTCAGATTGGCATCTAAGTTGTTTACTGTCTTTTTTTTTAATTATTATTAAAAAATTAAATGGCGATCTCAGAGCTATGCATTCAAGATTAATATCAGTAAAAGAATGTATGAACCACGTTACTAGGCATTCATCAACTGTTAAATACATGCTAATTTCTAAATACCCATCTGATTAGTCTAAAAACATTTCCAGTATGCACATACAGTCATATATGTACAGGTACGTACATCCTCCTGAGCTGTGTCTGTTACTAGTCTGTGTTCCTCCTTTTAGCACTGCAGAATCCACTCCTTGAGCATCCTCTGTGAGAGACCCTCAGCTTGGATACTACAGGAAGGTTCTCAGAAGGAGTGGTGATGTACTGGCAAAGGCTGACCAGGGAGGGAGGGCGGTCACCATCCCTGGAGGTGATGGTGGGGGTGTGGCTCTGAGTGACATGGTCAGTGGGCATGGTGGGGATGGGGTGGGGTTGGACTTGATGATCTAAGAGGTAATTTTCAACCTTCATGATTCTTTGATTCTGTGAGACGCAGGTGTTTCAGCTTCATGTGTACCCTGCCATTAGTAGTAATGGGATATTGGTGGGAAGGTTCAGCCTCTGCTGCCATCCTGCCAATATCTACCTCTGACGTTCTGGGCCAACACAATAAAATAGGGTGCATTACTCTTGGAACAGCACTGAAAGATCCCATTGCTAGCAAACTGACTTCTGGTGGTATCACATCCAGGTGTGCTCTGTTAACCTTTTTCCATTCCTAAGTATCTCACTCCGGTTGTAGCCTTAATATATATGACTTTTCAGGCTGAATCCTTTCTTCTGCTGTTCCTTGGTTATGCTCTAGATACTGCTTGCTTTGGCTCATCATACCTCATCCATGGTATCTTGTTAATTTCAACTCCTCCTCACATCCTAGAAGTCAAATATGATGTTCCAGATGGGTTGCAAAACATTAACTTAGACATATTTCTGCTTTCTTCTATGATATGACTAACATATGCAACACAAAAAAATATACTGGCATTTTTCTGTCATCTGGCATACTGCCTTACTGACACAGACATAATTTGTTGCCTTTGAAGAGTTCTACTTTTCAGTCCTATCTTTTGAATTGAAACTAAGTAAAATTGACATGAATTTTCACTGTTCACGGTACTGAAAAGCTTGACTTTATGTAAATAAATTTTCACTGTGGAAAAGGGAATTCCAGTAGCATCTACCTTTTGAAAATGTGAAGGCACTAAAAGAAACTTTCCAGATTGGGTTATAGCTGTATTTTACCTAGGCTAGGATTTTGTGGATGTATTCTTACACGTAGTGCCAGGAAGATCACAGATGAGATAGCAGCAGGTGGAGGAATTACAATGAGTAAAACAGAACCAGCAGCAACAGAGAAGTTGAACTTAAAAATGTTAATCTCTTACTGCAAGATTAATTCCTTAGCCATCAAACTGAAAATATATTAGCTTGCTGAATTTTCTTCTAAACCCATCTGATAAGTGATTTTCCATCGTGGAGTTTTATTTTGTTTATCATTGTAAATTTGGGAAAATGGTTTAGTACAGACTTAACAAAATCCGTTGCTCGCAAGGGAAATGTTACATTCCTCTTACATTGGATGTGTTGAAAGTATTGTAGTAGAATTTAATTTTTCTAAACTTGCTGGGTATCTATGCAGTTTGTTTTTCTTTTTTCCATGTATAAATTGCTCTCCTTCACAAAGACTACAAAGAATGTCTGCATGGTTATTTCTGTTTCTCAGTCTGTCTTGATTGATATATAAAACAAACAAACAAACAAACAAAAATGCCAATCGTCTCTGAAAGTCAGCATGGCAGCAGTGTGGTAAATTTATCAGTTTCTGTTTATACACATGGAGGTTGCTCCAAAATCAATGCCTCCTATTTATTTCTGTGGAAGTGACAACAAAGAGCATATTAACACTATTTGAAAGAGCAAATTCTCAGCAGCAAAACATTCTTTTACAATATAGTTACCACTGTTAGACAATTTGTGCAGGTAAACTGACCAAGAACTCTTTATTTTGTGGTGGGACAGCAGTGCATGGGCATCTGAAATGTAGCTTATTTTTCACATTGCTGTAGCCCTGCTGAAACACACCACCCACCACCTCACTGTGCTCACATCCACTGCTTGGTCTCCATAAACATGGAACTGAACTCCTCAATAAGGAAAAAATGGCACCCATTGACATTCCTTGGTGCTTGCTGAATGTTCCATATTCAGATTCCATTCAGCCCTTGTAGATTGCATAGCCCTTGTAAGCAAATTGAATATTAAGAGAAGCAATGAAAAATGTGATTGTGCAAGGTTACATTCTGATTAAAAGTAAATCCAACCAGTAGACTATATCTGATTTTGGTATGAGCCAAAGACTGAGATTATTATTTTCCCAGAAACACAGATGCTACTGCTTAAACACGAGTTCCTTTCTACCCAGAGGTGACTGAGAGTGAGATTCTTGTTTGTAGCAGCAGATGGCACTTCTTACTATTTTAAAGCAGTTTTATTAGCATATGTGATTGCACCAAACGAGTGGACTTTGCTTATATACTTATAAATTTATTTTTATGATGTGTAATTTTGGAGAGTTTTGTTATTTGAGTTAATGTGGGAAAGAGTATAATGATAATTGATTTTATTTCTAGCAATAAAATGGCCTGCTTGCTCATTTCTCAGGAGCTACAAAGGAAGACTTTACAGCATCTTTTCATCCACCAGTACATCAAGTCCTTCTCTGCATGATTGCCCTTAATCACCCAGTCCATATTGGATTGGGATTTCGCTCACCCAGATGCACCTAAACTTCATGACAATTACATAGGCTCACTTCTCAACTCCACCTGTAGATATCATTCCTTCTTCCCATGGTGTCGAGTGTACCACACTATTTTCAAACTTACTGACAGTGCATGTGAATCTACCATGTCATTAATAAAGATATTAAACAATACCTGTCCTCTGAGGACCAGTGCTCATCACTTATCTCCATGTAGATGTTGAGCTATTGACAGCAGCTCACTGATGCAGTCACTCACAAGAGGCCAATAGGTGGGTCAGGCACATTTACCTTTTGAGAAACCATATAGGTTGTCTCAAATCATCTTCCTCCCTATCTTCTGTATGTTAACATAACTTCTGGGAGGATTTTCTATGTGGTGCAGAGGTGAGGCTGACCATTCATTCTTGTAGATCCCAGAGCCTGTCTATCCTTTTTAAAAATAGGTGTGATTTCCTCCTTTTTTCAGTGATTGCTTTCATCTGTTTGCAATCACTTTTCAAATGTATTGGAAAGTGCCTGGCAGCTACATCAGCCAGTTTCCTCAAGACTCTGGGTTGCATCCCGTCAGACCCCATAGAGACACGCATGTGCAGGTTCAGTTGATGAACATGAATCCAATCTTCACTTACATCAGAAGAGACTTCATTCTCCCAGTATCTACCTTGAAATCTAGAGACATGAGAGACTTGAGGAACATAGGAAGAGTGACTGACAGCAAAGATTGAAGTAAAAACCTTTTTGAGTACCCCAACCTCTCTGTGTCTGCTGTTACCAGGTCCCATCTTATTTATCAGAGGGAGTACACTCTTTTTACTCTTCCTTTTCTGACTAATGCACCTGTAGAATCCCACGTTATTATTCTCTGCATCCCATGCCAAGTTCAGCTGCAGTTTGAATATATTATTTTGATTCTTCTCTTGACAATCTTAATTTATCTTTTTTTTTTTTTCCCTGCCAATAAATATTGTGTCAAAATGTACTAATTCAACATCTGCTTCTATCTCAGGCTGAACCGTGGTTATAAATGTTTCAGAAAATGTGTGTTGTAGAGAAGAGCTTAGGAAGATGGCCCACAGTTCATGAAAATGTGAAAAGTTGTTAAAAAAGTCTTAGCAGGGGTGAAATCTATAAAATACTTTAAGTTCTAATGAAACACAATTAACTTTCTCTTCTGAAAAACAAACAACCAAAAACCCAGAGAGAAAAAAAATGAAATTTTAATTTCTGGTTAAAGGAAGTATTTTCCTTCCAAAAGTCAGATTACTTTTTGTTGTTATTATTCAATGATCAGCTTTATACTTTTTTCCAAGTACATGGCTGCACTGACCTAAGATTTGTCGAGAGAACATGATCATGTTTTAAGACTGTTTTATTTCCCATCTGGGTTGATTAGACATGCAAGAAAGAACCTAAAATTATTAATACATGACTAAGGACGTGCTCTTCTTACCACTTGTACAGGATAGTAACTACTGTAGCCCAGAAAGCACAGATCAGATCTCCTACTGCATCTCTGCATATATGTCATAGAGGGATCTTCACCCTCTGAGTGAAAAAAAAAATGAAGAAATTTAAGGTGTGTGGTTTGAAAGTTAGAGAAAGGGTTAAGGATGTTTGCCATGACAGTACAGGGATATGGCCCTCATGCTGCATGCCAGCACTCTATACCACAGGAAACTGTAGCTCTGTGCCAAACTATAGGCACACATATTAAAGATATATACATATATATCAAGAAAGATTTAAAAAGAGCTTAAAAACCCATACGTTGTTTCCTCTCAGAATTTTCCTCACAATTGCTTTTATTTTTACTTGAAATAATTTGGAGACCACATAATTTGAAAATAAATGTCAGTATTAACCACTTCTTACAAAATAAAAATAAAAATAAAATAATATAAATACTATATATATAAATAAATACATTATTCCATACCAGTTCCAGACCAGAACCTTATGAAGCATCCTTATGCCTCTCACGTATTTGTTTGCTAAAGCCAGTGACTATTTAAATCTTCACAGGGGAGGAGAAAGTATCTTGTCCTTTTCCAATGTGTAAATGAAGTACGAAATTGGTACATCTGTCCTTTTACGCCCTATTTTGGTCAACAACAACTAAAAGAGGCTGACACTCTGCAGATAAATTAGAAGATACTGGAATATAGCCTTACAGCTTAAATTTATTGCCAACATTTCTCGACCTGTCAGTACAGGAGGAGCAAAAACTCTTGGACATTGCTGCATTTTAGTACAGTTCATGGTTAATTAGGTTACAATCAGTAAAGCTAAACTCTGTTTTTTTAGCTTTTTTCCCTCTTTGTACAGCATGCAGAATATGATTACCTTGCGTTATCTGTGTTTCAGGAAGCTACTCATTCTCCTTTTACTAAATATAAAGGTTTGTAACATAACCTGAAGATGGAAATTGCTTTAACCCTTTTTCGTACAAGCTATATTTAGGTGCAGAGAGATGACAGGGCTTTTGCAGTTCTAGTGTAAGTTGTCAAAAATGATTTCATATTCTCAATATAAAAATAAATAAATAAATAAGAAAATATTAGCTTGTGGCTGTGGGCACAGTAAAGTATGCCAGAATTTTTAGTAATTACTATGCTTGGGTTAAAGAATTGAAATGCACGTTGCTTTGCAGAATCTGTTTTGTCCTCTACTTTAGTACTCTACAATACTCAATCACTCTAGAAAATTGGCAAAGTAGCAGTATGCTTGGAAGAACAAAGCAAGAAGTACTGGTATGTTTATCTGAACACCACATACACTTTCTATCTGAAATGTAACTGTATATATCATGCATATAAATGTTAAGTGTATGCTGTCTTAATTTAGCTTGTAATACCAGTCTCCAAAGGTGGGTATCAACTCGATTCTCTCGATATAAGGACAGCAAAAGAGCCAAGAGAAGTTCCTCCCACATCATTACCTCTAGGTGAGGAACATCTATGCAAATCATTGAGCAAGATCGAGCTCACCTCAGGCTACACTTCCTTGGAGTATAAAAAAAGAAGCTACAGAAGATTTCTTCTCATTACTCTTCTTAGTTTTTTGATGCTTTGGCAGGCAGGAGAAGATGGTGTGGGGAATATCTTCTGCCCTGTCAGTCAGTATGAATCACACACAATACTAGATATTTTGGTGTTGGTATGTATTCCAGAGATGTTAGTGTGTGAGCAGAGATAGTTTTGAAAGAGAGGTAACTGCATCCTTAAAAAAATAAGCACTAGTTTACACTGCAAAGCACACTTGCTCAGATTAGAATTATCAAGCATCTATCTATCATCTATCTATCTATCTATCTATCTATCTATCTATCTATCTATCTATCTATCTATCTATCTATCTATCTATCTATCTATCATCTATCTATCTATCCCCCCCCCAAAATTGAATCATCTATGATTTTTTCCATGGCCAGCTTCCCCACTTTTCCTTCTTCTGTGGAGGTGAACTCGACTTACTTACAAGCACACAAAATTGGTGCTCTTCTGATTTTACATGCTCTCTTTTTGTAGGTTGTAAGGAACTGAGAGCTTCGGTCTACTACAGAGATAACACACAATTCTGCATCTTGCCCTTCCAGGTTTTAACTAGTGCTGGAACACCAAGACAGAGTGAAGGCAATTAACAGAATAGTCTTCACGTGTGATCATTATCTTTGGTGTAAAATAGTTGTGATCACACAGTACTGACCTGGGAAACCCAGCAGCATCTCAAAGCATAAGTAGATTTTGGTGCTATCTGAAAGGTGACTCAGAATACATCTGGCTAAAGGTTAAACTGCTAAGTTTAACCTGCTAAAGAACGCAGACATCTCTTCGTGGTGGCCTGGAGGACTGCCTGTGCCTGGCTGATGGGGCCCAGTCTGGTGCCCAGGGACCCCCAGATCTCTACCCAGGTTAGGGGACACTTGCACACCCCCATGGGTTTATACCCTCTCAGTGTAGGGCCTGTGGTTCAGAATCTTAACAGCAGCAAGTCTCATCTTCCCCGGGAGAGGTGCCTGTAGCTGTTAGTCCATTGATTAGTGTGAATGAGACATTTATTGTTAGTGATTGCCTCTCAGCTTAGAAGTCCTCCATCCGACAGCCCTGCTGGTGTAAATATTCCTGCAGTCTCACATGCTCTCATAAATTCATATGACTGACCACATTTGATGTCTTGGATGAGATTGTACACTTCGCTCATAAGAGAGAAGTAGCATTGTATTTTATTGCTATAGAGATTTAACAAAGATTACACGACTTGGCAAGATTCATGATGGCAGGGTCACTTCATTACATACTGACAGAGGACCAGACAAAAGTGTTATGGAGACTCCCTCATTGAGTCACAAAGTTAGAATGGACATTCTGGTCAATGGTTTATTTCTAAAGGATTATGTATGAAATTAATGTTTTATATCTCTCAGTATCATACAACGAGTTAGCAAGCTATTAGCAGATAAGAAGTCTCTCAGTCTTGAGAAATGTTAAGTTTCAAGAAGTCATCTATTAGTCACTTGCTGAGTATCTACTGCAGGTAAGGAAGCTGTAGACTTTGAATAATCTTGAGGGGCATCCTTGTTCAATTGATTCCCATACTTTCTTAATATCCCTTATTGCTTTGGAAAATGTCCTGGACAAGGTATACTTAAAAGGAGCTCTCTTTTGACTTACCCGTACTAAAACTCTACAGTATCTGATGATGTATTTTATTGTGTTAATGTCATTTATCTTCCAGCGTTTTCTCCAATCTTCTGAGTACTCCAATTGATCTCTGTAGCTCGAAATGCTTTAGCAGTTCCTTGATTTTTGTCATCTTTCTTTTTCATAACTGATTTCTCTATACATAGTTAAGGTCAAGATAGGTGAGAAATCAGGGTTATTTTGTTGTCTTCAACTATCTATTGTTCAAGTACTATCAAGTACTTGTACTCATGTACAATCAAGTACTCATGTACTATCAAGATGCTTTGTGTTCCATACTCATGATGTATAAGGATGATACAGGAAACTTGCTTCCTCCATAGGAATGACTGAGAGGTTTATACAGTCACAGAAGGTAAACTGAGATTAACAGGCCTGGCAGTCTTTTTTGAATAAAACCAAGTAAGTCGCTGAAAAGACTGCCAACAATTTTTTTCTTTAAAGGCTGATCCAGTAATGAACATAATTTCAACTTCTTGTTTGTGTAATAAATAGAAAACTGAGCTTCTCTGTTTCTAAAATAAAACCTTTGTTTAGTTTACGAGATAAGAAGTCATAGTGCTCTGTACCCACAAATGAATTTTAGAAGAACATAGAAATAGATTAGCTGTTGAAAGTGTTTTTCCTCTGCAAGCTTATGTATAACAAAGAAGGCAAATCTGGCATTACTGTCTATCAGGCAGTATTCTTCTATTGCTTACTCTTTAGTACATTTTGCTATATTTGCTTGAAAAAATCTGAAAAAGACTTTAAACACTGCCTGGTCACCTTCAAATCTAATTATCTGTTCATGCTGTCAAATTAATTTCCATTTCTGACTGTGTTTCCTTCTCAAGGTTTAAATTACAGGTGTAAAATGGAAAGAAAAGCCAAACTATAGATATTTTCATTAAGCTTAGAGTAGGTTTTATTATTCTTTATTTGTATTGGGTTTTGTTTTTTTCCTTTTAAAAAGTAAATTGATTTTTTTCAACAGAAATCAAAGTTCTGAATTAGGGTTCCCTAGAAATCCTACACATAAAACATTACAGCCTGTAACCAGGTTTTTCTTCTTTTCAAACATAAAAACTAAACTATTTCCAAGCACTGCAACATTTTGTGAAACCCAATGTTTGTGAAAAAAGCCCTTCATCAAGAGTGATTAATCAAGTCTGGTAGCTCCTCTGTAAGTGTCACATCCCACTCGTGAAGGGAGAGAGGAGTGAACAGATTCACAAATCCTGCTAGATTAAAGAGAAATGACATTCAAGGTCCAAATGCAACCATCAATTTTAATGAGAATCTCTGTAATATAATTATCTTAGAAGTACTGGCACTCCTACAATTATACCTAAGCTGTGTGAATAAACTATGACACTCCATAGGACATCAAAATAAGCTTTGTGTTATTTAACAGCTTTAAGAAGGAAAATAAAAGAGGGAGGTGGGAGAGAGACGGAGGAAGCAATCACCAAACTCCATCACACAGACGCACACATGCACTCAGGAATCTCCCTTGGGAATCCTGTGAAACTGAAGAACATTATGTTTTACTTCCACATACAGCCAACACAGCCTTTGTAAAGCTCAAATGGTTAAGTTTTCTGAAAAAAAAAAAAAAGACAAAAAAAAACCAAAAACCAGAAGCACCACATTTTAAAACACAACACCACAGCATCCTTTCAGTCAGTATCTCTTGCTTGAAAACAATTAGTGCTGAAGAAGTTAACCTTAGATGTATTCAGCAAAATACAGTAACAAACTCTTGTGGTTTACAGGATATATTCCAGTAAGAAGCTTATTAATTTATTTCTTATCTTCACTAACTAATCCTGAATTTCTTGTTCTTTCTGGAGCTGGGAAAAATTTTTTCCCCTCACCATCCTCTCCATCTCTCTGCTCCCTCTTCCCTCTCCAAAACAAGCAAACAAAGAAAAACAAAAACAAACAAACTAAAAGCCTAAAATCTGTAAAATCTTAAACTGATTTTCTATAGTAGGCTGTTGGAATATTGTGGGTTCAAAGAAAACATTGGGCATTTGCTCTGCTCCAACTCTTCCTGTTCTTTGACTTTAATGCATGAGAAATGGACAGTATATAACTAAGGAACTATTTATTTAAAGCCTAACCTACAGAATGGCAGAAGATTCCCTTTAACACATGTAATGTTTTATTCAAATGCAACTTCAGTTATCTTAAAGAAGCACTTTCCACTCCCCTACTTCTGGTTATCTCAAGGGATATACAGCTAATGAAAGAAACACTGCTTTATCTCATAGTTCCGTGTACACCGTAGCTTCCAGGTGCAAGAAGACAGTGATGTTTGGGAATTGTCATAGCAAACATTTCCTGTGACAGCATTTCCAAATGTCTGCAGCATTCCTCTTCTACATATGTAAGCTATGTAAGTTGCTTCGAAAGTTTTGTCTCCTGTTTATTTCTGGGACTACAACTATTATAACGAGCACAATAGAACTACTTGATAGAGCAAATTCTCAACTACAAAACACTGTTTTCCACAGTCATCACCATTAGTTGTGCATTTTCACCAGCAATGCACAAGAGCCTGCATGCCATGCTCATAAAACCCTGCACCAGTGAAGGTGACCCACTGTCACTGCTATTGCTGCTGAAACACACCACCCACCACCTCCTGTGCTCACATCCACTGTTTGGTCTCCATAAACATTCAGCAATGTCAGTGGCTGCCATTTCTTCTGCATGGAGGAATTTGATTCCACACCTTTGCTTCATATGCACTTGATGGTATGGTATGGACCCAATGCCATTCTATCAGACTGCTCTTCTGCTGCCATCTGTCACATGGCAACAACATGGAATGGGATGTTGATGAGAAGGTTCATCCTCTACTGCCATGTCACCAACAACTGCCTCTGACATTGTAGGCCAACAACGTAAAAGAGGAAGCATTACTTTCAGAGCAGCCCTATCATATAACACTACTCTGACTGCTGAGTGTGAATACAGATAGGCAGTTGATTGATGACTTCTCCAGCAACAGCTGCTACTACAGCTTTGGCAGGGAAACATTATTTGCTATTGATTTAGGTAGAAACGAAATTTCATCCTTAAGAAAAAGTGAGAATTTGTATGCACAGTCTAATAACTGAGAGTCCTAATTTAGACCAGTCAGTAGTGTAAATCCTGAAGCTTTAGTCCTCATATTCTGTGTTTCTTCCCCACCCTGTTCGCATACATTACTGTCTATTGATACATAAATAGATCTCTTTTATTAAAAGATTGCTTTATGATCTTTTGCCATGCACTCTGCCTTTGTAGCAGATGGTACTGCTTCTTAGCAATGCTGATCACATTTTCTTCTAGTAAAAAATGTAACACTATTGACATAGCATCAAATATACTATATGAAATTAAAATGAGTTCCTGCATTCTACATAGGAATGAATGTTAGCATCCCAGGGGACCCAGCTTTGTCTGACAAAATGTCACCTCAGATGCACTTCTTTAAAAGGAATATTGCCCCAAATCATTAATAATGGTTTTTGTCTCAACCTCAACCTGTCTTTTCCCCATAATGCCTTTTAGGAAGGCAAACTAGCAGAGATAATCTCTTTCCCATCTTTTTCATCAATTTACTTATTTCCAACAGATGACATTCTACAAACAGCACATCAAGCTTTTGTTTCACATTTACATGAGTGGTATTTCAAGTGGACCTAAAGCTTCCCATCATCTTTCCAATAAATCTCTCTTCTGTGGGTTACTCCTATTTTTAGGTACCCTGAAGTTGTATAGAAGGAGAGGTATGAATGAGAACTTTGAAAAGGCTGGAAATAACAGTTTACCTGTAAGATGGTAGGAGAACTCCAGAAGATATCAGTTTACCTGTAAAACACTAAGATAGGTGGCAGGGCTCTGTGGGGCTCAGGATCAGCTGTTGCATACTTGCCTGGCTATTTGCTGATCTTAGATTACAAACTGTAGGACCTGAGAAGAAAATAAAGAAAGTAATCCGAGATGGAGTTCCTCTTAAGAAGGACATATCTCTAAGGGATCTCGAGCTCTCCTGAAAACAAGTGGATTTGTTCATCAAGGCAGTCTCGTTACATGCAGCAGCAGCACCTTGAAAAAGGTCTATCTAGAATTTAAATGCTTTGCTTTTGGATTATCTCTACGCCATAACTTTCACACAGGTGTTCCAGGGTAAGTTTCCTTTTTTATTCTACCTTTCCAAAGTTTAATCATTCATCTCCGATCTGCACTATCCCTTTCTTTATGTTTTACTACAAATATACCTTTTAAAACAGGGATGAACTGAAGATTAGGTCACATGCCAGCTCTGCATCACCAAAGATATATCAAATTCATTCCAGAGAAGAACAGTCACTGTAACATTTAGCACAGATAGGTTATGTTTAAGATGGGAAGATTAATTGGTCTACTTTCCTAAAGTTCTTTCATGGGCACAGGTCTGCCATAGTAAGTACTCCTTTCAGTTAATCTGTATTTTTCATATGGTGCACATCAGTTACTCATGAATGTCCTAATTCTGTCCAAATAACTTCAGTGTAATAACTTCATTTTAACCTTTATGCGTTTGTGGGTGTTTTTTTTTCCTGTTAGCTGTTATTGTATTTAGACACCTTGCATTAACATCTGCCTTTCCCTTTTATGATATTTCAGCTCTGAGGTCTTAGTTTCCTCTGTGCATACAGAAGAGTCTGGTTTCTCATTCCTTATGGGACATTTCCTTCGCTTCCAGTGTTATTTAAAGTACCTTCTGTTGCTGCTTCTTGATGCTTTCTAGCTTCCTATAGTCATCATAAAATATCATAAATAGAAAATCTCAGAATATTCTAAAAGATGCTTTCCTACTGCTCAGTATATATTTAAATTCTGATTCATACATCTCACTTCTAGAGACATAATGCATGCCAGGACTTTGTTTACCTTCTCGCTGCTAGCAGACATTGTGCAGATGGCTAATGCATTATCTCTAATCATTCCCAGCTCTTATTGCAGCTCTGTTTTGTGGATGTGTTCTTATTTGTGATGTAGAACTTGTATCATGTGGTTCTGATCTCCATTTTCCACACTTCCATACACAAAAGATAATCATATGGTAAAATCAAATCAATCGGGTTTTGAACTGCTGAATAAGGTTAGCTACTATTCAACTCATTTAACAGCTTATTTAACAACTGTTTAACTCTTAATGCTTTTATGAAAAGCTAAGTTTTCCCAAACTGTTAAAGCACAGTGATACTGAGCTTGTCTAAATGTTATGCTTGACTAAATGTTATAGTGAATTTAACTTGGTGTGTGTCTCAAGATTTCAAGTTTAGTACTACAAACGGGCTACATGCTTAGCTAGCATAATCCATGCACTGCTGTCAAAGCCAATTAATCCATTATGATACCAGTCTAGGATTGTAAATGCTACACTTTTATCTACCTGTTGATCAGGAAAAAGATCTCATCTATTTTTTTGCTGAGGATAAAAAAAAATAATTTCAAAGGCCTTCTATTTTTAACTATGACCCTTTTATTTATTTCCCTCTTTACAGTTGAACTTTATGAGCTACAAGATCTGCCAGCCAATACGACATATTCCTAACTCAGCCTCTGTTAACTTTTTGTGATAGCTAAATGAATTAAATAAGTGCACAAATTACAGATTGAGTGAGTTGATGCCAATGCTTTTTCCATTTTTTCCCCCAAACATTTCTATACCGTTTCTGTATTTGACTTTCATACCATTCAATAATTATTGCATGATCTCAATGCTAAAATTTCAGTACAGAGTTTATTTAAATAGATTCCTCCCAGTACTCTTCATTTTAATCGGGCACATCTGAAATTCTTGTATACAGGTGCATGCAGTATGAGGAACAAACTGTTTGAACTGGAAAGGTTTGGCCCTTTCTAAGTATTTTGATATCACTGGAGTGAGCATTGGCAGCATGAGTCCCACAGCTGGACTGATGTTATGGAGGGCTATCAGCTGTTTGGGAGGCTCAGGCAAAACCAGTGAGGTTGAATTGTTGCACTGTATGCTGTATGTAAAGGAGAGATTAGACTATATTAGACTTTATTAGACTTAATCTATGGGTCAATAGTTCCTATCCTTTTAGGAGATATAAAAGGAGATAAGACTGGGAACATCCAACTGCTGCAACAAGCAAGTCCTAAAGCACGTTGAAGAAAAAAGCTTCCTGCCACAAACACAGCAAGCCTAGGAAGCCACTAGGAGCCCACTTAGATCTGCTTCTTGAGAGTAGTGAAGATCTTGTAGGAGAGGTGATGGTAGGTGGTGTTTTGGCCGCTGTGATCATGAAATAGTCAAGTGCAAAATTTTTGTTGTAAGTTGAAAAAAGATCAGAGTTGCCACTACAGACTTTAAGAGAAGAAACTGATTCTCAGGGAGCTAGTTAGTAGTGTCCCCTAAGAATATCCTTTAAAGGGTTTAGGGGTCCATGAGAACTGGTTGTCTTTCAAGAAGCATCTTTTGAAAGCTCAAGAGCAGACAAACCCACCATGTCACAAGACAAAAAAGAGAGGAAGAAGACTGACCTGACTGAACAGGAAACTCCACCTGGAGCTAGGGCAGGAAAACAAAATACGTGACCTCTGGAAGAGAGGTCTGGCTTCACAGGAATAGTACAGAGTTGCAGTTCACATCTACAGGGAGAAAACAAGAGAAGTCAAAGTTCAACTTGAGTTGACAGCGGCCAGTGTGATGTCAGACCACAGAAAAAGATATTTTAAAGTCTGTCAATAGTAAGAAAAGGTCTAAGGAAAACACTGCACTGACACCTGATGCACATGGTTACCTAACAAGTTAGAATGAGGAAATGATAGAAGCATTTAACACCTATTTAGTGCTTTTAATTAATTAATTTATTTGACACAGTTTTTATTGGTAACAATAGATCTCAGGCTGCCCACTCCACAGATTGGGAGAATCAAAATTAGGGGAACAATGACTCTCATCTGTGGTCACTGAAACTGTAAGGGACCAGCTGTAGCAGCCATAAATTCCTAAGTCCCTGGAGCCTAATGGAATTCACCCCAGAGAACTGAAGAAGTTAGCAGATGTTATAGCTCATTCCCCTCAGTAATTTACCAAAGGTCTTGGGTGTCTGAGGAAGCCCTGTGTGAGATACACAGGTTCTGTGTATCTGTGAGATACACAGGTTCACTATTTGCTGGATGGTGAACTGGATTAATATTAGAACTCGAAGGGTTACAGTGAGTGGGGCTACATCTGTTTTGTGGCCAGTCATTAGCAGAATCATATAGAACTTAATTTTAAAGTCAGTTCTGTTGAATGTTTTCTCAGTGATCCAGTTGCACTGGAACACGGGACAAGCATTATGAATGTTAAGACTCACTCAGTTTGTGTCTTCCCTGGCAGCCACGACAAGTTGCACCTTGAGGTGCATTAAACACACCATAGCCAGCCAGTGAAAGGAGAGATTCTCCTGCTATACTTAGCACTGGTGCAACCTCACCTTGAGTATTGTGTGCAGTTCTGGTCCCCACAACATTAAAAAAACCAACATGTTAAGATACTTGATAGCATCCAGAGGAGGACAATGAAGTTGGTAGGAGGCCTGGAAGGCATGTCTTGCAGGAAGGAGTTGAGGTCACTTGAGTTGTCTAGTTGGAAGAAAAGGAGGCTGAGAGGTGATCTCATTGTCAAATAATACAACAGAGTTCCTAGCAAGGTGGTCAATGCCCTGTGACTCTCATTGCTTAAGAAGCATTTGGATAATGTCCTCAGTAATTAAAGTACATTTAGCTCTGAAGTGCTCAGCCAGTTGGACTTGATCTTTCTAGATCTCTTCCAGTGCTATGAATTCTAAAAAGGAAAGGAAAAAGGAAAGATGTTATTGTGTGAGTCAAAGATATCATTGTAGTGCCTGAAGGAAATAATTTGTCTATCATTTTCATAATATTAACTGTGAAAATCTATGTTACAAATTAAATCATCACTATCTTTTTCTTTAAAAATATGTGATTAACAAGTCTAGAGAGGGAAAGTCTACCTGCTATAAAATAAAATAAAAAAAGGCACAAATATTTCAGATCAGCAGGGGGAGCTAAACAGTTACACTTTCACTGGATACGACGACGAGACACTCATTGCAAAGAACTATGCTAGTCTATGTGAACACATTTTATTTCTTTACTTTTATAGTATTTCCTATACAGTTTCCTCCACAGAAGAAGCCTCAATTTGAACTCTGCTCTCCCATTTCCCCTAAATCCTAATAACAGCTCATTCATGGCAGGAATGCTTGGATGAGAAGCTTAAATAAGAAGCTTATCAGAATGGTTCTTATACTGCAGCACAGGCAATGCTACAGGATTACTGGAGGGTTTTGTCAAGTTTCACCAATAACAAGGAGAAGAAAAATATTTTTAATGTTGAAATTGATCCAACCAACTAGTCTGAAATATATGTTTATGTTACAAGCAGCTCTTCGGCTTTAACCTTACTGACGTTCAATGTAATGTACTGCACAGGCTCCATTACATGTTAAAGGAGGAAACAAAAAGAAGTATGTGAGGAATATCGTGTTTATATGATTTTACACAAGGATTAATTTTTTTCTGGAAAGAAATGAGAAAATAAGTGATTAAAAACCTTTGCTCATCCTCCACAGCCCCACAAAATGTAACTGTGACTAAGGAGATAAAAAATAAGTTTATTGGCAAAAACTTTTGTTTAAAAAATGCAGAAAGTGAAAATGAAATTAAGAATGTCACAGTAACTCTAGTCCTGTCATTTTGCTTTGCTCCCTGTTTTTCCCCTGAGCCCCAGCCTCCTGTTAACCCTGCTTGCTTGCTGCTCACTGCTTGCTGTTCATTGCTTGCTGTTCATTGCCTGATGCCTGGCAGAGGGAATTGCTTCAGTAAATGCTACCTGAAAGAATCTGGATATAATTGATCCAGGTCTGAGCCATACGAACGCAAACTGTACCAACATTGTTTCCCACAATCCAGGATACTGCCACAAACACTATTACTGCAAGTCTATGTATGTCATCATGCCACTTCCCATTAATTCACATAGCTACTGACTGTACACTCCTCGACATTGTTCTCATGAACTGTGCTGCTGGCCTCTGCTGAATTCTGAATGGGGAAAAAAGGCTGCTTTCTGAATCATGTTTAATCCAATCCGGTGCAAATGATCACAATTTGACTCACAAGATCTTCTCTATGGAGTTTGATATACACTATAAGCACTTGGTCTAATACTGGAAAGCAAAAGAAATGGATGAACAGGTAGGAACCCTTTCTGGGAATTGCAGTGTTCTCTCATACCATCAGAGGGTTTCCAGACATGAGATGACCATAAATATTAACAGAACTCTTGATGAAATAAGCCTAGTTTAAAGCTTTTTGTTGTTGTTGTTGAAACTAGTTAAGGACATCTTTGAACAGCCCTTTTAAAACCCCTAAGGATCTACACCCCTCTATTAAATGTTCTATGTGATATACTACTAGGCCCAAGGTAATTGCTCCACATAATAGAAAAACACAAGTTGGAAAGACTGCGTGGCAGGTGCTAAACAATGAAGACATTATAATTGATTGTGAAAAAGTTTAGAGCTAAATCAAGCCCAATCAAGACCGACAGCAAACTCTGGGATTTGCCTGTCAATACAGAGCTCTTACATATACAGCACTCTCAGAATACATTTGATAAAGAATGATTCCACGTAAAGCTATTTTGACATTATTACCCATGGGAGAGGAAGGAAAAAAGTTGCAGAAGTGTAGAAAACCTAAGACTCAAGAGAAAATAATGAAAGAAGAGTTTAGTTGTCGGCTGGTGGCATTTATTTTACATTTTTCTGATCAGTCTGTGCTTACTGCACCTCACAGAACTGAAATTTCTCGTGGCCAGGTGCTCAGGTGCTCTCATTTTGTATTATACAGAATTTTTGCTGACATTTAGATTAATTAAATAGATGTCATAACTGCTTTTTAGGCTCTAACCAAATAAAATAAGGGATTAGCCACTGAATTCAAAACAGTACTGTGTTTTTAAAGGAAGCCTACTCATTATTCTCACTTGTTGCACTTAGATTTTCACAATGAAGCAGTCTTGGACCTTCCCGATTGGAATCCTTATTCACTGTGTTGATGGACAACTGCTTCACAGAAGTGACAGAATTGTTGGGGTTGGAGCAGACCTCTGGGGATCATCTAGTCCAACACTGCAGCTAAAGCACATTCCCTACATCAGGTTGTGGGTAAATATCCACATGGGTCTTGAGTATCCCCAGAGAAGGGGACTTGGTAACTACTCTGTTTCAGAGTTAGTCTCACAGTGAAGTTCTTCCTCGTATTTGTATAGAACTTTTGCCTATTGCCCCTTGTCCTGTTGCTGCACACCACTGAAAAGAGCCTGAGCCCATGCACTTCAGTCCTGCACTCTAAATGTTTATAAAATGTGATGAGATCAGTTCTCAGTCTTCTCCAGGCTGAAGAGTCCCAGGTGTCTCAGCCTTTCCTCACAAGGGAGGTGGTGCTCCAGGCCCCTACTCAACTTTGTGGCCCTCTGCTGGACTCTTTCTTGAAGTGGGGATCCCAGAACTAGGCACACTACTCCAGTACATACACAGATGTGGCCTCATCAAGACAGAGTAGAGGGGGAGGATCACTTTCCTCAACCTGCTGGCCACTCTTTTTTTAATGCATTCCATTGGCTTTCTTGGCCACAAGAGCACACTGCTGGCTCATGTCCAACCTGTTGTCTGCCAGAACACCCAGGTAACCTTATCTCCCTTTCAGAAACACGTGGAATAGCCTTTAGGTCCTTACCACTAATTATTTTATTCTAATTCACCTATTAGGCACCACTGGTGTCTTTTGGTGGCTCCGTAAGTTTTGCTAATATGAAATCTAGGCCCTTTCACCCCTAAATGTAGAATTAGTTCAGGATTGAGATCCAAGCCACAAGTCCATGCATAACTAGTCAAAAGATGCTGAATGCAGGAATTGATGCTTTTGTTGCCTACAATTTGTCAGTCATCAGCATCATTTTGCTCAATATAGCTTAAAGGAGTGCGTACTGTATTTTTAAATCTTAATAACTACACTTGAAGCTCAGAGATATTTGTCATTTTCTGCTTCTGTTCAGATTCAAATTGCTGCAGAAAATTATGTCCCCAGTTCCTCAACCTGAGTGAGGCAGCACGACGTGCCATTTGAGCACTATCATACTTAACCCAGCTTATGCTCTTCTGAATCTAAACTGTGTCATAACAGAGACCACCGGGTATTCCCTTTAGACCAACAGTTCCCAAACTAGAAATCATGTTTCTGAAAGTGTGTCTGCAAGAGGTGTTATGAATTCAGACACAAAGAGAAGTCGAGAATTGCTGTCTAGGATGCCAGTTTACAAGAAATATGAAAAATGTGGACATAGGCACTATTAAGATGGTTCTAAACTCCTTAAAAACACTTCTTTTACTGCAGAAGAAATGTTCTGTGTTCAAGGCATCATTTTCTCTGCACTGACAGTGTATACAACACCAAAAAATCTACTGTATAGACATCTTTACTTATTGGAATTGTTTTCAGGAAAGGAGTGGAAGTTGTTCCCAGCTGAAACTTATATATATATAAACTATAAAGCAATCAAAACCAAAAAGCAGATAAACACCAAGAACAAACACCAAGCAACCCCAAACAAAACAAAAATACCAGACTTTCATGTCATGCAGCTTCTGGTGCACCGCCTTCTGTCAAAAGCAGGCAGGGAAAGAGACTTGAAAACGCTTTGCATCTTTTTCAGTATACCATGTGGCCATACGACTGCACATTTTTACTGTATCTGCCCTCTGAATATTTGGACCTTTTCCCTTATAGTAATTGCCTTTTTATTTTCTCTTAGTTTAACTGTACTTTGACACTGGACAGAAATTATCTGATACTTTCACGCTGATCTTTGTTTAAAAGGATTTCAGAAAGGCGGCAAATTAACAAATCTGATAAAGTATTACAGAATTTTCTACTGTGCCTCCTATAGTGAAAGTTGTAGAAACTGGCATACAATGAAAAGAACCTTTTCTCTCCTGACTTCACATTTAGTTCACTGCCTGCCTTTACAACTTATGAAATGTGCTTGTCAATTTTCTTTTCCCCAATAATATCTTTAAAACAAACTAGAACAGACTCTTCTTTATTTGTGTAAATGTTTTGGCCATAGTTCAGGAAAGCACTCAGGCATATTTTTAGATCAAGCATATAAACACCTGAGCAAAGACCAAGTGTTGTGAAAGGGATTAGGTAAGCTCAAAATCTGAACTGAACGAAGGTCTCTCTTCACCTTGCTTAAGTATATCCAGGAAGTTAATTCCTTTTGTTTTCATCTTCCCTATTCCTTAAAAGGAAAGGCATAGTCAAAAGTGATGTCGTAAAATGGCTGTTGTTGTTTTAAAGGGAGTGGAAAAGTGGGTGAACAGGAAAAGGCAAATGATACCATAGTACTACTACCTGTCGTGTTTTTGCTGGTCCAGTGATGATAGTCAAGCTGAGATCAACAACTTAACAAAGATTCACAGATTGTTTTTAAGAGGAACAACTCTATGCAATACCCTCACAATTTCTGTCTGGCCTTTTTCTCATGTTGGCTCACAGTAACACACTTTAGGCACAATTAATTCCACAGTTTCTGTATACCCACAACTTCAATTCTTTTTACAGAGTGAAGTCTTATATTCTTATATTCTGATATTCTTATTCTTACAAAAATGTACTCCACACCAGTGTTCTGCTGGGTGCCCACATCTAGATGCTGGCAGCAGCCTGTGAGTGCAGATAGGAGCTGTCCACTGTTGGGCACAGCCAGTTCCAGTCCAGTCCAGTTGGCTGTGCAACAGCCCCATCACAGCCATAGAGGAGCCCATCAGCAATGCTGGTGACACCTCTGGTAAAACATAATTGGGAAAAGGCAGAAATGCTTGATAGGCAGAGGAGCGAAAAATGTGAGAGAAACAGCTTTGCAGCACCTGGATCAGATGAGGAGAACGTGGTGTTTCAGTTCCCCTGAGGCTTATAGAAGAGAGTGTGTTGGAGCACTGTCCCTGCTGCCCACTGACAGAGCCACACCAGAACCAAGCTGTGTGGTGCAGTCAACATGCCCAAGGAACAGGATGCCATCCAGAGAGACCTAGAAAGGCTGAGAAGTGGGCCCAGGTGAACCTCATGAGGTTCAACAGGTCCAATTGCAAAGTCTTGCACCTGGGCCATGGCAACCCCCACTATCAGTACAACCTGGGGGATGAAAGGACTGAGCACAGCACTGCCAAAAAGGACCTTGGGATGCTGGTGGATGGGAAGCTGAACATAAGCCAGCACTGTGCCCTCACAGATCAGGAAGCCAACTGTATCCTGGGTTGCATCAAACACAGCATGACCAGCAGGGTGAGGGAGGTGATCCTGCCCTGTGCTCTGCACTGATGAGACTTCACCTGGAGCGCTGCATCCAGATCTAGAGTCTTCAGTACAGAAGAGATGTGGACCTGATGGTGCATGTTCAGAGGACCATGAAAATTATCGAAGGGATGGATTTTTCCCCGCAAAGACAGGCTGAGAGCTGGAGCTGTTCAGTACAGTGAGGAGAAGGCTCCAGGGAGACCTGAGAGTGATTTTCCAGTATGTAAAGGGTGGGCTGTAAGAAAGAAGGGGATAAACTCTTTAGATGGCTCTGTTGTGACAGGACAAGGAGAAATGGCTTCAAACTAAAAGGGGGCAGATTCAGCCTGGATATAAAGAAGTTTGTTACAATAAAGGCAATGAGGCACTGGCACAGGTTGCCCAGGAATGCCCCATCCCTTCAGACATCCAAGGTCAGGCTGGAGGGAGCTCTGAGCATCTGATGGAGTTGTAGATGTCCCTGATGATCTTTTAAGAGTCCCTTCCGACTCAAATGATTCTATGATTGTATCATAGTAGGTAAATGGAATAATTTCTTCATAGTTCATGTACAATTTCTACCAGCTTTAATTGTGCAGGGTTAGATCAGTGTAAATAGGAATCTCAGCTTAACAGTGATCTATTATCAAAAATATTCAGACACTACTCTCAAGCTCCTTAGTGATTGAAGGTTTTAAATATTTGTGATTTTTGCAGAGAAGAGGTGCTTATGTGAATACCTTCAGGGGAAGACTTTTGGTGATTAAGCCAAGTCTGTGTTTGTAACTGGCTAGAGACATGTCATCGTTTTAAGGCAGGGCTCTTTAAATAATACTGGAGGGTGTCCGACTAAAGCAAGAATAACTTTGGATGTAAAAACTGATTTTCATAGGGAAGCTAGCACTCTGAATATGCTTTAGCTAACTTGGATGAAAAATCTCATAGAAAACTTGTTAGGATAATTGTTTTAATTTTCCAGCACTGTAAGACTTTGCAGGTGATGATGCAGTAATTACTGCTCAAAAAGCACATTAAGAAACAGCATAGCTCAAAATTACTTCATTGTTCCAATAGCTGATTTGAGAATGGAAAATATTCCCAATACTATTATAAACAGCAGAGGCACTAGCAAACTTTGCAGAAGAGCTGTTATTGGATGGGGCCCTGGGCAACCCAATCTACTGGGTAGAAACACTGACTGTGGTAGGGGAGTTGGAACTAGATGATCTTTAAGGTCTCTTCCAACCCAAGCCAATCTATGATTCTATGATTCCTTGCTGCTTACCAAATTTAAGGCTCTGTAAGAGAAGAAAATTTTAACTAAGCCACTGTAGAGTGAATCCTGATTACCTGTGGAAAGCATAGCATATTTATTAGGTGTATTTTATCAGCTGTTGTTTAAAGTAACTTACAAAGTTCACCTACATGTAAATACATGAGATGAGTATACCGCTGTATGAATGGGGTGTAACAAATAAAAATAAAAATTGAACAACTCTTGCTGTTTCTATGGAAACAGCATTTCAAAAACTAAGATGTGAGCACCGTTACATACTGGTACATTCACTTCTTTGTAGTATTTAAAAGTTAGATGGACATGTTAATTATGAGATGTTGGAAGAACTGAAAGATTTCCATCTGCATAGGTTGGTTAGCTTGATGGCATGTTTCTATTTGATACAGTTAGAATGCAGTCCTTAGAATATATTTACAATTGAAGCTGATTACAAGTCAGTGAACTTTCTACCCAGCGTATTAGCCTGGCACGTTTCGTCAGAAACTGACTTGCAGAAAGTGAATGATGAAACAGAACAATTTTTCTCAGATAAAGAACAAAATTAAGAGCTAGTAAGCTTACTTGGTTGGGCAGAAATCTCTAAGACAGGATCCATCGACAAATGTGTGCCTTATATGATTCATAAAAAGTAAAACCTGAATAACCACTTACAACTAGAGCAATTTTCTTTCTGACCTACTAGCTACTTCTGACATGCAATTGTTCTAATTAAAACCTTCAGTGTTTTGGTTACTTTCAACCTGAAAGAAATTCGGGAATAATTTCATAATCTTGTTCTGTTGAGGTTATGAAAAACATATATATGTCCATATTATCTTCTTTTTTCCATTTTTTATAATTCCTTGAGTACAAAATACATTAAATAATTTACAAGGTAGAAACAGTTAACATTGTAAGTACAGTTATTTCTCTGTGGGAGCATTCCACAGATCAGCAGCATCCCCTCTCCTTCAGTTATGCTGTCATAGTGCTATGAGGTGGTATTGAAGCCCTGCAGGGAACATGTGTGCAAACATAAAATAAGCCAGAATTCTTTAACCAAAAAAATGTCCAGCCTCACTAGGATCAAAGCATGACAAGTATAAGAGATATTAGCAGGTGTTGGAAATGAAGGATTAAGGCAGTGATAAGATCCTTCAGTTGTATTTATCAGCAGTGTACATAAGTGGATGATAGAGCCACAGTCTATTTAAAACCAAAGCAGATTGGACACTGCTCAATCACATTCACATCACACAGAGCACACTGCGGTATCCCACTGGCTCTTGCTAAAAGGTGTTATAATCTTTTAGGTTTCCAAACAAATCCTTACCTGCATTCTATACAAGTCTTCAGCTCCACTTATGTCAAATGCCAATAGATATTATTATCCACCTCCATCAGGGGATACTACCTAACACCCCATGGTTCACTAATCCCATACATACCTTACAGCATAATCATAGAGCTAAGTGAGGCTCCATGTTTTTGTGAATAATTTATTTTTGTGTGTGTTCACTCATGAGAAGCAGAAAAAGTAGAAACCAACCACAAAAAGAATACTCGCAAAGCATGATAGTGGTGGAAAGCTAACCAGAAAATGAAACATGACACCAAAGCCAGCTTAACACTGTTAATACTATTAGTACGAAGATGCACTCCCACTTTTAATCTTATGTCTTTATTTTCTAATTTATTTTAGTACCTTCTTACATTTCTGAGGAACGCAGGTAACACGTATTTAACAGAATTTGAGATTAGTGAAACAGGAAAACCAGATGGACTGTTCTCTGTTTCACTCACTCACACTGTCCCCTACAGAGGGATGGAGAAGAGAATCAGACCAAACATGAGAAGAATCAGTTTAATAATTGAAACACAACACAACAAATAAGTGGTGCAAAGTTAATCAATCGCTCACCACCTCCCAAGAGCAAACGTGTACAGCCAGCCTATGAGCAATGGCTACTTTGGAAAAACTCGTGTCCCCAGCTTTCAACACTGAGCATGATGTTAAATGATATGGAGTATCTCTCTGGTCAGTTTGGGTCATCTATGTCCCTCCTCAACTTCTTGCCCACCAGCAAGGCCTCCAGCCTTCTTGCTGCAAGGGACAGCATGAGAAACAGATGTCTTAAGGTTGTTTAAGCACTGCATGGGTATTTCTCCTTACTTTTCTTTTTTTTTTTAGTTATATAGAGAAAATTGTGTAGAAATCAAAAAAATTATTTCTTCATGTACTCATAACTGCTTTTTTTTTCCTGCTATTTAAGCAGTTCTTTATACTAGTAAGTCCATAACGCTGACTACTGAGTTTGTACAAAAAAATCATGCTACAGCTGTTTCTTAAGGGTAGACAGTGATTAGACTGTAAAGTGCAGCTCTAAAGGAGCAGATTCGTTAACTCCTTATTGACCATATTTGTATTAACACATACCAGTCATCAGCTACAGAATGTATTCATTCTCTAGATGTGTTTATTGTCTCAAAAAAGAAAAGTAACTGACAAATACTTCCTATGATGACACCAAATTATCCAATAAATTCCAGTTGGTGGTAGAGAAGATCTACCACTTCTAGACAACCCAAACAATGCTTAATGAGAACTTTACCTCAGGGCTGTTTTCTTGTTTTGTTCTGTTTTACCTAGCCATGCAAGTGCACAGTTGAGATACTGAAATTATCCTATGTGCATGTTTCCCCAGAGCTGCTCTTCATGCCTTCACCTGAAACCACATGAAAACAGATTCTAATCTACTGGAGTTCATAATAGGAATGTGAATTAATATTCCATTGTGTAAGAGATTTCGGATATAACACAATGTCATTGTAAAGGTTGAAGGTAACCAGGACAGCTAACTCAAAATTGGATACGTAAGTTTTCTGAATGGGGTCTGAAGATTTGATCTGCTTTTTCTACAATAACATTTGAAGAAATTCAACTGCAATTATGCCATTATGGTAAAGGTGCCTGTACCACCTTACATATGTGAATTACTGCTGCCATGTGATTTGGCAAAGCACGTGCTAAAGAACTAAAATGTAATCCCTTTCTTCCTTGCTGAAAGTTTTAAGCTCGGGCTTCAAATCAAACAGATTCTAGAGTGCTTCACAAAATACATTTGGGCTTTGTGCTCCACTGCTTTGACAAATGGAGAACATAATCAAACAAATGAAGTAAGAGACATCTTTTTTACTGCTTCCTTTCCTTTGTGACTGAGAAAAGAACCTGAATCATTTCTAGTATTTATCCTCTACAAGTGTGGAAGAATTCTACAAGGGTGATGTCTGCAGCTGGCAAAAACATACCTATTGTGCTCTGCGATGCCCAAACTCTTGCAAGATAGGAATTGTTAAAAATTTTTTTTTAAAAGTAAAATGCATTCATCCATCCAAATTCTTCGTGCTTTTTCTGTCTCATTAGCTTAAATGGCCAAACCAAATGATAAATGCTTGTAATACTGCTATATTTTAAGTGCATGTTAAAAACTTGGAAACACATTGTTCAAGAAACTGCATTGTTCTTGTTCACTGTCATTAGTGGCCCATGTATTTTGATTTTTATGAGGTAATGACAAAATAACAAAGGTTATTTTCAAGTCTTACTACAGGTCTTTTGCTCAGCTTATTTCTACAGGAGATAACTACATCTGCAGAGATAATGCACCAGATGCTATTCAGGAAATGACTATAAATTTGAAATAATATCTGTAAAATAATCTATTTTCCAAATGCAAATTGATTTATCTGTGTGCCCTTTTCTTCCCAGCATAACAACCCAGTAAAATTCTACTTTTCCAGTGCATAATTCGTTCACACTATGAAGCATTACCTGAGAATTTCAGTGGTATCTGTCTGTTGTCCCCTTTTCAGTCCATGAAAACTTTCCTAAAAACATCTTGGCAAATATATATTCTACTTCTGCAAACATTCATAAAGAAAAAGAACACAGATTTTAATCAGTATATCTTACTGGTTGAAGACAGGATTGTTTTTGCTATAACTTATAGTGACTGCCTTTTGTACAGTGGTTCAGATGTAACAGAACTTCATTCGACTCCATCACGCTTCCAAAAACTCAACTTATCTGGAAGTGGATCTTGGTCTTCTATATGCACCACAGAAAATGCATTGAAGTGTCTTCTATTCAAGCTAACACTTCTGTCCTCCTCTATTAATCCCAGTCTATCTGTGACAGTGATTATTGTGTGTGTGTGTGTGTTAATACCTTGTGTAGTCAAAAAGGGACTCAATTCTGACCATGCAGAAGTAACATAACAGCACCATTGAGATTTTATTTACATCTGTGTGACAATACTAGACTCAGGTAGGGAGGGAAACTGAAGAAAAGATTCATGGCTTCTGCATTTAGATACAAAAAAGCTAAGCTCCTTTGTAAATCTGTTGAAGTGTTAGGCTAGTGCTTCTCACAGTGCTTGTAAAGTCAGTGCTTGTGGTATGGTGTCCTCCATTCCATTTCCAACGTATCAACTCCTAGAAGTACATGTCATAAGACTCGTAGGACATTACTTCTGGTACTGAAGAGTGGACTAACACAGTCACTGAGAAGAAATCTTCCACAATAGAACAAGGCATTTGATGTATAAGACTCTTCACCACAGTGCTTCAATGGGATTTAAAACACAGCTCCTCTTTTACTTTTTTCTCTATAGTTATCTTTTCATTCTCTTGAAAGTAACACAGTTTTCAGTGATTTTTTAAAGTCTGTATATCAATAAAGAGTGAATACATTAATATGTCAGGTTACTAAAAAAAAACAAAACCAACCCTGTAATGTTGCCTACAAAATCTTGGAAACACAGACAAAACAACAAACAAATAAATCAACAAAAATAATGGAAAGAAAGAGAGTATTCTAACACATTATTATTGTCATTTTCTCATGGATTTGAAGACAATTATTTCATCTTCTGTGGATCACTTCAGCTCTAATGTCACGGTTAGGTTAGGATAGTCTGAAGAAGTTATGTGACTTTACCTAGAAGGATCACAGTGAGCAGACATCATGTGCTTTATGTAGACTCACAGCATCATAGATTTGTTCAGATTGGAAAAGACCTTCAAGTTCATGAAATCCAACTGCAATATAATCATACTAACCAAACTCTAACAACCGACCGCTTACTCATGTCCCTAAGCATCACAGCCAAATGGATTTTAAACACATCCAGGGATGGTGACTCAACCACCACTCTGGGAAGCCTATTCCAGTGCTTAACAATCCTTTCTGTAAAGAAACTTTTCCTTATATCCAACCTAAATCTCCCCTGGCATAACTTGAGGCCATTTCCCCTCGTCCTGTCACCTGTCACCAATGAGAAGAGACCAACCCCGCTCTCACTGCAATCACATTCCATGTGCTAGATTATAAACTCTGTCTATTACAATGCAGCCATTACATCCATCTGTTCATTCAAATATAGAGTTTCTGGTTTGAGCTGCTGTGTCTGCTTTCTATACAAAGAGGAAATTTTGTAGCATTCTCCATAGTACAAATAGCAGCCGTGAAGATGTCAAAGAATAGACTTAAGTTTTCCAAGAACAGGAGGTGGATAGGCTGCTAACCCCTAGAACAGTTCATGCCTCCACAACTGAAGTGCTGTTTACCCCTTCCAGATATGTGTGTCTAGCTATGTCTAGTGAGCTTACGTGAACTTACATGTATCACAGTTAATATCTTCTGAAAGGAGTAGAGAAACATCACCAGTCTTATCATCATTGGTCTTTCCCACCTCAGAAAACTGGTGTCTGAATAATACTTATAACCTGGGAAAAAATGCAACACTTTTTGTCCTCTACTGCCAAATGACAGTATACTTGTACAACATAATAAGTCTGTGGGCTCCAATGGAATTCACCCCAAGGTGCTGAAAGAACTGGCTCATGTCACCACAAAATTTCTCTATTATTGGGAAACTGGAGAGTTCTTTGTTGAATGGAAGCTGTCAAACATCCCAATTTTCAAGGAGGGCAGGAAAGAAGACCCTAGAAGTAACAGGTCAATTAGTCACACTTCAGTGCCTGATAAAATTATGGAGAAGACTATTCTGTACTGAAAAACACTTGAAAGGTAATGCAGTCACTGGTCATAGCCAACATGGGTCTATGAGGGGAAAGAACTGCTTAACTAAATTATTTCTTTTATGACAAGGTTATCCACTTATTAGTTAACTAATTAGTTATTAGTAATGTTACACTATTAGAGTGCAGAGGGATATGCAGATGGGGAAGGCTCTGAGGACAAGGTGTGTGAGGAGCAGTCCTATGGTTGGTTCAGCCCATGGCAGATGGGGATGAGGGGAGGCATCACGGAGGCTGCAGCTCCTCACAGGGAATGGACAGGGACAATGCTCTCAGACATATGCTTTAATTTTTAGATACTCCTGTGTTAAGCCAGCTGATGGACTGAGTGACTCTTGTAGATCTCTTCTAGTTCAGGATATTCCATGATTCTAAGTAAGTACACAGTCATTGCTAACACTGTATTTTTATGTTTATTTCCCCACTCCCCCCCCCAAAAAAAAAAAAATATATAAAATTCTACTGTTCCAATTCATTCCCTACAAGTGAAATGCTGGGAAATTCTAAAAATAAACTCCTTCACGAGAAAAGAAAAACTCTTTGGCTGTAATTTCATTCAAGTGAATCATATCTCCATTTAAGTAAAAGCATATAGGTCAAAATATGTTTATGAAGCAAAATTCTAAACACAGCATATTTGTTTCTGTACTGAGCAAACACACAACTTATTTAGATAAGTAGTTCAATTTGTGGATGCACTCAAATAGCAATAAAAAATGAAACCCGGGAATATATGGCACATTGTTTTCAAAGCGAAATATAAACACTTGGACATAGGCAATTAAGCATTTGCTACGTTTTCTAGATGAATATGCAAATTTGACATTCAAATCAACGTCTAAAAATAATCTCACCCATTCAGAAAACACCAAGATCATAAGTAGTCCAACGTGTAAGCCTTCTTGCTTTAATTACTTTGCCACAATTTCAGCTAAGGGCAAGGCACTTCAGTAGGTTATCATTTTGCTCCTCCCAACTGTTTCAAAAGTCAAGTCGAGTTTCCCTTAACAAAGCAAGCAGAAGATGGAATTTTTACATGGAGAATTTACAGGAGACTAGCATGCAGAGAATCCATTATAGCTAGGAGGAAGAAGCTACTGTAAGAAGGTGACAGTGTTGTTTGCATAGTACTTTTTTTTTCCTGTGGCAAATTAACAGCAACTGCTGAACTGATTTAATAAATTGCATGCATTTTCAGTAGCTAAAAAGAAGCACTGAGTCAGTTCTGGAACAAAAGAGGGTAAAAAATATGGTTATATGAAGTAAAAAGAAGTGTGATGGGATATACTGTTAAAATGTGTATTTATTAATGCACAGACACACTATTTAATGCAGAGAAAAAGGAATCTGATGACCTCTAATTCAATGCCACTTGGCTTGTAGGACTGGTAGAGCTAACGTACCTCCTCACTCTCACATGATGACGTGCAGCTCCCCAGCAGAAACTAGGTTCCAAGTTTGGGTTTTGCATTTCCAGCTCATGGTTCTTGCCCCATTCAAGTATAATTGGTGCCACTGCTTGCAATTTCAGTATTCTGACCTGTGACGAGTTTTTGTAATATCTTATTACAATCATTGAACAAAAGGCATCAAAGTCCTCCAGAAAAGTTCAAGTCTGCTTCAGGACCATTTCAAGGTCTAAAACGGAATTGTGGGTTCAATCAGATCCTGGAATGGACACCAGTGGAAGATTTATGTTGTTATTCCAAGGTAGTATTCTTTTAACTGACAGAATTGCTGAGACTCAAATTCTCCTTGTTTGATTTAAACTACCTTTGGTGTGAAACGACCGCAGAACAAATTCAGCCCAGGACATCATTGCAACCAGAATGAAAACCAGAGAGAAGAGCAGAAAAACATTAGCACATCAGCAAATCTCTTTATTTATGTGTGTGTTTGTGTATCTAACACACATAAATAAATGAAGGTCCACCAGAGCTTACTAGCATTTGCAGTTACAAACACTGTTATGAAGATACGGCTGCCTCCATGCCCCCCTAGCATGGTGATCTATCCCATTCACATGCTCTGTCTGTCTTCTGTTTTCTCTGGGATTTTATCAGTTCTAGAAAATGAATAGTGCTATTACTGAGTAACTTGAATCCCAAAGTCTATCTAATACTCATTGCAGGCTTGATGTACAGCAGTCTTTGTGAAGAAACACTTATCTTTACATAAACAGTCTGACCTTTCTAACTGGCATTTTGTCAGGACTTGCTGAAGGTGGAAGGGGGAGAGAAGAGGGGGAGAGCAGTCTGTACTACTTGTTGCTGCAAGAGAAAGTATACTCCAAGGCAACGAGGCAAGACAGTATGCTTTTCATTTTTATAACTGCATAATGAATCATACTCATGCCTACATATTTAACAGCTACTACACTTGAAATGGGCGCTTCTTTTTTCTCCACTATCAATAGTGTCTTTCCTCTACTTCTATTTTTTCTCTCCTCCCTGGAGAAAATAAGAAAGCAAAGCAGGCTAAATCATTACTAATAAAAAACGACTCCTCAGTTCTTCAGTTTAAAGATGACAAAAAGGTGCTTGGTGGGGGCAAAACAATGAGACACAATTGGGCTTCTGCAACACCTCACAAAAAGATTTTGGAAGCATAAAACTGTCAGGCTGGCGCGTGCACACGAACATCTCACCGTGGTGCACACTGAGATGAGTGAGTGAGTGAAGACAAAAGCCTTCTTGATCAAAAAAGGTCAACAGAAATGACAGCCTTGTGAAAAGCGTA
Organism: Cyrtonyx montezumae; assembly: GCF_038088225.1. NCBI lineage: Eukaryota > Metazoa > Chordata > Aves > Galliformes > Odontophoridae > Cyrtonyx > Cyrtonyx montezumae. The sequence continues at coordinate 26,287,344 of NW_027071825.1, forward strand.
TGTCACACAATGGGCAAGTGCCGCTCTAACGCTGGCTGCCACCCCATCTTGCCCAACGTGTACATCACATGGTCGGTGTGATCACTTTGCTTACGGATCTTGGGAGGCACAGTGTGAACGTGATCGGGTTACCCTGCCCACAAGTCGGGATGCCAAAGCCCCTTGCTGATCTGCAGCATGTTAGATTTCGATGTATTAATACCAAGCTCTCAGGCTAACCGAAAATGTGGAAAGACGTGTTTATTAGCCATAAACACGTCTGCTTACAGCACACGTATGTAGGAGAGAGACGGAGCCAGAGAGGTAGCGAAGAGGATCACGCTCCACAAACGCTGACGCTGCCTCCCCTCCCATACATACCCCTTGAAATTCAGCACACACTCTGGAGCCACTAGGTGAGGAAAAGGGAGATTTTTTTCCACCAAGCCAGATCGTGATTTCCATACAGAGCGCCGAGAAAAGGGGGGAGCGAATAGGGATGCTTCCCTTAGGCAGGGCAGGGAGCGGGGGGGGGCCGCAAGTGAACAGCAGGAAGGCTGCAGCCCCCGCTGCCCCCCACCCCTACCTACCACCACCGGACAGCAGCGTTCCGCCGCGATGTCCGCCGCTCCGAAACCAAAGGGATCTGAGACAAAGGCTTCGTCCAGGACAGGGGAGGCAGGCAGGGCTCCTCTTACCGCTCGGTACGGCCGCGGCTCGCTGGATGGCGGCTGCAGGAGGAGCCCCGGGGCTGCCCCTCGTCCGGAGCCGGCCCTACCCCCCTGCCTCTCTCTCCGCCCTCCCCGGTGACGCCGGCACCCCCTTTGCCGCAGGCGGCGGAGGAGAGCCCCTCCGAGCATCCCCGGCCCTCCGCAGCCTCCCGTTGCCGGCGCGGTCTGGGCTGTGTTCTGCGCAGCCCCTGCGCTGTGAGCATCCCGCCGTTTGTTATTCTTGCCTTGAGGAGCACCGCCATCACCACACACACGCACACACACACACACACACGCACACACACACACGCACACACACACAATAGGAATCAGTACGAACGGAAATAAAAACAAAACCGACCCAACCAAAACGCCGCAAACAGGGAACGAAATAAATCTTAACCTCTCCCTGCAACTCCTCATGCTATTCGGATTTCTTACCCTCTCTCCTCCTCCGCCCCTCCACTCCACCCCCCATCCCCCCAACCCCCTCCCCCCCCCCCAGTTTCTCCGGGCCCTGTGCCTCCCCCCGCACACACACACAACGCACGGTGTGTACGGGTGTTGTAGTTGCTGCCGTGCCACACGGAACTGCTGATGGTTTCCAAAGTCCCACCACCATGCCTATCCCTCCTCTAGCCTGAAGCCGGAGGAGAGATGGACTGTACGTTCGGATTCGGGATGCGTTTTGCCCACAGCCGCTTCGCTTCGTGAAATGTCACCCGGTGAGTAGGTTTTATTTCGCATTTAGATTGCTTGCCTCCAGCAAACGGACACTTAGAGGAAATAAAAAAAGAAACAAAAGGGAAGAAAGAAAAGCAGCCTCTCCGTTGCCTCGCCTTGCCTTTCAGTCTCCCAGCAGCGCGGCTCGCTCCGCATCCCGAACTCGAAGGAACTGGAAGCACCAACCGTTGCCGGCACGGATCCGTTCCGTGCGTTACTCGCAGCTCCCGGCTCTACATCGCACCGCTCCGCAGTCTCACACGCGCAGCCTTTATGCCATTCCTCCGCTTATTCATCACATTGTGTTAATGTTTCCATCAGACGCTCTATACCTGCTACATTCCCTAAGTTTAACTCTTGCAGGCACAGCTGATGTGGGGGGGGAGGGAGGGGGGTGCGGGGGGGGCGGAAGGGCTCGGAGGAAAAGTTCATTGCCCTCACTGATCCCCGAAGGAGCTCAGATTGGATTGGGGGTGGGGAGGCGTGCTCCAGAAGGGATCAGAAGGGCACAGGAGGAATCCCCGGACCCCAAATCGCTCCGTCCTGTTGCATGCGCTGGAGGGTGGCAGCGGCGGGCCGGGTTCGGTACCAGCGGGCAGGGGGATGCTGCGTTTGAGCTTGGTTGGGGGTAGAGAAGAGGCGCCGTCTGCACCAAACGTAAATATATGTATACATACACACATCTACCTGCCGCTTTCCGAAGTGAAGGCTGTCCTTTGGATCAAGTAGGATCTTCTTCACTTGGAAATAAAAACACAGGATAGGACCGAGGGGAATAAATAGTTGTTGTTAAAAAAAGGATGAGTGCCGTTACAGTGCTATTTGCGGCTGATGCTTCCAACGTTTCTGTGTCTCTAATTAAAGGCAGAGATCCACCCACGTTCAATAACAGAAGGTAGGGAGGGAACATGTTCGTTCTCACGAGGAGGTATTGACCGAGGTATTTAACTCTGTCATTTAACGCGCGCGATCAGCGTGTGTGTGTGTGTGTGTGTGTGTGCGCAGTCATGTCTCCACAGCAGTACGTGCACAGATCGCAAGGACGGTGCTCAGGGCTTGCAAGCAGGTGGAGGTGCCAGTGAGAAAGACACGAGATCTGAATTTATTGCCTGGTGGCAAGCAGAGAACCGAAAAGATCAATGCCCTCTTCAATACCGCGCTCCCGAGGTTGCTTCCTTCCCCCTCCTCCCCCAGCCTCCAAATTGCTGGCTGATGTCGGGAGAGGGGAAGGGGGAGCAGAAGAAAGCCCATCAGGCGTGGGATCCAAAATCCATCCTTCTTCCAGTTCCTCTCTTCTCCCCGCAGCTGGACGGCCCCCCCGCCTCTGCTCCATCCCTCCCCATAACCTGTTCCCCCGCCGGGTTTCCCGTTGTCGTCAGTGCTCCCCTCGCCCCCTCCCGCCCCCCACCGCCCCCGGGCCGGGGTCCTTAACCAAACCCTGCGTGCTTCTCCTGAATCTGCTGCTGCGGGGATCCTCCCCGCACCATGCTCCTCAAGGAAAGTTTCTGTGCATTCAGACCTCCTTCCCTTCCTAGGTATAGAGGATTACCTAGGTAAGTGCATTTCCAAAGCTCCAGCTCACTTGTCACCCTCCTTTTTGTTCTTTATTATTAGTAGTATTTCTCCGCGTATTAAGAACTTAGCAGGAAGCCCCGGGGCTTAACTCGCTGCGGGAATAACCCGGCGAGCAGCACCTCGGCAAAGCCAGCTCAATGGTAGCGAGCTGCAGAAGAGATTGATGCGCCCATCGGCACAATACTGCCCGCGGTTCGGGGCACTCCGCACTCCCTCTGTGCGGGCAGCGGTGGGAGATGGCACGGAATGCGGAGATGGCAGCGGAGTAGTTCACATCGCGGTCACGGCGATGGATGGCACAGCGGTGCCTGGGCAGCTCACGGGCAGGGTGGTGGTTCGGCAGGAAGGGAGGGGGGACAACAAACCCTCTGCGTACAAACATCGAATAAATCGATGCAATTAATGCTGTCTTAATGGGAGATTGTATGCGGCGAGCTTGAGGCGGGTTTAATAGGGAAGATTTCCATTAGCCTCGGTGTTTCATTGCCAGCGTTCAGCGCTCCCAGACCAGAGGATCCCCACTGCTCACACAGGGCTGGATGACTCGGAGAAAATGGGAATGCCAGGGAGCAGCCCGGCGGTTTTTGGCTTCAGTTCAGTTGATTCTTTTGCTTTTTGTACAAAGAAAAGGCAGCGGGTAAAACCTCCCCAGTCTCACACCCCAGTCCTGGGGGAATGGTCAGAAATAGCCTTCTTCCCTTCCTTCTCTCTGCTTGTTTGTGACTGGCCTCGCTGTCAGGGATTGTTGTCACCTCTTCTGTCACCTTCAGACTCTCTGAAGCTCTGAGGCTTTGGGACTCCTCGGTTAGGAGCTCGTTTTCCAATTCCAAGTATTGGCAGCGGCAGGCGGACACCCGGGAGGGGGCTCGGAGGGACGGAACTCCTTTACAGACGAGTGCCGGCAGCCAGCCTTGCCCCCTCCTCTGCCTGGACGTAACCCCACTCCGTTCCTCCGAGTTGCTCTTACCCCTCTCGGGGGAGGAGGGAGCGGGGGGGGGGTGGGCACACCACCTCCCGCAGCTGCAAGGAGGAGCTCCGGACAGGGCGAGCTCCCGCAGCCGAGTGTCGGACCCAAGCTGCCAGGACCCCCCCCGCAACCCCCCCACCATATCCTCCCCGGGAGAAGGAAGTTCCCCGCGCCCACCGCCCGCCCCTTCGGAAGGGAAGAGGAAAGCGAGCCCCCCCCACCCCCCCCTCAATCCCCGAGGACAGGGTGTGTGCCCCGCCCGGCTGGGCGGACTGGATGAAGGAGTCGGAGAGCTCGGGTAGAAAGAGTTAATCGGGGCTGCAGGATGCTCCAGGCGTGAGTCCTGAGCGCACCTCATAGGCGCACCAGCCAATCCCAGGCACCAGGAGCACGAACCGTATGTAGCACAGTGTAAAAAGCGAGCTAAAGAAAATAGGGTGTAAACTGTCACCGTATATCGGAAAGCAGGAGACCTGGTTTTTTTGGGGGCTGCGATTCCTGTGCTGCTTAGAGATCGGCATGCATTTACAAAGGTAAGGGCTTTGTTACCAGCACAGTCTTTATTGTGGCTCACTCTGGATTCAAGTGCATTTTCTGCATACGTCTCATTAAGTGTTAAACCGTACAGTGCAGAAGAAGTGGAATATGCTGTGGTTTACTGTTTGAGATCTTTTTTTTTTTTTTTTTAAGTGGCAATAATTTCTTTTAGAGGTTAAGGAGCTGCATGCATGCAAAGCAAAGTGAATTCGTGACTGGCAGAAAAAAAAATGTAATGCATGTGATAAGTGAAGAATGTTCTGTGATGGCTGCATTAAAATCAGTCATGGATCCATATCAAATGAAGGCCAGAGTGAGATAGACCTTATTTGGAAAAAAAAAGAAAAAAGAAAAAAAAAAGAGTAATTTGGAGACATGTATGTGACAAACAAGTCTGATAGAAGAAACTAAAATAACTTATTTGCTGACATCTAACGGTATTTAAATATGGCATCACAAAAGAATGCTATAAAAAGAAAAAGTGAAATCAAACCCTCACAGTGTGTATTTTCAGAGACAGGTGGCTCTGACACATTAAGTGTACGGAGATAAAGCTGGAGTGGCCCTACTTGCATTTACAAGGTGAAAGGAATAACTTCAGAGGAGCAATCCATTTAGATGTCAGTTTACAGACTGCTGTCAGTGCCCAACATGAGTAGAGCTCACGGTTACCCATTTTACATGTGCTCTATCTGCTTTACCATAAGACCTGGCTTTGCGAACAGAAACGTTTGATGTGTATGTCTTCTCTGCATCCAAGCATGGCAAAGAGCTGTAGTCTGAGGCACTGTTGCTGTGCTCGTTATCAGAGTTACGTAAAGAAACTACCTACAATATCTCACCTTCAACCATTTTTTTCTAAGTCATGTATGTAATTTAAGTGAAGAAAAAAGAAAACCAAAGGGAAACGTGTGTTACGTTTTCAGCAAGCTGATCCACCTCCAGTGAGAGCTCACCTCCCCAGCAGATGCCGAGTTCACTAGAGTTGCTGTGTTTGGGGTGTTTGTCCATGAAATAATGAAACACTGTGAGGGAAAACGTTAACTAGGAAACGTGAAAAGAAGCAGCTGAACGTTTTACTGATCTCACTGCAGAAGGCAGCATTTGTTCAACAAGACAACAAAAACAACTTGAGGATCTTCAAGTGATGTAATCACCCTGTCTCATCTTTTCCCATTTTTTTTTCTACTACTGTCTGAACACTGTTGTGAAGAATTAATTACAGGAGCCTACTCGTTGTTTACATCAATGTGAGTCTGAAAAGTTAGTTCTCTAGTCATGCAGATTACTGTGATTTCACTCCTCTCACTCGCAGGCGGAGACAGTGATTTATGGGACTAAAATAGTCTTCATTTCATTTGGATTAATTTGGAATCGAGTTATCACATCTGACTATGAGCAGTCTTGGAAACATCCTCCTTGAGATTTTGACAAAAAGATGCAGCATCAACTTAAAACTAAAGAACAGTCTTTTTACCAGCAAGCTTGACTCGTGTGTGGTTTGTGAAAGTCTAAATAGAAAACTGGGAGCTCAATTAATCCACCTAAGATTTTGTTTAGGAGAAAAAGGGAGTGGTGCAAGACATTTGATGATACTTTCTGGAAGTGTTAAGTTTTTTTCTAGATGTCGTGTGCAGCTCCCTCAGTTCGTCTGTCTCAAAATCAGAAGCAAACAGTGATTTTTGTTTTTGTTTTCCCTCCTGAACTATAAGCAATCTCATTTGGGAGTGAAATCACTAGAAATATTCTTTGACACAGGGAGCCAAAATACACTCTCGGATAAGTTGCATTCAAAACAAACTCATCCTGGTAGACTGCTGCAGGCAGTAACTTACAATAGACACTTTATGAGAATTGGCTTGCTCTTCTTAATCTCATCCTATGTCCTCTTCAGAACAAGCGTTTATTTATTTAATTTATTTTTAAATTGCAACCACATTCTTGTTGTGGTATTGCTTTCCTATTGCTCAATATGTCTGCTGTTCAGTGAGGGCCTGATCTCGCTCTATTAAAGGAGATCTGAGCATTGCTATTAACTTCACTGAGAGCAGGATCAATTTCCAAGATAATAATTTGTAACTAAAATGAACTTCAGTTTTAGGAAAGAAAATAAAAGCAAGCTTCATGAAGATATTTGCTGCAGAGTTGTACAAGGTCTTGCATATCTTGACTCAGATATCATTAAAACAGTAAGGAACTGAAGATTTTTTAATGTGCTCTTATGTTTCCTTTTGTTAGTATTCTGCCATCACTGATAAATCAACATTTTTTTCTGTATAAAGTTGAAGAACATCAATAGTTTCATTTTCTGAAGGGTTCCACTGAGCTGCAGGCATTCAGTACATTTCAGTACATCACGACTCAAGTCGTCCTACTGCTGAAACTGTAATGTGGTTATTTTGGCTTCCTAGCTCTGACATTAATAACTTAAATATAGTATAGTCAGTGTGAATATATACAGATAGTTTTTATGTACGTCTACATAACTGTATATAAATATGCGTAATACACACCATACTTACCCATCCATTCATCCCTACACAGATACAATATGTTTAATTGCTCTTTTGCCCTGGGTCATACATGTGATTGATTATTAGCACAGTTATTTTCCCAACTCCTATTGAAAGTCTCAATTTCCACTTTGTGCCACAAAATAAACTAGCAAGAAAAAAAAAAAATAAGGACACCCTCTGTCATGTCAAAGCTTTATATATTTAATGAGCCTTTCACAAAAGCCACAGATTTTGTTCCACCTTCAAAAGAAGATTGACCAGGCAATATGTACTGTTAGCTAAATTAATGCTATTAAACTGTAGTGGTTTCTCTAATAACGAGGTGAGATCTCAAGGCTCATCAGTCAGGTACCTTTGCTGTAGCACTCACATTAATGGCGATTAAAAAATTCCACTCATTTGCAGTAACACTTTCACTTCCACAGTTACCAGCACATGATTTACAAGAAACATGGCTTTTAGGATATTTATCATACACTGCAAGTAAAGGACTTAAATCTGGGGAGTCACAGCACTAGTCTATACCTTTAATTCCATATCATTCATGACTACTGGAACTCTGCAGAGCTAATGTAGCTCTTTCAGTATTTATTAAACCTTTGGAAACAACAAAAATACCTGGTTAACTGACCCTTCCTTCCTTCCTTCCTTCCTTCCTTCCTTCCTTCCTTCCTTCCTTCCTTCCTTCCTTCCTTCCTTCCTTCCCTTCCCTTCCCTTCCCTTCCCTTCCCTTCCCTTCCCTTCCCTTCCCTTCCCTTCCCTTCCCTTCCCTTCCCTTCCCTTCCCTTCCCTTCCCTTCCCTTCCCTTCCCTTCCCTTCCCTTCCCTTCCCTTCCCTTCCCTTCCCTTCCCTTCCCTTCCCTTCCCTTCCCTTCCCTTCCCTTCCCTTCCCTTCCCTTCCCTTCCCTTCCCTTCCCTTCCCTTCCCTTCCCTTCCCTTCCCTTCCCTTCCCTTCCCTTCCCTTCCCTTCCCTTTTTTTTCATATTTGAAGCTATTTCTAAGTAGTCTTACCACAGGTGACAAACATACTGCAAAGTAGTACTGTGGGTTAAGGTGTCAGCCTAGGAATACACTTTTAATTAGCTGGCTTTCACCTAAAATGTTAATGGTCCCTTTTCATTATAAGTTTGGAGGTCACACAGAGCAAACATTTATTACAACAAATTTTATCTTTTTTTTTCCTTTTATCTTAATGTATAACCCTGAGGGCTAGAATTGTCATATTTTGAACATGACATTGTACATAAGTGTACTGTATAGATAGATATATGTGTACTTTGGCATCTTAAAAGTGATCATATCATCACTGTCTTATGGGAAACACTTAGCACAGTGCAAGCAGAATGTTTGCTTTTCTCCTTTTGTTCCTCCATCTTGAAATGTGGGCAGGTATACAGGACAGAGGTGATACCCACCCCCGTTCTTTAAGAGCATTTGGCTGCTCAGCATTTATTTGATTAATCACCTTAATCCTCATTATAACAACATTTCTAATGAAGATGCTTCTTAATGTAAAGCAGTAATGTTTATGCAAGTTGAGACTCATCCTGCTGTCAGCCTCTGGAAATGAAGAATTTATTTCACATAGAGCCATTAGCTGGTGATGGCCATTAGTTGATGATGTTCTCTTTGTTTAATTACTGCTCCTGTGGGAGATGAATCTGACTTACTGGCTTAAAAAGTAAAAGCTTTAGTAACCTACTAAGTACCATTTAAGCTATATGTTAACATATGTTTATCAGGTTGATTTACATTAGTTGGAGAAGCAGTAATGGCCTTTTTTGAAAGGTATTCATAAAACAGATTAATATTTTTATGCAAGTCTATATTGGCCAGGTAAAGTCTAGAACATTTTCTCAGTCTTTCTGGAGGAAAAAAAAAATAAAAGAAAATGTGAGGATGTATTAAAGAAATCTTACGTTCCTCATATCTAGAGAGACTGCACTGATCTGTAATCTCTAATAAGAAATGTAGACAATGTGTCCCCTGTTCCGCACAGAAAAGATACTAGAGGAAAGTTTAAAGCTTTTCAACATTTGCTTAACATCTTTCTGTTAAATCAGAATGTGCTTTTCTATCAACAGCAACAAGAAATAGTGATAATTTTGCACCACCACGGTTTCAGACTGTCACTTAGCTAAATTAAAACAGTTGGGTGATTGTAATTAGTGATGAGACTCTATAGCTCAGGCTTTCTCTCCTTGTAACATGACGTTCACAAGAAAGGCATCTTATAGCAGACATTCTTTTTTTTTCTTCTTTTTTTTTTCCTAATTTTGTAATTTCTTCTGAATTTGTCCAAAAAGTGACAAACAATTTTTATTTTCCTAAACTAATGAATCATAATCATGTTTAGGAAGAAGGTTTATGAGGAAGCTTTAGTGCTGTATTTATATGAGATTGCAGGCTGCCGAGTACACATGACATAATTATTACTTTTACAACCAAGCCTTGTATATTATCCATCCTCAGATGCAATTAGGTCCAGACTGACTTGCTGAAGCTTGAATCTTTGTTCAGTCAGCCATAAAGTCCCTCTCTCACTATAAAAAATTAATAGCTTTAACATGAACATTTAAGAGGATCTGGCTATTACCCATATACTAGTTATAGGCTTAAAATGTTCAGGCAAAGGGACTTACACAAAGTCATGCAACAGTTTACAGAAGGATCAGACACAGGGCTCTGGGCTCTTGAATCCTCTGAGTTCCATCTAGGCAGCATACACAACAGGTTCCAGGTTTTTTTTCCAATAAGGCTTTGGTGGAATAAGTCTATTTTTTTTTTCCTGCTGGAATAAATGAGCTGAAGCCTGGGAATCTGAAAAGAATTTTAACCGTCCATTTACAGCAGCTGAAAATCAGCTCCACCATCTGTGAAATCAGCTGTAAAATACATTATGAGCTCTGGAGCACCTTTGTCTGAAAAACCTAATAGAAAAGCAAAACAAAAACATTTCCATTTTATTAGATATCAACACTAAGAAACAAAATACATAAAATCATCCATTCTTACTGAAATGAATCCAGATATGTTGTGAAAGACAAATGATGTTCTATTAGATTTTGACGAAGGTTATTTCTAACTACTGATCTAAACTAATTTTTACATGGAAAATAAAATCAGGAAAAGTGCAAATTCTCAATCAGATGTTATTTTGCTAATGTTACAGAGCAGTATCCCATACTTGAACTAAGGCACCTAAGCTGACAGATTCATTTCTAGAAACCCCAAACCCATGACTTTTGTTGTCAGAATTTAAAACAAGAGCAGGATTTGGTTATCTATCCAAGGGGCTGGAAATACATGAAACTTAAGCTGTCATCTATATTTTGTCTGTATGTCCTCACTTCATTCAATTGTTTCTTTGTCCCTCCTTGTCCCATCTTAAGATCAGAGGACAACTGAGTCTCATTATTTTTTTTTCTTTATCATTTTACAAACAATATGAGAGCTTCAGTAACTTCAAGGAAACTTCTGTTTTGTCCAAGATTGCTGTTTTCTTTTTGGAGCATTTGTTACAGAATCTTCAGTGCCATACATTTTAAGTAGCTACAAAAATAGTTGGCGACTCCATTAAGTAGACTGAATGGTTGTTTTTTTTACCTTATACCAATTTTTGTCATAAAATTATTTGAAAGCACTCTATAGATACTAACTTGGCAGACTTCACAGTACCCTTGTTTCCTGATCTTATCAGGAAAAGACACACCAGTGTGGAAACTGGATGTTGACTGAGTGTTAAGGGACTTGTCAATGTTTCTGTGGTAAGATCAGAATTACAATGCAATACAACTTTGCTGCAAAAAGTCTCCCTTTTCTCTAAAATGTCTTTTCTTCAGCTCAACAAATCGTTGGTGAGCAAAATTTCTTATCTCATTTTAGCCTTATAGGAATCATTTGCAGTCAGCAGTGATTACTTATATGGAACCTGGTCCTCAAATTTGAAAATCCAAAATGAGACCCTTAGTGTACAGCCTGTATGTAACTGCTTCCTCCCATTTTAGAAGGCATCCAAAGACCTCCTTAAGCACTTGTAATATACACCCAACAAGATCATTGCACCAGTGGATCAGGAACATTTTAGGTTAAGTGTCAAGTTTTAAAAATTCCCATTAGCTGGAGTACAAATTTCTAAGTATCTGCTTCCCATGAGGATTTTCTATGAACAGAAATTCCTTTAGAACAAATTCCAAAATTTTTCAGAGAGACTTGTACTATTTCCATTCCCGTTCTTTTCATTCTGTCAGATGTTTTCATTAAAAACTTCTGGACATTTAGGAGAGTACTTAGGGTAACGTGCAATGGAATGACGAGACTGAAATGTCATCTACTGTACTACATGCAAATATTTTTTGTACGTGGGATAGTCCATATACACTCATGGAAATATGAAGGCCTAAGAACTTTTATACAGCCGTTCATCCTAGATCAGCTTTACAGCTCTGAAAGCATCAGATTTTACTGTCGCTTCATGGCATCCTGTGTGACGGATACCCGGGGATCAGGCTGAGTGCTGCTAAGCTGTTCCAGAATTTACCTCTGTTTCATCTCCTTGTGTGACTGATAGATTTTATCTCACAAGGACATAGAGATGAATCTTCATCTAAAGACAAGCTGAGATGCCCTGAAGAATGGGTGACTTTCTCTCTCTCCTTTTCAGGTACCTACACAATTCAGATCTTCAAGGCACTCATACATTATTTTGTAAATCCCGCACTTTGTGGTGCCTTTATGTGGTAGAGAAGAGCTGCCACGCTTGGTTTATGAGAACAGAGAGAGGGCTAAAAAGCCAGAGTATGCAGCCAATCCAGGTGCCAAGACACAGTCCAGGTGGGTGCAGATTTCAGTGGTAGTGTGGCCCCAAGATGCTGATGTGGGTGTGCAGAGTGGGGCTGGTAGCCATACAGGTCTGACAATGGCCCAGTCAGGCAGAGGCAGGTGGATGGGGTGGCTGGGGATGATGCAGGCAAGCCAGCAACACTTGGGCAGGGGTGGAAGGCTCAGGAACCACTAGTCCTGGCTTGGTGGAGGAAAACCATTAAGGGCCACTGAGGCTCACTTGTGGCCCCAGAAGATCACTTTTGCCACACCGAGTGCTTCCTCAGAGGAGCAGACTAACTCTTCAAGGTAAAAAACCTGATATTGTAATTCGGGGATGCTGCCCTATTTTGTCAGCTGAAACAGAAGGACTGATTTGCAAAGGAGGATGAACTTAGATTAACAGATTGAAGGTGTACCTGAGAGCTTTTTCCAGCATTATCTGAGCAGCAAAGGAAAAAAAGAATAGGTCTTTTAAAAGTATCAGGCATGAAAACAATTACCTCAGCATACCTGACAGCTTGGGTGTACTTCAAGGACTAAGGAAACTGGCACTATCTGTACAGAGATACAATAAAAATCATGTGGGTACATCCAGTTACATGCTCACAGATACTGCAGGGGTGAATTGCTGCTTGTGCAGAGCAAATGCCAAGGCACTTTCCATTGGTAACCATGCAGCCCGTGACAGTGAAAACTCACATTTCAAACACAGCTAAAATCAGACATCCCATTTGTTCTTTGTTTTGGCTTTTGGAGACATAATTACTTGAGTCTTATCCTTGTCTCACATAGAGAGTAGAGAAGGAAGCTGAAATTCAGCAGTGGGTGAAGCTCTGTTTGAACAAAGAAAATGTGTTCCTAATAGATTGCATGAAGTCAAAGCAAACGTAGGGCCCGATATAGAGATCCCATGTATTTTTAAGTCCAGAATTCATTTAAGGATGTTAAGTGTAGAATTATTTTCTCCTTTCAGATTTGCCAACATATCTGGCTTTTGAGTCTTCATTTGATGACAGTTCCTAGGCCTGGACTGAACAATAGAAAACAAGCTGATTCAAACCCCCTCAGAGAAAATCATCCGTTGACTTATGCATTCTACCTAGGTGCCTTCTACTTTTGCATACTGTCAGCAGCTGTACATTGAACTTCATGTGCATCAGGTCTGGTGGCAGGCAGAGCTATCCATCCTTTAATTCCCCAAACTCTAGTCTGTTTTTTGTTCTGCCAAATGTACATCCTGCCTTTCTTGTCACTGCATTGTCCTTTTGGTGGTTGAAAGCTAATGTGTGAAAGCTAACCACTGTCAAATGGCTGCGTACAAGAGCAAGACGGAACTTCGTTTCAAGCATCCTTTTTATATCCTTCTGAAAGTTTAGGTTGGGAGGGTTTATTATATGGATTTGGATATATCTGTTTGAAGAACAAGGTCCATGTGATGGCTGAGAGCAGAGCGTAGCACGTTCCCTGCTTTTTCTTCCTCCTTTGTAGCCCATGCCCATTCCAGCACTTCCTGCTCTTTTATTTCATGGCACATCATCAGCTTCTTGGCTGTTCTATTTACACTGGACTGTATGAGAATTTCAAGGACAAATGCATCCTCAGATCTCATTCATTTAACACTGTTAATGTGCCAAAAGTTGAGGACAAGATCATCTCCACAATTCAGATGAAGAAGTGAAAATGCAGGGTCATCAATTGATAAGCCCATGGTCTTCTAGCAATAGGAATAATCTTTGAGACACAGTCACTGCTGTTCCCTGCATTGTTTTTAAAGGGAAATGTATTTATCAATTATTATGCTGCTTAATTCAAAGAGAACTAGGTTTGTGATTTGCATTTAAAAACGCTGTCTTGTAGACATGAAGCTTTCTAACACTTGTAGAGAGATGAACATCTTTTTCATTATAAGCTATTAGTTTACTTTAAAAGGATATATATGAGAATAACAAACCTAAGCATTTTGCTGTTATGTAATTTTTTATCCAGGAGAATGCTTCCAACATAGAGGAACACCATCCTTACATGGGATAACTGTTTCTGCAGTTCTAAGTCTAGACCAAAGGCCTTTGGCCTTTCCACTGTCAGAGGGAGATTCCTGTGAGAGGCAAAAAGGGAGAATGATGGAGACAGTGCTGCATTCAGTTCTCTGATGCTGACAGAGGTTGTTCAAGCATTGTTCCATGTGTAAGAGGGGAAAGGATGTCTCAGGCTATGTCCACAGCACTTGGTCCATGTTACATATACATGATTTATCAGTTCATGGTCTTTATGCAAGAGAGCTCAACTCAGAAATAAAGCAAACACATTTTGAACTATTTTACGTGCAGCAGTTTAGTGGCCTTATAAACCACTCCTGTGGAATTATAGACCATTTCAGTGTTGGAAGAATTTTCCAGAAAAAACCTCACATGGATAAATTTGCTGTATTTTACCACAAAATAGAGAACAAAAAGATTACAGATTTCCTGTGGTCTTGCTGCCAGGTGAAGTTTGGTGACATTTGGCCCGGTGGTCACAACATTGGTTTTACACTTGCCAGGACTACAATCTCAGCTGGTATCAATGCATGAATTTTACCAGTCTTCAGCACCCTTTACATGTTCATGAACCATAAGGTGTAGCTTTCCCAGAAGTATTCCCAGAAGTTACACAGTCAAATTCATTTTGCATTAATGTCAGTGAGGACAGTAGATTTCTAACAGATTTCTAAAACAATATACTTCTTAAGCTTAATATAACATCAGAATATAGAGGAGGAAAGGATGAAGACTCATTAGCATTTGCAAGTAGTAGTTGGGTGAAACCCTGGGGATAGCAGAAAGTAATTTGGCTGTGCACCTATGCTTGGTAATTGTCCTCTAAGCTAGCTCTTTAAAGAGGCAGAATGTTGATATGCTGGTTTTATTTGAAGCACTGTCTTTACAGAGTGTCTCTTCTACACTAAAATCCACCACCTCAGCTGCTTAACTGACGCTCGTTTGTTTTTCAGTTCTCACAGCCCACCCTGAAAACAGCAGGTTTTTCTGCCCCAAATTTAATTCAGATCGTTCCTCCCTGGAGTTCTGCGATGGCTGTTCTAACTCGAACCTTTCTATGTCCATCATACCTATATTTGAAAATTGTTTTTGAAGCATTTGAATTTGTTAGTGAATATGAGCATTTAAAATCTTGAGAGATCCTTCACAATGTAACCTTAGGAAAATTCCTTAGGCTCAGACTTACAAATTCGTCTTTTAACACAGAACACATATTTAAATCCCTTTGGCAGCTTGCAAAATCTTAGCCTTGGTCTTTTCATGCTTCAGTTTCCTGTTTGTTAAACTGAGGTAAAACTTTCTCTGTCAAGGGTGTTCTGAGAATTCGTGATATGCAGACTGTTTCTACAATGAAACATGGGCAATATGCACAACTGGATAAGTATCTGTAAGGAACACACACACTGTTTACTCTCCTCAATGGCTAGCTGTATATTTAAACACTTTTGAAAAAAAGTCCTCATTTAGTTTTTATGCAAGGAGATAATTTTCTTCTGACACTACACAAGTTCTCTATAGATGTTTTGCCCATTGTAAATTTATGACATAGCATGAAGTGTAGCATTAAGGTTAATATGGAGCAGAGCTCAACACTATTCCCTTGGATGTAGGAAGATTCTACAGATACGTAGCCATTCTTTTTCCAGTCTCACTATCATCATTTTAAATTCAAAAGGAGCTCAATTAGTCATCATAACAATTTATTGCTGTAACACTTCAGCGTTAATAAGAACCCAAAAGAGTAAACTCTTATCTCTTGTACATTAAACCATTACATGATATATTTATTTTTCAATGGAAAAGTTAATTTAGAAAACATGAAATGTTGTCTTAGCTTTCAATCTGATAACAACATTGTGTGTAAAAAATTACAATTCTCATTATGCCCTTTAGAACCACAGATAATGTAAAGAAATGATGCCCAGAGTCGTCCTAGTCTGTCAAGAGGTTGAAAGAGGGGGATGGGTTTGCTGTGCAATATATTTTTTCCTGATGATAGGATTATGTTGTTAGGAGGGAGAGGGTGCATGCTAACTCTTGTGCGATGCAAAAGTATGTCTGGCTTGTCTGGAGCTGACTAGCTTGGCTTCTTCATTCATGATGAGCTAATTCTTATCAGGAAATGGCAGTCAAATAATCACAATGGCTTTTATGGCCCAGGAGAGTCAACTACTGCTTTTCTGTTTCGCTTCATATCTGTGCACGCTTGTTCATAGGATGTAATGAAGTGTGCACAGTAGTGTAACCTCACATAAAAAAAAACACCAATCTGTGAAAGAAAAAAAAAACAACCCACCAGCCTAGAGAGAAGACACTGGAACTTAACACATCGTTCACAGATCTGCAGGGTTTTTTTGCATGTAAATGACTGCTTGAGAGTACAAATAAAAGTTAAGAGAGTCCTTTGCTGCAGAATCTCATTTCAAAAAGATTTATAAAATTAATGCAGTCTGTGTTTTATGATCATAAACTACCACGATTACAACTCAGTGCCCTGACATGTGTTCAGTGTGAAATATATGAATAGTCTCTTCTCAGCAAGATTACTTAACGCATTTAATGTTTGCAGGATCAGGTCAAAATCAAATTTTACAAACATTTACATTCGTTCTAAGAAAACAATAAACTTTCTCTGGTTGAATAGATAATTATGGCATTCTTCGACGGTAAATTCCTGTTGGTTCAAATGAACTTCTCTTTTGAAGGCAGTTTGCATCGTGCAGCAGATATGTTTATAATCTATACTAAAGACTCTTTGGAATATTAATGTTATAAAATATGGAAAGAACATGTTTATTCAGCTACAACATTTTCATTGCAATGAATGAGTATTAAAGAGTGTGTATTTGCAGTACGATTCTTTGGAAGCAACCTTTATTTGGGATACACTTGAAAATTAAATTACTGATGGAGACAAAAACATTCCTGGCAAGTAAAAAAAAAATTCATAACAGGGGGCACAGTAAAAACGTCATGATGAATGCTGTTTTATTTGACTGTGAATTAAAAATGTTTTTCAGGAGCACAAATTCACATTATTTCATCAACTAGAAAAATGAAAGTCCTTACATTAGCATATTCTACTTCATTGTGTGTTGTTTTATCATACACTGGAAATCAAATTAGATTGTTTCTATGTATTTCAGTATTTCTGGGAGTTCATGCTCTTGAATAGATATTTTCACAAAATCTGAGCAAGATAAAGAATCCCTATTCAATTTCACAGGTATGGGACTGAGGAGTAGGAAGAAACTGGCTTGTCTTCACTGAATTCTTAAATGGAGCTATGGTTGATAATTGATTTTCAATTGGGCACCCAAACAATTCTTTAGATGCAACCTCAATAGTATTTCTAGATCGATCCATTCAATTGTAGTGAATTGGAGCACAGGCCAAGCGCTGCTGTTAAGGATACTTAAAATTCCACCATCTGAAGCCTGAAGTTCATTGAACTCATCCCTCTGGGTAGCTCCAGCACAGCTGAACAGTGTAGTTACTCTTTGTCCAGCTATGCCGGAGCAGGACAACTTGATTCTGTTAACTGTGAGTGAAGGCAAGCCATTGTCTTTTCTAAGGACAAAAAAAAAAAAAGGAAAGCAGGATGGCTCTTCTCAATCTCACCTGTTTTCTCTCTAGTAGATGAATGCATAGACATTGCTGAATGCTTTCGAATTGATGCTAAAAAGCAGTCATTCTTGAATTTTTTCATTAATGACCAGCATTATGGGGGAGGGAAAAAAAAAAAGAAAAAAAGGAAAAAAAAAACAATCCTTCCCATGACAATTTGTTAAGGTTTCCCTTCAACAGTAAATATTATCGCTGATGATGTTAATGAAGACATTAGTTTCACAGCGTTTGAAGTACTGAAACACTCCAATGTTAACTAGCCTAGTGGGGTTTATGCTAATGTAAAATGTAATAAAGTAGAGGCCACTATCTCTTTAAGCTGAAAGAAAGGAAACTTGTTTCTGCTTCCAAGGGATGCCTAGTGTGTGCTTATCTAATTGACTGTGTATTTTGTCTAGGTGTTGAGGGAAAGCTAAGAGAATGAAGGCTCTAAGTCCCCAGTGGAAGCATGATATGGCGATGCAGTGCTGGTGCTGAATTGTTCTCTCTGATGGCTCTATGGGAGTGGATAGCACTGAGTCTTCATTGCTGGGTTTTAGCAGTTGCTGCTGTTTCGGATCAGCATGCCACAAGCCCCTTCGACTGGCTCCTCTCTGATAAGGGACCCTTCCATCGTTCACAGGAATACACAGATTTTGTGGACAGAAGTCGACAGGGATTTAGCACAAGATACAAGATTTACAGGTATGAAGCAAAAGGGAAAGCAGAGATACCATCCTTAGCAGTTGTAAATTACCAACAAGGGTTTCCTTAAGGGAAAGTTTCACGTGTGGGAACAAATCCACAGACAAAAGTCATTGCTGAAATATATGCAAGGCCATATATGCACTCTGCACTACGGACATGCTTGCTTGTGTTGTTTCTGTTTTGTATAAAGAAATGTTGATAACTGACTGTGTTGCTTTGGAGAACGTTGGTGTTCACGGTCTACCTCTAGTCTGCCCTAGTGACATACTGAAAAATGTCCTAAGGTATTCTGAGATATTCCAACACTTTCCCTGGGGTTACTGTGGGACACACTTGTTTGTGCAGAAAGATCCAATCCAATTGCGTTTCAGTGCTGCTCATCAAGACATACGTTGAGACTTAAGAATGAAATTGTTGCTTCACAGATGCTACGGGTAAAGCATTGGCTTCATTGTACAAATAAGGGCATTTCAAATGTTACTCAAATGTTTCTTATGCTAGTTTATACCAGTGTTTTGAGAAGTAGCTGACTCATCCACGAAGGACTGAGCTCCAAGAGCCTGTTTATTTTAATGGCAGCTAGAGGTATTTGTTCCATCAGGAACCACAGCATTAGCCTGGCCCAAGTCAGATGGCACGAGGAAAAAGGAAAAAACAGGGGACGACTTCAAAACTATAGGCCTACTTGAGAATTTATGCCTGGCTATAGAATTGCTTTCATGGTACATTTGGAAGCTGTCAGTTTCCAGTCTTTAGAGACAGCACTGATGAAATATCTTCTTAATCATTTGCAAGAAGCATGACTCGGGAAAACCTAATAGGTTTACCAAGGACATCCGAATGAAAAAGGGAGTTCAGTTTAATGGCAGTGGGCGAATGGCAAACAGGAGAAGAAAATGAGATCTGAGAGAACAAGTCTATAAGCAGAGATTTTTTTCACTTCTCATTGTCGTAGATCCTTCCTGGAAACAAAGAGAAAAATGGCCATAGTGATGCAATGTGGGACAGATTGTTACCATCCTTAATAACTCTCCAGCCTATTAATACAGACCACTTTTGGTGGAACAACACATGCTGATTTCATTTGAAACAATAAAACAGTCTGTGCAGTTTTTATACCTACTTTAAACTATTATTCCATAGAGGTATGCAGTTCTTTAGAAGAAGGGAAGAGTAATAAATGCCTTCATGTACATGCTGTTTTTTAGTTCAATGGCCAGTGCCCTATGACAAATCTGCTGGTCTCAATACATTAAGCTTTTATTGTTAAGGAACTTGCTTTGTGTTTCTTTGCTGAATGCATGCAGTAGAGGGCACTCTGTTGCAGGTCAATTTTGCAATGGGCTCCTTTGCCACATGCAGAGAAATTAAACACATTTTGAAAAGAAAGTGTGATTTGGAAATATGCTTGATGAAGTGGCTTGTCTTAACTGAACAGCATTGCCTAATATTTACTGCAATTTAAAAGCCAGCTGTCAGGACCGATAATGTAAAGCCAGTAATGCAGAGACTGAGATAGCGTATTTTATTCCTATAATTCTGTATTAGTCAACACCAAACCAAAATTATCTTGCTAAAAACAAGAAGGATGGAATAGTATTTCATTTCAGTTCTTTCAATCATGTCTTTGAGATTTTTTTTCTCTTCTGAGTCATCGTTACAGAAACATTGTTAGGCTTTATAGATATGCAATCATCTCTCTGATATTCGTTTGGGTTTGTGCATAGGTTTTAACTGACTGTAATTTACGCAAATCCACCAAAGAGTGTTGCTTATGTTTGTTTCTATCCTCTGCCTATTCCTTTCAAGAAGTGAGCTGGAAAGAGGCCATACGCTACCTGAATCGAAAGGAAAAAAAACTGCATTTTTGTTTTATTTAGTCCTCCAAATATGAGTCTTACTGCAAAGTTTCCCTATAAGACACAGTCCTGTTAGATAGTACTGCAGAACATGGTGACCTTGTTATGAACCACACGCTGTAAATTTAATTCCCGTTGCTTGTCTGTGAGCTTTCTTGGGCTAAAGAATTTGGAGTCTTAATTGGCTTGTTAATTTCCTCACCTATCTTTTACCTAATGAAAATAATTCCTTGGGGATGCAATCCTGATTAAAATGGAGAGGTAAGGAAAGAGCAGAAAGAAGGGAAGACAAGGGTCTTCTTTGACTCAGCTTAAATATATGGCCAAGGAAAAAAGGTGTCCCCCCAACCAGTGCTGACAGGATGGCCTTCTTTCCCTCTGTTCTTCTCTCCATCCCTGAAAGCCTCTTTGTTCCATACCAGTGCTGACATTTGTATGGCAGGAAACAGACTATGAATGTATGGCTCTCACTTTCCATAATGTTCAGCAGCCTTAATTATTTTTACTTCCTACGTTGTTTAATAAGCTTGCATTTTAAACAGATAAAGTCCAACTTTAAGGCTAAAAAACTTATGAATACATGTCATTATAGGTACTCCAAGATGGCACTTCTGTTTTCCTCTTGTTCATATGCCACTGAGTCCAAAAGCTATTGCTTTATAATCACACTATAAATAGCTGCTCATCTGACCATGAACCTCTTATACAGGATGTCAAGGGTTGGTACTGAGAGAATGTACTTATTAATTGAGCACAATGTCTTATGGGACATCTTAATTTAAGCGTATGCAGTTCTCTCAAGGTAAAATTACACTTCACCTTACCTCCCTATCAGGCTTTCTGATCATAAAACAATCATTTGAGAAAAACAACTGATGTATAAATTATGGAAGAGGAGCAGTAAAACAATGTACTCTCACTGCATTAAAAGTCAGTTATGTCCACGGGCAAACAAGCTGGTCTTGTAGAGTTCTTTGCTCCTCAAGGAGAGGAACTTCCATTGCTACAGGATACTGATGAAAGAGACAAAAATATCTGCAATAACATTTCCACCAGGTTTTGCAGGACACTAAATAATTACACCTGATGTCTCCAACACTGGTACAAATTGGGAGAGGTAAGTTGATTATATTGATTCTATGGCAGAGTAATATTCCTATAATTTTTCATAGGAAATGCTCTATAAATGCAGGAAATTTAATAATTGTCGCAGTTTACGGTGACATTCATTGCCAATATTATACGAAATGTCAGAGAAACACCTGGATAGCTGTTCAAAACCTCTAAATTAGTGGAAGTGCTGTGTCTTCGGAAAGTGTTTATTTCATAGAAGCTGGTTTATGTAGTTAATAACAGCAAATAAGAGGACTGCTCCAAAAGTAATGCCTTCTATTTTATGATGCTCTCCTATCCATCAGACAGTCGGTGCGTTTCAGCATCGATGACAGTGGGTCACTTCAGGCGTTGCAGATTTTGTTGGGTGTGACATGCAGGCTCTTGTTCGTTGCTGGCAAAAATGCATAATTAATGGTGGTGGCTGTGTTGAAAAAATTGTTTTTGTAGCTGGGAATTTGCTGTACAGAATACTCTTTGTCCCTGTTGTAATTTCTATGGTAATAAATAGAAGGCGTTACTTTCAGATCAACTTATGTATTTTGGTGAGGAAACGTGATTCTATAATTCGTTATTTAATGCACAATAGGAATACTGTGCTGCTTATGTAAATCAGCTATGTGGACAAAGGCATTTAAATCCAAACAGCACAAGACAAGAGGTTACCAGGATGGAAATAGGGATTGTGAAATTATGCAAAGAATCTACATTGTGTCAGAAGAAGTAATTTCTTCAGAGATATGGAAGTATTTATGCTATCAGACGGGGTCTTGAGGAAATTTTCTCAGGAATATTGTGTGGTTTTGTTAAAGAAAAATAATTTAAAATCTGAGATAGATGTGAAAAGTCAGGGAAGAGAAAAGCCTACTTTTTTAAGCTGAAAAAAATTGCATAGATGGGGGTTGGGGAAAAAAAGGGAGAGAGAGGGATAGAGATGAAAAAGATTACAATTCCTATTAGTGTATATATCATAGAGTGATAACTATTTCAACCAAAAGCTTTTAGTAAACCAGATTAGTATAAACTTGCTACAGATAAATGTAGGCTGACAAGTTATGTTTCTAATCATCAGAATGAAACAGTTTTGGGAAAAAAAATTGCATTACAAAGCCTAATGGAAAAGGGGAAAACATAAGACATGGGGCTTATGATGGACTAGATTTTAATAACCACTGATATCCATTTGAGGTAAGTGTTCCTGAAAAGTATGGAGTATCAATCTGCAGAGAGAGAAAAATTATGTCTTAAAGAATGGAGTAGCTCAATATATATATAAATATACAAAGAACCGTGGAGTACAGTGTTTGTGTGGCTTCAGAAGAGTTTATTCAGAGATTGTTTTAAAAGAGATTATATTGGTTCATAAGCAACTCAAAATAAAGGACTAGAAAGTACTAGAAAGACATATTGGTTTCCTCTCATATGCTCTGAGTAGTACTTCAGTAATTGAACCTTTAAGGTAAAGTAAGCAAGACTAAAGCCTGACTGAATACTTATTAATAAGCTTTAGCACTTGTATGAGAGGTTAAGTAGGAGCAACATTAAAATCAGTTTTATTTTACTTCCCTTTCAACATATTGTAGTCCACAGTTATCACTGGATTCCTTTACATCCACTCTTTTGACAGGAAGTATAAATAAAAAATTGCCAAGTTCAGTTGTGTGTTCAGTGTATGGCCTGATTTGCACTTCTCTTCCTTGCTGACATTCTGGAATGAAATTTCCTTGTGCTCTTCCCAAGATTGCTCTAAGCTATAAATAGAGGAATTGTATGATATTGAGAGAATTAGCATTTGTCTTCAATAATTCCTCCCAAGACAAACGTTCAGTAAAATGGAGGAGTGAAAAGTCTAAGGAAGCAATGGTATGGCACTTCTTGGTGCTGTTAGTTCCTGTACACTTGATCACACTCTGGAAACCATTATCAGTGACAACTTTTTGAAAGGGCCCATTTGGTATCGGTAGCGTCAGAGGTGTTATCTTCTTTAGATAAGTCAGTGTCTTTGGAAACCATATGAGAACTCAGCCACGAGTCTCAGTAACACAACTCATAACATACAAAACAGGTAAAAGATGAGGGGGTTAGTAACAGAGGAATAGAGCAGGATATATATATATATATAAAGCAAAAAAACCAACAAATGTGGCAAATGTGTACTGCAGAAATCGAGGAAAGAAGTGGCTGTAGTCAGGGACCTGTGACTCTAGCAAAGCAAGGTAGCTTAGAAACTGGGCAGCCACTGCCCTCAACTCTTCAGAGCCTTTCCTTCCCTGTCCATAGGAATGTATGCTTAGTGTCGCTGCTGGGCAGCTTAGAGGCAGGATTATAAATGTACCAAAGAGAAGACAAGTTTATCTTTCACAATTGCCATATCAATTGGAAATAAATAGAAGGAACAGTTCTTTTTGCCTTTTTCTGAAGTTCACTGTATCAGTAAATTGCTTCTGGCCTTCATCGTAATTGGTCAGCTTGCTTCGGGGGATTTTCCATTCAACCTTGTGGATGAAAGGTACAGTAATGAGATGTATCATCATTCTCAGAAGGTTTCAAAGCCCTAGTCTACGGAATGTACAAAGTCCTCTTTTTATATACAGTGGTTCATAGACTGGAAATAGAGAAGAGCAGCTCAAAGAGAGTTTCTGTGATTGTGAGGATTTCTACTGTAATAATAGTGCTTGTAGTCCAATACTGAGGCCTCATTATTGAAGCACTGTAGCCAGAACAAAAAGACATAAATTCCATTTCTGAGGAATCAAACATTTGTAGTCTCTTACAGTGAAAAAAATAATTATGAAAAATGAAATAAAATTATAAGTGTAGGGTATTTCTTAAGAATACCTGTATCTGAAAAATAACAATTTAATTTCTGATGGCAGTGATTTTGAATAGCCTCTATTAGTCTAGGTAGTTGGGGACAATAAAGACATGACAGGGACAGTAAAGACATGACAAAATTGACTTTGCTGAAACTACTTTAATAAGTACATACTTGAGAAAAAGAAAAGCTTTACATGACTGCATTTCCAGGTCTAGAGATACTATTTTCTGCAAAGACATTTAATTTAAATGGCTTTCTTTCAAATGCAACACTCCCTTTCATAGGAGAACATTTCTGTTTTACCTCTAGATCCTAAACACATATTAGCTAGTGTTGCTTTACAGCGAGCGATTGCTATCATAAAATGATGTTAGCTCCTTGAACCATTTATTTAAAATATTCTCTGGAAGGTACCTACTTGTAATGAGGTGAGAAAAACAAACAAACAAACAAACAAATAAAAAAACAACAGATGATTTAAACTGAGAAGCTACATGTTCCTGACAGGAAACTCTTAAAAATCTTCATGTTAATTAAATCTTAAGGTCAGATAAGTTGACTAGTAATTTCAAGGGGTTGCTGATTACATCAAGTAGATACTCACAAACTCAGTCTTTCACTGATGCTCCTGTGGCTACAAAGTGTGGACTGCCTCCAGTAGTTCTGTGAGCCTAAGGAAACCCTCAGAGGGAGGTGCAGGAGATAAAGAATGGGCACATTTAAGTATGGTTCTCACAATGAAAGAGGCCTTCAACTAGATATAACTCCAACAGCAACAATAAATGAATCTGAGTTCCTGTGGACTGTTGTGGCTCAGGAGAGAATGAAGGAGATGAGGATAAGGGAGTTGGAGGCAGGGAGGAAGAACCAAGAGGAGGTAGTGAGTTCTTATTTCCAAGATGTCCCTTCCTTTCCAGCTCTTCTTTGTATTTAGGGGAATGCAGTAGAGAAGTCATCTGTTCTAGGTAAAGAGCAAGCTAGGACGTATTACTCAAGAACACGTGAGACACCAATCAGGCTCACTTCTTACACCAGTCACCAACATTTGCCTAAGTCAATCTTTGAAGGTCTATAGAAAAGAGTGACCAAATCCTGATGATAAACCTTACTTTTATGTGATACTGTTTTCCTATGGAATCTTACAGAAATCTCAGAAAATAACAAGACATTTTACAGTGAGCCTAATCCCACAGTACTCAAATGCCTTTTCTTTCCGTTGTCAATGACCAGAGCCAAGACTGCTCCCTAAACCCTCGCTCCATTTTCTTAGCTAAGTATTGAACAACTGGGTTTCAAAACAAGGGTAAAATTTCTCACAGTGAGGTAAACAAGTGCCAGCACTGGATAGGATGCTGTGGAATAGTGTTGGCTGAGCCAGCAGGATTAGGAGGGTCCTCAGGAGTCAGTTTGTTTGACGAGAATACAAGAGTGTTTTATCTTGGCAACAAAAGAGAATATTGATGCCAAGATTGCCTTCTGTATTTTTTTTTAATAATAATACAGTGCAGGAGTCTGTGTTTTGACAATCTCTGTGCATTTCTTATTTGTTTGGTGCGTTTAATCAAAGATCCTAAGGAAACTCAAATGGCAAGGAGGAGAGTGAATCTCATTTTTTGTGAACGTTATCATAATCAATTTCCAGAATATACCTACTTTCAAAACCTAATATTTTAAGAATGATTACTATATTAAGCTCCCTACTAACATTTTCCCCTAAAACAATGAACATTTATTTAGACAATACGGTTTATCATTATTTCATTTAGTAAGTTCATAAATGATTTAAGTCACCCTGGAAAAACTAAGATAATAGAGGTTGTTACTTAATGGTTTCAGGCAATCATTGAGGTAGTATAAAAGCTGTTTAACACTAATAATGGATTAATTCTTCAGTCAGCAGGATGATCTGCCAAGATCTTGGTTGTGGAATCAGGTCATTATCATTAATTCTTGGAAGATGTTTAGTTAGTTGAGACTTTGTTCTTCCATTTGCCTTTCATTTTCATTTTTGTTTGAATATCCTTGCTAGTCCTTCTACTGGTATTCAAGGTACAGAGGATGACTTTCATAAAAAAGAAAAAACAATTACTAATATTTATTTTGCTTAATCAAATAAAAATCTATATATTTAAATCTACATGAATCTATTTCTGTATCCTTTCATTTTAAACTTTTTACTAGTATTTTTCAATCTTGCTGATAGGTCAGCAGTCCTTTCAAAACAGAATGACTGAAGTTTTCAGGGATATTTGTTTGCTTGTTTATTATTAGCATTTATCCACATTCTAAATGTGTATGGGTGGCATGCATCTCACACAGAGAACAGAACAGAGTAACACAGAAACCTTTTCTGTATTGACAATAGTATAGATTGGAAAATATGGCTCCTTGTTTAGGAGAGTGGCTGCATGTTTTCTACACAGACAAAGAACAATTGGCAAAAAATATACTCACTTTGGATTTTTTGTCATTTTCTTCTTATATCGTTGACTTAAGGTCATGGTCAATATCTCAGAATTTAAATCTTAGTTGTCTTCTTGGTCTGATTGATTCTATGGGTTTTGCTAGTCATTCTGCTGGTTGTGAAATTTTATTGTGTAACTCCAGATTCATTCCAATAGAGACACTTGCTAAGAAAAGCAATACTTCAAAATAATGTCTTCTTCGATTCTGCCTAGAATCTCAACATGATTGTTATGGAAAACAGTGTTAAGGTTGTTAATGGCTCCATATCTCAATTCATCTTCTGACACACTCTCTTTCTACTTTAATTATACAGTTGAGAAAAGAAGGTGTTTTTACTGACCAGACAATCTGATGTATATAGAGAGAGCTCTTCAGACTACACATACAGAGCCCACTAGCAATTTAGAAGTTGTGTATGCAGGTCTCACATGCATTGAATCCAGATACCATCTGGATTTAAGCAATGAATATTAATTTCTCAAGGGAAAAACACATTTCCCAGTTTTGACTTACATGAGCAACATAATTCAAAATCAAAAGCATATGCAGTATTTTACCAAATATTCTGAAAAATCAGCATAATCTGAAATATTACATTTAAAATAAATATTGGTATTTGAACTAATTCTGAACTATACTCTTACAGTTCTTGAAGTTTAACAAATAGAGCTTTTTAGCCCATACCTTGACTGATAGCTGTAGAATTGACTGTTCTAGTAGGAACTCAAGTGCTATGTCATCTTTGCCTGCTGATACATATGATATATTTAAGTTTTAAACAGAAGCCACACAATTTTGTCCAGTTCCATCTGCATTTTTTTTAACTACATCTTTAGCTATATATGTAAAACAGTGGCTGTAGGTTATAAAAGTAATTTCTAAACATTACGTGGCATAACCAATCTGACTAACTGCATTAACAAACATGAAGTCTTTTGTTTACGTTTCAGATATTTAATAACTCAAGATAAATAAAAAATATTAACGTAAAATGATTAAAATTGAAGTACCTGTCATAATGTCTCTTGTTATAAAGAATTTTTTGTTGCCATTTTTCTTTTACGGAATACTGGTGATGTGTTTGGTAGCATACTATGAAACTTGAATGATAGTAAATAGAAAACATGCAGTCCGTGGTGCTTTCTTTATTTAATAATTTCTAGAACCCCAATATTTTATGATGAGTAAATTGGCATGAGAGTAAATGCATGTATATATGCATATGTATGTGCACATATATACAGATAGTGAAAATGCAAGAGTTTGTTTATTTTTTTCTAGGCAAATAGTGAGAAGGATAGTATTTATTATAAAGAAAAATAGGTCTCCTACAGTGAAGACTCTTAGTAAGAGCTTTTGAGTGTATGTTATTTTACCATGGACACTTTCTGATGAATCATAAGTCTAGATATTTTCCTTAACACTGGCCTTTCCTTATTAGATCCTTGGATGAAAATGTGATTGTCAGAAGCATTCTGTCAGATCTTACTGCATTTTCTCTGTGGTCCAGTCTAGATTATGGCACACAATAAACTTTAGCTATGGCTACAGTAAAAGACATATGAGAATCTCTAACAGAAAAAGATTAATGTGAACCTTGTATTTAGTACAGTGGCTATTATGGCTACTTTCTTTTCTCCTTTTTTCAGTCTAGTTGTGGGTATGGTTAATGAAATCAGACTTGATAGAATATAGCTTCTTTTCCCGTATGAAGAAAAAATATGTATATATGTTTGTGGTGATGAAGGCTCTTAATTTAAATCCCTGTTTTCCATAGGTTCCTTCTGTTGTACTGCTTATATGAAATCCATGTCACTTATTTTCCACCTGTATCTTCACTTGTAGCTCCAAATGTGTGCTGATGATTAGAGAGTGGATTCTCATTATTTCAATGCTTGAAAAACATTTGAAGTTATATATAACTGAATTTTAAAGGAATCTGAAAGAACTTCGGGCTGAGCTCATGGCCCAAATTATGTGCCCAAGTTATGAATAATAGCATGTGAGTAACAAGCAAAAGCTGGATCCTGATCATTTCTTTCATATGTCTCCTGAAAGGTTCAGTAATCTCTCTTTCATTGCTGATTTCCTCAAGAACTGCTTTCCTTCTTCGACACACTGAATAGTTTTATCTGTGTATGAAATTATATACCATTACATTATATTATTCTACTATGTTGTATCATCATGAAATTTGCTTTTCCTTTCAGTAAAAAATATTTTTCATATGGTTGACTGCAAAGATCCATCTGTTTATTTAGAGCTTTCCCTGCAGAAGCAATGTTTATGTCTATTTTTACTGTCATCTCCTTATCCTGGATAAGTACAAGCAAATGTGTACTTGTTTCCTGGTGCTGGCATGGAGGTTCTGTGTGACTTGAGTATGAATGTTCTTGGTGCCAAAAACATCAAGGATGATGCAGTGCAGTTTATTAAGTCCCTTGATATTCATCTTTTCTGTTACAACAGAACAGCTTTCCCCTGGCCTTCTCCCCTTTTCCAAGACAACGAGATCAACAAGTGAAATAGGAATTGTAACTGTAGGGATTTATTGGGGTTTAAAGACAATATTAACAATTAAGCTTAAAATACTTGTTAACTGGGAAATTAGAATGAAAAACAAACAGTTATGCCTTTACTTTTAAAACACACTTCTGTTTATGTATGCTGTATTTACTGGGCAACAAAATTGTGTGTGTGACAGTCACACAGACTTCACTCTATTTCCCGTCTCAGTTAAAACATAAGATGAGATTTGGTGTGACTTTGCAAGACTCTACATCATTGTTGATAGCAGTAAAACTGATTTAATTTGGGGTTTGTGCTAATAAGAAGATTTTACAAGCTTCTGTACAGAAAAGAAATGATGTCACTACACAGAAAAAAATTGGATCATAGAATCACGGAATTATAGAATCACCACGGTTGGAAAAGACCTCTAAGATTATCCGGTCCACCTGTCCACCTACCACCAATATTTCCCCACTAAAGCATGTCCCTCAGTACAACACGTAAACCTTTCTTGTACACCTCCAGGGACGGTGACTCAACCACCTCCCTGAGCAGCCTGTTCTAGTGCCTGACCACTCCTTCAGAAAAGAAATGTTTCCTAATATCCAACCATTAAGTCCCATGAGTTCTGTCTCTAGATCTGTTAGACTTTGGAAAGTCCTATATACAGTAGACACTATGAACATTTCTTTGTGAAGTGCTGGTACTGTCATGATGGCTGGAATAAAAAGCTAATCAGCTCTATCTATGAATTTAATCAGGGACTAGAACTTCTCAGAGCACAGGGAAATAGGGAGAGGTGGGAGGTGGAATACAGCAGTCAATTTACACATCATCAAACGAATTTATGGTCAATAGCTGTGTCTGAAAGCAGCGTGTACTGGACCTGAGGTGTTTTCATCCTTGAGAGATCTGTATTTCTGATCTGTGGTGAAAAAGATGATTGTGATTTTTTCTCAGCTTTGATGTGACATCATCTTGAAATACACTAGCAAAACTGTAATTTCAGAAGTCGCTAATTTGGTGAGTAACGTCTCTCACAGACGGAAAACAAAGGAAAAATAATGTTAACAATGCAAGGTGTGGAAAGGCCACCTGAGTGACTGCTTTCTGATACTGCTGATGAGTGCTGAGCAAGAGGAATGTAGAGTTTAACATCCGTTGAGTAGTTAGTGGGAACTGGCTGTTTTCAGAGTGCCACACTGAGTATAGGTTGTTTTCCTTTGTCTTTTTATCTTCTCATGGCTGGCTGTTTCTCACTGGATATTGTCTTGCTGTCAGGGCATTTATAAGTGAGTCACTCCTTTGTACTCACTTTCAGCTCTGTGGGGTCATCTGCAGGGCCACCTTTGTGGCTACGTTATTTTACACACTTCTGTTCACAAAATGTGAAAATAGGCAAAGTGATTTGTAGTTAAACATTGCTAGAAATCAGTGAAATTTTATTGTTAGATTTGGATGAGATGCAGCTATGTGAGCAAATGACTGTGCACTTCAGTTCTTAAGATACCAAAATCTTAATCAAATGTAGAATAAGACTAAATGAAAAAGGCTGCATTCTCATGCTTCTGACTTGAAGTACTCCAGCTTATGCAAGGGGGATTTTGGTCTAGTGGGACGGGAACTTAGGCTTCAACTGACATCCTGGAGGTGATACAGGGTGGCTCTACATGGCTAGATTCATAACAAGAAACTCAGGACAATGTCCCATCTCTCATAGTTCCGTTGTACTCTCTTTTCTTGGGAAGGGAACCTGAAGAACTGGAGGTAAGCAGGGTAGGGCACATTTGATCCACAAATTGTAAGCAGACGTGTTTTGGAGTAAGGAAGGATAATCTCCATGGCTGCTACTTAGGGCTTTATCTTTCATGAGTTGGGACATTTATATTCTTGTCAAGTAATGTCTTAGCAACATTGTCTGAACTGAAATTGTTTGAGTATACAGTTCTCACTTTTCTTGTCTTTTTTTCCCCCATTCATATTTGTTTCTAATTTGAGTAATGGTACATGCTCATTTTTTTTGCTTGGAGGATAGTCTAATCACCTATGGTACACTGAGATTTCTAACAGCATTAGAAACACTTTGAAAAATTAGACCACATAATAAATACGATATTGGTAACTGAGACAGTGACTGAGTGAGAATGGAGTTATGCATTTTTTTTTTTGTTTTATTTTTTTAAGTAAGTATTTCTTGGACATTACATCTGAAATCCGTATTGTACTTTACTAACTTCTTATAGAAATTTGTCAATAGAGGATCAGGTGTTGCTAGTGGGATGTATTACATTCACTGACTGTAATCAATCAGTGCAAGATCAAATGCGAGAATCTGTGCCGTTTTCACCATCCAGACTATCAGGCAACACAAATAATGTTCCTTTTGTACTAATGCTATTAATTATAGAATCATAGAGTGGTTTGGATTGGAAGAGTGATTAAGGTGATCTAATTCCAACCCCCTGATATTGTCAGGGACACCTACCACTGGACTGTGTTGCTCACAGCCCCATCCAGCCTGGCCTTGAATGCTTCCAGGGATGGGGCATAAACATACCCCTCATAATCAACATACTTCTTCTCTGTTTATAATTTCATGTGATACGTCACTGAGAATCTCACCTAATGATTCTGATTGCTGGCAAAGTGTTCAGTGGAAGGTGGCTCAAGGCATAAAACCCAGAATGAAACCCAGGTGCTAACATTTTTTTTTCTATTTTGCTGGAAAATAAATAAAATAAATAAATTATTTTTGTATGACTGTCGTAGATAATACCTTTTAATCAATACTGACACACAATACCGGAGCAACATAAAAAGACTTCACATTCCAGATGCCCTAGGCAAATCCCTTCTAGTTATTTACCCTCTGGAATTAACTAGGTCCTGAAAATCAGGGATCACATTAGCTCTATAACACTGCTATGCAAAAATTGTAGCGAGATGCCTGTCAGGTAACCATCTGGGACAGGAATCTCTCTATCTCAGATGAAGAAAATCGATTTGTAGTTAGAGGATCTGAACTGGCTGACTACAGAAATTTCTGGGTTTAGAGTGCAGTGTAATGCTGTGCTGATTCTAATTGTAAGTAGACGGCTATACATAGAAGAAGATATGTGTAAGTGTGCCCACTGTGGACTTGATGCTGAGACTAATCCAGCAAAGGGATTAGGATTCTAGGTTTAACTCCTTTCTCACATAAAGAAATGTGGTTTTATCACTGATAACAAATGCTGGAATTTGTAACAGAGGTATTCACATTTAATTCTCATACTCTGAAATGAGCACTGGTCACAGTCCTCACAGGAAGAGGCAAAAGGATGCCTTCACAGCTAATGTGTTCAAGGATTACACGTTGCTTTTCATGTACTAATGAATGCAGTACATAAATTTGAGAACCATCCCCCTCGTTTCAGAGCGGTCGATACTTTTCCACCAAAATACTGTCTTAAAGACAAGCAGTGCCCAATTAAATGAAAATGTAATATTTTTAGAGAGTTTCTGAAAGCTTAAATGCAACTTTAAAATGAGAATTTGTATAGTCAACAAAACAGAGACTCTCAAGAACTGGCTTCTTATCATTGTAACCTCTACAAATGCCTCTGATATCCAGTTTTCTTGCATGTATTTTTTTTATCCAAGGAAAAATTGTAGGCAATAAATAAGATTCTTAATGACCCTCCTAAAGTAAACCTGAATATAGAGGAAGAATACCCAGTGATTTTTAATTTTGATTACTGCATCTTCTGATTCTACTGGTCACTGTATTAGCCAGAGTGGTGTGTTGCAGAATAGGAAGCTAAAATATTAGAAGGTGATTTGGTTATCAGAGGGGAAGTTTAGTTTCAATTAAATTGGGCCAAAAATAGTTTGAAATGATAACCTGGCATGGAGCAGGTGAAACTGTTGCATAATGGGGTTTTGTAATACATTAACCTGGGAAGCTAATTTTATTTTGTTCTACTTCTCTAGAGGCTCTCTGTGTAGTTCGAACAACTTTTTCATACCAAATGTTATTCCAAATGATAAGTTTCACTGAAGTCAGTGATATCGTTAACACTTTAATCAAAAGAAATAAAAATGTGAATGTGTGTGTGTGTGCGAGCAGATTCGGGAAGCCATTTTGATGCAAATGGATTGTTAGACACACACACCATGTCTTTTCCTAAATAGTCTGTAGTAATTTGTTTCCAGTCAGTTTTGTTATGCTGATAAGCTAAAATTGCCATTGTTGAGAAAGGACTTTACTGCCTATCATAAACTTTCCTGATTTCCTGGTCTCCTGTAATGTGCTTATGTCAATTCTGCTGTGCAAATCTTGTCAAGTAGCTGGTATTTGTTAAAGGATTATATTAATTCTGCATCTCTCTCCACTCTATTGCCAGAGCTTTTTGGTGGTACAGAATTTTTTTTTTCTTTGTCATTGAAACTCTGACCAAGGATAGAATAACATAGTTCTTGCTATCCAACAGTACCCTGAAGATCAAGTAGATCTCACCTTCACAATTTTACTCCAACACATTTTTGTGCTTACATTATTTTATTTTATTTTATTTTATTTTATTTTATTTTATTTTATTTTATTTTATTTTATTTTATTTTATTTTATTTTATTTTATTTTATTTTATTTTATTTTATTTTATTTTATTTTATTTTATTTTATTTTATTATTTTATTTTATTTTATTTTATTTTTTATTTTATTTTAAGTTTAGTTTAGTTTTTCCAGAGCTGTAGACATCATATAACAGTAGCATGCAGTGAGCTGCAGAATTAGTGTCCTGGTTTTATTCCATGTCATGATGTCATGCAGTCCATGATATGGGATAGTGATAAAACCAGGGCAATCAGGTTCCCTCCACCAGCTATGTTGATACTGCTTTTTCTGTTTAAACATACGTGGTCTGATGCTGTTAGAGCTGTAATGCTCTTTGCTGGATGAGCTTTATTTCACAGGTTGATTCATTGGGAAAAGTGATTCATTACTGTCTAACTGTAACTACCCTTCTTCTGGTTTTACCAAACAGAAAAAGTTAACCAGATATGTCAAATGTGTAAACCTAAAATGATAAGCATACATTCTAATTTTCCAGTTGTGCATTTAACTAACATAGAGTTGTTACTGAATTATGAAAACTTCTTCTATCTCACTTAAATCATAAGGTATTTCATGTTTTCACATCTTTTGCTCTAGTTTATTTTCACGACAAAACACCAAAGAAGGCAGGAGAACAAAACTGACTCTGAATTTCATACTACCACTAATAAGAAGTGGTCAATTTTACTAAATACTAAACAATGTCTCACTGTTAATATAGGCACAACTTACTGATCAGCAGCTGCAAAGCTCTTTAATTGCATACTTTTGTAACATATATGACTAAGTAAGCATCTTCAAAGTATAAAAAGCACAATTAAAATATATAATTCAGCTATCTGGGCTCATTGATAAAAATATAGCCACATTTTAAATGAGCTTGAACAGCTCTATGCTTCAAAGAAAAGTAGATTAATACACATAGCCTGCAGGGAAAGATAAAGGTTCCGATCTCAGGAATCTGAAAAACTTTGCATTTCTATGGAATCTAATTTCAGGCTGCACAAATAAAGTTAAGAGGATGAGTAAACTTGCTGCATAGAATATTTTGTTATCTTAACCATTGTTGCACACTGAATTAAATTTGGTCATTCTGCTGAAGTTCCAATTTTATTTCATTCCTCATGGTACAGTTATGTTGTCTTTGATGTTCTCTAAATATAATCGAAGCTAATGCCATATCAATTAAATATGCTGTTAAAGTACCATTTTTTTTCTCACCACTCTATCTTTGTTGAGATTTTCTATAAAGCTTAACATTAACATTCAGATCCAGTTTCTCAAGTGCCTCATATTTTCTAAGGGCTTTTGTCTTTAGTGCATTATTTGTTTATTTAGGTACCTAGCAAGGGTAAGAGCTGTACTGAGGAAGATGGCCCATCAGTTTTTGAACTAATTGCTAGTATGTTTTTACTGCCATTAGTGATCTAATGCTCACATTAAACTGCTGTTAACAATTGATATGTTCAACAAGATTATGCCTGGTAGTTAGAAGTAGGATCGTGTCCTTGTTGCAAAGGTTTGGGATACAGAATGATAGAGAATAAAATAAACACCCTCTCTACTCTGCTCTTCCCTCTTTGCTGTTGTGAGACCCCCCCCAGCAGCACTGAGTTGAGCTCTGGGATGCTCAGTGTAAAAAAGATACGGAGGTGTAGGAGTGGGCCCAGAGGATGGCCCTGAAAACACTCAGAGGGCTGGAGCATCACTTTTATGAAGACAGGCTGAGGGAGCTGGGCTTGTTCGGGCTGCAGAAGTCTCTGCAAAGAGATGAGGCCCTGGCAAAGGCTGCCCAGAGAAGTTGCCCCATCCCTGGAGGTGCTCCAGGCCACGGATAGAGTTTTGAGTAACCAGGTCTGGTGAAAGGGGCCTTTGCCCACGGCAGGGATTGGAACTAGGTGATCTTTAATGTCCCTTCCAGTCCAAACTCATAGTTTGTGATGGTCTACATGGGTAATTACAAAACAAAAATAAACAAAAATTCAGATAACAACTGGGAAAAACAACCGAGAACTGCATTTACCCAGTCCATGTTATGTGACTGTGTGAATTTTACGTTCATTGCCTGTTTGCTTTTCCTCTTGGCCTCCTGTGAAGAGATTAATAATACTGCAAGGCCACATCTGGTAGGACTCTGTCAGTAGGACACAGAGTGATCTGTTAAAAATTTGCCTCAGGAGCTGAGTGGTTGCCAGCACTTCACCAAACTTATAAATTGCCTCATACAGGGGCATAAATAGATATAAGGAAACTTGCACTCCCCTACTCAGTCTATATCTCTTAAGTACAGGGTAGGTAGTAGAAAAAGTTATCTACCACCTTGCTAAGTCTTATTAAGAGACAAATGAGTGGGGAAATCTTAGCTCAGTGGGGATGATTGACACTTCAGCCCTCTTTTACATTAACTCTTTCACATTCTGCTCTACCCACAAACATTATATTGGGAATCCTGAACTGGTGTAGAACAGGGAAATGGCCTGTGCCAAGAGATGAGTGGCTGCAGAAGAACTAAAACCACAAAAAATATGCTACTCACTAAGGTGTGGAATTTTTTTGTTTCCAGCTTTGCTGTTCTATAGGCACGAGGTGGGTGCTGTGTCAGGAAGTAATCAAATCAAAGAAAAATGTTGTT
The DNA here is from genome assembly GCF_038088225.1 of Cyrtonyx montezumae. Lineage (NCBI taxonomy): Eukaryota > Metazoa > Chordata > Aves > Galliformes > Odontophoridae > Cyrtonyx > Cyrtonyx montezumae. The sequence continues at coordinate 26,323,520 of NW_027071825.1, forward strand.
TGATTCCATCAAACTTTAGAAATTTAATTTTTTTTTTTTTGAGATAGTGTTATTTCACTGTGCATTGATTGCTTTCTGTGATTTTCCCTGCCAGAAGAATATGGACAGAGTGCCAGTTAAAATATCTGTGTTTTGGAATACATTTGCTGTCTGAGTGTATATGTGTGTGTCTCTACATCATGCAATTTTTCATTGCTCTGCCATTTTAGGGTGCTTTATGTGGGCTTTAAGAGCATCCTGACAGTATATTAACAGTGTTATTATGTAGATGTTACAGTTCTAGACTTCTCTGAAGTAAACTGTACGCATGCAGACACATGCTCACGTCACTTATTTGTGTGTGCAGATGAGTGTGCAGGATATCTTGCATGAACTTAGCCCAACAGCTTCATGGAAATTGTCAGGACCACATGAAAAATTCTTAGGCACTGTGAAGATAAACAGCAGCAATGTGAACTTCCCTTGGAAGTATAGCAGAAAATAGCGTTGACTCGCACATTTTTTTTTTAAAACAGACTTGTAGGAGAATATGTCAGTAGTGTAAGACAGGCGTTTAGATGTCTCCCTTATTTAAAGAGTAAAGTCTCAAACTGCAGATTTTCTTGTTCTGTGCTAGTGTCAAACTCCAGAGCTATTTTGTGAGGCATTGACCAGGCTAAGGAACACTTAAATTTTAATTCATAAATATCTTCAGCTGCAGCAAAGCATTTCCTCCAACAACTGAAGACATCTATTCTGTGCCAGTGTTGCAGCTTTGTTTAGGTGCTGTCAAGACTGACATTTGCTTTGGAGATCTGAAGAGTGTAATCAGTTGACTGCCATCTCTTTCTTTATGGAACAGACTCTGATGTTGGAAATGACCTAATACAGAATGTTGAATGCTCAATGCTGATAATTCCAGCAGTTAAAGATCTTTCCTCCAGCATCCTTTTCTGATTTAAAACTAAAGTTTTATTGACAAAAATCTGACATATATAGATTAACATTTCTTTTTTGTTAATAAGGGTAACTTCAAGTAAGGTAAGACAGGTAATATGCAAGCAGAAATAATTTCAGAAAACCCCAAAGAAGTCAAGATGATAAAAAATTGATTTATACCAGACTCTGCAAGATAATATATGCCAAACTTTGCATTATGCAATATTTTTAGTTCTATGTCAAAGGAAAGGGAATATCTTCTAGATACTGTTAGCCTCCAGATTCTGAAGGGGTACTGCTACAGTCCTTTATTCTCCTCCAAATCCCTAGATATGGATTTCTTTTGTAACTGTCTGCATACAGCCTCCTGGAGTTCTTATAAAACATTATTTCACATAACAGTTGAATTTAAATATAGCATCTCCATGTCAGACTTGTGGGATAAGTGTCATTTCATGATAGCCCCTAGCATATGGTGCTTGGCACTGGGAGAAGGAAAACTGAGTTTGAAGCCAAATTGTCAGGAAAATATCAGCATATCTGTAACATACACTGTGCAGGATTCCTCCAGTACTTTGAGCTTCTTTCTCTCTCTTTTATTATTATGGTATTTATATCTTTATTTGACATTTTTGGAGTGGTCACAGAGTATCCTCGGAGAAAAAACAATCATTCAAAAACTCTAGTGTGCTGGCACGTGTAATTTTAAAGCTGTTCAGAATATGGCTCCATTTAGAGAATGCTTCTTTCAAACTGCAAAGCTTGGATAAAAACAGAGTTTATTGAGCAGAGGGACTCCTTTGAACAGAGTTGGTAGTTTTCCTTGCACAGCTGGTCTTTCCAAGTCACAGCTACTGCAGATCTCACAAACCTTTAGCAGCAACAGGCAAAAGGTCAGGTTAGACTCCAGACAGACCTTTGTTTTTTCATCTATCTCCTCTACTAAAACAATCTTGTTTTCTGACTGCTTCTTTATCACTTCAGTTTCCTTAGAAAAACTTTTAGCAGAGAAAGTTAATGCAACAATTTTCCTCAGAGCTGTGGCTGCTCTAGTGAGGAGCTCACCAGGAATTACTATGCTACATCACTATATTTACCAGAATTTGTTAAGCAGCAACATTCAGATGCAGCCTCTCACTTCTCCCGAGGAAAGCTTCACTAATGAATGAGATTTAAGCTTCTTCTACATGTGGTCTGATAAAAACATGCCACTTCCTCACACCACGAGCTGTCCTATCTACAGCTGCATAGTCATTACCCGTCTTTTTATGCCATTATGTTTACCTCTCCTGAAGATTAGGTTGAAACACGTGTGAAGAACAACCTGTAGAAATGCTGGGTTATGAATATACCTCAGAAGCAGTTACAGTTCTGGCAGTGTGAGATTTGCTGGTCTCATGCTGTGTCACAAAGCAACAGTTCTGATTCAGCAGTAACCATGAACAAAGATGACATCCTGCAAATTCTAGGCACTCTTCTTAATAACTCAGATTAGACAGCTAAATAACAGTTCATCCTCTGCAATGCAGAAGCTCAGGTCACATTTGTGAGTTTTCATACTGAAGGCGCTTATTCTTAATTTTTTTTAATTTTTGGCATTGAGCTACAAATTTAAATCAATAGGTTGTAGAGGATGGAATACTTCTGTATGTTTAAACATAAAACTCTCCTAAATACTGTTCCTTAGCTTTTCTTTCTAGTTTTAAGACTTATTTACTTCATTAGGAAAACTTCTAAATATCATATCTAAATATAGACGTCGGAGTTGCTCTGGAAGTAATGCCTCCTGTGTTATTTTGTTGGTCCACAATGTCAGAGGCAGATGATGGTACGGCAGTAGAGATCGAACCTTCCTGCCAGTGTCCCATTACATGTTGTTGCTGTGTGACAGATGGCAGCAGAGAGGCAGTGTGACAGAATGACATCTGACATGGAAGTGTGGATGAAGCAAAAATGTGTAATGAAATTCCACCATGTGGAAAAAGTGTCACCCATTGACATGCATCAATACTTGCTGAATATGTACAGAGACCAAATAGCAGGTGTGAGCACATTACGGGATGGTGGTTTGTTTCTGCAGTGTGACAGTGACAATGGGTCACCTCTGCTGGTGTGCTTTTGATGAGGGGAGCATGCAGGCTCTTGGTTGTCGCTGCAACCAAGAGAATTTTATCTGTCAGATAGTGTTATTGTGCTCTTTGTATCTGTTGTAGTTTTCATGGAAATAAATAGGAGGCATTACTTTCGGATCTACCAACATACATGAACTTAATATGGTGCAATGACTTCTAGAAGTGAATAAGCAGATAGAGGATGTTTTATGAGTGTAGAGACTGAGATTGAGGAATGTAGCCACAATTATGATCAAAAAGTAATTAAAATCATAATGCTCCAGAGAGAACAGTCATCACCCTGTTTGTTTTAGTGCACATTTTCATTTTGTAAAACTCCTACAGCTTGATTTGTGTTAGAACTAATTACCACATGCCACTCAAATTTTAATATCTAGACAGAAAAAAGGAAAATAACGTCAAAACCCCTCCCTTTTCTTTCTAAAGTTCCATGTCAACACAATTTGAGAGAGATTTGAGTCTTAAATGCTGAAAGTTTTCTTTATTTTAAGAAAGCATTTTGCACTTTATTTTTTGTAAAGTTAAAATATTAATACATCTTCACTGGTTGTCATTGCATGAGTCAATATTAACACTGTTCAATGCTATAATCTTGCCTGCTGTTTCTGGAAATGAGCTAATTATAATGATATATGGGAAGAAACAAAAAAAACAAACACCAAGCAAATGATGATTTTATATGAGCTGCACACTTGTTTTTCTTTTATTTTGTATTCAATATAACACTAATATGATATGTTGGAGTTAGTGTTTTGTGACTGCCTGTCAAATGGGTGTCTGATCAAATCTTTGGTTTAAGCCAATTTTTGAGGTAGAGGCATTTTCTGCAAAACAATTACTAGTGCAAATTCTAAGTTCTTGGGGGAAAAAATGTTTTAATGGTGCTGATCATCTCATTTTCATATTGGTATTGTCGTGCTGAAGTATAGTAAATCATTGAATGCATATGGCAAATAGTTTCAGACAATAAAATTGGAAGAATTTCTGTATCCTGCCTCTTTCAAAATGAAAAAAAAGTGTCATTATGATGTTTATAGGTATTTCAAAATAATCTCTTTTTTCATAGTAAACATCTAAGAAAGGATAATACATCCTAAAACCATACCAAGATTTTTACACATTAAACAGATTCGTATATCACTTTTAAATCAAGTGTTTCATAATGTTCTCTCTCTTTCTCGTGTTCCCTTTCTTTTCCAGTATGGGCATAAAGAAAGAAAGAAGGTGAAGAAAGGGAGGCTGTAGTTAATAGCAGAACAAAGGTCATTTGTCGCTTTAGTATTAAAAATAAAACAAGTCAAAAACAGAAAATGAAGCACTGGTGTATGTATTTCAGAGCAAAAGAAAAGCTCTTTGAGATTGCAAACCACTATTCACTGCAAGGAAGTTGGAATAAATGGCCATCAGAAATCCCTTCCAACTCCTAAGGATTCTACAATTCTATGATTCTATGAAATATTGCTGTTTTCTACAGTTTTCCATTTCATCGAGAATGAAAAATAGGGACTATTTTTGCCTTTCAATAAATTCACAAATCCACAATATGTGGGCCCAGAAGTCTGGGAAATTATTCTTAACTAGTGCAGTTCCTCAAGGAATGTGGGTCAAAGAAATGTGGGACTGCTCACATTTCTGAGCGTGTTCTTAGACCAACAGTCTTACACGTTCTGTTTCTTTACTCCATGCAATAGCTACTAAGAAATACGCTTTATTATAACACTAAATTTTAGATATTCTTGGAGCAAAGTGAGTCTTAAAGAAATTTAAAGAAGTGTGGACTTACCTAAAATAAGCATCCATGCTATCACTTTGGCTAACGTATGCAATCAAAGGCTTGGCAAACACATAGATAGTTCTGACTATTTTGTATCCTACTGCAATCTTAGTAGTATGCTGAACAATCTGGAAAAGGGAAATGTTAATCTCAGTGTTAAGAAGGTCTCTGGCATTTTTTGCTCTTTAGAAGAAGCCAAGCGTACAGAGATACTGCAGAGGTTCCAAATTGTTGCTAAGGAATACTTCAGACCAAAACATCTCTGCTTATATTCTCATCAGTTAACAAACTGTGCAAATAGTTATGTCAATGTGGCTTCCCCTATGCCATTACTACAACTACTTGTTTTGTGCTACTTTTCTATAGTATGCTTCTGTAATTTATTTGTCCTTAGCCCTAATGTTTACAGTATTTCATACTGACATTTCAGTTTTCCTAGCATCTCTCTTCATGGGGATTGTTAATCTGACTTTCTCTCTAGGGAGTTTAATAGGTTCATAGGTTCATTAGGTTGGAAAGGACCTACAAGATCATCTAGTCCAACCATCCTCCTATCACTATTTCTACCCAACTACTAAATCAAATCCCATAGCACCTCATCTAAACGCTTCTTGAACAGCGCTAGGGATGGTGCCTCACCCACCTCCCTAGGCAGGCCATTCCAGTGCCTGACCACTCTTTCAGAAAAAAAATGTTTCCTCAGGTCTAATCTAAATCTTCCCTGGCGCAACTTGTGGCCATCCCCTCTCGTCCTGTCGTTATTTATCAGGGAGAAGAGGCCTACCCCCTCCTCACCACAACCCCCCTTCAGGAAGTGGTAGAGTGCAATAAGGTCTCCTCTGAGCCTCCTCTTCTCCAGACTAAACAATCCCAACTCCCTCAGGGTCTCAAATGGATTTTGTGTGAAGATACTACCCCTTCTGTGGCCCTCAAACTTACTGCTCATCCATGTAGACCAGTGTTACTGCCAGAGCACATTTTTGGTGAGTCAACCATAACAAGAGCTCTGCACATAAGGCTCTAGAGCCCTTCAGATGATGGACAATTGCCCTATTGAAGGGGAAAGGTTGGGGAATTAGCTGAGGGGTCCTACAGGTCAACACCTGATCAACAGCAGGTGTTTGTTAATGGCTGTGGGAAATTCCACGTGACAAAATAGGATGAGACCTCCATTGCCAACAGAGTGGTCAAAGCATTGAGGACAGCTTGACATTATGAACAGTGGGAGAGGTGTATAATGAAAGTCAAATGTGGAGGTGGAGCACCTGGTTGGAAGGCAAAGAGGCTACCATCTGAAGTATGTGTACACAAAAATATAGCTGCAGGAAAAAAACAAATAAAAAACAACACAGAATGAACTGGAGCTCCAAGCCCAGTCACAAAGCTACAGCATTGTTGGACTAACAGAAACAGGGTGGGGAGCTCATAGAGCTGCTGTGCTGCAATGGATGGAGAAAAGCTGTGGTATATTAACCTTGGCCAGAAGCCATACACCCCCCCATCTGCTCTATCAGTCTCCCTCCTCTACATGACAAGGGGAGATGACAGAGTGATAAATGTTCACAAGTCACAATAAAGACAGAGAGATCACTTAGCAATCACTATCACAAGCCAAACAGACTTGACTTGGGGAAAATTAATTCAATTTTTTTACCTCTCTGTGAAGAAGCAGCTTGGATGCATGGAGCTCTGCTATGGGGTGGGTAACAGGAGTGAGAGGTGGTGGGTCAGAGTGTGGAGAAAGGCCAGAGAGGCTGACACTGCAGTGGGAGTGTTATGGGCCTCCTGGTCACAGAAGGGCAGTGGGTGTATCCCTCCTTAAGCAACACAAAGATATCTCCAGATCACAGATCCTGTTTCTTATGGGGGACTTATTTAACCCTGCCAGTGTGGGCCCCAAAGTCCACAATCTTTCCATCTTCAAGGTTCATCCTTCCTGGGAGCGGTGCCTGTAGCTGTTAGCCCACTAATTAGTGTGAATGGGAGGTCTGATGCTTGTCACTGTCTCCCAGCTTATAAATCCTCCATCAGATAACCTTGCCGGCGTGTCACTATAGTCTCACTTGCTCTCATAAATCAGTGACTGACCAACTTGGTTCCTATCATTCATCACTGATGGAAATAGCACATAATGCATGATGCCTTTTGAGTTGAGTGGATTGAACCTTTCATGAAATTCCTAGTCCTGATTTTGTGTAAAGGCATTTTATGTTTTGGCTAAATGTGGGAAAAGTGTATCCTCCTCCTAAAAATAAAACAAAATGTACCCCACTAAAACAAAGCAAAAGAACAGCAACAAAAATAGTAACAATGAGACTCCCAGTCCTCAATTTTTGCTGACAGCTTTTCATGACAAAAGGAAAAAAGTGAAAAAGTCAGAGTCTGTCTATCTAACTGATCGAAAGTACTTTCCCACTTAGAAGTGTTTAAATGCAGATAAAAAAAAAAACCCACAAAAAAATTAAAAAAAACCACGCACACAAGAACCCAAACCTTGAAAAGCTTCATTGTTCATACCTTGCAGAGAAAGGATATTTGGTTGAATTTTCCCTCCTGAGGGCTCAAAGAGATCTGCTTTATGAGCTGAAAAAAATGGACAATGATATGTGCGTGTATCCTAGCAGATTTAGCCCTGTGGGTTTAATGGAATATGCTCCGGGCTTTCCATCTTAAGTTCTAGAAGAGTTCTGACTTGTATATCTCATTAATGGAATCAGGACTGACTGTTACCTGAGAAAATATGGATGACAAATACAACATGCATCTGAGTGAAACGAAATAAGCGTTTAAAGTGCTTCATGCAACTTGGAAAACTTATTCCCTTATCCCTTTTTCCTTAAAGGTTCTCTGCGTGACCATGCCAAATCTTTGTTTGCTCTTGCAATAGATAAGAGCATTTTCCTGCCTCACAGGAATCTGTCAAGATGAATTCATATAAATGTGTCTAGGTATGATGGCAAGGGTAGGGGACACGGGGATTAACTGAATGCTTCCTTTGTTGAATCTGAACTGGCTTGACCTTTCTCATTCTTTCTAAGCTGAGCTCTCTGAGTAATAAAACATAATCAAAACCAAAATAATTATTTTGCTATTAATTATCAGTGTCACGGTAACGTTTTTTACACCATCAGGACAGATTTTGCAATCCTGTCACCCATGCTGAAGTAGGTTCTGGTTTCTAGTTCATGGTGTTTCGAGGTAATGATGGTGAGAGGTGAGGCAGTTGATTGTTAGTGCAGACTTACCACATCTGCAGATGGTAAAGCATACGGTCACAGAAGGAATGCAGAGATCAGAAGCCTGATCACAGAGTTTTCCCCGGACTAATCTGGAGGGCCATTTTTATCCTGGAAGGTAGAATCTGAAAGAAGCTAACAATTACTGCAAATAAGCATTAGTTTCTAGTATAGACATTTGAAGGACTCTGTCACTGACTTCCATAGTTGATAGAACGATGAGTAAAAATTAGATCCAAAGTGTTTAATTAATGCTTGGATGTGCTTTAGAGAGAGACGTGGTGTTTAGCCACAGTTCCTGGGGCAGTATCATTCAGTTTTGCAGGAAGGAGGAATCATTCTCTCTGATGGACAAATTACGAGGCAGAATTCACTGCCCTGCACTGCAGTAAGTCAGATCAGATAAACTCGGTGTTCCCTTCTGGCCCTGAAGCACGGGAATATATGTCTCTGAGACAAGGCTGCATCTTGCCTGCAGCTCACTGCCATGCGGAAGTGGTCTGAATAATGAGAGCATCTGCTACACCGTCCATACTTTGTTTTACAGCACTTCGCATTCACTTTCCCTGCATGCATCACTAGAAGAACTAGAGCACCATACAGGGATTATCCAGTGTCTATTTTTTTTTGCTCTGAATCATACCAAAACTTGTCTCTTTGATGTACCTGTAAAACAAAGGTCAGTGTTTTGCAGCAGATGAACTTGTCTTTGGAGACAGGCAGTGAAAAGGAAAGAAAATCCTTAATGTGTCTTCTTCCTTGAGTTTACTGAGTTACAGGTGGTATATAGTGCACTAAATGTGCTATATTTAAAAGAATAAGAAAAAAAAAAGACATTGTAAGGCCAAAAAATTACCACGTCTCTGACTTAGAATGTGGGTGACATATAAGATGGCAAAGTAGCATCTCCAGAGTGTCAAGAGCTGGCAAGCGTGTTTTGTAAATGTCATCCAGATTCAATCATTTATTCAGCAAAATTAAAAGATGTGCAGAAATAGAGATGTGTAGGAATATATTCTTCAATATTAAAATAGTAATAGTTTTTAAATACGGGTCTGGAAAGTTAAAATATAAAAAATAAAAATATGAACAAACAATCCAAGGAGGAATTATTATCCGTTCTGCTGAAGATGTTTATTCCATTTTTAAAATGTTAAATTTTGACTTTTTCACTTGATTACTCACCCCATTTTCCAGATGGTTTAGGAATATTCTGAGCCCCAGAAATCCATTTGGGATCAAATGTTAATCTTCTCTCCTGTGCAAACCAGTAATTTTTTTCTGCCTTTATTTCCTGTCTTTTTGGAAGTTGTTAATCCACTCGAGGACTTTCTCTCGTCCAATTGCACCGTGGTTTCTTTATGAGAGGTTGGCTAGGAAAATTGTCTAAAGGCTTTTGGAAAGCTGAATGCTGTAAGATTAAAGTGAAGCTGCTTCTGTTTCGACAGGGGAAAGAACACTTTTGCTCTGGTAATCCCCTACAGAAGAGCTGTAATGGGACCATGCACAGATAGTGTAAAATCATCAAAGCCTGACTGTTTTTCTTTTCACACAGTAGTGGTACCCTGGGACTAATCCTGCCATAGGCATTACAAATACTTACGCCTCACCAGAGACATTATACCTTGCATCCACATAATGCTCCCTCTTGCTGTTGATCAGATCCTGTGCCTATTTCCCAGCAGCTTTCACAGTGGCTCACATCCTAAGCAGTATTTAACCTCGTTCATTAGTCACAGCAGCACAACTGGAATTCCTGGTTTTATATCCTGAATCAGACATTAAACACGCATCTTTATGACCTCTTATGATCACAGCCTTCTCATGTTGCAGGTATCTGTATAACATTCAATTTGTAAATAAAGAGAAAAAAAATGAATTTCCAGTTTTACTTAGTAGGTAAGCAAGAGTGCTTGTAGGCTTACTAGCATATGTATAGTAAAATACATCTCTTAGTGCCATTTTGGTCTAATTTACTGTGCATAGAAATCTGCCCGACCCTTGAAATGCCACAGTACAACAGTGGTATCAGCAGTGAACAGAAAAATAATAACAACAAAACTTAGAAGGAATATGTCCCTCTGGTGTATTTCCTGTCCTGTATAACGTGATGAAACTAAATTTGACCACTACAGTAAGGCATATTTGAAAATATGGTGTATTTGCATAGAGCCTTTGATTCTGGTTAAAAGCTGGTATATGTGGTGTACACACTGTGAAGAAAACATTGTGATGGAATGTACAGGCAGTTCAAAAAGATTGAATTATTTCTATAGTTACATGCAATAGTTTTTGAAAGCCTCCTTTAAAAATGAGTCAACTGAAACTCAGGTTTTACGCCAATTAATCTTCTGGAAATCATGTTTTTACTCAAAGCAAAGGGCTTGCTTAAATTGTTATAAAAATATCAGTCATTACTATTTTTGATGTGGTTATCAATGGTGTACAGCGATGCATGTGAACATTTTTAATCCCCTCAGTTTGTAAATCGAAGCTGCAGATTTGCACAAAACATGTGCTTTGCAGTCTCCAAGGAGATACTTCATAGCATCAAGTTAGTTACACATGTAAGATCTTACAGCATCTGAGGAAAGACGAGGGAAAGGGCAAGGAAATATGATCAGGCAATTTCTCTGTAACCCATCTGTGAACTGTCCACTCTATTACAGATGAAGGTAAGAAAGAGAAAACAACGGAACAATAGTCTGCTAATCCACTTTCATTGCTGTATGCACTGAAACGTGTGAAGGGAGACAAAGGGGATATGAGGAGGAGAGTGTAAGTGAGGTGGCAGGAGAGTTATGAAGTCATCACAGAGATAGTCTCAAAATCCAGCTTATATATATATATATATATATATATTTCACATATATGTGTATATGTATATGAAATATATTCATATATATTAATATATGAATATATATTTCCTTTCCAAAACCTTTATCTTTTTTCCCTCTTCTTTTTTCCTCCTAGTAATAAGCTGATACATTTACTGTTTTTTGTTGTTGCTTCTTTGTTTGTTTTTTACATTTTAAAGTTTTTGTTTTTCCTCTTTATTTGCTGTTATTTGGAGCTCTTGAATGTGACAGACTTCCTTACAAGATCTCTCTATAAAATGTAAGCTCAGGAACTCACAAAGGCTTTCTCTTAGGAGTCTTTTTACCGTGTTTCAGTGGTACTGATGAGAGAAGTGTTTTGGGGAGCAAGAGAGAACACAAGAGAGGCAAGTGATTTGTGATTCAGAAAAGGCTCTTTGTGCTTGTAGGAAGTCAGAGGTAATTAAGGACTCTTGCTGAAAAATTGGAATTTGGAGGAGGGGCAAACGAAGAGTCAGAAGACAGAAACGAATTTCTTTTTGTGCCTTCATTTAAAATAGCAGCCTGTGTGAGATGAAGGTCACATTACAGTCTTAGCTCCACCAGAAGGAGAAGGAAATAAAGTGACTGTTGGTCCCTGAATTTCGAGAGACCATTTGACAGATGAAATATTTTCAGACTGAATCATCATCAAGTGCCAGCCTTATAAAAGTATCAAATTTCACTCTTGCTGCTTTATGATGCCATCACATTGCATGTTAAAAGAGTCATTTGATCTTGAAGAAATTAATATTTGAGTACACTGTATGACTTTCACTATTTGACTGGTAACTTTTTTACATTTTCTGGAGTTACTAGCTTTGCTATTTCACTTTCTGTGTCAATCTCTCCTTTCATTCTCTTTTCCTCTGATGCTTTAGAATTTGATGTCTGTTTTATTCTCCTGGGAGGGAAAAAGAAAATATACAGCCTTTAGATGAGGAGAAGAGCTGTTTACAGACTTTAGATTCCCTTTGGTTTCCATGTTGCAGTGCATATATTAATGAAGCTTACTGGAAATATAAAACACCATTTACCTTGGACATCTCACCTCCATTTAAAATAGTTTTGTATCCGGCAAAGAGGCCATGATTAATATATATTCAAATTGGCTTTTACAGAATTCTGTCACAGCTAAGTAATAATTCCTTTCAGTCAAGCAAAGAAATTCATTTTTCTTTTTCTTTTTTCCTTTCAGTAGAAATTGAGTAATGGTACAGTAGGTTATTTTATTTAGTCTCTCTAAAACTTGCAGCTCTTCACTGCTCTAAATAATTTGTTTTTCCATTATTTCTTCATGCCATTTATCGCCTGTGAGAATTATGCAGTAAATTTGCACACCTGAGATTTTCTTGAATGCTTATAAGATATCAAATGGAGTTGCTGGTCTATCTCTATCTGGGAGGTCTGGCAGAGGATTTTTGGAAATCAGGTGGAGGAAAACACTTTTTTCACAGGATATGATAGACAAAATAAAAAGAGAGCAGCTTCTGAATATTCTGATGAGATTTGTTGAGCATATCTGTAACAAAACAGTAACATTGGTTTGGTTTGCTTAGTGGTATCATTGGGCTAGAGCACATATTTCTCATCTTGCAGAAATGACCCTACAATATGAAAGGAAATAAAAGGATGTAAGATCTTCCATAAAAATGGGTCCCATAAGCAAGAGCAAGCACCTCATCAAACCTTTTTGAATGGCTGGACAGCCTTTGGACAACTAACAGTATTCTTCCATTAAAAAATGAACAAATATAAAATGATAAATAAGGCTACATGTAGTAGAGGAATTTGAACAAGTTTTCTGTTCTTGGCATTGTATTCTTTGACTTCCTAGCACGTTTTCCTTTGACTGGACTCCACTAAACGTAACTCTAAGCCTTCAAAATCTTCCTCCTTTTATCTTTTATGGGTGTGCAGCTGAAGTTTGCAGCAGCTCCACACATTTTTAAGTTAATAAAAGCAACACTTACTCTAATGTAATAATCTTAGAAATTGCATTTATTTAAGCAGTTAATGACTCTCGCTACAGTAAGTTTTTATTAGCTTGTTTGTTTTTTTTTATTTTCACTTTATTTTCAAGTCCCTGTGTTGTGCAAAGAATAATGAAGCTCAGTATCATTACAGAAGTTTTTGCTTCATTTGCAAGCAACATCAGTTCTCTGAATCTCCAATTCTATGATGACTCCTCAGTGTACTGACTCTTCCACGATACTGTGCTAGACACATCCAACACACACACACACAAGAAAGATAAGTTCATGCTGTAGCACTCAATTTGCAGTTCTGAGACATACTTACAGCCTACACCATTCAAAACTTAACAAAACCTTTACCCCATACTTTTATCACGATAATATTACACTGCATATAGAATTTGTTATTTTTAATCTTTGTTATTCAAAATCACTTTAGCTGAAATATGTCACAGATTTCAAGTGTCTCATGGGAATTTTGTGTTTAGTGACCCTCCTTTTGAGTCTTCATCTTATATTTGATACTGCCAGGCTGTGAATTATTCCTGTACCAGTTAGCATTTTGTTATGGTTTCAGATGACTGTAGTGCAATTGGTTTGAAAACATGTTTATCACCATTAGGCAAAGCATGGAAATGAATTACAGCCAATTCATAACTAGATGGATGTTTAACCATGACTAAGATTGTGAAGGGGAAGTACAAGTCAACTGACTGTGACTGTTCTGCACAAGCCTACTAGGCTATCTGAAGGATGGAGAGGGATGGAGATTAAGCAGTTATCTTTTATGTAGTCAGGAAAATGCTTTGCGACTAGCTGCTTATGGGGAGCCCCATCACAGCTAACGTACTGTGAATGGAGTAAAGAACTGGGAAATTTATCTTGCTCTACAAAATATTATATTTAAAGAGAAGTGACTGACCTTTGTGTTTTACCATCAAACTGAGTCCCAGTCAGTTTACAGGTCAACAACCAGTTCTTCTTCCCTCCCCAATTCCCTCCCCAATTCCCTCCACTCCCCAATTCCCTCCCCTCCCCTCCCCTCCCCTCCCCTCCACTCCTTCTTTCAGTCCTTCCATCTTTCCCTGTTGCTTTTAATACAGATCAGCCTCCCACTTCCCATCCTCTGGAAGTGGAATACAAACACCTTTACTCTACATGAGTAATAAAAGTCTCAGCAATAACATTACTTTATGCCTTCTATCCAGGTATAGTTTTAGTTACATCTTTTCTATATAAAATCTGACATACTTTATGGTATTCTGACAGTCCAGATTGGGTATTCTTCATGAAATCCTCCAAGCCATTTGGATCATGTGTCTTTCACAATTGTTTCTGCATTCCTCTGTGTCTTTGTGAGTCTAGGAAGGCTAACTGGAGTGGATTGCAGGAGATAAATATGAAAAATTGGACTTGGAGAGAGGTTTCTTTAGTTTTCAGATGTAAGAGTAGGCATTCCTTTATGAAATAGGTAAGGAACAGTAGGCATAATAAGAAATCAAAGCGATTTTTCAGTGGCTACAGCTAGGAACTTTATAAATATATCTATTGTTGAAAAATATAATGTGGGATGCAGCGCAAGGTCACCCACTCTATGCGATGTTGTATTTTCTTGTTATACAAAGAGCAGGAAGGTTGTGAATCAGAGACAAAGTGTTTCTTGAATTGACCTCACTACTGGTGCTAGTATTAGAACTGTCTTTATTGAACCTGTGAGTGTCATGACTCTTAACATGCTCATCTGGGCCATGTCTTTTTAGATACTTACGTTATTTGCATTGCAGTGGCAGGACATATGAAAGAAGTCCTTTGACAAGGCAGATATTTCTTTAAAACACTGCTACCTATGTCCACCTGAGAATTTAAACAAAGTGTGTTTTAACGACCTCCCTCTGTGTTCAGATCAAAAACTATAAACTGATACATCGGACTCAAATGCAAATGGCCCTTGAGTACCTGCTGTGATAGAAGCATCTGAAATGGAAGAAGAAAAGGAAGCATCTGATTTACTGAGAAAAGGACAGTTTTTGTTGCTCAAGGTGTGGTGTACCAGCTGTATGCCCTGCTCCTTCCACATGCTGACAAGGAGGACCACCTCCTTCAAATGCAGAGGAAAGAGATGTTTCTCTTGATGAGAAATATGTGTTTCTGTGGTGGACTAGATACCCTGAGGAGAGCTGGTATTTGAGATATGAGGTGTTCATAACAAAGCAGTGCATTCCAATGCCTACCGAGTGTGGACTGGTGAATAAAGCTATTGATAAGTCAGATTTCAACGGCTTGTTCAATACCAATCATAAGTATTTAATCACTGATCTAATAGTTGTGAACATTGTCATTATTTCTTGGAGACAGAGAGCAAATGTGCTTATACAGTCATGCAGTTAAAACAAAAACAAAAACCAACTATAGCTGATGACAAGTAACTGGGAGAGATATTGCCCATCCTGGTACCATTAAAGTGTTGCCATTAACCAAAATAAAAACACATGAGAGAGTTATATGTTTCAATTTCCCCTAGCATAGAAGAGGAAAGTAGCATCTCCTGATAATTCAGATTAACAAAGCAGAGAAATATGTAGTGTTTTTTGTTTGTTTGTTTGTTGGTTGTTTTTTTTTCTTGTACATTATTTTAAAGGCAATAGACTGGAGGCTCTCTCTTGATCTTATTCCTTTTCCCTCTCACTCTCCCCATCATGTCCATGTATGAAAAAATGTTGATTTCCTGTATAGTCTGAGCAATGTCACAAGTCAGCCTGATCAGGAAGGAGCAGACAGGGCTTCCTTTCCTTCTTTCCTGATAGCAGCCAAAACTTAAATAGATCTAACACACTGTGAAGCTTTGCTTTGCTTCAGTGTGGGTTTCCATATATTCCTGGAGTGAAAATAAATACAGTGCTTACATTTCGGTTTGTGGGTGAACATTTGGGTTAGCTTCCTAGGTAATACAATCATGGAAGCTCATTCAGTAATTTATTAACAGAATCTATAGCTACTTCAGATAGTTTCAGTGGTGCCATGTAATAGTATGTGTTTGACAAGATGTGAAGATGAGTTTCTGTGCCTGGGATTAGGGGATTGACGAGGATGTGTTCAAATACCTGATTTTCAGATAGCTATCTAACCATATGCACAAGAGAGTTTTGTGTGATCCTACAGCCTTTTAGATAACTTGAGCTTTATTTATGGGGGAACAAGGTAATCTTGGCTTATTGGTTATACTTTCAAACAGCTTGTTATTTTTCTAAAAGAAAATTCAACATGGTGCTTCTGAAATTCTTTTCTAGTACATTCTGTGTTGATACTGAGACAGCAGAGTTTCCGTTGCTTGTTAACATTGATAGGTTTGTTTCTCCCTGTAACATCTTCCTATAACAATCACACTTGCAACTCTAGGTAGAATTGTTCAGTATTTAGTCAAAATAAAGCAAGAGTGGAAGACTGAACTTAAAAAAATTGTAAGATTCTATTACAATAAAGAACAAATATCAGAACATAGCATCATAGAATCACCAAAGTTGGAAAAGGCCTCCAAGATTATCCAGTCCAACCATCCACCTATCACCAATATTTCCCCACACTAACCTAGGTCTCTTAGTACCACATCTGAATGTTTCTTAAACACCTCTATGGACGGTGACTTGACCACCTCCCTGGGCAGCCTGTTCCAATGCCTGACCACTCTTTCAGAGAAGAAATTTTTCTCTAATACCCAAGCTGAACCTTCCCTGGTGCAACTTAGTTGGTTGGATGTTGGTCAGTATTTAGATTCATCAAATCTCTTCAAAGAAGACCTCTACTGTGATGTCAGCATAATAAATACATTACACACATAATTATAAAACCAAGATTGTTATTTTATTTTTCCTATTTATTCAGTTCAGAAAAAAAGAATTCAGTTACGAAACATTGAACTTAATCATATGGATCAGCAGATACATTTTCTTTCCTGGTTTTGTTTCAGACAGTGGTTTGAATAAACTATGGTAAAACAACAGAAAACATGTTTTTTCTCTCTATGATTACAGTGAAATCACCACACTCTCTGTGACAGGCACCATCTGGAGTACTGTATCCAGGCCTGGGGCCCTCAGCACTCGAAGTATTCAGAGCTGTTGAGCAGGTCCAAAGGAGAGCCATGAAGATGCTCAGAGGGCTGGAGCATCTCTCCTATAATAAAAAGTTGAGAGGGTTGAGTTTTTCAGCCTGGAGAAGAGAGGGCTTCAGGGAGACCTCATTGATTCTTTCCTGTACTTAAAGGGAGTTTATAAACAGGAGGAAGATTTTTACACGGGCAGATAGTGATGGGATGAGGGGGAAATAGATCTAAAAGAACAGAGATTTATGTTAGACAGAAATTCTTTACTCAGAGGGTGGTGAGGTACGGGCACTTCTACCCAGAGCTGTGGTGCCCCGTCCCTGGAGGTGTTCAAAGCCAGATTGGATGAGGCCCTGGGCAGCCAGATCTGGTGGGGACCATCCATCCCACAGCATGACAGTTGGGACTACATGGTCTTTAATAAGGTCCCTTCCAGCCAATGCATTCTATGATTCTGAAACTCTGTATTCTGACAAAACCATACCATTGCAAAGAGAACTCTAAGAATAGATTGCCATTTAGTTATTTAGATAACAGGAGTTAAAGGGGAAGATGTTATGTACAGCTACAGTATGTTATATAAAATGTATTCCTGATACTATAAGGGGAAGAGTAGACACAAGGGAACACTGGAAAATAGGGAGGTAAGATATAAAGCAATTTTTTTTAATTAATTGCATTGTATCTTTAATTTCTGCATAGTCTGTTAGACTTCAGTCATTTTTATGGTTTAATCTCTCTCCCTAATGTAAACAATAGATGATAATAAAGAATAGGGATATTTCAAAAAAACCCTCTTAGTGTTGTTATTAAGAATGTGCTGATAAGAGAAAACAACTTGTTTTGTGACAATACAAATTGATAGCTTCTTGTTTTGGTGTGTATGAGTGTACATATATATACATATATATATATATATTCTTGCAGGGAAAGAGAATTAGCAGTCAAAGAACAGTTCAAACAAGGTATCATCAGCTTATCATTAAATGCGCTCTTTGCAACAAGGTCATTTTTATTTTCAGAAAATAAATCTTGTGCTTTGAAGAATACTCGTTAATATCCAATACTAGTAGAAGTGTTAGGCAAGTTTTGATGTATTTGGTGCTACGTGTTTGGATACAAATGTCTTTCTACAACTTGTATGACCTTAATAAACTGATAAAGTTTAAAGAAATTCCGAAATTACAGTGGATGACTTTCATACATCACATAGTTCATCCTGTCATTTTCAGAGGATGAAAGATAACTTTGTTTTAGTATTGAACACCTTTGTAAATTACATCTTTTAAACTGAAGAACTTGTGCTGGCCTTTATGGCCTTTTTAGACTAATTATGGCGTTTTTCTTCCCCCCTTAGGAGCTGAGGTATAACAGAATGTGGTAAGAATGGAGATAGATTGGAAATGTGCTGGGGCTTCTAGTGAGATAATGGCTGGAAGAGCTGACACATCAAATCCTGTGATCACAGAAGTCTGAATCATAGCATGTGCTTACTGATAAATGGCTGAATCTTGTTTGGTGTTCTATCATAGAAAATTGTGGAAAAACACATAGTGTTTCTCTGTCGGAGCAAACCTCTCTTGTCATACGTAGCATTGTAGCACTGTGCATTAAAACGGCATTAGATGAGCTCATTAGGACTGCATTCAACTTACAGAACCTGCAATGCAGAAGCAGCTGAATGTGTCAGAGTATGTGTTTTGTGACTGAATGAATTACACACCATTTTGCTGGGAATAAAATAAAGTCAGAAATGCTTCCATCGGTAAAACCTTCGTTAACAAAAATTCTCTCCTTCTCAAATACTACACTTAGGCTAGGGAGACCTAATTGATTAATTTGGAAGGATTTTCTTTCTTTCTGCTCATGTGCTGCTGTCAGAACTCAAAAGCATGGAAAGCAGCAGTCAGATATCTTCCTGCTTATGCTCATCACCATCGGTTCAATTTTTTTCACTCATGTGACATTAGATTTAGAAGTGTTCTTATTAATACCGAGGTGTTTCTTGAATGCACGTTAGATATTCCATAAGCCAGAGATAGCATTTTTCATCCCATCTAAATGGATAAGACTGCATTTCTATACTGCATGGCGGGACCTAATTAGCACAAATGTTTCTTGATTAGTATATATATATTTTGAAACAGATAATTTTTAATATGTGTTTCAACTTTAAAAGCTGATTGCACATTTGCTTGCACTGCCTTTAAATTTCCGATGATATATTAAACATATTTTGGATGTATTATTATGAAGATTAATTCTAAAGGTTTTTATTTTTGAGATCAATTTCTGTGTTCATTTTTACTACTCTATTATGTTTTATTTTTAAAAAGTGGAGTCCTTAAAGTTGCATTGGTCATTCTCATCAAGGAACTACATCTGTTGCTACTTCTAGAAAGGGTATCATTAGGTAATTTCCCTATTTTTTTGTTAGGATTTATTTTTAATATATATATAAAGACTGTGTTGCATCTTAATTAGAATGACTTTTAGTCCCTTGATAAAAGACATGAGACTGAGCTCTGCTTAATAGATTATGATAATGGTGAGTAATTTTCTTTTCATTTATTTTTTAATATAATTTGTAGTTTGCTTTTGTAAAGGGAAAATATAAATGGAGCCATTAGGGGTCAAGAAGGCATAAGAATGTTAGACAGAAAGAGCCTTAAGAAGGAGCAAATAAGACAATTACAATGGGAAACCAGAACCATAAAGGAGGTAGCTGGGCTGTGGAGGTGAAGGAAATCCCTGGAAGGCCCTGGGAAATTTCTGAAGGGATGGATTGGATGCTTCAGTACAGACTATTTGAACTGATAGAATTTAAAACAGGAGTGGATAGATGGAATGCAATGAAGATACAAATTTTGAACTGCTGGCTTACATTTTCCAGTTTTGTTGACTTTTGCTTATTTAAAATACTGAGGTTTTAAATTAATTTCAAAACTTTTCTTTATGTATTTACTTACTCATTTATTAAATCTTTACCTGGCAATTTGGAGCAGGACTTTTGGTCTTATCGGGTAGTTCATATGAAGGAGAGGTAAAAGCAGATCCACCACAAAGCCCTGTTCAACCTAGGGTTTCATGACATTCAATTAACACCTTCCCAAGGGTTGCCTTTCCTCTGTCTAGCCAGGGTACATGGCAACTCCTTTGTTTCTTCCTGAAAATATGGTATCTTTATGTTTCAGAATGAAATTTAACATTGCAGTAATTTGGTTTTATTTGCAAATGTTATTTCTTTTTGAATTTAAACAATATCCCAGCGTACGTTGTGATATCTGGACTGATATATCCTTCTTAATGCTGAAATAAGTAGTGCAAATTCAATTCATAGGAAAAGTAATTAAAAGAAATATAAACACGGTTAAACTATCTCCAAGATTTTTTATTTTAAGTAGGACTCAAGCTATTTTTCATAATGCAAAAATAAGGGAAATTTTCAAAGACCTCACAGTGGTCTTGTTATTTAAATTCATCACATTTTATACATATATGTCCCCTGGGCTCCAGAAAACAAAGAGGTTTTCACAAAAAATATTGGTGGCAGCAAGATTGTATTTCAGTTTTACATTCTGTACCAACTCTTATTCACTTTCTAAGCTCAATTTCTCTAATCAGTTAATAAATATTAGCTCTTTAGTAGCTAATTTTCATCCATTTGAGGAAGGTATTGAAAATAACTGCAGCTCAGAAGGCACGCAGTAGAAATCTTTCCCCTTTTCTACGCTTGTGTTCCTTTGCAGTGCTTATTATGGTAAGCTTTATTGCTGGCCAGCAAGCTCTGTGAACACTTATTGCCATTAAATAATCTTTAGAGAGCATTCCTATCCTTTTGCTCTCTGCCTGCATGAACTGTAAATATCCTTAGCAGAGCTGAAGCTCTCTACATCCTCTGTTTTACCTAAGCGTTTATATTTTTACAGCAACTTGTCTGCTTTTACAGCATACTTTTCATTTTTATAACTTCAGCTTCAAGCTATCTAGTTTCACAGACAATTCCCAGGGTTTTGCTGACCAGTCTTCATTGCAAATAATCATTCTTTTTCATGAACTCATTTGGAAAGAATTTCTTGCTGTCTACACATTTTTCCTTGGACATAATTTCAATTAATAATGTCTTAGAATTTTTTGTAGATGGCCAGATTTGATACTCTGAAATGCAGTGAGCAGGACTTTGCTTTAGGTGCTTTTGACTTATCCCATAGCATTACATTCTTAAGGAACCTGCTTTAGCAGAGGGTTGGATTAGATGATCTCCAGATGTCTCTTACATCCCCTATGTTTCTGTGCTTACAGTTTGACTGGTATAAAAAAAAAAATAGGTCATTTTGTTTGCTTTTTTTGTTTGTTTATTTGATTAGGTGTTTTTTTTTCCCTTGTTATTTTAAAGATTGTTTTCTTTCTTTTTCATAGCTCCATAATAATTCAAGAGAGAAAAGAAGATAAAACTGTTATCCTGCCGCATGTAGGAAGTGAGGTAAAAGTTCTGCCCTGAGGTTTACTTACTTAATATCAAAAGTGTCTAAAGAGTCTGAATTGAGAATTCCTACAGAAGTCTCTTCCTTTCTGCTTTTCAAGAGATAATGGAAAGCAAACGTAACAAATGCATGGTTACATATTGGATCAGACTGACCAGACAGACTGGTTCGTCTCTGTCTTGGGTGGATTTTACAGCTCAGACAAACAAATGCATGAACATCCTGGTCTGACTTCAATGCTGCTCATGCTTTCAGCAAGGAGGGTGGACTAGAAACACTGCTCCTTCTAGTCTGCGATGTTATGAGCCCACTAACAAATTTAGCATCTGTTCATTTAATAAAGGTTTTGTTGGTGCTTAATGCAGTATCTTGTCAGAAGAATAAATTATAAATGCTCTGCAAAATCCTAAAGGTTGGAAGGGACCTCTGGAGATCATCTAGTCTGACTCCCAGTGAAAGCACGCTCGTCAGAGTAGGTCACATAGGAAATAGCCCAGGTGGGTTTTGAATCTTTGGAGAAGGAGACTCCACAATCTGTCTGTGCAGCCAGTTTCAATGCTTTGTCCCTCTCAGAAAAGATTTTCCTCATGTTCAAATGGAACTGCCTATGTTCTGGTTTGTTCCCATTTCCCCTTGCCCTGTTGCTGGATACCACTGAAAAGAGCCTGGAAGCATCCACTTTACTCCTACCCATCATATATTTATAAACATTTATCAGTTCCCCCCTCAGACTTCTTTTACCCAGACCAAACAGACCCAGGTCTCTCACCCTTTCTTCACATGGGAGGTACTCTATGACCTCAGTCATCTTTGTGGCTCTCCACTGGACACCTTCTAGGAGATCCTTATCTTCTTCTGTGCTGGGACCCCAGAACTGAATATAGTACTCCAGGTTAGGCCTGACCAGGGCAAAGTAGAGGGAGGGAACACCTCCCTCAACCTGCTGGCCACGCTCTTTTTAATGCACCCCAGGATCCCATTGGCTGTCTTGGCCACCAGGGCACACTGCTCATGGCCAACCTTTTGTCCACCAGGACATCCAGAGCCTTCTCTGCAGAGCTCCTCTCCAGTGAGTCATCCCCCAGCCTGTACAGATACATACAGTTATTCCTTTCAAGGGCAAGACTCCACACTTGATCTTGTTGAACCTCATCCTTTTTTTTGCTGCCCAGCTCTTCAGCCTGTTCAGGACTTGTTGAATAGCAACACAGCCTTCTGGTGTGCCAGCCACTCCTCCCAGTTTTGTATTATTAGCAAACTTGATGAGGGCGTACTCTATCCTTTCATCCAGGTCACTGATGAAGATATTGTTCAAGACCAGACCCAGTACTGACTGCTGTGGAACACCTCTAGTTACAGACCTCCAATTAGACTCTGCCACTGACCACAGCCCTCTGAGCTCTGCCAGCGAGCCAGTTTGCAGTCCACCTCACTGTCCACTCATCTATGCCACATTTCCTAAGCTTACCTATGACGATTTTCGTATTTATTTATTATTATTACTTTATACTTATCGTAGCAATATGCTATTTTTTCCCCCAGTTTTTATAGCCTGCACATTAATGGTTTAATTTTTCTAAAAGATTGCCTTTCTTCAGTCTTTCATCACGGATGTGTGTTAATTTTGCCTAAGCAATGGGAAGGAAGATTCTCTGTTTCAATTATGTATAATGAATTTAGAATTATGCTTTCATGACAAAAGTATTAGCTGGTACGTAGTCTACTGCTAACTTCACTTTGGGTCCTCATACTCAAAACTGTGCCCAAGTCTTGCAAAATCCTCCCATTGGAAAATTTTACATTAGAAAAGTAAATCTTGACTTGACTGCAGACATCAACCCTGCACTAGTGTAGCAGTTTCCCTTACCTAAAATATAGTGACTTTGCATTAGTGATAAAGTAATAAAGAAAACCTCAAAGCACTGCAAAGGCAGCATTCCTGTATACCAGACTTTCATTTGTTTAGAAGCTTTTTCATCCACGGATGCTTTGAATTGCCCCTGTTTCTTGGTAGGCAATCTCTGAAGCTCAGATAAACTGGTCAGGATTTCTTCCATCTTAGTTAGTCCACTTAGGTGACTATGTGATTCAAGTATAAATCAACTTTTGCTTTACAAAATTAATAAGTTTTTACTCTGGTTATTGAAGATGCATTATTATTATTTGTTTTTAAGAATAGAACTGCTTTTTAAAATACACTTGCTGTTTTGTGTTATCCTTTCACATCTGCATTTCCAAGTACCTAGTCTCGAGGCTGTCTTGCTTCCAAGGTTCATGAATGGGTGTTAAGGATCACAGCACCTGGCAGCCATGTGGTGTTATGGAGCCCTGCTGTTAGAATTGCTTTTGCCTCCTGCTTTGAAATGTGTATCTTTTAGCATCACTAAGCATATACACCATTTTTCTTCTGGCACTTGAAGGAAATTTACCATCTGAGAAACATACCTCCATTTCCAATCATGAGACTCCTATTTCAGGATTATCATAGGAGACATGCATCAGGGTGCGGGGGGAAAGCTTGTTCTAAAAGCCTTCTACCATCTTAGATTCTTAAAGCATGGCCAATGTACAATTTACAGTCATAAGGCAAGTTCTTCCAGAAGATAATTTGCTTCCCAGCGCCTAGCCACATTTAGCATAGTTCCGTGTTTGGACATGCCTATTTTTCACAACTGAAATACAGAGCAAAATTGCAACTTAAAAAAAATCTAGCTAAAGAAAATGGAACATGAGTTAAAATTTGAAAGGGTCTGAAATTGGGAAAAGTGACATGTTCAGTTCAACATCTTGGGATGTGACAGATGATGCTTTTGGTCTCAAGCGTTTGCTGTTTGGTTTTTGTTGTGGTGGAAAGGTGTCAGCAAGCAAGGGTTGTAGTATGGTCAAGATTTCATGATGAGAAGTTACATTATGATTACATTTTCATGGATAATATAATGATTTAAGGCATTTTGATTAAGTGCAATAGTGTAAAGATTACAAATAATCACTCGACAATGGTTAAGTCTTATACGTCCTAAAAAGATAGTATGTCGTAGAGACTAGTTGTACACACTTTGAACATACCTTGTCATTTCACATCCCAAGGGACATATATACTGTCCAAAACTTTGTTCAAAATTAGGCAAGACGCAGAAGTCCAAAGTCATTTTCTTTTTTAAATCACTGCTGCACTGTTTTAATGTACAACACATTTCATTAAGTTATTCAAGTCTGATACAATTATGACATTTGAATGAATCCATAATTACTACCTTTTTTTTAAAGAATGAATAAGTCATTTACAAAAATACAAATGTTTTTATTTTTAAGAATTAATATGATTAGTTAACCAGTCTTATAATAACTAGTTTACAAAAAATGCATTTTTATAACATCATGGGTAAGATATCATGCAATGAAATAGAATAACAAGAGATAGTAAAGAACAAATAAAAGAGAGAGAAATCCAGAGTAATGCTTCAGAGGGGTTTGAATCACTGCCTTCAGTGTAGCTGTCTGAAGAAGCTCATCTCCCATCAGAGACCAAACAGCAGTCAGTTCAATTTCACAAAAAAGCTGATGGTGCTGTTAACGAGAAATTTTATTTTCCCTGTTTACCACATGTCAAAAATAAAAACAGCACTATCGATTAGAAGTCATTTAGTCTCAAATGCTCTCACAAGTGTTGTTACTATCTTTATATCTTTGATGATAAGTTGGGAAATCAATCTTGTCATGGCTCCTTTGGAGGTATTGGTCACAGAAGTGACTATGACTGAAGTAATCAAGGCTAGCTACACTTGCAAGAGCAACCTTTTCAGAACGTGAAACACTACAGTGCATATTATATAGGTAAATTTCTGTTAGATAATGAAATGAACTAAGTTTTCATATAACAAGAAGGCACCAAATAAAGCTAACACATTTAAGTTACCAGTGCTGAAGCAGCAACTGTGGAGAGGTTGGCTTGCAACTACATAACCCAGGAGATTAGCACTGCAAGTTTTAGCTGATCTCTGCATCTTATTCTGCTGCAAGTTGTCGCAACAGATGCTGTTGTGGTACAGATCCCTGATGTGGTAGGTAAGCAGTGTGAGCTTAGGAAATTAAAAGGAAACAACTTTGTATCCTAATTTTACCAAAGCAGCAATGGCATAAGCAGAATTTATTTCCTTCAATCTTATGTACCTACTAGTAGTGAAATATTTAACTTTAATGAGTTTGAGAATCTGTTATTATAAACATAACAAATTGCCCATAGGATAATGGACAGAAATAAATGAATTACCAAGACATAAATCTATAACATTCACACATGGTTAGTAATAACAGAAGAGTGGTAAGGCTGATTTATTACTTGCTAGGATATCTATTCCCATACATGAGGATGCTTTTTTTTAATTATAGTACATACAAAAATTTAATTCAGTTTATGAAAACGAGAAAATTATTTTCTGTTTTCTATTCTGCCACGACAAAAGTTTTTCATTTTCTCATAACTCTAGGAATGAGCACAACATTTATCAAAGTCTAAAGAACAATGTCAGACATATAGCTTATTTTAAATCTCATATTTCACCAACAGAAAGAATATTGTGTGTTAGAGAGTGCAAGAAGTCTGAGCTTTATTTAAATAATCTTATGTAAATATCTAAAATCTTCATACTGAGAAAAAGTATTAAATCCATTTAGACATTAAAATGATAGATACAAAACTTGCATAATGGGCTTATTTCCTGTTTAAAACACTCCTCTTCAGTATTTCAGAGAAGTCTCCTTGAGATACATTTCTGAACTTCTATGTCCGTTGTCTTCTAAACTCTCCCAAAAAGCAAGAAAAACATCAGTGGGGTTGCAATGCCATATTTAAGTAAACATACTTTAGAGAGGAGAAGAAATTTTTTAAAGAGTCAGATTATTTAGCTATGGAAACGCATTGCTTGCCAGTCGGGAGGTAGAAAGGGTAAGCATCATTAAAAAAATTGATAAGACTTGGGATTGTCCCTCTTGAATGGCTGGAAATGGGATGGGTTGACCAGGGAGGTGGTTGCAACCTGATTCAAGAAATGTTTCACTGTGATACTAAGGGATGTGGTTTAGTGGAGAAATATTGGTGGTAGGTGGGTAGTTGGACTAGATGATCTTGGAGGTCTTTTCTGACTTGGGTGATTTTATGATTCTGTGAAATCACTGTTGGAGCATCACCTCTGTTTTCTTGGGTAGAATTGGGTCCTGATTCACTGTTCTGCCACTGGCTTTCAGAGGGCGTATATACGACGGCACTTAGTATTATGATAGAGAAGATGGGGCCAGAATAGGCACATCAAAATGTTGTGGCATAAATGATCTGAAGTTGCAGCGTGTGGGAAAATAAATTAAAAAAAACCCCAAAAACATGGCACTTTGGCATTGTCTTTCCAACAGTCAGTCAATAAATCCAACAAACACAAACCCTCCAACACACAGAGTATAATTAAGATTCTTCTTTTCAGGCTCAAGCCTGATTCAGATGTGGAGAAGGAAAAGACTTGCAACGGAATATTTCTAATCCTACTACAATCACTTTTCTACCAGACTATCCAAAAATATTTCAGAAGTTTTCAGAAATGGACTTTTTCCATAATGGGTTTTCATTCACTGACACTTTACTATCAATTTCAAGCCTTCCAGTAATTTGAATGATTTTTTCAATGGGCCAATAAGAAATCTCACCCCAAACAGCAATTTTATTTTACTCAGGAAAGAGAAGTCAAATTGGCAGTTAGATCAGCTTTCAAAGTCTAAAGTAAAATAAGACCTGATAAAGTTTAGGTTCTCAGAGGGTGCTCAGCAGTGATTTATTGTTTCAAGCTAAACCACAACCCAGAGTTAGGTAATTCTGCTACTTCCAGAATTTGCAGCTTACTCAGATGTCGGTGCTCTTGTTCTTGCAAAAGGGATCTTTCTGCTGAGCCAAGGACATAAATCAGACTTTAAATTCAGAGCATTCTCAGGGCTACCTGTGCTCCTAAAAAGATTTATTAGCTTTTAGCACCACTAGATAGTTAGCCAAACTGCTTTGGCAGAGTTTCTTGAGGAAATGGAGCTCTGATGGACAGCTCACATGGAAGAAAAATAATGAAAAGTTTGATAAGTTTGGGTAGGCTAATTAAATTTAACAGATGAAGCAACACCTTTGCAAGTGATGAGAAGGGTGTGTTAGCTCATACCTAGAGGGAATGCAATTTAAAAATCTGCTGAATTTCTGGGAAATGAGAGTTCCTGCAGTACCTATCCTGTTGTGGCCAATAGGAGATAAGAGTGATTTCCTGAAAGAGCAGGAGATGGGAATTTGAATTCAGCAGATGGTTTCCATTGAATCCATTTATATATAAACCCTTATTTACTGTTGCCTGTTTCCTTTAATTTAACCTCTTAAAAATGTCATTAATCCTACATTAATAAGTGCTAGTGAGTAAGGCTCTTAAGGGATCTTTTACGCTCAGGGAAAAAGACGCTCTTCAGAGAAAGTTTTGGCAAAAGTTTGTGAAGAGAGATACGATGAACAAGGGAAGAAAATCGTGTGAGCTGCTATCTGTGGAATAAATGTGGAAACAGTTAGAATGGTTTAAGTATTTTCAGTATTTGCATCACTATAGATCCAATGGTTCCCCCAGCAGAACAAAGAGAGTCTTCCGTGTACTTAGTACTTGATAATGGCAACAGGGAAAGGGAACTGGAAAAAGACATATTTATCACTCCTGCCTCTTAGATAGTCGCAGTGCAGCACAGTATTTATCTAAGGTCATATAAAAGCCCCATATGGGGGCTAAGAAGCTTAGCTTGTGTAGGCCATGTGCCTCCTTTTCTTCAGTCCAGCAAAGAAAATGAAAACCTGTAAACTCATGGCAGAAACAGCCGGACAGGGGATTGCATGAATACGTCTAACCATCATGCATGTTTTCATTGTAAAGTGCCCATCATGGCTTGTATCCTGTTGAAAACACGTTCATTTCCAGAGTGTGTAAGCAGACTATTTCTTTTTCTGAAACACTCCATAGTTATGCAAGCCATAAAAGCAGTTTCATTTCAAGGACAGGTTTCTATCGTTCCTTGCTAGGAATATTTCTTATCTGAATATTTGGACATTGTTTTGTCTCATTCTGTGTTTGAGAAAAAAAGGGATAAGGCAACAGTAAATGGAAATACATTTTTATATGTAGGAATTCTGACCAAGCTTGGGTTCAGTGAGAACAGCTGAATAAAATTCAGATATTACAAGCTCCAAGTAACCCATTCATTACCAGCACAGAGATTACAGAATATCTTTTCATCACAATATGAATTAAAAAGCAAACAGAAATCTGAGCTAAAGTAGTACTAAAATAAGCAGTTCAAGCCTTCAGGTAAGCTGCAGGAAAGAGGCATAACTTGATCAGCAAATAAAGTCAAGATAAAAGAGGGAAATCACTATTTTTCTGTCATTTCTGCTTCATCAGATATGTCAGCTCCCAAGGATAACGAGGAATAGACATGCTTTCCTAATAGTCCTGGATGATACACCTGAAAAGGCCAGCAGAAAATGATTCATGAAGCTTTGTCAGATACTTGAAACTTAAAGCACGAATCCACAGGGTCATAAAACAATTTGGGAAAACTGTTTATAAACAACCTTTTGTGAACTAGTTTATCTTTAAAACAAAAACATTGATGCAACTGATTTCCAAAACACTAATGACAACCTCAAAACTGACATGGAAAGGTGTTAATTTTCATAGAAAGATTCTGAGAAGTGAAAGATATCATTATTTCCATTTCAGCACCAATTTTCGTCTAAAATTGGACCATTAAAAAACTGCAAGATATAAAACAGTTTAAAAAAGGTTGGGTCTGTTTTAGCTTTCTGTTAGTGATGGAGATCTGGGATAAAATCATTCAGGAGTAAATCGTGATGCTAGGCTAGGATGGCTTTGAAGTTACCTGTGCCATAGTATGAATATATATTCATCTACTATAAACAAATAGTTGTACATCCAAAGTTATAGATGAGTGTCCTTGTGCTAATGCATTTTATGACAAATCCTGATAATACAGCATGCACAAAACCTGTTTTGGGAGGTTTTGTTTTGTTTGTTTGTTTGTTTTCTGTGTACAATCCAATAAACATTGGAGTGTTTAGGGTTGGATTCTGGTATCTTAATATAACAAATAATTACACGGGTATTTCTCCTAACAGTAGGCGCTGTCTACAAATGTGGATGGCATTGAAATGAAGACTCTACAGACACACTCCCACTCCCTGATCT
This sequence comes from Cyrtonyx montezumae, assembly GCF_038088225.1. Classification (NCBI taxonomy): domain Eukaryota; kingdom Metazoa; phylum Chordata; class Aves; order Galliformes; family Odontophoridae; genus Cyrtonyx; species Cyrtonyx montezumae. The sequence continues at coordinate 26,353,261 of NW_027071825.1, forward strand.
ATCCTGTCCACCTGAGAAAATGGAACTAAATACCCCCAGGAATGAATATGGTCCATTGCAGCAGATGTTGTCCCTTTTGCCTTTTTGCTCCATCACTGCAGTAAAGAACCTGCGTGCTGAATACATGTCCCTTCTGCACCTGCAACATCTGCAGCCCAAGTAAACACTAATTTTTCCACTGGCAAAGCCAGGCTGGTAGACCAAGGCATCTTAGTTTGCAAGAGTCTCTGAAAGCAATAAGTTCACAGCTTCTTATGGCCCTAGGAGAGCAGTGCCACATGAATGGGACTGCCAAGTATACAGCTTCTGTTAAGAACAGGAGAAAAATGAAGTCTACATCAAAATGAGCTAAGAGTTGGAATGGAAGTAAATTTACCATACTGTGGCTTGGAACAGAAGCAGAAGCAAATCAACAGAATTGATTCTTTTTAGAACTTTTATGAACTGTAGACAAAAAGATTTTTCATTTCTACCAAGGTTCTCTGCCAGTTTATCCACATGTACACAGCCTGCCCATGTGATAAAGAAATCTGTATCACTCGGGGCAAAATTTCCTTTTTCTTTTTTTTTCTTTTTCTCATTCTTTTTCTCATTCTTTCTCTTTCTCTTTCTCTTTCTCTTTCTCTTTCTCTTTCCTCTTTCTCTTTCTCTTTCTCTTTCTCTTTCTCTTTCTCTTTCTCTTTCTCTTTCTCTTTCTCTTTCTCTCTTTCTCTTTCTCTTTCTCTTTCTCTTTCTCTTCTTCTTTCTCTTTTTCTTTTTCTTTCTTTTTCTTTTTCTCTCTCTTTCTCTCTTTCTCTTTCTCTTTCTCTTTCTCTTTCTCTTTCTCTTTCTCTTTCTCTTTCTCTTTCTCTTTCTCTTTCTCTTTCTCTTTCTCTTTCTCTTTCTCTTTCTCTTTCTCTTTCTCTTTCTCTTTCTCTTTCTCTTTCTCTTTCTCTTTCTCTCTTTCTCTTTCTCTTTCTCTTTTCTCTTTCTCTTTCTCTTTCTCTTTCTCTTTCTCTTTCTCTTTCTCTTTCTCTTTCTCTTTCTCTTTCTCTCTCTTTCTCTTTCTCTTTCTCTTTCTCTTTCTCTTTCTCTTTCTCTTTCTCTTTCTCTTTCTCTTTCTCTTTCTCTTTCTCTTTCTCTTTCTCTCTCTTTCTCTTCTTCTTTCTCTTCTTTCTCTTTTTCTTTTTCTTTTTCTTTTTTCTTTTTCTTTTTCTTTTTCTTTTTCTTTTTCTTTTTCTTTTTCTTTTTCTTTTTCTTTTTCTTTTTCTTTTTCTTTTTCTTTTTCTTTTTCTTTTTCTTTTTCTTTTTCTTTTTCTTTTTCTTTTTCTTTTTCTTTTTCTTCTTTTTCTTTTTCTTTTTCTTTTTCTTTTTCTTTTTCTTTTTCTTCTTTTTCTTGTTTTTTTTTGGTTGCTAAATCTTAAATAATACTGCTATCAAAAATTATAAAACTATAATGAAAATAATAAAAAACAGGAAATAATAATATTGGTTAAAGTCTCTGAAGCTTCTCATAATCTGAAACACATGGTATTTCCACATGGAGTGGAAAAAAAATAAGGAAACATTAATACTATACAGTGGTCAATTGGCAATGAAAAACTCGCCCCATCCTGAAACGCATCTCCTCAATTAGATGCTGTACGAAGCCCACCTAATTTAGTCTCAGCTCTGAAATATGTGTACTAGCCTTTGTTTCTGCAGTAGGCATGGACACACATTGAATGGGATCATGATTACATAAGACTTCAGCAGAAGTGAGGAAGGTCAGTGCATGAAAATGATCCTGGTTTACACTGCAAGCAAATTGAAATTATTGATATATAAAAAGTAAATAGATCACTTATATTTTTTTTCCACAAGAGCATGTTTACTAATGTCTGGAATGATTTAAAACCTGCTGTTATGACACTTACCTGGAATTCTTTATATGTGGAAATTATTAATTGGCTTTTGAATATATTTATATAGTATTTTAGGATTGGCTTTAATGCACAGGGCCCTTGAGGTTGCCCAGCTGTAGTTATGATGTTAGAATACTGCAGATAGTGGAGTCATCTGCAGAAGAAGTATTTTCATTGTTTATTTGTTATCCTCCTGGATATGAAACAGTGATGAAATACTCCACTGAAATACTTGGAATTTGCTTAGTTCTCAGACGTGATTAGTACTGAGCTGCTTATAATCCATTCACAAATTCTGCATTTGGGAGGAAAGCGGCTGAGAGTGACTGTTCCAACCGAGGATTCCTGTGAATGGGCTTCTAGGTATGTTTCTTCCACTCTCTGTCTATGCTTCCTGAACATGCACGTGACTGCAGAGGAATTATGTTCTAGCTATGTTCTAAGACTAAGTAGTAAAACTTGGTTATGTTATACCTTTTTGGTACAGTCAGGCATCTTCTTTGCTTCAGAGACTAATGGATATTGGTGATAAACTGGAAGCACTTAGCTTTGGAAAATCACTGCTGTGGCAACTGGATTCTGATTACTGACTGACCAAAGTGTTCCTTCAACATTGAGAATTCTTTGGATAAAATCTGATGTATCTTCAAAGCTGCTGAGGATATCATTTGGAGACCATCAGCCTATTGATAATATCAGTTAGATATATTTTATGCCAGGGGAACATTTCAGATTTGAGAAATATCCAAATGATGATGAATTGGTGCAGAAGATTCTCATTTCATTCACTGAAAAAAGACAGAAGCATTGCTAATATGATGGACAAGGATTATTTTTTATGCAACAATTTGATCTTTCTTACTCTACTAGAGGAGACTTCCTGAAAGCTTAGGAAGTAGATTAAGTGAAAGGAGCTTTTTATTATGCTTACATTATTGAATGCCTATTTTGTAGGTTTGGAAACACTGATCTGACGTACATTTATCTGCTGACAATCCAGTAAAAATTCACCATCCTGCAATCTCAGAACTCAATTGTAGTAATCATTTTATGCTTGATTATTAGTGAGGCCAATCCACCGAGTTAGTTCTGAGAGTCAACAATAAAATTACTTCAGGTTTGTATTATTACAGGTAAATGCAGCCTGCTTCATGTACTTCACATTTTGTACTCATCCATCAGGACCAACAGTGTTTTCAAGAGTAGTAAATCTTTCTCTATTAAGCCATGTCAACTCTTATTTCTAATCTCCGAGTTTGCTGCTTTCCATTTTTGTTCTAGTCTCACTGAATTAATTTTCTATACTCATTATGATCTCAAAATCAAACAGCTCTTAAGACCTTCAAGGTGAAACTGAAAAATGGAGTATGTTTTTAGAGCTTTGCTAAGTATGTAGCCCTGGGCCAGTCTCTGTTTTTCACAGAATCTAAAGCCAGAAACTGAGTTGAGTAGTTCAGTATCAGCACACAAAAGTTTTGTGCAAAAAGAAAAAAGCCTGCAACAACAAAACCAGAAGCACTTAAGATAACACAAGCTAAGGAATACTAAACTGAAGCATTCTTTATAACATTTACCATGCATTTTTTCATCTCAGTATGCTTTAAGTACAGAAGTTGCTGCATGAGAATGTAATTTTTCAATAACTTGGTGTATGCTATTAATCTTGTGATATTAATGCTTTTAATGCTATTAAACTTAGTCTTATGCAATATTTTATTGCCATGATGCACATACTTATGGAATCAAGTTGCTATTTCACTATATGGTTGGGTGGACTTTGATGTGATGTTATTATTTGGAGCACTTACTATCAATCTGTATCAATAAGTAATACTGACAACATGCCCACCTGAGATCAGTCTACAATAGTTTAGCAGCTCAGTAATGGAACTTTCATTCTTTACTCCCTCAAGGATTTTCTTTTCATGGATGGAGGTAGGAGAATCCATGTTTTTTGAGTTAGTACATTTTCTAGTGCTCCCCGTGTTTGTCACCATTTATTCTTCCTGAATAAGAGTGCTGTGTGTTATATGTCATGACTCATAAAAAATATCTATAGTAATCCAAAATAGTGAGTAACCGTTCTATGAGATATTTAGTACAAGGCTAAATTTTTAGTTGTCTAAGATGCAGAAATGGAGTAAATTCTAAGCATTTTTCTCTTGTCATTTCAAGCTAAATGTAATTGTCATTTTGGGTCACAAAACCCAGAAAAGCAAGCTGAGCAAACATTATTCTCAAGCTACACTGGAAATACAATTTTTATTTTCTACCTGTTATTTAGTTGTATTCTGTCATGTGCTTAATCAGAGGAGAAGAAAAGCCAAAGAGTCAGGCAGGATCATGGAAGGAAAGACAATATTCACAATAGCAACCATTTGTGTGGGTAACAATCAAGTAACAAAGAAGTGACAATCTAGTAACTCCCAGGATATGCATAGGTTGCATAGGTTAATAGTTTTAATGAGTGCAGATTAGTAATTAAAAAATTCTTCTAATGCCTCCTGTTTATTTCCAGGAAATTACAACAGAGATACAAAGAGAACAATGACGCTATCTGATGAGTAACTTAGCCACTGCCATTGCTTTCACCAGCAGTGAACAAGAACTTGCGTGCCATGCTCATCAAAATCTGCACCAGTGGAGGTGAAACACTGTTGTCATTGCCACTGCTGAAATGCAGCACCCACCACCACAGTGTGCTCACCTCCACTGTTTGGTCTCCATAAATGTTCATCAAATACTGATACGTGTCAGTGGGTGCTATTTTTTCCACGTAGAGAAATTCAACGACTCGTGTCTGCTTCACTTCCACGTCAGATGCCGTTTTGTCAAACTGCCCCTCTGATGCCATCTGTCACATGGCCACAAAATGTAATTGAATATTGGCAGGAATGACATACAGAATATGGCAGAACGCTGCCATACCACCAACATCTGCCTCCAGTGGTGTGGGCCAACATCATAAAACAGGAAGCACTACTTTTGGAGCAGCTGTTGTACTTCTTTCCTATCTTTCTTAAACACCATAGATTTGAAAGGTCATGCATAGCTAGTGAATAAAGAACAAATTACGGAGTGCATTTCTGTAAGTTGCCAGTGAAATTAAAACTTCTGCTTAAATATGTAAACATCAAATTAATGACTTATCGTTCACAGAAGACATAGCAAGGTATATATAATTCTATTCAAACTAGCTGTGTAGTCTCTGATTTCTCTAGCTTGGCACTGGAACTATTCTGTCATCAACCTAAGATTTGTGTGTTTATTTTTCTCCTCAGGGGAGACAACTAGCAGCTAATTCATGAGACAGATAAAATGGATGGAATCACCAAGCCTAGTAAATAAGAAAACCTACTAAACCTTCTTTCTAGCAACTGAGGAATCTCTCCTCAAGGGTAGCACAGAGTGTCATCTTTAAGAGGACATTGAAATGCACAGTCCTGTTGTTGATGTTACACTATGATTTAACATTTTTAGCATAGCATTAAAAGAGTATCAGAAACTCTAAGAAGTACTGTTCTGTCTTCTGGTAAACACAGGTCTTTGAAATGTAGGCTTTTTCAAAGATCTGTGGAACAAATTGGCCACAGTATTTACCACTATACCTAAGCTGAATATTGGTAGGGTTATGGGTAGAAAGCAGGGTTGGGGTTCATGGTTTTCATGCCCTGTGATGACAAGGGATGTCATGCCCGGCAACAGCAGCCTTCCTTTCCCTGCACTTTGTCATCTGAGTTCCTACAGTGAGTCATCAGTGCTTTTCTTGACCTGAACATCTCCATTCCAGTACTTGGTCAGTCTCCAAATACAAGAAACTCGTCTTGTGAAGTGGAAGGTTACTTTTGTAAAAAAATCAGTTTGTATCATTGAGATTCTGGACTCCGTGGTAAAGACTGGGCACAGGAGAAGGAAGAATCAGTTGTAATGCTCACATTGGCAGAAGTATACCCACGTTTCTCAGCAGCTGGATTTCTGAGTATTATCTTGCAGTGCAAATAAAAATCAGTAACAGTGTAATCGCAAAGTGCATTACCCACCTTCATGCATAACACCGGTATTTGGCAGGAGAGCCTTTAATATACATCCACCACCACCCCACCAACGTCAAAATTCTCTTTCTTCTTATTATTTGTAAGCTTAATTGAAAGCTGATTGTACTTATCAATGTATTTGTTAGAGAATTTAGCATATAGAAACACTAGCACTATAAAAAGGCACAAATAAAAACTGCATAGTTCCAAAAGATTACAGTTTCAATATGAAAGTCACCAATATAAGGCCTAAGAAAGACAGTGAAAAGAATTACAGCAATGATGCATTAGTTTCTTAGAATTTAAAAGTGAAAGCATGTTTTTACTAGTACTATAAAATATTTCTTTCCCTGCACAATGCAGCATTACTGGGCATGTACTTTCCAAACCTGAATGTCACGAATGCAGACTGAGTTGATGCTTTTGACAGGATAAAAGTGCTTCAGGCCATTTAAAATTGGTTTTGGTGAGTATATGGGTGAGGAGACAGAAATCTGTAGTTTGGAATACAAGCAGAAAGTGTTTCTTTAAAGGAGTAATCAGAGACTTATCCAGCTGGCTTAGCCAAGAATATCTTTCATCTCCTGATCGCCGTGTACCATGTTTTATTCAGGTCACACTTGCACAGAACTTTCACAGTGTTCCCCTATTTTCTGAGATAATTTACTTTCAGCTTGAACTCGAGTAACTGCCCAGAGCTGTTTTCATTCATCTGTAAAACAGAAGATATTACATCAGTGCTAAAAGTGCTTATGTAATACAAACCCAGTGGAAATATCATCAAAAAGTATACATGCATGGGAGTATTAATACATTAATTTTGAGCTGTTGGAGCAACCTAGCTGAGATTTGAGGTTTTTATAGCAAGGATAAGTTCTGCTTACTTGCTGGAAAGTTCTCATATGCATACAAATAAGACAGGGCTAAGCTATACTGCAGAAGATATATCATTATTTTACAGTTACATTACATTTTACGATGTCAAGTTTGTGCTGTAGATTTTTTCTCTTTTGCCTCTCCTGGACTTGTTCATTCCTGCATCCATCACCTTTCTTCCTCACTGCCCACATTCAAGCTTGTTTTATTTCTCAGTAGAAGAAGTTGTTACTTCCACTGTCTCTAATTTTTATCTATTTTGGGCCTTATCAGTGGAGTCTTTAGCTTCAGTGATTCTTCATAAATTGTGCTTTCCATGGACTTTGATTTTCCCTTATTTCTAAGAACAGAAGACTTGGATTCATGAATGTGGTCCTCAGGGGAGCTACCACAGTTCCTGTTATTAATTAGAAGGAGAAAATGGAATCTCAGATTTTTAGCACACAAAGATAAAAGTTTGATACAGTTCCACATAATTCTTGCTCCCGAAATTCAAAAGGGAAAAAGACCACCTGCAACTAATGTAAGGGAGTTTCGTATTTAAAGGAACAATCAGTGATGCAATTTTAATAAATTATATTTTGTCACATAAAAAAAAGAACTTTGGAATTTTGAATTTCATTGCAAGAATCTTGGAACAAGATTGTTCATAAGCAGTATTTCCTTGGACATATTTAAAAAGTATTCAAGTTTTTCCCTAAGAATCCTTTCAGTAAAGCAAATCTTCTCACACATTGTTTTATCTCAGGGGCAGTAAGAGATGACATCTTGGAAGTGAAGACAGAATCTTACAGTTGCTGAATAGATTCTAAGCAATAGATAGGTTGTGGTTCTACTGAATTAAATATGCAAACTAAGCCCCAAATTAAAGAAAGTAATAACTATCACAGTCAGCCATAGACTATTTTTTTTTTGTATCCTGTGGAAAACTGTTGAGGGGGAGACGGATGGGCAAGAAATGAGATATGAAAATATATGTATGTATCAGTATATATGGATTTCCATCTAACATTTCCATTTAACATCTGTCTTTGAGTTAGTTGTATTCCCTATGCTATTCTTGTGGATTAAACTGAATTTTGTGGACATTGTTCTGATAATGGCACTACTGAGCTTAGTAGCACTATACTAATAGCAAACTTTAATTCACACATAAATAAAGGAACAGCAGCTGGATCCAACCCATTCTTTGTACCTTAGGAAAGTAATGACTGCAAACTTGCAAGGAGAGAACTCGACTCTGCTTTTCAGTCACTCTAGAGTTCTCTTCTGACAATTTGAGAAAAAAACCCTTCGTCCTTTGTACACTAATTACACAAATCTCAGCCTCAGCCTAGCCTTAGTATTAGAATTTTTAATGGTTGATTTTGTGGCCTTCCACTGAGATCATTACTACAGTTGTATTCTAGAAGACATCTCTCAAGGGAAACAGTGTCAGCCAGAATCTAATTCTCAAATTCTTTTTAATATGTCTGAATTCAACGTGTATCTTATTCATGTTATGCCTTACGTTTTGATGTGGATTTGTCAAACCAGCATGCATGCAGGCAAATTTATACACGTACTCTAATCAGGCTTCATACCCCTTCAGGAGCTTTGAAAAGATGTAGGCTTCTTATCCCATTTTTATTCATTGATCCATTCATCCTTGAAGCAAAAGACATATTATATTTCATATCTTCAGCCACAAGGACCTCCAGCCTCACTGAGGAATTTTCTAAACCACTGACTCCAATTTCCATATTCTGGGGAGAACAGTAGAATGCATTAGATTAATATCTGAACTTAGTAAAGCATTTGATACCATAGCTCACAAGAATTATTCATGGAAATAATCTATCTTGGCTTGGCTTTGACCCTTTGGAGGAGTTTATACTTAAGTATGCTTAAATGTAAATGTCTACAAGGAAGCAGTTGATCGAGGGAGCAATCATGTCAACCCCAGACCTTGAAAATAAAGTTAATGTCACTTATCCTACTCAAGGGATCAAGCACATAAGTTTAGAGGCAATCTAGTGTTTGAAAAGTGCTTTGTTATAAATGCCTAGAAGATTCTGGCTGACGCTCTGATTTCTAATAGTCACAGTTTTAGGCTTACTTGCATATAGATACAAGCTTGCTTAATTTCCCCCGGAGGACTCTAGGTACATTTTATCAATTAAAAGAATAATTTATAAACCATTAACAACTCTGCCAACAATTGGCAGCACTCAGTCAATTCCCAGAATAAAATCAATGATGCCACAGTGCCACAAGCAAAATGCAAATGCCATCCATACCTTTTTATAGAACTTTTCTTCTACATTATAATTTCAGAGAAAAAAAGACCAGCAGACACCATAGTGATGGGCAGAGTTGAAGTGAGATTAAATACAAGAGACATGGAACCGTAAAGGGAAGGAAAATTTGCGATAAGTGGAAATTTTTAATCAAACATGAGGAAAGTAAGGTGATAAGCACAAGTGGGAGTGTTTAAGAACTTAATGTTGCTAAAAATAACCAGTTTACCGTATTTTTGCAGAAAATGGAACTCAATTCATTTCAACTCAATTCAAAATGGACCTCAAGTACGCTGTAGATAGCATATGGCATCATTTCTATTGAGAGCAAATTGCCATGACTGTATCACTTTGACAACTAGAGGCAAAGATGCTCTCCCCTACACTCTAATGAGGCCTTGCAGAGCTCATTTGCTTCTACTGTTTGTAAATTTTGGGTTCCGAGACAGTTCAAGGGTGAAAGATCCTGTCATCTTCTGAGGCAATGTGAAAGAAGAATGGAAGTTGTTTCTTTCGGGGAGGTAATCTGGGAAATGTTATTATATGCCACAATGGAATTGCAGCTTTGGAGGCTGCCTGGTTGTCATGCTGTGAAGATAGGGGCACGGTTGGGTGCAGTAACACTTTCAGAGCAAGGGACCTACTGAGCAAAGGAGTGACTGCAAATCAGGAGATCAGAAATAACAGAAATTAGTTGGTCTTGCTGTTGTCATTGTTATTTTTGTAGAGAGAGGCAAAGGTAAACATAGATTCATTCTGACTCTCAATTAGGATGAAATAATGAGCACTCAAAATAGATATCTGATTTATATTCATTTGCTGATATTTAATTTACTTGCAGAAATAAAGATGGATGGACAGGCATTCATGCCCATCAGTTTAGACACTTCAAGGGGTTTCACATTTCCAGAGATCTACCATAAATATATCCTGTAATGCAGCAGCTGACAACATCAGCTGGGGAACTTGGTTTCTTTAAGTGAAATCTGATCGTGAATTGGCCTTACTTTGTGAAAGTTTGATGCTTTCTAACATATACATTTTAGCATTTAACATAAATTTTGTGCCTTTAAAGAGACTGCAGCTATCAATTTAATGGGAAGTTAAATTTGCAGTAGCCAAAGAGCTTTCTTTTTTTTTCTTTCTTTTGGTTTCCTGATCAAGTACAATATCAAGGTCACAAAACTATGTCTTTATAGTTTAATTACACATCCCCATATGGTATTGACTAAAGCATTAATAATTTTGACATCATAGAAAAAAATATATATATATATCTTTAAAGAAATGATATATATCAAGTTTTGTTAGTTGCCTTATTCTCCTTGAAGAAAAACTTAGTGTGACCATGACAGAGAAGATACTAGGTTAATGGAGATGCTGACATTTAATGTTAGTTGTAAAGATTTCAGCATATGGAAAGCTAACTATTTACAGCTTAAGCAATGAGGAATTGCAGAGCTTGGCTTTACACCTAGTGGTTTCTTGGATGATATTTTTATGGGTGACATGCCCACAATAAGCATTACTTACTGGTTACTGCAAACTCTATAGAATTTATTGTGATGAACCTTTGAAAGGCTAATATCTCACAGAACACAATAAAAAGTAGTTATTTTAAAAAATGTTCATAGCTATAATGCATATATGTTTTGTTACCTTACTGCACTTTTTAATAACTTTCAGCTGAAAATACAGCTTTTATTTTCTAACATTTCCTCATGTTTACAGAATCACCCGTAGGTACTGTCCTTTTTTCCAGCCTCCCCATAAAACCAGCTTACAAATTCATACATAAAAAATTGCTATTGCAAGGAGCAGCTCACTGGAACAGAGCAGCCTCTTGCACTTATCCAAAGGAGTGCTGTAGCATAATTCAAGCTTCTTAATCTTTTTAAAAGAAAGTCTTTTTGAAGCTTCAGTAGTTCTTTCTGTGAACGGTGTGTACCATGATAGTATTTTGTAAGGCCTGCTGTGTTACATCATTTCACGATCAGGACATCACAGACTTTGATATTACGGGTTATACTTCAGTAATACATCCTTTAAATTTGAATTTAAATAACTTTTTCCATGTCATATGTTAGTAATTTGTTTTCAACTAAGACGTGATTATTGCCAAATATGAATAAACTAAGTGTGTAGGGTGTTTCCTTAGAAATTATAAGAAACTCATCAGGTGTATCAAGAGTCAAAATGGTATTTTTGTCATTGCTAGAATTAAAGGAAGCAGGTAATATCCTACTGTGCTTCTGCGTACCAGACCCATGTTACTGAGGTCATAGATTAAAAGAAGAAATAAATTATGATGCCATAGAATCATAGAATCCTTAGAGTTGGAGGGGACCTTTAAAGGAGTCCAGCTCCCCTGCAATGAATAAGGATGTGCACAGCTCCACAAGGCCTGATCCAGCCTCGCCTTGAAGGTCCCCAAGATGTGGCACCCACTGCATTTATGGCAGCCTGTCCTTCTAGTGCCTCTTTTGCTTGTATTTGAGGGTTATTTTTATCTGGCACTGCATCAGGGAGAAGACGCAACTAATATGAATTTTTGCATAGCAAAACATGCTGGAACTAAAAAAAAGGGGCTGAAAACAAAATGTTTGTCAGGTTGAAAACAAAACAAGAAGCACCTATTCTGTCTTCAAATCTTTTTATTCTCTTTTGAAGATTTTGGCAGCAAAAGCATCATTTGTCATGTTAGTGTGGAACCCTTGCTTTGATGCTGAGTTTTCTCCACTCTGTATTACACTGATGGAAGCTGCCAAACTCAGAAATTTGTGAGCTTGCCTTTTCCCCCTCCACTACTATAGCTGTCTATGCAACAGAAAGGACACAAAGGTTAATTGACAACAGAAAGTGCCAATAAAAAAAAAAAAATTGGATGAGTTATGTTGCATGCTAGCAATATCTGAGAACTAGGCAACTCAGTAAAGGTCACTGAAATACACTGCAAGAAATCATGAATTAGGAGTATGGCAAACTAAATAGGAATGGAATGTCTGTGAGAGCAGAATGTATTTTCTATGAAATTTATGGTGATTTTAGACATGATGTTAAACTCTCACTGTAGAATTCTGGTTTTTTTTTTGGGTTGCAGCAGGTTGAACTCAGCCAGCTGCAAGCTGCTCACTCAGCTGTTGTCTCACTCCCCCTCTTCAACTCATCAGTTAGAAAAAATAGGAGGAAATAAAGCTCAGAATCTGAGATAAGGACAGGGAATTCACACCCAAGAATGTGCAAAACAGACTCAACTTGTGGAAAATCTATTTCATTTATTAGGAATTAATAATATGATGGTGAAAGACAAATGCAAAATCTGAAACACCTTCCACTCCCCTGATAAATTCCCAGGCTCAGCTTCACTTCTTTACTCCTGGCTCTTCTACCTTGTACTCTGCCCTGAGCAATGGAAGGATGGGGAACAGAGGGCTATGTTCTGTTCATAACAGCTCCTCTCTGCTGTTCTTTTCTCCTCACACTTCCCCCCGCTGCAGTGTCAATCTCTGTATGGGCTGCCCATGAATCTCAGCTCTGACACTGGGAGCATATCCTCTGTGTCCTTCTTCCCTAACCTTGGAGCAGAGTTGCTTCTTACACCCGTTTTCCTCCACTCCACACCTACTGTGCAGTAGCAGTTTTTGCTTTCTAAACTGTATTTCTACAGAGGCAGCACCTCTTCCATCCAGCAACTCTTCCTTCCAGCACCTCTTCCATCTCTGACTGTCCCTTTCCTTCCAGCCTTCAAAAATTCATGAGCTAGCAGCACTGTGATGTAGCTGACTATTTTTTCTTTGGGAAAACTGGAAATGGGTAATCACAGACAGCTCTCCTCAGTGCCAGGCAAGACAAGTCTGGGAATCTAGAAGAAAGCTGTACTGCCCACAGTAGGCACACTCAGGTCCAGGCTTCTCAGCCCTAAATTCCCCAAACTCCGATCTTTGGTCTTCAGGTGGAGTTTTGGTGCATGAGGAAGACAATTTAGATGATGGTATAATACAGACAAGGCTGAGGCTTGAGCCCATGGTCCAGGTGCCTGAACCAATCTTGTAATTGGTTCTGTTACTCCTCAAAGAGTCACACTCTTCTTCCTATTTGTTTGAATCATAGAATCACCAAGGCTGGAAAAGACCTCCAAAATTGTCTAGTCCAGCTCTCCTCCCACCCATATTTCCCCACTAAACCATGTCCCTTAATACAGTATCTAAAGATTTTTTTAACATCTCCAGGGATGGTGACTACACCACCTCCCTGAGCAGCCTGTTCCAGCACCTGACCACTCCTTCAGAGAAGAAATATTTCCTATTATCCAAAATGTTCACGTGAAGTTACAGATTTCTGATCTTTCATGTTTCTGGGATATGTTTTCTTTCTCTTAGTCTTTATTTATTCAAGCTCCCATTTGATCCAGCTAAAATATTCACTCCGCTTCCACAGACTCAAAAACTGTAGCTAAAGCCATTTCCACTGACATGTAGTTATGCATCTTTGTCATACTCCTGTCATTTTCGTTGTGTTTATTCTTCTTCCTAGTGTATCCTTGGTAACAGGAGTCACGATACTTGAACCAAACAGCTTCTTTAATTAACAGTCTTAATGCAGACCACAAAGTCTTAATTCACATCCAAACTTTAGTCATAATTCACTCTATTTGCAGAATGAGCTATTTGTAAAACATGCCTTCCCAGAGCTGTGTTCTGTCTTTGGGCTATTCTGTTTGTAGTGTGTCTGTAGTTAAGTATCTGATGGAAAGCAAATATTCCATCCTGTGTTTTGATCACTCATGTGACCGTAGTTAATTTTTCAGGTGGCCGTTGAAAATGCTAACAAATTGAGAAAAATATTGGCACTGCCTCTGAGGTATGCCATCTTAAAAATATCCAATTTGACCTACAGATTGCTTTTAATTTTCTTGTTGTCATGGGCACTTCATCCTAGCATCTTCTGTTCAGTTGGCTGAAAAAATAGAAGTACACTTTCAGAAAAATGAAGCTGCAATATCACATTCCATCCCCTTGCTCTTCTGCTTGTTTTCGTTCAAGAAGTTGATGTCTGATCTGTCAAGGTCGCACACTAGAAAGTATATAATGCAGATGCTGAAAGTTGTCTAGCAGCCAGAAGACATTTGTTTTTATCACAAATAAATGGTTCAGTTAGTCCTCAGACTGTTTAGGTCTCTGCGTCCTGACATTTTAAAATGACAATAGTAAGAAAAAAAACAAACAGTGAAGTAGAGAGCTGTGGCTGCTGTTTTATGTACTGCATGAACAAAATTAATGAATGTGTTTCCTAGGGTATAATGTTATGAAGTAAAATAGAGAAAAAAAGGAGGAGTAGAAAAACAATTAGTAACATGAAAGTCATACACTAAAATATAGTGAGCACAGGAACTGGTGGCACAGGGAAGTTGTGATGTCTCCTTCATGAGATATACAAGACTGGTCTCGATGCCTGCCCTTGTGACCCATTGTAAGGAACCTGCTTTACCAGTGGGCTTGGACTCACTGATCTCTTGTGGTCCCTTCTGACCCCTACAACTCTCTGATTCTGTGATATCTCCATGGTAGAGCTAAGGATGTGATGTGGGACCACATCAAAGGCCTTACACAAATCCTGGTAGATGACATTAGTTGCCCTCCTTTTCTTTCTGTCAGTGCCATCAGTCAATCATAGAAGGTCACCAGATTCATCAAGCACAGTCTACCTTTGGTGAAGCTGTTCTGGTTGTTTCGGATCACCTTCTCATTTTGCATGTGCCTTAACATGTATTTCCAGGAGGATTTGTTCTACGATTTCCCCAGAAACACATGTAAAATAATATTTTTGCAGTACAATTTGTTATAGTTTTTATCAGCAAACATACAGATTAGTCAGAGCTTTCACAGCCTGTCCTTTTCATGTATAGAAGAAAAGAAATGCCCCTACCACTCAAATGGCAAAAGTGCTCAAAAAGAGCTTTGTCTAACTATTTCTGATTGATGTTTCCCTTTAATCTCCCTAGATATTTATTTTTGTCTGTAAAACTTGAAGCACTTTTCACACAAGTGAATGAATAATTATTTGTACAGCTAAGCTCCTATAAAGCCTTTAAAAAGAGTGAAGAATAACTATTTGCGCATTCAGGGAAACAGAGTAGTAATCAGAGAAAAATTAACCTTACGTTCCATCTGTTCAGGTCATAAGGGGATTTCAGTATTTTATTTAAAAATCAGAGAGAGTTTAATGATCTTTTCTAAATATGCTAAGACATATGTTTTAGATTTAGTTTCTGTCGAATGAATCTTGAGAAAAATATCAGAAGGCACCATGCTCCTAATGTTATTAATGGAAACGGTGCAAGTGGTTTCTTAAGGAGATTTTTGAAACTTTTTCAATGAAGTCTCTTGATGAAACTCCTCTTAGCCAAACACAATGGGCTTTGGGGTGCAGAGGTCTCCCTCTTTCTTCCTGGCACAGAAGTTCTGATTTGAGTTCACAATGGGAACAGAGCTCCCACTCTGCCCCACCTCAGGCCTGGGGAATGAGTGGTGTCTGCACAGCCTTGTGTTCACATCCATTTAGCAACAATGCCCAACGTGCTCCAGGGATGAAGATCCTCTTCACACTGTGTTTTTTACAGCATTGCTTCATGTAATAACTGATGATTTCCCAGATTTCCCAAAACTTGTTCAGTTACCCAAAACTAGGGCTTAGTCGTTTGTGTAACTGAGCATTGCATGTCTGATTCTCCAGACTCTTTTAACATCCCAACTTAAAAGACCCACAAAAATAGAAGAAAAACAAAGAACTAAAATGGTTATTAAATTTAAACCTATTTTTCCCTTTATCATGTACTTCTGCACTTATCAGAAAATATTTTGACAAGTCTAATTTTTTTAAATCTTTGTTTCTTAAATCTTCCTGACTGTATGCCAGAAATCTTAATGCCACTTTTTTCCCAAGTTTATTAACATGACATTATTATCAGTGAATTTACCAGTGCCACATACTGAAAACAAAGGACAGCTTTTATTCAGACTCCAGCTGAAGTTCTTTTTTATTTTCCTGATCAAAAGTATTTTCAGTCTCTCTGCTTTACATGTTCTTTATCTGTGTTTTTTTTCCTGCAACTCACTGCAAAGTTAACTCTTCATACCTCTGACTGTCTACAATAGTCCCTGTAATCCATTTCCCCACATCTTGCATTCAACTTTCTCAGCCTTGCACTATACCAAATTTTTATACAGACTGTTGTCAGAAGGATGACAACTGTGTCTCCCAGTTATATAAACTGAAAATTACTTTCTGTTGCTTAAGAATAATCCACGAAGCCGTTGTATTATTGTTCATGATATATCTAATTTCCATCAATCACCATATACAAGAAATGTGTGATGGTTTGACTTAAAACTGGAAAAAAAGGACAGTTGACCTATACACTAAATTACATGACAATAATACCAAGTACAGGATTAGATAATGAAGTCAAACCTGTTACAATAATGTCAAACATGCTACTGAAGTGTTCTAATCAAGAAGTCTTTGGTCACAACAGAAAAAGTAGAATGGACTACTTCCCTGAACCTTGTTCTGTCATATCATATCAATGCTGAAGATTTAACGACCTCCAAGTACCCAAACCTCTGATCTAAAAGGCTGACATGTACAATTAGAAAACTCAGAGCGTGTGTGAAATACAGAAATGTAACCTTCAAGGTCATCCCAGCCAGAGCACAGACTGCGACTCCAAATACTGAATTTACTCAACACATCCCTGGATCAGAGAGTTTTACTAGGGCTTGTGATTTGCTACCTTTCAGTTGCATTGAAGCATTCACTGTCAGAAAGGTGTCCTATAATCTCAGCAATCTATACATGATGTTCTTTTGGTATTATAGAAAAGTGTATACTTATCATCTGATCAAGAATAGGAGTGGAGACAGGAGCTTTATGCAGTCCTGTGCTGTCGCTCTAATCTAGCATATGGACAGCCTGAGCTGGAGACCTTCCAGAGGCTTTCACCTTGACACTGATGCAGGCTGCCAGAGATACAGATTAACAGTGATATTCATATATACCTGACATGCTATGGATACCAGGTACAGGAAGTTTTATAAGCTGGAACTCATAAATAGTAACTTTGCAAATGCCTAGTGCTTGCATATGTGAACATTAGTGACATTCAGCCACCAGAATTAAAGCAGTTTTGCATTGAATTTTGCCCAGCAACCTAATGAAACTGAAAAAGTGGTCTCCTGGCAGCATGTTTCCTTAGGCTGTCGGATCAACAAGAATGAACTCATGTGCAACCGAGCTGCAAGTCCTTAGCTTTGGCTAAAATATGAAAGCAAAGCTGATCCCTTTGTGGTGCCCAGTAACTTGATGTGGAAATAGAGAGCCAAAATCTCACAAAGGCTGGTTTTTGGCATTATTTCAGCAAGCAAAAGGTGTTGAACTAGAGACCACATAAAAGAGCTCTGGACTTTCGAAAAGCTCCCAGTGTGATTTCTGCTCAGGTGTCTTGTGTTTGGCTCTAAAATCAGCAAAAATGAAATGCTGAGCCCCAAACCAGAGGGTAGTTAACACATGAAAACTATCCAGATGGTTACCATCTTTCTACCTGTGCTTTGGCCAATTTGTATCTTTGTATACAGCCTTGACAGCTATTAAATCCTCTCATTTTTAACAGTGTTTTTGGAAATCATTTCATCTTCGTACTAAGAGAACCGAATTGCTGATGTGGGACGAATTCCAAAACTCACTGAACTCAGCAGAAAAAAAAAAAATCACAGCCTGACTATATCTTGGAACAACTAATTGGTGCCTGAAGCTATTCTGTAACTGACATCATGCTGTTTCACAAATGGAATTTAGTGCTGAGAAGAAAGGCATGCATAGAACTGCATGAAGTTCAACCAGCAAATGCTGGATTCTGGACCTGGGATGAGGCAGCCCTGGCTATACAGACTGGGAAATGAGACACTGGAGGGCATCCCTGCATAGAGGGATCTGAGAGTTCTGACTGATGACAGGTTGAATCTGAGCCAGCAATGTGTCCAGGAGCCAAAGACCTGACTATACCGTGTGTGCAGCAGGGGCTGTGCTGCCAGCCAGGCGAGGGGTGGACTTGTCTCACTCTGCTCTGCTTACCTCCAGCACTGGGTGCAAGTTTGGGTGCCACAATATAACAAAGATATAAAAGCATTAGAGAGCATCCTTCGAAGATGGGGAAAGGTCTAGAGAAAAAAAAATATGAAGACAGGCTGACATCCCTTGGTTTGTTTGGCCCAGAAAAAGGGGAGGCTGAGGGGAGGTCTCACAAGGTGTAGAAGGGCACAGCAAGCTCAGATACAGGGTTTGGATTTTGGGAGATCCTGTGTGGAGCCATGATGATCCTCGTGGATCCCTTTCCACAAGGATATTCTTTGACTCTCTGATTCTCTGATTCTAATTTCATTTCCACACTGGAGATTTTTTTCTTCATGGACTTGACTTCCTGGGACTAAACATGGTTGAATGTGAGGTGGAATGGCCTGGTTCAGTAATATCATTACGTCATACAGTCTGACATATATATAATGTATATAAATATATTATAGTGTAAATAAATACCTTTGTAAATGGAATGCAATCACATCTAGTTTTTTAGTTACTCCCAGGCCCCAGTTGGCATATAATTGAGGAGTACTGCACAGTATGCTAACTTACTCAATGGGGAGAAATTCGTGGTGTGCAGCTATGCTGCTTCTCATATCCAAGTTAATGATTTTTTAAAGGTGTCCACTACTGCAAAATATTTGTTTTCACAGATTGAAGAGTTGACAGAAGCTGCTGGCAGTCTTTTACAGCTTTTTATTTATCTGCTGAAGTACTTTATTTTAATGTTCTTGTATAACATTTATTTGTTCAAAGTATTTCCAAGTCATGTTGAAGGCTAACAAGCATGGCTCCCATGCTGTCTTGGCCAAGTGATGTGAAACAGTTCTCCACATCATAGGGTTGGGTAGAACATGGAGAATTCTGGGTCTCAGACAGACTGGGTTTGGTTTAGTTTTCTTTGTAAAATCCATTTCAATCAAAGGCCCTGCTGGTAATAACATCATTATTCAAGCTGAGAAGAACCATTCAGTGTTGAGAGGTTTTGATTTCTTTGAGACTGTATCCCCACAATGTGTTGCAATTTTGCACAAAAAAAAATAAGAAAAAAAGGTGATTTAATCCACTGTGGTTATAGCAATTACAAATAGTGTTCACAAAACTGAACAGAATTCATAATTGGGCAGACATATTCTCCAGAGTGTCACACTGTCATTCAGTCACAGCACAGCTGGGAAAATGAGAGCTAAAGAAGCTAAGTAAAATAACTGATTTGAATGATTAAAATGAAAATGGTTTATTATTGCCACACAGAAGAGATTGCCAGCTTTGTCTCCCTTGGTTTTTGCTGTGAAATGAAAACACAAAACCACAATATACTTAATTCTTACTGAAGAGGCTTACCAGCTCAAAGTTGAGAAAATCTGTAATGTGGTGCTTCTGCTGGTGCATCCTCTACAGCATGCAAGTCTGGTCTGAGTATGACAGGGAAGCTTGTGCTGAAGCTTGCAGGAATAGAGATGAAAGACTGATGGATTTGGCCCTGTGACTAAATTATAGAGATGTCTGTGGCCATATTTGGTCAGAATTAATCTCATTGCTGAAATTAAATATTTTGGAGGGTAATTTCACAATCATTGCTACCCTTGCAAGTCAACTTGTTCTTGAGCATGAACATGAGATGTCCCCCTCATTTTCAAGCAAAATAGAATCAAGATATGGTTTGAAGTAAAAACTGAGAGCTCATTTTCTTGTGTCTTTTCTAGCTGATGTTTATGACAGCAGAGGGACTAAACAAGCTCCACTGCTACCTCATCCAGCACATGGATCTTGCCAGGCTAGCTGGCTTAGATTATAAGAGGCTTCCATCGTAATCTTCATTCAGTTATTATCTTTGTATCTCTTTTAAATTTACTTCTTGTTTCTTCATCTGAGAAGTACTAATTAAATTCTGCTTTCTAGTACAAGACATTGAAAAAACATGAAAAGTATTCAAGTCATTCAGAAGACACTGAAGAGGAAAAAAATCTGTTCAGTTGCTAATAACATCTCTAGGAAAGCATTTACCTGTACATCACTGAGCAATTTAATATAAGATGATTTTTCTTTCTCACATAACCTTAGCTGGAAGTGCAAAATGCCAGTAGAGGAAACGGAAGGGCCAGTCAGATGGGAAAAATATTCATTACAGTCTAAGCACTGAGTTTCTGTCATCCCTTCGTTGTCATTAATGGATTTTCCCTTCTCTGTTTTTGTCCTCTCTCATCTTCCTCTCACCAGTTCAGAGTTTAAGCCTTCTCAGAAGAGCAGAATGTATTCAATCTCTGATTGATCAACAACAAACGTAAGAATAGATCATAAGCTAGAACATCTCTGAAACATACACTTTACAAGCAACAATGATATTAAAAATATTAACATTAAAAATCATAAAACTGAAATCTTTCTATTCCTCTGGAGAGTTGCAGAGGTTCCATGTGTTATTACAAATGTTTCAGTATTTTCAAGAGCTCTGAAAATAGACATTCTTTTTACAGACACAGATCGATTGAGATTGGAAGGGGCCACTGGAGTTCATCTAGTCCAACCTTCCTGCTTAAGCACAATCATATGGATCTCATGGTCACTGCTGTCAGGGCTGCCCAAAAACTTCACGGTTCCTTCATTGTTTGTTAGTACAAAGTCCAGCAGCACACCTTTTGTTGTCCCCTCCCTTACCTGTGTCAGAAAGTTGTAAGTGCTCTGAAGGAACCTCTTGGAGTTCATGTCCCCTGGCTGTGTTGTCCTGTGTTGTCAAAGCAGACACAAAGGTGAGTGAAGTCCCCATGAGAACCAAGGTCTCTAAGGTTACTTCCAGCTGTCTGTAGAAGGCCTCATTGACATTCCTATGAATTGGCCTGTAGAAAGTGTTCACATTAGTGTCACTTGTGTTAGACTACATTTTAATCCTTACCTGTAAGGTCTGTACTTTCTCTTTACACACATCTAAGCAAAGGCTGATACATTCTAGTTGCTATCTCACCTAAAGAGCAACTCCATCACCTTGCTTTCCTTGTCCTGTCTTCCCTAAAAGGTACACAGCCATCTGTAACAGTGTACCCTCTTCCTGGAAGAGGTGCAAGAAGATCCTCCGTGGCCGTATCCTGTATGTACTTCACCAGCAGGCATAGAATCATAGAATGGCCTGGGTTGAAAAGGACCTCAAAGATCATCTAGTTTCAACCCTGCTGCCACGAGCAGGGTTGCCAACCATGAGAGCAGGCTGCCCAGAGCAACATCCAGCCCTGCCTTGAATGCCTTCAAAGATGGGGCATCCACAACCTCTCTGGGCAATCTGCTCCAGTGGGTCACCAACCTTAGAGTGAAAAACTTCCTCCTAATATCTAACTTAAATCTTCCCTGTCTTAGTTTAAAACCATTCCCCCTTGTCTTGTCACTATCCCAACTCGAGTTGTGTTTTGCTGACTGCCTTGTCTCTGTAACATTCTTCTTCTCTCATCTTTTCTAATTTAAAGCCCACTTGACCAGGCTGGTCAATCTGTTAGCTAAGAAACGTGTACCCTGCCTAGTAAGGTGGATCTCACCTCCCTCATCAGTTGTAATCTTCAAACTGGGTCTCATGGTTGCTGAAAACAAAACCCTGTTGCCAAGGTCAGTAACACAACAAATAGGTAGCTTGTAAAATCCTTCTCTCATCCTTGTCCTTCACTGGCAGGCTTGAGAGAAAATAGCCTGAGCTCTTAGACTCTTGACCACTATCCAGAGAGCTCTGAAATCCTTTATTCTTTTATGACGGTTTCCAGTTTGCCCTTGGTAACATCAGTGCTCACATTGAAGAGCTACAGAGGTTAATAGTCTGATGTGTGGACAAGGCTTTGTATTCTTCCCATGATAGCTCATCTTTGAGCCTCTGGAAGGCAACAAACTCCTCTAAACAGGTCAGGTTAGCATCTAGGTACCTCTGCTTTCTGCAGCAGGGAATCACACTTGGTCAATTGCTTATATAGAGTAAAAAATTCTGGGATTATCTTTTCACTTTCTCAGAGCAATGCACACATTACAGGCTCTCTAGTGCCAGTAGACAGAAGCCTACATTGCCCTACAGAAACAGCTCAAGGAGGCAGAATATCATAATAAATAAATAAATATCACCATCAGATTTTGCATAAGCATTTTAGTAAGGAAGGAAAATGCTAAAAGGAACAGTTACCGCTCTTGCCCATTTTATGTTTTCTAATTCCTGGTTTTGCTTCCCTATCATTCACTATAGATAGATCAATGACTGAGCTAGCTTATGTTAAAATTTTTGAATTAAGTAAATATGGAGCCAGTCAGGAAAAAAGATGTCTTTCTGGGCAACTGGATATTGAAAATTTTTACTGTGTGTTTCACCTTTAAAACAAGGATTACGCTTCTCAGTTGCTTTGTAAACTGCTCTGAGATAAACTGACAACAGCATGTCAAAAGACAGATTATTTACTTTGTCTATGAATGTAATATCTTTAACATGTTTTTGTACATTATTTTTTTTTTCCTTTGAGTGGATTTAAACTAGCTTCAGATCTTGTTAGAGTTACTGTTGAATTTGATGAGGCTAGAAACCAACTCCTGTGTCTAGTGAATACATACAGGACTGGGATCTGAGAGATTTCGCTGTCTAGTTTGATCATGGTTTCCACAGTGAAGCCATGCTGCTTACGTTCAATGACACAAACATCAGTTCAGTTTTTCCCCAGTGTGGAAATCTGAAAGTTAAAAGCAAAATAACACCACAACAACTCTGCTAACATGCTGAGCTTAGTTGTGTATTTTAAGTCTAGAGCACTTTCATGTACATACTGATGCTATTTTCAGTTGTTGAATCAATATCAGCAGTGGTGATATTGATGCTCTTTCCATATTTATTGCTTTTGAGAAGAAGAAAAGAAAGGAAAAAAATGGATATCTCATTTTGTGAAGCATTACCTAGTTGACTGTGTCCTCCATGAATATGTATGCATATATATAACATGCCAAGAATATACATATGTACACGTATATGTAACAGCAGTAAAAGACAAATTAAAGCCTGTTGATATTTTTGCTTTTATGATTTCAACATCTTTGAGGCAAAAGGAAAAGTAAGGTTTAGTTAGGAGGGCATTAGAAACAGGTACTGGAGTCCTGGTACCATTTCCATGTCTGCTAGATGTTTCCTGAACAGCGAGATATTCTTTTTTTGGAATAACTTTCAGAAAATAACTCCAGAAAAGCATGTAAGATTGCTGATATAAATAATAAATTAAATCACAATTTAAAGGAA
The DNA here is from genome assembly GCF_038088225.1 of Cyrtonyx montezumae. Classification (NCBI taxonomy): domain Eukaryota; kingdom Metazoa; phylum Chordata; class Aves; order Galliformes; family Odontophoridae; genus Cyrtonyx; species Cyrtonyx montezumae. The sequence goes on from NW_027071825.1 coordinate 26,376,710, forward strand.
AAATTAGGATGTGACAGAAAGTTTAGGATTGAAATTCCCAGTCACGTTGAGCAACAGTATGGTTGTATAATTTTAAATACTCTCTGATTTGCCTGAACTGAACTTGGAAACACATTTCTCAGCATGTGGTGTAACATTTCCAAAAAAACATCAGTTAAACATGGTAGCATCTCATCACTGCAAAAGGAGAGTGTCATAACTGTAAGAAGAAAATATGCATGAGAGACTATATTGCACCTGATTATCTTGAGTTTTTCAACTCTTGCTTATTTTCTGGTTATTTAATCCTACTTGATTTCAGTATTGCTAGCTTTTCTGCTTGCACTATGTCAGCATTTTCATTGTAAACCTCATTTTAATGGTAATACTGTTCATTTGCAAAAAAGTGTGTTCTAAGCAGAAAATGGGCACATCCAGTATCAAATTCAAGCACAACTCAATTCAAAGGAGTATTAGTAATTTTAAAAAGAGACACTCACTTCTTTTTAAAAACACAAGAATCAGGAATTTCAGTTTTAAGTGTTTTGTTTTTTTTTTTTCCTAGCTAAAAATGGAATAAATACTTTTTAGTCAATAAATTTCTTTTTAGTGAAATATCTGCTGTCAGGGGAAGGGAGAGGTCCAGGGAAAGGATTTGTTAGATCTATTCAATGCTCTTCACAAAAATCAGGAAATAAATGACAATCTCAAATATAAGGATCTCAGAAAAAGTAATCTAGTAAAATGAATGAACAGAATTTGCTCTGATCCTCAGATACCACTCAATAGGAGTTTTCAGATGGGATCCAGGAGAAGTATGAAAAGAGGTCTTAGAAGAAAATGCTCACAGAACATTTAAAATTGGCATCAGGTCTAATGAAGCAATTGTCAGGAAATCGTTAAATATCAAATAATCCAAACAATGCAGTAGTTAAAAATGTATTGGCAGTGCTTTTTGGTCTATCTCTACCTAGTCCCGGGCAGGATGAGGGGAAGAGAGTAGTTAGCTCTACTTCTGGTGCACAGTACCATCAGACACACTTGATTAATCATAGGATCATGTAATGATTTCTAAGAAGGAATGGATACAATGATCTTAAGGCTATTTTTGATTGTTGGGGACGTTCTGTTGGTGGGCAAGTACAAGACAGAGCTGAGGCAGCATCATCAGCTGCACCTCAGTGTCTCTGGATCTGTGTGGTGCTGACCTATGTGGCTTCATCTCTGATCATCATGAAAGTGAGAAATACCAGAATGTAAATGGATCAGATCACACCATGTTGGTTTTTTTTTTCTCAAAACAAGCTTGTTCATACATCAATTGCAATATCTCCAAAATATGTTTTTCCCTAGTTGCAGTCGTATGAGCACAGTGGCCCAAAGAACAAGTGCTATGATTGAAAACCTAGTGGTTTCTTCAGCATGAACTTTTCTCAGAAATGTCCTTGTTAAGCAGCTTACCCGTGATTTGTAGCAGCTGTTGTGTCACCATGCCAACTGATTGACAAAATGGGGGAAGGGCACACTCAAAGTCGTTTCTGCGCTGTGCAATATCTTATGAAGAAAAGCTAGTGATTATAATGAGTAATTCCTTACCATGAAAAGTGACTGAGAGCAAATGGAGAGAACAGAGACTTTCAGTGAAAGAAAAACTGAGAAAGACGATCACCATACATGAAAAAGCCGAATTGCTGAGGAGATGGGACCTTCCTCCTGCACCCTGAGAGCAGTTTCTTGGAAGCACTGAAAATTGGTTATTGTGAGCACTCTTTGTGCCTGTGCTTGTGTGATGATAAAAAGGTGTGAGGACTTACCGAGAAAAGAAATACGCTTTAAATCCAAGCCTTTTACCTGTGGAGAACAGTTGATCTTGTCAGAGATGTGTATGCAATTGCTTAAATGCAGATGGCATGTGAGGAATGAGGAAATAACACATAAGTCCTAATGGCAAAAGAATCTCCTTGATACCCAAACCAAGGTAAAATACTTCAGAAGTGCAGTAATTGAAATTGAAGTTATTTCCCAAACTAAAGCGATGGTGACAAGATGCATCAAGAGAGGAAAACAAGTCCAGAGGAGGAGAAGCTAATATTGAAGCAATTACATAGTTGCTGCGTATGCATCAAACTCAGCATATTCTCAGATGTGTATTGCTTGTTACCCCCAGACAATTCCTTTAAGTATTTACTGCAATGCTATTTAGCAGATAATTATGAAATAGCAGGAAAATACACATGAAAGAAAACGGAAATATCTAGGTGACTGCTATTGAGCTACTTTTCCGTTGTAAATTAGACACCTGGGAAAAGAAGACAGGAATTCTGCTGAAGTAAAACAGAGGGTAATATTTGCCACCGTGTGTCAACTGTGCATATATGAGGGAATAAAGAATGAACTGCAAGAGGTACTAGTCTTAGAAATTCTGCTTTCTAATGAAGAGAAAAATCTTGTACATGGAAAATACTGATGAAAGTAAAAGACAATGCCCCTTTCGTTTCAGCTTCAGACAACCCCAGCTGCTTGTACATTTGGCATCCTTGCCTTTCTATACTGTCACCGTGCTAGGATTGAAAATTTTTCTTAATTTATTATTTAATACTTTTAAGGGACAGATCTACTGATACGCCACATCTCATTTACAATCTGGATGTGAATACTGCTTCAGCTGTAGCTTTTAGAGTACAGTGTAGTATAATAGGATACACATAGTATGCAGTTTGAATTCCTAACTTAAAGAAGAGACACAGGAGTAATCAGACATAACAGATTGTAGTATCTGTAGAAAAATGTGCTCTCACAAATGAATTTTTACCATATTAAGCTCATTCTAAATTTTCTGAGCTGAAGGTAGATAATATTAAATACATAATAATAAATGTACGCACAGAATCTGGAGTTAACTAAGGTGTGAGGTGAACACCATTGAGTGGACTGCACTGTTGTCTAGAATTTGAATTATAAATCTGATTCTCATGTACATGACTGTGACTGCTCAATAAACTTACAGACATAGATTTCCTAGGGGATGTGGTTTAGTGGGGTAAGATGGTAGTGGGGTAGACTGGTGGTAGATGAACTGTTGGACTCGATGATCATGAAGGTCTTTTCCAACCTTGGTGATTCCATGATGCTGTGATTCTATGCCTTATGTACTTGGTCAGTATTTGTTTTAATGAAAATTTGAGTGTTACCACTCCAACTTCTAATGTTAAAACAGAACTGGTAGCATTTTGTCCATGACAAAAAGTTTGAGCTGCCTCTCCTTTACCATCCAGAAGTTGTTGGCCAACTTTAACTCAAAAATTCCAAGAGAACAGTGGTTTATGTCCTTTCCTCAAGATTAAAAGTCTGTTGTGAATGCTCTGTGTTAGAGTATATAATAATTCATTGATCCATACAAAATGAAATTAGCTGAAGACTAATCTGTTTGTCTTTGCTAGCAAGCTTGCTTTCTGTCATGGAGCTTCCAGAAGGGCACTGTGACAAAACTCCTGTCACTTTTATCTACTTACAATATTACTTCAGAAGATGTGTGACTGGTATCAAGAAATACTTCTAACAAATTACAGTTCAGATTGTGATGGAGAAACAAAGAGATTAACTGACAAGGACCTTTCTGAGACAATACACATGCACTTTGAACTTCAAGCATTTTCAGTTCTATCCTTTCCCCTTTGATTCTGACCTAGTACAGCTGAAAATAAATATAGATCTGTCAGTCAAAAACCTGTGATCACTGTGCTTCAGAAATGTCTTTCAACTGCTCTGTACATTAATAATCACTAAATATTAACAGTCTCAGTGCCTTAGATTATGATATGGGCATTTTCATTTGGGCATATTTATTGTTAGTATTCTTTTTCTTATTTTTTTCTTGAGACAATCTCCTTTCATTCACAAATATTGTAGATTCATACTGTAACAACATGTAGCAGTAGCCCATTATTTGTAAAGTAAGACAGCCAGATAGTTTTTTACTTATTAGTGTACTAATAGGAGTGAGAATGAATTTTAGTTGCAGTAAGCTGTGCCATAAATTATTTAATAACCTTATTGATAATGTACTTTAGGTACTGCAACACAATAAAATAGTTTAAAACAAATAATTAACAAATAAGAACTGATCATATTTGAAACCTTCAAGGCTGGTGGACTCAGGCTGGAATTAAAAGATCAATAGTTATTCTGTTAAAGTCATCTTAGATTTTGATTGATTAAATAAAAATTGAATATTTCTATTTTGAAAATTGTCAAGCAGATACATTATTTTTGCCACAGAAAATCTAACCATTGGCTAACATTTAATCTCTTACATACTTTCAATGAAAAAGAACTTCTACTGAAATATTCTTTCACTGGAAAAGATAGAGTCACCTCTGCAAGGAACGGGGTACAGTTCTGGCAGTTCTCCAGCTCTCCAGAAAATTGCATTAAACTACAGGAATAGATAAGTGAGCCAAAACCAACACAGCTAAATTTAGTTGGCTGAAATCAGCACCACTGGATGCCTGGCCTTGGTAACTTTATACTGATCCAGTTCTTCTAGAACAATTTGATATCAAATATGCAATCTAATTTTTCATGTGCATATGTAATGGGATGGCCTGGTCAGAAGTGTTTCACATAATTGTTTTTTATTTTTCTTTTATTGGATATTTCTGTACATACCAGGTCTATAAAATATTAATAGCCATTGTATTTTACATTGTTGGGAAAGAAATACTGAAATTTAAGTGATTCTCTTCCCAAAGCCACAGGAATGCAATTGGAATTTTACAGAGAAACATGTTCTCCTGTGATTTCAGCTCAGTTTTACATCCACTTGCTTATCAATTATGTTAATTCAATCAAAGAAGATTCATGTTCTGATCAAAGCTTATTGGCACTCTGGTTAAGGTGTCAAATACACACAATGAGTTATTTCCAGTACAAAATAGAAGGAAAGTAGTCTCAGTACATTCAAATATTGAATAAACTACAAAAAGTAATCTACTAAAGAAAATGTTGTGAACCAAGAGAATTCAAATTGATCAAATATACTTTCATGTGCACAATTTACTAATACACAATTTTTATTCTGTTTTCAGACAAAAAGAGTAAAAATATTATTTCATAGGTTCATAGGTTCATTAGGTTGGAAAGGACCTACAAGATCATCTAGTCCAACCATCCTCCTATCACTATCCCTACCCAACTACTAAATCAAATCCCTTAGCACCTCATCTAAATGTTTCTTGAACAGCACTAGGGACGGTGCCTCACCCACCTCCCTAGGCAGGCCATTCCAGTGCCTGACCACACCTTCAAAGAAAAAATGCTTCCTCAGGTCTAATCTGAATCTTCCCCGGCGCAACTTGTGGCCATTCCCTCTCATCCTGTCGTTATTTATCAGGGAGAAGAGGCCCACCCCCTCCTCACCACAACCCCCCTTCAGGAAGTGGGAGAGTGCAATAAGGTCTCCTCTGAGCCTCCTCTTCTCCAGACTAAACAATCCCAGCTCCCTCAGCCGCTCCTCATAAGACTTGTGCTCCAGACCCCTCCCCAGTTTTGTTGCCCTTCTCTGAACACGCTCCAGGGCCTCAATGTCCTTCTTGTAGTGAGGGGCCCAAAACTGAACACAGTACTCGAGGTGCGGCCGTACCAGAGCTGAGTACAGGGGGATGATCACCTCCCTGCTCCTGCTGGCTGCACTATTTCTAATGCAGGCCAGGATGCTGTTGGCCTTCTTGGCCACCTGGGCACACTGCCGGCTCATGTTAAGCCGAGCATCAACCAACACCCCCAGGTCCTTTTCCTCTCTACATTCTTCAAGCCATTCTGCCCCAAGCCTATAGCATTGCATGGGGTTATTGTGGCCAAAGTGTAGGACCCGGCACTTGGTCTTATTGAACCTCATCCCATTGAGCTCAGCTTTTAAAAGCCTTTGTGGCCTTTGTGACTTTTGAGACTTTCTGGTGATTGTCTCTTCATTTACTTTAGTGGGATTTGCATTGAGGTATAATGGAGTGAACTTACAGAGGACATCATTAAGGAGAAACTCCATTTTATCATTTCTTTCTTTAATCTTAGCATAGGGTATGAAAAATCATTTATTTCTGCTAAAGCTCTCTTTTTTAAGTTCCGTAAAATCAATCAGATGATCTAAACTCACGGTAATGCTGGCTTTTCTGGCAGATATTAGTTTTTAAGTTTGCTTATAGTTAGAATTTCCTCAGAGATCACTAATGACATTATAGTTTAAAGTAAATTTCAGTGTTTTACTGAATGATTAGTTTATGCCTCTTACACTATTTAAAATTATGTATGAATATACACTACATATCTTGTTTAAAAAAATATATATATGCATATTCATACCTACTGCAAATTAAGCAACAGGCACTTATAATACTTGTAGTTCACTTTTCTTTAGTGAATGATGTCCTTTCAGTACCAAAACATTTCATATACTGGCATATTTTCAACATTGTGCAACCCTGCCTTTGCATGTCATGATGCAGAATCACGACTACTCTTGAATCCTAAGGCTCAAAACAAGATCAAACAATATGAATGTGCTGAAGTATGTTTATTATACAATGGATAAGACTTTAAAGATGTCTGTCTTTGATGTTGAGAATAAGCAACTTCTCTCTCACTATTGAGGACACCTCCCAGTGCTGAGAGGCCTCCAGTGGCTCATGGCAGATTTGCATACCTACAGCAGGTGCAGTACAAAGTTATTCAATTCTTATTCCCTTGCCATATCTGACCTTCTTCACTCTAATCTTTATTTGATTCATTAGTGATTTTTTCAAATTTGTATATAAAGGATTGCTGCCTTATTGGAGCTATTGAAAATATTTTAATGCATTCTCTTAGTAAAGAAACCTCAGGGAGAAGTTAAATATTCAAAATTCTAGGTATAGGTAAAAACGAAGATAAGTAGTTGCAATGTTTATACATTCTTTTTTCATCTTTAATCTATCTTTGCCAGGTGGGAGAAGGAAAGTAGAAAGAGAATTACGCTTAGTATGTCTGCTGTTTACTGAAGCAGATACTAAGCTTAGAGGACCAGATTCTACCTTAAATTAAAACGACTCTATCTTTAAATTTAATCTTTAAATTTATCTCATTTCACACTTGTAATATCCATTGTTTCCATCATTGATTTTTGTATATTTTGGAGTATTTTAAATGTTTTGGATTTCTGGAGGGTACTGTTTCTGGAGAAAAGCTCTGCTCTTTTATTCATCTTGATTAAAGTAGGCCATTGGCAGATTAACATCCCCCTACACCATCCCCATAAAAATGAGGTTGTTAATTTATGAACTTTCACACTGCCATGACATGTTCTAATTGTTTTTACCATTATTAGTGTTTTGCACTGAGTCTGCATGAAGGCTTTCTTTGTCTTTCTAGTGGGAATTTAACTATGACGGATATGGCTTCAGTTCAACATGATGATATAAAAAAAATTAAACACATCCTCTAATCTCAGTTTTGTTGCTGTGAATGTTATACATTTGCTGTTGTCAGTAATATGACTGACAGCTTCATGGCAAAGATGTTAGAACCAACCATCCATCCAACCATAAATATTTCCTCATTCCTGGTATTATTTGAGGCTTGCATAAGTGATGTGGCCTGTTTGACTATCAAAGTAGTTGTATTTGAGTCTTGTAAAATTTGACTATTGTCATGTTTCTGAATAGCTATAAATACAGTACTTAGGTCATCTTATGATACCGTGGTAATTTTCTGGCTCGCAGATCTATATTCCTTTCTCATTAATTGATGAGCATAGCATATAGGCCTGTGTACATCTGTATAGAAATACAGATAATTGCAACTTGAGTGTTTCAAGGAGAAGAAACAAATAAAGGCTGTTAAAAGAAACAGTGATTGCCTAAAGCTAGTGAAGCTTCACTGCCAAATGGAAATGCAATGAAACCCCTTAAAAATACAAAAGCAAGCACAGAACCTACCTGCAAACTATTTTGCAAAGTTCAAAGTTACCCCCAACCTGACTTAAAATTAATTTTGTATAAAGACTGTGATGTTAAAGAAAATATGATCAATCCCTCCTTGAGCATCTTTTTCATTTATTTCTCTCTACCACCTTTTTGCCATATGGGACATATGTCATTCCCTGAAACACTTGTTCATTTAAAAACAGCTCTTCTTTAAACATAATCTTCCTATTGCTTGGGGAAATTCCTTATTTCTCCCACCTGATTCCAGCCACACTTCCATCAACAGAATAACTTTCCATGCAATTGTGGTTTTCCTCAAAGTGTTGGCTCTATTATTGCTGGTCCCTAGGCATTGTGTTAGGCTCAGTCAGTGCTTTTTTTATCCCTATGACATGATAAAGCATTTTGCAGTATAATTGGGATGGAGGACCTACAGAATTTCTGCCTGTGCATTATCTGTGAATCTAGTAGAGAGTGACCATGAATCTAGTAGAGAGTGACCATGAATCTAGTAGAGAGTGACTGAAAGAGAATAGCACTGGAAATTCTGTTTTTGCTAGCAAGATATTGAGATGTTTGCTATTTGAATAAAGAACAAAGGGAAGAAAACAATAGTGGGCAAGAAATTCTCTGGAGTGTTCTGGTATATTCTTCCTGAGAAGCTTCTTCTCAAATCCTACTCTTGTGTTGAAGAAAGGTATTACACATATGCCAGTGTAGACTTTCTTTCTCTATAGAGATAATGAATGTGCTTTGAATAACATTTTACAAGTAGATTTATGATATCTTTGATCTACAGCATAATAAGGTAAGGAATAAATGTCTCGATCCCTATCAATTTCCAGATGGTAAAACTGTGGCTTCAAGAAATTATTCTCTATGTTTTAAAAAGTGCTATTTACCATGACTACATGACATTTTGCTATCAAAGTCCTTAAAGCCCCCTCTCAAATATCACAAGGTTAAGGACAGACTGGTTGATGTATTTTTTATCTCAGAATTCTTCAACAAACAAACAAATAAATAAATAAATATCTCTCTGCATTGCAAAGGTATAAGGATACAATAAACTGTAAAACGTATGCTTAGTCATCAGTGTAACTGGGAACTGATCTCATTTTCAATGCCAGGGCCTGTCCACTATATAAGACCATTTTCATCCCAGCTGTTGGCCAAACAAATATAGTAGAAGAGTGTTCTGATAAATAATCCTAGGATTACTTAGGATAAAGACAGTCAAAATAAATTTTCAGTTATACTTCTGCAACATATTTTCATGTCATGAAAGTTCTGAAGCAGAATGTTCCTGTAAACTTTGGCACATCAATGGCATTTTCACATTTAATCATCTTCAGTTAGTGTGCAAGTTCTGTAAACGTTTAATGAAAGATCAATCCGTTCTGTTTCTAATGTGATGGAAACCCCATTAGGGGACCACAGTTATCACAGCTGACCTGAACAGTCTGATACTGCTGTGCAAGTGAAAGCAAGGCAGCGGAAGGACTGTACCTTTCACTTGGCTTTTACTGCTGTTTATCCATGCTTTCTTTTCTGTTCTCCTCTGGCAGCACATTTCAATTATGTCAATGTCTCAACTGGAAGAGCTATTTGTCACCTTATCTCCAGCTGTCAGTAGCTATCGTCTCTTGAGTTATAGGCACATTTGAATTACTGACTGTGCGACTGAAAGGGCAGGATATCACCACAACTGTGGTTTATTAAAGACCCGCAGCTGTTCCCTATGAAGTCTAGAAATTCAGTTTGCTAATAAATAATTGCTAGAGACATCTTTCTGTTTTCCTTCCCAGTAAGGACATTAGCTTTTAAAGAATCTCATGTTTTCAGAGTATTCGCCTGAAGTAACTCACATAACTCTCAAAAAATGTTAGCTTTTTAAAAGGAATTTCTGTGATTTGTATAATCGTGATTATCAGACAGGGCAACACTATAGCTTGTAATGAACATTGATGTATATAACATTAGTACTTATAATGGTAAGGATTCTGACAGTTATTCGAGAATGTTTTAGAAGAATGCAAAAATGTAACCCATGAGAGCACTAAAGGAAGAAAACAATTTGTGTAAATTATTTTCTGTCATGAGATTTCCCTCAAATTATACATGGAAAATTGTTCATTTTTGTAAGGGCAGGGTCTGTTGTGAAAGACAATGTACCTACCTGGTAGTAGTATAGACAGGACCTACTTTTCCTCTCTCTGAGATTTCAAGGAAGAAACGATTTCAGGCTTTCAGAAGTGAGTGGGAATTTTTCTCTCTGATTATTCCTAATTGTTAAATTCATATATTTATTTTTGCTCACATTTGACATAAAAAGAAAAGTATTGACTTCAAGCCTAGTAAATTAATAAACCAGGAAATACTGTATATATGACATTTTCAGTAGAGAATTGCACTGTTATATGACTAACCCTTACTTCAGTGGAGTCTGTAACGGGTACGAAGAGTACAACAGCACTCTTTGATAGAGCAAATTCTCAGCTGTAAAACACTCTTTTTCAACCTAATCACCGCCGTTAGTTGATTCACACAGATTTGTTGATCTTCATTTTGTGGTGTGGCAGCTGTGCATGGCCATCTGGAATATGCTTTTATTTCATGTCACTGTCTCCATGGCGGAGATGCACCTCCCACTACCTCACTGTGTTCACATACACTGTTTACTCCCTGTAAATGTTCAGCAAACATCAGTGAAAGTCAATGTGTGTAGTTTTTTCCACATGGAGAGATTCAATTCCACACGTTTGATTTATATGTGCTTCCATGTCAGATGCCCATGCTGTCAGACTGCCCCTCTGCTGCCATCTGTCACACAGCAACAACATGTATCATGTGTCTTTGATGGCATAGGCCAACATAATAAAATAGGAGGCATTACTTTTGGAATAGCCTTTGCACTTCTTTCATAGCACTATCATAGCACTTTCTTTGCACTTTCTATCATAGCTCTTGCACTTTTATCATAGCACTTTCTTTGCACTTCTTTCACTTTCTTACTTAACACGGATTTTGAAAGCTCATGCACAGCCAGTGAAGTAAAGAACAGATTATGAAGTATATTGTCCAATTCTTACTCTACACAGAAGGTAATTAAATCCTATTATTTTGCTAGCAGTTTTTTATTTTCCATCAATGATAATATTTCTACCCTCTTTACAGGAACTTCTGCAGACATAGCAGAATAATTGATGCTATTATTGCTTTGTGTATGAGGAGACTGTGTAGTGTGCCAGTAGACCAAGACTCAATTATCCTGGACTGTATACAGACATTGAGTAAGAAAATACCCACAAAATAGTCTAAGTAGGAAATAAAACATAGCTGGTGGATATTGCCAAAAGGGGAATAAAGCAGGGAACAGGGCTCCTGTTTTCCAGAAGCTTGCATTCTCTCTCTCTCTGTTTTTTTTTTTTTTTTTCCAAAAAGAAGTTTCCTTTATTTGTTATTCTCCCTGTTGTTTTCAAAATTATTTAAGCAGAGGGATTTTTATTACTATTTTTCCCTAGGGGCACCATTACCACAAAGTTTTTATCAAAACTCTCGAAAGTGACATAAACATTTTGTTGTAAATATGGCATATTCTTTGTAAGAATTTTCCTTATTTGCAGTGAAACTCCAAGTTTAAGTCTTTATTTTTACCTACTCTTTTACTGCCATATTTCTGCTTGCTAAATTATTTTGTGTTTGTTTTCTCATTATTAAGCATTAAAAGCACCTTGCCTTTTATTACATTACAGCTTTTGGATCTCCAGCCATCTCTCTAGTGTCTCAACATCATTTTGAGTGCTTCACTTCAGAAGAACGTGTCATACCCCATGCCAAGCATATTTTATTAATATATCATCCTACTCAGTATTAAAACAAAAAAAAAAAGCAACCTATAATCAGGATAATTTCTGTAGGATCCCTTATGCAAAAACTTTTCCACTAAGTGATATGACACTAACAGCATACACTTTGAAATTGATTTAGGTTCTATTCCTGCATTCAAAGAAACAACTGTAATCACACTTCCTTTGAAAAGACACACAAAAAGTTCATAATTTATAGTCACGACTTCAGAGCTACAGAGAGAACAAATAGATTATATATTTCTATATGTGTGAAAACTCTACTTTCACCTTTTACACTTTTAACTTCTCATTGGTTCAGCAAAGTAGCTTTAACATGGCATAGATGTTAAGACATGCAGGATATTTTTCCTCTGATTTCATTTTCAGTAATTGTATTGATCTTTATGTGACAATGCAGCATTGCATAGGAAGAACAGCTTAAAACAGAATAGTTCAAATATTTTATTTAAAAAAAAATTTGGATTGCTTCACCTTTGACTTTTCCTTAAGACAGAAAAAAGAGGAAATGAGATCAACTGCTTTCCCTATTTGCGTTCAGACAGTCCCCATTTAAAAGTGAATTTTGTAATATCATTTAGGTTAAAGAGGTGAAGTACTTTTTTCCTGCATATTTAGCTTCTACCAGGTCAAGTTTCTCCTGAAAGGATGCAAGGATTTATGGGTATGTCAGAGCTATTAGATAGAAGAGTTCCTAATTCTTCATATTAAGGATATACTTTGATCTTATCCATGGTCAGGCCAGAATGTATGCACATTTTCTCTGTGCCATCATTTTCTTGACTGAAAAAAAAAGAAAAAAGTAAATACAAGTTAGAAATGTCAGGTTCTGTGTCAGGGTATATTCCTCTGCATCTGAGTTGTAGCAGGAAAGATGCCATCTCAGGGAGTATGCATCATGAAGGCAGGCTTAAGCTGTCCCCAAAGAGGGAACAGTCTATGAACTCCACATAACACATCTCTTCTGACTTCCAGGAGTATATCTGAGGAAAGCCAGTACTCTTGTGGTAGCTTTGCATTATTTTTGGAATCCTGCTCATCTCCTTTTTCTACCTTGATTCCTGTGTGGCTAAGCTACATTTACTAGAGACCATCCCTTGATGTGGACATCAATGATTCCTGCAGGTCAGAAACAGGTATTCACCACTCTGAGGTGACCCCATGGTAAGGAGGATTAAACCTCAGCCACACAGGTTCAAGATGAGCAAAAGGAGTAACCAAGAGGATAATTCCACGTGTCTGTGTGTTTGTGTTGCTTCATTGGTGCAATGCTTATACCTCTGCCAGAAAGACAAAATGGAAATATCAGCCTCTCTCTCTTTCTTCCACCTTCATAGAGAAGTAACTGATCTGCAGCAGAGCCAGGGAGGTTGTGTTTTTGCAGCTTTTTGTGTAAACAACTTATTTTAATAAAAGTAAAGCAAATAGAATTGTAGAACATAAAATTTTATTTCTGTGCTCTTCAGCTATCTACTGTAGAATACCTCATTGTCTACCCTCAATTTATTGTCATCTTTGACACACTTAGGTTCATAGGTTCATAGGTTCATAAGGTTGGAAAGGACCTACAAGATCATCTAGTCCAACCATCCTCCTATTGCTATCCCTACCCAACTACTAAATCAAATCCCTTAGCATCTCATCTAAACTTCCAGCCAGTCCCAAATTCAGGGGTTCAACAAACTGTTCCACACGTGTGGCACAGTAACTCCCTCCAGCCTTTTCCAGTGCATGTAGAGAATTACTGCTCTTTGCACCACAGCAGGTCTACTCAGAGAAGATGGATTTATTTAAGGATATGATCCAGGGGATGAAACACCTCTCCTATGAGGACAGGCTAAGATAGGGCAGGGGTTGTGCAGCTTGAAGAAGAGAAGGTTGTGAGGTGACCTGGAAGCAGCCTTGTAGTATCCAAAGGGGAGCTACAGGAAAGGAGGGGACAGACCCTTTAGCAGAGTCTGTGATGACAGAATAAGAGGAAATGGCTTCAAGCTTAGAGAGGGTAGATTTAGGTTGGGTAGAAGGAAAAAGTCTTCTATAGCGAAGGTGGTGAGGCACTGGCACAGACTGCCCACAGATGTGGTGGGTGCCCTGTCCCTGAACACTTTAAAGATGAGGCTGATTCATGCCCTGGGCAACCTGATCTACTTGTGCGTGTCACTATTTATTGCAGGAAGTTGGACTACATAGCCTTCAGAGGTCCCTTCCAACTCTAAGAATTCTATGATTCTATATTGATAGCAGTATGAGCTTCATCTTAAAGCACCATTACCTGTTACAGGTAATCAATGTGCCACGTATCAAGCCAGCTCAATGCACAGTGAACATTTACTGAGCCACAGTTTTCCCTTTTCCTGTGAGAAAGAAGGTCTGCGACTGTTCTGCCTTTTTCCACTTCCTACTTTTACTGAGGCAGAGAGACCTAAATTGTAATTCTTCTATTTGTTGCATTGTTTTCACTGAAAATATGAATTAGCTGATTCCTCTCCTTTTGTGGTATGTTTGGGAACTGTATACGCTTACCATAGGAAATGGAATTGGATTTGTCTTCACATTGGCCACTAGATACCCATCGGATGGTAAAAATTCTTGCTTTGTTGCCATACTGAATCTGAAGGGGTGGGATGTTATAATCAAGTAGCACTTGAACAGATTTGCAATAATGTACTTTATTTATTTATAACTACAACACAGATTGCTTCATTTATCTGTACATTTCTTTCATTTTATGTATGCAATTTTTGTTATATGTAAAATACTGGACTACATTTAACACACTGTAATCTCTCAGTTTGTGAGAAACAGCACATGCACTAGAGGCTTACTGGTATTTTTTCATGGCAGCATTTCAAAGCTGGCATGTCCTACAATAGGATGAAAATCATTCTGTTTAAGGCATTAATAGCTAAGGTTAAGTTTACTGTGGCCAAAACAGAATCCCCAGTAATTGTCCAATGTTGCTCCTTACACAAAGAAGCTGGACAAAAATACCATCATGTCTGTTGGGTATATGGCTTAACAAACAGTTAAGCTTGGCCATGTTGCATTCTGTTCCTTCCAAATTAATATTTATAGGAGAATACTGAAACTTTAATGTAGATTCTCATTATTTCATGCTTTGAGCAACCAGAAGAATGAGGTCCTAAACGCAGTTGCCATGATAAGATTAATAATCACCTGAAGTTGATATACATCTATAGAAAAGCAATAAACTTGTTCCTAATTTTAATTCAACGTTTATTTCTCTTCTGTATTGCAATTGGCCTGCGTATGTTACAGTACTGCTATGTCTTATTAAACTTGTGTTTTGTGAATACAATCAAAGAGGGAAGAAATGAAGGCTTTTGAACCAAGGGAAGCTGACCAGATGTGAAAAGGTGAACTACGTGGAACTTTACTCACACTTTCTAATTATGATGCTTAGGCACAGTACTGACACTTTTGATACAGATGCGAGTGATTCACAACAGTCTTTTATTCAGCCATGTGAATGTAAAGACAGGGTAATCCTTAGCATGGCTAAATGTTTGTGTGTATTATGCCATGTATTGCCTCTCTTGTTTGTTAAATATGTCCCTCTTCCACAGCAAGAGCTTCCAGCCTCCCTCCATTGAGTTCACTCCTTTCAATCTGTGCTGGTATTCGTGGTATTATAAATACAGATTATGGAAGATATGATTATTATATAACATTCTAGGTAATATTTTATATCCCATTGGTGCTACATGCTAACTAAATGGCTACAGTCACGCATACATTTTGCTATAAGGCAAAATGCTCAATAAATATGCTTTACAACATTTAAATCAAAGCAGAGCCTTTTATCCTAAGCTTCTTAGAAATGTAGGGGGATAATGGATTTTACTTAAAAAGTTTTAATGTAAAGAGAACATCAGAATAGACCTATTTGCATACAAAGTCTCCAACATACATATTATAAAGTGTATTACAAGCTGAGATTTCACAATATCAAAACAACATATAGGCTTATGTCTACAAGATTTATACTTGTGTAAAATCGTACTGAGTCCAGTGTCTTGGTAGACACACAGGCCATTATAGAGTCAAGTGCAGGTTAAGTTGCTCTGTCATCTATCAGTGCCAATGCTTCTGTTGTGTAGTCTGCAAGAGGGACATAGAAATAAATGGAGACAAAAAGTCCTTTTTTGGATGGATAAATTTGTCAATTTCATGCAAAATGAGTCAAATGATCTACATTATAGAGATTTATTTCAGTTTATATAACATTATTATTGGAAAAGAAACAATTCTTGACATTAGGTGTTGCCGGATACGTAAGGTTTTGAATCAATATTTGTTCGAGAATGTGATGCCTCTGCGATTCAATTTCTTTTTGCCTTCAAGTCGGTCACATAAGTACCTTCTACCAATTCCAGGCAGGCAGACACATCAGCCTTTGGTATGAGCAGACAAGAATTTGATCTCTCCATGGCACTGAGCTAAGCCAGTACTAAGCAGCAGCAAAGTTCCAGAAACAAACAGACATACACAAAAGCTTTTCAAAGGATTTAAAAGCTCATCCTTTTAAATTGGATGTTATATCTGTTCACAGCACTCTACAGGTGAACCTTTACTGAGCCACAGTTTTTCCAAATGTAAAACAGGGAAGTCAGTAAGTATTTTCTTAATATTTTCTTTATTATTTTTTTAATCACAATTTGGTTCTACCTGTATGCTTCTCTGCTGCCTAGTAAAACAGATCAATTTTGTAGATCTGGTACAAAACTAAAAAAAGCTGTAGTGGAACATGTTTAAAAGACTGTGACTATGAATTGTGGCACATCCTAACAATGAATTTTAGCACTTTGATTTTCCCTTGTCTTCATCCGTGGGTATTCATCAACACTGAATCAAAGAACGCTCTATTCATTTCTCTTATTTTCTCCTCTGTGATTTTCTCCAGCAGATTTTTATGCAGATTTCATCTTCAAAAACTTTATCTTGTTGTGCTGATTTACGTAGTAAAACACTTCTACAGGCTCATCTTTCTTCTTAACATCTAGAAGAAATCTAGTTCCATTATTTTTATTTTTATTTTAGTCAAGAGGAGAACAGAAGGAAGAAATCTATGATATTGTTGATTTTGAAGCAGCAATATGTACAGACAACTCCTTAAAGCCACTTCTCAACTGGGAAGTCCAGAGATGGCTTCTGACTCCCATTTTCTTATGAAATTCCAGAATAAGTATGTTTTGTTTATGCATAATCAACAAGAAGAACAGGACTATGAAATCTATTGGCTCCTAATGTCAGACAAAAAAGACATATAATAGATATAACTTTTAATATAACTCTTTAAACTAGATATGAAGGGGGAAGAGGACAAAATGAGGGCCGCTGGGGCTGAGGGATTAGTTCAAGGCTCAAAACAGAGCTTGATGGATGAAGAGGGTGGAGTTCAAAGGCATGGAGTGGGGCAGGAGGATGCTGCTTCCCTTAAGTGTCTGTGCACTAATGAGCGCAGCATGGGAAATAAACAGGAAGAGTTGGAGATCTGTGTGGTTGCAAGGCCATGATCTCGTTGTGATCACAGAGACGTGGTGGGACAGCTCTCATGACTGGAATGTTGCCATGGAGCGCTATGTGCTTTTTAGGAAAGATTGGCTGGCAAGGCGAGGTGGTGGAATTGCTCCTTATGTGAGAGAGCAGTTAGAATGTATTGAACACCACTTGGGGGAGAGTGACGTAGCAGTGGAGGGCTTGTGGGTGAGAATCAAGAGGCAGGCTGGTAAGGGTGACACTGTTGTGGGTGTGTACTACAGGCCCCCTGATCAGGAAGAGGAGGTTGATGAGGCCTTCCATAAGCAATTGGAAGTAGTGTCATGTTCCCAGGCACTGGTGCTTATGGGGAACTTCAATTATCCAGATATTTGCTGGATGAGCAACTTGGCCAAGCATGCACGGTCCAGACGGTTCTTACAATGTGTTGAAGACAACTTTCTGATGCAGGTGGTGGAGGAACCGACATGGGGAGGGGTGTTACTGGACCTTATTCTCACTAACAAGGAAGGACTTGTTAAGGAAGTAAAGGTTGGGGGCAGCTTGGGTTGTAGTGATCACGAGATGGTAGAGTTCAAGATCCTGAGTGGGAGAAGCAAAGCAAAAAGTAGGATTGCTACCCTGGACTTTAGGAGAGCCAACTTTGATCTCTTCCGGGACCTACTTGGAGCTATCCCATGGGCTAGGGTGTTAGAAGGTAAGGGGACCTTGTGAGAGCTGGTCAGCATTTAAGTGGCTCTTCTTCCAAGCTCAGGATCAGTGCATCCCTTTGAGCAAGAAATCAGGAAGGGGTGACAGAAAATCTGCATGGATGAGCAAGGAGCTCATGTGCAAACTCAAAGGGAAGAAGAAGGTCCATGAAATGTGGAAAAAGGGTCTGACCACTTGGGAAGAATTTAGAAAGGTTGTCAGGGCCTGCAAGGGTGCGATGAGGAAGGCTAAAGCCCACCTGGAATTGAATCTGGCAAAAGTGATAGAGGATAATAAAAAAGGCTACGGAGAATGTGGGCCCCCTACTAGATGAGGGGGATGTTCTGGTAACAGGGGATGCTGAGAGGGCGGAGATACTGAACGCCTTCTTTGCTTCTGTCTTCAGTGAAAAAGCCCTCCCTCAGGAATGCCAGACCCTGGAGGTTAGTGAGAGGGTCTGGAGAATGGGAGACATTCCTTTAGCCAAGGAGGAGGTGGTCTGTGAGCACCTAGGTAGTGCTAATATTGATAAATCCATGGGACCCGATGGGGTACATCCACGGGTGCTGAGGGAGCTGATGGAGGTGATTGCTGAACTGCTCTCTATCATCTTTGAGAAGTCTTGGAGAATGGGGGATGTGCCTGATGACTGAAGGTAGCCAATGTCACTTGAGTCTTCAAAAAGGGCAAGAAGAAAGATCCGGGTAATTATAGGCCAGTCAGCCTCACCTCTGTCCCTGGAAAGGTGATGGAACAGCTTGTGCTGGATGCCATCTCCAGACAATTGGAAAAGGAGGTTATCAGGAGTAGCCAGCATGGGTTCATCAAGGGGAGGTCATGCTCGACCAACCTGGTGGCCTTCTATGATGTTGTCACTGGCTGGGTGGATGGGGGGAGGGTGGTAGATGTAGTCTACCTTGATTTCAGCAAGGCATTTGATACTGTCTCCCATGACATCCTTATAGCAAAGCTAAGGAAGTGTGGGATAGACGAGTGGACAGTGCAGTGGGTTGAGAACTGGCTGACTGGCAGAGCACAGAGGGTTGTCGTTGGCGGTGCAGAGTCTGGTTGGAGACCTGTAACCAGCAGTGTCCCCCAGGGGTCCGTGCTGGGCCCGGTCTTGTTCAACATCTTCATCAATGACCTTGATGAGGGGATAGTGGCCACCCTCAGCAAGTTTGCTGATGATACGAAGTGGGGAGGATTGGCTGACACGCCTGAAGGCTGTGCTGCCATTCAGTGAGACAGGCTGGGGAGCTGGGCAGTCAGAAACTGGATGAGGTTTAACAAAAGCAAGTGTAGAGTCTTGCACCTAGGGAGAAATAATTGTATGCACCAGTAAAGGCTGGGGGATGAGCTGCTGGAGAGGAGCTCTGTAGAGAGGGATCTGGGTGTTCTGTTGGACGACAGATTGACCATGAGCAGTGTGCTCTCGTGGCCAAGAGGGCCAACAACATTCTGGGGTGCATTAAACAGAGCGTGGCCAGCAGGTGGTGATTCTACCCCTCTACTCTGCCTTGGTGAGGCCTCATCTGAATACTGTGTCCAGTTCTGGGCTCCTCAGTACAGAAAAGACAGGGATCTCTTGGAAGGAGTCCATCACAGGGTCACAAAGATGGTGAAGGGCCTGTGCAACCTGGTGTAGGGAACCTGCTTTGGCAGGGAGGTTGGACTCAATGATCTCTAGAGGTCCCTTCCAACCCCTATGATTCTGTGATTCTGTGATAACTTCTCTTTCTCATACTTTTTTTCATCAGTGTATCGTAAAGCATTTTCTCAAGGTCTAAGCAAATGTGCCATTTTGGAAAACTTGTTGCATAGGTAATAAAGGATTTCTGTGGGTAGATGTGAACAAGGAAAACAGTGATCTGAGCTTGCCAAGACTTTATAGGAAGGTTTGATTAGTCTGAGCAATATGGGTAAAAGATATTAGAAACTGTCCTGGCAATATCAATGGCAATATCAAGGGGAGAATGAACGGACTTGTTATCTACCTTGGATGTATGCCAAACCATGAAATCAATATTGAACTTCTTGCAAGAAAGAATAAACATATAAGCCACTTATAATGGAAAGTGACCTGGACTATATGTAATTAATTGGATGGACAATTACTTGTGACTCCAAAAATGCCATCATCTTACCTAATAGATTGTAAATCCATACTTTTTTTTTTTTGTCATTAATATAGGAAAGAATATCTACTGGTCTAAATAATCAATCCCCAGAAACATAAAAAAGTTGAAAAATCTACTTTCTGCCTACTCAGAATGTATAAAACCCAACACATCTACAGGAAAGCAGCTGCCAGGTAACTCAATCATTCTCCATTTCAGGTGTTGTACACACAAGGATGGTTTTACTAGTAATTCTCCCTGTCCTCTCTGCTCATAGTGACTAAACATGAATAATCTGTTTGCCCTTTAATCCTTGTCTTAAAAGCATGTGGAAGCCAGCCCAGTTTTACAGGACATTATACCAGTTTCTCACAATTAGTTGATCAGTTTATACAAATATTTTTCAGTTGGGAAGAATCTGCAAACCACATGTTCCTGCTGTTTATTTTTTTCTGTTTCGCAGGTATCACTCATAAGTGCATGTCTTCATACTATTTACTATATGTTGCTTGGGTGATAGATTTCTTTCTGAGGCAGAATTTAAATTAATCACAAAGAACTCTTACATTTGTTCAAATATCTTTTCAGCAATGGAGGTACAGCTCTTATGTGAACAAGGGGACATTGACACAAGTGTGTTTTGGATGAAAAACAAACACAAAGCTACAAGACAAGATATACAGAAAATTCCTGCTCATATTTAATTAAAGGAGGAATTTTTGGCTGCATAAGTTACAGAGACTGAATTTGAATCTAACAGGAACAAAAGAAAACCCACCCCTCTTCTTCTGATGGTTCCACAATGTTCATGAGATACCTCAAATAATTTGTCATAGTTGGGACAGTCATCTGAATGACTATGCATATAGAAAAAAATACACTGTATTTCATTATAGGTTTGTAAATATATATATTGATTAAAATTTGTTCGTGGGTTTCTATGTGTTTTATATGATAAATTTCTACATTATACGGATAATGAAAGAAAGCAGGGAATCTGATGCAAATGAATTCTAGTTCTGGAAGGAGAACTTTGAGCATTACAAAACTGATGAGATACGAAGGGAAAATTATCACCAGCATGTTTCAAAGTAGTGGTCTTCTTTTATAAAATCTGTAGGAATGTGGTGTAGGGGTGTCCAGATGGGTTGCCTACAACCTATTCTGTCTCCTGTATTGGAGTTAGATTGTCTACAAGGTCCTACAACAGTTCCAACCCTTCATAGCTTTTGCCTTGAATTGGCCACAGGGAACATGGCTTACCGTGTTACAAGCCCTATCAGAATAAGGCAATCTCATGTCCCTGCAGGTTGCAGCTTACCTGAACCCTAGTCACAGATAAAGGGTATGATACAAGTTACAACCATCCTAATGTTTGGTTGACCATTCCATCAAGGCTTAATGCAGTCATTTCGTTTTGTATCATATTAGCTTTTTTTCAAGTTATGGCTTGAAATATTAAGAAATATTCAGGATTTAAATAAAATAGGTGGAGAAAAATGCCATATATTCTCCCATTGATCTTTTCTGCCAACAGATTATCTTGCAGCTGCTTGGGAAACATTGGCTTCAGAATTCTGATGTCATTCCAGCCCACTTGAAGCAATCATCTTCTCACCAGCCAAAAGTGGATCTGTGTCATTTAGAAGACATTAAGAGAAGGGAATACAGAGCAATGTTCTGTAAGATTAAAAATGGTGCAATGTTCATTCTCCAAGCTGGCTTTCTAAACTATGCAACACTGGTACTTATTGACATTTATATATTCTGGCAGTAATGCTTTTTTATGAAACACCAATGTAAATTATAATGAAACCTAACATTGCTAGTTTTATCTCAGCCTCACTTGGGTATACCTGACTTAAAAAAGATGGCTGTGTTTAGGAAGAATCCATCAGACTCACCACAAATCTCTTAGTTAATTATCTAGAATGGCAGATATTATATTCCCACTTCAAATTCACACAAAGTGCAAATTTAGAATAAAACTATATTTTTTCCTTCAACTAGATGTTTTATGAAGAGCTTTCCCTGTATTTCCACATACCACATAGTTTAGAATGTATTGAGATGAATGCTGTAGCAGAAAGAAATGTAGAATTTCTATACGCATTTGAAAAAAAGGAATCAATAATTTGAAATGAGACATAGACAACTCTCCTTTGCCTGCTACTATACTTCTTTTTAGATCCACACATAATTTTATCTTCTTTTAAGATGAAAATATGTCCATATTCACTTTACAGAAATGTGTGTTGTGTCAGAACATTATTTTCAGATTGAGCATCTCTCTCAATGCTACACAAATAAGAAGTAGTAGGAAATAATGAAAGAAATAAAAAAAATATATATTTCAAACTGGATTTATTTGTTTTTTTTATTTATTTTGCCCCCATGGAACAAATGGCAGAAGACACCATTCAGCAAACAGGCTGTGACTTGCCTGCAGTACCTGTCAGTGTTGGCACCAATGGGTTTCAGAACTCTTGCGTGTATGTTAACCAACTAGCCAAGAGTTAGGTGTAGGACATACAAATCAGGAAAATGGACAGAATGCTTTCTGTTGCCTTTGGCACACTTTATAAGAATACTGCACTTCTAGCACAGATTTCATTCTGGTAACCAGGCTGACTTATTTCCTCTCTCCTGTATAAGCCCAGAAACTCAAAGCTATCATCCTTTTCAACAGCAGGCTTTGCCCTGAGCAATAAAGAGCTCTATCCAATGGTTAGCATATTGTTCAGGCTGAAAATAGATGGGAAGTATACTGGGTCCAGCTGCTATTAAATCTTAGCTTCTTGATAAACACAACAGCAGCACTAGACTTGGCTCTCACAAATTAGAAGAAATGGAAGAGAAGAACAAGCTTCTTATAACTCCACTGTTTGTATTTGAGCTATAATTAGTTTTCTTGACTGATGCTATGCTGTTCGGTGGGAGATGTTCTTCCTGCATCCCGTGGTTCTGACAGAATGGGCTGATGTGATTGCCAAGCCTCTCTCCATAATATTAGAAAAGTCACAGCTGTTAGGTGAAGCAACTGGAAAAAGGGAAACATCACTCCCATTATTAAGAAAGGTAGAAAGGAAGACCCAAGGTGGTTGAGCCTCATGTGTGTACCTAAGACCATGGAACAGATCCACCTAGAAGCAATGTTAAGGTACACATAGGAGAAGGAAGTGATCCAAGATAATACAACTTCAATAAGGGCAAATCGTGCCTTCTATAATGGAATGACAACGTTGGCAGACAAAGGATGAGCAATTGGTGTCATCTGCTCAGATTTGTGCAAGGCCTTTGTAATGGTCCCCCACCACATCTTTGTCCCCATACTGGGGAGATACGGATTTTGAAGCATGGACTAAACAGCGGTTAAGGAATTGGCTGGATGGACACAGGCAGAGGAATGTGATCAATGGCTCTATGTCCAAATGGAGGCCAATGGCAGATGGAGTCTCCCAGGAGTCCACCTTAGGACCAGTACTCTTCATCAGACACGTAGGTAATGTGATCAAGTGCACCTTCAGACACCAACTCAAGTAGCACTGTTGATACAACAGAAGAAAGGGATGTTATCCAGAGGGACCTGGACAGGCTTTTTAAAAGGGATTGTAAAAAGTAGGGGAATCAACCTTTTACTTGGGTAGATAGTGACAGGACAAGGGGGAATGGTTTTAAGAAGGTTTAGACAGGATGTCAGGGGGAAGTTCCTTACAGGAGTGATGAGGTGCTGGAACAGGCTGCCCAGAAAGGATATGGATGCTCTGTCCCTGGAGGTGTTCAGGACCAGGTTGGATGTGGTCTTGGGCAAACTGTTCTAGTACCAGATTTGGAAGTTGATGTCCCTGCCTGTGGCAGGGAGGTTGGACTTGACAATCCTTAGGATCCTTTCCAATCCAAGCCATCCTATGATTTTATGACTTAAGAAAGTGGAATTTTTTCTTCTAAGATTATTAGTTCTGTTGGTCCTGCTAGTCTGCAGTGAACAGGAATATGATATCCAAAGGAGAATTTTACACATTTTGTACAAAAATAATTTGAGGGCTGGAGAATTTGTGTTTGAGAGAATGACTACAAGAGAAACAGGTTAAAAAAAATTGAGCTTTACTGTGTAACGATGAGGAGGGAAGGAAATAAGAGAGAATAAGCTGCTGCTTGCAAGGTAAATTCAAGAAAAGAAAGGGAACTTCTATATACGTGTATAGATACAAATGTTTTTCAATATTCGAGGGCTGTTCAGAAATAATCCCTTCTATTTTGTTTTATTAGTCCACTCCATCAGAGATTAAATTTAGTTGTGTAGCAGTAGAGGTTGAACCTTCCCACTAATGTAGTTGCACACACTTTGTTGCTGTGAGACAGATGGCAGTAGAGGGGCAGTCTGACAGAAAAGGTATCTTGACATGAAAGTGCATAGGAAGCAAAGGTGTGAAATTGATTTCCTTCTTCAGAAAAAATGGGCACCCATAGACATTCATTGAACGCGTATGGAGATCAAATAGTGGATGTGAGCACAGTGAGGCAGCGGGTAATGCATTTCAGCAGTGGAGACAGTGGATCACCTCCACTGACGCAGATTTTTACCAGTGGAGCATGCAGGCTTTTGTCCATTGTTGGCAAAAACACATAGATAGCAGTGGTGGCTATACTGAAAATGTGATCTGACGCTATTGTACTCTTTGTCCCTGGTGTGGTTTCCAGGTAAATAAATGCAAGGCATTCATTTTGGACCAATGGGCATATTAAAATAAATAGAAGAACATAAAAATTATTAAGGCACGCAACTTCTGCATAGCTTGGGAGTTACTAAATCTCCTCCATGTGAAAAAAAGTTGCAGCTATGGACATTCATCAGCACTTGCTGAATGCTGATGGAGACCAAACAGTGTATGTTAGCACAGGGCAGCAGTGGCTGGTGCTTCTCAGCAGTAGAAATTCAATGTGAAAGACAAGTCACTTCCAAGGTGGCCATGACCACAAAATGAAGAGCACGTCAATCAGCTCATCTGCACAACTTTGCAGATTACTACCTGGGAAACTGTGTATAGAGTTGAAAGTTGGTCACAGTGCAACAGAAACAACAGTGGCAGGGTCAGAGTATAGCAAAGCTTTTATCAGATGGGTCCCACAAGTGCTGGGACAGGAAAAGATTAAAACACAAGTTTATTAGGACCTATTGAATCAGTATGAGGCAGAAAGTGACACTTTCCTGAATTGTATCATTACTTGTGACAAGATGAAGTGTCACCACTATGAACTAATGTTAAAACAGAAGTTCATAGAATGATTAAATGTGAAATCCCCTTAAAGAAAAAGTTCAAGATGCAGCCTGGATTTAGTGCCTGCTGACTTCTGTCTGTTCAGGCTGATGAAAGATGAACTGCATGGGTAATATTTTCCTAGTGAAAACATCATAAATGTAGAACAGTGGATCACCTCCACTGGTGCTGATTTTCATGAGCACAGTATGCAGACATTCATTGCTGGTGAAAGTGAAACTAATGATGGTGACTGTGTTTAAAAATTGTTTTGTGGCTGAGAATTTGCTCTATCAAATAGCATTTGTATTCTTTGTAGCTGTTGTTTTTCAGATATGTTTTTCAGTCTATGTATAGATATATACACAAACTTCTATCTATAGAACATGTAAAAGGAACATCTGATGCAATTTTACTTGTAGGGAACTTTTTTTTTTTTTTAAATGGGAAAGCAACTCTAGTTTCAAAACAAGTTCACTAGTGACTCTTATATATCCAGGAATGGCTTGTGAAAGCCTCCTCACTCAACATTCTTGAAGATGTTGAAAACATGCTTGAAAACACCGCAGAGCAAACTTCTACCCTGAACTCTAACCCTAGTTTCCCTCGTTTCACTTTTTACTGCCACCAACTCACTTATTTCTGAAATCTGTAATCTTTTCTCATTGTTCCTGTTGGAGAAGCTACTTGTGACATCTTGCTTGTCCTCATCTATGTATCAGCTCTCATGAAATCAGGCGGCTCACTTCTGTAGTCCCGTGTCCCTCATCTTTTCAGACAGGAAACTTCCTCTTGTCTCTCCCAGAGAATTTAGGTCTTCATCTGTCAAGGTTCCAAAGTACATGATTTAAGAAAGACTTCAGGAAAAGGTGTAAGCTTGTTAGTAAGTGTTTAGATGAGGTGCTAAGGGATTTGATTTAGTAGCTTAGTGGGTAGGGATGGTGATAGGAGGATGGTTGGAATAGATTATCTTGTAGGTCCTTTCCAACCTAGTGTATCTATGAATCTAGTAAGTGCTTTGAAAACTTCATTTTAATTGAGTATAAAAAATAGCCTGTTTTTAAAATTGTTAGCTGCTCAGTTTCCACAGCAGTGAATTTAAAAGGATGACTATTTAAAAGGATGACTACTTGCTGTACTACTAATTATTTCCATTGATACTCTCAAAATAAAAACCAAAACATTAGCCCAGTTCCCTCTCTGAAATACTGTACATTACAGCAAAGCAGTCTTTCTGTAGCAAAAACTGTGGAAGGGAGGTTCTCTAACTTCAGTCTGACTAATTACGCCAAACAAATTTCTCATAGTACTAGAATAAATGAATCCATAAATTCAGTAAACAAAACATTTAGTAGAGTGGGAGGACTTAACTCTTCTGAATCTAATACGGGCAAGATCACTACTTTTCTAGTTTTTCTGTTTTTTTTTTTTGTTTTGTTTTTTGGAGAAAACCTGTGAGACTTCTATCAAGTAAAACCACAGTTTGGAATGAAACACAAATGGTATCAGTTGACACAGTAAGTCCAAGGTTAAGAAATGATTCAGATAAGAGCTGTAATTAGTTATGCAGAGCATGCCTAGCATTTAGAAGAGCCTTAATCTAACAGACGTGCACTAAAAGCTCTAAGAACTGGAAACTCAAGTTGGCAATGTTTAATCTTAAAAGAAAACGTTTTCTCTGAATACAGTGTCAAATCCTACAGCAGACTATAAAGAAATTCTGAAAAATATTGGGCATTTTAAATCAGAATGAAGTATTTTTCTTGGAGATGGCTCCTTCAGTCAGAAACTTGCTGATGTAAACAGCAAGAACCATTTAGTGACATTGTTCTGGCTGCATTAAAAAAGGGTCATACACATGGTTAGGGAAGGAAGAAGGGAAGGTAGAAATAAATGTCTTCCTGGATATATTTTTAAGGATTGCAGTAAAATTAAAAGAAACATGTTTTCTTTATTTCTTTTCTACTTTCACTTGAAAAGTACATTTACAATTCAAGGTAATACACTGTATTTACTGCAATATTATAGTCACTATAACAAATCACTAGCCTTGTTTCTTAGAGGTAAAATATTTGTGCTTTAGTTTTCTCAGCTCTTTCTACTAAGATGCTGTAGTTCCAGAAAGGTTGAAAAAAGGAGATTATCAGATCTCTAGATTCTTAAGATGAAAATAAATTTATGAGAATGAAAAAAAAACCAAAACAACACCAAAAAAGACCAATAAAATAACTGCACCAAATTATTATCTATCACATATACGTGGCTAAGCCACCCTGGTGAAAAGGAACTTCAGATCTAGAAGAGTAGGCAGGTAGGACTATACAAAACTGTATTAATTTGGACTCTCACTCATACATGTGAATTTAAAAGTATGGAATACATAATATTTAAACACTTTCTTTTTCTGTATCTCATTCTATTCATTCAGTCCCATAAAGTTTCTTCCTTTCAAATATCTCTGAAATGTTATTTGCTCACTGCAAACTTGATTTTTGTCTTGTGTTAGTTGTGTGAATGACTTTTGTACTATATTTAGATGGGACCTTCAGTAGGATCTTTAAGCTCTCTAATCTATTTGCTTTTCTACAGTCTTATCTGAGGGCAAATCTTAATTGACATGCTTTACAAAGGACTTGACAAAGTAGTAACTAAACTGCAGTCCAAAGGTTGCCTCAGACTTAATACTCACAGTATTCCAGTCTGTAGCCAAAACAGCCTTGAGAGCACATTGCAAAAGCAAGACGCAAAGTATCTTAGCAAAGTTGAAAGCAACAAGCTATACTGCTAATGAGTATCTAGTAGCTTAATTGGTAAGTAAATGAATAAAAGATGTGCTTATTACTGTGTAATTGACTTGTTTGTTCCTCTCCCCCTCTTCCCTCCCATCTCTTACTGAGGTACCTTGCAGAGGGTAAGGGGATCAGATTATTAATTCATTTATATCCCCCCTACAGCTGAGGTTATCTGTATTTAGACATCGGACATGCTACCTGCATATTTACTCTAGATGGAGATCAAAAGTACAGAAACCTTCTGAAAACATATAGTAACAGTCTAGAGGCAAAAGGATCAGTGCAAACAACCAGATGTTGCAAAAAGAAGGAAAAGTGAATGCTCACCTATCTCTGAGAACCCATGCTCACAAGGAAGGAACTCCAAAGAAGGGAGGGACCTCCAACAGGAGATCCTTCTACAGTGTCAGTCAGCCTTTAAATGGGGTTGCAGGTGAATTGCCTTCACCTGTGCTCCCATGGCTGCCCGGGTCTTTCCTTCAGGTGCTCACTCAGTGTTTCAGGCTGTGATTCAGTAGTCGCCATACGAACAGTGTTTCTCTACATTGCTTGAATTAGCTGGCTACGTACCTAAATGTAAATCTAGTTGTTCTAAGGTTGTATTCACGCCAGGAAATAAACACGAACATGTAAGGATGTAGCACCCTACATGGCTTAATTTTTATTTGTCTTTTTTTTTTTTTTCCAGACAATGGTTTTGTAATGGAGCACTTCCTCCACTTCTAATAAATAACACTTGTTGCTTGTCCTATGCTTATAACACATGACAGAGTGTCACTGTCAAGCCTCGTTGTAGTACCCAGCCAGTTGCCTCTAGCTAGTCGACGGAGCAGGGTAGTTTGCAAATGAAGACATTTGTCTGAATGACATATTTCTGAATGAGAATTACTTTCCTTTGCAGAGAGTTTGGCCGCTGGAAAGTAAACAATCTTGCTGTTGAAAGACGCAATTTTCTTGGCTCCCCGCTGCCACTTGCCCCCGAGTTCTTCCGTAACATAAGGCTACTAGGACGCCGCCCGACGCTTCAACAGATCACAGAGAACCTGATCAAGAAATATGGGACACACTTCCTACTATCAGCTACCTTGGGAGGTAGGGTTAATGCTTGACAATATAGTGCATGTTTGACTTAACTGAAACGTTGGCCACTTGATCTCCTTGTAAAACTGTGGTGCTGTCTGTTCTCAGCAGTTAAGCTGAGCTGGTAACCTGGGATGGGTTTTACAGCAGATGAGTAAGTTTTGTCTTCAAGCCTTGTGGGCCTTTCTTCTGCTGATGACAAACTTTGTTTTATCGATTTTGTGTAAACAGTTTCAGGGACAATAAGATAAGAATTCCTGTTGCTAATACTGAGGTTCTTTACCCAGTTTCCTGGGGTGTGTGTTCCTGGTCTTCTGGGGACACTGTTCTGCACTGAGAAGTCGCAAATGAAAGCACATTTTTCTGTGAGAGTTTTCTACGATAATTTGACAAATAAAAAATTACAGTGGTGTCTGGCTCCATCACAGTACCCCCAGAGATGAAGCAACAAACCCAGCAGACTAATTTGGAAAGTGTAGCATGATGTGTAATTGGGATCCAGTAATAAAATGGATTGAAGAAATCCAGTGATGAGAGATAATGTTCAAAAGAGAATGTAAATTGTTCTGAATGAAAGATAATTAGTGCCTGAGATTACCCATCTAGGCATCACAAGATGAACTGATATTTTAGAAATGCAGCTGTATCCCTTGGTGGCTGATTATATTAAAGATAATTCTAGTGATTGAGTATCCTTCCAACAGGACAGTCTTGTCAAAATCCTTTATCCACCTGAGGAATTGTTCTCTTTAGCACATTTCATAGCAGATTTCTAACTATATACTAAGGAAATGACAGTCTTCCCACTCTCCCGTGGCTGCTATCTGTAACAACTGAAATGGCTCACAGCAGCTCTCTTCTGGAGAAGACCATTCTAGAAACAAGGTTAATTTCTTTCCTCCTGTAGATATTGAAATTATAATAAAGAATTAATTCTTATCATATTTTCAGAACTGGTGTATTTACATTAAATCCACTGCTATTGGGATTATAAGAACAAATTACATGTGCTGACAAGCAATTGGGAGTACAATTCGGAATACAATTCCTAGTCTTTCTTTTAAATACTCAATATGTTTATTTCTTACAAAAAAAGAACCTTTTTAAAAGACAGGCATATATTTTCTTGTGCATATGGCACATCTGAACAACAGAACTAACTGTAGAATAGAAAGAAAATGTTTCTCAAATTATTTAAGCACAATAAATAAAGGTGTGGATGCAGCAGATATTCTAACAGAAAGATTATCCAAAGGTAAAAGATAATTATTATTATCAGCTATTTGCCGATTATTAACATAAATTTGGATATTAACAGTTGTATCATCACCATTCACTTTGAAGTTGGAATTGGACCTAACAATTAAAAAAAACCAAACAGCCTAACCCAAGTCTAACTGCTCTTTCACAAGTACAAGCAAGTGTAACACAAATCACAAAAGAGCTACAGACTTAAATGCCTTTTATAGCCCTAAGTAAAAACTGAAACCTAAGGACAGTTCTTCTAAATACATTCATCAGTTCCATTTTAAAGATTAGATATGGCACCCAAAGCCTTAGAATCTCCTGCAGGGAAACTGGGGTAGAGTATCCTTTTCTTGTCCCTCTTAATACCACCTCACAAAGGCCTTACAATGCAGTACCTGCTATATACTTGCACAAATTCACCACTTAGAGAGAGACAGTGTTGACTTCTGGGCTCTGTCAAAGCTTAATGAATCAAAGGGATTTTTTATATTAACTTCGATAGGCTTTGATTTAGGTCTCTAGCCTCAATTTTAGGACATAATTTTAGGCACACCTGCTACCTTCCATTATCATTGGATGGGTGGTGAATAATTTGAAAAATTGGCTGATTAAAATAATTACAGGAAATTAGTAATTTCTAAAAACGCTTTCATATGGTAGCTAATAACCCTATACTTTCCTGTAAGTGCTAGTTCTCATTTGGGAGTTAAATTGAATGGGGATTCCCAGAGACGCTTATCCACATTTTAACACTTAATTTGATTCTTTTCTTTCAATAACATATTCATACTTTTTCTTTAATTATGAGTAGTTTTCTTCTGAAAGCTTTGTTGCTTATGCAGCTTCTTGAAATCAGAAGACCAAACATTACGTACATATTTTTAGATTTAATTAATCCCCAGTTTTTTGCATTCATGGCCACAAAGGAAAGCTTGGCAAATCAACGATCTTGTTGTAAGATTTGTGTGCCTCTGTGGCCGTTTGGCTTTCATGAATATCCCTTTCTGATCATAAAGGGAACTCTTCCTCATGGTTGTTTGTGATGCATTCCCAAGTCTTTATTCACCATCACAGATATATAATCCTCAAGGGCATTCTAAAATGAGAAGTTAGAGAAGTTCTATTTTTCATGGTTCGACTAGATAATGTGGAAAATGACATTTCTCACTGCTTCAATTTCTTATGGAATTTTTATCTGTTTGTGACGTAAGGAAAGATAAATGTCTGTAATGAGCAACTTCAAGTTGTATGATGCAAGGACACTATGTAATCCAGCGATTTGCAGAGCAAAAGCAGTAGATTTCATGAATAAATTCTCATGCTTGTGCATAGGAGTAACTTTTTCTGCTTTTGCATTGGTTGTCTGTGGAATCAAATTTGTAGAAAAAGGAGAGATGCAGCTGCTCATTATTTTCCATTATCAATATAATTTTCAATATCAATGGGAATATTGCATTAGGGTGGGTAGTAGGTGAGGTAATTTTCCCCACTCTTCTTGGACTGCACATATCCTGCAAGCTTTAGCAAGATTGCAGATTTATACAATCCAGCTAAAAATTCTTCCTGGCCAGAACAGCTTTAGGGGAAAGGTGAGTGAAGACTCTTTTGGACAAGATCCAGAGCATCTCATCTGGTTAGACCTGCTGTGAACAAGGGATTGGACTCCATGACCACCACCTTCCAAGCTAAATTATTTTCTGATTCTATAAAATGTATTTCTGAATTCTCTGCCAGCTTTGAACCAGCACTTCCAACAATCAAAGATTCTCTTTTGAGTGAGAAACAGCAGTCTTTTTTTTTTCTACATTAGTTCTTTTCTCTTTTGCCTGCCTACAGCATGATGCAACAATACCCATAGTAAAAAAGCCCATAATATACAGAAGCATTAGCTGCCATAGACCTGAGTGGTTTACAGCAAATAACGATAGAGCAGTGCACTGAAGAACTGGAAGTTATTGTGAAGCCTAGGACACCACTGTGGAATAAGCGTAGGGTAAAAATGTCAATGGACCCCACTTTAAGGGCATTCATTTTAACACTGTCTTACACGTGGATGTCAAGGTTGCTTAACATAGCAATTGATTTGGTGATGAGGAAATAAATGATAACCAACACACTACATTAAAATGATATGTCCTTATTGCTGGCATCTGGGGGACAGAAGTCTGATGCTGGTGCTTTGCAAGATGAAGACTAGGTTACTTTGGCATCTGGAAAAACCATAACTTTCCCAATAAACAAATTTGCAATAGGTTGCCAAGGCTTGTTATGAAATTAGAGCATCAGAAGCCAATTGTCTAAACAGTAAATGGTAATTTCAAATGTTGGAGATTGAGATTTTTTTCTCCTATTGTCAGTCATAATTGCTCAAAGTGCTCATTACCAGATCATCGATGCATTCACCTGTCTGGGTCAGTCAGAAAATAAAAAAAAGAAGTAACTGTTTTCTTTACTACAGATTATCTTAGCGGACATCAGCAAATCAGTTTAACCTCAACCTCCTGTCGTTCTCCTCTGCACTGATTAGAGTTCTGCAAACATGTTTGATATTCACACCTTGACTATCCTGAATAAGAAGGATCTTGAGTAATATGTTACACTGTGCACAGAGAAAAGAGAATTTTTCTGGTGGTGTAAATTGGTGAATTCTATGGTTTCTAAGGATTTATGGTCATTTGCACTGACTGCTGATAGGAATTTTTCTTTCTATGATGCTTCATTCAGAGTAAGGAATAAATAATTGGGAAATAAAGGAGGGAGAGTCCAATCCTAAATGACCAATGTGAAAAAAGAAGAAAAAAACTTGAAAATTTAGCATTGGACCTTCAGACCCTCCATGGGTCTGTACATTTTTCAGCATTTAATATTATGAAAGTTAAGGAGAAATTAAAAACAAAACAAAACAATCTTTTTCTTTTCTCTCCCTATTCGCTTAAGGGAGAAAAATCAAATCACTCAATCCTATCAAATCCTACTCAAATCTTATCATAGAGGATATATATGTGGAATTAGTGTGCGCTGTATGCAGTTGAACCACAGAAATTGTCACATCTGGCCTAGCAGTGATACTATTTGAAGCTGTGCACCTCCATTAGCATCTGTTTGAGTCTGGGAAAAAGACCTTATAAAATCCTAATGTCACACTGGTTTTGATGATGTTTTTTTTTTAATAAAGTAGCATTATATGTCTTTATTACTATATTGCATAGCAGCTATTGTAACTGACGTATTACATTTAATCATAAACTTTTGAAAAGTTTATACACCAAAGACTTTTATGTAATTTTATGATACATAAACATTTATGAACACAGGGCTCTAAGAAGGTAACTGTGGTTGATGCTCAGATATATCTACCTTTGAGTGTTATCTTTTCTTTCTAATTTCCTCACTTTCTGACAAGCAGTGATGTGAGCTGCTTGGATCACATTTTCCTATTTCTACCCAGCTTACACATGAAAATATGAAACATCAAGGCATGTGATCCTTTTATCATCACAAAACTGTGGGTGCAAGGAAACACTCTCAATAACTGAGGCAGAAAATAGCACTAAGTATTAAAATCATGTGAATATGTTTTATTCTGTGTAGCAAAATATATTTACTCCAGTAGACATTTCTATTTAGTTACAGTTGTTACTGCATAATTCTAATTCTAATGTGCCAATGATAGTTATTTGCATTTTTTATTTGAATAATTCTTGAAGATTAATTGCTAATTTCTGAATGCCATTTATACACTGTTGTTTAGAAATCTTCTATCTAAACGGCCACAGATAGGTTATTTGTCTAGGTAAATTTCTATGTACGTATTTTATTTCGTTTTCAGAAATATCAGCATGTAGAATTTTTTCTCAGCTCAGAAATGAAACTTTTGAATACAAATCCTACAAAATGTGCTCACATAAACCTAGAAACAAATGAATAGAGTATATAAGCTAAGTTACAGGCTTGTGAATTCTGGGGCTTACAAGGACATTTCTATGTATTTTTTCAAGGTCAGACTATAGTGTGAATGTCAGTTCCCAGCCCACAGATAAGTATCTCTGTCAGAGACAGGAGCTATATGGAAGTAAAACATCTGGTTTCTTAAACCAGTCATTAGATTATATAGGATTGTTTTATTAGAATGATCAAAGGTCATTACAGTATTTCTTTTAACCCTGAGAAAGTGAACTAAATTGACTCTTGAATTGCATGAAGTAGAGAGAATACTGTTTCTAGAGATTACAGAAAGCACAGCTTTATTTTTCAGCTGATGTCTGGATGTCTTTGTAGGGTTTTCCATGGTGGCAGCCTATAAACAGAAAAAAAATACGATCCACATTTTGAATGCAGCAGGAGAATTTCTTTTGTCATGGGTTTAACTTTTCCTAAATTAACGTTTAAACTCAAATTGTCTCCTGCTAATTAAATACGAAACGGTGATGTTCCTTCACAGTTTTGCTGCATGCAAATGGAACCCTGTTACTACTCTGCAGCAACATGGTAGAGCCCAAGTAACGACATATGGTGGAGTTCTCTGCTTTTTTAACCCACTTTAATCCTTTTCTTAACAAGTGCACAGTCAGCTCTGCAAGATGAAATGCTTCTTGAATCAACCAGATGCCTTTTGGACAGCAAATATTTTTGAAATATACCTAATTGCACTCATTATCACTGTAATGCTTGAGAATATCAGCAATGAATTAGTTTGAGTTGCCATCCAAGAACGGTGCTGAGAGTTTTGAAGAGAAAGCTTCCTTCGTTTTTACACCAAAGACCCCATTGCTTGAGCTGTGTGCCTTCACTCAACCTTGGGAATGTAATTGGATGTGATCTCCGTTGGGTTACAAAGCTTTGGGAATAGCATATGTCTGTTGGGGAGCAGGGACGGGACTACAGGCCTGGGGATGAGCAGTGCTGCTAGGGGATCTGCCTGCCAAAATGTGCCCAGCAGTGGCTGCTACAGCAGGTATGGGTCAGTCGAGCAGGTCCATGAGGACAGTATGAGATGATAGCTGTGAAGGGATTCAAAGATTTTTTTTCTTGATGTTTGCTAATCAAAACAAAACAAAGCCATGTAGAACACTTTTTTTTTTTTTCAAGATACCTTTTGGAAATGGGAGTTTTTTCACTGCTGTGATCTTTGCCTCCTAGAGATCAAGCATGTTTGATGGAGGAACAACAAACAAACTCTGTTTTAATAATAATAAAGCCTATCAGAACTCTGTTGAGATACAATTTGGATTTAAACTGTCCCACTATCTCTGCTAATAACTAACACAGATCAATCAAAAGGGCTCTGTGAGTTTGCACCGGGTGAGGCAGGGTGGCATGCCAGCTCATGAAATACAAAGAACATCTTTTTTTTTCTTTACCTTCAAGATTTCCTATGTTTACCTTACAATTCATTTTAAGCTATTTTCAGTGGAAATCTGATTTGGCTTGCAAAAGTCACTTTAATCTAAATACAATAGCTGAGACACCTGGAAAAGGGTGAAAAATAAATTAGATCCCTTAATGAAATTCTGTGACTTTTCTATGCTGCTGGAACTGATGACTGATTCAGTGTTTACCCCCTTTGAGCTGTCACATTGCTCGGTTACTTCTGTGTCTTTGCAGTGACACACATAGCTGCACAAAGCCCACAGCCCCTGGCTCCACTCTCAGCTCACTCTGTTGCTCTTCATTTCAGATATTGCACTGTAGCATTGCAGGGCAGGTTTTGAAAAGGCAGGCTTTTCATAGGCATAACTGAACACCAGCAGTGCTGGAACTTTGACCAGATTTTGTGGCACCAGCCATGAGGTGCTACTGCACTCCAGCTCTCTGCCCAATGCCATCAGTGTGGAAGCATCCTGGTGTGCATAATGGGCCACCTGACCACAAGACCCACACCACCATTGTGTCAGAATGGTGTGGCAAAATGTAGCACATGAGCCTGTGCTAATACAACACGTGTAAGCCCCTCCTGGCATGTGAACGCATCCTGTTTTGCTGGACGTATTGCCATAAAACGTGAACACGTTATCCATTTATTACAGCAGAAAGATTAATTAGGTGGATGGGGGAACACTGTATCTAGATGGGATTGGGAAACGCTGTATGACCCACTGATTAACACTGAACACATTCTTTCTCCAAACAGAAGTGAATTTTGCAAGTAGAGGTGATTGTATATGCAAAACATGTCAGCAGATGCATGGAGGCATGCGTTCTTGATTAGCATTGCTGACCACCAAGATCTTAAAGAAGATGTCATGTTTTTGTCCTACATATTATCCCTCTTCAGCTATATTTGTTGGCACATAAGCCTGCCTGAAATTGGCATCCCATCCTTTGATTGGGCAAAATGCCACTACAGCAGATGGGTGAGCAATGAAACTAGAGCGAGTGGCAAGTCAGAGCATATCAGGGCAGTTTTCTTTCCAATATCAAGGAAACAGCGGTCTGTGGAGTTGCATCACATCAAAAACACAGGTGGAATGACATTATTCCTTCTTGAGCAGATTAACTCTGAAGAGTGCTAGGTAGCAAACAAGGGTTTGGAAACTGAGAAAAGTGTTTTTGTAGAACATAAGTAGCACAGAAGAAAATACCAAGACAATCATTTCTTTTTCTAATTCATTTTTCAAAGGTAAGAGTTTTGTTTAGACACATCGCTAATTGATGAGTTTCTTGCTTAGCCTGAAATGCAGAAAAATGATCTATGAAGCAAACAATTACTTTGGAAAATGCCTTAAAAATTGATCACCAGTAGGCCTGTACTCAAACTGTTCTTAAGAATGTACTTAGCTAATCAAAAGAGATTTGTTTTTTAATTGTCCTATGGGAACTAAATTTTCTAAACTCTAGACTACTTTTCCATGTCTCTTTAAAGAAAAAAGTGAGAAAACTGCAACATAAGATGCTGGAGTTTCTCTTTGCTTTTGGAAGATCAGCTTCATTTTAGAAGTATTCTTCCCTTCCCTTCCCTTCCCTTCCCTTTCCCTTCCCTTCCCTTCCCTTCCCTTCCCTTCCCTTCCCTTCCCTTCCCTTCCCTTCCCTTCCCTTCCCTTCCCTTCCCTTCCCTTCCCTTCCCTTCCCTTCCCTTCCCTTCCCTTCCCTTCCCTTCCCTTCCCTTCCCTTCCCTTCCCTTCCCTTCCCTTCCCTTCCCTTCCCTTCCCTTCCCTTCCCTTCCCTTCCCTTCCCTTCCCTTCCCTTCCCTTCCCTTCCCTTCCCTTCCCTTCCCTTCCCTTCCCTTCCCTTCCCTTCCCTTCCCTTCCCTTCCCTTCCCTTCCCTTCCCTTCCCTTCCCTTCCCCCCTCTCTCCCTCTCTCCCTCTCTTTCTATTTCTTTCTGGAGATTCACACAGAGAATTTCAAATACAAAAACTTAACGTAGCTGCTCATTCACTTTTTCTTTTCAAATAAACAGATTCCTTTTTTTTTTCTTTCTTTTTTCTTTTTTTTTCTTCTTTTTTTTCTAGAAAAACTTGAGTGAAGTTACAAGCTAACAGTGGGCAGTTAAAAACCATCCTTATAACTTTTTGTTTGAAAATGGACATCTGAAGGCTTCTAAGCACTGAATCTATGGAACTTCTTGTGCATGTGCTTAAGCACTGAAGTATCTAAATATACTGCCAGGGAGGTTTATCTAATAGCTATGGCAAACTTGACTACTTATTTCTGGCAAAACAAGAGCTGCAGAGGATGTCACTGATGGAGATTGTGGTTTCTGTTTCTGTATGCAGGAGAGGAGTCACTCACAATTTTTGTGGACAAAAGGAAGCTGAGCAAGAGGTCAGATGGAAGTGATCCCAGCACCAACAGCTCTGTGGTGACTCTGGAGACCTTGCACCAGCTCGCAGCCTCCTACTTCATTGACAGGGACAGCACACTGCGCAGACTCCATCACATCCAGATAGCCTCCACTGCCATAAAGGTATGGGGGTTCTACTGAGACAAACCCATGGACGTGTTTCTCGATTCACTAGCTGCTCTTCAGGAGAGACGTATTTCAAGCAGTAAGCAAAGACTGATTAGAAAAATAACCATGCTTCTCCTAATAGCTTTTTACCTGAATCAAAGCATTACAATTATAATGAAGAGGATAGTTTAGAAAAGTGTCTAACATGCTGAAAACATTACTTTGGTGATGGATACATAATTTGAACAGCCCTTGTAGAAGCGTTCGGTCATTGAGAAAATCTTCTCGCGTATGCTCAATAACTGTAGAGTCAGATCTTTATCTGTCTAGAGACACTTACTGTTTACATATTGTTTATGTTTTCCTTCAAAAATTGTTTTAAAGGGTAGCTTAGTTTACTCTTCTGATTGAAATATGAATTACTTTTTACCAATCTTCCCAAAAAACAAACAAAACCAAAAGCGTTCCTGTTTCTACAGTGCTGTAGAAGCACATCCAATTTTCTGTCCTGTCTACTGACTGCAGTAGGTCATCCGTAGCACTGGAAGATGTTTGGCTAAGATCAGAATCTCTGCAGACATTATATAAATCGACAACTGTTCTCTTGCTCAAATCTCTACCATAATGTTGCTTATTGGAAACAACTTCTTTCAGTTCATTTCCAGTTCTGAAGATAAAATCAAAATGTAATTTAAAGTTGAATGCACATTAATTTTGATTTTTTTAATATTAGATGTGAGTTAGAATCCATTGCATTTATTCCATCTTCCCATTTAACTAAGATCCTCATTAAAGGCCATCTGAGGTGAATTTGCACTTGCTAGCCACCTTAGCTATTGCTCAAGAAAATATAAATTCACCTCCCCATCAGTTCTAGATCCTTTATAAAGAAGGATGCATGAAGAGTTTGTGGCATGGCAGCACATGCTTTTGTTTGCTGATATGTGAAGGATGTTTTTCCTTCTCCACTGATCTTGTTAGCAAATCCCAGTTCAGAGCTGGTCAGCTTCAGGGCAGTGTTAGGCTCTTCAGGCACAGATGAAAATACAGATGAACAAACATAAAGTCCAGTCAATCTCATCTAGGGAATGTCTCTTGGATTGTGCAATCTTGCTGCAGAGTGCTCTGTTCTCATTTGTCTCCCAAATTTTACTATTTATTATGCAGATCTGCAGCAACCTTTAAAACCAGTCTGCTTCCTTCAAAGCACAGGCAAATTTTTCCTTCTATGGGAAGAAATAAATGGTAACTGAAGTGCTAGAATACAGAAATACAAAGACAAAGCTGTCTCTGAAAGAGTTTTCTCCCATTTGCTGTATTTTTAAAGCAAATTTGTGCATGACAAAACTCAACTGTGCTTGCTAATGATTTAGTTAATGAATATTCTGCATGCCCAAAGTTTTTTACAAACATCACAGTGTTCTCTCCACACCCTCCCTGTTCATGAAATGGGTACAAATACAAGCTGCATTCCATAAGCAAATCTGATTTGGGTAATTGAGTGCAGCAGTTCTCTAGAAAATGTTTTTCACATCAGATGCAACGGTGCTGATTCTGTAGTAGCTGTAGCTTCCTTTATTGAGACGGGGAATATTTGCATTACAGATTTCTATTGTCAGAACACTTAACTGAACAAAACCTGCTTCTGTTGAACACTAGGAACACAAAAAGCAGCCAGGGAAGGCATTTTTTTGTTTTCTTCCCACACAGATTTTTGAAACAATGCAGTTTTTACATTGGAAAACCATCCAATAATGTTCCAGACCTGTGCTGTAAATAGATTTCCAGATTATTTCTTAAAACGTGTACTGATAACAGCAGGTTTTCCACAGGTCTACCTGGAGTCACGTTCAGCAGCAGTGACACCTTGAGGACCAGAGGACAGGGTCACACACCCTCCATCACCCCTCTCTGTGCCTTACCTTCCTGAGCTGCTCAGGGAGGAGAGGGGACCTGGCACCTTTTACACAGTTTCCATGTCTGCCTTGCACACCACAGCCTCGTTCAAAGTCTTCTTTTGCATGAGAGGTCGAATTAAGGATTTGCAAAAGCAATTCAAGAAATGCCTCCTCAGTTTACACTACTCCCTTCTGACAATTCCAATACAAAAGTACTGGAACAAGTGGGGCTATTTTCTGCACAGTTTAGAAAGCCCTGAAATTCTGAATCATAAGTTTTCCAGGCAATACACAATCATTTTTGATTGCTGACTAGTTAATAACAACAACAAGACATGTTCTGAATCTATTTAATATTTGATATTATCATTTATGATTCACATGCAGATAGCAATTCTATGTCTTAAGCATCATCTGCATGTATATAAAGTTTCAGTTAATTGAAAAGGAAAAGACTAAAAAGCTTTTTTTTGTTGTTTTGAACTGTTTGTTTTCCCCTCTTTATTTTTTGTCAGTAAATTTTAGTTACATTCTGAATGGCCTTTAAATATGCAGTATTCTAGACTCTGCCATACTAGCAAAGTTGTTTTCAGGAACAGAGAATATTAATACTGCTTTAGTTACTCACACCCTCACTAGGAGAAATTCAGCTATCTTTTGGGGAATGTACATCTGAATTAAAAAAAAAAATGATGAAGAAACATTCTGTACAGACAAGACTTAGAACACAAATCAAAATACGTGGTTTGGGAGGGAATCACAGAGCCACAGAATGGCTTGTGTTGGGCGGAGTCTTAAAGATCATTTAGTTCCAGCCCCCTACCATGGGCTTGTTGCCACCCACCAGATCGTGTTTCCCAAGACTCCATCCAACCTGTCCTTGAATGCCTCCAGGGATGGAGCATCTGCAGCTTCTCTGGGCAGCCTGTTCTTGTGCCTCACCACCCCTTGAGTAAACAATTTCTTCCTAACATCTAATCTAAATCTCCTCTCTTCTATTTTAAAACCATTCTCACTTCTCCTGTCATTATCTGCTCACTTAAAAGACAGCCTCCCTCATAAATTCCCGCAGTGAGGTCTACCCAAAGCCTTCCTTCTTCTGCCCAAACAAGCCCAGCTCCATCAACCTTTCGTCACAGGAGAGATGCTCCAGCTCTCTGAGCATTCTTGTTGCCATCCTCTAGACCCACTCCAAGAGCTCTACATCCTTCTTGTGCTGGGGGGTCCAGACCTGGACGCAGTAGTCCAGATGGGGCTTCACGTGGGCAGAGGAAAGGGGGACAATCTCCTCTCTCTCCCTGCTGCCACTCCCTCTGCTGATGCAGCCCAGGATACCATTGGCTGTCCATGCTGAAAGCACACACTCTGGCTAATGTCCACCTTTTCATCCACCAGGAGCCCCAAGTCCTTCTGTGCAGTGCTGCTCACCAGGAATACTTCTCCCATTCTGAATATGTACCTGGGACTGCCCCAACTCAAGTGCAGCACCTTACACTTGTCCTTATTAAACCTCATGAGGTTTACATGGGCCCACTTTTCAAGAGCATATTTTGGTTTTGGTTGCATTGTAAATTAATAATATATCAATAAGATTTAATGGCTATAAATTAGTAAGAAAGCAATTGAATATGCAGGTGTAGAGAGTGACTTACAGTTAATTATTAGACACCAGCAGAGATTAATTTGGATAGGACAGGTGAAGGAGCGCATTTAGCAAATCTGTAGCAGGACTCAGTCAACTATAACAACAAGGATAAAAGCGAGTAACTCCTTCATTCACAAACTTCTTCTATTTTCATGTTGGACATTTAATTCCTATTTTTCCTGACTTCATCCTCTAGTATTTCTTGAAATGGTTAAGAATGAAGTTCTTTGCGGATGGGGCATGGACAGTGTTCCATTAAATCCCTTGATTTACAGAGGAAAAACAACAATGGATAAAATATTAGATGAGGATGATCAAACTCAATCAGTCCAGTGAAAACAAAACAAAGAAAAACAAGAAAATAAAACAGCACTACTCATATATATCTGTTTTCTTAAATATTGAGAACAAAAATGGCAGATACTCTTTTAAAGCACATATAGCATAACATTTTTCTCCCTTATGTACTTAAGACTATTAATACTCAAGAAATTATTGTATCTTTATATCAAATTTATTGAGATGTATGCTACCTGAATTTCTTTTCTTTCCTTACAGTCTTGATATATCAGTTTGTGGGATTGATCAGAGAAGCAAGATTTAGTTAAGTTTTAGATTTAAGGTTTGTATTAAGAAGCTGATCTGCATCACACAAACAGGAAAGCATCAGGGAGAGGGAAGTGAAAATTAACATTCAAGTTTTCATGTTTAATTCTTATTTATCTTATTCTGACCAAAAACTGTTAGTGCGCAGCATGAGGTCAGGAGCACAAGAGATTTATTTAATGAATCAAGTTTGTTAATCAAATTTTTTTGTAATCAAGTTTCTTAGCCGTGGCATAATTATCCTCAAAAATAACTTGAGCACCACTAATTAAAGCTTCACAATTTTCCATTGTTTTCATTTTTTACTCCACGTAAAATGAAAAAAATAAATCAATCACAAAATCACAATAGTTTCCAACTGGAAATAAAATATTCATGGGAGCTATCCAGATCTGATATCAATATTTACCTTATTTAAATAAGTCCCTGATTTGTACATTCTTTCAATATTATTTTAATGCATGCATTTTACTGATAGTAGTTAGGTTCATATGCTAAATCAACAGTTTGCAGCCTCAAGGGCATCATTGGAAACTCTCCAAGAGCCTCAGGGCTGCATGTAATTTGCATATACATTTAAATTAATGCATATCCTGTTGTATTTGAAATATTATAGATCCAACATTACTTCTCTTACATGCTCATTTTAAAAGCTTTTTCCTATGAACATTTATCTTCAGATGCACTGACAGCTGTTATGTCTTCCTATTAACATGCTTATTGGGATGACGAAGTGTACATTCCTTGTATTTGATAAA
This sequence comes from Cyrtonyx montezumae, assembly GCF_038088225.1. NCBI lineage: Eukaryota > Metazoa > Chordata > Aves > Galliformes > Odontophoridae > Cyrtonyx > Cyrtonyx montezumae. The sequence continues at coordinate 26,420,014 of NW_027071825.1, forward strand.
ATCCTCTAAAATGATGGAAGCATAATACAAATAAAGCCAACAAATGTTTTCCTTTCTGTTAGTACTATCATTCATAAGCAATATTCTCAACTCTTCCTGCTCATTGCTGTTCTTGCCTCTGTACAGCCATAATACTTGGAGTCTATTGGAGATCTAACCATCAAATGACCTAAGACCCAGAACAGTGCAATGACTCTAATCGATAGGACAGACCTCTTTCCATCACCTGATGGATGGATGGTGTAAAGTACACTTGATGTTCACAACTTTGCTTACATTGTTCTGTGATTCTGACGTGTTCTGTCGCTGCCCAGTTGCAGAATGACCTCTGTACTACTCTGAGATTAAGCACTCATCCTCCTAACACTAGGTTAGGAGGCTTTTTCAGTGTTAGATAGAGGATACAGAGCTATGCATAGTGTCCCAACTTTTTTTCTGCTCTCTAACACAGTTGGGAAACACAGTAGTATAAACTCCTATGCAATTGACCCTGAGTCCTGTTCATGAGATGCTGCTGTTGAACTACCATTGTCATAAGGGAAAATTAGCTCACACCACTGCCTGCCCTTGACTCAGTCTTGCAGAAAAGAAGTGCTGGGTTGAGAAAAGCACAGAGCTTTATAGAAGCATAATTGTGAGGCTGTCCTAATCACTTGCTGAGGAAAGTTATGCAGGAAAGTTAAGAAACACGGTGACAGCATGGTAGATAAAGTATGATTGGATAATATTACTATATGTTGCAAAGGGACAAACACATTTATGTCAGGCAGTTATAACACTGATGCTTAATAAAGTGAAGTGCTATACTAGTTATATTTTGGAGGATATCTTTTATCCCAGAATAGATCTTCTTTTTAGGGAAAATATTTCAGAAAGGTGTGGGAGCTGAATAGTGTAGGTGCTTGCTTAGGGTCCAAGCAGCTGAAGGACAGCTACAGCGTGTCAGAAGAACAAGAGGCAACAGAACAGATGCATAAATTGAATTTTCAAGCAGCTATTTACAGCCAGATTACAGCCCATTTATTCCATCTGAGTGAGAATGAATAACCATCCATGAGAATCTGCCCTCTCATTTCAATTAAATTTTATTGTGCAATTTGCTTTTTCTTTCCCCAAAACACTTTTTTTTTCTTTCTTTTTTTTTTTTTTTCCACCATTAGAAATTTAAGCACTTTGTTTTCTTGGAAAACTGTACATTACAAATAGTGTACAACAGAGTTCTATTGTAATGGTAAATATATCTGATTATCTATAATTAAGCCATGAACATCTCATGGTGGGCTGCAAGAGAGGAAACGTTAATGTAATGAAATTAGCTTTTCACTCAGAACTCACTCTGAAATCCAGACCTTTTGTTTGCCTGCTTGCTTCTTTGTTTGGTCTAAAAAATCTTGTCGCCTTCTTTTTGTTTTCTTTCACACCTCGTATTTGAGTGTGTTTTTCTGTGGCTTCAGGTAATTGCTATACTCATTCTCTTGTCAAATTCCTGAAGAATCCTAAACGTTCTCAGAATTTTTCTTGGTTGCTAAATTTTGAAGTTTTTTGAAGTTTAGATCTTGAATTCTGCTTGCCCAGATTTTCTCTTTGTTGTCTGTGGTAAGGATTTGAGACCCAAGCCTTGTAAATGACCAGAATTTAGGAAGCTCAAAGATCTGTGGTCAGGAGAAGGCTTAACTTGTAAAATTACAGTTAGAAACACTGAGCTGGAAAAGCTTTTCTGTTGACTCAATTTAAGAAGTTAAAAAGTAAATGTGAGTTTAATTAAACACACTAGGGAATTAACAGCCAGAAGACACTGCCCCTCTTCAGAAGTTTGTATCTTCTGCATTGTGTAATTAAGGTGATATTAATTAATCATTTCAAGGAAAAGCCATGAATCTTTCATCTTGAGGTGGCAAACTCCCATTAAATTTTGCTGAGAATTCAGTAACTTTGCAGGCTACTTTGAAAATCTCTGTTAGAAGTTTCACACCTCAACTATGTACAGGTATAAATGTTTCAGTTTAAATTTGGGTCATTTTCCTATCTTACCAGACAAACTGGGAACTGAATTTTGGCTTCTAATTTCCACTTTGTTTTGAGCATCATCTTCTTCCTAAAGGCCTTTTGGTAATGTGGGCTTAGTGATGAACTTGGGTAGGCAAGTCTATAGAGATAAGAGACAGCTGATATTCTGTTCTTTGAGCCTGGCTAGACCGTGCCATGAAGCATGGTGTAGGTTAGTACATACAGCTAGCATCAACAGAACTTGCACATCAACAAACATGTGAAATATTGAACACAACGAGGCAGTCGTGCTGTGCTGAAACAATTACCCTGTATTTCTCAGCAGGGCTTATTTGCTCAGGAACATCCCTGGAATTCCCTTATGTTTCTGAAGCCCAAACTCTGGCATCTCTGGCATCTTGATACCACATTTCACTGCACAGAACTGAATTTGTGATTCTTTCATTGTAAAATTAAACTACAGGAGGATTTACACTTTTATGACTGGGAGCTTTTGGAGATTTTTGGATCAAATGTTCCATATATGTTACAAAATACCATGACTTCTATGCGTGGGCCATTAAATAATTCTAAGAATACACAGAATGTAAATGTCAGGGAATTATTGCCTTATCTTATTCAAGAGTTTAAAGCAATGAAATAAAAATAAGTTTAATTCACTTGGACAGTAGAGTTCTAATTAAATAGAAGTTTTGCAACCGCTTTCTCTCAAAGGTAGTGTAGAGGTCAGTTCTTCATTTGGTGTAAAAGAATGCAATTACTTTGAGAATCTGACCCTCACTATTCCAGACGTTAAGAGAAATGGAGGGAGGAGGAGGAAGAACTAGCAAGTTAATGCAATCACATTTTACTAAACACTCACAGAATGCAGACTCAGCAACATAACTGGCACAATGCATCACAGCAGCTGCAACAAGACAATTGTAAAAGGATGTACTTCAGCAGCCTCTAATACAGACTACATTGTCTCATTATATTTTCAATAATGCACATAGAAGAATGTGTGCAAGGAGCTATAACGTTGCCACCTAGCTCATCACACAGCGTGAAATATTTTCAACACAACAAAATAGCACATATTGCAGATGCTAGTACAGACCTTTCAGAAAAAACTTCAGATAATTATTCTACAGAGAAGATAGAGGAGAGGAAAACTTCAATCCGAAACAAGCTGAAAATGGACAAATGTAAGCAACGGTCTTTAACAGCTTTCACACAGCTTTTGCCATCATCTAAAAAAATCTTCAAATTCTCCCCCTCTCCCTTCCCTTCCCTCCCCAATTCCCTCCCCAATTCCCTCCCCAATTCCCTTCCCTTCCCTTCCCTTCCCTTCCCTTCCCTTCCCTTCCCTTCCCTTCCCTTCCCTTCCCTTCCCTTCCCTTCCCTTCCCTTCCCTTCCCTTCCCTTCCCTTCCCTTCCCTTCCCTTCCCTTCCCTTCCCTTCCCTTCCCTTCCCTTCCCTTCCCTTCCCTTCCCTTCCCTTCCCTTCCCTTCCCTTCCCTTCCCTTCCCTTCCCTTCCCTTCCCTTCCCTTCCCTTCCCTTCCCTTCCCTTCCCTTCCCTTCCCTCCCCAATTCCCTCCCCAATTCCCTTCCCTTCCCTTCCCAAACCAAACCAAACCAAACCAAACCAAACCAAACCAAACCAAACCAAAAGGAAAACAGTCAGAAAATTAAAGGAAGGTTTTAACATCACAAGATCCACAGTAAATATATTGATACATGCATATCGATATACAAGGGTGGAGCATTCCAGAACTAATTTTGAGGCAGTCAGATTTTCATGGATTTCAGTTAGATCTTTGGTTGTGCAGTGATTTGTGTTTTGACTAGGAAATGTCATTCAGAACTCTCAATGTCCTCCACTCTCTAATTGACAGCTGCTGCCTGAAAGCAGGTCAGAAAACGTCAAGAAAGGACTATAAAATTCAGATAAACTTTCCCTACCCCTGTAACTAAGGAAATAACAGATACCACATATCAACAACGTGTATGAAGTCAGATTAGGAAGAATATGCCAGGGTAACAGAGACTCAGAAGAGACAGAAGGAATAAGGTTTCAGAAAAACAAGATAATGAATAATGAAGGATGGCAGTACATGTATTGTTCTTCAAATAGAATTTTTAAGATATTTTCATGTACTTTGCTGTTATGAGTTACAATTAAAACTGCAGTCTCCCTCTTGAAAGTGTTAATTTAATGATATAAAACACCTCTGAAAATATCCATCATGTTTATATCTTTTAGAGGCAGCTGATTATGAGAATTGCATCATTGCTTTCTTCTGCAACTCAGAATTATTTCTACCTTCAGGGCTTAACACAGAACATCAGCAGGGTTTAAATTTCTACAGCATAACTATAATGAAAGCTTTAGAAACATAATGCTTATAATGTTAATAAAGGCAGTGACAGAAGCTGGCTTTAAGAAAAAATTCTTCACTCATTCAGAACACTTTCTGTGATTACTATATTGTGTTTTCAGCTCTTTCACATCTGAAATGATGGTATTTTCATCACCATTTTATAGATTTTATTACTGAATTAAGAGTTCAAAATGAAAGCAGTTTTAATTTTGAGTTCTGTAGTTCTAACCTTATACAATAAACAAGTTATACTGAAGTCAGTGAAGTCAATGAAGTTTCTTTTCTTACAGTTTGATATGATTGACATCAAGGTTTCTCCATTCAACCTCAACCATCATCTTTTTATCAAACTATTTTTAATTTTTCTTCTATAGATTACCCAAATTAACACTTTTTTTCCCCAGGAAATAGTTACTATATTTCAAGTTCTTGCAAGGAACTGCAGTACTCCTCCACTGATATTTTCTTCCTGAAAAAATAAAATGAGAATATCAAAGCAGAGCTATTTAGCTCATTTTTTTTTCTTTTTTCCAAATAGTTGTAATAAGCCTACTAAATAGAGGTCATAGTCTCTTATCTAGTAGATTTTTAAGGAAATATGTATTCTCCATGAATAGATAGAGCTTTGAAAATGAAAATAATTCCTTTTTCTTCCTTTGACTTTTCATGCAATCTTTAATGTGTAAAAAATAATTGTTGAGAAAGTAGTGCAGATAACAGATTGAAGATACACAGCAATAATTTTTCTGACATGTAATTCTATTCTCTTTCACTGGACTTTATTCACAATCTTGTTAAGTATTTGAAATATGACACTGATGTTAATACTGAGCCACATGTTTCATTCTAGGAAATAATTATGCTATGCTATATAATGCAAAACAATTTGCATCTTTGGTTAACGTGCAATGACAAAATGTGTGGATCTGCTTTTCATTTTTTTTTTTTTTAGAACAAACGTGAGGAACTTAGCTTTAATAATTTTTAATCTTTATTGGAAAATGTTCATTTGGCCATATTGATTATTAAAAACAAGAATTATATGAAGAATTTATAATACACAAATAGAAGTGTAAAATATCATCCTGTTTTTGCTTAAATTACTCAAGCTATACGCCTTTTAAACTTCACGGAATCAGTTGTTTACAACTTTAAGACAATTAGGAAAATTAATTACCATAATTTAATCCAGTTTATCAATGACTTTACATTGAGAAAGCCTTTCTTGATGAAAATATAGAAGTTGGTAAATGTCTATAATATATAATAAAAGCATTTATATACAATTACAAAATCTTTTTTTTTGTAAAAGATTTTGTAAAAACTTCCCCCTCCCATGCCTTTTCCCCTATACTTCCTTCATTAGATTTGCATGCTTGCAGGATGTTAAAGCCTCTTTTTCCTTTCCTATATTTTGGTTGAAGTTATGCACTTGGCTTTAAGATAGGTCATTCTTTTCCCTTGGTATTTTCACCTACATCAGGTCCAGAAAAATTAATGAAACAAGATCTTAGACAAGATTTTATACTGTGAACATTTTTTTTTTTTGCAAAAAAACATCAATGCTAGTTCCATTCACATTCACATATGACCTAATGAACAGACCTTGATACTTAGCAGACCTTTCTGTCTGGATAGCATTGCCCCATGAGACTAGTTCTAAGAGCAGCCTTCTCCAGATTAAAAATTCTCTTTGTCTTGCTCATGAAATAAGAATATCAAGTATAACTCAGCTATTATTGGAAACTTTCCAAAATATTAATTCATTTGTGAAGCTATATAGATGGTAAGTTCAGGTTTACCAGAAGAGCTTGTTGAAACATCCTTAATGCCATGGGGCAAAGGTATTTTCAGTGTCAGAAGCATGGAAATTTCATAGTGCAACTCCACAGTAGGCCATCAACGTTAAATCTGATTTATACTGGGGAGGATCTAGTCCTTCTTGATCAAAATATAGGATGTTGCCATAATCCATAAAAAATTGTCACCCAGCTGTAATTCTTATGTCTCAAGATGTGTGTTTCTGTTTTTAATTTCATTTTATTAAATTATTTGCATTTCCATTTTATAATAATTTTCCACTGCTGCAGATTTAGAAATACTTTAATACTATTTTATATGCTTGCACTTACAAGTATTTTGTTTATTTAATCAAACTCAGCAAACATGAATCTACTTATACTTGTGTTTTTCTGAGTAAAACATAGACTTTTCCATTTTACTTCCTGAGTTGATGTGTAGTTTTGGACAGACAAAACTTCCATTTATTCTGTAAGATTGTTTTTGAGTGTGTGTGTGTGTGTTTACTCATTAAACCTTTAGGGGATATCAATAAATATACCTTATACACCCATTTTTATTAGCTAAAGGTAGTTTCAACAATATTCAAATTTTTGAGGGTCTTAAAAAATTCAATATTCAAACAGCCATAACCAAAAAACTTCTAGAAAAATCTAAATATATAAATAATATTTTTTTTTTGTCAAATCGGTTATGAGTTTATGGTCTGTTGATATATTTTTAACCAACAATTTTTCTTTCATATGGTTTGTCACTTACAAGATTGTTTCTTTCCTTTTGCCTTACCTTTTCCCACTTTTTATTTAAATCTTGAACAGTTTTCATTATCACAGCAGCAAGCTTTCCGTTTGCATTATAAATATTATTTGATTTTTTTAATGATTACAATAAGTGTTAGGTTTATTATAGACACTTTTATCTAGAACAGTGTGAATATTTTTATCTTGATCAAATTTAGCCACAAAGAAGAGAAGGGACTCACCTTGTTCTTGCAGAAAGATGAGCTAACATAGCAAGTTAATATCCCAGCTAAAGGGCCTTGTTTCCAATCTTCCTTCCCTAGTGCTTCCTCAGTGCTTCATCTGTCTGAATGAATTCTATCAACACTGGCACTGCTGCCTGAACAATGGCATCTGGAACAGAAATAAGAAATCTGAGAGAGATGTCCTTATGTGTAACTTCCCAATGAAGATCAATCACAGTAAATGATGTCACTTTTCTTACCACTGGGGTGTACACTGTTTTATGTACCTCCCAATCTCCATGAAGGTTTTCTTAATACCCAAGCCTGTAGAAGTAGCTTGGATAACAAAGAGTCAAAATGTTACTGAGATTAAATATATCTTGTGTGAATCCCACAATTTAAGCTGTCACAACAACTTGGGTGATATAAAAGCCATAGCTTGGCTATAAAATTAAGCCCCAGTGCTCTCTGTTTTGCAATGAGAATAGAGTTCATGGCTGCTTATATTTGCTCTGATTACGAGCATTGCTCCCTTACCTCACCTAAATGACCTAGAAAATATCAAGAAATGTCTACACCTCAAAACAGATTCAACACTTGGTCCTTTGTACATTATTATTCTTTAGCTTATTTGATATTGATTGGAGTTTCCAGTGCAACTATGGTAAATATATTTGCATATATTTTTCCTTAACAAGTAATATCTAACAAGGAGCAAGTACATTTAATAATAATAAAAAAAAAGTGCAAGAGATTTGATTTCTAAATCCTAAGTCTCCTAAAAATTAAGTAGCAAAGAAGTTGGCAAGTCTTACTACCTTACTTGAAATAAGAATCTGTATCCGTGTGCTGTGCATGTCATATGTATTTACTTCACCAAAATTTGGAATCAGATTTCCATCTCAAACATCCTTTCTAGGTTTTTTCACAAATTTGTGAGATTTGAAGACAAAAGATTGCTTTTGCCACAGATTAAGTTGCATAGTAGTCATGGAACAGTGTAACTAATCAGACTTATAGAGCAATTTAGCTAAACTATTCAGCTAACACTGGAGGAATTCATATTTTCATATTTCCATATTTCTACAACCAATTTAGCTTTTAGCTGAGAGTTTCTGTTTAATTTGAAAAGCTGAGAGGTGTTTAATGATTAAATTATACATTAGTTGTTATTGATAACTTGGTAGTTAGGCAGGAAAATGTATAATAAAGTGTATCATAAAACCAGTAATTTTGCAAAAACTATATTGAGAATTGGTACCGATGATACAGAAAGGGCAAAAATGTTACAGCCATTTACCAGAGGGAATGAATTAGTAGGAAGCAAGAAGGGTAGAACCTAAAAATAAAACCCTGGAAACATGTGACCCAGATGGAGAGGGAACCAGCAGACATGCATATTATGGACAGTAATGTGATTTCTTTTGAGAGGTTGGAATGACAGCCCCAAAAGGGGTGGTTTGACTGGAGCATGGTAAAATAAAGTGGACATGTAGAATGTCCTGCTTCAGATATCAAAGTATGTGAGGGGCAGTGTTAGGAACTGTAGTGCTACAGACGTCAAGAATCAATTGGTAGCTTAGTGGCACTGCATTACAGGAGAGGAAATAAAAACCCTGGGGATTACGTAATTTAGTACATTATCAGTGATTACACTAAAGAAATTTCAAATAAGTTTTAAAATTGCACAGAAATATTTAAACATGGGTAGGATCTCTGTGGAAAGTTTGGATCTTGTTTAACCTGTCCTTATCACTCTGGTTTTTGGGCTTCAAGACTTTAATTCCTTTTATTCTTGTTATATTTCAAGTCATGTTAACCTTTAATATATATTTTTAAATTTAATACAAGCTAATTTTTTCTTTAAATTTCATGTATGTAATTTCATGCAGTAAAAAATCAGAGTATGCTCAACATGGCATGTAGGAACTGACCCTATTCTGGCAAGTTCTTGAGTGGGTTTTGCAGTTTGCAAAACAGTCTCCCTTTACAGTAGGTGTCCCAGGATTCCTTTTGGAGATTTCATCTGTTGTATAATTGTACTGTGTTTGGAAAAGGAGTGAGGACTTTGAAGTAGGCTGTATTTTAGTACAGTTTCTTTGCTGTTTTTTGTCAAATACTTCATGATTTTTGTATGCATGGAGTGTTATATTAATTTGAAAACTCTGCTGTGCTCTTTGTTTCTAATTTTATCTTTATAAGAAGAATATACAGATTTCATTTATTCTTTCTTGCTCAGATGTCTCCTTAACCAACAAAATGTGTGAAAAAATAATAGTAGCATTCATTTAAGTAAGATGTAGGCAAGCAGCACTACCTAAGTGTAAGCTAAAACAAAATGTTCAGCTTTTATTGCATCTTTACTAAGAAGTACATTACTTTTCCAAAGGAGAACTGAACTCTTGCACATTTCTGAAAACTATTTAGAAGGAAAAATGAATGCTTATTCTCTCTGTATAAGGCTGGAATTGCAAGTAATAAAGGCTCTTACACTGGCCCCAGGCAGCCTCAGTTCCTGAGGACTTTCCTGTTGCTTCAGATACAGATGCATGGGAATGTGGTATCTGACACATGGTGTAAATTAAAATATCCTTGAAGAAGGAAAATCATGGCTCCAGTGTCAGACCTGTCAGAGTTGCCAGTGATTTCAGCTGGGGGAATTCCTCACTTTCAAGTTTCAGAGCCACATAATTCTTCCATGGTTTGCAGAGTCAGAGTTACGGAACAGCATAATCTTTTCCTCCCTCCTCCATCTCTATCTTAATTATCTGTAGAAGTCTGTTTAACCTATGTATGTGTTCTGCTAGCTCAGTGCTGACACTGTCCTAGCTTGCTTTCTTCTCTATTTATTTATTTTTTGTGGCACAGCATAAATTCAAAGACTTGTTTTGATGTCCTTATGGGTACTCCTAGAATTCACGATAGTAAATTGTTCTCTGAAGCTGTGGAGAAGAGACTTGATAGATGATTGCCCCCTATCAGATGAAACTAAACTGTTACCCTTAAAAAAAACACCATCTTGCTTAAAAACCTGGAAGTTCTTATTCTACTTTTCCTGGTTAATGAAATTTGTCCAATTTATTTGATTTACTGGCAGATTAAGTTTACTGTCTCTGACAGAAAAATAAGATGAGAGTGATTCCAGGTCGTCTGACGTAGTGATCTCTTCAAATGAAAAAGTCAGACCTGTACTAGCAGTATGAACAATGCTCAAAGAGAATGTATTGAAAATGTTATTTATCTATCAGATACTGCTTTAGAACGTCGATAATTCGAAAATTAATAAATAAATACTTCCCCTCCCAGAACATTAATCCAAGTCCTGACATTGTGTTTTCTGTTGGTTTATCTAAGCCTCCTTCATAAATGGTTGTATGATAAGTGTCAGTACTTGGAACATTCAGATGATTTGTGTTATTTCAATTATGCATTAATTAGTGGAAGCCCTAGTATGCTCAATGACACACAGAGGGCAGCAGAACAGTAACGACAGCAATTATTCTCCTCTAAAGGAAGGTGCTGAAAGAAAGGTGCTTTTGTAAAAAATTGCAGACTCTCGGGAGAAGAAAAAAAAAAAAAGAAAGAAAAAAAGGTTTTGGGGTTTACATGGCAGAGGTTTTCATTGTGTAGGGGATGGCAGAAGGTTCTCCATGTACAGAGCAGAAGCTCCCCACAGCCCATGGGCACCATGCGGAGCAAATCTCCATTGCAGCCACTGAGGAGCCCACGTTGCTGCAGTGGATGTGGCCTGGAGGAGCCTGCAGCCATAGAGCCCTGCAGAAGCAGGCCTGGGCTGGATCTGTGGTGATGGAGGGGGGACCACAGTGAGGCAGGAAGGCTAGGGGAGATAGGCAGCACCTTGTGACGCTTCTGTTCAATATCAAGGCCACATATACAACAGGTTTTGCAGCCCAGAGGTGTGATTCACCCTTGATAGACATATGCCTACCATCATGAGATGATCCATGCCCCTTGCAGCATGACTGGAAGACGTCGTGTCCCAGTTGACTCTTATATCTGATTACTGATAATGTGTAATTACTCTGGTGAGTTCTATTATTTGTGGAACTGCCAAATATTGTTACTATGCAATTAATCCCACTGAATGATTTATGGAGGAAAGGACTTAGTGTGAACGATAATGTTAGGATCTGGTTTTACCTAATGATTCATTAGCTATATTGAATGAGAAGTACAGTTTTTCCTCAGACAATTCTCCAAAATATCAATCCAGTTTTGTTTTTTCCTTTGGATTTCTTCACCCTGCACACTTTGCTCATCCTTCTTTGGCACCAGTCATTCAGAAGAGAACTTCCATCTCTAGTGTCACATGTATGCAAGGACTTTCTTCTAAATCAGTCTTTTAATCTTTAAAGTAGGCAATATGAATACAAACGTAGCTTTCTGTTTTGAATTTCCTAGCGTTGTCTCATTCTCCTTTATGGTGGCTTAGTTGTCTGCCTTAGAAGCCAAACACATTTTGAAAAGAGTCTTCGTAAAAAGGACAGTCCTTTATGCAAGACAGTGCACTGCATGGGCATGTAGTTAGGGATATTAGCTATGTGCAAAAGAAAGCACACACCGGGACTGAAATCTCTGCAGAAATGTGTTTCCTTTTTATTAGGAAAGTCTTCTATAGGCTTAATTATCATGGACAAAAAAAAGTACAGTTTCCCAGGGAAATACTACCCACTGATATCACAAGAATTCAGTTCTGCTTAAGTGCTGGGAGGTATGTTCTCTGTGCACTTATAATCGGGTCATTATCACCATGGTTATGAGTTTTTAACTGACTGAAAACTGTAGGCATTTGCCTCATTAATGCCAAATGTTACGGTTTATTTCTGGGAACTGAAAACCCTGCTGCCCAGGGAAACCTGTGCTGTGATAATCTTCGAAAACAATGCACTTGAGAATAGCCTGCTTGGGTTGTCAAATGGTTTTACACATGTTTTGTTTACTGTTTCTTATGGGCTTTTGGTTGTTAAATAACTTTGGGCTGTTGTATTTTGCTTTGTGAGTTAGTGTTCTTCACAGACTGTGGGTCTAGCTCTTATGAAACAAGTGATTACAGTGCTCTTCGTTCATCACTACTGGACTATGCTTGCATTTCAACATATTCTTTGCATTTACATTTTACCGTTCCCTCTCCTATTTTTGCCTTAATTTTTATTGTATGCCTTCAGACAAAACACTTCAGCTGTGATCTTGAGTCTGAATATAGCCATACTTCTGTGTTTGGCAGATAATTAAAGAAGTGCAATTTCCTTTCCAGTGTTGCTTCTACCATTGCAGTTTTCTTTCTGTCACAGTCACAAAATACAAAATTGTCAGTGATTTTAGTAACAGCTGGATCAAGACAAAAGTATCTCATTTGTGAGTAACTCTCTTGAGTGGTTTCATATGACTGGTCCTTAGAAAAAAAAATTATAAGTAAAAGTAGTTTAATGATGAACTCCTTCCCATTTTGTGCACACCTACATACACCACATGCTGTCACTCCAGTAATCAAAACGAGTTGTCACTACCCGTGTCTTGCATCATCCAAGTGAAGAATAAACCTTCATGAACAAAATGGTGCACCATAATTACACAGATACTTACTAAACTTCTTTATTTTGTGATGTCAAGAGGCATAAGAAAAAAAAAGAATGAATAAGAATTGTTTCTGTAGGTCTTATATTTCATAAGAATTCATGAAGCTGAATTGCTGCATAGACAAGTAGTTGAAAATTATAATAAAAAATAAAAAATGGATCTTTGTAAATAGAATTGCAGAGGTATATATGCTGAGTATAATCTTTCAGAACTAGGACAAAATTCATAGCACCCTTCATCCCTCTTTTTCTGTCTTCTGGCTGTTTATCTTGTTGAATGTACATACCTGTCTTTATTATTATATGAACAAATTAGTATTTCCTATATGATGTGGGTGTGCAACAAAAATGTAAGATTTTAGAAAGGAATTTTAGATCACTTTTGGGAGAAGGAGGGGACTGGAGGATCGTGGGTAAATCAGAGTTGTCAGTCTGGCCATTTTCCAGCCAAATCTGATAGCCTTGCAAAAATCTGTACACTCTACTGGATGACTAAGCAAAAAAAAAAAACCCACAAAAAACAAGGTAAATCTAGCCCTGACTGCCAAATGTGTGCAGGGAAGAGAGATCCTTACTTGATCTCATTTCCTTGTGCTGTTGGCACTCTGCTAAGAGATTTGGCTGAAGCCAGATCTGTGTGTTCCCTCTGCAGGCTGCTGGCATTGCAAAGGATCTCATTTTCCTTCGCCAGGAACGCTTGTTAAAAGTGACAGAAAGGTGCCAGCAAGTAGCCCAAGATTCCACATTTTACTTTGTGAAAATGTTAGGACTTGGAAAATACTAAACAGTGTGGAGATAGCGTGATCCACTTGCAGCCATTCACACATATTGGTGATGGCACAGACACTGTAAGGGCACCATGGGATCTTAAGCAACATGAACTTTCATGGAGTATTTTAGCAAGTATCTGTATTGTTTCCAAAAGGCATTGTTGAAATAGACAGCTTCCTTTTGTTCATAAGAAGTACTGTTAGATGTCTACTGCGCGGTGGAGGTTCAAATTTTGGAAATGAGCTCTGTGACCTAATAATTTAGACTTATCCTCCAGGAGATTTGAAGTAGAATATAATACTTGAAGTAATGGATGATAGAATCAACTTTATTCAGAGACAAATCAACAAATAGAGGTAAAGGTCAGAAACATCTAGAATGGTAAAGCAAAGAGAGCAAGGAAGTTCCAACACAGTAGCTGGGAGCAGCTTGTTGAGATGGATAATAGAGGAATTTGTTGTATTTCTGTGTTAAGGAAAAGTCAGAAAATATTTCATGTCCAACATTTTCTTCTACAGCTCTGCTTATATTTCTTTTCTTTCATTTTTACTGTTCTCTTTCTGCCCGTGAGAAAGAATCAAAAGCCATGAGTTTTCAGTAGCATCCAATCCACTTAGAAAGAGAAAAAAAGCAAGATCCTGGTATACCCATCCGTCTTAAGGATTTGGGATTTTATCTTGCTACATAAGTAGGGTAAAATAACAGTTGAGACACTACATTGCCTTGTTCCCTGCCAACCCTCTGGGCTTCAAAAGTTGCAGCACTTCATTGCTGAAAAACTGCATTAGGCCCCATTTTTTTTTCACTTCATTTAAAAGAAACTCGCTTTTGTAATTGTTTTGTAGACAATTAAGAACCATCCACATCATCCATTAATTATATAAACCACTTGTCTTTATTATCGTTCATATTATTATTCTTAATAATGTATTTACTTGTTTAACAAACTTCATGTTGCCTAGCACAATCATCAGTTAAAGCAAAGCTGTGTTTGTGGCAGCTTTGTTGTGATACATTTTGATGTATTTTGATCCTGTGGTTAGACCCTGTGTGTACAACGGGCAGGATGTGACCTAACTTATTTTAGATCTTTCCTGGATGAAAAATGTTGTGCCACCATGATAGGCGCACCTCATAAAAAGGCTTTCCTTCTAAATCCTGCTTTACTGCACAGAAAAAAATCCATTTTTACTGTGATTTCCACAAGGAGTGCACAATTTTCATCAGTGAAAATCTCACTCTGCATTTTTTATTAAATGTATTTGTTAAATTCATTTGGATTTCCATAGGTATGAAGAAATAAATCATCATTAGACATTGATTAGCTAAAATATTGGTAGTGGTGCTCTGCTATCGAAGTAGCACTCTCTAAAGTTTGTTGTACTGGTGAAACATTTGTAGTCTTACTTTTCATACATAAAACCGGCTATTTCATCTTAATTAAGTCTGAAATATACAGACAGATGAATTAAAGGGAAACTTTACATAGCAAGCTTCTGAACTCTTCAGTCTCTTTTGAATAATGCAGTAAATGCTTTTCCTTTTCCTTCCCATCAGGTAACAGAAACACGGACTGGTCCTCTTGGCTGCAGTAACTATGACAACCTAGATTCTGTCAGTTCTGTTCTGGTTCAGAGTCCTGAAAATAAGATTCAGTTGCAAGGTATGTAGGTGTAATTTCATTAATTTGTTTGGGAACAGGATGACATTTATCACACTATTTGTTTTCTTTTTTTCCACTTCATAAAAGGTCGTTTTTTTCTTTTTTCTTTTGTGCGTGTGTGTGTGTGTGTGTGCAATAACTGCATTCTAGGCAAAATGAAGGAAATGTCAATAACTCGTGTTGCCTTTCAAATCGAAAAAATTTCTTTACCCATCAGAAAATAATCTGAATAATGTTGTTAACATTTTGCATCCCTAGTTAGCAATGACCTGCTTACCTTTTAACAAAACCCAAATTCCAGTAGGTTCTACCACGCAGGGAATGACATTTCCTGTGCTCAGCCTGCTTTGCACATTTTGAGTAGTAACCAATCATCCCACTGGAATGAATAGATTTGCATTGAAATGAAAGGCATAGATTTGCAAAGTCCTTGAGTAATGCAAAGTGCAAAGGCTCCTCTGGGACTTATAAGGAAACCCATAAGGTTAGACATGTCACTCATTAGTAAAATACGTGTAAAATTGTTTTGCTTCTGGTTTGTTTTTGTTTTTCTTTTTAATAAATTCCAGAAGGTCCATATCCCAGACTGCAGATTAGTCACCTGAATGTTGCTGAAAGTGAGCCTCTAGTAATTGTTGTATTTTTTGTTCATTTTCTGTTACACAAATGCAACATGAACAACTTTGTGTTACTGCTGTGAAAACAGACTAAATTCTCTATAATTTATGTGTTTATGCATAACTGTATATTCGAGGACAGAAGAGTATTGGTCTTAATTAAACAATTATTTCAAGTTGTAAAAGTTATTGGTATCAGTTCAATTGAGTTAGACATATAGTATGAAGCTGTTGCTGATTGCTGAGACTGGCTGCTAGGGAATGATTACCTTCTTTAATACATTTATGGTTTTTTTGCCTTTCTCTTTCCAATTTGTGAGAAAAGTTTAAAAGGCACGATTTCCTAGAAAATATATGTATTTTTAAAAAGAACTTGTCATTTTCACTGGAATGCAATGAATGAAATGTATCCATAAATCATTTGCCATTTTTAAAGGTTTGACACATGCCATTACATTGTCATGAGAAAGGTAGTAACATAACCCCTAAAACTATTTCATGGATACCATATGGAAATTGGACAAGACAATATTGCTTATTTAGGCTTTCTTTTTCTCTAACAATTCTAATTATTTTCACAAATACATTTGTACATTGAAAAAGTATACTAGGGTAGCAGAAGTTTTACGTGATTTGATATGAGGCAAAGAAAGGCACTTTTAACAATATTGTTATGCAATTATAATGTGATTTTCTACCAGGAAAGATTATAAAATTATTGTTACAGATATAATTTTATTTACCTGATATTCAGGAATAAATCTCTATAAAACTGTTCAAGTGTCTATGTAAGAGAAACATATATCATGAATAACCAATATACTGAGGCATAAGCTTCACTGTTTCCAGAGAGATTAATTTTGCTCCAGAATATAATCACAGCTAACAAATCAAAATCTATAATATACTTCACTGTCTGGCTGTTTTTGTTCATCATTTTTATTTTTATTTTTATTTTTCTTACTGCTTGACTGTTGTAGCCAAAGAAGTAATAGTTAATTTACAAAGTTTCTATATTAAATATGCATTCCCATCATTGAAATCATATTAACAATGTCCAATTTTTTTTCAGAGAAATACACTTCACAATGTTTCTAAATCTTTTTATTCTCCTGCTCTGTGGTTTTTACATGGTCATGGCATGGTAGAGTCTGAAAACACTCTGCAGTGGAATTTGAAACGTAGCAGAAGGATTTCAAACAATAAACTTCCTCCCCCTCTCCATGCTAAAACTTTAGTAGAATTAGGAATTAATTATTTTTCTCAGGGTTTTATAGACTTACTGGAAGATACCAGCAGCAATTGGAAATCCCTTAGGAGAGGAGGCAATTTGAAATAGCTGATTTTAGTTGGTTCCAGTGCATGCTGTAGTCAGAGGACTTTCTGTGGTGATAGATCAGGTCCCATCCTGCAAGGTCTGCCTGAGGTACTGGCAGATGAAATGGAGGTAAACCTCTTTATAAATCCATACACTGAAAAAA
This sequence comes from Cyrtonyx montezumae, assembly GCF_038088225.1. NCBI lineage: Eukaryota > Metazoa > Chordata > Aves > Galliformes > Odontophoridae > Cyrtonyx > Cyrtonyx montezumae. The sequence continues at coordinate 26,437,277 of NW_027071825.1, forward strand.
TCAATAGCAAAAATGTTCTTTATTTGATTTTGCACTTAGTGACATAGTTACACTTCTTAGGGAATCATTGTACACATATTTTTCCAAAATACTTCTTAAAAAGGCTGTTATATGTCAATGTTTAGAAATGAAATATAAGGCTAATTTTATTTTCCTAAAATTTCTTCCAACTCAATTTTCCGATTCTTTTTAGCTTGGGTCTACAGAAGCATGGAAAAATAACTAGAGTAATTTGAATAGGTGTATTTCATGTGTATCTATTTGTGTCAGAGCCAACGTGGAAAATAAGTCCAGTGGTTTCCTTCAGATGTTTTTTTTCTCCTTGTACAGCTTTCTTGCTTTCACTGTTGCTACCTTCAAAGCTGATTTCCCTTCAACAATCTCAAAATTTGTATTAGCTTCTAGTATAAGGGCTGTAATTTATCTGCAGGTTTCCATACTGAAAACCTACAGCCGAGGCTCTTCATTCAGTCTCCTGTCAAGGAGAAGTTGATGAATCCACTATTTCTGTTTTTGACAATCTCCCCAGAAAGAAATACACTAGTATATATGAGGAATGCAAGTTAGTAGTTCAATTCAAGTAGGAAAAATGGCACCTGTTGACATTCATTGGTGTTTGATGAGTGTTGATGGAGACCAGACAGTGGATGTGAGCACAGTGAGGGGTGGGTGGTGTGGTTCAGCAATAGCAATAGCAATGTGAAAGATCAACCATGTTCTGAACATCAAAGCACAGCTGTCACACCACAAAATGGAGAGCATCTCAATCAACTTGTCTGTATAGCTTGGTGGATTATGTCCAGAAAACTTTGTATGAAGGTGAATATTGGTTTCAATACATGGGAAACCATGGTGGCAGCATTGGAATATTGCAAAGTTTGCAGTAGTTGGATCCCACAAATGTGCATGCAAGAACAGAAAGAACACCATGTGCAAGTTTATCAGGACCTATTGAACCAATATGAGACAGAAGGTGACATTTTCATGGATTGGATCATCAACAGTGATGAGTCCTGGTGTCACCATTATGAACTGAAGTTAAAAAGACAGTCCATGAAGTGCTGAAATGTTAATTCCCCATGAAATGAAAAGTTCAAGAAACAGCACTCAGTGGGAAGTGATGTTCACTGTCTTTTGAGATAGGAAAGGTGTGATCATTCTGGGTTTGTCAGAACCCAGGGAAATCATTAACTGCTACACTGTGACTCTAACTAAGCTGAAAGCTGGAACTTCCAAGGTGAGGCCAGAGAAAAAGACAACCTTTATCTTGCAAAATGATAAATCCAGACCTTGTCTGAAGACTGTGGAGCGCATTGACAATCTTGTCTAGATTGTCCAACCACACCCACTGTGCAGTCTGGATTTCGAGCCTTCTGACTTCTGTCTGTTCAAGCTAATGAAAGGTGGACTGTGTGGGCAAGTCGTAGCAGCTATGAAACAGTGAATCATCTCCACTAGTACAGATTTTTTATGAATGTAGCATGCAGACTCTTCACTGCTGGTGAAAATGAGTTTCTAATGGTGATGACTGTGTTTAAAAAGTGTTTTGTAGCTGAGAATTTGCTCTATCAAATAGTGTTATTGTGGTGTTTTTTTCTTTTGTAGCTGTTTGTAGCTATTTCCATGAATATAAAGGAGACATTACTTTCAGAGCAATGTATGTATATATTAAGTTAATTCTCTGGCAAGAAAATTCATGACATAGCAAAAATGCTAGAAATATATGTAAATTTTCCTGTATTTTTTCTTTTTGTAGCTTATATAACTTTATTTTATTTTTTATTTCTTTAATCATCTTACATAGGTAAGGGAATCTGCTTAGCTTGAGTATTCTTTTGAGTTAATAACACAACACTTATTCTATTTCCTAAGGTCTTCAGGTCATCCTGCCTGAGTATCTGCAAGAACATTTTGTCCAGGCAGCTCTGAGCTATATTGCCTGCAATTCAGAGGGAGAGTTCATCTGCAAGGACAATGACTGCTGGTGTCAGTGCGGTCCCAAATTCCCTGAGTGCAATTGTCCCTACATGGACATTCAAGCCATGGAAGAAAACCTGCTCCGCATAAGTGAAACTTGGAATGCATATAACAGTGAATTTGAAGAATCTGGTGAGGTGTTTTATAAGACTTTTTTGTATTGTAAAATGTATTCATAGAACAGACTGCATCAGAAGTCTCCATAATGGTTAACAGACCTAAAGCTTATTATATTCTTAAAAGCATCCTGAGGCTCAGTCTTAATTAGAATTCTCATTAGAATTGTTCTCACCTTGTGATGACCAGTGTGGGTAAGTACATTAGAGTCTAAGCAGGCTGTGCTGAAAATTCATGTGGTGTACTTTGTGGAGATCAGGGCTATGAGGACTCACCCCCTTTTGGAGAGAGAATTATCTACTAGAGGAGTCAGAAAACAGAACAAACCAGGAACAAAATCAGGCTGAATATTCTTTGAAAAGGTATCTGAATTTTCATTCTGTAATGCAGCTGAAACAGTTGCTTCATTTTACATCCATTTTTTTTCTGTGCTGGGTCAATGTTTTTGTTTTACTTTCTTTTCATCCCATTCCTCCTGAGATGCTGTGAAGCTGACGTGCTGGGTGCAGCCTGCCCTTGATTTACCAATGAGTTAATAGTTCAATCCACTGTAGTTGGTAACTTGTTTCTTTATATGATTTCTTCTTCAACTGGGCATACCCATGTTGCCTCTATAGCAGTTCTGTGCTGCATCAGTTTTCTCTAAAGCACTGAGATTTGTTTCATACATGATTTCACCTGTCCTTATCATCAGAACTTTCTGTTCCATAGGGATCCACAGGTAAAATCAGCTTCTGAACAACTGTTTTCATTCAGTAATATCAGTAACAGCTGTCTAGCCAGATGGTGGGAAAAGTAAGGAGAGCTCAGCAGACCTGGGAAAAACTGAGAAGAAGAAAGAGAAAGGAGTGAGAAAGGGAGAATGTACAGAAAAAGCAGAAATTGCCCTTTGAATTAAGTTATATAGGGGAAAGAGAATGAATAAATGGTAGAGAGGGGGAAAATGACCTCTCTGATCATGGGAAGAATACAGGTGAGAAAAAGAAATATCCATGCCACACTTAACTCTGAACAGTATATTATCAGTGTACATTCATTTATTTACATTTGCGATGCTGTTTAAGACTAAATTCTTAATTCAAGAATTTCAAAAGACCCCATAACTGTTATGTTTTTCAGTTACTATAAATTCAAGTGAAATTATACTCTTAATATGAAAATACCAGAATTTTCTCCTTAGAGAATATTTCTGCTTGGAGAATCACACATTTCACTAATTGCAAAAGAATTGAATTATATTTCACTGAATATTATGTGAATATTAACCCATCAATTTTTCAGTGACTATTTTAACACCTTTATGCATTTCTGGAGTAATGCTATCATTTACTGCTTTGCAAACTGAGAGAAGTGCTGTTGAGGAATTCAGAGTCAGAGTAAGTACAGAACAATCCAGTAAACTAACTACTGGCCAGCATGAACTACTACAGAGTGCTGTGGAATGAATGGACTCCATACATTTAATCTTCTGGCCTCTGGATTCACAAAAAGTTGAAGTATATTCATTTTCTAAACGTCCTGCCATCCTAATCCTTCCTTACTTTAAATACAACAAAATAGTTATCTGAATATAGAAAAAAATTGTGTCCCCATATGAAAAGCTATAAAACTTACTGAGTTCACTTGAGATCTTGCATATTATCTGTCCACAGATTTTAGCCCAAAGAGGAAGTAAAGATTCTGTTTAAAATTACTTGTTTATAGCCAGCGTTATCTTTCCGTCTGTTCATGATAAAACAACAGAGGAACAGATTTTTACAAGTGAGTAATGATAGTTTTTTAATTCCTAAATCCCATTTAAAATTAAGAGGTGGCTACATTTACTTTGTGTGTTTGAAACTCTCTACTTGAGTTGAAGGAAAGAAATAAAATAAAATAAAATAAAATAAAATAAAATAAAATAAAATAAAATAAAAAGAGAAAAAGAAAGAAGGAAGGGAGGGAGGAAGGAAGAGAGGAAGGGAGGAAGAGAGGAAGGGAGGAAAGGAAGACACAAGATCATTTTTACTAGGGTTACCACTCTCCTCCAAATTATCCAGTGTACAAAACTGTATTGCCTTTTGAATCAGGAGACACAAAGGAATACATAGTTAAAAGGTCAAAAATCCTGTACACTACAATTACAACAGAATAAAGGCAATAATTTAGTATGATTTGTCTATGCATACATGTACATGTTAGATTAATTCAAAATTGGGTGAAATGAAAAACATGAATTATATGGAAAATTTCTTCTAGTTTTACTTATATAATGATCCCATTACTTATATAATGAACCCAGTATGGGTTTGGTGGTAGCAATTAGGAACAATAGAGATTCAACAACCAAACACAGCTTCTGTTCAGAATTGGTCATTGTTACATGCTGATTTGCAGATTCTGTTTCACTCAGGTTCTTCTGGCATCTTTTAACAACTCAATTTTTCAATTTCAGTGATATCCCAGACTATCAAGCCCAGTAATGTTAGTTAGGTTGAAGTGCTGCAGTCCTCTCTTATATGCCTGAAATCCCATTGTCCACCTCCCAATCCCTTTTCAATGTTGAAATTGCCGTTTTTACTTTGTCACTTCTCCTGTATCCCTATCTGTTTTACTCTTTGTATTAAGAGCACACACATGTCCAACTTCCTTTTCTACTCCACTTTATCAGTAAACTTTATCTTTCCCATTCAGGAAGAAGGTTTGACCCAAGCACTCTAAAGCCAATTAGTTTCTCACGATAAAGAGCATCAGAAGATTCCTTAGGAAAAATCTCAATTTCTTAAAGTATGTAGGATAGAATAAGACTTTAAACAATTGTGATTACACCAATGTTGATACTGTCAGTAAACAATTTCTCATTAAGTTGCTGGTTTTGGGTGTGCTGGGGACCCTTCTGGCAAGGCTTAGCAATATAAAAAGGTAAATTCTAACACAACCTGTCAACCTCTAACTAGCAACTAAGTATTTTATAGAAATTATGACCCACTGCTCTAAATTACATGGAAACATGAAAACCCACATGCACAGGCTCTGGATTCTGATAGCAAGGACACAATCATGCATTGTCTGTACCAAAATCCCAGTGTGGTTGGATGCTGAGTACCTTTGGAAATCTAGCCACTTCAATCAAACAATATAAATTACAGCAATTTTATTTTAAGGTGATCTGCCAAAAGAAATCTTTGGAATTCCACATTCCAACTTCTTCTCATTCTATTTAAAGTAAAAATAAATAAATAAAAATTATTTAATAAGAAATTAAAAATATTTAATAAGGGACATGGATGATGGGAGTTGCTTGAACCATGAAAGATGGTGCAAGTTTATTTTGATAACTCCCTAATAATATTTATGAGACTTCCTGAAACAAACAAAGAAACAAAAACCACACACACACACACACACACAGACAAAACAAAAACCCTGAAGTAAAATCTTCATTCCAAGCATTTATTTTCACGTGTCTTACATAAAATGACAGCTTTCTCCCTAGTCATTGTATATTTCCCAAGTGCTGATATCTTTTCCTCTCAAAAGCAAGAAAATCTCTCTCAGAATAATCCCTTGAAAGGCATTGTATAAGGAGGTGTGCAACAAATATGAAGTATATTTTCAAAGTAATATGCTTTGAAGTTGAAAATTTATTCTCTCAAACATTCAGTACAAACACAAAATACTGAGAACAGGAATATAATGCCTACAACACACTGGACAGAAACTTTTTGTCATAGTTGGACTTTAAGCTGATTCAGTGAAGTACTGAAATATGTGCCTAACTTAATCAGTTGCAGTCCACTAACATTACAGATAGGAACTGTGTACTTAAATGTTAGTCATCAGTTTATGTCTAGAACACAAAAATTCTTTATGCTACCAGCCATGTATCTTCACACTCATAATTAAGCATGTGTTATTACATTAAGAATGTATCCTTCTACAGGCTTCTCAAAATACAGAATTTTCTCAATCACTCTTCTGACTAATACCTCTGCCTTATAGATAATTTAAGAGGTATATTTCATTATCACAAAAAGCAAAAGTGCTATAAATGCAGTCAAGGGTAATTGATATTAACTTTTGCACTAATATATGTTGAAATATATTTTCATCGTTTGTACCTTCTCCATCATTGATTTGGTTTCAAAATCTCAACGAACTGAATTTCTTTTGCATATTTAAGTCCAGGATTCACTGGATTTGGACTTCACACGCAGTGTGTATCATCATTCTAAAATGACTTATGAATGTCTTGCTCTTGGCCATTGGTTGACCTTTACATGTACTGATTCAAAATAATATGAAAAACAAATCCAATTTTTCATCTATAAATTATATCTAAATCCTTAGTTAATGTATAGCACTACTTTTGAAGTTATAAAATATTTTTTGCATCAGCATAGATTACTGTTGAATCTTTGCACTGCTGTTTCGTCAGTTTTATTAGTTTTCTGTTCATTTGAATTAATAAATTCCCCACATCCTCCGCATAAAAGAATTGGATTTAAAGAGTTGAAAAAAAGTGCATTCTAATAGAGGAGGTGATAAACTTATTACTGAATTAAAAGTCAGTAACGCTGCAGAAGTTCAGACGTCTCATTCTTTTTGGGGGGAGCATTTTCATCTTATGTAATTACTTTTATGTAAAATCTACACAAAATAATAGTATGCATCATCTCCACTATGTTTTGCCATAATCTTCAGTCAGATACAGGGAATTATCCATTAAAGACTGTCATTAATTTTTTATTTCCACCTTCAAAATCGCAAACTATCATAATAATGCAAAATATCATAGCAACCACTGCAGTTTGATGCAATACTTTCAGTACTGTCTTCTTTCTTCTTCAGATCATTTTTTCCATATGAAATATAAATATTCTGTAAATGTTAACTTTGAAAAAGGAAAGGCACCTCCCTTTTCTTTCCCCACAGATCTGCAAATCTGATGTTATGAAACTCATCACCACAGAGGCAATAGATGGTCTATGAGAAAATGAAGGGTTTGTATATGTATATGTTGGAATAAAAAGCACACAAAAGATAGTTAAACAAAATATAAAGTTAAATCTGAGCATGTAGTGTTGAAGATGGAAATCTTAGACATCTGGGTGACAGAATGCGTTATGATAACAACCAATGACAAATCTGAATCTTCAAGAAAAACAATGTAAATCCCAGTGTAAAACAAAGTAAATCTTGAGTAAATAAGTTTGCATTTTATTTTCTTTTCTTTTTTTCATAAAATGTTGACACTGAAATTCTGAAATCATCTTAATTTCGAATTATGCTAACATCTCCCAGTTGTACATTAAGGAATGCAGCTAGTTTCAGTAATGTTCACTCTTTCATTTTCTCTCTATAGACAAACCCTTTAAAACATTGCTTTGATTATAGTGTGTCAGATTCGTTCTGATGGATGACTTTTAAAAGTGAATTTAGACTGATGTTTAGCAACCTCCTTATTTAATCAGAAAATTCTAATGTAATTTTGTTTGGCATCCAAATAAGCCACTGATTTTTGCTATTCCTGTGGCACAAGTTTGTGCTAAAACTGCTTTAGAAAATTGGGTATTCTGGGATTCGTTTTTATTGCTTTTTGCTGTCTTCAAATCAAAGTAATATAGCTGACAAGTAAAAAAAGGTAATTTTTCTCAGCTGCCAAGCCTGCAATTTTTACTACACTGTGTATAGTTTAGCCTGGTTTCTGGCTCTCCCTCCTATTACAAGTAGTAATGGCAGCCCTAAGATCCAAACAAAACCCTCAATAACTCATGTCAAAACCATCGTGTTGATGCTTTAACTTTGTTACAGACTACATATTAATCACAATGTAAATTCACCATGGTGGTAAATTCATCATGGTTTCCCATAATTGTTCTTTCAATGAAAAAAAAAATTACAAAAGAGAGAGAGAGAGAGAATCTGTGTTCTAAGATAAACATTTTAAAACATAACTGAGGTACTAAATGTCTCTTTTACACCTGTTCCACATTATTAAAATTGAGCACATCAGAAGAATATGAATTTGAGTTTAATTGCTATATATAGATTCTGATCAGAAGGAACTTCTTGCTAATATAAATAGAAGAAAGCCTCCCAGACTAGCTTTCACTCTGTGTTGAGATTTCAGTTCATAAAGAATATTTGGAACTGAGTTTGATTTTACATTACAGACAGACAGTAAATTTAGAATCTTTCACTGCTATTTGAAGTGAAGACAATTTACATTCAAAGTTCTCTTACTGGGGTGTGGTGATACAGTACTGCTTTTCCAGTTTCTGTTATTTTAGCTAATATGCATGTAGCATAAGCTACAAAAATTAAACCTGAAAACAAAACTGAACGCTGAATGGTTTCTTCTGTTTATAAAAGCAACAGATTTAATCCCACTTGCTAAGAAATCTCATTTTTATTGATTCAGAAAAGAGGACATTTCTATCAAGTGAACCTTGTAATTTCATTTTACAAGACAGAAATAAGGTATAATTGCATATCATGCGAGTAGTGTTGTCTGCCCCTCTGTTGACAAGAATAGACCAGCAGTGATACAAAGTGAGTCTCATGTGAAATCTTAATTGAAAGATTCCTTGTGAAATGTCTGAAAAATCTCACTGGCAGGTGAAGGTGTTTTTTAATCACTGAGAATAAAGACTTCAATCAATATGGTTCAAACTATTTGCCCCAGAGCAGTTGAGCAGTGGTTTTCTTTCAAATGGTGTTCATAGCTTTGGGCTCAAGGCCAAGAAAATTTAGCCTCCTGAGTTCTTAACATAATTATTGTTTTCTCTATTATCTTGCAAAGGTGTTAATTTGCTTCCCAGTAATTAACTTCCCTATGTGATTGTCAGGAAGTTTAATCGATAGTATGAACAGATATACCAAGCTGTTGTTCCTTCTGTGACCAATACTCGTCAGCTCACCCCTGTGGAGGTGTCACTGTTTTAATAAAATGAACAGATGTGATGTGCAGAATTTCTTCAGAGAGCTGGTATATAAATTGTTCCTTTTTGATTCCAAAAATGATGGTGCAGCCAGTCAAATCCTGGCAATATAATAGCCTCAGGGTCAAACCTAAGAGCCTCCTGCTAAAGCAGCACCTGACAAATCAATTTATTAAAGATTCACACCACATTGAATTCTCAGACACTTCAAACACAGTGATGATATTATAATAAGAAGAGGAGCAGAAGGTTTGATCTGATATCATTCTACTTATGTCCATTATGTACTGGACATAATGGAGTTCTCTTCAGAGCTGGGAGACAGACTCTTTCCTGAGGGAATTCCAATCTGTTTTGGCAGCTTTGGACTTTCTTTACTAAGAAGGATGTAACCCCATGGTCTCACTTTTCTTCCAGAGCAATATTGTCTCTTCTGACTTGTGGATTCTTAAATCTTCTCTTGTAAAAGCTTGACATTTGTTATTTACTTCAGCGTGTTTTCCAAGAATATTTTCTGTTTCATTTATTTCCTTTCTTGAACTATCCTTCTGTGACAGCTTAAGTGTTTATTTGCTTTATTCAGATTTTAAACGGTAGGAGTTATCAATGTGACCAAGAACAATACAATTAGCTTTTGAGCTGGCAGAGATTATGCCTAAATTTACATATGAGATGTATCCTATGCATTATGTGCATTTACAGTGCTATGGAATGATAACAATCGTAGCACTAGATAGTAAATGAAACACCCATGCTTCAGAAATGTTTGTATAACAAAATAAATTGAAATGATCAAAATGTTCATAAAAATTCCAAAATAATCCACGATTCAAAATTGATAAATTCCTTGAGAACGTTTTCTTGAGTGTGTGCATTTAATTCCAAAGAATGCCAAGTTGAAGGATGGTGACATGAACATTCTGAAAAGAGTTAAGATTCAAAAATCACCCCTGAAAGAATAACTAACACGGCGAAGGAAATGACCTTGATGGGATTTACAGAGAAGCTATTGGAGTCTGATTTCTTCATTTCTGAAAAGTGAACTCACTGTTAAGGTTTTAGTTAGATTAAGAAACAAGTCACTTTTTGATCATAAGAAATTGATATCATTTCTGTTGGTTGTTTATACCAAGGAGAGGAGATTATGAAAGTAGTATCTGGGCTTTCCTGTCCCTGTAAAATTAGTTACATTATAATGTTCCCATATTGTTCCTAAGAAATTGTATACTAACAAAGAACCAGAGGATCTCTGTTCAGCAATCCTGCCTTCAGCTGCATTGACATTTTGCCTAGTTCTTTCCTCCTTGAAAAGTCTACAGATTAGAGAAACTATCCTTTCAGCAAAAAAATTAACCCAACAGGGAGACAAAGGAAAAAGAAAGGAAAAGGGAAAGGGGAAGGCAAAGGGAAAAGGAAAGGAAGAAGGAAAAGGAAAAACTTATCCCCCTATAAAATTCATAGAAATGTGCTTAGATTGTAGCTGATCAAGCCACCTCTTCAATTTTAAATGCTGAGCTCCTCTCCTCCTTCATAGACAGTCTATATTTACAAAGAACATAGATATCTTTCTTTTTCTTTGTCCTTCAGAAAGTTCAAAAAGGAGTCCATTTACTTTAATTATGGGGAGAGCTGAATGATTTTTTCTTAGATGGAAAAAAAAATACAGAAAGAAAAAAAGTAAAGTTCACTTTTTTACATTTTCTATGGAGAAATAAGGTGATTTTAAGCTGCAATGTTAGGTTTCCTTCAATTCTATTATTTTCAGAGATACATTTCTTGGAACATTGCTGTTAGTTTTAGTACTTTGTTTTCTCCAGTCTTATGAATCATGCTGGTCTAAAATAGAAATAGGTGGTCTAAAATAAAAGCATATATCTTTTATAAATCTCTTTAATAATACCTACACAATATTGAGGTAGCATTTCATTGAACATCAACCACATCCAGCAGTTTGAACTGTAGACCCTATTGCTTTTTATTTCCTCAAACTACCAGCTTTGTGGTTTGAGGTTTCAATTTACAGCTGACACTGGTATTTGACTTGCTGTAATATTTTATGCCCTGGTTACAATTAAAAGCATTATTATGGGAAAGTAATGATATTACTATGATCATATTTTAGAATATATATATGTATTTCCACATATATTCCTGTTGTATAAAAAATATGATCATCTGTTGGGACTTATGAGATCGTTCCTGTCAGGGAAGTCTTGCTTCTCACACTAATTACAGTTATAACTATGGGCTCCAAGCAGGATGTGGCTGCCTGTACTACAAGAAAATGTAAGATTATTATTTGTACTACATAGCAACAATTAAATTTGCAACCTATTGGGTAAAGTACTGCCCTATAAAGATTAATAAGACACGAGGTCTTCTCTAAAGAACTGGCAATCTAAACAGAGAAGACAGTTGAGATGTAGCAGAGATAAAGAGTTATCTACAAAATGTTAGAGAATATTGAGGAGAAATTGCTAAGGCTCTTTTGGCTCAGCTTAGATTGTTGTCTCTTGTTACTCATTCATGTGAGCACCAACAATACTGCCACAGGAGCCCTGGAGCCTATCAGGAGGGCCTACATGTCTGTGAAGGGTGAGGATAGGCTCATATGTCTTTCTCATCCTTCTGAGTTTGCATAGAAATGTATAGTACAGGGTTACTGTAACAATAATAATAAAAAAGGGAGAAACATAATACACCTCCAGTTGTCTACTCAAGTGCACTCAGCACATGAAGTGAATAAAATGCATCGGAAGGATGAGAGAGGTCACAGACATGAAACATCCTTAGAATAGCAGAGATGGAGAGGGACAGCTTCCCTCACCGCAGCGTTGTGAACCCTCAGATCCTAGTGTTATGGCTTAGGAAGATAAATGGCTTCTCAAAATAGCAGTGGTTTCTGAAGATTCGTGGTCTTTCACTACTAACCAGTATCGTAATCAAAGCTACATATAGAATGCATTCATTTGAGCAAATTTGTATGAATCACTCTCATTTGAACTAGTGTGTAAGACTAGGTGTACCATCACATGAATTTGTAAAGGACTTGTTCATTTTTGACAATTTGGCATAAACCTATTAATTTTTCTTTGTTGAAAAGCATAATGGGTTTTTGGTTATGAAGTATTATATAATTCAAAACTGTAATGGCAGAATTTTAATACCTTTAGAACAAGTTAAGCTCTATAGAAAAAGAAGATATATATATATAAATGGCAACTGCATAGATTGTACAGACAAAGCTTAAATGTTGGAAATGCTGTCAATCAAACTAATAAATACAGCATTTTAGTCACTATAAAGATTGTCAAAGACTTTTTTATTATTATTCTTGGATGAATAAGGAAGAAAATGTATCATTAAAGCGCCATTTAAAGAAATGATAAAATAGCCCATTTCAATTGCTATCTCGTGGTAAATTTTGACATAATAATATGATATACAAAGTGGTTTTCTCCTACAGACATGCTTTTCATGGGCTTTGATAAATGGAAATAATGCTGCAGTCCAAATTCTTATCCATAAGCTCATCAGGAAAAGTATGCCAGTGAATAAAGAACTCTTAAACTAGCCAGGCAAAACAGTTTTTCAGGTATTTTCAGACTGTTTTAGTGCAATAATATATTTGGTTTTTGCACATTTGAATGCTGATTTAGAAGAAGAAGAAAAAAAAGAAAATTTAAGATTGGATTAGACTATACAATCCACAATTAAACAGGAATTGTGTTGCATTGCACAAGGGGTGTTTGTGAGCCAGGGAGATGCCAGTGTAGGCATCCTGAGGCCCACCAGGGGAAGTTGGAATGAGCTATAGTTTTGTACCCTCCTGCTCGTGTTATTCTTACAGCAGAAGCCAAGACTGTTCCCAGTCTTAACACAATGAATGCCTTGGACTTTGAGGAGAAAATTGCTGTTTCTAATGCCAGATAGATTAGAGAGAAGCATTTTATATTGACTGGGTAAACAGTAGCTCTCATTTAAAAGAAAAATTTTGGAACAATAATTGGATTTGTTCCATTTATGCAAAAGTCAATGGGAGAAGAAAGCGAGTTGATATTATGTGACACGTTACGTAAGCATTACATTGCACAGTCAAATATTTGCTTGTGCTACCATTATTAACCCAGTGTTCTGGGCTCCCCAGTTGGGATAATTACATCATCTTCTAAGATGCTTCCAAAGATACACCAGAAAGGATCTTAAGAAACATGCTAGCCCAGAACATTTTGATATTCTGGAAAAGTTCAAAAAAAAAAAAAAAAAAAAAAAACCAAAAACAAAAAAAACCACTTGGCATCTGCCACAGAGAGCAGGCACCTTTTTTTTTTTCCTTGTTGCAGGGGATTTTCAGATCTTTAGATGAGGCTCTCCATTTTTCTGGTCTTTGATGGCACTGTCTGCAGAATATTAATCAGTGGATTCAGCAGTGTGCCCTGCTCCTATACCGAATAGCACTGAGAATCCAAGTTACCAGCTAAGTAGTTCTAGGTATTTACTGGAGCCTAAATGTGTCTGATATGCATCTGACTTCAGCAATGACATTTACTTCCATTGTGATATTTTACATTTATTCCTTCCTGCTGAAATACGATATACCATTTCAGTCTGTTCACCACTACTAACACATGGAAGATAAAGCTGGCAGAAGGGGAAGGTGAAAAATAAACATGACCATCTATGAACGGAAAATTAACCTATTTGATCAATCACTGCAAATAATAGTTTATATTTTTCTCATAATTTGAAGTGAGTAGTATGAGAAATGCTATTACATGTGCATTTGATACCTGCCAATGAAAAAATAAATTCGAAAGTACTGAAATCTTACCAGATGTTGTCATATCATGTCTTAATACCATCAATTTCTATGTCTCCCAGCACTATGGTACTAGCTGTTAATCTTCACGAATGGCTGGTATAATGTGTTGATTAGAGTGTAATAGTTTAATCATCTTTCAGTGGTAGGAGTTCATGTTGTAGTTTCACAGATCATGAAATGTGTCTGTTTAAGATATGAGAGCATTATCTTTCCTTTCCTTTCCTTTTTATTTTATTTTATTTTTTTGCAGAAGGCACTACACAACCATGCTCATTTTATCTCTGTCTTTCTTTTACCTGCATTGTGGTGCTCATTAGCATGATCATTCAGGACACAGGGCTAGTCAAGGATAATGTTTATTACAGGGAAAAAAAGGAGCATTTTCTTATTGGAAATACATTTGCATTACAAGCTAAAGACTGTAAACCTCCCTTATCATGCCTAAACACTGCATCTGATTAGTTGTTAGCTGTAAAGCTTGCAAAGGACAACAAATTGACAACGGTTCTTAAGTTATTACACAAATGCAAAAATTGAAAAGGCATATTTTGAGTATGTTCTCTCCTCTGGGATCTATTGTTTTGGCATCAAGAAACTGAGTTTGAGTAAATGTACCAGTGTCTCTGAAGAGCAGAAGAGAATGGAGAAGTTAGCAATTAAAACAGGTATTCAGGAATGCAATTTTTGGATCTGATCCTGAGTGCATTAGTACACTCCCCTGAAGTCAGCAGAGCTTGGATGATTTATACAAACTGCAGATCTGAATTTTGCCAAAGGATGTACTTTGAAATGGTTCACTTACTCCTATTTATCTTTTTTTTTTTTTTTTTTTTTTTTACACTGGTAAATAAATTTGAAAATGCACTTTTCAGGCTTGGAAGGCTTTACCAAACTTCTTTCAGACAAGCCAGACTTAATCCTTTCTAACAGTAACTGTTCAAACATTGAAGGAAAAGGAAGTTTGGGATGTGTTTTGTGTGGAGATTAAGGTGCAATTTTCTCTTTGTCAATTGGGAATTGTTTTCCTAGAATTGCACCAAGTGATAAAAATCTGCTCATCTGGCATAGTAAAATTTACCAAATACTTTTATTGCATTTTTTTTTCCAGAAAAAAATAAAAACAGCAAAGAAACAACAAAAAACCAAAATCTAAGGTTAGATGCTTAGTCTTTTGGGGCGTGGGATAAGAACTAATATCTTAGATAAAATTAAGGAGAAAATAAACAAATATTGAGAGTTTGGCTCTAAATACATCATAAAAGAAGTAAAAATCTAATTTCTATCTAATTTAATTTTTTACCCAGAGATAGCAGAGGGGCAGTGGTACTGATCTCAAGAGGAGAACAGCATAAAGCTACTACCCAAAGAGGAAGGTACCACCAGAAAACGAGTAACATGTTGCCAAAGAGATTCCAGATGAATCATGAACACCATTTTATTAAATATTAAATAATCATCTTTCCCCCCTCCCTTTCATTTCATACCTTCGAGAAGATCTTTCAGTACTATTTGTCTTCCAATGAATTGCAATCCATCACAGAATATTCTATGGCAAATAATATCTGGTTTGTTTCATCCTGACCCCATGCCCCACTAAATAGAGAGGATGGCTGGTCTAGCTCATTTAGGAAATTTCTTATTACTCCATTAAAAAATACATATATCTATATATCTGTTTCTATTAAAATATTCTGTTAAAGAAAAAAAGTGATTAAACTAAACCAAGCAGGCATACCTCTTGATTTGATTGTAGTAGAATATTCTTTCATGTTAATAGACATTTTTCCCAGTCAAATCTCTCCCACAAGAAACCTAAACTTATAGCAATGTTAAATATTGTGAGCAATTCTAGTTTCAAGCAGGAGGCTGCTTCAGTCTGTTGGATCTGTTGGACAATATACTACCCAAAAGGTGCAACTGTCAGGGTGAAAGCAATAAGATAAGCGACTTTGCTGCAGTAAAAAGCAGCAGGAGGGCAGACAAAAAAGAAGTACTGAAATATGGAAACAAGAAAGAATAGTATATATCTATTCAAGAGTGCTATTTATTTTCTTCACCCCCTTTCTCTGATGCTCCCAATTAGAGCCCTATTTAAATGAAGTTTATTAAGATTCAAAACTTATAATTCAGCTTGTAAATTATACTGCTCATGAAAATAGACTCACTGATTAATAAGATTCTTTTAATGAGATTCAATCTATATATCTTACATGGACTAAGCTAGCAGAACAAATCAAAAAGTGAAAGATATTCACAATGTGAATTCAGAGTGAATGTGTGGCTTAAGAACTCTTTATTTTACCATTTTAGAGACAGGGACGAGAGTTAAAAGGAAATGGGGTGCGTTTCTGAAGTCTTTTCAATTCTAAATACTTTTGAAAGTCTAACTTTTAATGGCTTATCTGAGTCTAAAAAAAGAGTAGGCCTGTGAAACCATATTGATTTGGATTTACTAAGTATCAGATGTACTCTTGTCTCACTTCAGTTTATAGGAGGGAGAGGAGGTTCTTGGTGTGAGATTAAGAAACAACAGCTCGAATGTTGGTCCAACCAGTTTATTACAAATCTTAATCAGGGAGATGGAGAAGGGGAGGATGGACACTATTACCAATTAGGATGATGAGGAATAGAAGGCAGGCGATAGAAAAGATAGGAAAGAAGCAAGAGTTGTGTAAAGTGGGGATAGTCACCACCAGATCCAGCAGTGATCCGTTGCACACCGTTCTGATGGTCCAAGGCAGGAGAGCAGGGGGGCATAGCAGCAGCAGCAATGGCTAGCCTTGGGCAGCAAGAAGTTAGCAGGAAGGAGCAGCCAACATTTTCCATCTTCTCCATATGAGTCAACGTATACTGATCTTTAAATGTGCTTTTACATTCAGGGACTAGATATGAAGGTGAGTAGCCCTGATTCTTGTTTAATCTTCATGTTCTCCAGGTTGAGAAATAATGATAGTGCTTGAATGGCCTTTAAAATCAATTTAATATTTATGGATAGAATTACTTTTTCTGTTTTTGCACTAATATTATCACAAAAAATGTGGTTAACTTTCTACTTTGAAACTTCAGTTCTAAAATTGCAAAAGATGAATATATTTGAATATATCAGAAGTTCAAGAACATCCAAAGAATAAGTTCATTTTTACTCTAAAAATAGCTACAAATACATAATTAAAACCTAATACATTTTGTCTTTTTTTTTTTCCAGATGAATTCAAATTATTTATGAAAAGGCTGCCCATGAATTATTTTCTGAACACATCTACTGTAATGCATTTGTGGACAATGGATTCTAATTTTCAACGCCGCTATGAGCAGCTAGAAAACAGCATGAAGCAACTATTTCTCAAGGCACAGAAAATTGTTCACAAGCTCTTTGGCCTTAGTAAGAGATGCCATAAACAGCCACTCATCCGCATGCCAAGGCAGAGGTAAGAAAGTCTGCCTATGAAAATCTGAAAACCTCATGGTGTTGTTTCTTGCTAGTATCTCTTTAATAGCATGGATGTTACAATGCATGACATACTGTATACATACTGAAGTTAGTCTTTATATTTCTAGAAATTCAACAGTGCCAACCTTCAATGTTTTCTGTTTGTATTTTCTTAAATGTAATGGGAAAAACCATAGCAAAACCCAATTTGTATACAACTATGTTATGAGAAGCAACTTCAAAATAGCATGAACATCCAGATTCATCCCCTTTGGTCTGCCCTTTTTTTACAGAATTGTATTTCCAGTGGAAGTTGGCCAATTGTGACAATGCCAAATAATTGTATACAGAATACTGAATACCTATTCTGAAGCAAGCTTCACTATTTTAAGAACTTTCCAGGTCATTATACAGTATATACTACATACTATTGATTTCTTGTCTCATTTGTCAGATATAAATTAGATTTGAAAGGATGCCTAAGGAAAGAAAATGTGTTTTAGTTCTGCCTAGAAACAGAGATCCTGAAAGCTAGCTAGTCAAATCTGTATTAACATAAGTGGTTATTGTGAATTGCTGATCGAAAATTGCTTTATTGAAAGTAGTGGAATGACAGCAGCGTAAATCTGAAATGAATGAGCTTTTAGGGAAATCATTCTTCTGAGCAAAAGCATCATGGGATTAGTCCCAGTGACTCCTGAATTTAACACATTTCTCCATCAATTTTGAAGAAATCTAGTTGAGGTTCAATGTTCCAGAACTGCCAGGGGTACTTTACTCTCCCTTGCTTTCTGCTCTGCTGAGACTCCAATAATTTCTTCTACTTTTGTAGTACATGGTTATTAAGCCACTTTTTCTTTCAGAAGTTGGTAGCCATTATGGCTCTCACACCCTCTATTTCTAAATATCATGCTCTGTGATTTGCTAGTTGAAACAAAAATATATAATTTTCTCTTTTGGAGTTATTCCTTATTTATAAAATGTCCCACTAAGAAAGCTTACGTAGTCAGTACAGTGATTCAGCAACATCTGCTGTGTTTCTTAGGCATGTCCTGAATGAGCATTCTCCCCAAGCAACAATTCAACATAAAGACTTCTAGAGCAGCCCAGTTTCCACCAACGATATGTGGAGCTTCTTAAAATACAAGAAACAGAACCCACCCTCACGTTATTATTTTTTTTCTCTACCAAATCTGAAATCAATCAAGTTCTTCAGTGTAATTTTTGGGACAATCTTTGGCAGGCGTTGACCACTGGGTATAGATGAAATGAGGTGCAAAAAGCTAACATCAGTTTAAATTGACCACAGCACACCTGCCTTGTGTTCGTTATGTGAAGTTCAGTTTTTGTGTTATTTGTTGTTGATGTTGTTGTTTTTATTTGTTTTGCTTACAAAAGGCAGAATATGTGAGTCCATACTTTATTTGTTGTTAATAGATTTAACCAGAAATGAGTACCCTTGTTCTACAGGGAGCTGTACTAAACTTCCGGGGCAGTTTCATTCTGCAGTGCATTTCTGACATAGAAATATGAGAACTTGCTTCTAAGAAACTTACATTCTGCTTTGGTGACCACCCAGATTTTTTTTTGCAGTCCATACAGAATACGATGGCATAGTGATGATCAAGAGATGGATCAAAATTAATGCTAAGTGCAGTTCTGGGAATACCTTACTAGTGAAATACATTTGGTCAACATGGGAATTTTTGAAGGATGGATACTATCTGACTAACTTGGAAAATGGCCTTCTGACATCAGGGTTTTTATGGCTGAAAAGAAGAGCTTTAAACTGATAAATGGGAGTGGAATATCAAATGAAACTGATTTAATTGCCAAACCTGGTTAAGAAAACAACAAAACCACGGGCAGATAGTTGGAGATACAGGAATGGATAAAGAGTTCAGTGATGGAAAGTGGGATAGTATAAGAAGAATGTAAACATGGATCTTAACACAGGAATATTCAGGTACATTTAGTTGTAACACTATACTTAATCCAAACACAGTTCTGAGTTTGTCCGTAATTAACTGATAACAGGTAAGTAGTGAAGGAATAGGAATAGTGAGTAACATAATGGAGAAGCATGAAATATTCATCAGGCTATAAACCTGTTGATTTCTCAGCAGAAAAGGAGTAGAATGAACAAGGAAAGCAAAGCAAAGCATTAGCATTTCTTGTGTTTTAGGGAAGACAGAAGAAAAAGGAAAAAAAAAACATAGCTTCACGTGCCAATGATATTATAGACTCAAAGGAAACAGAAAGTGAGAATTTGAACACAATTCAATACTTTCTGAAGGATTTTTTAACAATTCATTTGGATTAGTGTTTGAGTCCTGCTGAGGGCAATTTTTATTATGGAAAGAGAGGTTAGAAAGAGTTAATGGAGGTATAAATGTGATTTAAAATTCTATTTTATGGGTACATTTCAGATACAGATTAAAGAGCCTTCTGTTTGTGATAGGGATCACAAGGCTGGCAGTGAGTAAAAACAAAGGAACTGTGTTAATGTTTAATTTTACATTGTGTTTTAAAAGTCAATAGATGATACATAGATCCTTGAAGTTGAGAGCTGGCTTTCTCTTTTGTGATGCTGGGGTCATGTCCTAAGAGTTTGATTTGATTAATGAAAACTTACTGTAAGACTGGCTTTTATAGGGATTCATCTGTGTTGTCTGCCAGAAATAATTTTGTCACACTTGTAGGAGCTTCTACGTATGGTCACTGTTATAATTCATTACTGAAAATACCAGTTCTTCTGGCCTCAGAGTATTGGTACCGAACATGAAGCAAATTGTTGTGTGGTTTTTATTCATTTATTTTTAATAGGATGTAATTAATTAGTTAGTCAAAATTGCTTGTAACTTCATATTTCCTAGTCATAAGACTAAATTGTGTTTATATTTTAATTTTCCTTGAATGAAAATATCATTGAACCCTTTTGTAGCGTCATTGTTAAGTGTAGAAGAGCATCAATTAACCTGCAAGGTAAAGAATCTACATTTGCATATGACACCATTTGCATTTTTTTTTACAATAATATATAAATACTTATCTTTCAGTCTGCACTAACAATATAACAATCTCTTATTTACTTCAGGACTTCAGTATGCACCGGTGTTGGGAATATGATTATTTTTATTTTGTTCTGATCATTGCAAATATTTCCAATATATCCAATATTTCCAACTCCAGATGTTCTTCTCAGGTTTTAAGCTTCCTTTCATTAACATGAAATGAATCACTACTCCTTTCCCTGAGAATCAAATCGTGGTAAGATACACCAAAACTGTACATTTTCATTATAAACAATTATGGAGCTGTTCCCTGTAATTTGTAAAATTCACCTGAAATAATCAATACACTTTCTGTAATCAGGACTTGACACAGTGCTAATTCTGAAGGTTCAAGTGATTATTACAAACATACTCTCATCTTATTGACACATCACCCTTTAAAACCTGAAATACCATACGCTTATTCTTTATGTTTGCTTGGCCAGAGTCCACTGCATGCAGCAATTGTTATTCCACTAGATGGCCAGCTCTTGCTGCAGTTTTTATGCAGGGATGTTGTTGAAACACCACTGGTGGCACAATACATTCTACTTTGCAGGAATCAGTAGGTGGTATAGCATGAATATAAGACAGTTGTTGAAACAGTGCTAGCAACTCAATACATTTTGCTCTGTAGGAATCGAAGTGTGTAAAAACACATTTCTGTACTGACACCATCATGCATATTTCTACACTACGACCATGAGGCGTAATGAATAACTGGAAATATTTGGAAGCAGTTTGCATATGGCATTTGTGCTCTAGTATATATCTAGCCTGAGAAAAGGACTGACACAGCCATTAAGTTAGGCCAAGCTTCTAGGTTTAGCCATGTTTTTTTCCAGTGAGGTGAGAAAGTACTATCCTGCTACAGGAGAACAGGCTTTGGATTTTCAAATTTTTCAAAGACAAAACAGATGTAGGTAATAAAGAAATACCAATTTTACATAACTGCATAATACATGTCACTGTCCTCATATGGCAAAATAAATTGTGATTATAGGCTTGTTTGTACTTTGGGGAGCAAAACTTCTTTTTGTTTCTGTTTTGGTTAAAGTAGCAGTAAGTTTTTTTGTTTGTTCGTTTTTTTAATGCAATGAATATATACTGAGAAGTTGAAAAATATCTTAAAGGAATATATGGTTCTATCCACAAACTATTATAAGTGACAGCTCTGACGTGAACCAGAGGGTAAGCAGAGACTTAACATGTCTAAATTTTGGTACTAAAATGGGAAAATGGACAGATTTATGCCTAAAAGTGTAAAACAATAATAAACTATGTTGAGGGACAGAAAGAATCTTAACTTCCCAAAATATGTTTCAACAAAAATGACAATGATTTTCCATGATTGGACTTATTACCCACACACCTCTTTCTGAAAGACACTGAAGAGAGGGAGCAGCTTTCATTTCTTTCCTGACAAGTGCTCATTTTTCTTCTTTTTCTGCCTTACTCAAATGGTTTCCTTGGCTAATGTCATCTGCTGAGTGAATTCAGTTTGCACAGTATATTGCTATAAGTACAAACATTCTTGTATGCATTTTAAATCACTTAATAAGGAAAAATATGACAAATATAACCAGCACCATTTGTGATTTAATAAAGACATAAATAAATATATATACACATATGTCAATACAATAAACCAGTGGAATAAATTACATCTTCCTTAGCATATAAACAAAATAGAAATCTGCTGCAACAACCTTGAATGGATGATTACGAACAACTCAAGTAAATAAGAATTTTAATTTTAAGATACTCGTGTAAAATATCTGCACAAAATCTTGAATGAAATGTCAATAGTTTATTTTTCTTTTTTAAGTACTGGATGTATGATGTTATCATGTAGTGTACATTGAGGATCTTCATTATACCAACATTTTAGCCAAGTCATTGTCAAAATGTGACTTATATATTTTAAAGGATCTGTTTTTGGTAGAGCAAGGTGAAGCAAATTTAGAATAGCTATTAGAATAACTTGTAAAAAGATTTTAATTAACATATCAGAACTGTTATGTCTAAAAGAGAAATCTATTCTCAGTAGCCTTACATTTGAATTATGTCCTTATCTCCATAAAATACTTTTTTTTTTTTTTAAAGAAACAATCTTTGAGAGCTAATGTAGACATCATTCATGTAGAAGTCATTCATCACTGGAGGCAGTAGATGAATGCATCAAACAGAAAAGCTGCAGAAAGAATTCTGGTTTTTGAAAAGATAATTCTGGAATTTTACAAAAGAAAGCACCACGGATGTCTACAAAAAGAAGGATGAGCCATGAATTTCCATTTTTCTATCTTTATTAATTTTACAGAGCAAAAATTTCACATGGCCTGAGAGCCCAACAGGGCTTGAATATTGTAAGAACACTTCAGGTGAGAGTCTTCTATCTTACTCTTCTCCTCAGACCATATGCTCACACAAATACACACACACACAAACAACATATATTAAATCTGACTTTTTATTAACAGAATCTAGTTCCAATCCTTAGGATAGAAGGCCTTATAATCTGTTTTCTTCAGAATACTTTATAATGAAACACACAAAGAAAACCATCCCACACCCTCAAGGTACTACATATTATTAATTCCTTATCTTCCAAAGTTGGTGATTCCTTTTCTTTCCAAAGCTGATCTGTGGCACTGGATATAAGGAAAAAAATCTTACTATACATCAGTTGGTGGACTGTTAGAATAAAGGTAAATGGTGAACCTAGATTGCCTACAGAATTTAGTGAGCCTAAATTGCCTTAGAGAAAATCAGTACAAGACAGCAGAAACTTGGATGGAAGGACTGGGCCTAAAATACAAGGACTTTTGCAAAAGCAATGACTTTTATTTACTTATGTACTAACTACAACAGATACAAAGAGCACAGTAACACTGTTAGAGCTCATTCTCATCTACAAAATGGTATTTTTCATTATAGTCACCACATTTTTGCCAACTATGAACTCATACAAACCTCCTACTAAATGTAATGGGATACTGTCAATAAGGTTCAACCACTTCTGCCATATCACCAACTTCCACCTCTGACACTGTAGGCCAACCTCATAAAATAGCAGACATTAATTTTGGAGCAGCCAGAGGAGTAATCTCTTCTTAGAAGGTCTCAGCAGGAGTTTTGGTTTCTAATGTTGCATTTTATTATCTGCTCACAGGGCTTGTTCTTGTTATCTTGTGCTATAC
Source organism: Cyrtonyx montezumae (assembly GCF_038088225.1). NCBI lineage: Eukaryota > Metazoa > Chordata > Aves > Galliformes > Odontophoridae > Cyrtonyx > Cyrtonyx montezumae. The sequence goes on from NW_027071825.1 coordinate 26,460,799, forward strand.
ATTACATTTTTTCAAGCCTCCATCAAGTTAAAGAGGATGGGCAAACTGTACTTTCTGAGAGCAAAATGTTGGCAAGAGGAATGTGACTTCATTCTAGATTTTTTTTCTGTATATTAAAGAATAATGTCGAATAGTCAGATAGAAGTATCTTAGACAATAGACAAAAGGTAAGAGTATTCAGAAGTCTGATGGCAGTAAATGACTCAAGGAAAATCATAGAATCATGGAATGTTTTGAGTTGGAAGAGACATTTAAGATTATCTTTTAAACTCCCCTGCTATAGGCAGGGATACCTCCTACTAGACCAGGTTGCTCACAGCCCCATCCAGCTTGGCCTTCCACAACCTTGATGGCATCTTGCTCCAGTGTCTCACCACCCTCACAATGAAGAATTTCCTCCTTATATCTGGTCTAAATCTATCCTCTTCCAGTTTGAAACCATTTCCCTTTGTCCTGTTGCTAGTTTCATTCAAGACTGCTGACTATTTTGGCATCCATCTTTTCTAAGTTGCCTTCTAAGAATAATGGGATAACAAGAACAGAAATGCCTAATTCCTTTCAAAGACAAACTTCCACTGTATGGTCCATTCTTAAATATGAAACTGTGGGTGCCAATTTCCTTTTTCGATTATTAACCTATTTCCATTTCAGATCCACTAACTGCCATTCCACTGCAAATTGCCTCTGTCCATTCTAACTCTGTCCATTTCATGTCTCTTCATTTCTCTTTCAGGCAAATTTTGTGTTGCAGTTGATGCTGACAGCACCAGAGTTTGAAAATTTTAAGACAATAACGCGCAGTCAACTCAAAATTATGGTTTACTTTATAGAAATGCGATATTGAAAAAGAAAAGGATGTGTTAAATTAAATGCTGCTACAGAATTTCCATTTCAGAGATACAGTGTTCAGCACATCTGCTCCCCAGTGTAGATCCAGGATGCTGGGGGGCTTGTCTTTGGCCTTTTGGTTTTGACTGTGACCTGACTACTGTAAAAGACTTTCTCTCAAGCCAAATGTAAAGATTTCTTGATCACCTACCTACACAAATCTCTTGTAGAAATGACAGAGCTAACACTGTGATGGTGCAAGCCTGCAGTTTCAAATAATTATTTGAAATGTTAATAGATCCTGGAACACTTCTCTTGGCTTCTGTTTGCTCTTGAGCTGATGTTTATGCATCTTTCCATAATGTCTTACATGATGGACAGAATCTCTTCTAGATAACACCCTCTGACACAGGGGAGCCTGATGATACACACCACAAATTCAGGGAGGGACACAAGGAAGACATACTGGATTTCAGAGCATCTTGGGTATCAGGTTGTTTACAAGTCCATATAGTTCCACTATTTCCCAGATTTCAGTTGCTGAATAAGGTCATGTTTGTGCAATACTTTATTGAATCCAGATGATAAAATTCTCTTATCACCTGTGAACTATTAAGTAAGATGGGCAGCCTGATCTAGTGGTTGGCAATCCTACCCATGGTAGAGAGTTGAGGACTAGATGATCTTTAAGGTCCCTTCCAACCCAAGCCATTCTCTGATCTGATTATATGATTCTATGATTTGATGATTCCTTAATATGAGAGAAAATCAAGAAAGACCAATCTTTGATATTCAGTCTCCAGGATCAGGTTTCCTCTGTGAAGTCACCAAAGTCCGTCTGCCTGTTTCTCTCTTAATGTGACAGCACTGCCAATAAGCTGCCAATATCACATTTCCTTTTGTCTACTCTGTTTCTTTACACTAATACACAGACTGCTTCCACTATATGTTTGTATAGCACATTCCACAGTTGGGTGCAAGTCTCATCTAGGGCTGAAATGTATTGCCATAACGTAAATGTCTCCTCTGTGAGAAGCTAGCATCAATACGAAGCACACAAAATCTTGGATGTGACTGCAGGACAAAAGGGAAGATGAAGGTTGGATATAAGGACAGGAGATGGGGGTATCTTTCCATGCATGTCCATATTTCAGGCACAACATTTTATTGCTCTCATGCCTCACTTTGACAAAGAGGCCTCTAGTTGTCATAAACCATTTACAATTAACAAAACAATAAAGTGGAATATAAAAAGCAGTGACATAGATAGAAATACATGTGTCTTGTATTTCTTGCCTGTGTTAATCCTTATGCAATTTATGCATTTATGTCACTCAGAATGAGAGAGATTAACTCTTTAAGGAGATATCAAATGTTAGATTTAGCCTTTGGGTTTGTGCTTCAGGTCATCTTAGAGATGACTGGAGACTTATTATAGTCTTATCTTAAGATAAACGTGAAGATTGGAAAGTCTCAGCCCTGAAGATGTTGAGCTTTAAGATTCCCTCTGAACTGTTCATATCATCTCATGTCTAGCCTTATTCAGATTCAGAAACCATATTTGGTATGGCTATTGAATATTAACTTTCCCTTAAGCAACAGTAAGAAATAACTAATGTTTCTGATTTCAGGTCATTTTCAGTATAATATAGACTGTATATACGTGTGCATATGTATGTGTGTGTGCATATATATATATATATATATATAAAAGCAAAAAACAAAACAAAAAACAAACAAAACACCACCAAAAAACAGCTTTACATTAATTTATGTGTGCTCTTGATGAGAACAAAGAAGAGAAAGGATCATGTATATAATACAGCAGAGATTAAGGGTAGAGAAATTGAACTGCTAGATAAGAATTCAGTTTGTGCGTAGATACTATGTACAAGGAGAAGGGAAATTTATGGATAGAAACTTTGGGAAAAATATATTTATGATAGTGGTTAATTCTTGGAAACATAAACAAAAGAGATAGGTAAAAATTTCAAATTATAAATTCAATAGTGGCATCTTACTGGTAGCTCAATACAGACTGTTAGAGCAATGTACAGCTCATTTAACCCAAAGAATACCAAGCAGCAAACTAAACACTCCCATAGGCAGCAATAACAAAACACAAGCTAGAAACTGGCTTTCTTCCCTCCCCTTGTCTTCCTTTCTTCCTGCCCTCCCCAGTTTCTAAGTGAACTTAACATCAGAGGAGTGCTAAGCAGACAGCTCAGAAGCATCCAGCTCTATGAAATGCTCCTCTCAAGATAAGAACAGCAGCAGATCTGATTGGCATGCACTGCTTTGCCAACATACCTCAGCTTTGACCAGGAGGCATCACTGCTGGAGGGTGTGAAAGTGAGTCCTAAGTAAATAAATTATCCATTGTATTTTATGCCTTGGCTTCTTGGCTGAGAGTGCCAGCAGTTTTGGTGATGTGTTTTGTGTAGACAGATGTCACCTAGGGAAAAACTTTATTACTGGGGTATTCATTTAATATTTTTTTTGTTGTCAGAACATTTATATTCCTGAAAGATATTGTACAAACTTAATGTTGCTAAAGGGCTGCACTTGGAGACCACAGCTAACACAAACTAACCAGGGTTTTCAATTCAGCTTATGGCTAGTGCATGACAATATGAGGGAAGATACAATATTGTTTCCAACATAATTATATATAACTTGGATCTTTATAACCTCAAAATTAATAATAGAATTAGAAATACATATATACAGTTCATTATAAAATAATAGCTGATTCTACCATCTTTATTTAGGTTTACCCTCTTGGTGTCTGGAAAGAAAACATTTGCTTCTGAGAAATGGAGGAGTTAAAAAAGGGATAGAAAATACAGTAAGAGTGACAGAAGTTGCCCATTACACATGTTAATTTATTATGCAGTGATTAACTGTCCTGCATGTTTTGGTTTTATTATCTTCTAGACATATGTTTGGATCACGGTTGTATATATATATATATGTAACTTAGGAATTAAAATTGCATTCTCAAAACCAGTATATTTTCTTCAGTTCTGGGGGAAAATGAAATAAGTTATCTTTTCTACTGAAAATTTCAGTTTACTTTTTTTAAGGAAGATATTAGTGTACAAAAGGCACAAGCCTTACATTTGTACATACTTTCCAGATATTTCCAGGTTTTTCCAATCTTTTGGAAAAATGCAGTGGAGGTATCACAGAGGGTGAATACAAAGCACTGTGCTATTAGTAATATTCTTTAAAAATACCAATTTTGAAAGTTTATTTTAGGCAGGAAATAGAAAAGCTTTAGACTGAGAGGAGGCAAATGAAGATTTGCCTGAAAATCCATCAGCGAATAAAACTGTGGCCTTAAACTCCATCTGAAATGAAAAGATTTTCTATCAGTCTTCTCTTCGCATTCATAACTTGAGCAGTATTTTGAAGTTAAATGATTTTCTTGAAGTTCTTAAATTGAATATCTACTGATGAAACAGAGAAAGACAAATGTCTAAGACATCTGACTCCTTGGTCTCTCTCCAACGCACATCTCACTGAAGGAGATGTCAGAATTTATTTATTTTTTTTAAAGGAAGGTCTCAGAACTCATTAGGCAAAATAACATAGAAATCATATCCTGGGATCTCATTTTCTGTACGTGGCTGATTCATAAAATATAAATTGCTTACCCATTTAGTGTATGCTTGTAGGATTCTAAAGCATATTAAAAAGATATAATCGGTAGCATAGTTTAAAATTGATGACCGGAGATAATTTAAAAAAATCCCTCAAATAGCAGGCATTATGGAACAGCTGCAGAAGTCATTAATTGCAATTAATTTCTCAGGAAATTATTCCAGTCATTGTATTATCAGTTTTCTGAAAATCCTTATATGGAATAACAGATGATAAGAATAAAGAAAAACCTTGAGGAATTGAAGTAATAATAACTGTTGGCACTCCAGACAGTAGGTGACACTTATTAATTCTCTAGTATAGTTTTAATTAATTATTTCTAATGACTGACACTTCTAAATTGTCAAGATATTAAAATAAAAAGATGACCCAAACCAGAATTAAACTGAACTAAAATCCTTCTCAGTTTCAATCCTATTCAGAATTTCTAAGGAGTCCAAACATTTTTCCCACTGTTAAGCTTTTATATCTATAATAATATTGATTTTCTATGCTTTAGCAAAAATAACTAAAGAAATAAATATTTAAGTATTTATTTTCTTCTGATTATCTGTCTGTTTGGTCATTAGAATTCTTAGATAAATAGTTCCTTCCACATGACAGGAATAACTTCAGTGTGCACTCAAACAAGTCTTTCTTCATTACTTAAAAGTGCATTGAATGTCAGGATTAATTCCATCAATTAAAATTCATTTATACATCCTTATATTTATTAAGATATTTCGAAATAAATTAACTCTTCAAAATGCATGCTCTTATAGAAAACAGCAATTAAAAATCTCTCTTGACATTAATCATCATACAAACATAGACTCATGGAATATGCTGAGTTGGAAGGGACTCAAGAAAAGTGAAGTCCTACTCCCGGCTCTTTGAAGGACCATCCAAAATCCCAACTCCAAATGCTCCTTGAGCTCTGGCAGCTTGGGGCCGAGCTCAGTGCCCTGGGAGCCTGTTCCATGCCCACTGCCCCAATAGAGCACTCTTTCCCTCCCCTCCTCCCCTCCCCTGACACAGCTCCATGCTGTTCCCTCTGGCTCTATCACAGTCTCCAGAGAGCAGAGGGTTCAGTGCTGTCTTCCCCCGTTCCCTGGGAGAAGCTGCAGCCATCAGTCCCCTACTCAGCCTTCTCTGCTCTGAGCTGAGCAAACCCAGTGACCACACGAGCTCCTCACACATCTTGCTCTCTGACCCTTCCCGATCTCCATAGACATTCACTGTATGGTCTCTAGTATTCTTCCCCCGTGTAAAGCAGAGATTTTTAGCATAGATCCTGAAATCAGGGTCATTATCTTAACCTTTTATACCTTACATTGCCTTGTCTTCCCTTTCTTCTTATCCTTTTCCCAAATTTAGATATCTTCTCTTTGGTGGCTAAGCAGAAATCCTAAAAGATTATTTAACTGACCTTAGAAGAAACCACAGGCATCATGCCCTTGAAACAGTGTATGTATTATTTCATGCATTTTTGGACAAACTGGCCTTAATTTTGGGAAAAATGTGGGGACAATAACTGATGATTTTTATAATGTAAGTTGAAAGCTTACCATCTGTGTGGATTGCTTCATCAGTGTATTATCTGTAGAAAGCGCTACTGGTTTCAATAATTCCTGGAGTGATGGCTGAGGTACAGTATAAATATAAATGAGATGGTTGGCAAATATGTCCAAGATATGTCAAAGGTACTGTGAAATGGATAGTTAAGCTGCTGAATGTGTTGTCCCTAATGTTTCTCTACAAAACTTCAGTTAAATTTTCTCTGAGTAGAGACCAGTGTAGCAAATCCCAAGACAGCAGGCAGACTTTCAGTTTCATCAGTTCAGCCCTCGGTACACTGCAAAACACTTGAGTAGCATTTTCTGTCTTGCTGAGTCCAGTCCACAGTTTAATGAATCTTGCCACTGGCATGAGGTTGTTCAACATTAAGTGATTTTTTTTTAATTTCTTCACTGAACCATCTGCTGCATATGCAAGCTACTTATCTATGTATATGCACATTTGGATATATGTCAAATGAATTGGTGAGGAAATAGTTTTCTTGTGGATTATGACTTGAGCAAAAGTTCATAAAAGGCAGAATCCTCAGTTAGGAGTGTTATAAGCAGAGAAACAGGTTTCCACCATGAATATTTAAAAGGAAGTCTATACAAAATGTCTACATCTGTGCTCCTAAGTGTTGCAGCGATGCTGGATTAACTTCAAAGGCAAACACAGACCCTCTGTCTATGAAAGGCAAATTTTTTTCTGTACTGAATAGAGATCAGTGTCCTGATAGAGAGAAGCATTGTAAAGAAGTTTCCTACAGGAGACACCTGTGAATCTTGGCAAATAATGATTCCAGAGCCTGTTTCTTCTTCTTGCTGAATGGCAGACAGTCATCTGGTTATAGAACTCTACAGATAAATCCAGATGAATAGAGCTATGCAGTTGTGAAATTGATGACATTGCAAGTCTCATAGTCTGTGGGATCACACATCTCACTAAATCTTATAAATATATTTTACTGATTCAGTTCTAACTGTTCAATTTTGCAAAGTTATGTCTGTAGGATCCCAGAGATATTAATGACATTTATATTTCCTTAACAGCAGTATCAGTCTAGTCTGGCATTAATCCATTCTTTTAAACCCCAAATACTCTAACACCTTCTCTGAAATGATGTAAGTTAACCACTTTTTGTTTGTGCCTTGTGTCCTGATGGAAAAACAAAGATGCTGAATCATTTCAGATCATCTGCAAATAAACAGAGTCACTGAACTTATTTTTAATTTGATTAACAGTTTCTGTTTGAGTATGGGAACTGGCATACATGTGAGGTTTCATTTGCATGCCTATACTTCTAGGCTGTCCTAAGTATGTTGTTGACATCAGAAAGTGCTGAATTAACTTTTCCACTGGAGGAAAGGAAAAGATTGAGTGCTTAATTTCTTGAGAAGATGGCTTTTAAAAAGCAGTTATGGTGTGCAGCTTCTAGCATTAAGGCACTAGAATGGCAGAAACACTTTGCATACTGTTAAGATGTAAAGGAAAACTGAGTGTGATTAATGGGATAGCTTCGCACGTAACAGCACAGCTGGTGATTATGTTATTGTATATTCATCTTCCCAACTCCCATAAAAGTAGATTACTGTAGTATAGCACTTCTGAATAGCTAAAATATCGTCGGAGTCTTAACAGTTCCCATGTTCTAACAAGAGCTATTCAACTCGGCCCTCCTCAGTCACATTCACCTTCAAGGAAGATGAGGACTATAAAACTCTTATAGAGTGTTTAGCAGACATTGATGTCACTATACAAATGCTGGAAGAGATGCAACTATTTGGCTCTGCATGGGATCACAGGAAAAGAATTTTTTCCTGACATATATGACCCAAGTAGTCTGAAGAGATGTTAGACACATGTCTGGGCCTGGAGGCAGCTGGCTGCAGGGAGCTGCTGTGTTGAGTGCCAGCATCTACACCTCATGTGGAAGGGATAAACTGCAAAGCCATTGCTACACTGTGAAGAAAGTGACAGTGAACTCTCAAGGATCAAGTGACGACGTGACACAGAGTGCCCAAAGTATCAGTAGCAGCACGTTGGCACGTTGGGCATCTGTTACAGGACCTATGCACAAGCACCCAAGTACCGTGAACAGCAACAGAGAGTATATTGACAACTCTGAATAAACAAGGCATTTGACTTACCATTTTACCCACTTCTAATGGCAAGAAAAATGTTTAAAAGCATATCAATTCTGCTCAAACTCAACTGGAGTTAGAATTGCTGTCATTTGTCATTTGAAATCTTACTCACAAAGGAAATTCATTTAACAGGCTGCTGGCATCAGCTGGAAGATACCCACCAATTTCTAGAAGTATTTTGTCTTGTTCTGTGCCTACTCCATTGATTTATAGTTTCTATCTCTCAGCCACTCCACGTATTCTTCCTTTGAGTATTTTCTCCTAATCAGAACTTTTGAAGAATCAATCACTACGAAATCACAATGTACTCAAAATTGAAGGCATATTTATGATATTAACCATAGAATGTGAAATGCTTTGGAAATAACAAAGTGATTGACAATAACAACAAATAAAATATATCCAATTTGTATCAGCTTCCTGACAGCAAGAGACATCAGGAGACACTCACTTGTATAACAAGTGAATTTTTCCTTGATTAACAGTCTTTTTTTATTTTTTCCCAAATCTTATTTTTTACAACCAGTTGAGTGACAAGAAGATAAATGTGTTATTGCCCCAGGTTCCCACTCATTCCTTTTTTTCTGTTATTTGTAAAGCAGTATAAGCTTACCTTTAACAACATGTCACACTTTCTTTTCAATTATTTCAAGAACAATTTCCTGGCAACCTCCCAAGTATCAAAAATATATGGGTTCAGTGAAAGTGAACAACAGAATAAGTGATAATTTTCTAAAGTTCCTGTACACAAATATGTTTTTTTATAATTATTATTTTTAGCAGAATTTGAGACTCTTTTTCTTTTCAGTAAGAGAAAAATAACATTTATTATATGCACATTCCTGAACTGTATGCTTTTCGGTGTGCGTGGCTCAGATACTACTTTCCCTTAATCCTTTTTAATTTGTCAGTGAGCAAATAAGAAAAATATATAATGTACTGTAAAAACTGTAGTTTTTTACTAAATTAACTTTGTTCAGTTATTCATACACAAGTATAATATGCTATCTGTGTATTTTTAGCAACAAGCAGTGACTGTTTGCTTGCACTAAAGTCCCCTACTGAAAATTGTTAGCAGTTTCAATATATTATTGCAGTGTCATTTTAGTGCTCTCCAGGTGCTTAGAAAGATGGATCCTGCTAGGAGAAAATTAAGTCTAATATGAAAAAAATTTGACAGATCAGAAAAAGAAAAAAAAAAAGAATAATAACAGGTGATGAATCCCCAAGAACTAAGAGTAATGCAAATGGGCTAACCTAGTCAAAAACAGCTTCACAATAAAATAAAGGTAAACAGATATTAATGAAATCTGTCTAGGGATAAAAACTATTCTTGTTCCTTATCCTTTTAATATTACACTAAAATAATAGCTTTCATTCCACTTTCTCAGACCCTGAAATGCAGCTTTCAAGAACAGCCTTTAACTGCAGATATCTTCACCTGGTTCACCTTAGCATACTGACTGTTGCTAAGTTTGACCATCACTCTGCCTTGACATCCAATGATAAGTACTTAGGTTGCTCTGAAAATAATGCCAACATCCACCTCTGAGGTTATGGGCTGACATAATAAAATGGAAGGCATTACTTTCAGAGCAGCACCTGTAGATGAGCGTAGGAGTGACAATTGTCTGTACTTTTGAAATGCTGACTGTTCTGTACTGAAGAAGAAGTAAGTTATTGTCATGAACAAGGAGCAGCATGTCTTATGGTCATTTTTTTTCCACCTGTAATAAATGCATTAAACTAGGGGAAGAATAATGTACCTTAATGACTTCAGACAGATTGTTTTGGATTTTGTCTGACTTCAGTGTTCATATATCTATTAAAAAAATTAAAACAAATGAACAAAAAAAGCAAACAAACAAACAAAAAAATACAGCATCCATATATCAACTTTTTCCTAATTTTCTTTTTTCTTATTTTTTTGCTCAGAAGTCTTGTCATCTTTTTAAGTAGCTATATTTTTAAATAGCCTAAAATGAAAGATAGTGGAAAAACAATCTAAAATGATTCCGTAAGTGGTTAAACTAGTAAGTAAGTCTCATTTCTTTAAAAATTAGACTGTCGTGGTTGAAATCCCATGTGAATTGCTCTAATATTTGGACTCACTCTGCAACTTAATAGAATCTCCAGTGGGCTATTACTTCTTTTCATAAAGCACAAGGAGCTCAACCTTTTTTTGGATTTTTTTTTCTTTTATATATTTCTCTTCTTTTGTTTGTTAGCTCACCAATTCTAAAAGCTGTTGACAATAGAGGAACAAAAGATAGAACTGATTGGCAATACTGCTTTATAATACTTACTTGTTTTCTTCAGAGGCTGAGGGGGAAAACATGCAACATGCAAGCAAAACCAGGCAAGATCGTTTCCTCCTGAGGCCCACAGTGAGAAATCATAACCATTGAAAGTTCTGGAAGCAGAAAATAATTGTGAAGATTTATCCTCACCATCTCATCTACTAACTAGTTTTCAGCAAACATATTTGACAGTTTCCCTGCTCCTATATGTGACTATGGGTTTTTTAGGGTTATTTTGACTATTATTACATTTTTATTCAGTCACTCACTGTTTCTGCCTTTTCCTTTAAAGTTTCCATTAACATTATCTTCTTAGAGAGATTCTAATATTACTCCCTTCAGCATCCAAAGAGCAACAAGCAATTTCAAACTTAACAAACATTCTTGTGGAGATTTCAGTAATAAAAGGAAACAGAAACATCAAACCTAACTCCACAAGGGAACATAGCAACTGTAACAAAGCTTCAGCAAATTAGTGATCAGTATCCTCGTCCCCCTTTTTTTGTTTGTTTGTTTATTTAAAGGAATGGTCAATTGAAAATAGGCAAAGCAGGGAGTGGGAACTAGATGATTTTAAAGGTCTCCTCCAATCCAAACTTTTCTACAATTCTGTGGTTCTATGGCCAGCTAATAGTGAAAGCAATTGAGCATTTTCAAGTTGGAATGATAACATCTTAAAGGAAATAGATTGCTCTTTCCAGGAGATGAATGAAATTGGAATTTTTTTTTCTAACCAGCAAATCTCCTTAAAGTGTAGGAGCAGAACTTCAGCTTTTTTTTTTTTTTTTTTTAATCAAGCCATCAAATAGAGTTTACTAAGTGAAAAATGGAACAATCATTTTGGCTATCTGTAGGAAATTCTCTTAAAAAAAAAAAGAAAGTAGAAAAAAAAACACACATACATACTGATCTTGTAGAAAATTACAAATTTAGCAACAGATGGCAGGAAATGGAATTTGCTATCTTATCAGGGCAATAAAGGAGAAACAGTTGGGGTAAGTTTGCTGCAAAGGAGAAAAAAATCTTGCAAAATAAAATAGCAAAGACACTTTAGTTCACATTTATAGATTCTATTAAGGACAATCTGTTTTTAATTGGGGAGGACTTCCTAAGCCTGTAAATGCAATATGTATGTTCCTCTAAAAAATTATTTATAAGTTATTGTTGTGCTGAACATAACAGGTGCTGCTCATGCACTAAATTAGATTGACTTCTCAGAGCCTGCTCTGCTCTGGTTGTAAAACAGGAGACTCATGAGAAGTGTCTGAAACAAGCATTTCACAAATCACTTGTGTTATAGAGGAACCTGATTAGAGAAGCTACTTACTTCTAAAGACGAGCTCAAATGCCATTGTATAAAAGATTCTGAAAGTTTACTATATGGATGACTAATATATCCAACATTACTCAGCACAGACTGAAACAGTCTGAAATGCGAGCCGTTCATGAGCCTTTCAGTGTAAAGGAAAGAACTGGCTGCAGGAAAAGACACATAAAAAGTGACTCCCAGTGTATTTATGCAATACAGGGAAATCCTTGGTCTAGGGGCAGTGCCAAATTTTTGCACTTCTGAACATCAGTTGCTTTGTTTTCTTTTGTTGTTTTTGTTAGTAGTTGATAAGGAAAGGTGAAGGAATGAAATTTATAATGAAGTGGTAGGTCTGAGTTAATTTTGATGTGGCCTCATGTGACACTCAGAGATATCTATGGATCCATGGTAGAGTATATTTTAGAGGCAGAAAGCCTTATCCATCAATCACTGATAAAGATTTCCAATGGAGAAAAATCCACCCCTTCTATCTGACACAAGGTCGACATACTGTTTTCACCTTCCCTTCAGAAAAGGAAACTATTTCATATTTCCACTGGATGTAGAACTAGAGTAAGACAATATTTAGTGCAAAGGAAGTGAAACATACTCCTCAATATTTGCAATATTTCCTTAGGAAAAAGGCTTATGGACAATCTTTTGCTGATTAGCAGTCAATGTTCAACTGATATTCAAAGGAAGACCTCATCATGGTTATGTTTAAGCTGGTTATAATTAATACTGTATTGATGTAAGAAATTGTAACTCTTTGAAAGAAATAATGTGAATATAAAACAAACAGAAAACAAAAGATCAAGAAGAAAAAAAAGGTTACCAATATTGTAAAGACAGTAATTTTCCATAGAACTTTATGAAAGCTCATAAATTTGATACAGCAGTGCCAAGTCTGAGCTTCTGGAGAGGACATTTTCCTTTTTCTCTCATCTGTCCTTCACCTTGATTCCATTTTGTCTGAAATTTTGTAGTTCTGCTCCTAAATTGTAGCTCTCTGTCTTTAAGTAATGATTCGTGCTTTAGCAAAGGGCATGGGGATCAGCTACCTAAGCAGCCTGTCAGGACTCAATCAGCCTTACTGGGCTTTGCCTTCTGTTCATGCACTTGAGAATTATACTTGGCTTCAGAATTACCTGAAGGATTTGTACCTTGATTTGAGGTGGGGAATGCATACTAGAGATTGCATACTGGCTGCTGAATTCATTCAAGTGAGATTATGTCTCAAGTGTGGAAAGGCATTATCTGAATATAAGCTGACTAACAAAGCGTGTTCATTTTTTCATGGTGCACACTGTGAATTGGAAAAAAAAAGCCCAACAACAAAAAACCACACCTATAAGCATATAAAAATGTTCAAAATTGAAAGTGTCTATAAGCAGCCTGCTTCACAGCCATGCTTAAGCTCAGTAGGACATTTTAAGTAGCATCAGTACAAAAAAAAGATCAGTCTGCACAAAAAAGAATAAATGCAGAGAAAGGAAGACATCTTCCCAGGGCAACTGAGGTGCTGAGACGAATAGCCCTTCCCTCTACTCTTTAGAATTGTTATTTTTGCCCTAATGTTGCCTTAATATGGAGGTTAGGAAATTGTTGTAATCCTAAAAACTGCTGGTTATGTCAAGATTACACTGCAGATTTTGCATAGCTCTTCAAAGTTTCAAATTTTCTTACTCAGTCACCTGATCCTGGGAATTTAGATAGTCCTACAACACCCTCTTCCTTTGTTTCTGGAGTGAAGGGTACAGATATCTTATTTAAGAGTTCAAGTACCCATATGTGTACGGGGAGTTCAGATAGCAAAATTCAGTCCTATATGAAGAACAGTTGAAATGGTTTCCATAGGAACTAAAAACAGTCAGTGGAAGATGCTAGGTGGCATGAAAATAATTCTGATAAATAAATATGGATCGTTTGTGAGTACAGATAATACTTTTAAGATTACATCACTGAATTCCAGCCTCTAGTCAGGTATGCAGTTTCTCACAGGGCTTTAATCTGGTATTAAGAATTTGTAAGTCATTGGTCGTGAGTGCTCTGAAGGTAAAGGGAGACTTTTCCCCAGAGCCATCATTTTCTGAGTGAGGTAAATAGATCAAGAAAGTAATATGCATTTAATAAGATAATACTAATGCTTGACATTGATACTGCAGTAAGCAGCACTGATCATGAAACTCCTGCCAGATATATAAATCTAGCATTAATTTTCATTACTAATACCATCTGCAGTTTGTCTTTCTATTGCTGAGTGTTTGACTGCATAGAGTTAATGTCAAAAAACAGCCGAATAGACAAAATTTGAGCAGGGCCAATTTTTCTTAAACTTCTTGATAATATCAGCTCTAGCTGTAAGCAGCCTTGTGAAAATCACTGCATTATGTGTGGATTTGGGTTTCTCAGTCCTTCTGCCAGCAGAGGCCGATTGTGTTGCAGAGGGAATGTAATTACTCGTCAAGTTGAGAGTGTTTGTGTTAGTGCCCTGCTTACTTTCCCAGTGACAAGTCTGCTTTCCTTTGCTGTCAATCAAAAGCACCACAGAATGGTAGCAGCTAGCAACATGGGAAAAGGCATTAATGCACTGAATGGAAGTGCCATAGTAAGCAGTCTGAAAGAGATCCAAGCAAGCCCTCTATACACCTGTAAATGGTCCTTTAATATAAATGCTGTTGCCTTATCTACCAAAATGTAAATAAGGGAGACCTGGAAGTGTATGTAGACAGTTTGTGTATTTATAAACTGTAGATATAATGGGTGATATGTATGCCTGAGGACATCAGGGCTAATTTTGTGTCTATTCCTTGTCACTTGTATTTCTTACACTGTAAGAAATCCTTAGCAAGACAGAAGGAATATTAAGGCTTCAGACTAGCAGTTCATCTAGTTGTTCTGTAGTTATCCACCTCCAGTCCTCAACGTTCCCTCACTACATCTCTAAAACCTTTGTGAGCCCATCCTACACCATGTTTCTTTTCCTTGTACTCTATTTAGGTTGAAAACTCCTCAACACAAAGCCTCTTGAGGAAGATAGTCATCTTCTCTACTGGCAGTGTCTTCATGTTTGTTCTATTGTCACTTTCATTATAAACAAAATAGAATGTGCAGTAACATTGATAGGATACTCTACCAATCAAACCTTTTATAGCTATCACAGTGAGATGATTTTTTACAAAACCTGATTTGCAATCTTAGTATTTAATGATCTTCCCTGAGCCTAACTAGTTAAAACTGGAACCTCAAAACTTGTACAACTTTTTACGAGGTAAAAATCAGCAATTTATTCTGCATGTAAGTACAAGATTTCATACAGTCGTATCAAGTGAAGGACAGCAAGTTGCCATAACTAGCATTTTCTTCTGTAATAAGTAAAGAACAGCACTGCACTTTTTTTGCAGCTTGTGCATCAGTCTCTGTGCAGGTAGCTCTCTAGAAATAAGAAAGCTGATTGTATTTCAGTACAGTTCTACATTTCAAACCCCGTATAACAGAAGAACCATTTCACAGCTATATATAAGCATGTAGTACGTGTGGTTTCTCTTCTGTATCCCTTTAGGTAGATACATGTTAATTTTAGCAATCAGGAAATCAAAAGGCCCTAAAATGAGTTGGACTGTATTTACTTGATTAAAAATTGCATTGTATTAAGGAAGCTCTTCTGAATGGGAAGATTTTCATTCTCCCCTTTCTCAGCAGAATGAGATTGGGTATCTAGAAACATTATACACAGTTTAGTAGAAGTAATATGTTCTTTTTGCATCAAAACTTGTCCCTTCAGATTATGATTTATAGCTGATTACTCTTCCTCTCAGGAGGAGGTTATTAACACAGTTCCACATCCATGATTTTCTTTGGCAGCTAATGTGCTGGTGTAGCTAGGACAATGAACAAAAAAAATTGACCTATGTATGTTTTGAAAAACAAATAAAACCACAGAAAGATAGGGAAAAAAAAAAGGACTGAAAAGGACCTACATGGAATATTATTTTTATATAAGGGCATTTCTTGAACACTAACAGGCTTAGAGCTCTGACCACTCTGATGAAATATTATAAATATTTTATTGCATAATATACATGATATATGTAATACATAATTTCTATATTATATCTGTACTATGTAATGCAACATCTGGTCATTTACATTTATACATCAGTGACATAACAATTACACATTATCATATAAAATACAAAAAATAATTTATTTAAAACCAACATGATACTACATTTTTAGAGCATGTCATGACAGAAAGTATTTTGTGTCTACATTAAAACAGAGGGTTTGCTTAAATAAGTTTATTTTGTTTTCAATTATTATTAAAATGTGAGGGAGAAAAAAAAAGCACATTAAACTCAGTTTTTTTTTTCTTAGTATATGAGGTATGGACACAGAATTGAGTTTTGTATTCTTTAATTAAAATCATTACTCTTCAGCAGAAAATTCTTGCTTTGGTGTAATAACTCTGGATTTACTTAATGGAAAAACATGACCGATTATTTCTCTTTATATTACAGAAACATCTATAGGCACCCAAACTTATAATCCAAATAGGCAAAAAAAAAAATTAAGATCACCATCAAAAGAGAAGAGCAATATTTGTTGTGTATAGTCATGTTCATACAGAAAGGTGGTAAGCCAGAAACAGGACTTGGATTTTCTCTAAGCCTACCTCCATAATTATAGCTATAACTAGTTTTGCAGGAATGGAAAGAGAATTTCTATTTATTGATTGATTTTATTTTATTTTATGGTATTTATATCTGGGAATAAGAACACTGAAAGCAGGAATAGGGTATGTAGTCAGTATGAAAGCTGGATACTGTGATGATCTTGTATTAGTTCTATGGATCTAATATGGCCTTGTTTTCTGCTACTGTCTATTACTGAGGTCAATTTTGCTTGTATTAAAGAGACTGAATTCCAGAAAGCCACTTAATTGAAGCATGATGTTTCTGCCACTAAATTTCTTCTCATACTCAAATCTACCCCTCTCCACTACTATAACTTTGGATGCTTTTTTCAATACAAGCTTTTTGTTTTACTTCAGTTTGGTTTTAGTGTGGTTTCAAGACCACATTGACTTCATCGATTACTCTTTCATATTACTTTTTTTTACCTCAGTAACTACCTGGAAACTTCCAGTTCTGAAATGATCTTCTGTCTCTGAACTTTCTGTTGTATCCGTCTTTTGAATAAGACTGCAAGAACTTGGCTGCTGCTTCCTCCTATTCTAAAAGCATTAAAAGACACTGCAAAGCACTGTGATCTTCAGTTTCTTCATTAGTTTCTTCAATAGATTAGATTCATTAGATTCTTCAATAGATCTTCATTACATTTCTTCAGTAGTTTGTGATCTGCTGCACTACATCTCAAGAATTTTCATTCAAGGCTACTTTTTATTCTAGAATTCCAGAATTTCCAATTCAAATTAATGCTGCTGGTACATTTCTCTCTATCATCTTTGAAAGGCCTTAGCAAACAGAAGAGGTATCTGAAGACTGAAGGATAGCCAATGTCTCTTCAGTTTTCATAAAGGTCAAGAAGGAGGATTCAGGAAACTACAAGCCAGTCAGTCTTACCTTACCCCCTGGAAATGTGACAGAACAACTTGTTCTGAATACCCTCTCCAAAGAACTGGAAGAGAAGAAGGTTATCAGGAGTAGTCAGCATGGATTCACCAAGGGGAAATCATGCTTAATCAATGTAATAGCCTTCTATTATGTTATGACTTGCTAGGTGGATGAGGGGATGTTGCATACCTTGACTTCAGCAAGGAGTTTGATGCCATATCCCAGAACATCCTTGTTATGAAACTTAGGAAGCGTGGGATAGATGAGTGAACAGTGAGCTGGGATGAGAACTGGCTGACTGGCAGAGCTCAGAGGGTTGATCAGTGATGCAGAGTCTGGTTGGAGGCCTGTAACTAGCAGTCTTATTCAACATTTTTGTCAACAACCTGGTTGAAGGAATAGTCTAGTCTCAGCAAATTTGATGATTATACAAAGCTAGCAGGAGTGGCTGACACACTGGAAGGCTGTGCTGCCATTCAACAAGACCTGGACAGTCTGGAAAGCTCGGCAGAGAACCTGATGAGGTTTAACAGGAGCAAATGTAAAGTATTGCATAGGGGGAGCAATAACCACATGCGTCAGTACAGGTAAGGAGATGATCTCTCAGAGATGAGCTCTGCAGAGAAGGACCATAGTGGACAACAAGTTGTCCATGAGTTATCAGTATGTCCTTGAGGTCAAGAGGGCCAGTGGTATTCTGAGATTCAGTAGAAAGCGTGACTCCTACTCTGCCCTGGTCAGGCCACATTTAGAATACTGCATCCAGTTCTGGGCTCCCTAGCAAAGACAGGGATCTCCTAGAAAGACTCCAGTGGAGGTCCACATGAATGATAGAGAGCCTGGAGCATCTCCCATATGAGGAAAGACTGAGTAACCTGGGTCTGTTCAGCTTGGGGAAAGTTAAGACTGAGAAGGGATCTGATAAATATTGAATATCTGAAGGGAGGTGGGATGCAAATGGATGAGGCCAGGCTCTTCTCAGTGGTATGGAGTGACAGGATAAGGAGTCAATAATAAGAGTTAATAACTAATATGAGGAAGAACTTCTTTATGCTAAGGGTTATGAAATACTGGAAAAGGTTGCCCAGAGAGGCTGTGGAGTGTTTTTCTACTGAGATATGCAAGACCAGTCTGGACACCTACCTCTATGACGTATTGTAGGGTACCTGCTTTAGCCAGGGGGGTTGGGACTTGATGATCTCTTGAGATCCCTTCCAACCCCTGTGAATCTGTGTGATTCTGTGATATGGTTATTGTAACGTATGGAATTTATAGCTACATCTTACACTATCTTCCAGTTGAGCTTTGGGTTCTAGGATGTATGTTTATAAGGGAATTCAGTTGGTTTTAACAACCCCTACTTTCTCACTTCCTCCTATAAATTAAGTATTCAAATTTGGTTTATGACAGCATATTCAAATGATCTGAGGAACACCTGTTGTCATAATTGCAATTGTTTCATTGCTTTATATATCTTCAGAACCAGAGTTACCCCTAAATTAACTACTTTTCCTCTTCCAACTTACATTATTAGGTGGTATATCTTTAATTTCAAAATCTAATTTTTCCCTCAATTTTGTAAATCAATGGTTCTTCCATTGATTATAATATCTATCATAGTATCTATAAGATATATCTATCTTAAAGATGGCTCAATGCAAAGCAAAGACCTGCCACTTTTTGTGCTAAAACAATGTGAAGCTGTAAATAAAGATGCAGAGCGACACTAACCATACTAATTTCAGTGTCTAAGCATTCACAAATGCACAAGGATTTTCTTTTTGTGGTCAACTCATTAATTCAATCTTATGCTAGTGCATGAAACTACATTGTGTACATTTCTAAATGTAGAAGTATTAGGTTCTTATGTTCTTATTTCATTTTTCTCTGTAAAAGTAGTGGGGGACCTACTTGCACTTTGTCTGATTTTATACTTCCTTGGTTGTCCTTGACATGGAAAATTGATTGTGTTATAATAAACTTGATTATTTTTCTAGTGTTTTAAAGATGCTTATCCATCAGAAAAATCATTAAAGCTTTCAGGTTAGTTTTGTATTGTTTTGTTTTTAATTTATTTTGATATATGCATCTGAAAAAGCCCGTTAAAGCCTAAGGATATAATCTGTGGCCTAAGATGAATTTTATAACCATCTAGCACTACAAGAACAAATACACATATTAGCAGAGATGAGTGGCCTTAAGAAACAGGAAATTTTGTATCCTCTGTATTATGATTTTTGTAACACCTTTCCTCCTCCTGTACAGTACAACTATTATTTTTCCTTGCACTTCTAATTCCTCTTTCATTCTGCTTTTTGACACAATTGATTCATTTTACAGGTATTTTCTTTGCCCCTGCTGTACTATCAATCATTATTTATGAGCTATGGATCATCATTTAGTAAAAGCTTTCAAAGCTTGTCTCTGATTTGAAGCTCTTTTAATAAGTAGCTGGAACTACCAAGCAATTTGATTCTGATTCCACCTTATCTCAGTGATCATTATGATCATAGCCATGACAAAAGAGCAATGGATATGTTATCTTAAAATGATTTCTATTATGTGTCTGTTTTTGCTTGAAGGTGCTTCAGATTAGAATTTTTTTGCTACGAGATTAAAGGAAGTGCAACATTATTGTAGATAAACCTGCAAATTTTTGTGAATAATACAAAATATACAGACTGGAAAGATCCTTGAAAAAGATTAAGCACAATAGAGCCCTTATATCCAGAAAAATCAATGAACCCTAAATATTTTTTCTAAATTAAATAACTAAAGTTCTGCACCAACTCAGAGAACAAACTCCAAATTGTTATGGTTGTGTTGTCACAACCATCATTTTACTTTAAAAAAAAAAAGAAAAAAAAATAAAATTCAAAAGTCACTGTTAAAAGCTTTGCTTTGTAGAAAGAGAATTTCAGGAATTTTTAGATGATGATCAAACTGGATGTGGCTTTGTTTAATCAACAAAACGATGACAGGAGTTTAATAAGATATTCTTAAGATGTTATGAGAGCATAGCTAGCAGCTGCCTCTCCTCAGATGAAGCTCAATCAAAGTAATCTAAATAATTAAAAATATTTTTTTCAATGTCAAATTGTTTTATTGTGTGGAATATCATGTAATTCATGATTGTTTTGTTCTACAAGGTGTGACAGGTCTATGAATTTTTCTACAGGAGCTTATTTCCTCTACTTCTCATATTGTGAACTGTCTGGAATTTAGAAGTGATTTGCATTATTGCTTTTAAAATATACTGTACCCATCATTCTTCAGCAAAAGCTGCAGAATGGTGGCACAAGGGCTGGGGGATTTGTAAAGATTACGGTGATTAAGAATGAAGAAGATGGTATTTTACTTTAATAAATCAACGTAGATTCAGTTGTTATTAATGCTAAATACAGAATTATCCTCCTGGTATTTCAAATCTTTTCCCATTTTATAGTTAGTATACATAGGTCCCAAACAAAATTAATTTTTTTTATTACCCCCATCCTCTTGTAGGAAACAATTTCAGCATATAGTAAGAATATTTTTCAAATTATCATATGTAATTAAATCATTTTTTCTGCACAGTATCACAGAATTTTAGCAAAGGTCACTTTCTAATAAGAAGCTCTTCTTTCCATTATGTACATTCAGAAATCTATTATACTCCTTCTCCACATCCCAGGATGCTCTGACATAAATATGCAGAATGTAAAAACCTTGTTTTCACCATTGGCTATAGGAGTGTACCTTTAGAAGAGCTTTAAAACAACTGGCTCAGGTGGAGCCAGCCATGAAATTGTAAGGTGTGAACTAAGAACTTCTGCACTGCTTCCATTGATGATCTTTTTGAGTTGGAATTGCAACTTTCATTGAAAATCTCACTGACATATTTAACATGAGCTGTAATCAAGTCATTGCAGGCATGTCCACCATTTGAGGAGTGGTTACAGCACTGCTTTTTGTGAGGCTGAATAAGCTAAAAACAGTCAGTCTTCTAATCAGTCATTTACTGGTCTTCTGACAACGGTCAAGTCTGCAGTTTTAACCTAACTCCCAGAATAAAAGTACATTCACATAAATACCATTATCAAATTTGGCAACAATTAATGTTCCTGTTATGAACTTCAGCAAAGAAACTAAGTAATTTGATTCTCATTTGTCCTTCCCAAGAGGTGATCCCACAAGATCAAGAATAGGACATTTTAAAGAGGCTTGTAAGTGCTTTTGCTTTTTTTGATGTTCCTGTCTTACAGATTTATACTGGACTCAATCTCCAGAGAAGAGAAAAATAGGTAATGGGTATTTTAATGCCTATACACTTCCTGTTAAATTGTCTTCATTTTTTTCACATAGCATCTGCCTCACTGAGTACTCATCATCTGCTACTGAACCATCTGATGTACAACAGATGTTAAGCACTTAGTGAGGCAGAGAGGGAGGTAAAAGTGTCATATCATGATTAAGTACTTGCTATAGCTATTACATAAGATGACCATACTGCTTTGTTCTTATGTTAAATGTTATTGTGTCTTGAATAAGAGTTATCATAAGTTTTTTTTATTTGAACTTCCAACTGCTAATCTTCCAAAAAGCTATTTTTTAAGGTAAGGCTATTGAATAAACAGCAATTAAAAAAATTAGAAAATAGTTTAAAGAATTAAGAATTACAGAGGACTTCATAAAGAGGCAATGCAGTGCAACTTCAGATAGAATTCCTTCATGTACAAAAACAGTCAAGATTTCTATTTCTCATCAGATAAGAATTTTTTAATCATCTGATTTAACATCTGTAGAATAATATCATTTTTTACCGTGGTTATCTAAATGTGAAATTAAATGTCAGGCTTTGCCCTATATATATTTTAGCTCAAAGTACGGTAGCCAACTGTTTCCTTCATTCTATGCAGCAGGAAGTTCACCCACAAAAGATCCTGATCATCTAGCCTGATTTTATTTTTAATCAAACAAGTGAAATATAATAAAATGTGATTTACTCCTTCAATTGACTGTGCTTGTTATTAAATCATAATTAAATAGAAATCTCCTTCCCAGTAAATTTTTAAAATTGGGAAAAATTATCACGCAATATGACATATATTCATATCAAAGTATATAGTCAAAACAATTAAATGGTATTAGGTGGATGTGTTGATTTAGTTGATTAGAAACTCTTTGTAGTCAAGGATGAAACTGAAACCCTAGAATAGTGAAAGGCCAGTTGAGGAGTTTTAACTGAAGAGTGTGTGGTTTCTAGTTGTATGCAATTTGCGTGGGTTATCTGTCTCATACTCTGCATAAGCAGAGGGTGGTCAATTTCCTGTAAAGACAAGCATTCATCTAAGAAGAAATCAGTAGCATTTATGCTTACTTAGAAATTTCAGCCTCTCTTGTGACTTTGTTATTGTATTTTGAAACTTTTATTTCTAGACTATATATTAATCAAGAAAAAAGTTACAGAGACATTCTAAGAAACTTTGAAGGAGCTCTAATTAATCATATAATTTGATATGTGGTAGCCTATACTATGACTGATTTATTTCGATTAAATATTACTTCAATTCAACAATAAAATTATGTCAAATCTACTATTCACTACAATAGCATTTGATAATAGCTTATCACATAATATTGTATGATCATGAAAGCATCTATACATTGAACATCACATTTTGATTTGAAGCTGATTGAAATAGGAGTATTTTTATTGTTTCGTTCTGTTTGAAACTCTAAAGTTCTACAACTCGGTGTTTGAAAAACAAGCACATCAGGCCAGTAAATTTAATTTCTCAAATCAAATAATATTGTTTACTGTCTCATTAAAAGGATAATTGGTGAGCCCTTTCAATTCTCCCCCAGATACTCATTGTATTCATTTATTTATTATTCTATGTATGCAAGTAGGAACTGCTAAGATAAGTAGCCTCTTAGCTTTCTAATTAGTCCTTCATTAACACAATGAGAATATAACTGATTAAATTGAAGAAATTAAAGGTAAAAGGACACTGGGAATGTGTACAGAATTGTTTAGTGAAGATTGGAGAAGTGTTCTAAGAACTTATTAAACCTGTAGAGAAAAAAAAAAAAGTATACTGAATTTTGAGCAAAGCCCTGAGGAGGTTGAAGTCAGAGATTCAGATCCTACCCCTATGAAACCAAACAGGAGCTTTTCCTAGTGACTGTTGTAGATCACATATATCAATGCAACTCTGGAGAAACGGAGGAGTGGAAAGGTACACTGAATCTTTATTTCAGAATTAATAAGCATTTTTGTTACTGTCTGGTGACAGACTTAGCAGTGAACTTTGAATATGGCAGAAAATGAAAGTCATGAATTAGGAGTGATAAACTCAAATTTGCATAGAGTAGCTAGACAATCAAGTACTACTTGAGTCATTTGATTTAGACAATTAAAGAATAATTAGACCTGATGTAGTAGAAAAGGGACGTCTCATGAAAGAAAAAAAAAGACATAGAAGATAGATTTTCTTTGTCTCATGCTAGGTGCACCAAGCTTCAAAAAATATTCCCACGCTACCATTAATTATTGACTAGTAGTTGATTATCTGTTTGAAGTTTTCAGTAAAACTTGTGGAGGATATTAAACTGCTCAGTGTTCAGGGATATTTTCAGTCCTTCAGACAGAGATCTCTGTTTCGTTTGCTGTCATGCACTGTAGGCCTAACAATAATATGACAGTCCATGAGAGACTTAGCCCAGCTGCAAGGTTCAACACGTAAGAGGAACTGAGGTTGTAACATATCCAAACTCCACTTCCTGTGAGCTGCCAGAGCAAACTTGGATTAAGTTGAAAAAACATAGATTACTGTTAAAATGAGCCAGACAAAGTACATGGGAACTTTGATTCTACCTTTGAAATCTATTGCTTTAATGTTCTACTCGGTTTTGGAGTTACATTTATATTGTAACAGCGCATTTGTTTGTAGAATGGATGTTCTGTTTTTATTCTGGAAAGGAGGAAACTCTCCATGCATTTTTGCCTCCTTGTAACTTACAACTAAGCACAAAGAAGCAGATTGTTTAGGCATATCATATTGTATATCCTTACATAAAAATACCAATGGACAATATGTAAAAAAGAAAAATAAAAGGGATTGAGAATAGCAGAGAAAAACCAAAATGGAAAACCTCCAAAGCACCAAACCAAAAAACAGTCTCTAGAGTCTAAAATGGTAGTACTGGTTTTTATTTTCATGGTTTTTGTTCTGTTTTTTTTTTCTCCTCATTGTGGCAACAGTAAAACAGACTCTGCAGCAGTGAAAACAAGTTCTTTAAGCTGTGTAATGTGAAAACTACTAAGAAGGAATGAAAAATGCAGACAAGGAAGGAAATAACATTTGTCTTGACTATGTCCACATAACTGTGTTTTTTTACATTCCCTTTCTGCTAGCAACTGTACCTCATTGGTCTAAATTACTGTTTTCAGTATGTTCTCACAGTGTGATTTAGTACGTCATCTATTGTTTCCTGTGAAACTAAAATGAGTTGATAAGAATAAAGTAAAACAATCATTTAATTTCATGAAAAGAACACAGCATGGTCATCCATGGCATATCCCATAGGGATATGGGAACTGTGCCCATAGCAGTGGCAGGAACTATAAGATCTTCAAGATTTCTTCTAACCAAAGCCATCCTGTGTGTCTATGATGATAGCCTTGTGTTGGAATTCATTCAGTGAATTAAGACTGAATCTGTTTTAGTGGGATCCTATTTGCTATTCCAGGTAAGCATGTTGGTTACCCCATTCTTCACAATCTATAAATCAAAGCAGTTACCACTAGAAACAAGAAGGCTTGCAGGCTTACAAAAATCTTCATAACAAAACAGCATGATGATACATATACACAGATACATACAAAGCACTTTCCTGAGCAAATGGTATGAGGAAAAGAAATTTCAACTGTATAGAACTTCAAGATGTTCATCTGAAGAAAATTACAGAAAAAAAATTACTCTTTGACAGAGATGCAGAGAAAATATATGATTAAAATGTTCCTGTTGTGCAAGTGTATAAGGGAAATTTTGTTTTTGTGATTTTGCATTGTTAAAGGGCAATTTATATATGTATTTATTTGATGGCAGATGCTGTCATCTGATTTTAGTTATATTCGCAGTGCCTTAATCTGTTACTTAAAGCACTTTTATATTTCTGGTAAAAAATTGCAAGGTTATATTTATTGTTTTCAGGTATCTTTTTATGCTAAAATATAGTATTTTAAAATTGCAGATCCTCCAACTATTGGCTCAACCGCATCCAATCCTTTCTCTACTGCAATGAAAATGGCCTTCTGGGAAGCTTTTCTGAAGAGACCCACACATGCACCTGCCCTAATGACCAGGTTGCCTGCAATGGGTTTCTTCCCTGCACAGTTGGAGATGGTTCTGCTTGTCTGAGCTGTGCTCCGGACAATCGTACCCGCTGTGGGAGCTGTAATGCTGGATACATGCTAAGCCAAGGGATTTGCAAGCCTGAAGTCGCAGAATCAACAGAGCACTACATTGGGTTTGAGACTGACCTTCAGGACCTGGAAATGAAGTATTTACTGCAGAAGACAGATCGGAGAATTGAGGTCCATGCAATTTTCATCAGCAATGACATGCGCCTCAACAACTGGTTCGATCCTTCTTGGCGCAAGCGGATGCTCCTTACTCTTAAGAGTAACAAGTACAAGTCTAGCCTGGTCCATATGATACTAGGCCTCTCTCTTCAAATCTGCCTAACTAAAAACAGCACCTTAGAGCCTGTTCTTGCTGTTTATGTCAACCCTTTTGGGGGCAGCCACTCTGAGAGCTGGTTTATGCCTGTGAATGAAAATAATTTCCCAGACTGGGAGCGGACTAAGCTGGACTTACCCCTGCAGTGTTACAATTGGACACTGACTCTGGGCAACAAGTGGAAGACATTTTTTGAAACAGTACACATCTATTTGAGGAGTCGAATAAAGTCAAATGGTCCAAATGGCAATGAGAGCATCTACTATGAACCCCTGGAATTTATTGATCCCTCAAGAAATCTGGGCTACATGAAAATAAACAACATCCAAGTGTTTGGCTACAGCATGCACTTTGACCCAGAAGCAATTCGAGACTTGATTTTGCAGCTGGACTACCCCTATACTCAGGGATCACAGGACTCTGCACTTTTGCAGCTGTTAGAGATACGTGATCGTGTAAATAAACTTTCTCCACCTGGTCAACGTCGTCTAGACCTCTTCTCTTGCTTGCTGCGTCATAGACTCAAACTGTCTACCAGTGAAGTGGTGAGAATTCAATCTGCTTTGCAGGCATTTAATGCCAAATTGCCAAACACAGTGGATTATGACACAACCAAATTATGTAGTTAACCATAAATGTGAAGCACAACACAAAACCTTGAAGGAGTTTTTACAGTGCTTTTGTGGAACAGTTTATGTTTGGAAGAGTAAATTTAAATTGTCTTTTCAATATCTGTCTTATATCAGTCAATACTGTTGGATGGCAATTTACACACATGAACTTGCTGACAATGAATATATTATACCTGCAGTTTTGGTTTATGAATGAAATAAATACTGACACCAGTCTAGAAGACATTCTACTTTTTACAATAAATTTCATTTGTAATTTTATATGTTCCGTGGCAATGCTTTTGTGCATTACATCCTCTAGAGGGAACATAGAAGGATACCAATAAAATTTTGTAGCTGAACAGTTATTAAAAAGAAATGCTGTGGGATTCTTTCTTCTTACACAAAAGCAGTAATCTTGATATACTTTCGTGTGAATTGAACACACTTTGGAGGTAAATAAAACATAGTGGCTCATCATTTTAACAGAAAACACAAAAGAATCTAAACCATAGAATATTTTATTCTTAGGATTTAGTTCTAAATTTTTATTCCGAGCAGAAGTGACAACAGTAGTGATGCTTTACTTGCTACACCTCTGAGATTTGAAAAGGCATGCCCTTTTCAAATTGCTTAACGTGACATACAGACTCTCAGAGTTGCAATATTGAGTGTTTTAAGATGGACAATGTGTGATGCACAGTAATGAAAGGTTGCATTCTCTCAACAGCAGACAGGTGAGAGGCTGTCTGTGCCACTGATCTTACTCATCTTACAAAAGAGAAAACTATCTCCAAATGTTTTCAGAAGTCTCTCTAATCCTTTGCTTTGCCTGGATATTTTGTGTATTTATAGAAAGAATAAATATTAAAGCACACGTATACATTGGCTACTCCTCCCAAGTGCACACTCTGAAATATTCATATAGAAATACCTGTTTTCAACTATTTACCTAAGCATCATCCATGCTGTCAAGATTCAAATTCAGTATAAAATATTCTCTAATGATACAACTGGTTAATCTATTAATTTATTAATGAGATCAATTAAATGCGCTTACGTGTGGATCAGAATTAGGTTCTTGGATAGTTGATGGGATGAAAATTATGGCTGGGATGGCAGAATGTGGGACTTCCAAGAAAGTTCCACTACATTATGCCAGAAGAGAATAATACAACTGTCTTTGCTATCTGTAGTCCTTGTTAGTACAAACAGAATAAAGTGAGGGAAATTTGTACAAATTCTTTTTAGTAGCACCTCCTCACGTGAAATCTGAATTCATGCCTATGGTGTTAAGGTCAACTTGTTTTTTGTTTGATTGTTTGATTTTGCTTGCAAAGGGGGAGAATTTACATATAAAACTACTATTTTATGTGCAAGGACAGAAAGATTAAAAAATCCACTCATAACTGCAGTTTTAGAATTTAATCATAGAATTAAACATCATTTAATTTCAATTAAAATAAATCTGTTAAATTTTGATTCAGTTCCTTTACAATTTAATTCTGAATCACAGCCTAATCTTAATTTAGGCTCAACTCCTTTTTTTTGTTTGTATGTAGCCCATGGTAGCACAAGGAATGCTATGTTTTGTAATTATTTGTAAGCAAAATAAAACAGAAGCTCAGAAAGACTTCAAAAATTCTAAAGCCAAGAAGGACCTCCTTTTATTTAGTGACTCCTCTCCATCCTGATTTCACCATATATTAGAAAGGATTACTATTTTACCAACACACATTTTGATAATCTCTCTTACTTCCTATACTAGGAGCTCAGCAGGACAAAAATTAGCATATTCTTCCCTAAATCAGCTTCTAGATGAATTCCTATTTGGTTTCCAATCACAGCTTTCTTTTGCTGATAAATAATGTATCTAAGCTTATTTGTCTTTGTCAAAATTCTGGCTTATGCCTTCATTGATATGATGAACCAGGCCAAACCGTGACCTTCTCAGTTATGATTCTTACTTCTGTTCTTATTATCAGATCTCTCTTTTGGTATATATTTGGCAACTGTAATAAAATATAGAAATAGACAATTTGATTTTACTAATCATTACATCTTGCAGTCTTTATAAATAATAGAAAGACTATGGTGTAACAAATTGAACAAAAATCAAGAAGTCTTATTATGCTCATAGAAACTATGAGTTACAATAGAAACGTGAGGCAGAGGTAAGTAAAACACTCACATATATTATTCCTTCAGTAAGAAAAAGTGTCACTATGTATGTTGTATTAAATCAGCTCAGATACTTTCCCCCTTTTACAAATTCCTTTCTAAAATAGCTCACTGCTGACTGTATATTCTTTCTGTTTTCAAACATTGTTATTTGATTGAGATGGAAAGATCTTCTTGAGACCTAAATGTGTTCACACAAAGAAGAATAAGCCAAAACATTCCCAAGGCATCATTTAATTACTATACAATCCATCTGGGTATAATAATCATATAATTAAATTACAATATTGTGTAAAAATACAATAATTAAATAGCAATCCAGAAGTGCATTTAACTGGGGAAAAAAAATAAAGTACTTACTGTATTTGTTGTGCTAAATTAAAAATATAATACAATTTTTTTTTAGCATACTAGTGATCAACTAGTTGCAGACATTGGAACCAGGGTGTTCAATTTACCAAAACTAGACTCCATAGACATTAAAAAAAAAAGAAAAAAAATATAAGTGAATAGCAAAAAAAAAGAAAGCAAGATTTGTCAGATTCTCAAACTACAAGCAGGTGCCAACAGTATCTCCTTCTACATACTTTTGAAATTGATGTGTTTCTGTTTTTATGAAGATGATTTCAATGTGTCTAACAGAGAACCAAAAAATTCTGGGCAAGTGGAAAGAGTAAAAATCTTGATTCACAAGAAAAAATTTGCACTAGGTTATGAACATATTTGTTGAGATCAAGGAACATATATGTACAGTCATTTCCATCCAGACATTGCATATGATTATTCCCTGCTATAGCTCAGATCTTGACTCTGTTTCTTTGCTCTTTATTTCCCATTGCATTCTCCACTGCTGTTATTATGTGCTGCTATAAACTGAAATAAAGACAAGCAAGTGCTAGCAATATATGCAATGGCATCGTGGCAACCTGCAAAAGTACTCAGAAATAGCTTCAGTGGCTATAGGTAAAGAAAAACAAATAGATATTAACACAGATTATTAGATTATGTAAAATAGATATATTTTTATAAATATATTATTACTATTATTAGATTATATAAAATAATATTATTTTTTACCTGCCTGGGTTTATTAGCTTTAAACTAGATTTGATAAAAAGCAACATGGATAAACCTCAGATTTGTCCTGGAGGAATTTGGGAGAGCTCCTCCAAGAAGGTAATGCAACTGACAGCCCAGCTGAAGTGCTTCTGCCCCAATGAACACAGCATGGGATATAAGCAGGAGGAGATGGAAAGCGTGGTGTAATTAGAAAACTATAATCTGATTGCTGTCACAAAAAACATGGTGGGACAAATTCACAAACTGGAATACTGTGATGGAGGGCTACAAGCTTTTTAGAAGGGATAAGAAGGGTATAAGGGTTGGAGGAGTTGCCCTCTGTGTTAAGAGATGGATAGACAGAAGAGCTGCCTCCAAGAAACCAGGTTGAGAGACTGTGGGTTAATATTAGAGAATAGAACAATAGAGGACATCTGGTGGTCAAGGCCTACTACAAGCTGCCTGATCCAGGGGAGCTTGTGGATGAGGCTTTCTTGCTTCTGCTACAAGAGTGTTGTACTTACAGGCTCTCATCCTCATGGGGGATTTCAAACACTTGGGTATCTGTTGGGAAAGAAATAATGCGAGCTGCAAGCAATCCTGGATATTCTTTAGTGTACTGAAGATTAATAGCTTCCTGGTCCAAGTATTGGACAGACTAACAAGAGGAAAAGCTTTATTGGACCTAGTGCTCACTAATGCAAAGGATCTCATTTAAGAGTTTAAGACTGAAGGCACTCTGGGCCATAGCAACCATGTCCTGGTTGAGTTCATGATCTCGTGGAATCTAGGCCTGGCAAAGAGTATTGTCAGGACCCTGAACTTGAGGAGAGTGAACTCCAAGCTGTTTAAGGAATTACTGGGTAAGGTCCCATGGGAAAATGTCCTTAAGGACATAGGAATGGAACAAAGATGGAAGCTCTGTAAGGACATCTTCCTGAGACTGCAAGAACTCTCCATCCCCAGCATAAGAAGTCATGATGAGGAGGTAGGAAACCAGCATGTCTGATCAATGATCTGCTAACCAAACTGAGGGAAAGGAGGGCCTGGGAAGAGTACAAAGATGCCATCTGGAAATGCAGAAATGGAATCAAGAAAGCCAAGGCATCAATTTAACTGCACTTAGTGAGGGATATTAAAAATAACAAAAAGGGATTCTACAGGTATATTGGTCAATTGGTGTACCTCCTTTAGTAAATGAGGAAGGAGAACTGGCTACAACAAATATGGAAAAGACTGAAGTTCTCAATGAGTTTTTTGCCTCAGAAGGAAGGGATGCCATCCAGAGGGAGCTTGACAAACTCAAAAAGTGCTCATGATAGCCTAATGAGGTTTAACAAAGCTAAGGGCAAGATACTGAACTTGGGTTGGGGAAATCTCGGGTATTAGTACAAACTGAGAGATGAACTCCTTGAGAGTAGCTCTGTGGAGAAGGACTTGGGAGTTCTGGTGGATGAAAAGCTGATCATGAGCCAGCCCTGTGTGCTTGCAGCCCAAAGGGCCAACTATATCCTAAGTGGTGGACAAAGGAAGGACAGTTGATGTCTGTTTGCACTTATAAAGGTCTTTGACATGGTCCTGCACCACATCTTTAAATTGGAGAAATAAGAATTTGAATGCTGGACTATTTGGTGGGTAGAGTTGGTTGGATGGTCACAGCCAGAGGGCCGTTGTCAACAGCTCTGTATACAGGTGAAGGCTGATCCTGAGTGCTGTCTCTCAGGGTGAGTCTTGGGAATGGTTTTCTTCAACATCTTTATTGGCAAAATAGACAGTGGAATTGAGTGTACTTTCAGCGAGTTTTCAAATGACCTGAGTCTGAGTGGTACACTCAGTACCATAGAAGGAAGGGAAGCCACCCAGAGGGACCTGGACAGGTTTGAAAAGAGGGCTCATGTGAACCTAATGAGATTCAACAAGGCCAAATGTAAGGTGTATTTGGACAGGGAAGTGGCAGATATATGTACAGACTAGGTGAAAAGCTCAGAGGGAAGCCACTTTTAGGGGTCCTGGTAGATGAAAAGCTTGACATAAACTGACAGCATGCATTTGCAGTCCAGAACAGTATCTCAGGCTGCATCAAAGAGAGGTGGGTGGCCAGCAGGGAAAGGGAGATGTTTGTGCCTCTCTGCTCATCTGAGGCCTCTTCTGGAGGCCCAGGTCCAGGCCCAGGGCAGACTAAGATACAAGAAGAATGCGGAGCTGTTGGAGTGGATCTAAATGAGGACCATGAAGATAATCAGAGCTCTGGAGCACCTCTCTTATGAGGAAATGCTGAGGAAGCTGGGATTTTTTAGCTCAGAGAAGGCTCAATGAGACCTCATTATGTCCTTTCAATATTTGAAGGGAGCTTATAAGAAGGAGTAGGACCAACTTTCTTCATGGACAGATAGTGATAAGAGGAAATGGTTTTAAACTGTAGGAGGGAATATTTATGTTATCTATGTGGAAATTCTTTGCTCAGGGGGTGGTGAGGCACTGGAATAGGTTACCCAAAGAAGCTGCAGACACTCTATTCCTGAAAGTTTTCAAGGCCAGTCTGTATGGAGCCCTGGGCAGCCTGATCTAGTGGGTGGAAACTAGCCTATGGCAGGTGGGAGCAGAAAATAGGTGATCTTTAAGATGTCTTCCAACCAAAGCCATGCTATGATTGTATGACTCTTTAGCCTAGTAGCATTCCTACTTAGTTGAAGGCAAGTGCTATCCAACACAAGGCTCATAATAATCCTTTCAAAGGAAATACAATTCAAATTGCATCAAAAATCAAACTAGAAGATCTACTGCAGAAACAAAGTAAAAGAAGTTGTTATGTCCTCTGCCACAAGACAATTCTGGCTTTATAAATATTTGGAGAAAGAGCTTTTATTTTGCAAAGTATTCAATAAATGACTGCATTTATTGTGAAATTGCTTATCAGATGCTTCATCTAAGAAGAGGCAAAAGTTATACATTCAGAAAATTATCAAGCATTTATTTTCATGCTAAATTTCTCAGCTATTACAGTTTAAGAAGGCAAAATAAACAAACACTATTAAATTAGAGTGAACGTACCAGTGCTAGTTCCAATAAATCACTGTGTAAATGGAATCTATCCATCACAGATATTTCTCCTTCATCAGAAAAAGGTAACAGAAATGAAATTCCTGTCATATTCTGTTATTAGATTGAATTTAAGTCATTCTATAACTTCAATTTCATCACAGATTTATCTGAAAATCATTATGTGACTATTTATTACAATAGCTGGATTTTACACAAACATTTTACACGGGCACACTGACATCCATTGAGCTTGCCCAGTTCCTTTTCTCTTCAAGAGGCAATCTGTAATCTCTTTGACAAAATTAGTAAAAGCTATTACATGAAGAGCTGAGATACACTATTTAGTAAGCCCACTATGAGCAAGGATATTTGACTTTAAGGTTAATAGTTGCCATTTCCACCTAAGTACTCTTGGAACAAGGAATTCATGAGAGGCAGAAGTTGCTTTGTAAGGAAGCTTTTTGTCATTCTGCTACAAGATAATGTATATTTCAGATCTCTGAAACCACCCATACCTATATGGAGGCATTCATCTGGTAAAACTTTAAGCATATATACATATATTTTTTAAAAAATAGAAGTGTAGACTTCTTCTATTTACAACATAGTTCTAAAGAGTACTTCAGGCATGTCAACACCCTACACCTACCTATCATTTAACCAAAGATCTATGTTTTAGCCTAGATTACTTGTATAATGTTAGACAATGTGGCTAATCAAGTCACACATGAAAACGAGAGGAAGTTGGAAGGCTGTTATTTATGTCAAATTTGTTCTGCCCTAGAAAAAAATTGCAATGTAAGTAAGAAACTAAACAAACCAAGAAAACCTAACCAATGAAATAACTAGCTCAACTTCATGAGACTTTGTCTGTGTAAGAAATCAGTAGGGGCTATGTTTAGCCACTGAATAATCATGCTGAATTTTACCAAGTCACTGCACTAGAAGACAGCAAGGAGTAATGCAGCTTAACATGAAGACTGCTATAGAATCAGGCCTTCAGGAAATATTTTTTAAACTTTAGGAGAAAATGAAATATGATGTTTTGATTTATAATTGATTTTTGCTTGGTAAGTTCTGGGAAATTTTCCTAAATCAAATTAAACTCAAGGAGCCCAGCCCACATCATAAATCCTGTATTGGAATAAGGCATGCCTCAAATGATGCATGTCCTAGTCACAAAGTGTAGGGGTGAATTTGATGACATGAAATGAGCCTGTTATACCAGGATAAAACTGTAAATATGAACACTTTATATCTTGCCTAGATGACTGCAAATGAGGCCCATTTTTGTAAAATATGGGATGAAGTGTCCATATGTGCAAACTATATTGCCACATCCCACTTGATCTTATTCAAGAGCAAATTATATATTAATTAAATATTTATTAATTATGTATTAAAACTTTTGCTGAAGCAAATTTTCCAGCTAGTGTAAAATTTGAATCTGAAAATGCTCCCTGAAGTACCAAATCTTGGATGTCTGTTCATCTGTTGCTTGTACAAGCAGGCAGGAAACAAATGGAGAAGAGTAAAAGTGCTGTGAACGAAGACTGTTCAGCATAAACAGAGTGTCAGGTAATTTACTGTTTAAGAGCAAAAAGCAAGAACATCTAATAACAATTATTAATTGCTTCTGTCAACATTAAAGCACACAATATATTTAAAACTAAGATTTTTTTATTAGTATATTTAAAATCTTAGCAGAATAATCAAAGAACTAATGATATTTGATATCAAATTTTCGTAAGAAAAATTAGAAGAAAGAATTGAATGTTATGACATAAAAAGTCTCAGTAATAATAATTATAATATAATTGCATAAAGCAAGTGCATGTAAAGGAAAGTACAAGTTGTCAGCATCTCACATCCTTTACTGGGAGGAGCAGAACATGCTATTTTTAATCCCTTCCTCTAGGGACCTCCAAAGAATTATTTTCACACATTTTTAATAAGCTTATACACCTTATTCCTTCTTTGCCTGCGTGAAAGATGATGTCCTACCTGAGTTCACTATATATGGTACATTTTAAATACTTTAGTTATATGTGTTTTGTTTTATTTGCTTCTAAACTAATTCTGTGCCACTTGTGGTCTTCATTTATTTATTTTTCAAATGATCATATGTGAGTTGTTTGCAGCCAAGGTTGTGCTGCATCTATTGCTATCCTGTGCTGTGCTTCTCTACACCACAGCCTGTGTCCCCACCCCTCCAGGTTTCTGCTGGAGTCTGTAAAACTCCATTACTGTGTTCAAGTGATGTTTTGTTTTCCAAAATAACTGCTTCTTGCAATTAGTTGCTAAAAAATAAAGCAACAACAACAACAAAAAACAAACACTGAAAGGTAAGAAAAAGCAAAATGAATTAGCCCCGTCCACCTAATCATCTAATTGCTCAAAATGATTATTGCTATGGGTAAACTGTGAAAAAACAAATCTACTTCAGGAAACTCAAGAAAAGTTTGGAGAAAAACTGACAAAGCTCAGTGCTAAAGTCTTCCCACTGCAGTACAAAGTTTGTGACATTTTATTAGCAATTGCAGTGCCTTTTTGCAGAGTTACTTTCACCTTGCATAGAAAGTCTCTAGGAATGCAGGACTGGGACATATATCAGACTGAAACCTTCAGAGATGCTAATGTATATATTAAGAAAAAAAAAAGACAAAAAAACAAGCTAGCTGTAAAAGAACCAGGATATCCATTTAATAGCAATAGGCTATCCTGTTCCTATTTCTCCAATACTCACTTTTTGTATCATCTTCTGAACCACCTGACAGTGGTCATTGTCAATGGTAAGAAAATGAGCTAGGCAGACAGTAGGTCTGAATCAGTTTGGCATTACTTATGTCTGTGAAATTTTTATTTACTGTAACTGCATTTTCTACGATACTCAGATCTACCCCTTGAAAACTCACTGATTAACCCCATAAAGTCATGCTAAGATATTGGCATTATTTCAGATATTTCAGCAGTACCAGTATGATGGTCTAGTTTTCATGTAGAGGGAGATCAGCTTGCCTTTGTTTTCATTTCAGAGTGCTTCATTAAGTTTTATTAAATTCATTTAACTGAGAACTGTGAGCTGCACTTTGCATACTGGGTGAAATGCATTTCATGGGAGGAGCTTATCATCAGGAGTGATCAAAAGTGTCTGTGAATGGTTATTTTATGGTTTGTGGAGGGCAGTTTATGTTTGCTTGTTATTTAAAAGGGTGAATTCATGTCTTGACAAAGCAGATCATATAAATAAAATAATTCACCATTTTGATTAGCTATTTTCTCCTGATTTTCTTTGAATGTCCATAAAGCAAAAGTATTCTCCCCTTAGCAGACTTGCTTGGGAAGTGCTGTTGTTTTGCAAACTCAGGGACTTTATTAAGTCTGAGTATATCTCATGTTCTAAGGCTCAGATCTTGGAGCTGTCATTGAGTTTTCACTACATGCAGTACTATGTCCAGTATAGCCCTCATGTCTGGGCAGAAATAATTGCTGAGGTACTGGGAAGTAGCTTTCCTGATACCATAATCCAAGCTAGCCTTAGGCTAAAAAAAACCCAAAAAACATGAAATTTCCCAAGCTGCCAGAATCACCTGTTTCTGTCATGCAACATCTCCCATTTCTGTGGCATAGAACATCTCCTCTCTGTCCTTATCTACCTCTACCAGTGATATCCTGATACATGGAGCTGAAACTGCTTGGTGCAGAAGATCAAAAGTAAAAAACAGAAGAGAAGTTTGGATCCTCAAATTAACAACGCAGTATCATGTTTTTTAAGTTCGATTCAGAGTATCATCTGTTCAGTGTTTTTGTTATTATGCTAATCATAGTAATTTATGCTAATACATCCCTCTGATTACTGTCTTTGTTGTTGCTCTTTTATCACTATGAAACTCAGAAGTAGTCAATTAATCGTTATTTCTGTGCTCAGTGGAACTTTAAATTTTATATTCAACAACTTTTACACTCTGTAGTTTTCCTAGTTCCTTGAGATGAGAATACTGTTTGGGGCAAAATGTAAAATGGTAATTCAACATTTTAGTCTTGGTTCATGTATGTGTAGTGATAAATGGGACCAAACCTTAAGGAGAACAACTATCTTACTAGTCCAGGGATATTGATGCAGTACCAAATCTTTTCCATACAGGACAAGTATTTTTTTTTGTGGTTGTTGTTAAGGAAACTCTACAATCTTGTGGTTTTGAAAATTATTTGAGACAAATAAAGCCACCCAGTGAATGCTGATTACAAACAATTATATCCAATGTATTAAGCAAGATCTTAGCAGAAGAAGGGCTGTGGAACAGCATCTGGGAGAAATTGGGACTGTCCCATGACAGACATAACAAGTTAGCTGTGTTTGGTCAGCCCTGAGACTACCCCACTGCAGCAATAGCTGAGAACATCAATGTTGATGATGACAGTGATGCTGGTCATAATCTGGTAATATAGATTTAAGAAAGGATGAGATGCTGCACAGCAGCTGTGTAAGAGAGAACTGAGGAAAAAGAAATGTGAGTAAAAAAAGCCTTGCAATACCAGGGTGGAAGTAAAAGGTCAAGACAAAGTGTTCCAGGAGCCAAAGCAGAGATTCCCCTGTGGTACATGGAAATGACCACAACAGAGAGATCAATGACAGTGCAGCCCATGGAAGAACATATGCCAGAGCAGGTTTACCCTGAAGGAGTCATGCCCTGTGGAGATGACCCATGCTAGAGAGGTGAAATTCAGAAGGAAGGAGTAGCAGTGAAGAACTGTGATGAACTAACTACAGCCATCAATCATTGTCCATATCAATTTTTTCTCAGTCATTTATTCTTAGACCACCACACAGTTACTCTGTAAAACTGCATATGATCTTATTATGAAGTTTCTAAATAAAGAGGAATGAGCCAGAAAGTTGAGAATTTCCTTCAGGATCTAAATTACCCTTAGGTACAAAGGTATATAAGAGAATAAGATTATATTTGGTTCACATCCAGTAATTATGAATATTCCTGTCTTTAAAGCATCTTCCAGTCTGTGTAACTTCAGAGTTGCTTCTTCATTGATACTGAAGGCTGCGTAAACCATGGCTGTCAGACTTACACAGGGAGTAA
Source organism: Cyrtonyx montezumae (assembly GCF_038088225.1). Lineage (NCBI taxonomy): Eukaryota > Metazoa > Chordata > Aves > Galliformes > Odontophoridae > Cyrtonyx > Cyrtonyx montezumae. Next base: position 26,498,876 of record NW_027071825.1, read on the forward strand.
ATTCACATTCAGAGTTTTTTTCTTTCACTGTCCCTTTTCTTTATGAATTACTAAGCATCATCTGAGCCTACAAGTCTTGCTTGAAAGAATCCGCATTAATTACTACTCATCAGCATTAAACATAGTCACAGCTTCTGTTAGCAGCACTGTTTATTTTGTGACCACCTTTTGAGATCTGCCATCAAATGGAGATTTTTTTGGTGTTCCTAAGAAAACAAACTTTCTCTTTGACCAGCTGGTACAGAAGAAAACTCCTGTCCCTTCCCATTCTAGTTCTCAATTTGCCATCCTTATTTCCTGGCCAATTAAATGACATCCTTATATATAAGGACCATTCTAAAATAACATATATATATTAGGCTGCTCACAAAGATAAATCTATATAATGCTTCTTAAGAGATAAAAGAAAAATAGCATTTTTTTCTGAAATCAAAACTCTTTGAAGATCCATAAAAAAGGTAAACTCAGCTAAGCCTTCCATATCAATAGTTGATTTACAATTATTTATGTTAAATATATTCGGTGCTCATGAGAATAGAAACATTTTAATTATGTTTTAAATGTCTGCATGTTTTAAACCTCCCTTAATGAAAAGAGCTTAAATCTCCATTGAAATCTCGGTGAATGTACTCAAGTTTGTGACCAACACTAACCTGTGTGGTGCAGCTAATGCAGCAGAAAGAAGAAATGCCACCCAGAAGGACTTGGATAGGCTTGAAAAGTGACCCCACCTGAACCTAAAGAAATTCAACAAATGGAAGGTAATGCAGATGGGCTGGACCAATCCCAGACGTGAACGCAGACTGGGGAAAAAAACTCACTGAGAACAGCTCTGTAGAGGCTTTGGGAGTTCTGATGGACAAAAAACTGGACATGAGCCAGCAGTGTGTACTTGCAGGCCAGAAGGCCAACTACATCCTGGGCTGCATCAATGGACGGGTGGAGAGATGATTTTTCTCTCTGCCCTGTCTTTGTGAAGCCCTTCCTGAAGTTCTGTGTCTAGGTTTGAAGCTTCAAGCACAGGAAAGATTCAGAGCTGCAGGAGTGTGGGTACTTAAAAAGGGCATATAAAAAAAGATGGAGATCAGCATTTTATAGTGACAGGGCAAGGGCGAACGTCTGAGGTTTAGGTTACACGTTAGGAGGGAATTTATTACTCAGAGGGTAGTGAAGCACAGGAACATGTTGCCTGGAGAAGATGTGGGCACCACATCCCCGGAATCTCAAGGCTCAAGGCCAGGTTGGATGGGATCCTGGGCAATCTGAGCTGGTTGGGCCAATCAGCCCATGCCAGTGGGTTGGGACTAGAGGATCTTTAAGGTTCCTTCCAATCCAAACTGTTCTGCAATTCTGTGATACTGGAAATTTCTTAGGATTATTTTCTTGCACAGGACACTCCTAGTACTTAAAAGGTAAGTTACTGACGTTACAAGGTAAAAACAGTGGCAGTCAATTGCAATTGGACAAAACTGATAGCTCACCAGGGAAGAAAACAGTCACTGGGACAGGAGCTGTTCATATTATAGCTGTTTTTCATTCTGTAAGATCCTACAAAGGTCTTCATCCTAAATATAACAAAGATTTGTTACTGTGTTGGAAAAATTAAAAAATAAAAAGCCATATAAAAATTCTCCAAATGAGACACCGTGAATGAGAAGCAAAATTATTAGAGAGTTAAAAGGTTTTAGAGATTAATCAGCAGAACTTGAAACTATAATCACAGTTTTTAATAAGTCTTTTCACTTATACAATATAAAAAGATTCACAAATGAGAAAAGACTATGATAGGAATATAAAGTATATCTTGGATATGCTCCAGAGGGGAACAGAGATAGGAAAGGGAGAAAAAAAAAATAAAGAAAGAAAAATCACAGAAATCTCTTTTAAAGTAAAGCAGGTGTTTGTTAATTGTTTTTATACTTGTATGTTTGGGAGCAGTGATAGATGGTTCACGGCAACATGATCATTCCTTCCATTTAAAACCTTACACCTCTCTTCTAACAAAACTACACTTTGTATTTAAGCCTGGTAGATTTTTGATTGTCTCAAAATATTTTACTCGTTATATTTGAGTTTGTAAATGGTGGTGTGGAGTATCAGAGTTACAAGCCAATCATTCTGCCAGAAGCAATCTGGACAAAAAGGATACTTGCTTCAAATCAGCTAGCTTCTCATGCCAGTCCATCAATTTTTAAAATATAGATTGCCTATGAAAAGAAAAAAGACAAACAACTCATTAAAAGGTATTGTTACTGCGAAAGGGCCTTCAAGAATGTAAAACTGAATTGAATTTTAAGCAGAAAAAAATTGCATTTTGTATTAAACAAAGGCTTCATGAGATAAATAATGAAGATAAAAAATTAAATAGGCATTGCTAGATCTGTTTCATACTCACTAAAAAGCATTAGTTAACAGGACTTACAAGTCCTGAAACTATTAAGTAGTTATTGGTTGCCAACATTTTGTCCTAATGGATGGCAATAGAACGCTTTCTATGTTGCATTATGGCAGTCATAAGGTATTCAAAAGCTTCCTCTTTCAGTAACAGAAAGTATAGGGTGAAAATGTAGATGGTAAATTCTACTAATCCTAGTAATCCATTGCAGTGAGCAGGGAACAGCTTGGGCACCAGGCATTCTCAACACACAGTGAAATTTGGAGCAGCCAAACATATAATATATACATGAAATCCTTGGTGGTAGTAGTTTATCCATAATTAATATTTTGTTTTATTTGTTTAAGAGAAGGAAGAAAGAAATACTGAGATTTAGATGCTGTTTGCTTTGCTGTTTGCTTGGGTTTTGTTTGTTTGTTTAATATGTATTGCTCCATTCCACTCAAATAGATAAATAATTATATATTTTTACCAATGATAATGTATAGCATAAGTTCAAGTCTGGTATGAGGACAATAAGTTCAGCCAAGCTTCTTTACAGCAGTAAAGAATATGGCACAAAACAAACTGTATCATCCTAGTCTATTATATGATCATTTTTAATTTATTCTACACAACAATAAACTCTGAGATTTCTGTAGAATTATTGAGTAGTATATCAAATGTAATTACATAGTAGGTTTTAATGAATGACTTGTTACTAATTATTATGTACTATATTTACACATTATATTTATACAAAGAATCTTAGTGATAATTGGAAGATAACTTTTTTCAAGTTATATTTTGTACTTCTAATATTTATTTCTATTTTTGGATCCTGAACACACTATTGTCTTCTTGACTTGTAGTACTGCATTACTTGAAGCACTTCATTACTAAAAATATACATCTGATGGCATACCTGAGACAAAATAGTAAATTTGCTCTATTTTAGGAGATCTTGATTGGCTGGTATTATAAAATGAACTCAAAATGAAGAATTATAAGGCTTTATTATTATGCTTGAACTAATTTGATTTCATATGTTTCAATTAACATATCTTCCATGATGGGAGAAAAAAACATTTAGCATTTACTACATTTAATAGAGAAGTATTAATTTTGCAGGTGGAAAGCATCTCTTAACATAAGACCACAAATCATATCCTTAAATTAGTGCCTGATCTAGATTTTGTGGGGAAGATACAAAATTAGCTGCTTTTAGAAAAGGTTAAGAATGGATCTTTGAGTTTCTGTCTAAGTGGAACTCTAGATTAAATGAAAACATATCATTCACGTACATAAATCTTTAATTAAGTAGAATTTGGATCAAAAAAACATACCAAAATCTAAAAATGTTGCAAAAGCAAGATCTTGAGTTATGTATTTATTTTGTTTGGGTGATCTTTTTGTTGCATTTCTTTTTGTTTGTTTGCTTTTTGGTGATTTTATTATTATTATTATTATTATTTTTAAATCTATGACTGCAGGGAGCTTGAGTAAAATATTTGACATCATCTATACTGAAGCTTCCTCGCATTTTGTACACCTTCTTCATATTTTCAGTCACTCAGAACTCCATCTATTTTTCTCTGCCCTTACAGAAATTCCAGTTAGCAGTATGAACAAGAAAAATACAACAACTTATCACTCTCTAGCATTTAAACCAATAAATAAATAAATAGAAAGGAATAAAATACCAAACAGGAGTGGTAGTGCATGAATGAGACAGCCTTATCCTGAAACAGTTTAGTTTTAATGTGTTTTTGCAGTGAGAACTGAAAATTTAATTTCAGTTAATTTCATTGGTCGTTACCACAACGCTGCATCATTAACTTCCAAACACCTCTAAAGCTTTTACATTTTCCTCATTATGGTGCTACACTGTTACATCTTGAATTAGACTACATTTGCCTTTAGTTCAGGTGCAGTACTTACCTCAGGCTAAAGCAGCTGTCCTAGAACAGAATCATTGAATGGTTTGGGTAGGAAAGGACCTTTGGACTTTATCTAATCTGACCTCTGAGCCATGGGCAGGGATGCTCCCCATTAGATCTGGTTGCATGTGCACATGGGTGGATCACATTCAGTTTTTTATTCACCAAATCCTTCTCTGTAGCACTACTCTCAATCCATTCAGTCCGTAGTGCTGTTTGGGATTGCCCCAGCCCAGGTGAAGCATCTTGCACTTTGCCATGTTGAAGATCATGATGTTCACATGCGCCCACTTCTAAAGCCTGTCCAAATCACACTGCGTGGTATTCCTCCCTTCTGTTATATCAACTACACTAGCTTGGTGTCATCCAGAAACAGCTCCCTGACTAGTTTTGCTCTGAGACTAGATTCCAGTCTACCTCATCTTGTGTGTTTCTGAGGTCTTTCTCCTCAAGGTTGTAAGCTTGCTTGGCTTCAGCCCCTGGCAGAAACACAAGGCAGAGCTTTAAGTCTGCTAATGTGACTGTGTGAATACCATGCATCACTCTCTGATTTCTGGATGCTTCTCATCCTCGTGATTTCCTCTCAGCTTGGTGACCTGCACAAAAAATTTATCAAGCTGGGCACGCTTTCAACCATGACACCCCAACTTAACTCAGGCCTTTATGGGACTTCCATATTCTGGAGTTCCCCACAACCAAAGATCTGGGCTGCACTTTCCATCCTTGGGAGGTCCATCTACGGGCACGTGTCAGCCCAGAAAGGTTGTGGCTCCCCATTCTGTGTTTCTGCCACAGCCTGAGCACTGCAGCAGGTGCTCACCATTTTTCTTTCAATAGAGTGCACTCTTCTCAGATGAGAAGAAAGCAGTCCACCTTTCACCCTCCTGCACAAACAGCCATGCTGCACCACACCCCATTTACCAGTCCTCTTTGCTGTTCTCCTGCTCACTTGTGTGCCCTTTTACATGTGGTGGTCTCCCACCCCTGCTCCCCATCCTGCCCATGCCTCCTCAGCTGCTCTTGCAAGGAGTGGCAGCTCCTGGTGTTTCCTGGCAGCTCTCTCCTTGCCTTTGGGTATCCCCAGTTTCAGATCTTACGTGTCCCTATACTCTTCCCTGCTGTCAAGTCCCGCGCTCTCTTTCCCCAATTATTTCCTTTAGAGGTGGTGAGAAGGGAGAGGGTATTGATTGTCCCCCTCTGCTCAGCTCTTGTGAGGCCCCACCTGCAGTACTGTGACCAGGCCTGGGGCCCCCAGCACAAGAAAGATGCAGAGCTCTTGGAACGGGTCCGGAGGAGGGCCACTAAGATGATCAGAGGGCTGGAGCATCTCTCCTGTGAGGAAAGGTTGGGGGTGCTGGGCTTGTTTAGCTTGGAGAAGAGAAGGCTATGGGGAGATTTCATTGTGGCTTTCCAGAACTTGAAGGGAGGATATAAACAGGAGGGGAAATGACTGTGTACATGGGTTGACAGTGATAGGACAAGGGGGAATGGTTTTAAACCAAGAAGGGGAGATTTAGGTTAGATATAAGTAGGAAGTTTTTCACTCAGAGGGTGGTGATGCACTGGAACAGTTTGCCCAGAGAAGCTGTGGATGCCCCATCCCTGGAGGCATTCAAGGCAAGGCTGGATGTGGCTCTGGGCAGCCTGGTGTAATGATTGTCGACCCTGCCCAAGGCAGGAAGCTTGAAGCTAGATGATTGCAGGGGTCCTTTTCAACCCAGGCCATTCTATGATTCTACGATTCTTTCAATTTGGAATCAAAATCTCCTGTGCTCTATGAAAAATATTCTTAATGAGCTACCAGTTCTGATCAGTTCCTTTCTGCAGCATTTAATCCATTAATTTTGTATACATCTGTCAGTTTGGTTTCCAAAATTCAAGTTCCTACTTGATTCTTAAGCCAGGTCCATATTCCTCAAGATCAAAACATCATCAGGGCATGATAATTGCACTCCAGACTGTCTCCAGTCTTGATCACTTTAAATAGTCTGTGGTTGTGATCAGTAATGCTTCTTGTGAGTTCACCAGTTCTGCATGTCTTCCTTTATAAGAACTCTCTATTTCTTCTCCTCTCTGCTTTCTGATATTTTCTTCTTTCCTGTATCTTCAGATAGAATAATCACATTAATTCTTACTTCTGAGAAGAGTTAACAAATGAATTCAGGAAATCAACAGCTATGTGAATGAGAGATGGCTGTGGACGAGATATTTTTCATGTTTTAAATTCTTATTACATTCCACTTTGGAGAAAATTTCAAACTTTAATTTTTTTTATATGATTTTGAATAAAAGACAAATCTAGTTTTTGCTCAGAGAGATCATGTTTTCATTTCATCTTCTCAGTGAGTGGACCTCATAGAACTTTTCACTTCACAAAAAGGCTATCAAAATAGTCAATGCACTCTGCGTTATTTAACTTTCAATTAAATAGATTTTTATTCTGAAAAAGTTTCTGAGCAGCTTTGGTGAATGATAAAAATTCTGACACTTCTGTTTGTATGTGGGAAGATGTAAGAGGCTGCATGTGCTGTATGTCCTCTCTTAAGTAACTTTTTGTTTTTGTAGTAAAATGGTATTCTCTCAACATTTTTGGCAAGGCAGTGTCAATGACAAAAGCAAATCAATAAAGAGCTGAAGTACCTGTAACAGTGCCAGAAGTAATATTTCAATTAATCATCCTGAAATAATGTTTGCTTCATTTCCAGGAAGTCCAGAGAGATACGATGAACCTGTTTTGCACTATTAAACTACTAAGAAACAGAAATATATATATATATGTTTTTGTGGTTTGGATTACGTACTTGCAGGAGGAATTGATTAAGATGAAAACTACCACGAAATAGTCTGATTCTGGGAACAAACAAAAAAGTGCAGTACATTTTCATTCTCTTTTTGCAGCCAGGTGGACAAGCAGAAGAACATGGTTCCTGCACTGACCTGCGGCCAGAAGCACAAAACCAGTTCAGTCTAAAAGCAGTGTGCCTCTAGAAACTAGTACAGTTTTGACATGCTCTTCTTGAAGTTCTAGAATATTTAAAATGGGTAATAGCATCAAAGTCAGTGGATGTTCCTTAAAGCTGGTGTACGTCTGCAATTTTAGGATGGCTATTGCGAGAGCCTACAAGAGCTCAAAGTCCACAGGCAGCTCAATGAAAATGAACAACTTACGCTTTCTTCTGCAAACACAAGGAATGGGTGCCTGCTGTCTTACTTTTTTTCATAACAGACTATTACAATCTGGCTCTGTATAATAATAATGAAGTTTACTAACAGCATTGCTGATAATGCTTTTATTATGCAGTAATTTCTTCCATTGTGAACAAGGAATGCAATGGTTGTTTCCCTGATGCTTGATTGTGATTCTGTCAACACAGAATTCTCAATTGCCAACAACCAAGAAAGTATCTGATTAACTCCTTTATTCTATATTGTTAAAAATATTCAAGTATCTCTGCTCTCCTGCTAGGCAAACTAGTAGGAGGGTTCCTCATTACTCCATCCATTGTTTAGTAACAAAACAGCTGTAAGGGTTCAAATGAATGTCTGAGTAGCAGAAACAATTCTATGGTGTTCCAGTGCAGCACCTTTTGCATCTTCTTTTAACGAAATATATGTGTATGCAGCACGTTAGATGCTCACTGTGATTGCCATTGTGTAATTCAGCTTTGTTGACTGTCGGAGCTCAGCAGTTCAAAACAACTCATAAAGTTGCCGCAAATGAGCAAACACATTTGAAATGTAAGAACTCCACTGGAATTTTTTATTGAGTCTTAACGAAAGCTATCCAAAAGTAGGCATTTCTTTAAACGTTTAAAGCTTCCTTCTATGAAGCCCTGCATGCTTCCAGAGAGTTCCCAAGGAATTTAAGTTTTAGAGGCATATCTTGGAATCTCTCATTTCTTGGGTCATAAAAATAGTAGAACTAGCACAAAATGACTCCCTTCTCAGCTGTTTGCGTGTTTTTATAACATGAATAAATAAGCAGCAGAGAAATTGTTTGATATTGTATGAAAGATGCATACAGAACGTACTTGTATGGGAACTGCTGAATCACAGCCTGAACCACTGATTGGTCACTTGAGGTGAGCACCAAGTCAGCCATGGGGCCACAGGTGGAGGTGATAGACCTGTGTGAGTGGAAGGGGTGGAGCCTGGCTCCACCTCTCCCAAACCCCATTTAAGGGCTGACCACCACCAGGGAAGGATCTCTTCTTGGAGATCTCTCCCGTGTGGAGCCCCCTGTGAGCCTTGACATCCTGAAGGTGAGCCATCTTCTCTTTTGTATTATTTGTATACTGTCTATATAGAACTACTCAAAATATGCCATCATCTATACTATTTCTTTGTGAAGTACCATCCTTGGGAGTTATTTACCTCACCGTACTGCCTTTAGAAGCTGAGAGAATGCTTAGAATCTCTTCAAAATTAACGTCAATGATAAACCTGCATGGACAAATGGCAAAGCCTGTCTGACTGTTGGGGGGAGCTTGTAGAACGCACAGACATTTATTAAGACAATTACTTCGTGTGAAGCATTTCCATGAATGTTAAAACCTCTATTTTGGAACACTTCTATACCAAGGTTTGTTTTCAAGACTTGTACTTAGGAATAACTATAGGTTATTCCTAAATAGGCTGTTAGATTTTTCTACCGGATAGTTTCAGTCAGGTCTAAGCACCTGTATGGTTAGTGGAAACAATATTGAAGGAATAATACAGATAAAAGTAGTTGAATGCTGATTTTTGTTTCAAATATCTGTATAAGTTCAGTGGTAGTTTTTACTATATTCTTTGCAAACATGAACAACTTCTGTTGAAAGCATTAGCATTCATGAACGCTGTAAATGAAGTACAGTGAAATTCAGACTTATTCTGACAGGAATGTGAGCAGGGCTAGAAAGAGACCGTGATATCTGCTTATTAATAAAAGTAGTACTTAAAATACAGAAAAAATACTCTCACATACTCATTACTTGTTACACTGTGTGTGATGTCAAGGTTGTCTTTATTTTTCCCTTTATCTTACAGAAAATTGGCAAATTATATATAAATAGAAGAATTCTTGAAGTAGCAATATTATTAAATTCAGAAGTTGGTTTTGCTTTACTTTAACCAGATGGCCATGCAGTTCTAACCCTACAAATGATCAGTAGAAATGTAGACAATGGAGCTCTGTGTTCAAAAGCATATCTATAACTAGTCAGTATTCTAATAGGCAAAAATTCCAGTCTCTGCAGGGCACAAATTTTGCATCTTTTTGTATATATGGCTGATACGGCTGTATCTAACAAACAATTCATTGAAACTCACCTGTGACGTGTAGGAGATCTGAAAGCTAAATCTCAAAGTTGCCATCTGAAACTTGTATTATAAAGCTTCAATATCTGATGAGGAGGGAGAAAATAGTCTGTATGTTCCTCACCCAAGGAGAACTGTAGGTACAATCTAAGCTAGAATTCAGCTCAGTCCTCTTCACACTAATAATCAGTGTAAGCCTGTTAAGGACAATGGCATTTCTTCACATTTATAATAGTGGCATTCGTACCAGAACCCGAAAGCTTCTCGCACTACATTAAACCAAAAAGAGATTGGACACCCTCTTCACTTCCTCAACTCTTTATCCCCTCTAAAAAAAATTTTCAAGGCTTTTTTTTGTGCTGAGTACAAGACTCCAAAAATCAGAATGAGAACCTACATAAACTCTTCCACTGAGTCTTCAATTGCAAATATGGCATATCTCTGTTCTACTGAAACACACCAAGGAACAAACAATTATTTTTCCGGCTCTTATTTCTATTCTGCAAAGACTTCTCTTTGCTTCTGCTTTTCTGTGCACTATGCAATTTTACTATAGATAGGTTATTACACATGGCATCATAGAAAAAGGGCCTGGCTGGAATGCTTTGCAAATGCAGTTCCTGGCAGATGGCAGTCTACTTTGTTCTCACAGAACTTCAGTAGCTGAACCTCCCCAGCTCTCACATACAATTTCTTGCCATATTCACAACTTTTAAATTAGCTATCACAATATGTTTTTAATATAAAATTATATTGGAGAAGATCAAGGTTTAAGCTGTAGGCTTCTACTTTCTTCACAACTGACATAAAAAGTGGTTTATTTCCTTTCTTTTCTAAATTTCATATAAAGGCCATTGTTTTCTTTCTAGAGTAAATATTCAGAAGAAATTAATGATCTCACAGTCCCTCTAAGGACACTGAAATAAGCTAGGTAGCTCTCAGTAAATTAATTATTGAACTTTCTCTACTTAAAAAAAATGTTTGTAAGCAATGCTTCCTAACAACACAAGAAAAGTGTGTCATGTCTGGTGAAAAACGGTCCACAAACCTTCAGTGTTTGATTACTCAAGTAAAATTAGATGAGCATTTAAAAGACAAAGTAAATTTTCTTTGCAAATATAGTGTATTTATTGATTACATTTATTCCAGTGATTACAAAACAAATTTCCTTTTGTGGTGGTGAAAAAGTTTTCTTCCCACTGGAAGTCCTGCAGATGATTTGCATCTCCTGTGCCATTTCTCATTTAATTTGTCACCTTCTTTTCCTTTCACTGTAGTACCACTGTAGTATCTTTGTTTTCTTTTTCTCAAAATTAGTCTTTATCAAATGTGTAACGAACTTTAAATTTCCTCTTACAGGAAAAAAAATAAGAAAGGTTATATGCATGCTTGTCAGGAGTCCTGTTCAACAGTGACAGCAGTTTACTTAATACATATGGACAACTGCATCTTCTAATGCAATACCAGGCAAATATTGATCTACAGTGCAAACAAACTTCAACACAATTTTTATTGAATATAATACATACAAACTAAGAAAGTCTCTGACTTTATTAGAACTCTTTTAAGAAAAAAAATGAGATTAAATCATCCATGATGACTGCAAGAGGAGTCATTTCCAGACTCTGTTAGTACAGAACTTTTAACCTGTTGGATGCGTATAAATGCTTTAATCACTAGAGTCATGATTAAAGGTAGCAATGTTAGTCATTCATTTTCTCCTCTCTTTAAGACTTTGAAAATATATTTTGACTCTATCATATTGCAGCACTTACTGATGTTCTTGTGCATAATTTTTAATCGCATAACTTATGTGAAAAAAATCAGTTAAAATTATTTTTTACTTCATTTTTTGTCTCAGTGCCTGAGTGAGGAAGTCAGCTGGGTTCATGGTGTAGCCAGTCACTTTCATATGAGCTCACTGCATGATTTGAAGTTGAATACAGCTTTCCATTACATACTGCTTAATTTTGTCTAAGCATGACCTGAATCAAAACTGATTTGACAGATATATTCAGAAAGAAACTTCTGGTTCAGGGGAGGACACTTGAAAACTACATCTTTTTCAGGCAGTCAGAACCAGGCCTACAGCTAATACAGCAGAGGTGTGCTGAGCTGGCCAGCAAATCCAAGTGCCTTATTTCTGGCACAAATACAATCCCCTCACTTTTTAGGATGAAAAACAAGCATCAAGTTTAATTTATCACAACAATGTCTGTAAAAGTACAGTGAATATACATTGTCAGCTGAAGGGTTCCACTTTGTAAGCAATAACACTTTTTTATTTTTATTTTTTTTCTTGAAGATTTGTCCCAAATGGTAAAGTTTGCAACTCTACAAAAGCTGGTTGGACAGCAACTTATTACTTTGCTTAGGATCTATAATTTTTTTGTTTTTTATTTATTACTACTTTTGTACTGAAAGGAAATGGGCTTCAAGATGATGCTACTACATCACTACCATGTAGTTCAAGACATTCTGGAAGTTTAAAATTGCCCATATCCTAAAATCTTTATAATATAAAAATAAAATAAGAATCAGAAAAAAATAGAGATGAAAGTAAGATAGGAAAGGTTTGCCTTTGATGGAGAACAAGATCAACCAACCAAAACCCACAGACGTGACTAGTCATACATTTAGTTTTCCACTTTTTCCATAGTTGTATTAAAAATCAATTGGAATCAAATTACTTAGCACATTCAAGCTCTGGTTCTGTGTAAAACTGGAATAATAAATTTGCCCTCTCTTCCAACTGCAGATTTGTGGTAGGAAGCTCTGTTTTAATTTTCTTTAATTTTTCTTTACTAACCCTTCACTTCCCTTCATTTTCAGTAACACAAGTAGCTCATGCATTCCCTCTGCTTCCTCTAATATGACACATGAGACAAGGGAAAGCTAGGAAGAATTTGCATGATACTCAAAACCAGAGGTACGTGCTTGTCTGCATCATTAGAGTTTGATTTGGTGATTGTGGTAGGATCATTCTGAATGGACTGTTCTAATTCTATACATTTTTAATGACACAGTGGGATTGAATTCACCCTCAGCAAGTTTGTGGAAGCCCCTGAGGTTGTTGGGAGGTATCCCATACTCCAGTATTTCTGCTTAAATGTAGGGGTGGTGCACCAATTCATATCTCTCCTTCACCCTATCTCACTGAGTCTTTCTCATAAGAGAGGTGCTTGAGCTCTCTGATCATTTCCATGGCCTTCCTTTGGACTCCTCCCAAAAAAATCCATATCTTTCTAATGCTGTTGTGGGTCCTAGATCTGCATGTGATACTCCAGGTAGGTTATCATGAGAGTGAAGTAGGGGCACAGAAGCATCCCATTCAACCTGCTGTCTATGCTTCCTTTGGTGCAGCCAAGGGCATGGTTGTCCTTCTGGGCTGCAAGTGCACACTGTCAGCTCATGTCAAGCTTTTCATCCACAGATATTTACCAGTTCTCCTTAGGGCTGCTCTCTATCTGTTCATCACCCATCTTGTATGCATGTTTGGGATCACCCTTACCCAGGTACAGGACCTTTCACTTGGCCTCGTTGAACTCCATCCTGTTTGCACAGGACCTGCAAGGACCCTCCAGATGACATCCCTTTCCTCCAGCATGTCAGATACACTGTCCATGTTGACAATAGATATATGAAATAGTGCTTGTCTCAATTCAGACCCCTGAGAAACTTAACTCATCACCAGTTTCCACTCAGACATTGAGATGCTCTAACTGCTGTGGGGACAGATAGCAGGTAAAATTGTAATTCAATAATAGCTGTAAGGGATTCATCCCATTTGATAATTAGCAGAGTGCCACTAGTGTGAATAGTATGCAGAATCAGTAATTAGTAATTTTAAAAGTGATGTTTTATTTGTTAATTTTGATTCTGACTGTAAGTCATTTTACTAGTTTTTAGTAATGATTTTTTTAATCAATAAATATTTTAATATTCTAAATAAGCTATGTCTAATGTCTGAAATATAAAGAGGAAGGGATGGACCTGCATAGTAACAAGATGTGAAGATTTTTTATTAAAAAAGCATTAAAATTCACATTTTTGCCAAACCATCAAATTGTTCCCCACAATTTTCATCTATAGTCTCAGTGCACTTAACATTGTCATGTTTTGTGTTCACATATCTTTTGAATTCTATTTTAAAAGTTTGAAATGTGGTTTTTTTCTATCTTTGATAAATGAAAATCATATGCTACCATACACAGATGGTAACATTCATAAAACTAACATTTTCCTGAAGTTGAGAAAACCATCAGAGTAACTTGACATGCCAATGAGTTATGTCAAGCAGGTATTCCCTTTATTTACAGTGCTGGGTGCATGGGGATAGCTCAGCAGACATGCACACTGAAGAGAGAAATAACTGCATATTTAAAGGCACAACAAATACATATTAATTACATCCCAAGGACATGGACAGAAATTCCAAAAGTGATTGACATCTCTGGTGGTCGTGGTATTAAAGCTAAGAGTCATTTCTGCTGTGAAGTTCCAACCTTTTAGGGGGAGTAGCCCAAACTGCCTCCCACTGTTGTTATGTTGAGCTAAAGCATCTGTTTGTCCATTCTTCAAAAACAGGACATCTATTCTACTTTTTTATCATGACAAAAAGTTTTGCAGCCTGTGCATTTTGTTCTTGAGCTTGCATTTATGCAAGCCTCCTGTCCTTCAGCTTATATCAGCTCATGTTGTCCTCACAGTATTCTCATGTTTCACCCCAGTGAACTGAAAAGAACTTTAATGAAGAATGCTTTAAACTTGTCTGAAGTATGAACAGATTCAATTGTATCCATCTCTCAAAAGCAGTGACAGTATACACGTATTGCTTAAAAGTCTTGTGGATGATTTGGATTGGCCCATAGAATGGAGAAAAACTGTTGTTCAGAAAATAGTAAGTAGAGAGTAGCTGGTGAGTGCTGGTTTTGCTGTGGACTCTAAAATGCTGTTCAACTTATTTCATTTCAAAGGAATATTTAAAAGGAAAGATCAGTGCCAATTTAAGATAAAGTAATGGCCCTGTGCAGCAGCAAGAAATAAAATGTGGAATACTGGAGTGGAGGGGGATGTACAAGAAAGAAAGGGAAAATGAAGCCACAGTTCCAGAAAACTGTTCTGAATATAAGAACTTGATCATTGATACTGTTACACAGATGGAATTGCTTATTGTCATTGAGATATTGGTCTCATATCAGCATCCAAAAGCAGTCTTCTTGTTTGCTTGTGCTAAAGAATCATTATTCTGTTGTCGTTTATGAGGAAAAAACAGCTTATTTTTCTTCCTAGGATTCTAATACCAAGTATGCAGACAAAGCCAGAAAATTGTCCTGTGTCTAATCTACCAGTTTGAACTATTTTTCAAATATTTTCCCAAATATCCAAAGAGTTTTACATAATTCTTTTTTTTCAATTATATTTTTTATGTAATTATCCCTTCTTTAGATCTGAAGCTATCCTTGATTTTGTGACATCTAATTTGAATCAGTTATAACTATCAGTGTAATTGGATTCACTCACGTAAGCTTTTCAAAACCAGGAGTCCTCAGTTCAAATATCCTATGATGTACAAATAAAGGGATAGAGGTTATAACTTTAGAAACTATATGACACCCAACACTTCCAGTCATCCTCCATTGCCTCCTGAAACTGCTACTCTAGTGAGTTTGTATTTTCTTACAGTCCAATTCATCTGCCATACATAGATAAGAAAAAGTCATGATGTTTAGTGTTTTAAATGAGAAGACACAATTTAATATGCTTCTACTCTTATGGTGTAACTCAAAATAATACATTAAATAGATATATAATTTGTGAATATGTATTTGTGAATTCTGAATATTTACATCAAACTGATTTGAAGACATTGCATTAGTGGAAGGATTTTAGGGGTTATTTCTGTAACCCTCCCAACTAAGATTTCTCTTGCTGACAGTACGTCTTTGGGCACAATTAAGACATCCAAACTTGTCTAACTTTCAACCTAGCAGACTTGATAATTTCATCCTGTTTTCACAGTTTACTTGTATACAGCAGCAGCTGAAAAATTGTAGTCTGATTATAATTTCAGGGAGTGGGAGGATAAGAATATGTTGATGTACTATAACTGAGGAAAAAATGATTATCTCATTCTCTTGCTTTAAGTTCAAAAGGAGGCAAACAAAAACTGATACGTGGCATTTCCTGACCCTACCGTATGCTCACTTCTCACATGAGCATTGCCTTTATCAGTGTCTTTGCTCCTTTAGTTGCTTAGTAATAATTCAAGCAGAATAAGTAGGTGCCAATATTGCTGTAGAAGTCATTCTCTTGCTGTTTAGGGGATTTTATAAGTTTATGAGGGAAGCAAAAAGTATCGGAAGTTTTGATATTTTAATTCTGTCTTTATTATCATTATTATTTGTTTTTGCTGTTACTGTTTGTCTTAGTTTCATCAGGGATTATCTTCAGAGTACCTGGTATGACTCTGTGTTTTGGTTCTAGGAGAAAAACAATCCTGATAACCCAATGGTACTGCACAGAGCCAAGGCCATTTGTAGAGAAGGGCTCGGGGAGCTGGGAGGGAACAGAGTGAGGACAGCTGATGTAAATTGGCCAAAGGAGTATTCCATGCCGTATGACATCATGCAGAAGGAGTTTCGAAGGGAGTGGGAGTATATCTCACTCTTTTCCACTGCTTGGGGGCTAGCTGAGCATTGGTTGAAGGGTGGTGAGCAATTGATTGTTCATCACATGTTGTACACATTCATATTCATATATATAGCCATAACTATTATCCTTTTTCTCTGCCTTAGTAAATACTTTTATCTCAACCTACATGTTCTACATTTTTCCTAATTATCTCCCCCATCCCATTGGGAAGGGGCAAGTCATTATCTCAATGACTATGTGGTGATGAGCCACCCACCTGGTGAAAACACAACAAACCTTCCAAATTAAAGGCTTTTAGCACTATTCTGATAATTCACATTTTATTCTCATCTCAGAAATAATACTTGATAATCATAAGTTCTATGGAACTTCTTTATCACATCAGTCATCACAGAGTATCAGTAGAGAAGTATAGCAATTGTCTTTAAAGTTTTCTGATACTTCTTGAAGTTATTCTATTTGTCTGAAAAGTGGATAAAAAAAAGTGAAGAGGTAATTATTTTTTTTCTGTGACTTGGTACTACTTGAAAGTATATTATAAATTAAAACCATGTCTATATAACTCATACCTGTCTTAATGTGTTGCTAATGTCTAACACTTCATATGATGCGTAATAGGACACTTGTATTTGCTCTTCTTTAAATCTAAAAAGAAAATTCAGTACATTTGAAAAAGCAAGTAACACACTAGATTTGAAGGGACTAGTTCTTATCTTCTAAAGCAATGTATTCTGTGTCATACTTATGTGTAGATCAATAAACTAAAGATCAATAAACTAAGAATCTTGAAATGCAAAGAATAACACATTAAGACTACTGAAAATAACACTCTCATGTTTCTCTGTGGACTCTGACAGTGGCACAAATAATAGATCAGCTCTTTAGACTCTAAAAGTTTGATCAATTTTATTCCATTTTGTATTTAAGATTTGTCTTTATCAGTTTCATGGGAATCAGAAGTAAAACCTAGAGGAGTTCCTCTAGAAGGAGGCCTTCAAAAGTTCTCTGTGTTAGGACAGGATGGTTAATATTTTTTTATTCTTTCTGATCATGTTATTATAGTCTTCAAAATATCAGTTCTTAAATGTTAATTTGAAATAACTAAATACATTGAATTAAATAAGATGAAATTGTAAGTTAGAAATACAAAATTATGCTAAAAGTGAGTGAAAAGTTTACAGACTAAGTAATTTAATTATTTAATGGAATTGTCAATCAAAAACTTTGCATATATACATGTGAACTAGCTTGTTTATACTGTAAGATAGCATTTAACATCATATTTTACATGATCTTTCAATCCTTTAACTTTTGTATACACATACTTAAAGAGTCTGTATTTTCTTATCTTGGAGATAAGCTCCTTGAGGACAGTTGCCCCAGAAAATGCTTACATGTGTACACATTTTAATGACACTCACTGACATATAACAATAGATAGGATAAGATTTTTCTGAGTTAAGTGCAGCTAACTCTATATTGCAGAGTATTCAATAACCAAAGAAATAGTGTGTTATAGTCATGGCGTTAGGAAGAGAATTTGTGTAAGTGCTTGCTAGGTTGGAGCTCTATTACATAAAATAAAACAAACTAAAACATTTGGAAAGGGAATAATCAGAGCAAAAGCTGGCTACATAAAATAGTGATGGCCTTTGATATCAACCCATGGAACACATTCTAATTAGATACCAATACTAAAATCAGTAACCTTCAAATGGTTTGAGAGTTGCATGCTCACAGCTGCTTGGAGGAGGGCACAGATGGACCAGCTAAGCTGTAAGAATAGCTGCAAATTAAGCATTTGGTTATGGTTTCCAAGTATGGAATACGCCTGTCAGCTTTCAAAATATATAGATCTGCATGTCAAAATCTCACTGGTGTTTATGAGTAGGGATGGGCTGAGGCCAAGTTAGGATGTGGGTAGGGGGTCAGGATCTGGCCCACTGAGGGGCATCGAGGTCAGATACTGCTGTGGGATGGCTGGGCATGGTGGGGATGGGGGCAGGATATGAAGCTCTAGGTGAGGCCCAGCTCAGAGGAGCCATGACTGAGGGGAGCAGTGGCGATGGTACCACTGACACAGAGCAATTCAAGGGGGAAAGAAATGGTGTTCTGGGCCAGGGTGGATCTGGGGAAGGCCCCAGGTATAGCTGATCAGGATACTGCTCTCATGTCCCTGACTGGTATTTCAAAGCAGCGTTTGTTCTACTACTTTCAGTAATTGGAGAAAACAGAAAAAAAGTCTCTGAATACAACAATAATCCCTCCAAAACAGAACTGTCCCTCCCTCTGCAATGGGATATCCCTTCACTCTCAGCCTAATGGCCTTTTTATTTTCAAGGTCATTTCAAAATTTCACTTCACTTCTGTTAATTGCAGTACATATATCAGCAGTTTATCTTTTTGTTATAATCAGAATGCTATTTAAAAATTTCCACTTGATCTAGTTCCACTGCAATTAATACTGCATTTTTGTCATTGCTATTGTCAAATATTTGAAATATGATGAAGTCCAAAGGTGTCATTCTAAGGCAGGAATGATTTGCTGTGAATATGGAGAAGAGACTTATTAGAGTTTCTTTTTACATTTCCTCTCTCCTGATTCCTTAGATACTAATGAAACAATTGAACTACTGAAAACGAAGCTACTTTTGGTAGTAGGAATATCCCACCTAGAAATATCTTACAAGGGATTATTTAATAATTAGCATGTCCCCTGGCAGCTGACCAAATACAGTTTTTATACATTCTATTGTAATAAACAGAACTCTTTAAAGAATATTGTAACAGCATGATTTTTCTTCTGAAGATGACAAGATAGTTGAAAAAGAAAACTGTCTTTCATAGATACAGACTACATCTGATTGCTACCTCCTACTCTCACTCCACGTGGGTACAAATGACACTGTGAGGTGAGATATAGATGGTACCAGAAGTGACTTCAGAGCTATTGGGGTAATAGTCAAGGGTTCAGGGGCTCAGATAGTGTTTTCTGCAGTCCTTCTGGTGAGAGTAAAGAGTGTGAGGAGTGTATTGACAGTACAAAATAATTTGTCTGTGGAACTGATGCTGTTAATAGGTCTCTAACTGTGGAAACCTTTTTGCAGATTAGGATCTGGGAGTTGCACAGCCCAGGTGCAGACCTTGCACTTGAATTTATTGGACCACATGAGTTTCACCTGAGCCCGTTGCTTGAGCCTGTTTAGGTCTCTCTGAATGACATCCTATCCCTTGAGTGTGTTGACTACCCTACACTACTTGGTATCATCTGCCAACTTGCTGAGGGTGCACTCAATCCCACTGTTGATGTCATTGATGGAGATATTAAATGGCACTGGTCCCACTGACCCCTGAGGGACACCATGCCTCACTGATCTCCATCTGGGCACGAACCCATCGACCACCACTCTCGGTGCAATCTCACTACCAGTTCCTTGTACATTGTACACTCCAGTCTTCAAATCCATATCTTTAGAATTTGGAGAGAAGGATGTTATGAAGGTTCCTTTCAAAGCCCCCGCTGAATTCCAGATTGATGTCATCAGTATCTTTTCCCTTGCCCACTGATGCAATTATGCCATTGTAATTGACTAGGCTGGTCAGGCAGGATCTGCCCTGGTGAAGCCATGCTTGTTATCCCATATACCCTCCCTCACTTTCCTGTGCCTTAGCATAGCTTCCAGGAGGATCTGCTCCATGATCTTCTTTGGCATTACAGTGAGGCTGATAGTTCAGTATTTTTCTGGGTCATCCTTTCTACCCTTCTGAAAAAATAGATGTGACATTGCCTGTTTTTCCACTCACAGTGACTTCACCTGACCACCACTACTTTTCAAATACCATTGAGAGTGGCTTGGTGGCTATGTCAGCCAATTCCCTCAGGACTCTGGGATGCATCTCACTGGGACCCACAGAGCTATGGATGACCTCAGGTGGTCACAAACTTGATCTTCCTTCACATCAGAAGGGACACTGCTCCACCAGTCACCATGTTCCTAACTGTTCCCTCAAGGCCTGTGCATAGAGCAATTGCTAGTGTAGTCTGAGGCAAAAATGTTATTGAGTACTTCTCCTTATCTGTTGTTAATAGCATGCCTATTTTGCTCACTATGGAGGGTAAACCCCCATGGACTTTCCTTTTTCAATTGATGTATCTACAGAAGCTTTTATTATCCTTCTTTGTACCCCTTGCCAAATACAGTTTCAATTTGGCCTTGGCCCTCCTGACCCCATCCTTACATAGCCTAGCAGCATCCCTGTACTACTCCCACGTTACCTGACCCTGCTTCCACTGCCTGTGTATTTTCTTCTTGCTCTCCACTTTGACCATCAGGCCCTGGTACAGCTATGCTGGTCTATTGCTTTCCTGTCCTGACTTGCTGCACCTGGGGACTGGTAGTTCGTGTGCCCTAAGGAAAGCTTCCTTAAAGATCTGCCAACTCTGCTCCCTTGTCCTTGAGGGCAGGTGTGTTAACTAACTCCCTGAAGAGTGACAGTCAGATGTAGCCTTGGTTGCAGTGACCATGAAATGATGAAGTTCGGAATCTTGAAGGCAGGGAGAATGCAACAAAACAGACCTTAGATTCTTTAAAGATGTTCTTCATAGAGTCCCAGGGGATAAGGTACTGAAGGGAGAAGGGGCCCAGGAAAGCTAGCTAATGTTAGAGGATCATATCCTCCAAGATGAAGAGCAGAACGTCCCAGCAAAGAGAATTTCAGGGGAAAATACCTTGAAACTTGTGTCAATGAACAAGCTGCTTCTAGTCAAATTCAAACAAATAAACTAAATAAAAGGGGCATGAAGTAAGCAAAAGTAAAGGCAAAACCTTGGAGGAATACAGAGAATTCATACAAGTTTTGAGCTTTTAAGTTAGGAAAGCTAAAGTAATGTATTCTGGCCAGGGATGTAAAAGACAATAAGAAAAGCTTCTATAAACACATCAGTGACAAAGGAAGACTACATAAAATGTGAATTAACTGCTGAATAAATTGGTCACTGCTTACACAGGTCAGGGAAAATACTGTTACTGAATGCAATCTTCTGCTCAGCCTTTACCAGGAAGACTTGCTTTCAGGAGTCTCACATCCCAGAGAACAGGGGAAAGACTGGAAGAAGGAAGACATACCCTTGGTGTAAAAATTACCTTTGGATGTGTGTTCTGCAGTCTAATAGTGGCATTGTGCAATACTCTCTGTAAATAGCTTTACTCTCTGTAAACAGACTTACAGAGAGTTCTGTGCGTGTCTTTAATGATCACTGGAAGGTTCATAGAGGACAGGTTCCTTTGGGGATTAACATTTGGCAGTAGACTGCACCATGACAGATCTCTTTGTGATATGGCTAATTCTTACCTGCTGGTAGGGTCCACAAAAGCTTGTGACAGTTGCTGTGGATTAAACTAAAACGTTGCTTTCTCTTATCAGTGCTATAGAATGGGCCAGTTCCTGAACAGATGTTGTACTGGAATGCACTTAAAACAGTCATTATAATCTTCTCCTCAAGTTATATAGAAATTCCCACTTAATGACACAGCATTAAAGATGAAGCTTAAAGTTCTGCAGATTTAAATTAATTAAAGAAAATGAAAATTATCTCTACTTCTAAATACTCTAGAACTATGTGTTGTTTTTGTTGATAATGAAGACAAGTTTCTCCATAGTGTGACCAGAGTAGGAAACTGGCATTCATGTTTTCACATGAGAGCTTCTTAAACTGAGACGTTTATAGTAGAACTGCAAAACTTTTCAATTTTAATGCCTGTACTCCATTCCATCCTGGTATTTATCACTAGATAAGGATCTTAAAAACATCCTTTTGACTGAGGATGTATATCAGTAACTCACAGCTGCAGCCTACTGTTCTCAAGCCAGTTATAGCATCATGGAATTAGAAATGCTATAACATTATAATTAACAGTCCCAGAATAATGTATCATTTTTATTTGCATTTCCTACAGCTTTTTGGCATCTTATTATGCCCTTGGACACAAGGTCAGAAAACTTAATGAAATACCAAAAGTGCTTCCTATACTATTCTAACATTTCTAGTTAAGAAAAAAAAATGCTATAAACTTCTTATCGCAGACCAGATTGTCTTTTTATAAAGAATGACAACTGGGAGAGCAGCTGGTGCAGTGATGAACCTGATGCCCTTGACTTTACTTTGGGTGCTGTTTTGAGATGCAAATAAATAGCAGACACTGCAGTGTCTACCCCCAGGATTAGTCTAACCAGCTACTGAGAAGCTGATGAAAACAGTTTTAATGTGTTGTTATTTGCCTTACCTACTGTAAACGTAGTCATGAGTTCATAAGTAATCATA
This sequence comes from Cyrtonyx montezumae, assembly GCF_038088225.1. Taxonomy (NCBI): domain Eukaryota; kingdom Metazoa; phylum Chordata; class Aves; order Galliformes; family Odontophoridae; genus Cyrtonyx; species Cyrtonyx montezumae. Next base: position 26,521,464 of record NW_027071825.1, read on the forward strand.
TCAGATCAATACCAGCTTTGGGTACATGCCGCTGTCCTGGGTGAGTAGACCCTGCTCTGGATATCTTATCTTTGATTCTAAGTAGCCAGCATGACTGGCATGGGATATGAGGTGAAGGCAGATGCTGCAGTCAAAAGATGAATTGAAGTAATCCTGGCTCTGTCAGAGCCTCCAGACAGGTCTCCAATCCAGCTCTAGTCTCTTCCCCTACTCTTTTAATGTGCTACGTCAAATCCTGCATCCTTGCATTTGTAGTTTTCAGAATGAATTAGGTTTAATTACAGAAGTAGATACAGAATAACCAAAATCAGGTGTGGGAATAGTAAATAGTTTGGACCTGATACAGGTTGAAAGCAAACAGATACAGAAATGACAAGGGAAAACATAAGAATATGAAGATGTTTCACTATTAGTTATGCTACAGTCCCCTGGAGCTACTGTGAATACTCCATACAGAGATGTAATTTATGCTATTCTTCATTTCTTTGTTTAGCAGCCTGTTTTATAGGCTGTAATCAAGAGCAGCATCTAAATGACCTAATGCAAACACATCATAATAAATTGTTAATCTCTACTGTTAAAGTGCCTGATGCATTAGAAGTATTTCCACACAGCTGTTTGTGAGTTGTGATTATTTCATAGCTTAATATTTCAAATAAGTGATACTCTGATACCCTGTCTTCAAGGAAAAAAAAAAATCTCATATTTCTCTAATGAATTCTTTATTCATTATGAATGATTTACTAAGCTCTGTTCCTGATTACTAGTGCCCTAGAAGTCACAGCTAGGGAAATAATGTCACTGCTTCATTCACTGGATGAAGTCTTTCAACAAACACCTTTGCTATTAGGAATTTCTTTTGTTTTGTTATTGATTTTTACAGATACTACACTTTTTCTTCACTTTCTGGACTGCAATCAGGTTCTTTGTCACATTGTCTTTTCACAGCATCACAGAATCAAAGAATGGTAGAGATTGGAAATGTGGAGATCAACTTGCCCGAGCCCACTGCTTAAGGATGATCATTTGAAGTGGGTTGCATAGGATCATGTCCAGGCAGATTTTAAGCATCTCCAAGGCAGGAGACTCTGCAGGTTCCCTGAGCAAACTACTCCACTTCTTTATCACCTGCAGTTAAGAAGTGCTTCCTGATGTATAGACAAAGCCTTTTGTGTTCCAGTTTGTGCTCGCTGTCCCTTATCCTAGCGTAGATTTATTTATTTTTATTTATTTAATTTTTACCCTCCTTTCAGGAATCTATACACATTTCTTCTTCTCCAGGCTGAACAATCCCAACTCTGTCAGGTTCTTCTTATAGGGGAGGTGTTCCACTACCTTGAGCAGTATTTTCATGTCTTTCTTGTACTGGACACAGAACTAGTCAGAACTAGAGATAGTACTCCAGGTGTGGCCTCATCAGTGCTAAAAAGAAATGAAGGATCGCCTCTCTTGCTGGTGATACTGTGCCTAATGTAGCCAAGAACAACACTAGCCTTCTTATCAGCAAGCACACATTCAACTGGTGTCTATCAGGACTCCAAGTTCTTTCTCTGCAGAGCTGCTTCCTGTTGGGTGGCCTCCAGCATGTATTGATGTCTGGAATTGTTCCTCCTCACATGTATGACTCTACAATTCTTGCTGAACTTCTTGAGATTTTTTTCAACATGAGCCCGGACTATTGATTTAGATGGCTGCACAGCCCTCTGGGTCTAATATTTTAGTGCACCTCATTCTCTGCTCATCCCAGCCTATACATCAGCAGCTTCTGTATTAGAGTGTTATGGCATGCAGTGTCAAAGGTCTTCCTGAAGTACAGGTAGACAATATCCAATGCTTCCCACTCATCCATCAGGCTGGTGATTTCACTGCAGAGGTTTATCAGATGACCATGCATGATTTCCTTTTGATAAATCCATGCTGACTGTTCTTGATGATTTTCAAGCGTAAGGAAATTATTTCCAGGACTAGCTGTTCCATCTCCCTTCCAAGAAATGAAATTAAGCTTACCAGCCTTTATTTCCCCAGGTTCTTCCTCTTGGCCTTTTTGAAGATAGATTTACTTTTCTCCAAACTTTGGACATTTCTTCCATCATTCAAGGATTAGTGATAGTGGCCTCTCAGTGACATCTGCCAACTTCATCATTACTGGTGGGTGCATCTCATCAGGGTCCCTGGATTTATTTTGCTTAAGAATTTCCTGATCTTTTTCCACTGAATTTATGTCTTCAATGCTTAATCATTCACCCTGGGCCCCAGGACCTGAGATTCCTGAAGGCAGTCTCACTGGTAAAGACTGAGGCAAAAAAGTCTTTCAGCCTTTCCATTGTTACAGGCAACCAGGCTCCTGTTTCCCTCTGGAGTGAGCACACATTTTCCTTCATTTTCCTTTTGTTATTAAGGTACTCATAGGTTCATAGGTACATTAGGTTGGAAAGGACTTACAAGATCATCTAGTCCAACCATCCTCCTATCACTATCCCTACCCAACTACTTAAATCAAATCCCTTAGCACCTCATATAAACGCTTCTTGAACAGCACTAGGGACGGTGCCTCACCCACCTCCCTAGGCAGGCCATCCCAGTGCCTGACCACTCCTTCAGAGAAAAAATGTTTCCTCAGGTCTAATCTAAATGTTCCCCGGCGCAACTTGTGGCCATTCCCTCTCGTCCTGTCATTATTTATCAGGGAGAAGAGGCCCACCCCCTCCTCACCACAACCCCCCTTCAGGAAGTGGTAGAGTGCAATAAGGTCTCCTCTGAGCCTCCTCTTCTCCAGACTAAACAATCCCAGCTCCCTCAGCCGCTCCTCATAAGACTTGTGCTCCAGACCCCTCCCCAGTTTTGTTGCCCTTCTCTGAACACGCTCCAGGGCCTCAATGTCCTTCTTGTAGTGAGGGGCCCAAAACTGAACACAGTACTCAAGGTGCGGCCGTACCAGAGCTGAGTACAGGGGGATGATCACCTCCCTGCTCCTGCTGGCTACACTATTTCTAATACAGGCCAGGATGCCGTTGGCCTTCTTGGCCACCTGGGCACACTACTCATACAATCCCTTCTTGCTGCCCTTGATTTCTTTGTCCAGATTCAATTGTATCTAAGTTTTCCTAACTCCATCCCTGAATGCTCAGATAATGTCTCTGTATTCCTTCCAGTTTACGTGTTTTTGCTTCCTTTCTGGGTCCGAGTTCAAAATCTTCTTGTTGATCCATGGAGGCCTCCTGACATTTTTGCCTGACTTCCTCTGTCCCAGATGAAAACAGGATGAGGCAGTGTCACTCTCAAGTATGAAGGAGGTGATTCTTCCCCAGAGGTCTTTATCCCATGGTGCTCTATCAAGTTGATTTTTGAATAGGTCAAATTCTGCTCTCCTGAAGTCCAGAGTTATGAGTTTCCTGAATGTCCTCCTCCATGTCCTAAGGATGCTGAAGTCCACCATTTCATCATCAGTGTAGCCAAAGATCTTACCCAGTAGTTTATCTATAATATTCTGAATTAGCAAATTAGATCTTTAAGACTATTGCTCTCTTAAGAACATCACCATGCCCCTTTTATAATATGTTTCAATAGACATTTTATGATGCATTGTCCTTTCTTAGCTTGCACAATGAAGTAAAACCCCACAGATTTTAACTTATATAAAGAAACTGTAATTATGTTTTCAATTTTATAACCTTTTGCTTGAGTTTTTTTTTTAAGGGGAATAAATGCTCATCTTATATTCTTGGCATTCTATTAAATAGATAGGTCTTGAATTTTGAAAGGCTCTGGAGAAGAAAAGTATTCTTTTATAAAACTTTCATCAACCTTTTGGAAAATGAAAATCAACGACAGATTATTTGAATAATGAATTATTTCTGGGAAAGGCTAAGAAGCTGATTTGTTATTCAGAATGACTGACCTGCTGCACCTATTCAAACTCAGCATGGAAAAAAATATAATTGGGCTTCTTAACAATGGTTTTTAGCATCAATATACAGTTAGAGCCTTCATTATTTAAGCTATGGATAGAAGTGACACCATAGCACTCTATTACCATACCACTATTCTGCAGAACGTTTTGAAGTTTAACTGCAAAATAACAAAACAATTCAGTGTATAGAAAATCCATTACGGCTGTACAATACTTGAATGAGGATGTGTTTACAAAGGCACTGTTCAGAACATGGAAATACTTTCCTTTATTCACAATTCACAACCCAGAGTCAGAGTATTTCTGCACTAGCTCTTAGCCCCTAACCTTACAAAATCTTGCAAATATCAAAGAATATTTTCATCTTATGTCCTTGACTCTGCAGCCTGCTTATAACTATGCTTTCATTTGAAGTGCACTACTGGACTTCAGTATTTAAAAATATGCATAACTGCTGGTTTTAACATTTAGTCTCATTCATAAAACACAGTCTATAACCTATCCTGAAATTTACATGCAAATAATATTTAAACAAAGCTAATCTGGAGGGCTTTTGTGTACAAAGTGATATACGAAAAGGAGCTGTTTTAGGTGCAGTAGTTTACTATCAAGATTTTCTTTTCACTTCAATCAGCTCTCCACGTAGCTCAACAATTAAAATGGTTCAGGGCTGCAGGGGCTTTGGTGAACCAATTTCATAACTGAAATATACAGATGAAGTAACCTATGAGCATAGGAAGCTGATAGAAAAAATGTCAATTATTTTTCATAAGAAAAAATAAAATATCTCTAACCTTCAATGATTTGCTGATGATACATAAAGCTTGTTTATACAACCAGAATGTATGCAGCAAAGTATTGTTGCAGTAGATCTTGCTTTTATTTGATACTTTCTAGTAAAAATCCAGCATTGCCAGGTCTACTGTTTGTTGAGGCAAACACATTTTTACTGTCCTTCATCTTTGCACAAGGGCAACATGTTAGTGGAAGTAACTTATACTCTATCCAGATACCAAAAATATAATATTGAAATTAATTTTTTCATCCTATCATAAGGCAGTATAAAATTGGAAATGTCACGATCAGCCATTCCTCTGAAATGTATTTCATGCTTTTGTCCATTTTCCAAAACACTGCTGGCATTTATTTTTCTATCTTCCCACATGGATTCTTAGTTTTGCAGTCAGTTTAAATTGGCACTAACACAACCAAAAAGGGATGCATTTTTTTTCCTGTCCTATAATCAAGATGGTGATTCTTATTATATTTAGTCTGATTTTCCACTTTCTTCTTCCTTGACTGCAAACCAATTCTCATGATAAGAGTATGCAGTGACCAGGTTCTAAAAATCATAATCAGGTATTTGGATAGTCTATTAATTTTTTATCAGTGGAAATTAACTGTAATATTTTAACAAGAATTAGAATTCTACAAACATATTTTTGTTAGAATTTAAAGTGGGAATAAATTACTTTTTTTTGCTTATTTGTTTTTTGTTGTTTTTGTTCTAAGTGTAGATCTTAATCTAAAAGCATTTTTATCTTTTTTCTGTGAGTATAACTTCATTTGCTACTGGAATATTTTTACATGCAGTCACATAAAAGAAAATTTTATCTCTGTGATAGAGTGATCTCTTATTTTCGTGTCGTTCGCACCTGTGAACATTCTAAGTTTGCCTTATGAAATTCACTACACTTTTAGAAACTTTTATCTCTACTTCTTTCAATTGTTTTTTAACTGTCCCTTCCCTTACTATACCTCATTGCTTATACATAGATAGGCACCTTTCTGCCTTTGATCACTTTTCTAATTTTTTTTAATTTCCTTTTTATTTCCATAATTACTTTCCTTTCATGCAGACAAATCAGAGTTTTGAGCTACCTGAAAAACACATTTTCTTGTCAGTGAAATTATATATTAATATACAGCAGTAGTAGTTTACAAACATTTGCACTTATATTTCAAAACAATACAATATCAGTGGGAGTCTGGAAAAGAAAAGAAACAAGAAAAATCAGTAACAACAAAGCACTGTTTCAGAACAATGTAGAAAAGTGGGAGCTCAAAAAATAAAATGTAGAGAAGTTTTTCTTACTTTGCTCTCAACTGCATTTACATTCAAAGGAGGAAAAAGAATAGGAAAACAAACAAATCACATAGCAAAACTGACACTGAAATATAGTTAATTACAGAGATACTGTTGAAGTTCTTAATCCTTCTTTTTCAAGTTCATTACTCTTATTAAGGATTGCATTTCATGTTAAAACTGAATTCTGTACGTTGGCCAGGTTTTCACCTCAGGCATTCTGCGATAACTATTAAAAGGCCTCTAAGTAATTTAGCTGTTGCATTCTATGTGTGAGAAAGCCAGGCTGACATGTTGACTGGCTTTTTATAACTTCAACACTGACAAAAATATTCTCACCTGATATTGTTATGGTTATTCTATTATTATTGTTATATATATGCAGCATCTTGTTTAAAGTATCTGCAGAGTCCATGGATGATAGAGAAAAGTGATGTCCACAAGTCTAGGTCCCAGCCAAGATGGGCATGAGGGAAAAGTCCTGTTTAATTAACAGCTTCCTTTTATGACAAAGTCACACAGCTAGCTGACCAAAGGAAGCCAGTTGATAAGATCTTTCTGGATTTCAATGAAGATTCCAACACTTTCAACACTGGATATTACAGAATGTCCAGTATATAGCTAGGGAAAAAGCATAATGTGACCTTTAATTGAAAGACATGTGGGATGAGTTTTATGAACAGTAGATAAACAAACTTGTCTTATACTGATAGAGAATTATATTTTTAATTGTTAGAAGTAGGCTAAAAATGAAAAAAAATGATAATTTAAGCATCTTTTATTTAAGGCACAGGAAACAGTTTTTATCAGTTTTGAAGTCAAAGAGGACTGAAGAGAATAATGTGTGTTCTGGGGATTTTGTGGATCTAGCTTGGATCAAGTTTGCTTGCAGAAAAACCATTCTTTCCTCCTTTTCTTTCTTTCTTTTGATTAGGGAATATTAAAAAAAAATGATAAAAGATGAACTTGTGTTCCCATCTAATTCTGAACTTCTGCAGCAAAGGATTGACAACTGTGTCATTGATCAGTAGATACTCTCACCAGTAAAATACATAAAGGAAATGGCTTATTCTTCAATGTTGTTATTGTATCATTCACATGTAAGAAAGATTAAAAGTATGATGTGATTGCAACAGGCACTTCAGAAAGAAAAAAGGTTTATATTTTCGTTATCTTCAGAGTTAACACATCATTTACACCTATGCTCTAAGAAATACCTTCCAGAATATTAAATCCCAACTAAAACAACTTCGTTGGTGTCACCTAAATAATCACATCTTCCTTCTGCTCCAGAAAGAGAGTTGTAAAATCTTGGACATGAAACAAGCAAATGGTAAGGTTCCTGTAATCTGCAATATTAGTTTCTGAAAAAGACTATAAAATCTGCTTTTACAAAGGGAAGATAGAGAATTCAGGTAATTATTTTCTGCGAGTTATATATTTCAGGTTTCATCTTTCAGTTTTAGACTGTTACATAAAATACACTTTGGTCATCATCTGATGACATCTGTTATGCTCAGAATCTCAAAATAGCTACTCCACAAATATTCATTCCCTTTTGTTCACGGCAATCAGAGCATAAATGCCTAACATGCTCTGAATTTCATTCGGAATGAACACTGAAATTTAGTGGCTCAAGTTTTCCAGCAGGGTTACCTTAGTAATGAAAGAGATTAAGAATTATTTCAGAAGTGGTGCATGCCTGTGGTCTTAGCGAGATAGAAAATCCTGCCTACTAAACAGACAGTAATTACAGCTGGTTGAGGTCTCTCTATATGGCAACAGTACCCTCTGGTGTATCTGCCACTCCTCCCGGTTCTGTGTTGCCTGCAAACGTGCTGAGGTTATACAGTCTGCCCCACAATCTGTACCATTAATTAAGATGGTAACCAAGACAGGACCAAGTGTTGATCCCTGTGGTAAATCACTACCTACTGGCATCCAACTAGACTTTGTCACCAAACAACATCCCCCTAAGCCATTCAGACAGTTTTTAACCCACCTCACTGTCTGCTTATCTGTCCCATTGTTTCAATGGTCTCCTTGATAAATCTGTGCTGGCTGCTCCTGGTGATTTTCTTCTTTTTCATGTGTCCAGGCTCAACAGCTCCGTGTCTTTTCCAAGGACTGAGGAGAGGCTGACCAGCCTGCTGTTCCCCAGGCCCTTTCTTTTACACTACTTAAAGACAGGAGAGACATCTGCTTTCCTCCAATCTTTGGGCATTTCTCCCACTATCATCAATCAAGGATTATTGAGAGTAGTCTCTCAATGACATCTGCTAGCCCCCTTGTTACTCATGGATTGTCTTTTCAGGACTGGCCCACAGGCTTATATTTGTGCAGTTTGTTTAAATGTTCCATGAGCCGATCCTTTTCTACCAGAAAGTTCCAGTCTTTCCTCTATTCTCTGGACCTGAGATTCCTGAAAGCTGGTAAAGACTGAGTGGATGAATGCATTCAGTAACTCTGCCTTTTCCCCATCCTATTTTGTTCAGGAGAGGCTCCGCGTTTTCCCTAGCCTTAGAAACTCAACTTACCCTCTACTCCATTATCCAGACCATTGCTGAAGACATTAAACAACGCTGGATCCAGTCTTGACTCCCGTGGTACATTGCTAGTTACAGGCCTCCAGCTTGACTCACAAAAGTTGATCGTATTTCTGTGCAAATTTCTTTATCCCTACAATGCATACATGTCATTAAGCACTTGAAAGGTATTGGAAGAATTGTATTTTCCCTTGAGTAGTCTTTTATTATAGTTCTAACATGTTGTTCTGTTACATTAGGTCAATGATAAAGTATACAAATTCAGAAAAACTGCTAAAGGATATTAAACAAGATCAATAAGCGCATCAATTATTTACGGTCTAATGTGGAAGAATTCTCTTTAAGCTGAGAAGGATCTATGGCATAAATATAAAAATCAATATGATGTAGTCATGAGGGAGAGTCACTGTTTGCAGTATGCTGAAATCGACAGAATGACTGAATTCTACAAACACTGGCTTTGATCCATCAGAAATCCTGTGATTTTTTTCTTGCAGTCGTACTGTTTAGCATGAAATTATGCTGACGGTATGCTCAGTATTCATTATGTTTGACCAGAAAGAATACCTCTTGCAAAATAAATCCTTCAACTCTTTTTTTTCCAAAATGTTTTCTTCTTGAACTACCCTTCTCCAAATGGCTTTATGCCCCACCATTACGTGTAAACCCAGATGACAGCTTCAGAAAGAAGGTATTTTCAAATGACAGAGTTTTATTCACTTGGGACAAACTCCCCTTTACCTAAGGTACCCTATAGGTTCATAGGTTCATAAGGTTGGAAAGGACCTACAAGATCGTCTAGTCCAACCATCCTCCTATCACTATCTCTACCCAACTACTAAATCCAATCCCTTAGCACCTCATTTAAACGCTTCTTGAACAGCACTAGGGATGGTGCCTCAACCACCTCCCTAGGCAGGCCATTCCAGTGCCTGACCACTCTTTCAGAAAAAAAATGTTTCCTCAGGTAAGAGTATTGTATTCCTTCAGATAAGAGGAGTTATTTTCTTGGTTCTGTTTTTTGTTTTTTCAGCAGAGACATCGTTAATATCACACTGATGTTTGGTTGTTCCCAAGTGATGGGTGCACAACTGTGGCTGGGCTGGACCATTCTATGGGGAAGAGCCACCACCACAGTGGTAGGGGGCAGGGCAGAGGGTGACCCAGCAGGCCTGAATTAGGCAAGAGGTTATTCCATGCCACCAGAAAGCATGCATAAAGCCATAACGCTCTGGGGAGCTGGCCTAGGGTAGCTGCTGTGTGGGGGATGTCAGTTAGCAGGCAGTGATTTCATCTCCTAGTTGGGGTTTGGTTGCTGGGCAGTTGTATTGTTACCTGGGCATAGGATTGTGGATTACATGTGATGGCTGTTCCAAAAGTAATGCCTCCCATTTTACTAGTTTGGGTCATACCGTCAGAAACAGATGTTGGTGGTATGGCAGTAGAGATTAAGCCTTCCTGTTCCTTTTGTCACTGTGTGACAGATGGCAACAGAGGCGCGGTCTGACAAAATGGTTTCTGACATGGAAGTGTGCAATATGCAAGCGTGTGTCATTTAATCCCTCCGTGAGGAAAAAAATGACATGGATTGGCCTTCATTTATGTTTTCTGAATGTTTATGGAGACTAAACAGTGGATGTGAGCATGGTGAGATAGTGGTGCTGCATTTCGGCAGTAGAGACAGTGGTTCATCTCCACAGTGTTACAAGTTCTGACCTAGTTGTAACTGACTGTAAGGACATAGCCTTGCCTCACTCCCAGAATGTGATTGTTATGTTTAAGACATATTTAAGACATGTTTAAGAAGCCTCTGCTGCACCATCAAGTCATCAGGATGAGTGAGTAATACACAGAAACTTTAAATAAGTCTAACTTGATCCTAGGACTTAATCAGTGCAAGTAGGTTGTCCCCTTTTCTACTCCTCTGGGACTATATGGTGATAAATAGTGGTCACTTGTCACTGGTGAGATATACAGCAAATTGAGCCAAATGAAGAAACTTGCAACATAACTTGTTTTACAGACAAAGGGATTAATTGCCTACAGGATTAAATGAGATGGAGGTAAACATCTGTTGAGGATTGAACTAAATTTACTGTGGATATGTGTGGGGTTGTGGGAAAGTGGAAGATATTATGAGATAGCAGGATGCTATACAATTAGTGTACATACTTTCATATCTTTTGCTACTATACCTCAGTGCTTAACCGTTTGGGGAGGGGGGGATAGAATCAGGCCATCTGAGTGCTGTGTGTATGTCAGTACTGATTTAGACACTGCTTTTTGTCAATGTAATTGGTGTGGCCAGCCATTTGTGCATTTGTGTATGTAGCAGAGGGGAAATGCACTCATTAGCCAATAAAGATGTGGTAAAATATGTAACTCAACCCCAAGTTATCCACAAGACAATATTCAATTAGAAAGGGTATGCAATGACCCATTCATGGAAAATTACAAGAACTCTTCTGCTTACATCCCTGTTTAGAAATGAGGAGTGGTAATGTAGTGCTCGTGCCTGATTCAACATCAGAGTATCTCACTCACATACAGAAGTTTTCTTTAAGTAGCTATAAAAGCTTTTTCTGTTTCTATTTGAAGGATCCTGATAGCAATTTGAGGAATCATCCTTGAAAAGTTTCTTTTGCTCCTTAAGTCTTTCGTGATCTCTTGAAACAAGCCTGTTCAAATCCCTGAAGCCATTTTCTATTGTTACAGGTCCTGAGTCTACTATGGAAGTTCTTCTGTCTACATTAACTCAAGTGCTGTTTTTGTAGGTCTGATGCACATCCTCCACCTGTCACACAAGAGCCAAACAGTAAATAAATAGCAAAGTATCTTGTGCAGACACCTTGCCAGAAAGGTTTACAATTTATACTGAAAGCAGATCTTTTCAACTAAAGGTTTTGAAATGACTTTCAGCTGCTTACAACAGCAATGACAAGCCTGATAAGTGATTAATGTGATCAGATAGATAAAAAGTCAAAGTTTATCAGATAAGGGAACATAGAATATTATGTTTTAACAGATAATTCAAGTGTATAGAGATGAATGTTTCTATGCATCTTTAAAGTCAGACAAAAATACAGCAAAAAACAAACAAACAAAAACCAAAGCAAAACAAAAAACCTTCTCTAGAAGAGTTAATCAGGGCCTGGAGTAAAGAGAATACACTTTTGTGTCAAGATTTCTTCTTCAAGATGAAGTCAGAAGGAAAAAATAGCTTCCACTGGACTGAAGCATTTTTCCCCTCAGTTCTTAGGACATAATGTTTTATTAGATAAGGACATCTTTTTTTGTTGTTGTTGTTAGACTTCACTAAAAAATAAGTAATAATCCTAATACTGGTTTTCTTTTATTTTTTTTAGTTGCCTGTAGCAGCACCTAGAGCACCTAGATGTGACCGTTAAATGCAGTTTAAAATCACTTTTCTAATAGAGGAATCACTATTATAAATTATCAGAGACACAGAAACAGTTTTGATAAAAACGCTTCAGGAGGACATTTTGCATCCCAGGCAGACTGCTGGTGCTGATGCTTCCCTAAATCACAGAATCATAGAATGGGTTGAGATTGAAGGGACCCCAAGGATCCAACCCCCCTCACAGGCAGGGATAAGTATCTTTAGCTGTTCTTTCATCTTTCATAAACCAGAGACATATTTCAAGGTTTCTTGTTAACCCTTCCTGTGTAGGTATCTCCAGATCTAGTACAATTTGTGCTGAACAGAATAATAATTAAAGGTGATAAGTGAAATATTTACTGAGCTGATGGAAATCTGAGGTACTTCACTAACATTGCGTTTTGAAGGTTCTTAAATCAGTCGGTCAAGGTTCCTTCTACAAAATCTCTTTAAAGTTTTAGCTAAAGAAGGATCATTCAAAACAATCAAACAGATTTTCTGAAGTAAATTAACATTTTCATCCATTTGTATAAGACAGTTGTCATTTGTTTAAGAAGTTACCTTTGACAGTCAGTAAAGAGAAAACAAAGAGCTGTCCTAAAATAGCAAATAATTTTAGCTAATGATAGAATAATAAATAAAAAAGCATTTACCCAAAAATCAAGCTCTGACCTTTTTCTCCCCACTTCTCCCTCTTTTTTTCCCCTCTAAACTCTAAAATTCTGCAGAGATTTGAAAACCTTCTTAAAAAATAAATCTGTTAAGCTCATTTATTTTTTTTTTCCTATGTATTTATTAGTAAGACCTAAAGATGATATCTACACCTCTACTTCTGTAGGAAGAAAGATCTATTGGGAAATTGCTTTCTCAGATATGAAAAGACACAACACATCAATTCAGAATGGCATTCAAAAAATTATTGTATAGTAACTACCAGCCATGGCTGAGTGTTGTTGTCTGATTTTTTTGCTGTTGTTGTTTATTCTTTTTGTCTGTGTTAAGAAATTGAGTTCTTTTGAATGTTTTTATAGATTCTGTAATAATTTAATTTCTTGGTAAGTCTTCTGATCTTCAGATATGCACAACAATGGAGGACTGTATCTCATAGAAATGTGTTGCTCCTTAGAAACTAGAACAGAAGAAGGAGGACTGAATTTACATTTAATCCAACAGATAAAGTGAATTTAAAATACATCTCTTAGCTTTTTATGTATATAAAATCCTTTTTTTCCCTCTTTTCTTTTTTCTCTCTCCAGTTACTTTTTTTTCTCTCTCCAGACTGCTACAAAGCCTGTTCTAGTAAATAACAATCTCTTTACTGTTTTTAGTAGACAATGCTTTAGCAGTTAAGGGCATTATTGAATGTATTTGATCTATTTACTTCTCATCTAAGTTAGTTGCTTATGGCTAATTTATTGGAGCCATGAAAAAACCAGCTACATTCTATTTTTTTGTTCTTATAAACTAGCTAGTGTTTTGGACTAGTAAGATAAAAGCTGCTAAAGAATCAATTGCCTGAACAAGCAGAACAAAGGAGAAAACATTGGGAAAGCTCAGTGCATCTACATTATTAACATTAAACATCAATAAGAAAAGACAAGCAGAGCGTATGCAGTTTTGTCTTACACATGAGATAGACAGAACTCAAAAGAAATAGTTCTTAAGTGACTTAACTCCTAAAATGCATAAGAAGTCCTTAACATAAGTTTACTCTTTTTTTAAATATATATATTTTTAAATGCTTGCATCAGAATCAAGTATAGATTAAAAACCCCAAACTACTGGATTTATATATGTTACATGTATTTATGCATATACTACAATTACATTTGTGAAGCATCCTAACCTTACAGTTACCTGCATACACATGCTCATGATCACACATGTTGCTTAGCATTTATGGCATACAAGGTTTTATACATAGCTTTATTATAATGACTTAATGGAAATAGCCACCTGCTCTGTTTAAGTGGATCAGTTACAAAAGCTGCTTCTATTTGCTTTGCATCTGCTTAGCTGTCTTAGATGTTTCAATGTAAAAAATCCTTCTCAGGTATTACCGGTAAATCTGATGGTTGAAAGTATGAAAATTCATACCTGAATTGCTTCTTCAGATAGATTTCTGAGTCTATGTATCCTTGTTTCTTACACCAGGAGAAAGGCTTCTATAATTCAAAAGCATTTTTCCAGTTTTTAAATGTCTTTTCTTTGCTACATAGATAATAACAGAATAAGCTTGCTGTTTTTTTCCCAAAGTCTCATTAAATGGTCAAATTTAAACTTAATTTCATTCCTTCTCCATTTCTTCCATATATAAATATTTACATATAAATATATATAATTATTTATTTAATTACTTAAACATTACATTTTATTTATATGTGTATATTTACAAATGGTATGTGTTACGAGCTTTATTTTTAGAGGAAAAAGAAAGATACAGTTGCTTGAAGTGTATAAAGACTTCCATTTTATTCCTGTTCCTGCCAGTAGCCAGAAAATGTTGGACGAGTTGCTTTCTGTGCTTCAGTTTTCATGCACTGGAAAACTGGATTATTATTTAAATTCTCTTTTAAACACCTCACTATTTGCAGAAGTGAATTCTGATTATCAAGATACCATAAGGAAAACGCCTTAGTTCTCTCTCTCTTCTGTGCAGCCATTCCATTTCATTTCTATGCAGCCATTGTATTTCTTTTGTATTCAGAATGTTGGAGAAGCTGAAAGATGACTAGAGCCCTGGAAATTCAGGTCAATATGTCAACTGGTCTAGGATGAGTTCATTCTCACGAAGAAAGAAAAGATACTTATTCATCCCCCATCCTCTTCTCCCCCATTAAAAAGAAAAAAAAAAGAAACAGAAAATGAAAGTATAATTTTTTGATAATTCCTGATTCTTTCTCATTACATCAAGATTAAGATGATCCCTGCCAAAGAATAAATCACCAGTGACAGTTGGGTGCACTCCAGTGTACTATATCAATTTACAGGGTGTAAGGCATTCAGACTCAATTTCTCCAAGAAAAATTTTATTGCAAGACTGATATAAGTACAGAGAAGAATATGTTGCTGTGGTTGATGGTGCCGTTGCTTTTGTTTTGTTTTTACTTTGACAAGACATGTACAGCAGCAAAAATAAAAGCTGATACTAAGAACTGATTTGCATTACATTACTCAAAATGTATTTCTCTGGGCATCAGCTTCTGTAGTCTGAGCTCCTGTTACTGCACAAAAATTATAAATTCATCTTTATTGCATATCCATTTAAGAATCTAAATTACATATGTGTAATACATATGCAACAATACTCAAATGGAAGATTTATTGACAGCGTTGCAGAATTGAGATGAAGTTCATAGACTGTGTGAACTGAAATTGTAACGAGTGATATTCTGCTTCAAGGCAGTTAATTTAAAGTCAGATCTCAATAGGGGAGAAGTTCTTGGTTGTCTCAGCTCACCTCTTGTAAAATGACAAATTAGGAGGTTTCCTTTTTCATCTGTGGTTAGCTTAAAGATCACGTGGTGTACATTTTAACTGTAATGTTCAAAGTGCAACCAATAATTCCAGCTGGAATCGGAAGAAGTAACCTTGGGGGGAAAAAAAGTAATATCCTTAATGCAAACTTTACTTATGGATATAATCATACAGTTTTGAATTTATTGGTGAAATGCAGTTTAATATATGTGGCAGTCTTTCATTGAACTTCGTTAGCAAAGCAGTGCAGATAACTGGTAGAAAACACAGTCTTCTTGTCTGAATATTTGTTACTGAAAAGCTTCCTGTAACAGATGTCTGGCTGTGGTTTCAGCAGGCTATACCAAATGTATATCCTCATATATAGCTAAAGAAATATTATATTTTAATTCAAGTCACAAATATAAACTATTTGATCAACCTTACTATCAATGCTGAATTTTAATATTCTCTTGGAATGATTAATACCTTAAGAAACGTGTGGGGGGCTATTCAGCATCTTTAAAAACCCTTCAAAATAACATCAATTGATGGAAAGGCATTCATTTCTACATCTTCTTGTCTAATGCAGAGCATGCAGTTAATCTTTCAGATTTTCACGACGCTTTTTCTCAGCGGCTGTGTTGGAAATCTTCATTGTTGAATTATTTGCAGTTGTCCCAGATGAGATAGACGTTTTTCTATGAGAAGGCAGCTATAAATGCAGGGTCATAAGTTATAAATAACTCAGAATAAGAGGATACAATAAAGGCTTTTCAGCTGCTATAACTATACTCGTCAGCTTTGCTCCTACTACTATAAAAATGATGTGTACAAGGACAGAGAGTTATCCACTTAACTTATTAGAGGAGCTGCATTTTGTATAGAATTCATAATTAGGGACCCATTTGAAAGAAATTCTCGCACTCACATTATTAGAAATGAATATTAAAACACTGCTACACTGTCTTTTGAATTTTCATGTTTTTCAAACCTTGAACCTTTTAAAAAGTGCCAGACAATGAAGATGGAATTATATTCTCTGACATCAGTTAAACTATAGGCAATTGCCTCTTGTAGCAGTTTTAAAAGTTAAGCAATTGGATGCATTCATGGGTAAGATTTGTGCATGGGGGTCAGGATTTATCACAGAACGTTTACTGTGCCAAAACAGGTAGGAGTTTGTTTGTCAGGTAGTATTTCATTAAATTCATCAGCAGCTCTGTCTCTACAGAGCGCTTGCATTGCAAAGGATCATGTAT
Organism: Cyrtonyx montezumae; assembly: GCF_038088225.1. Lineage (NCBI taxonomy): Eukaryota > Metazoa > Chordata > Aves > Galliformes > Odontophoridae > Cyrtonyx > Cyrtonyx montezumae. The sequence goes on from NW_027071825.1 coordinate 26,538,124, forward strand.
TTCAGAGGTTTACATTTTCAACAAAAAAATGGATAATTTCAATGTGATGCAAAACTTGTACAATTACAGAATCTTTGAAAGAGAATAATAATTTGAATTGGAAATATTAAAGAGAAAAATTTCTTCATAAAAATGTTTCTATAAAAGCACCTGTATATCAAGGTATCCTTCACTTAATGAAAGAATAGAATCCCAGGAAGGTAAAAAACATCAGATATAATATTCTTAATACAAAGTTTATTTACATGTTTAAAGATGAACACAAGCTAATCTCATTAAAATATATTACAGTTTTAGATATCAGATGTTTTCTGTGGTTTCTTTATACTTTTATCAGATACTGAGTCCAGCTGATATATCAGAAAGCACTGTCCTGTGGGATTCTGTAAACGTTATAGGCTACAGAAATAAATATTTGACTATTTTCATTACCAACCAACCAACAAACAAACACTAAACAGTCAGGATTTTTTTTTTATTTGGGGACAATATCAGCATTATTTTAAGGTATTCATGTGATTTTTTTAATGTTGAGATTCCTTGCACTGCAAGTATCATTATTAGGAGATTAGAGAGTATACCTTATCTATATGACAGGTACAATGCCATGAATAAACATCTTGACTTTCACAGAAAGATTACCTGGTACATAGTCCAGTGTAATTATACTTCTTCTAGGACTTTGATCTGAACTCCTAAGTGAATAGGAGCAGAAAGTATACTGTATTTTTCATTTTGCCTTCATGACTCTATTGCTATAGCTAAATGAGCTAACTATCTGGTGATGGATTCAGGTTTTCTGGAGTTATGATTTCTGAAGAATGTGTCCTCACAGGTTATTCAGAAAGACCCTTGGTTGTCTCCATATGGGAAATCCCTTTTCCATGGTTGACTAAAACTGACATAAATTTGTCAAGAATTTGTCTGGAAATAAACATCCAGGAGTGAACTCACAAGAGAACAGCCCACTCCCTATGTCCTCAGGAGTGTTCATTCATTGAGGTCATGAAGCACCTTGTGTTTCCCTGACTGGGAAAGCAAGTCAGATGTGCATGCTGTAGACAGAACAATACTCTTTTTGTTCTGTTCTAGCTGTAATGGTCAGATGCAGGACTATGTAAAGGATAGTTACTGTCACATAGAATCATATAATCGCCAAGGTTGGAAAAGACCTACAAGATCATCCAATCCAATCATCCACCTGTCACCAATAGTTCTCTCTATATCATTTTCCTCAACACAACGTCTAAATGTTCCTTGAATACCTCCAAGGTCAGTGAATCCACCATCTCCCAGTCTAGCATGACTCAATGTCTCTTATTTATCTTTCTTCATATCTCCTTCTCAAATTAACAGCTTTGACCTTCTTTCTGTATTAGTTTGGCTGAATTTATACCTTTCTTTGGTTATTTTTAATTGATAATGCCATACCTGGCTAGCAGATGCTGGTACTTCACAATCTTTAAGATTCTGCACCTAAAGGAAGTTCCTACCACTCCCTGTTCCCATTTTAATTATTTCTTTCCTCCCATCATGTTCTTAAATAAATAAATAAATGACCCTTTTTTTCGATATTATTAGTCACCAAGCACAGATCCCTGATATACTCAGTTGACTATTCCTACTAATTTTGTCAAGTACTTCTAATAACCAGAACTGACAGTGTAAGACTGAAGGACTATAGATTTAGACTAGATATCAGGAAGAAATTATTTACGTGAGGGCAGTGTGACACTGGAACAGGTTGCCCAGTGAGGTTGTGCATGCTTCCTCCCTGGAAAAATTCAAGGCCAGGCTGGATGAGACTGCGAGCAATCTGGTGTGGTGGGAGGTGTCCCTGACTAAGGCCGTAAGGAAGACCTGGGGAACTACAGGCCTGTCAGCCTGACCTCGGTATCAGGGAAAGTTATGGAACAGATGATCTTGAGGGAGATCACACGACACGTGCATGGCAATAAAGGGATCAGACCCAGCCAGCACGGGTTCACCAAGGTCAGGTCGTGTTTGTCCAACCTCATCTCCTTCTATGACTGGGTGACCAGACAGGTAGATGAGGGAAAGGCTGTTGATGTAGTCTACCTGGACTTCAGCAAGGCCTTTGACACGGTCTCCCACAGTATTCTCCTAAGGAAACTGGCAGCCCGTGGTGTGGACAGGTTCACTCTTCTCTGGGTGGAGAACTGGCTGGAGGTCCGTGCCCAGAGGGTAGTGGTTAATGGAGTTAAGTCCAGCTGGCGTCCTGTAACGAGTGGTGTCCCCCAAGGGTCAGTTTTGGGGCCCATCTTGTTTAATATCTTTATTGATGACCTAGACGAGGGAATTGAGTGTACCCTCAGTAAGTTTGCAGATGACACAAAGCTGGGAGGATGTGTCAAACTGCCTGAGGGTAGGGAGGCCCTTCAGAGGGATTTGGATAGGCTGAACAGCTGGGCTGAGCAAAATGGGATGAGGTTCAATAAGACCAAGTGCCGGGTACTGCACTTTGGCCACAATAACCCCATGCAATGCTATAGGCTTGGGGCAGAATGGCTTGAAGAATGTAGAGAGGAAAAGGACCTGGGGGTGTTGGTTGATGCTCGGCTCAACATGAGCCGGCAGTGTGCCCAGGTGGCCAAGAAGGCCAACAGCATCCTGGCCTGTATTAGAAATAGTGTAGCCAGCAGGAGCAGGGAGGTGATCATCCCCCTGTACTCAGCTCTGGTACGGCCGCACCTCGAGTACTGTGTTCAGTTTTGGGCCCCTCACTACAAGAAGGACACTGAGGCCCTGGAGCGTGTTCAGAGAAGGGCAACAAAACTGGTGAGGGGTCTGGAGCACAAGTCTTATGAGGAGCGGCTGAGGGAGCTGGGATTGTTCAGTCTGGAGAACAGGAGGCTCAGAGGAGACCTTATTGCACTCTACCACTTCCTGAAGGGGGGTTGTGGTGAGGAGGGGGTAGGTCTCTTCTCCCTGATAAGTAATGACAGGACGAGAGGGAATGGCCACAAGTTGCGCCGGGGAAGATTTAGATTAGACCTCAGGAAGCATTTCTTTTCTGAAAGAGTGGTCAGGCACTGGAATGGCCTGCCTAGGGAGGTGGTTGAGGCACCATCCCTAGCGCTGTTCAAGAAGCGTTTAGATGAGGTGCTAAAGGACTTAATTTAGTAGTTGGGTAGAGATAGTGATAGGAGGATGGTTGGACTAGATGATCTTGTAGGTCCTTTCCAACCTTATGAACTTATGAACTTATGACTATAGCAGGGAGTTGGCACTACATGGTTTTAAAGGTCCCTTCCAACCCAAACCATTATAAAGTTCTATGATTCTAAGGTATTTATCTCTGGTACATCTTTGTTTGGGCCCTTCTTCTTTTCTCTGCCTAAAGTCATCAAATACATCAAACTGGATTTCCTATGATGGCTCTACTCCCAAATAAATATTTAAAATGAATAAATCCTTTTAAATATCTGGTGTACTGTTTCTCAAATAAAATGATAAAACATTATCCTTGTTCTCTGCAAGCAGGTGATTTCTTCCATTAGATTAAATGTACCACTTTGGACATATTAAGTAAAAACTAGTTTACAATTCAAGAATTTAGGATGGTAATAAATCTACTTGTGAAACAGAATGTAAATCCAGCAATAGCCCTAGAGATTGCTTCAATAAACCTATCCTACCTGTTTGGAAAGAAAATAGCATCTAACAACACTGTTTACATAGCAGACAGGATTTGTCATTTATAACTTCCTCAGATAAACATTTACATAATAAGACAGATTGTGAAAGTTCTTTAGAAGAATAGATTAAAGCTTTGCAGGAATTTTTACTTGAAATGAATTAGTCTTGTTATTGATAAATGCAAATTTGAAAAAGCCTAGAAAATTCCTAAATACATATTGGAAAAATTTTTGTAAGGATAACCAGTAGCCAGGAATATCTGTTTTCATTATAGGTTCATAAGGTTGGAAAGGACCTACAAGATCATCTAGTCCAACCATCCTCCTATCACTATCCCTACCCAACTACTAAATCAAATCCCTTAGCACCTCATCTAAACGCTTCTTGAACAGCGCTAGGGATGGTGCCTCAACCACCTCCCTAGGCAGGCCATTCCAGTGCCTGACCACTCCTTCAGAAAAGAAATGTTTCCTCAGGTCTAATCTAAATCTTCCCCGGTGCAACTTGTGGCCATTCCCTCTCGTCCTGTCGTTATTTATCAGGGAGAAGAGGCCCACCCCCTCCTCACCACAACCCCCCTTCAGGAAGTGGTAGAGTGCAATAAGGTCTCCTCTGAGCCTCCTGTTCTCCAGACTGAACAATCCCAGCTCCCTCAGCCGCTCCTCATAAGACTTGTGCTCCAGACCCCTCCCCAGTTTTGTTGCCCTTCTCTGAACACGCTCCAGGGCCTCAATGTCCTTCTTGTAGTGAGGGGCCCTCTAAGAACTCATCAGATGCCTGAACACTTGCAGGTCATCTGGAGTATAATAACATGGCATGTGCAGGACAACTGGGGGATGAGGCCCAGCCAGCATGGGTGCATGAAAGGCAGGTCCTGCCTGATCAACCTCATCTCCTTCTACGATTGAGTCACCCACCTGGTGGATGAGGGAAAGGCTAGGGATACAATCTGACTAGACATTAATAAAGCCATTCACTGTCTTCCATAGCATTCTCTGAAGAAGTTTCTGTAGCAGAAGTCTTGTGAGGAGAGGCTTAGGGAACTGGGATTGTTTAGTTTGGAGAAGAGGAGGCTTCGGGGAGATCTTACTGCTCTCTGCAGCTCCCTGAAAGAAGGTTGTTTCAAGGTGGTTGCTGGCCTCTGTTTTCAGGTAAGTAGTGATAGAACAGGAGGTAATAGCCTTAAGTTGAGCTGGAGGAGGTTTCAGTCTTCAAAAGCTCTTCAGAGGACTCAAGCGCATGAAGTAGAGCTTGGGAGAATTATCAGCACCTAAATTCAAAAGCTAAATTTGACATGCATATATACACACAACATATATCTGAACTCCTTCAAATCTTCAAAGCTATAATGAGACATGCTGGCTAGAGCTCTTTATGCAACTCTGTTCATTGTGGTTTAAACACAACCTAGAAATGCTGAAGTAAATCATAATTATTTCATATTCAAAGCACTTTGGGCAAAAACAAAATCTGAGGACTTACTGTTCAAAAATAAAATAGATCTCATCCTCACCCAGTTCTATTCCTTCCCTCTTCTCTCTTCTCCTCTACTTTTTCTTTTCTATGTTTACTGCTATGAATCCATTTTTTTTTGTAAATTATATAAAAAAACATTTCCACATGCACAGAATCATGATTCTCATCACTGTAATCCTTTCTACAAAAAAAAAAACAACAAAGAACTGAACTAGATGTCATATAAAAATTACATTATCTCCTGCTGATATTAAACTTTGAGAAGTCTTTTTCTTGCCGTTTAGTAGGAATTTATTTTTACCATCAAACATAGCATTCATAATTTTGTACATATTTTCTTTTATATAAATATTTCTTTAAACATGTTCCTTTAAGTTGTTTCCTTATGTACTCCTATTCATAAATCTTTATTTGCCCTTGACAACTGTAGGAGAATAAAGATGAATTACAAATTTACTTTTGCTGTGTCCTCTGAGCCTTACAACATGAAGATTTGGCTTTCCTTAAGAGTTATGAATAATTCTTCCAATATATGCACATGATATTAAATTTAACTCTATACATTTTATAAAAGTCTAGGTTATATTACCTTTTCTCTTATATGAAAATATGTAACAATTATTAGAAATTTGTTGACAATTCAATAATTGTACTTATTTTACTGGAGACAGGGAGCCCGGTATTTCTCTAAACAGAACCACTGTTTCATTCTGAAGTAGATATTTAGTAAATTATGTCTCTGTCTTAACATCATTTACTTGCTGTTGTTATTGTGCCTTTGGTTTAAGAAAGATAAATTAAAAAAAAAACAACAAAAAAAATAATGCATTTCTGATAAAAACAACATCAGCAACAGAAAAAAAATGTAATGGAATTGAAAGCTATGTGAGAAATTTCATGAAATTGCTATGGTGTATAGAATAATATACAATTTTAATAGTATTAAAATGGAACAAAGGAGCATTCAGGAAGAACATTTCTTCTCATCTTCAGTGTAAGCTTAAAAATATTTATATTTTGAAAAGAATAAAAAGCTCTCAGAGTAACTTTGTCTTTCACATTAGCATATAAAATTAGACTGTGCGATGAATGCATTAAGTACTTTTATTTCTTACAGAAAACAAAACTCACATGTTTAATGCTATGCATATGTTGAATATTTTACTTTTCTTGCTTGGTTACAAGCTTTTCCCAAACCTATTCTTCTCAGCATGCAACATCCGTTTCAATTAATTAAAGGGATAGAAACACCAGCAAATAAAATATATTTAATGTAAAAAGGGGAGTAGAACAAATGAACAAATGAAGTTACTTCTGAGGTTTTTTTTCCTAATTTTAAATATTGGAGAAACATAAACTATTACTGAAATAAAGAACAATGTAGAAAATATAAAAATAGAACTTTCGACATGCCAAGGAAAGATAAATTTAAATACATGTTTATACAGACCATATTTTTGGGGGAAGGTGTGGAGGGAGTACAGGGAGGGCACAGATAAAGGGGCATACCTTTCTTTTTAATCAACTCTTACCCTAGGAGATATTTAAATAGTAAAAATTGTAGAAGCTGTACAATTAAACAAAAGAAGTTGTATCAATCCTAATATTGCTAATTTATTCTCTAAAATTTCACTCCCCACGTCCCTGCTCTCATTAGGAATTTTGAAATTTAATCTGTTGAGGGAGGTAAAGGAAAACACAATGGTCTTCTTTAAGTATATCAATACCAACAGGACAACTGGGGAAAATGTGTGCTCGCTGCTCAATGAAGTGAGTACACTGATAACAGAGGACAGTGAGAAGGTGGATTTACTGAATGCCTTCTTTTCTTCAGTCTTAACTGCTTAAACTGCCTCTCAGAAATCCCAGATCCTGAACTTATGTTTGGGGAAAGGAAGATTTCCCCTTTGTCAAAGAAGATATGGTCAGAGACTGTCTATGCAAACTTGATGCCCTTGATCCCATCCATTGGGCCTGATGGGATGCACCCCTGCGTGCTGAGGGAGCTGTCAGACCTGATGGCCAAACACCCCTCTATCATCTTTGGACAGCCATGTAGAACAGGCCAGATGCCTGAAGACTGGAGGAAAGTCAAGGTCATTCTGGGCTTCAGAAAGGTTATGAAGGAGGACCAGAGAAACTATGGGAAAATCAGCCTCACCACTGCCCCAGTGAAGGTGATGGACCAACTTTTCTGAATGCCATCTCCATGCAAATGGAGGAGATTATCATGAGTAATCAACATGGATTCACCAAGGGAAAATCATGCTTATCCAACCCTGTAACCTTCTGTGATTTCACTACTAGCTGCGTAGATGAGGGAGAGCTGGATAGATGAAGGAAGAACAGTGGATGTTCTCTACCTTGAATTCAGCAAGGCTTTTGAAACTGTCTCCCATAACATCTTCACAGGGAAGCTTAGGATAGATGAGTGAATGTTGAGGTGGATTGAGAAGTGGCTGATTGGCAGAGCTCGGAGGAGTGTGATCAGTGGTGCAGAATCTAGTTGGAGGCCTGTTGCTGGTGGTGTTCCTTGCTGGACTTGTTTAACTTCTTCATCAGTAACCTGGATGAAGGGATAGAGTCTACCCTCAGCAAGTCTGCAGATGGTACAAATCTGGGAGGAGTGACTGACACACCAGAAGGCTGTGCTTCCATTCTGCAAGACCTGAACAGGCTGGAGAGTTGGGTGGGGTGGGACTTGATGAGGTTCAACAAGGACAAGCATAGAGTCCTACATGTGAGGAGGACCTCATGTCCCATGTGCAGGAAGACTTGCACACACCAGTACAGGTTAGGGGATGACCTGCTGGAAAGGAGCTCTGTGGAGAAGGACATGGGTGTCCTGGTGGAGAGCAGGTTGGCCTTGTCACCAGCAGTGTGTCCTTGTGGCCAAAAGGCCAGTGGTATCCTGGGGTGCATTAAAAAGTGTGTCCAGCAGGTCTTGGGATGTTATCCTTCCCCTCTACTCTGCCCTGGTGTGGCCAAATCTGGAATACTGTGTCCATCCCTGGGTTCCCCAGATCAAGAAAGAGAGAGAATTAATGGAGAGAATTTAGCAAAGGGATACAAAGACAATTAGGGGCCTGGAACATCCCCCTTGTGGGGAGAGGCTGAGTGACCTGGAATAATTCAGCTTGGAGAGGAGAACACTGAGAGGGGATTTTATCAATGCTTATAAATTTCTAAAGGATAGTGAATTGGACCAGGCAATTTTCAGTGGTGCAAAGCAACAGAGCAAAGGATAACAGGCACAAACTGGAAAACAGGAGGTTATATCTGAACTTGAGAAAGAAGATCTTTGAGGATGGCAGAGCTGGAGCAGGCTACCCAGAGAAGCTGTGGCGCCTCCTCCTCTGGAGATATTCAAAACCCTGATTCAAAACTGATTGCCTTCTGCAACTTACTCTAGGGAACCTGCTTTAGTAGAGGAATTGGTCTCATTTATGAGTGATAGGTTTCGTTAATGGTACTAAGGCTGGAAATCCTACCACACACTTTGAATAGCAAGATTATGACATCTAACATTCACAGTATGTGCACCCTGTAGGGTTGTTTATTCTATAAGCAAGATCTTAATTACTATGTTTATGCTGATGACATCTAAATATGAAAGGTGTATCAAACAATTCATGATGACTCAGATAAGCTTATCTATAATCTGGAAGGCTATTTATCACATATTCAGTGTTGAATGTCTGCTAACAGTTGGTGTTTAAAACAGAATTGATTTTGTTTGGCCCATTGCCTGCTAAATAGCATTTATGGTACCATTTGCTGGGGATATAAAAATGCTTTCTCACTGAATAATTTTGATATTATATTTGACCTTGAAACTTATTTTGAGGGCCACATTTTTAATTCTTCCTATTTCCGTATCAAGAATTTAGCAAGGTTAAGGACATTGCTATTTCAGCAGGATCTAAAGCTCTTGGTTTATGTCCTATAACATCAGTGATGGAAAAATGTAATTTATTGTTTGCAAACTTCTCTTAGATGTTTTCTTTATACAATTCAGCTGTATAGAATTTGGTACCCACAGCATTTGCTAGAAATCCACTATGAGATCATATCTGAAGAATATATTGGCTGTCTGTCAAAATGATTTTGAGATGCTAGTCCTCGTTTAGAAATTATGCCATTCAGAAATTAGCTGGTATAGAAAGTAGCAGTGGGTAATGCAATCTGAATACATAAATCAAAAGTTTGAATAATTTTTTAGTTAGTCCACTTGTGAGAATTTCCTGTGTTTCGCTCTATGAGTACTCCAGAATTCACTACTCTTCTCTACAAAGTGATTTAAGCTGTTTGGAGGAGCTGTCTGTTTTAGAAGTTTATCTTACTTTTTCAGAAATCTTTCACATACAGTGACAGAAATTGCTAAAGCACTTGAACCATTTTATGACTTTTTTTTTGGAAAAGCACTAATTTAATCTGACTTCTAAGTTTTTAATCTGAATTTCATTTAGTTTTTGAAATCCCATAGTTTAAGGAAATGAGCAGTGGAGTTGGCAAATGATCAGCTTATACTCAGTATTGAAATTCAGAAAAAAAAAAAAAAGATGAGTGGTGATCCCCAGTGTCATATTCGAAGCATCAAGTTTTATCATAAAAATTTGCTGTTATACAGGCCATTTTACTGCTCAGAACACTTTCCAATTTTCTATTTATTTTTTAATAAATGGAATAAATAGACTCCTGCCATTATTCCCATTTGGTCTATTTATATTTATGTTTTCTAAAAGTGTGTATCTAACCACTTTCCTACTATCAGCAGGAATCATTGTTGGATGTGTGGTAAAAAGTAAATTTATAGTATGGTAAGGAATGAGACTTGTGCTTCTCATACTGTGGGAACCAAACCACTACCACTTACCCTCTATACTCACTGGAGAATCACTGTGCCCACTGACTATAGGTGTGTGATCAAATGTTGCTGACTTTGCTAACTGAGCTGCACAATGTCATAATCCTATCATAGGCAAAAGGGACTTTTTGCTAAGAAATTTGTGTTAGTTCAGCTGATGTTTTAACAGTCTAATTAAATACAAACAGTAATTGTTAGTCCAGTATGTGCAACTCAATATAGAGAGGCCTCATTAGTTATAATAGAACCAAATTCTCTCAATTGGAAAAGACCTTCAATATCGAGTCCAATCTTACCTACTGCATTGTGTCACTACACTGTATTCCTTAGTGCCATGTCCTCATACCACATCCTTAAATACATTGAACGAGATGGAAATTCCACCTTTTCTCTAGGCAGCCCATTGCAAAGCTTGACCACCATCTGCATGTAGAAATTCTTCCCAAAGTTATGTAGTCATAATAGCTGTACATGAATATTGTGCAACATCTAATTTTCTGTAACAGATTTTTGCCTGTATGTTATTTTGCTACTTATATTGAAAAATAATAGTCTGAAAGTTTATCTAAGGAAAATTTGACCTAAATTACATCCTTGTTAAGTTTTTCAAAAACTATTTATTTAATTATATTTAATTTTTTAATTGGTATTTAATATACTGCATCTAATTTAAACGTTTTCTTGCTCACTGCCTTTAGCTAGGGACTGATATGAAGATATTAATATACAATTATGTTTATCTGATTTTTAAAGTTTTGCTTTACTACCACTAAAAGTAATATGATTTCTTCCATTACATGCATGTAATTTCAATCTTTAAAATAAGAATATGTGCTTATTTAGAAAAGACATGTTTATTCATAATTTAAGCCTGTGCTTAAATTTAACAAATTTGAATTCCTTTGAATTGCATATGAACTAAGGATCTGTGCATAATTTGATTGCAGAAAGTGTTGTTTGTTTTCCCAGAGCTGTCAGTGTCGATTTTTTTTTTTAACAGACACTGCATGACTGTAATGGAAAACAACCAACCTTTCAATGTTTTAAATGTCATATGAAATACTGTCTGGAACATTGTTCCAATGAGTAAATATGTAATCTGTACTTTATAGGAAAACTATTCCACTGAATGTACTTAGCAATGACATAAATACGAGATCTCCACACTTTTTATTTTTCAGAAATACTCGTAGCATAGTAAAATAATTTAAGATATTTTTCCCATCTTTTTTCATTCCACAGGAGACAGAGCACAATAGCATCTATTAAAAAACAAAACAACAATACCAAAACAAAAACAATCTTTTTGTTTACAAGAACTTAAAAAGGCAGTATTAATACTTTGCTATTCAGCAATGCCAGATAGAACTCCATGGATGCAGTATTAATATGTAGAGGTATGTTGCTCCTAAGATCACACAGAGAATTCATCTTATTGACATTATATACCATACCCAGTATAATGTTATGGGAACCCAGAATTAGATAACCATATTCATATTATAATGAAAGTGCCCTGTATTACTGAATACAGTTCATCAGAAATGAGATTAAATTAAAATTTATGTCACTTAAGCTTTCCATATTGTGGATCATAGAAATTATACATATATATATAAATTGAAAATAGTAACAAATCCTAGAGTACAGAAATAGCTGTTGCATTTTTATATTTGTTGTTAATTAAATTAGTTGTTACATTAATTTCTTCTTCTATAAAATGGGAAATAAAATGCCTGAAATTTGTGTTTCTCAAAGCAGAAAAGATTTTAAGTGGGATAACTGTTTGTCTGTAAATCACTTCAAGAAAGTTGTTAACTCTACATCATTTTCTTAAAAGTTGTTGGCAATCTGAAGATATGTTTCAAGTATACAGGAATTAAGTCCCGGGCATGAATACTCTAAGAAGTCTAATAAATACATGGAAAGAATAGGTTTCTGTCTCTGAGTGAAGTCATAGTAGAGAACTGTCAAGGTAGCATCTGCTCCTATATTAAACTTGACTGTCATAGGTTACGTGGTAATATAGCAGATACTGCACCTCTTCAAGGCAAAACTGCCTCAAGACGTGCAAAAAATTGGAAAAGCCTCAGTTCCACCAGAAAAAAATAAGGTCTCTATGTTGTGAAAAAAAAAAGTCATATATCACATTCATGGTATATAACTCAAAATGATCTGGCAATGTACACTTGTGTCACAGAAAGCCAGTTGTACTCTAGGCTGTGTCAAAAGAAGTGTGACCAGCATTATGAGACAGTTTACTGTTTCCATCTGCTCCTCTCTTGTGCACCCCCTCCTACAGTACTGTGTTCAGCTCTTGGGCCTCCAGCATAAAAAGCACATGGACCTGTAAGAGAAGGTCCAGAGGAGGCCACAAGGAATCTCAGATGGCTACAGCACCTCTCCTATTAAGAGAGGCTGAGAGAATTGAGATTCTACAAAAAAAAAAAAAAAAAAGGACTCTGTATCAAGAACTGCAGTGTTGATATATTTATTGCATAGAGGTAATGTTTTAACACTAAAAGAGAGGAGATTTAGATTAGGTATTAGGAAATTATTCACTTGGACAGCACTGGAAGGGGTTACCCAAAGAGCTGGCCTTGGACGCCCTATCCCTGCTTGCATCCAAGGCCCGGTTGGATGGCCCTGGATAGCTTCCAGCTGGGGGGTTGGAACTAGATGATCATTAACCCAAGCCATTCTATGATATGAATCTATGATAGCTTTGTGAATACACCTGAAAGCAAGATACAGCATTCAGAGAGTTCTAACTTTTCTTACCATCATAACTAACATTGCTACTATAAATATGATTAGACCTTTACTACTTTAGTTATTTGTGCCGTAGTCAGATGACAATCATGCATATTCAAGAAAGTAGTTTGTTTTTGCTCACCTCCTGATTGCTGTCTCTCAATAAACATCATAACGTTTCTATTATTGGATCACAATACATTCACTAGATGGTAAAAGTCTTTTATTTTCTTAAATGAAAATGAGAATGCAATTATGCATATTTATAACTACACATAACACATATTTTAATAGATAATTGTGGACATATAGGTATTTTTCTGGTGCTCTGTATTTATGATTCTTAAAATTACCACTAGTGTATATTCTTAAAGTTAATATTCTAACTCAGTCTTTGGGTATTTTAAGAAACAGCTGCTGCTATTATCAAATAGCAAATGATTAACTTGCATACTGATTGAATAGCATTAATCTGATAAAATATTTTAACTTATTGATGACTTCTCTACGATTTTACTTACCTATAATAAAGAGAGCATTGGGAAGCTTCTGTCTCTAGCTTATGTTTGATTAAATGAATAATTCCAATTTTTACACGGCAAATGTGAATGACGTATTTTGTTCTCTATTTAGTTGCTTGAAACTTTCAGAAATCCCAGAAACCAAATGCACGCAGTGGAAACAGAAGAATTTTATACATGTGGAAAACCGATTTTGCATTTTAAACAGTAATTTCACTATTGTTATTAAAAAAATCTTAATGTACAAATGATAAATGACATGGTATAATGACAAAGTGCATTTTAGTTTGTATTTGTAATATGTTTAAGAAAACAAATGTAAACAAAATTGCAATTTATTCTTTGAAGTCCAGCATAAAAATTTCGGATTGGATATCTATTCTGACAATGACAACAAAAAGGTCAAAAATGTAAAGGCTCCATTTTTTCTACCCAGAAGATTTTATTCATTTCTTTACTTGAAATACAATTTTTGTAAAATTAAAAGGAAATTAAAACTAAAAGGAAGGAAAACAAAACAGCTGATGACAGGTGATTTCTAGAATTTTATTGTTCATTATGGCTTTATTTTTTTTCTTCTCAGTCTTCTTCCTTCCTTCCTTCCTCTCTTCCTCCCTCCTTCCCTCCTTCCCTCCTCCCCTTCCTCCCTTCTTCCCTTTCTCCCTCCCTTCCTTCCTTCTTCCTTTCCTTCCTTTCCCTTCTTTCCCTTCTTTCCCTTCTTTCTCCACCAAAGGGGTGTGCTGTCACTTTGAGGGCCTTCATCATGTTGGAGAAATGGGCCAATAAGAACATGAAGTTTTCACTTCAAAAAGAATTACCCCAGGCACCAACAAAGGCTGGAAGACAGCTTGTCAAAAAGCCCTGAGGTCCTCATTCATATCAAGCTGACCAGAAATGCACCCTTAGAGCAAAGAACAGCTAACAGCCTCAGGGATTGCATTAGGAAGTGGAATTTCCCAGTCAGTCAATAGAGGTGATTCTTCCACTCTGCTTAGCACTGGTAAGGCCGAATCTAAAGTACTGTGTCCAGATATGGGCTCCTCAGTATGAGAGAGACATGGAGCAAGTATGAATTAGTGCAGCAAAGGTCCAGTAAGGATTTCATAGAATCACAAGGTTGGAAAGGACCTACAAGATCATTTAGTCCAATTGTCCACCCATTGCTACCACCAGCTACTGAACCATATCTCGCATATCAGTTATCCTCGGGGCACTTTATGCCTATATATCAGGGCATAAAGTGATCTGCCTATTAAAGGCAGATGTAAAGAAGATGTTGAGGACCTCAGCCTTCTCCTTATCCTCAGTGATCACATTCCCTGCTGCATCAAGTAAAGGATGGAAATTTTCCTTGGTTCATCTCTTACCATTGTTATATTTGTAAAAAGATTTCTTGTTCGCTTTTACCCCAGTGGCCAATCTGAGTTCAAGTTGGGCTTTTGCCTTCCTAACTTCCCTCCTGCTTACCTTAGCAACTTCCTTGTAATCTCCCAAAGTAGTCTGTCCCTTCTTCCAGAGGACATAGACTCTCCTTCTAAATTCTCAACAATAGTTCCTTGTTCATCCACACCAATCTTCTTCCCCTACGGCTTGCCTTACGGCATTCAGGAACAGCCTATTCTTGTGCCTTTAAGATTTCCATCTTGAGGAGTGTCCAGGCTTCCTTGATCCCTTTACACTTAAGGAGCAAGTCCCAAGGGACCCTTGTAACAAGCATCCTGAACAGGTCAACGTCCATTCTCTTGAAGTTCAAGATAGTAGTTTTGCTAGTCACACTTCTCACATCTCTAAGAACAGAGAATTCTAGAAGATTTTGAGCATCTATCATACAAAAAAAGATTAGGAGAGCTGGGACTGTTGAGTCTGGAAGAGAGAAAGTCTGGGAGATGGTGTACAAATACTTGATTCTGAGAGTGGCAGTAAAAGTGTAGCCAGTGGTTCCCAGTGACAGAATAAACCAAGGCAGAGAAAATTCCATTTAAACATAAAAAAGGATATTTATTAAATGTGAGGGTAATTGAACATAATAATGGGTTGCCCAGGGTGGCTGTGGAGTCTCCATTCAGCAAGGGGTTGGATTAAGTGATATTCAGAGAGGACCTTCAAGCTCTAGAACTCCATGGTATGTGTGATGCTTTCCATATTAACTAAACCAACCATTCTGAAAACTTCATATGTTGATGAAATCAAATACCACATGAAAAGTTTGTTAAAATGCTCGAAAACAAATGCTTGCAGATATTAGTTTAACTTTTGACTGGATTAAAAGGTACTTTGTTAACTCCTTTACCCTGTTCTCTTCAGATTTCAGGCACATCTACTTACTGCAATCTGTCACTAGGTCATACACTCCTGCAAATTACTTTTATAGATAGTATTCCAATTTAGCAGTTATCAAGTGTCATACATTTCATTTATGCACAGGGAATCATAAACGCTCTGCACCAATTTGTAAGTGAGTGTAATTTTCCATCACTACATGGCCCCTCTTAAAGTTAAGGCTGATCAATACTTTTTCAGAGCCTTTTTTCCTTTTTCAGAAACAGCACATTTGTTACTGCATTGTCATTCAGCTTCAATCTCTTAATATAACCTAACCTTTCAAAGGTCTCTGAATCAACCAATTCAGTTGAAGTTCAAAGTATCTTATTGTCATGTATTGTTGAGTTGAATTGATTTTCACTGTGTAATGTTTGCAAGCATTAGAACAGCACCTGAACTTTCTGTAACGAAAGAGGGTTGTTAAACGAAGGTTTATTCCATGGCACACGAGGAATTTCAAGTTCTAAAACATGTATGTTACAGTTATTTATCTAAACTGGATAAAAAGCTCTTATCTATTCTCTTAGTTTAAGCCTCTAATTTCAGTTTCACACAGATTTTAGCAGGACACAACAGTTCTTTAATTCAATGGGAAGATGTATACTGATTATAATAGATTATGATTTAAACTGCAAAGGTTAATTCTGAATAGCACAGAATACCCTAAATACTTAATAATATAATGAATTTAAACATTTCCAGCTCTTTGCTCATTTTGCTTGTTTATTTGTATAGGATTTGTGTTTTTTCAGTTAGTTTGTTTGACCTCTAGATTGCAAGAGCTACTGTGTCAGCCCAGTAATTGAAAAAATAAAAATAAAAATCATGCAATTCCAAAAATTGATATATATGATTTTTTTTCAAAGGTTTAACCATCACTAGAAATAGAACTAGGTTATTTTTTGTAATTCTGGATTGTAAATTGAAATCGTTTTCCAACATACTAGGTAAGAGGCTTTCAAAACCACAGTCACACGCAGAGCAGTTCCCCTAATGATAACTGTAATATAAAAAGGTGCATGAGATACATATTTGGTTAGTTTCAAGATCTGAAATATAGAAGTCAGATGAAACTTGATTTTTTCCTCTGTCTTCCTTAAACTGATTTTTTCCCTTTTTCTACTTTATTTCCACATATGGTGTGGTTCACAATGTGGGGAGTCCAAGAGTATTCACTGTATGTCTCTGAAAGGCACAGGGTTGATTTTTTGACATATTCCTTTTTGCAGACTAGACCTTATCAGAATCTGTTCATCCCTTAAACCATCTGTTCAATTACAGGGAAATAGGGAATAAGAAAAGGTGAAGGTGAGGCTGGGATGGAGACCTGGATGAAATTTCTCTTGCAATCAGTGGGATGAAAATTGGTTTAGTGATATCACCAAAGGAAGGCTACGTATCTCTCAAATTGCTACTCTATTATTGTCTTTATTCAGACGTGGACAAAATAGACTGAAACTAAATGGGAACAAAAATGAAGAAAATAGAAATATAGTCACAAATATAGGGGTTTGTTTGTTTGTTTGTTTTGGTGGTGGTTGTGTTTTCTTTGTTTTTATTTTTGTTAGTTTGGGTTTTTTTGTAGCAGTGGCATTCTGCCTGTTGCCATTGTAGATTATCTTGCAGAAAGTTAACAGCAGTTTAGAGCTAAAGATTTGATTGAAATCTATTCATACAAATGTATAATAAAAAAGCTAGAAAAGATAATATTTTTAGTGAACACTGCACTGGTATTTATTATTGTAAATATTTCAAGATTTTGCTTTCCAGTATCTAATCCAAAAAATAAAAATTAACAAAGAGGAAAGAAACCAGTTATTTTCAGAAGAGTGTTGTGCAGGCTATTTTCTAACTAAGATGATTACTCTTATAATTAAAAACTCCTTCTAGAATCTAAATTGTTTGAATAAATGCAAGATAATTCCTTCTCAGTCTAAAACTCATAACAGAATTAAAAACTAATTCAAAATTAGACATTATTCCACGCATGTGATGGCCTGCAATCAAAGACTGATGGATATTTGCAGTGACATGGGCAGACGGAAAGCTCTCCTTCAAGTTTCTACAAGGGGAAGAAACTAAGCAAGCTTCTAACCTTAAAGAGATCCAATGAAGAACACAAGACAAGGGAAACTGGACCTTTGCCTCAGTGCAGAAGGAGGAGTTTCTCCCTTGCAACACATATGTGACTCGGGATGGAAAGAGGAGAAGGTGGGATCTGGGAAGGGACAGCCACATTAAGTTGGTCCAACCAAGGACCTAATTGAGAACCTGTGCCACCAAAGAAGGACAAGGATCTTATTAAATGTGGATTCCTCACTGAAAGGCAATGATGATCCCATTTGCTACTTGTATAATCTCTCTAAACAGGTCTTCTGCCTGCAGGGGCATGCATTCAGGGTCATCTAGAAAAGGTTACTGGGTCTGATGAAACCAGAGGGCTACTATCCACTCCTACTTCAAGCTAGGTTGCATGAGGCTTCAATAAGGAAATTACAGAATATTAGAAGAGGCTTTCTGTCTGCTAGGAGCATGTTGAAGGGATCAGAAGTATGGGTAATGCTTTTTTCTGTCCCATTTGGAGACTGGAACCTGGGCAGAAGGAGTAGAACAGGTCAACTGAATGAATGGCTGCATGGATGGTGTCATGCTCAGGGTTTTAAAACACTCTGATCTTGGAAGCTTCTTTGAGAGACCAGGTATGCTGACATTGGGTGGGATGCAACTGCCCATGGAAGATTATGAAACAGATCCTCCTGGAAGGTACTTTAAGGCACTTGCATGAGGAGGAAGTGATCCAAGAAAATCAGCACAGCTTCACCAATGACAGATCATGCCTGATGGATCAGGTGGCCTTCTATGATAGAACATCGGTAGAGAAAGGATAAACAACTGTTATGATCTATTTGGATTGCTCCATGACCTTTGAAATGGTCTCACACCACATTCCTGTCTCTAAATTGAAAATATATGGATTTGACGGGTGGACTCTTCAGTGGATAAGGTGCAAGGTCCTACACTTGGGTCAGGATAATCTCAGATATGTATACAGGCTAATAGAAGAACTCATTGAGAGCAGCCCTGCAGAAAAGGTGTTGGAGGTCTTGGTGGATGAAAAGCTAGACATGAGCCAACAGTGTTTGCTTGTAGACCAGATGGCCAACTAGTACAGTTTGAGTAAATTTTGTGAAGTATTTAATTAGTGTAACTTACGTGAACATCACAAATGACATCAAATTCAAGGGGCCTAATGTTAAAAGCTAGAAAAAAATCTGTAATACCAGTTCCACAGAACTTAGATCAAAAAAACATATTTTCTCCTTATTTTTCCCACTCTTTCTATAACCAATAAAAGGTGCCATATGACTAGACATTCAAACTTCAACCTTATCAGTTATTTTCAACAAAAAAAATCATTTTTCTACAGAATTTTAGCCAAATGAATTTGCTTGGCTTTTAAAGACTACAGAAAACTAGTCCTAGATTGATTTAAGTAAGTATAATGCAGTTTTTGCTGGCAGATTACATATATATCAACTTTGGATCACAATGTCTTCGTTTTTAATTGCAAACTGAGAGGAAAATCAAGTACAAGCCTTACAAAGCCACACAAATCTTTCTGTAATAAAATATACTCAAAATTAGCAAAATAATCAGATTTCCTGTTAAACAATACAAGGATCAAACAGATTTTGGTATCTTGAACTAAGCTTGTCACTCTCCTGCTGAAATGCCTTCCAAAACATTTTCCCCCTTTACAGGTATGATGTGTTATCAAGATCATCTAAGTATTAATTATGTAGCCATTAAATATGATGGAATTCATTATACCAAGTGCTATATCATAATGATTATTCAAAAAACTATCAAAGTGGTGATTTCACACTTGGAGGCTAATGAACAGAATTAAAGGGATAAAAAACACACAGTATCTAGCTTTCACATAAAAATCACTCAGCATCTGTACTCAGTGTTACACTTTAAAAATAAACTGTTTTCTGAAGGACTGAATTCTTCTTAAGAAAAATAAGTAAGCAAATAAGGCAAATGCTGAGGAAGGGAGAACTTTTCATTAAACAGATTGTTTCATTTTGAATCAGTGTGAGTGGTATTTTCAGAGCATTATTTGTCTTCTGTTAGAACCCACAAGCATGCAAATTGTTTTCAGATAACATGTATATTAAAAAGGCACCCAGTATCTCTTAAAAACATATTTCAGCCAAAATATTTTCATCACTCTCTTTCAAAAGCTGCATATCCTAATATGGTGACAATTGCAGTTTCTCTTTTAAGGCTAATTTTTAACATGAGAATAGTAGTATTCAAATCATAATTTTATACAACAAAGTTTACTAAGCTGAAATATCATCATTAGAGAGATGTGATGCTAGTCTACATGTATTTTTTTAAATAATTATTTACAATTTCACAGATTTAAAATAAATTATTATCGGAATTATTGTCAAAGATTTTGAAAGATCTGATTCAGTACATACAATAGTTCTGTTTTGAATTACGTCTGAATGAAGCTACCAAAAGTTGAAGTGTCAAATACACTACGGTGTGGCTTAAAGCAATGATTGTCATGGCTTGTGAGAAGGAAGAAAAACACTGCAGCTTTGAAATTGCAACAGTTTGAAGTAAACACATATACACATATATATATACATCTAAATTAGCTATTTTCCATAATACATCACAGTAAAAATCAACAACAAAAATAGAAACATAGAACACTGTAAGGCTGTTTTTAAATCCAGCCTTTAGAGCAAAAATGTGTTAATAAATATATTGAATTCCAGTGATTTGTGGATTTTCAAACACATTATGGCAGGTTCTACCAGCCTCTGAGACAGACTGTATTTTACGTAACCTGTGGTCAACTATTCAATAAAAAAGAAAGGGCACATTGAAAAAAGAAACAAAGTCAAAGGATTTTTAACAGGACAAAGCCAAATAATAATAATAAAAAAGGTTGACACTAGACATGGGAAGAAGAGAGCAAAAGGTTTGCAAATCCAGCAAGTCTATACATGCTAAGATGACTTTCAGTCTTCCCAGTCAGGTACATTTAATTCAATTTACATTTGTTATTCTATTGGCAACCAAGCTTCTACACCGTGCATTTGTCAGTATTGAACTGCATTGGCTTCGTGTCAGAAAAACGTATATAAAAGCCTTCTGCTATTTTTTTGTTGTCATTATTTGACACAGTTCTGACCCTTGGAGTGTTGAGTGTGCATGGAATATAGGAAAAGTCTGTGTATTTTAAAGCTTTGTCAAAGTGAGCAATGTTGCCTTTGAACTTATTAAGGAGTGATTTATCCAGGGAATTTCAGGGAAGTAGGTTTTTTCAGATTTTTTATTTTTTTCTACTTTCCTGTACAACTTCATCATACCAGAGTTTCTGCAACAAATAAAGCACTACCTGTAAAGTGGATATCCTAACTTTCTAAAAAGACCCTTTCTCTCAGAAAATAATACCTATACGGAGTGTCACTTTTTAACATTACCATGTTGAGATTTGATGGAAAAATTTTTGTTGTTGTTCTGGATTTGAAAAAAAAAAAAAACAGCAGGGACATATGTAATTCCAAAGACTCCAAGGTCACCAGCCATCACCATCTGTGAACATGTTTGGTAACAGGTCTAATAATAACCTTGCCTATTACTTAGAACTAAAAGACAATGAGTAAAATCCTGCCCTCACTCCTGTCAAGATTAATGAGATTAATGACTTCTGCGGGCTTTACGTGATGTTTTTTTACAGAAGAAAAGACTTTTGTCTTTTTTCTTTTGTCTTGTTTTGCTTATGTGCAGCATTATGTTTCAGATTAAGTTTGTAGATTATATAAGTATATAAATCATGAGGAAAATAAAATAATAAGAGAATGGGCTATAATATAACATCAGTCACCAAATCTATCTAACGCTCAGGAGCCAAAGTAAATTATCTTACATTAAATTACTCTGATTATCCTGTATTGAAGCTAAATCAAGTATCTCAATGAGCCACCACTGACTCATGCAGCATTTGTTACCGTGATCCTGGTTATGTTGCAATAACCTTCATATGAAACCTGATGATGTGCAGAAGCTGCAGAGAGTCAAGAAAAAAGGATGGCAACCACTAGTGATTCCAGTGTCAGGATTAGCTGGTTTATAGGGACTTTCTATGCAAATCAATCCTGCAATTGGGAATTTTGAGTTGATGTGCCATCAAACAGAAATACCACACTCCTCAAAGAATTCCATTACAGCAAAGGAAAAAAAACCTCTTAAAAGAGACTCTAACCCTCCCTAAGCAGCCCAGGTATAATGGGTGCTCTGAGAATATCTAAGCAGGCTGCTCAATAAATAAGAACATAACAGTTCTTTTCGTGAAGAGCTAGATCCTTTCCATCAGAAGATTTCCAGACAGATCTTTTTCTATGTGGCTCCCGAACTTGAACTTCTTTTATATAAGAATTATGGTATTTTCATACCTGAAATTATGGAAGAATAGTAATATTGTTTTTTACTCTGATAAGATTTTGTAACATGCCCACATTTGATATGTCCCAGTTCCTGTCACATCTCAGCCACCATGGAATGGCAGTCATGGGGAATCTAGACCTGGTGTAGTGGGAGGTGTCCTTGACTATAGCAGGGGTTGGAACTAGGTGATCTTGAAGGTCCCTTCCAACACAAATCATTCGATTATTCTATGCTAAACCCCAGATTTCCGCACAACTCAGATACAGATATTAAAACTGTCGCTGTTTTTTCAAGAAATGCAAATAATTCATGAAGTCTCTACTTGGTAGTTCATTGAATGTATTGCAGTGATGTACAGTAATTATTTATTAATGACCTCAGTTCATGTATTTATGTAAGTATATACATAATTAGAATGGGGACATGCACCATTTACAAATATAAATTAAAAAAAAAAAAGACCAACATGAGGAAGATTTGCATTAGTAAAAATACTTATTTTGCATGGGAGGCTTCAAGACCACACTTTCAAAAATGGTTATGTATTTAACTCTGAAAAAATTTCCCTCTGAATTCAGATTGGTCTGTTGCAGCAGGGAATAGAAATGCACAAAATTTCTTTGTACCATATGGACGGGACTATAAAGACCCAGGGGAATATTTACTTTTCTTATAAATAAATCTGCACGTAATTGTTTTTTAGATTAAAACTCCTCTATGAAACACAGGATTTCTTTATTTTTCCCTAAGAAAAAGTTGATATATGTAACACGTTTATGATTCATGCTACCAGTGGCATTTTCTAGAAAGTCCTGACATTAGTACTAAAAATACTTTACCATCTGTCTCTTCACTCATTGATTTTTCTGTCTGGATTAATGCTATTTACTTACTGAAGAAAGAGAAAATAAGCATGAAGATTGCAGATATTCTCATTCTAGCAAGCACTTTCCACCTGCTGTCTCCTGTCCCCTGAGTAAGCTTCTCTTGAGTGAAATCACATGATTTGATTCTGTATATCATCACTAATGACACAGACTAAATATAATTCAAGCACCAGATTGCTTCTCTTTGTCAACTCATTTTCATTTCATTTTGTCCACTTTAAGCTTGCATAAAACAAACAAACAAACAAACAAAACCTACTAAAAATCCATGATTTTCTGGTTGTTTTTTCCTTTTATTTTAGTTTATCCTTCTGACATAAGACATAAGAGAGTTGGCCTTCTTTCTTCATAGACCCTTTAATAGCATCCACATGTAGCTTACTGAAAGTTTGTGCAGGTAAAAATAGGTAAAATGTACTAAGTTGAGAAGGTAAGTAATTAATTGAAAAATGTAGAAGATGTGCTGAATTTGTATAAGTAGCTTAAGAAAATACAGGAATCCAATAATAAATTGATACATTTTTATGTGAAAAAAATGGTAGCATTTCACTTCTGGCAAGAACTCTTGTGTTACATAAATACTTAAATGGAATGCAGTGTACTCTATACCATAAAGCCTGCATTGTCTGACTAAATTAGAATTGTTATTTTTAGAAAGTCATACTAATTCAAGCATTCAAAATGATTAAGACTGAACCTTGCATCTTTGTTAGGATTAACCACGTCATTAAAAAAAGGAAAGAAAAAAAAAAGAAAGAAAAGTGCAAACATCCTGCTTAGGAACTGTTCAACTGAAATTCATGGATTTGTTAAGCTTTTTGTTATGCTTCGTTAGATTATCAGTACATTCTTTTTGATAATGTTGATGGCACGATGGCAAATCGCTAAGAGTACTTCCTTTAGCTTCATTACTGTTTTTAAACTCATGTATGCCCAACCACAATAGTAACAGTAGTTCAAGGCCTGAAATTATTCTTATATTATTGGATTCTTTGGAAGTGCAAAGGAGACATTATGGTTGGTGAGATACATAAAAATACAAATGCATGTATGCGTATTCACATGTGTACATGTATGTAAATATATACAACTTGTGAGGAAATTAGGTTATTTTTGCAGCAGAATAGAGATTACTTTTGAGATAGATAAAATTTGATAATTCTAAATTATAATATTCACAAATGTTTTTAATTGCCTGCTTAAATTAAACTCAATAGAAACCCAGTTCAGACAGCACTTCAACATTCTTGACTCATCTGTCATCAGCATAACAAAGTTACTTTTCCTGTTGACTAACACGTGCCTTCCTCAAATCCTTCAGTCATTTCATCAGTCTGCACCGAGTCAAGAAATCACCAAGTATTTTAAAATGCTCTTGCATCCACATGAGGGTACAGTTCAACAGCTATTTGGAAAATGAAGTCATGGGAGTTGGCAGATGCAACCAGCACAGAAATAAATGAAGAAAAAAAGAATAGTTCTTTAAAACATATGATTTAAAATAGATGTCCTTTTACATTTCTTTTTATGAAAGTTTGAACGGAATGCTTATCTTTCAGAATAAACTGGCCAAAACAGATCACAGTTTATATTGATACTGAGTCCAGAAAGCTTTATCAAGGTGATGTCAGAACTTAATATATATTTCAAGTCTGCAATTTGCCAGAATCATAAGTAAAACAAAACTCCAAAATCTTGGTCTGGCAGGAAACCATCTGGTAAGCCTTTAAGCACAGGAGTACAAGCATGCCATAAATACGATGATTTGCCCTGATAAGCAATAGATTTGAGAATCAGCAGAGCACTTGAAGAAGTGATGAGCGTGCAGTGATTGATGAGGATGTGTACTTAGAGTGTGCTAATGAACAATAATCCATCAGTGTAAACATATAATTTTGCAGTAATTACTTGTACATTAACATTTGATTTCATATCTTGTCAACCTCAAGAGGAAACATATAGCTGCAGAGAATTTCATTTGGATGGCTTATCAGTAGAAAAAATACCCTAAGTATTAAAAGAGCACAACAGAACACATTATTTCCCCTCCTCTCACACATAATCACAGAATTGTAGGGGTTGATCACCTAGTCCAACCCCCTGCTAAAGCAAGTTCTCTACAGCAGCTTGTTCAGAAGAGGTCTCTCTTCTCCAGAGGAGACCCCACAACATCTTTGGCCAACCTGTTCCAGTGCTCTGTCATTGAAGAAGTTCCTCCTCATGAAAACACACTCTCCAACTAACTAGGAGCTGTTCTGTTGAAGGCTACAGTAGAAGACTGGATTACTGTTTGGATAGCTTGAACAGCATCTGAATTCTGCATAATTGCTGAACTTTTTTCTCTTGTTCAAAGGAAAAGATTTAGCAGTAGTGTTCAGTTTAACCTCTAAAAATGCTAAATCCTTAATACTATCTGCAAAGCAAAAGAGACAGAAAAAAAAAAGGCCACCAAGGCTGGTACATGCTGAACATGTGAAGATGGATTTTTACCCTAAAACTCTTAATTCCTGGGAAAAAATAACAACAGAATTAACTAATAGAAGGGATTACAAACGCTGAAAATTGGCTTCTAACTGCGAGTGTACATTATAAATACTGTAAAAAAATATGAAAAGCCAAATATGGGGCTAAATTCTCCTGTACACATCATGACAAAATAAATAAATAAATTAGAGCTTATCTCCAAATACAGCCTCAACACTGATGAGAGGGGAAGAAACCATTCCCTTGACCTGAATGATTTGAATTGTGTGAATTTACAGTTCCAGGCTGAATATTTGAACAACATCACTGATGATATTATTGCCAAATTCACCATCATACAAGTGCATGAAATGCACTTTTTACCTGTCTATATCTGTAGAATACCATGGAGAACATTTCTCAAGACTAATTTTTTTGGGGTTAGTTATTAAATACACTTCTGCAGTGCTATCAGATGAAGAATCGGTAACTAAGGGTTATAATCAAAGATAATAAGGCTTTGTGAAAGTATTTTTCTAAATAGGAAGTTAGTGATAGAACATTTATTAAGCAGAAGAGTTTTAGGAAAAAAAAGGGAAAAAGAAAAAGAAGAAAATCACAGATGTAACTAGTTATAGAACATCGTTTTTTATGGATATTGGAATGTTTTTGCAGGTATTACTGCACTAAACCCAAGGTTCAGAGACAAATATTAATTTGTATCATATTTGGTTTCTAGAGCAAGGAAAATTAGCCACAATTTGACTGATTGTGGATGACGTATATTTCTGTAAACTTGTTATAAACTATTTGTATTAAATATTCTGTATAGCCAGAAAATCATTTTCTGGACTGGATTTCAAAGAAATATGGTTAAAAAATGTGATGCATGGTCTATCAGTTTGTTGACTTTGTCTTCCATAGTACAGTTCTTAAGATCTATGAAACACCTTGTTTGCTAGTGAAAAAAAAGTTTGCCAGAAGAGCAAAAGACAGGAAACAATAACAAGAAGTGATTTCTCACTCTGCAATGTGCAGCACTGTAAAGAAGAGAAAATTATTAAGTTTTTTGGGTAGCTTTTGGAATGTCTGGGAACAAAGGTGTCTGAAATTAATCTATATTTAAATGCTCTGTGCGCAGTATTTTTAATGTGTTCAAGGATTTTTTTTTAATTACATAGAAGTAAGATTATCATTTAACATAGTACATATCAAAAAGTTTATTATTTGTTAAAATTAATGAGACTTAATGATACCATTAAGAAAACTCAAAAAGAGCTTATAAACCCCAAGCTGAACTACACAACCGGGTCTATTCTAGAGTAGATAGCATTTTTATTAGAAAAATGCAAATTGCTTAAAAAAACTTTTTAACATTTCCATTGGGAGTCTTAGGAGAAGAAAGAAAAATCCTACTAATCATGCTGAGAACACTATAAAACAGTCCTGAACCCACACTTCCCACCCTTCCCTAGCGCTGTTCAAGAAGCGTTTAGATGAGGTGCTAAGGGATTTGATTTAGTAGTTGGGTAGGGATGGTGATAGGAGGATGGTTGGACTAGATGATCTTGTAGGTCCTTTCCAACCTTATGAACCTATGAACACAGATGAACCCAAGAATTTACAAAAATGGTCAGAAATAGCATCAAAGTAGCATATGGAACAAGGCTATATGAGCAGATAGTAATTTATTGGTGTCAAGGCTTACAGATGAATGATAATGATGAGATGTATTTTAAGAGTGCGTAAATGATCTCCAAAGATCCCTTCCAACCCCTACAATTCTGTGATTTTGTGATTCTGTGAAATAAAAGTAAAAATACCATATCAAACCGTACTCTGTGGAAATATAAATGTCCTCAATAGATAATAAATCAGTTTGAATATAAGACCAACATTCTGGTCAAATGGAAATGTCCCAGAGGGTTGGAGTATGACTCCCATCTAAAAGAAGTGTCCTAAGGAGGACAGTAACAGGTATGTAAAAATCCAAATGTCTAGACCAACCATCAGAAAAATGCACATCCTAAAAAGAGAAAACAGGACTTACTCTTAATTTAATTATTTATTGTATTTATAGTACACAATAATAGGTAGCCACAGAAGAGAACAACTTAAAAATTTTGACTAGTTTTCAGTAATGACATATCCTTAAACCCCAGAGAAAAATTTATTTGTAGATTAGATATTTTTCTATCTTAATCTAAAAACAACTTTAATTGTTTTAGAAAGTTAATTTAAACATCAAGTAACTCTTGGAATTAATATTTAGGAAGTAATAATTTGAAATTATTACTATGTTTTCTCAAGTATATTTCAGTCCTAAAAATAATTTTATTTCAGTTTGAAAAATTAAACATACGTTAATCTTATTCTGATGAGATTTATGGATAACAACTCTACCGTATATTCTCCCATCTCAAACACACTTAAAAGAATTTTCAAGGAATGATTTCCTAATTGTTCTTCTTTAAAAGGAAGTGCTTTTGCATTATGCCAAACAATGTAGTCAACAGGAATGACATCTTTGTGACAATATCACTCTATTCAAAATCTAATTAACTATCACAACATGAAATATTTTTCAAATGTAATTTATAGTTTTAATCTATGTTTTTGTAATTAGATCCTATGTAATTTTTATATTATTTTATACGTAGGTGACTTTAGAAAGATCTAAGCTTTAAGGAAGTCCATAAGAGTAGTTTATTTTGTTTACAATGTGTAATGAATGACAAATGTAGTGTTAGTAAGGTAGACAGAAAAGTACATATTCATTTTTAAACGCATAATTTATATAAAATGAATCTTTTGTTCACTTCTTTTCCGTATTGCAAAGATATATTTATTGTGTTCTGCCATGCGTTTTCTTTAAGCAGACTTGTACCTGCTGCTTCAAATTGCACAGTACGTAGATTTAGATTTTGTACCTAATAAACAAGACTTAAGAAAGTCACAGGATCACAGAATGGCCTAAGTTGGAAGAGACCTTAAAGATCATTTAATTCCAGTCCTCCGAAATGAACAGTGTTGTCACCCATAAGTTCAGGCTGCCCACAGCCCCATCTAACCTTTCCTTGGGCACCTCCAGAGATGCTGCATCCACAGCCTCACTGAGCAAATTTTCTTGTGCTTCACCACCTTCTGAGTAAAAACCTTCCTCCTAACATGTAATCTCTCTTCTTTTTTTTTTTTTTTTAAACTAATTTTCTCTTGTCACTATTAGACCATGTAAAAAGTCAGTCTTCCCTTCTCCCTGTAAGCTCCTTTCAAGTACTGGAAGGCCACAGGAGCTCTTCCTGGAGCCTTCTACAAGCTGAACAAGCCCAGCTTCCTCAACCTTTATACACAGGAGAGATTCTCCAAACCTCTGATCATCT
Source organism: Cyrtonyx montezumae (assembly GCF_038088225.1). NCBI lineage: Eukaryota > Metazoa > Chordata > Aves > Galliformes > Odontophoridae > Cyrtonyx > Cyrtonyx montezumae. The sequence continues at coordinate 26,566,931 of NW_027071825.1, forward strand.
TTGTGTTCCTCCACTGGACCTTTTTCAACATCTCCATGTCTTTCTTATGCTGGGGCCTCCAGCCCTAGATACAGTACTCCAGATGGAGCCTCAAAGGATTACAGGAGAGAGAGACAATAACTTCTCTCTCCCTACTTGCTAACCCTCTGTTGATGCAGCCCAGGATACAGTTGGCCTGCAGGGCTGCAAGTGCACACTGCTATCTCATGTCCAGCATTTCATCCACCAGAACACCCAAGTCTTTCTCTGCAGGTCTGTACAAACTCATCACTGGCTCCACATGGGTAAAGATCTGCTGGCAACAATGCTCTGGCTATGACCATTCAACAGATGCCTTACCCATGAATAGTCCAGCCTTCAGATCCATCTCTCTCCAATGTAGAGATGAGGATATGGTGCAGGACCATGTTAAAAGCCTTACACAAGTCCAGGCAGATGACATCAGTGTCCTTTTCTTTGTTCACCAGTGACATTGCTCCATCACAGAAGGCCACCAGAGTGGTCAGGCAGTCTCCGTTCATGAAACCATGCTGGCTGTCTCAGATTTCCTCCTTGTGCCACATATGCATTGATATGTTTTCCAAGATGGAGGATATGCTTCAGGATCTTCCCAGGCACAGACCTGAGGCTCAAAGGCCTGTAGCTCCCCAGTCTTTCTTTCTCCTTTTCTTAAAAATGGGAACTATGGTTCCCTTTCTTTCCAGTCACACAGGACTTTGACAGTCACAACTTTTTGAATATGAAGGAGAGTGATTTGACAACTACATCAGATAGGTCCTTCAGGACTTGGGACTTTTACATGTTCAGCCTCATGAGGTGTTCTCAGATTTGCTCTGCTGTTACAGTGAGAAGGATTTCATTGCTCTAACCCATACATAGGAGTTCAGGGACAAGAGAGACACTGGATGCCTGACTGGCAATGGAGGCAACGAGGCAAAAAACTCAGAGTACTTCAGCATTCTCCATGTCTGTTGAAGGCAATTCTCCTTTCTCGTTTAGCAGCAGGAATGCACTCTGACTGATGATGACTAAAAAGTTTTCATTCTTCTCTATTTTAAACTTGGTCTCTTCACTTTTCTAGCCTGCAGCAAATTAGCTAGGGAGTACTTCTACCTTGTGACATCTGAGAATTTTTCTTTCTATGTCATTCCCTCTGTATTTTTAGCACTCCTTTGTGTCTGGATTAACTTTAAGCTGCTTTGTTCTTTGTTTTCTTAATTCCTCTTAAAAACTGTAACCTACTCAGTGGTGAACATTAGCAATTTATACAGACCAATTGACATTGCCTCTGAAATTGCAGGAAACAGCTATATCTATGGCATACATGGGATCTAACGAGAGTCAACTCAAGTGTGCAATACTGTTATCCAAGTATTCATCATTACTTTGCAAATATTAAGCTATTTTATATATTATTTGCTAAGGCCCAACTAGAACTTGGCACAGTAAGGACTGTGAAGAAGGATAGGTACACTGAAAGGAAAACTGAAGTCCATGAGGGTATACCCTCCCTAGTAAAGCAACACAAGCAGGCTAGTAACAGCAGGTTACTAACAGAAGGCTGAGATATTCTACAGCTTCTTCATCTCAGTCTTCACAAGTGACTGCTCTTCACACAGCCCTTGAGTGGATGGTTTGGAACATGGGGACTGGTGGAGCAATGCCCTTCCCATTGTAAGCAAAGATCAAATTTGTGACCACCTGAAGAACCTGAACTTCCATAAATGTGTGGGTTCCAATGAGATACATCCCAGAGTACTGATGGGATTAGCTGATGTAGTTGCTAAGCCACTCTCAATGCTATTTGAAAAGTAGTGGCAGTCAGATGAAGTCCCTGATGACTGTTAGAAAGTCAGTGTCACAACCATTTTTAAGAAGGATAGAAAGGATGACCCAGGTCCTGCAAGGCTACAGTGTTGTCACCCATAAGTTCAGGCTGCCCACATAACTGACCTGTTAGCCTTGCATCAGTGCTAAGGGAGATCATGGAGTAGATCCTTCTGGAAGCTATGCTAAGGTACATGGAAGAGAGAAAGGTGACATGAAAGAACCAGCATGGCTTCACCAAGGACAGGTCCTGCCTGACCAACCTAGTGGCCTTCTATGATGGCATATTGGTGTTGGTGGACAAGGGAACAGTCACTGACACAATCAATCTAGAATTCAGCGAGGCTTTTGACAGAGTCCCCCATAAAATCCTTCTTTCCAAACTGGGAATCTATGGATTTGGTGGGAAGATTGTTCAATGGATGAGAAACTGATTGTGAGGTTGTACCCAGAGAGTGGTGGTCACTGTCTCGATATCTGTATGGAGATCAGTGATGAGTGGTGTCCGTGAAGGGGCAGCACTGGGACCAGTGCTCTTTAATATCTCCATGACATTGATAGTGGGATCAAGTGCATCCTGAGCAAGTTAGCATTTGACACCAAGCTGTGTAGTGTGGTCAGAACACCCAAGGGATGGGCTGCCATCCAGAGAGACCTAAAAAGGCTGAGCAGTGGATCGAGGTGGATTGAACCTCATTTGAGGTTCAATAAATTCAAATGCAAGGTCTTGCACCTCGGTCATGATGCTATCAGTACAAGCTGTATGATGGTGCACAGCCCTGCTGAAAAGGACTTGGGAGTGCTGGCAGATGTCAAGCTGGAGCTTGGAGCTCCTGGAGCTTTTTTGTCTCCAGGTGGAAAACCCAGCTTCTTCAACGTTTCTTTCTAGAAGAGGTGCTCCAGCCCTCTGATCATCTTCCTGAGGTCTCTTCTGGACCTGTCCCAACAAGTCCACTTCTTTCATGTGCTGGGGACCCCAGGCCTGATTGCAGTACTCCAGATGGGGCCTCACTAGGAGAGGGTAGAGGGGGACAATCATCTTTTTCGCACTGATGGCCACTCTTCTTTTGGTACAGTGCAGGACACAGCTGGCCTTCCAAGCTGCAAACACAACACTACTGTCTCAGGTCAAGCTGTTAGTCCTCCAGGACTCCAAGTCTTTCTTCACAAGTCTACTCTCAATGAGCTCTTCTCCCAGTCTATTCAAATATCTGGAATTTTCCTGACTCAGGTGTAGCACCTTGAACTTGGCCTTGTTGAACCTCATTATGTTCATGTGGATGTACTTTTTCAAGCTTGTCCAGGACTCTTTGGATGGCACCCTTTTCTGTATATCAATCACAACACTCAGTTTAACATTATCTGCAAAATTGCTGGAGGTTCTGTTTATGTAATTGATAAAGATGTTGAAAAGTGCCAATTCCGAGATAGACCCTTGGGGAACACCATTCCTCACCAGCCCCCACCTGGACACAGAACCACTGACCACAGCCCCCTGGCTGGGACCACTCAACCAATTCCTTATCCATAAGATACTATACCTTTCAAATTCCTGACCCTCCAAATTAGAGACAGAAATGTAGCGTCTCTAATGAGAACCATGTCAAAGGCCTAGAAAAACTCCAGGTAGATCTATGCATCTCTATGTAATGTTTACAAACTGTCACAAAGTAAGCAAGATTTATTTTTTAATAATGTAGTATACTGTGGATATACTTCAATAGTTTTATATATTACATATTTAAGAGATTGTAGAAAATATTGTAGACAATTATATGTAACATAAAGCATCTGTGGTGAGAAAATTCTTGAATAATAAAAGGAAGGACTATTTAACTCTCCCTGTCATATGATGATTAATTAAATTTACTGTAATCATTAAAACTGACTTAAAAGTTACGATTGTACAAAGATGAGATTTGATGTCACCAAAAATCGCTGTTATTTCCACTGATGGAAAAATTACATACATGCTCAGAGCCATCACTGTAGAAGTGCCGTAAACTAGCCAAAATTGTCAAGTCAGTTTTGCAGAAGAAATTACCTCAAGGAAAGTATTCTTCTTAGACACCTTAGGACAGCCTGTCAGACCTGGAGTCTGTACTTGCTTTTGAGGTTAACAGGCAGTCTGAGATATAGAAGCCTGCCTATTGTAGCAATGCTGTTATGACCTGAACCAGTGCTTGAGCACCTGGTGGGAAGGTAGAGCCAAAGCAGGGGAGCTTAGGTGCATGCAGTGCACCAGGATCCACCCCTTTGCAGACATCAATTAAGGGTTGACAGTGCTTGCTGGAGATCTGTGCATATCTGAGGCCTTCTGAAGTAGATTTTTTTCCTTTATTTCTGTGCTTGTGGCTGTTGCATTTGAGTAAACCCTCACTTGCTGCAGCCTATGACCTTGTGACTGTTGTTACTTCTGCGCTTTCCATTGTGTTGCAATGCCTAAGGTTGCAAGGTATTAAACCCTTCTTTTATGTATATCTATATTATTTATATCTTCTTTACTCTTATATTATATGTATTATATATTTTATATATAATACTGACATAGATGTTCAAATACTGACAATCTCCTTTCCTCAGTGTGTTTTGTGTCTGAAAACTGAAAGCATTGTCAAAAGGTTTTAGAGCAGCAAGAAGGAAAGACCAAGTAGGAAAAAAAGCAGCTGCTCCAATGTGAGCTGCAAGGAAGGCAAGGTGCAAAGGAATGAATAAGGAACAAATAGTAAGGATGGTAAGAGCTGTTTTGACAACTGATTAGTGTCTCCCTTCTTATCTCTCTCCAGAGTAATGTTTCTGTGTAGTACAGATTCTGTCAATGTGAGACTTATAAATGTTGAACAAAGACATTTTCCTATTATATTCACGGCAGTATTACTTAAGTTATCCTTCGATGACATGTAAGAATTTCCTCTGTGGGGAAAAATAAAATTGTCAGGGAGGGATGATATTCTGAATTAGCCATGTGGCTATGTGAATACTGTTGTTTCTGGTAGGTAATCTTGAGAACATTAAACTGGTCAGTCCAGAGCAATATCTCAGTACTTTCAGGCAGGTCAGAACCAAATCCCAATACCTTATGACCTAATACTTCATGAGGTTCAACACACTTAAGTGCAAAGTCTTGTGCTCGGGTCATGGGAACCATCAGTACCAGCTAGGGGATGAAAGGGCTGAGCACAGCCCTGCTGAGAGGAACTTGAAATACTGGTGGATGGCAGATGGACGTAAGCCAGCAACATGCCCTTGCAGCCCAGAAAGTCAACCATATCCTGGGCCCTCACAAAAGAATTGAGGCTGGCAGGATGAGGGAGGTGATCTCTGATCAGCAGAGGATGATCCATCTGCTCTGTGCTATGAGATCTCATGTGAACACTGAATTCAGGTGTGGAGTCACTAGTACAGATTTGGAATCTAGCAAGAAGGTTTCAAATGTTTAGTCTGAGGTCATTAATCAGGTAGGATGTGCATTTGTGAATCAGCATTTTTGTGTGTCTGTGCGATGTGTATATGAATACATAAATACAGTAATTGCAAAAATACTCGTATACATGCATAGGAGTATCTGTACAAAATATCCTCTTGTTCCATTTTTGTTACTAATTATTTTAATTTAACAGACAGGAGAATTTCAGACACAGAAAGGAAAACAGTCATAGACAGCTAACTTTTACAATATTCAGCATGATTTTTTCTTTTGAATGGCATTTAGTGAATATTAGAGACAGTTTGATGTTTCTGTACCACAGAAATCCAACACTCATCTAGACCCAAAGGTCCTTATCTCTGTGTAGCCCTACACAGCAACAACTTAAACATCAGTGTGTTATTGTCGTTGTTTTTCTCCTAAACCCAAAATGCAGCATCATCCCAAATGCAATGAAAAGAAAATCTTTTCTTACCTTTGTTAAAATTGTGTGGGGAAAAAAAATAATTAAACCTGTATGCTGGGCACAGCCAACAGTTTCCTTCAAATAGATAAGAACTGACTGAATAGAGACTAATGAAGATAGAAGATTCTACTAATGAATGAGTGTTAATTTTTAATTTTATTTTTTAGAATTACAAGGAACTCTAAGACATTAATGAGGTAGCTGAGATAAACTGGTAGAAATGATTATAAATACTTAACTATAGTTTTGTTTTCACTCTAATGAGCACTTTAAAAGACCGAAGGAAACATAAACATCTAAGGTTTCTGTATTTACTTATATATTCTATTTGTATTTCTTGCTTTAAAATATACAAGTTTTCCCTTCTATGACCACTTTATTGAAGAGATTTTGCTGATTAATGGACGTATTTAATAGATAAAATGTACAAATAACGTAATTCATCTGGTTAAAGATTCACAGTCCAAGTTTTCAAATTAGAGTAAGAAAATGGTTCTGGGGGTGATTTTTAAGTCTGAGGTACAAATAAATGGAATCTATTCAGTAGGTCTCAAATCTTGAAGGTAAAAAGCATCCTAGACTTCATGACTCATAAATACTGTACACTCAAGGGATTCTGTACAGTGGCTTTCAGTAGACCAACATTACTTGAGTTGGAAAAGAGTTGTTAATGTGTATGAACAATGAAAGTTGTTTTTTAGCAATTTAATAACACAGAAAAAATGGATCACTATTACTAGTTGAACTAGTCCCTGTCCAAGGAGAAATTTTCATACACTTGATGGCTTTAACGATTCTTAAAGACAAATACCACTTCAAGATTCTAAGAGTAAGGAAAAAAAGGTCAGGCAATTCCTAATAATACTCAAAATCATCTGAGAAGTTCTGTATTACTGGCTTCGGAATATGACATTTCAAAAAGCTGAAAAGACAGATGTGCTTAGAAAGGAGGTTATAGTTCTAAGTATGATTGTACCTTTTAAAAGACATTTAAATATGAAATACTAATGTGGAAATTCTGTACAATGCAGACATTATTTACTGTACCCTGAAAAATATAAAATCCTCCCCAGAAGATAAAGTCTCTATTGGCTTCAGCCAGCTGCAAGTTAGTCACAGGGATGAGTATATAATTGAGTTTGGATGGTAAGTAATACTTCTATTATTAATATCACTCTTACTCACTTCTACTGTTTCAATTTGAAAAGAAAATACATTTCCACATGGTATATTATTTAGCCAGAAGCCAATTATCTAGGATAGTTACAGCTTAATTAAACATTACTTATTTGAAATTGTGAGAAGTGAAAAGTTCTTTGGAATTAAGAGAAATAATTTCATCAACATTATCTATGGAAAGTTTTGGTTTTTGAAACTGCAAATTGATTTAATCAAAAGTATTAAGGTTGGAAATGACTGCAAAGATAATCTAGTCCAACCATCAACCCATCATCACCATGCCCACTAAACCATGTCCTTCAACTCCACATCTCCAACAGTTCTTGAATATCTCCACAGCTGGCCACAGTACCACCTCCTTGGGCAGCCATTCCAAAGCCTCACTACTCTTTATGAGGAGAAATTGTTCCTAATATCCAACCTGAAGCTATCCTACCACAGTTTAAGGCCATTATCTATTTTCCTATTACTAGTTACCTGGGAAAAGAGGCCAATCTCTCACCCTCACTACTACCTCCTTTCAGACAGATAAGGTCTCCCCTGAGCCTCCTCTTCTCTAGACTAAACAATCCCAGATTTTTCAGTGACTTCCCATAGGACTTGTGCTCCAGACCCTGCACAGCTTTGTTCCATGAAGCTGTTTGTTCTCTGAACAAACTCCAGGGGCTCAGTATCTTTCCTGTAGTGAGAAGCCTAAAACTGAATGCAGTACTTGAGGTGTGGCCTCATCAGAGTTGAGTACAGGTGGACAGACAATTACTTCCCTGTTCAGCTGATTATGCTGTTTCTTACACAAGCCGGAATGCCATTGTCCTTCTTGTCCACTTGGGCACAGGGCTGGCTCATGTTCAGCTGACTGTCAAGTAACATCAATGAATTTTTTTCCACTGTGGAACTTTCCAGCTACACTGCACCAAGCTGGTAATGGTGCTTGCTGTTGTTGTGACAATAGTGCAGGATTCAGCACTTAGTCTTGCTGAAACTCATATAATTGAACTCAGCCTATCAATCCAGCCTGTTCAGATAGGCATTTCTTAACCTCAGGCAAATTGACATTTCTTCCCACCCTTGTGTCATCTGCAAACATACTGAATGTACACTCAATCCCCTTCATCGTCAATAATGGTATTAAACAGGTCCAGGCACAATTCTGACTCCTAGGGAAAACCACTGGTCACTAGCTGGAACTCCATTCATCACCACTCTCTAGGCCTGGCCATCCAGCCAGTTTCTTTTAACCAGTGAAGAATACATATCTCCATGCCATGGGCTGCCAGCTTCTCCAGGACAATGCTGTAGGAGACAGTGCCAAAGGTTTTCCTAAAGTCTAAGTAGTTAAAAGCCCGCTCAAAAGTTAGGGCATAGGACAATATTTACTATGAAAGCACAATATTTTGGAGTGCATGACTGGGATAGAAAAGATCTCTGTTTACATAGCTAGCAGAGGTCATATGGAGGTAAATCTTCAATATGCGTAATTGTTTTTCTGTTTGATTTAATCACTATTCCCACAGGGAATATTATATCTTCACCTCATTCAAATATCCACTTTGAATTTCAGAAGTCAGTTACAAAACACAATTTACTATTTCCAAACAGTATGTGAAAGAAAATTTTTATTTATGGCAAGCTGACAAAGTGCTTACTTAACCTTACTACACCTTAAATATAATTAGTCACCATTGATCATACATACTTTTTTGTTGTTGTATTATTTTGATGGATGGAAATTTCCTAGAGAAAGATAATAGATGGGGAAAAAGCAAGTAATAAATTCTGTTGCTCAGGTACAAATACAAAATGCAATGTCTCATTAAAAAAGAAAAAAAATATCATGAGCAAAACCCCCAAACAACACAGCAAATATATTGCATGTGTCTTCTGAGAATACTTCTTAAGGCAAGATTTTGAGTGATGGGTAGAAATAGGCTGTTAATATATTCAAGAATAACTATTCATTTTACATTTTCATGATAATTTTTTTCTAGTTTTCCGTCAGTTTGGACAAGATTTTTTATTTTTTTTCCTGGAAGTGTGAATGAGTGAACTGGTTCAATTTTTCTTTGCCACAAGTATGATCAGTCCATTTCTATTCACCATTTTTTGCTGCTGTATGACTTATGTGATCTACACCTTTCATATATTGAGCTGTTAATTAAGCAGAAGATGGTTTGAAAATACATTTGTGAATATTTTGAACATAATCACATGACATGGTCATTCTAGTGTTCTGCCCCTATTTCCTCTGCCAAAAAGTAGAGAATGCCAAAAGATCTGGTACTTAGGCAGAAAATGCATTCTGAGTTCTTGGCACAATAAAATGCGTTATGAAGTTTAGTATGGTATGCAATCTCTCACTAAATGAGATGCTAGGGATTTATATAAACTTATACATATACATACATATAGACACACATGTATCCCTATGTGGAAATACACAATTAACAGAACATAAATTTAAAGTTCATAAAAAGCTCTCTTTTCAGAAAAGTCATGTGCAAATATTTATGAATCAGGAAGTAAGAGCAACAACTAAATAGAAGGTAAATCTAGTAGACTCTGCACAATTACATTTCAATCACAACAAAGTTCCTGACTACAATAAACACCATTTATCGTTATATTTTTGAAGAAATAATAAAAGAAAAAATAAAAGAAAAAATAAAATAATAATAGAAAAATATTTATTTTTTTTTATAAGAATAAAAGAAAAAATTTTTGAAGAAATTGAGAAGTTTTCTCTGATGGCAGTGCCAGTGTGTTTGGCAGTAAACTCCATTTACAGGGAAGGTATCTTTCTCAATGAAAGGATGGATGAGGATAGGGGAATAGGTTTAAGAAATGTGGAAGAGGGGATACTTTGATCAATATAAACTTTGCTCTAAAGCTCCAATCTTTTCACCTCTCTTTACAAACTACCCAAAAACTAACAAATAATAAACTCAATCAACAGAAACAAACTGCTTTTTTATGTGCTTCTGCTGCATTACTGAATGCTGTTCATATGTTATGTATGAATAAATTAACATCTAAACAGCTTGATCAATATACAATACAATGGTCCGGAGTTTTTATAAATTGCTTAAAAATATTTAGAGCACATGAGCATGTTTTGTACATTCATTAACAAAAAGTAATTGAAAGCTTTGTTTGAAGTGTCATGTATTTCCTAGGCATCACTTTGGAGTGGTGAGGTAATTAACAAAGTAATATTGATCTCATTTTTGTGATTCCATTGTCACAACACTTTTGATTTTTACAGCCATCATGTTCAATGTACAATGGACCTTATCTGTCACAATGGCAGTCCTTAGAACTTCAATAAATTATACTTCTGGAAAATTTTCTCTAGTATCACTTCCGTCATAGAAAGTGGTCCTAGAAAATGAGCTTTCCTGTTTCTTCTTCCAAACTAGGAATGCCAACTCAGCAATTACTTGGTAGCCACATGAAAAGCAGATTAGAGAATCTGCTAGCCAGCCAATAAATTTGACTTATCTCATTCAGACAGGATATCCTGCATTCAGCTGAGACAATGTTTTGGGTTTAGAAGAAAAACCATGTTGACAGCACATCAGTTTTAGTTGCTGCTGAGCACTGTCGCACAAAGCCAAGGGTATTGCAGCAACTAGTATCCTCTTGCCAGTGAGGGAATGTCAATGGCTTATGGGCCAGTTTGGCCCAGTTCTGTGATTAATAGGGCAGGGAATCTGCAGCCCCATGCCCTGGGAAGGGGCAAAAGTGAGAGGGTAGAGAAAAGTCCTAAAAACAAAACAGAGGCAAGAATCTGAGGAGAAAAACTAATTTACGAAATAAGATATCAGAATGTAAAATAACACAATATAACTGTAACTGAAGCTACTAAATCAAATAAAATGGGAGAAAGAGTGTCCAAAACTGAAGATCTTATGCTAAAGCTGAAGGTGAGATGGCTAGGAACCTCCACTGCTGAGATGAACAACAAAAGAGGAAGTCTGGGACTTGTGCGCAGCTTTATCTTTCCCTCTGGGTGGAAAATGGGAACACAAAGTCCTCTGGGATATGTAGTTCTTCTTTTCTGAAGGCCACGTACCCGGAAAGTTGTCAGTCCATGGACTTAGGGCATTAACTCTTTAGCTCCTGGTGCCTCCCATGATGTTATGATGTGGAATACCAATAACGAAAATCATAAAACCCTGACAGAGCACAAGGAGCTGGGAGGAGCCAGAACCAGACAGCTGACCTAAGCTGGCTAGAGAGATATTTCATATCTTTTCACATGATGCCATATGGTATTGAAACTGAGAGGACTAAATGGCTGTGTGGTGCTAAGCTGCCTGTCAGGTTAAACCACAATGCAGGGACAAAAATATGTTTTATTCCTGAATCTATATCTCTAGAACCAAGACAAATGTACTTTCTTACATGCAACAAGAACAGAATAATTTTGAATGACCTGATCTCAGAGAGCCTGATTTCTCTCCTTGCTGCTTTCACTCCATTTAAGTTAAAAATGAGCCAACTTGTAGATCTTCATTTTAAAATTGTCATGGTGGTTCTGCACCATTTTTCTACTTTTCCTGTTTGCTTTACTGCCCAAAATAGTTTTAGATGTTATGGCATTATATCAAGCAGAGTTTATCTTTGGACTAAGGGAATGGTTAAGTCAAATAAAAATATTAGCCTATGTTCCTTAATAAATTCACACCTTGAAAAGTCATAACATTTTGAAACTTATTAAGAAATACAAAATGAAAAGGCAATGCAATGAGGAATTGGGAAATGAATGAAGACTGTGGTTTATTATTGCAGAACTTTAAGATGTGCTTATTGAATGAAGCAATTATATTCCCAGGGAGGGAATGACTATTTGAACTCAGAAGGTTTTGCTTTTTCTGTGATTAATTTCAGTAATTTAGAGGAAGAGAAGTTTTATAACTCAGAAGATGCTGAAATTTAGACTCACTCTACTCTCTATGTAATACAATTTCTAAATGTGGAATTCTTACTCTTTTTCCTACACCATAACAATTCCATATAAGGTTTTTACCTCAATTAAATAAAGATTTAGAAGTTGGAACTGGCTGAGTGATAAGACTAGTCTAGGGAGGCTATTAATTTCAGTTTTATTAATTTTGCCCTAAAGAGTCAAATTTAATTTGTTCCTATGTTCTTATCACTTACTGAAGGGTCAAGATTTAATTTCATCAAATCTTCAGGTTTATTTGGATAGTGATTCCTGATACTGAAATGCTTTAACTAACCAATGGAAATCCTACTCTGAAATGCTGGATGTTGAAAGCTAAAACTGTAGTTATGGAAGGAAATTTGTATAATCCCTGTCTCCAAGATAGATTTGTTTTCTGCAACCAATTTGTTCAGTTCTGCATCTTGTTCTACTTGTTAACACACTGAATGATGCAACTTCTTTCCTGAGTCTGTATCTGCCAGAAGTGACATTGTTTGAGGATTATCAAAGTTTCTGACTTGTAATTTATAGACCAAACACCTTTCTGTATATAAGTATATAGCTCACTTGCTAGATGCATCCTGATAACATACAAATGTTTGATTGTATTTCAGTAAGTAATGTGGTTCTGTTTCTGCCTTTACCTCAGCTCTAATTCCCCAGGAGCACTTGTATCTCAAAACAATAGGAGAAATTGTTAGCTGATGTGGTGGGGTAACCTTGACAAGCAGGTAAATTCCCACTCAAATGTTCTCTCACTCACCCTTCTCTGGAGAATGAGGAGAGAAAATATGAAGTATCAATGACAGACTGCATCAAGCATCAGCTCTTTTTTTGAATTTTTTTTTGTGTAAGAAGAAAAGGTCATCTGAATGGCCAATCTGGACTTCAAGAAACCAAACTTTAAGCTTCTCAGGAAGCTAGTTAGTAGTGTCCCCTGGGAATCAGTTCCAGAATGTTTAGGTCCACGGTATCCAGTTGCTTTTCAAGAACCCCCTTTTAAAAGCTGAAGAAAAGGCAATCAATAAATCCATAAATCAAGGAGGCCAGTCTTTCTCGACAGGGAAAATGTACTTGATGCAGATTGTCATCTAAGTTGTCCTGGTTTCAGCCAAAACAGTACTAGTTGCACACAGATGTGTGCAAAAAGTCAGCAAAAAGTTTCAGCCAAAACAGTACTAGTTGCACTTGAGAACTATCAAACAGGTAAAATAAGGAAGCTTAATTTTAGGAAAGCAATTTCCAGTTTTCAGAGTGTTGGTCAACAAACTCCCCTGGGAAGCTGTCCTCAAGGAGAAGGGTGGGGAGCTAGCAAATCCTTAAGGAAGCTTTCCTTAAGCCACAAGAGCTCTCCATTCCCAGGTGCAGGAATTCAGGAAAGGGAGGCAAGAAACTGGCATGACTGAACTGAGACCTGCTGGTCAGACTGGAGACCTCATCTAAATTACAGCATCCTCAGTACAGGAGAGATGTGGACCTGTTAGAGTGCTTCCAGAGGAGGGCCACAAATAATGGTCAAAGGAATGAAACATCTCCCCTGCAAGGACAGGCTGTGAGAGCTGAGGCTCTTCAGTCTGAAGAGGAGAAGGCACTGGGGAGATCTGACAGTGGCCTTCCTGTACCTGAAGGGGGGATATAAGAAAGAAGAAGACAGATTCTTTAGCTTTGCCTGTGGTGGTAGGGAAAGCAGAAATGTTTTAAAACTAAAAGAGGGCAGATATAGACTAAAGAGGTTTTCTATGGTAAGGATGCTGAGGCACTGGAACAAGTTGACCAGAGAGGTGGTAGAAGCCTTGTCCTTGTTGGCACTGAAGTTCAGGCTAAACAAGGCTCTGTGCAACTTGATCTAGCTGTAGGTGTCCCTTTTCATTGCAAAAGAGTTAGAATAGATGACTTTCAAGGATCCTTTCCAGCTCAAAGGATTTTATGATCCTATGAATTAAGCAAGGGGTTGTTTCACACCATGTGATATCATGGAGGGCCATAAAACTGTGGGGAGTTGGCTAGGGTTGGCCAATGCTCAGGAATTGCCTGGATGTCGGTTAGCGGGTGGTGAGCATTACTTGCTGGGTGTCAATTGGAAGGCAGTTATAATTGTTAGCTGGGTCTCAGCAGGTCGGGAGTAGTTGTATATATGCGTGTGCATATATATATACATGCATGTAGTTGTTATATTTTTGTTTCCATATTTTTTTCCTTCTCTATCATAGTGATTACTTTTTATTTCAGCCTACAAACCATATTTTGCTTCCAGTTCTCTCTCTCATCCCACGTGGAGGGTGCAAGTAAACAGCTGTGTGATGTTTAGCTGCCTGCCAGGTTAAACCACAGCGCAAGAAAGGATGAGTAAAAGGCAAAACCATTGTTTCTTTTTGTTTTTATTAGTGATGATAGATCTTAGACTACCCATCCTCAAACTTTTAGCTCAAAACTGATATATCTAACAGTTGTTTATATTGCAGAACTATCAGGCTTCTGACTTCAATTCTGTTTTCCTTCATGTTATGTATTACTATCCATCGTGCAATGAAAGTAGATTACTTCCCGTTTAAAATAACTATTTTTACATTGCTGAAATTTCAGTGATAGAATTTGACATCTTCTGCTAATAAAATATTTTCAACACTTCTAAAAACAACATGAGTATACCACCACATAAGGAAAGAATATATCTTCAGTTATTGGTTTATTGCACTGTAATAGAACAAAAAATATGGCAGGCAGAAGAAAATTCTGCTGTTATACCAAATAATTCAGCTTGCTCTTCTGCTTTCCAGCCATACACTATGTTAAAAAGCATATTGTATACCAGATTTTCCATAAGCCCTCAGACATATGTCTTTACAGAAGAAAAGATATTCAGAACCAGTCCTTAATAAATGCTTTCTTTAATTTCATGCACTGACTGCATACACAATTGTCAGTGGTTTACGGGCTGGTTCGGCCCAGTTCTGTGATGATTGGGGGAGGGGGGACCCACGAACCCATGCTGTGGGGAAGTTGAAAAGAGAAAATTGCCTAAAAATAAAACAGTGGCAACAACCTGAGGAGGAAAGTTAATTTACTAAATAAGATATTGGAATGCAAAATAATACAATATAACTTGAAATGAAGCTAATAAATAAAATGAGAGAGTGTTCGAAAACTGAAGTCCTTATGCTAATGGTGAAGGCAGACAGCTATGGAGCACCCACTGCCAGGATGATCTGCAAGGGAAAAAAAGAGCCTCTGTCTTGTGACATGACAACAGTTTTATCTTTCCCTCTGAGCAGAAAACAGAAAAACACAAAGCAACACAAAGTCCTCTGTGGTATGTAGTTGTTCTTCTCTTCTGAGACAGGTATACCCAGAACTATCGATGATCCATGGAGCTGGAGCATTAACTCTGACTCCCAGTGCACTACATGATGTTATGATGTGGATTACCAATACCAAAATCATAAATCTGTGACACAATATATATCAGTATTTTTAGTTGTTGGTCTACAAGGTGACATGGAGGCACTTCAGTAACTTAAGTTTAGAAGATGTATAGTCAGATGGATAGTCGACTTATATCTGAATTACAGCTTTAATAGTGGAGCTTAAGTTTAGAAAGTCTCTGAAGGAATGAAAATTGAAATTAAAAACATACTATGGTTTTAAGAATCTGTGGGAACATCACAGAAACATAATATATTTTAGGTGATACTGTATGGAGTCAGGAGTAAGACTTGATAATCTTTGTGGGTTTGTTCCAAATCAGGGTATTCTATGATTGTAAATGAAATTAAAGTTTAAATGAATTCAACGCTAATTTGTGTTCATTACTCAAGTGCTGTGCAATAAAGATGATGGAAAGACAATCCAAATGCCTGGAATGGGGAAAAAGAGACCATCATAATTCTGTCACCTATTGTCTGGTGGTATTCAACTAATTGTTGAGTCCTTCTGTCCCATTGCCTTTACATATACTAGTAATTCTCATCCCCGTAAAGGTGATTAGAAATAGGCAGAGGTGGGGATTATCTATGAGGCATTGCTAATAAGGAAAGCAAGTCACACAACATAAAAACACAGAAGCTGGAGAATCTGGTTGGAAGGATTACAGAAATTTTCCACAGCTGAGTGTACACAGCATCTTGCCAAGAAACGGTGAGACAAAAAATTTTACACAGCAACTTGCCAAGAAATGGTGAGACAAAAAATTTTAACTACCCAGATATAGCGTATTTTGGTAATTGAAGTATAGTAATTCTTTATTTTATAATTATATATAAGGGATACGGAAGAATTTTTTGTTTAAAAAAAAAAAAACCTTCTTTATATTTCAACAGTTCGAGTTGCATTCAAATATGCTGAGACTATATTTTCAAAATATTTATTTAAAAATTTCCAAGACTAATAAATATAGATTTAGCTTGTTGCACCATGTACTGATTTCTGTTTCAAATAAAGCGAGAATATATTCAGCAGAAAAATGTCATTTTTACTGTTGTATATATACGATAAAATAAATATCATATTTATTAGGAAGATACAATGAAGATTGAGAACATCTTTGCAGGAAAAAAATATATATTGAGGAGAATTTAAGATGAAATATGAATGAAACTAAGCTGCCTAACGTCAGCTAAGTATTGGTTGTACTGAGTATGTTAACTCCAGTTATGTTTCCCAGACATTTGTACCAGCTGCATCTCCTTCCTAGAAACAGAAGCTTGGCAGTGTGCGGGCATAACTAATTGTTCAGGCACTATTGTGCATCAGAAAAACTGAAATGGAAGGATGAGACGCAAGAGAAAAAGGAAGATATACTACAGTGTTACAGAAACATTTTCCAGGTGCACTCAGAGGAAGGACGTAGAGCTCTAATGATGTGGAGAGTCAGTCACCTGAAACTCATCTTGCCGGTGATAGACTTAGAGAAACAAACTTACATGGTAGTTTAATACCAATTCTTATTTTGCTTGATTTTGCTGAAGAATGCATTTTACAAAGCTAGGTTTCCTAATAGCATAATAAAAGAGGCCCCAAATCAGCAATTATTCCCTCATTATTTCTTTAAGACTTTTTCTAAAGGTTACACAGTATTTTCTATCACAATGGTGTATATAGCAGGGTGTACGAAGACATTAAACTTCTTAATCATTAATATATTAATACATACATAAATAGGTAATAGTATATCAAAATAAGCATAATACAGTGAAGTCAGAATAAGAAGTAAGATACAGTGCAGAATAATGAGGATATTCATATCTGATATTAAGTCAAAGACTGATCTACAAATAGCACAAAATTCTTTAAAATAAATTATCCATTACTTTTGTTTTTGCGTAATAGATACAACTGGTTAATTATGCACATCATTTTGCCAAGGGAGGTTCAGGTACTAAGGGACATGGTTTAGTGGGAAATATTGGTGGTAGGTGGACAGTTGGACTGGATAATCTTGGAGGTTATTTCCAACCTTCGTGACTCTGTGAGCATAATAAAGAATGACTATGAAAAAAAACCCTGAAAATATTTATTGCAACTTTGCAGTCTGATTTGACAAACAGAACTTTTCTTTTCTTAAAACTGTACACTGATAAATAAGAAAAGTAACTTAAGGATAAAATGTTCAGGAGTCCTTGAGGCAACTGTAATTTTAAATATGCAATTTTCACATATATCAGTTGCTAATACTTTTGAGTCTAGACATCAACCTAATGGTTTATGTAGTTTATAAGTATACTTTATTTTTAAACATAATAGTTAAATGCATACCTCAAGTTCCAAAAACAAACACACATACATGATGGCCTCACATACATTCTTCCTTTCAACTTAAATTTAGCTAATATCCTTGAAAGAGAGAGCAATTGTTTATGATTAGAAACTTGTAGGATTTCAGCTGTATGGGAACACAAATCCTTTTTTAACTATCTATGTGAAACTTCTACATTTTATCTGATATTTAAACTGAAGATGCCAGTGTGATTAAGCTTCGAAAAATCAGATAACTCTGAGAAACAGAAACAGATTCAAATGGGTAATTTTCAAATCTGAGACCAATTAACCAAAATAACCAGCCTATTCCAAAATAAATATGCTGGTTACCACTTGACCCTTACAAGCATTTCATCATAAAGGAATAGATGGAAAATGGGACAATAACAGAGGGTTAAGAAAAGAGAGAAACTGAGTCTGAGCTTACTCCCATAACGCATCCATTTTCCCAAAGTATCTGGTCACTAGCTGTATGTGAGAAGTAAGATTGTGTCTGCTGTATGCTTTTAATGTTTTCAGAAGTGTCATGTATTTCGTATTTTTAGATATGACTTTTCATAGCTAGCTGGGAGACATTTAGCACAGAGCTCAAATGTCTCTGCTAGATTTAATCTTATACTCCTCCAATTATATTTCCAGCACATTTTTATCCCTTCTTACTCTTTCATCTTCTATGTTTTAATTCGCTCTAGTGTTAATGACTTTGTCCCTTATATTTTGTTCTGTTAATATCTTTCTTTGCTTCAGAAAAAAAAAGAAAAAAAAGTAAAGAAATGAGTTTGAATAAACAGTCCTCAAAGGTATGAGATAACTGCAGAATTATTACTGTAAATCTTGATTTTTTTTTGTGTGTGATGAAACGGCTGAATTAATCAACCTTTCCATTCTGGACAGTGAAGATGAGATTTACCTTATGAATTTCTTCATCAAAACCTGACTGTTTAAGACCAGTTAAACAGCTTCAGTGGGCCACAGGCAGGCTGTATTTCTGATACAGCCCTACTTGAATACTTGAGGGTTGACTAAGAGAGTGGGCTGGGATCACTGTTGAGGTTGTAGGAGTACTGAGCCTAAGCTAAGGGGAATCTTCCTACCCTCACACCACAGTCCAGGAAAACCTATAATTATAAATAGCTACAACTACTTGCAACTCCCGAGGAACAGCAAATTTGTAATTCTTCAGTATTTTTATCTTCCAACTCAAATCTAGCAAGAATTTCTAGAATATGGGAAAGTAGAGCACTGAGGTGGGGAATGAGCAGTGTCATACACCAATTCAAAACGGCACTGACTTTATACTTGGAAATGATCCAAAAATTGTTTAACTGTAACACAATGCTAAAAAAAAAATATGTATTTCCAAAAATTTCGCTCTAAATCTTCTGATTCTGATATGATAAATGTATACTCAGTGCATTTATCTGGAGAAAGAATAATTCTCTATCATCCTGATAGAACTTCCCTGTTTTACAGTAATTGAGTAAGACAAACAATCCCATGAGCTATGATGTCAACAAGCCTCTTTGTAATATAAAAAGTTCCAGCATACTTAGAATCAAATAAGTAGGACACTTTTAATTTAATTGCTAAGAGATAAGTTTGATCAAAGCTGAAGAATGTGAACTGCATTCCCAAATCTAAGAAGCTTCATTTAGAAAATGGACTTAATAACAAGCCTATTTATTCATTGTTGGAGACTTGTGATTATTAATATTTGATCTAAAGAATGCCTTATATTTAAGGCTCTTCCATTATTTACATTTATTATCCAGCTTTCTCCTGGCATTGCCTTCTGGCTTTACTATTGCTAAGAAATATGTGACCAAGATAATCATATTATCTTCCATCAGTGCTGCAAGCTGCTTAACTTAAAAAGCCATACACAATATTACAGTGCTGCTACTGACAGAGGATTTAACAAGGACTGATTCTTTTGAGAATAACTCACTCTGTTAATCTCCAAAGAAAGAGTGCTACAAACTGGGAAGTTGCTTCAGTTCCAGAGGGCTGAAAATTAACTTATGTTCACAGCCCAAAAGTACCAAATAGTCAAGAAAGGAACGGGTACATTTTTGCATGATACCCATGGCAATACAGTAAACAGGTTATATTGAAGTAAAGCTCACTGAGGATGAATAGTGCATTTTACTACCCATCTCTTTCAGTGAATGGTGTACTACGGTGTTTTTTGTCGTTGTTATTCTTTTTTGGCTTTTTTTTTTTCATGGAAGGAGGGGAGCTGGTTGGTTTCTTTTACATTATTTTTACAATGAAAAAAATATATAAAAATTTGATGATCATCATACTGCATATTTCAGTATTTTTTAAGCTGTATATATAATTTAAACATTTATTTTGCTTGGATGTTTCAGTCCCATTCAAAACATAGCAAATACAATTGGAAAACATTTTAAGATTTATGTGAGGGAAGCTTTTCACAACAACTTAACTACCTTATGACTTTTGTCAGAAATGATTTTTGTCTCGTTTGATTGGTTTATTTGTTTATTGTGAAGCTACTCCTTTGTATTTTGGATAAAATTGCCCAGAAAAGTCAGTATAAGTTGAAAAAATCAGTTTGATACACAAACTTTCTTTTCCTTAAAATCTGCATGCTGTAAATCAAACTATAGGTGAACAGAGCTCCTAACTTTAAAGAGAAGGCTGGCTGTGTCTGCCAGCAATTCCTCTGCTGATGTCTCTTGATCTTCCATTTTACCTATTTGCTTGCAGTAGCTGCAGATTTCTAGACCCATTTCTTAGGCCCTAAAATGCTCTATAGTAGTTCCCACAGCAGAACAAAGAGAGAAGGTGGATTCTGAAAAACCTTCCTATTTCTTACTCCTGAGAACGGGACATTATTTTTATATTGTTACAGATAAAGGAGCAATAAGTTTAATCATTGTTGGTAACCTAATCTGGATCATTGTTGCAGATTGTAGAGGTCCCTCCCAACCCCTGAAATTATGTGATTCTTTAATTGCTTCCTAGGGACTCCCAGATTCACGTGTAGTGAAAAATGTTTTTTGTGTAGAAGCCCAAACAAGGAATTTGCTATTTCTACATGTGTTCCTGAAAATACATAAATTAACAAACAAAATCAAAATAAGACAAACCCTCTAGTTTCAGTGTAATTGTTTCAACTATCCAAATTAGCAAGTTTTGAAAATATTTAGAAGCTTATCCTATTGTTTGGATGCTTATGGAAAGCACAGCAAGAATTTTCTCTTCAAATTAGTGTCCATTTTCACTCAAACTCAGGCATTTTGTGATCTGTCAGGGCTCCATCACTATGAAACAACTAGTGGAAATAACTTGGAAGTTTTTAGGGGTGAGAATCATATTACAATATGCTAATACTCATTGTGATTTCATCAGAAGTTGGGGGAAAAAAAGCTACAGAAAGTTGGCTTCAAAGTCTTATTTTGCTGAACTACACTGGACACATTTTTTTCCTGTATAATAAAATTAATGACCATAAGAATACAGACATACTAATTTGTAGTGGACTGTTGGATAGGCATCACATGCTGATCCTAAAACCTTAAACTTAAACAAGCTTAGTATCTTGTAAAATCCTAGTTATAAGGATTGTATCATGGTTTAAAGTCATGGAAACATTTCCACTTGACATAGGAAATTATTACTGGGAAATAAATATATGTGAGCTTTCTGTTGTACAGTTAGCATTTTTCTATCAATAATGCCATTGAACAATCTTGTATCATCCCTTCTTTTCTATTTTCTTGCCTACCTGAGACATGTCCTCTAATTCTAACATAGTTTTCACTCACAGCCTTAAAGAAAGCAATTATTTGTCTGTGATAAAACTGCAAAAGGTAAGACAGACATTAAAAAAAAAAAGTTCCACAAGCTTTTTCCATGATCACCAGTTTAAAATTACATTAATAAAGTCAGTTTTTATTTTCTCTTAAAACAAATGAAAAAAAAGAAAAATCTTTCAAGTAATGCAAATAAAGTGTCCTTTTTTAAAAACTTAGATAGCTACTGGTGTTTAGAAATCCACAATATCTCATAATAAATTAGCTCAATATAGTATTTCTTAATTATATATTTAGTCCTGAAAATTTTATCAAGTGCTAGGAGTCTAATGTAAAGAGAAAAATTAACATCAATGAAAAATGTCCACTGGAATGGAGAATTTTTTTCAGACCAAAAAATATTTGTCAGTTGAATGTTATTAAGATTTTAAGGGTGACATGACTAAAAATAAAAGTTACTGGGGTTAGGTATAACATCTGTGTAATTCTCTTTAACATCTTCCTCCCTGGCTCAGGGGAAACAGAATTACAAGCATGTAGTAATACAGGCATTATGAAGTGGAGTCATCCAGCTACCAGTCAGTGTCTCACAACATACACATTTTTGTTTTGTTTTTGTGTGTGTTTATTTTTCCATTTGGTTGATTTGGTTTGGCTTTAACAGGGTATGCCCCATACTGACTTTACTACCCATTATGCTCCACTGACTTTATTACCTGTCTGTCCTCTCAGAGGATGCGTGAGTCAGATTTTCAAAGCAACTAATTTTGTTACCCAGAAGGAACACAACACTTGAGGCTATTTATGCAAACTCCGCCACATTTCTCTGTAAGTAATTTTTTTCACTGACCTACATTTCAAGCAGGTAGAGCTTATTTACAAACTAGAAGTGCATTTTTTTCCTGCCATTCCTTTATGCCATCTTTGCCAAGCCAGTTGCTTCCCTGCTGGTGACTGTTGAAATCTGTCTACTTCCACATGAGCAAAGAAGCACCAAGTCATACTCCACTGTTCTCACCTGTCAAATGCTCTGCTTGGGATCTTTCTGGAGAACAATTTGGATACGTGGGTCAGAAAGGGCTATGGTAGCAAGTATGAAATCTGGAATAGGGATGCAAGTTGGATGTCCACACAGACCTAGCAAAGAGCTATCATCTTTGGGTTTGATGGGGCAGCTACATTCTTTTCTTCTTGTCATCCACTAGGGAAGAAGATCCTTCCTTTGTCTTCATTTTGGTGTGTGTATCTAGTTAGATCTATATCATCTATTTATATATCTATATAATCTATATCTATCTGTATCTATCTTCTGCTCTCTTCCCCTTCTCTTCTCTTCCTCTTTCCCATTTCCTTTTCCATTTCCCCTTCCTTTTTTTCTTTTTCTCTTTTTTTCTAAATGACCATTTTCCCAGCAGCAATAAAAAATGAACTGAGCAACCTACTTAAGCAAGGTAACGATTGTGTTTAGGGGAGCTTATTACCCTTGTGAGCTGTACCTTAAGTGTATCTTTCTTCCAAATTTCACTGCCTCCAGGTGTTTATTTATGTCAAAAGACTCCTGAAAGAAAATACAAGAGGCAGTTTCACACCTTCTTATTTTTCACTTGTCTTTTTTTCCTTCAATGGATTTTGTGAAAAAGAAGGACAAACATTGCAATAAGCATGAACTATATATAACAAAAATGCTTCTGTCAAGTTGTGGCACTATACAAAGACGTCCCTTTAGGCCTTCTCAAACATGGCCTTACGATTCACTTTCCATGCTGTATTTATTCATCTTTTGAATCTCCTTGGTGAGCATCTAACCTCATGCTCACCCACATGTATCTTCAGTTCCACATGCCCCCCCTAAAACCCTACATCTCCACTCAGCAGGAACACAGCATCCTGTCTTGAATTGCCATTCATACTGCAATTATTTGTCAATGAGTGCAGAAAAGATGTGGGAACATGATCTGAACACACATATTACTAAATTTCATGCTCATTGCTTCAGTCATGAGACCTGAGGGAAACCCACTGTGAATCTGGCAAAAACCTGCTGTCGCAAAATCTCTTGCCATATCAATCTCACAGTCTTCTCTGCATATTCCTACTACAAGTGGAAACAAGTTTAAAGTAATTAATGTCTCATTTTATCAACTATTTAAGTGTAAATAACACTACAGATGACATCACTCTCCTGTCTGTGCAGCAGATTTTTTCAGCCAGATGAAAAAGTCTGCTGCAACTTTTATCCCCACTTCCAGCCAGTATCTACAAAAGGAGCTGTCAGCTCTGATGGAAGTCATAGTACACAGTTTGTAGTTCTGTGTAAACAGAAAATTTTTGCATCCATGCAAACATATAAATACACTTTGAGAGACATCATGATATTTTTTTTTCTTGTGGTTCATTTAAAAAAAACATCTGCAGCCATTCCGAAAGATCATCTGAAACTACTCCCAGCCATCATGAAGGCTTAAATTAGATTTATTCATTCATTTTTACCATCACTATTTTTCCATAAGAATAAAGGAGGAAAACTATAATTCTTTCTTTCTTACAAAAAAAAAAAAATCTAAATTTTTCTTTTTCAATGAAGGAGAATATATGAGGTGGAGAAAACAGAAAGTAGCAGGAACCGTTTTTCTCCTTTCTTTACTTAAACTATTTTTATTTTATTTCACAATATGAGAGATGAAGAAGGAAATGGTCTGAATCTACCTAAGAATCAAACATAAATTTCCCACTGCTCTGTGAAAGGCAGTTTTATAAAAAAAACAATGAACAAATTGTTTAATGACAGCCCAAAGTCAACAGTTTTTCTGCAAGATTCAATTGGCAGAAAGACATAATCCATTTAAACATGTGTGTCAAGACATTTCTACCCCCCACCTCCCAGTTAAATCTAGAAAGATATTATTTTACAAATGTAATCATTTATTGTTTGATAAGCCTCAGTGAAAGCTTAAAGGATCTAGGCTCTTTCTTCATACGCTCCTTATTTACTGAATCAATGTGGAATCATACAATTTTCAAAATGACCTTTTTTTTTCCTCTTTTTTTTCCTCTCCTCCAATTCATTGCTTGTGTAATGGTTCATTAAAGTGGTTTCTTGCAGAAGTCTTGTCTTCCTGTGTATGAAGTCGTATGGTGAGTAATGAGGTTTTAGACACAGAAGCTGGAAAGTAAATGTTAAGCAAGTCTTTTCCTCTTTAAGGAAAAATGTTAAAAATAATCTTATGCCAAATACAGATTAATGTGGCTACATGAAGTTGTCTGTATGCAATACTAAATGAGTTGCAGACAATGTCTGTCTGTGTCCATATCTGTGTAACCTTCCAGTTAAAATAGGTTCATTCAACACTTCCACGCAATTTCTAAGTGCATAACAAGCATTGCTTTTCTTCTAAATTTCACTACATTTACCATCTCACTGAAGCTTTTTTAGTATGTATGGAAAACTAAATAAGATTGAACTACAGAGCATAATGCACTAATATTAAGCAAGTGTTCTATATTTATTTTACAATATAACCTTTGTACTAAAGCTAGGTTTGCTTAATGATAATAATACTTCTAACACATCCAAAATGAAATAAACAAGAAGAAAAACAGAAGTAAATTGAGTTTTTGCTGTTTGGAAAACTGTATTCCATTTTAAGCAAGTAGACTTGTTAAAAATTTATGACACAATACACATTAATCTTTAGGTGTTCCTTATTATAATCAGGAAAATACAGTGTTTCAACCTACTCTTCATAAGAAATGTAAACAGGGGAAAACTCTGGGAATATATTCTAACTGCAGTTAAGTTCATTGTACTCAAAGTGACTGCACTGTTATTGTTTTGAAGTGAAATATGACAGTATGTAGAGGTTTTCTGCTCTTGATTTGGTGTATCAGCTATTGATTTATCCCGAAGCTGCTGGGAGGAATCAAAAGGAGAAACAAACTCAAAAGAATTGAATGGGTTTTTTTTTAAGAAAAAAGGGCTTGTGTAAATCCATACATTCTCTGGAAATTGCCCCACTACTGCCCACTGGCTCTATCTGTGACTGCATTGACAACGGACAGGGCTTGAATCAAGACTTTCATATCCCGCTGTGTAACAGTGGAATCTTGTTCTCCATTTGATGCTCTATTGCAAGGAAAAATATTCTACCTCTAGCTTACATATATATAAAACCTATAAACTGTTTCTCTTACTCGAGCTAAATGAATAGTGATATAAAAATCAAAGTGACACACAAAGACAATATAATAAAATGTGACTTTCTGAGAGCGAGACTTTTTTTTTTGTCACAGTGACACACACATGGAGATTTGATCGGATCTTTTTTGGGAGATATGCTACTGATTTTTCAGGTCATCTTTAGTTATGTCAAGAAAAGTCATAAAGCATAACTAGACTATATGCTCTCTGAATATGCTACAGTTATCATACAACTATTTAGGAAATGGTTAATGATGAGAATATCTGAAAATCAAACATACAATGAAGAGGTCTTATAACTCATTTTACAGGATAAAAGGTTAAAAAAACCTGTACTTCAGTGATGGATTCACCATTTACTATTTTGGGGGCATATGTTTCCATGTGGTCTTACAAATGATTTGCAAAAACACTGGATTTGTATCTTATAATGACTTACATTCCTTGTCCAGAAACTGGTTAGTTTGAATTACAATATAGTCCACTCCTTCAGTGCACGTTTCCACATCAAAGTGTGGAGCACAGGACTGAAATTATGCCTCAGTATCTGGGTTTCTTCTCTTAAGGAAAAAGAAAAGGTAGAGGAATCACAGTCAAGTTTCAGCAGCTAATTACCACCACGTTTCCTCCCCTCTGCTTTCATTGAAACACACAGCAGGATACACCTTGTCATCAAGAAATCAAATTTCTGTGGGAAGCAAAAACAATAATTTATGAAAGATGGAAATAGCCCATACAGGTTGTAAATTGAGGGAACTTGTATAGGTTCACAGGAACACAAGAAAATCTGAAAAGATTTTCAAAAAATGAAAGCTGGAAAAAGCTTTGAAATGCTGGAGATCACAACCAAGATTTTTCAATATAAGAATAGACCTGTTCATTTCAAGAAAGCAGAAGTCACAGCTAAGAATTAACATTTCATTATTGATAAAGTCAATAAAGGAAATCATGATACAATTTCCTGAAGTCAAGAATCTCATTGGTACACAAGTTAGTTTCTTTTTTGATTAGCATCTTGTTAAGATAGTAGAAATAGACAGTGGTGCATGGTTATATAACAATTGTTCTTACAGTTTTGGTTTCTGAAGATATTCAGGGGATACTGATATGGGCATAAAATATGAGCTGTGTGTTCCATCCACTGGATCGTTTCTGTAGCCCACCCATGGGCAAGCAACAACAGGTCCATATCTCTCCTGTACTGAGGAATCCACATCTGGATGTAGTACTTCAGGTGAGGCCTCACCAGCGCAGTGTAGAGGGGCAGGATCACTTTCCTAGAACTGCTGGCCATGCCACATTTGATGCAGCCCAGGAAATGGTTGGCTTTCTGGGCTGTGGGCTGTGCACATTACTCATGCATGCCCAGCTGCCATCCACCAGTACCATCACATACTTTTCTCTTCACACCCTGCAGCTTCTTTTCCCCACTTCATCCTTACATCCTCCAGCTTGTACTGACGGTGTGGGTTACCATGACCCAGGGTCACCTGGACCCACTGGTCAGCTTGTCTAGGTTTCTCTGAATGGCATCCCATTCCTCAGGTGTGTCAACCACACCACACAGCTTGGTGTCATCCACTAACTTACTGAGGGTACACTCAATCCCACAATCGATATAATTGATGATAATCACAAGCACCGGTCCCAGAACCACTCACCACTGACCTTCATCCAGCCACTGGCCACTGACCACCACTCTGAGTGCAGTCTCACAACCAGTTCCACACCCATTGAACAGTTCACTCATCAAATCTGTGTCTTTCCAATTTAGAGAGAATGATGTTATGAGGGGCTCTGTCAGAAGTCTCACTAAATTCCAGGCGGATGACATCAGTGGTTCTTTGTTTACTGACAAAATTATGCCATCATGGAAAGCCACTAGGTTGGTCAGTCAGGATCTGGCCTTGGTGAAGACATACTGGTTATCACATATCACGTCCCTGTCTTCCACATCCCTTAGATTAGCTTTAAGGAGGACCTGCTCCATGATCTTCCCTGGCACTATGGTGAGGTTGACAGGTTGGTAGTTCCCTGGGTCATCATTGAGAATGGCTCGGTGACTACATCAGCCAATTCTGTCAGGACTCTGGGATGCATTTCATCAGGACCCATAGATTTACAGGTGTTCAGGCTCCTCAGGTGGTGATGAACCTTTTCTTTGTTTACAGCGGGAAGGTAATTGCTCTCTCAGTCCCCATGTTCCAAACCATCCACTCAAGGGCAGTGTGAAGAGCAGTTGTTTGTGAAGACTGAGGCAAAAATGTTATTAAGTACCTCAGACCTCTCTTTATCTGCTGTTACTCGTCTGCCTTTATTGCTGATGAGGGAGGTTACACCCTAGTGGATTTCACTTTTCTGGTTTTTCTTCTTTGCATCTCTTGTCAAGTCCAGTTCCAGCTGGGCTTTGGGCCTCCTGAACCTACCCCTACACAGCCTTGCAGCATCCCAATACTCCTTCCAGTTTACCTGTCCCTGCTTGCACTGCCTGTGCATTTTCTTTTTGCTCTCTAGTTGTTTTACCAGCAGGTCCCAGCATTTAGTACCATTTTCCCTGGAACTGTGAAGATCTCCAAGATCTGAGTTCTTGAAGCCTCTCAGGCAGTGCTGAACCACCATCATGGTGAAAGTACTCCTTTTCATTACTACAGCATGTGGATTTAATCCCTTTTGCTCAGAAGAGTTTCTCTCTACCTCTTCTGTAATGCCTACATGGAGTTAAAGAAAGCACAGTTTCCTCCTTCTCTTGACACAAATCCTTCTTTTCAGGCTCCACATCTCCTTAGGATCTCCTTTACTTCACACATTCCAACTTCAGGGCATTTTGTTGACTTTTGCTTAACTCTCTCTAATTTATCATTACCCTCCATGTACCCCCAAAAGCAGCCTCATATGTGCCAGATATTCAATATACCACGAAATCTAGGTACTTCTGAGAGATTTTGTTAGGAAAGTATACTAGGAAAGTATACTTTTTTTTTTTTTGCAATATCCCTCATATATTTCCTCTTATAGACTAGAAAATACTGTAGGCTAATAATGATTGTTAACATGCTGCCTGCTGACAAATATCTGAGTTTTTTAAGAGAGAGGCATTATTTTTCAGGTTTTTATCACCATATCAATCATTTTGTTTTGTTTTCTAGCTAGCTGATTTTATTGATCTAGTCATTATAGAACCAAGGCACCTCAAATTTTGCCTCTTTGGAAAGGCAACAACAAAGAATTAAACCTTTGTAGTTTTAAGGACTTTTTGTATATAAACATACCACAATAAACTTTGGAAGAAATAAGCAACTTGGTTAATAATAAATAAAAGGATTTTGAAGGAATAGAGAAAAATAACAAGTATAATGATTGAGAGTTACAAACGAAACAAAGTTGTTTGTTTTTTTCCCCCAACCAGCACGTTTTGACTAGTGAGTTGCATACTGGTCAAAGATACATGCATTTTCACTCTTTCTATGCAGAAAGGGAAGAAAGTAGATTACCAGTCGACAGAAATAACTTTGAAGAGCTTTTGAAGAAAAGAACAGACCTCTAGCTATCAAAAACACAAATCTAAGGCTTTGATTCACTCTGCAGGAAACATAGTGACAAAGCAGGTATGAACTGGTGTTATACTCATTTATTTTCTGATACAGTGCTAATTTCATAGTTTAGCATCATTAGATAACTGCAAATATTTTTAAATAACTAATAAATACAGTTATTTTAAAAATATATATGACTGAGCTATATAAAGAGAGAAGAAAAGCCAGGCTGAGTATAAGAAAATAAATATACTTTCAAGACCAGATTGGATGGGGCCCAGGGCAAACAGTTGTACTGCTAGATCTAGAGGTTGGTGGCCCTGTCTGTACCAGGGGGGTGGCACTCAGTGATCCTTGGGGTCTCTTCCAACCCAAGCCATTCCATGATTCAGATTTTCCTGAATGAGGGATGAATAGACATAAAAAGAAATATGCAGTATTGCACAGCAAATCTGTTATATGAAATCCTACGATGAAATCCACGACTATGATGGCAACATACTGTGGAAGGCTGGAGAACTGTATTTGCAACTCTAAATGTACAAAATGCTTATGAAGCAATGCAAAAAACATATTCTTCCCATTGCTTTAGGAACTGTGAAATGAATTGAGGGTAAAATATTCATAATTTTTGAAAGAATGAAATAAAAACTGCATGAACTTCAAGGAAGCAGTGCTAGAAGAGGGGAGAACATATCAAATCATAAAAGCCACTTACAAGTAAAAAACAAAGAAAGAAATATGACACGAACAGAGGAAAGAAAGAAAAGAAAAAAAATATTTAAATGTACTTCTGCATTTTGGTGGATACAAAATTCTGTTCTGCAAATGTTAAGATAACTATCTAGAAAGAAATATGGTATTTTACTGACTTTTCAAAGAGTATTGGCCTTATCTGTCAAGGTTTTGAGAGTGGTGAGGTGCCTGCAGGACTCCTTCTATTAGCAGAGCCCATCCTGTGCCCTGTTGTCAGTATTGGTGGGACCCTGTGCTGCCACCACTCCTACAGGATGGACCCCGCAGTACGGGCTTGTGCTGGAGCAGTGCTTGAATAGCTGTGGCCTGTGGGAATCCCATGAGGGATCAGAGTGGTATTGATGATCCTGTGGGACTCCATATGGAACAGGGGCAGAGGACCATGGGAGAGTAGCAGATATGAAGCATTATGAACTGACTGCAGCCCCCATTCCCTGTTCCCCTGCACTACTCACAGGGAGAAGGTAGAAGAGAGTGGATGGGGAGAAGTTGTTTTTAGTTCATTTTTAATTTGTGAGTGCTGTAGCCTTTGAGTAATTGGCAATAAATTACATTAGCTTCCTTATTCTGTTTCACATAGAACAGTATATGTATGCATTCTCTGGGAAAAATTAAATGATAATATGGACTGTTAAAGACCACACTGAGAGCAATGGGTGCTGGGACGTTCAAAAATTGGGATATATATTTAGCAAAAGTCACCTGATTTGTCATCCTCTGACATAGCTGAAACCAGGACAGAATGAATGGTACAGGTGGAGGTCAGTGAGGAATAATGTCCCTCTGGGGTCTGCCTTGGGCCCGGAGCTCCTCCTTTATCAATGACCCAGGCTGTGTGGGATAAGTGCACTCTCAGCAAGTTCCTGGACACCACCAAGCTGAGGGGTGCAGCTGATTTGAGAGGAGGAAGGGATGCCATCCACAAGGACCTGGGGCTTTGGTGGATGAAAAGCTTGATGCAAGACAGCAGTCTGTGCTTGCAGCCCAGAAGGCCAACTGTATCCTGGGTTGCATGAAAGGAGGGGTAGCCAGCAGGTTGACACAGGTAATTGTCCTATACTCTGCCCTGGTGAGGCTCCATCTGGAGTATTGAATCCAGACTGGGTTCCCAGAAAAAGGAAGTCTGGAGGTGTTGAAACAGGTCCAAAGGAGGACCACAAAGATGCTCAGTGGGCTGGAGCATGTCTCCTGTGAAGAAAGGTTGAGGGAGCTGAGCTTAATCAGCCAGAAGAAGAGAAGGCTCCAGGTAGACATTGCTGTGGCTTTTCAGTACTTAAAGAGAACTTATAGAAGAGAGAGAGACCAACATTTTACATGGTCTGATAGTGATAGAACAAGGGGAAACAGATTTAAACAAAAGACAGGAGATTTAAATTAGGTGTTAGGAGGAAATTCTTTACTCAGAACATGGAGGCCCTAACACAAGTTGCCCTGGGAACTATGGATGCTCCATTCCTGGAGGAGTTCAAGGTTTGTGGATGGGTTTCTGGGCAGCCTGATCTAGTTGTTGGCAGCTACGCCCATTGCAGGGGATACCAGAATTGGGTGATCTTTAAGGTGTCTTCCAATTCTAACCATTTTATTATTCTGTGATTCAAAGACTCCATGATTCTATGATGAGAGCTACAGAAGCTGACTCATTTTGTTTGTATAGGATGTCAGTCAGTAATGAGCATTTTGAACTTCAGGGACTTGTGTATGCTTAGCCTGAAGATAAGAAAGTTCATCATTCACTCATTCTGAGGCTTTTCATGATACATTAGATTTCCCTATTTTCCAATTTTTTGCTAGTTCTTTAAAGTAAACGTTCACATAACTGAAATAGCTCAAGTATGCTGAAAGTTATATGAGCAACAAAAACTCATAGGAAGGCATAATTCCTAAAACAAACCAAAGTATAACCAAAAAAAAATCTATAAAACATCGTTTTAAATAGCATATTTGTAATAAAGTTGCTTTTCAGCAATTCAGAATTTTGGATTTCCTATTTTACTATTAATGTGAGTGAAGGAAAATTGGGATTATTAAAAGTGTCGCAAAAATAGCTGAACCTAAAAAATTAATCAGACTTTTGCTGTGAATTTCTACTTTGTTGTTGTTGTTTGTTTTCTTTTTTCTGTTAATGTAAGCCAATACTGAAAAATTGTTATTTTGTCTGGTTTTGAGACAGTGCTGAAGAGCAAAGCAGAACAGAGGATCTGCCAAATACCAACTGAATTTACAGGTTAGAGCTGAGATGGGCCTGTCTACTCAAAATGAAATGTACAGATTACATTTCAGTGCTTCACTGCATCTCTAGATAAGATAGTTCATTTAGCTTTCTCCCATCCCATGTTAATGTCCATTTTTCTGTTTCACTGGAGGCCAACCCAACCATAATATAACATTTTTAAAACAGACTGGCTGGATTATTTTGAGTTACTACTATCTGAACTAAGGTAAATCCAGAGATTTGACGTATTATTTTCAGTCCTTGAAGGAAGTCTTCTAGAGTCTCTGGAAAGAGCAATAAGTTGTTTAATGACTTGTAGATCAGTATTTTTCCATTCAGTTCCTAGCTTCTATCATTTAATTTTCATTTTCTTTCCTTTTGATTTTCATTCAGTGTTTTTACATCATTTAGGGTAGATCACAGTTTAGTATCTCAATATAATAATGAATTCAAAAGCTTTTGTATGTTTATTTGAAAGAAAGGGAAAAAAGAAATTGAACAGAAATCATAATGTCATATTGTTTCTTTTCAAAGCCTTGCAGAAGAACTTTATACCGTGAACCATGATGAAATATTCTGAGTGCAGTGCACATATGTGTTATTCAGCAGCTATATGCAGTTTTTAAATTAAATGATTCTTATCAGACTGTACAAAAATTGGATTATCTGAGAATGAAAATGAAGTGAGTTTTATAGTTCTTAATAAAATTAATTCTTTCTGTTTCAATGCTGGTATCAGAAAAGCTATAAATAACTATGTAAATATCCTCAGAGAAGTTAACCATCAAGAAGAGTTAAGCATCTTCTCTCAAAAGAAAGATACCAAAGACTAGATATTTTAAAATATGAAAGTGGAAAGAAGAAATCACAATAATAATAATAATAATTAAAAACAACAACAATGACAACCCAAACCCAAATAAAAACATAAGAGACAAGCTAAGATGAAAAAAAAAAAGCAATTAAAAAAAAGAGACAGGCAGCACTTCTGTAACACAAGAAATACAGCTTTATATGTTTATGTCAATCTTTGTGATTTTTATAATAAAACTAGAATTCCTATCAGTTTAAAAAAAATAAAATCAAAAGCTTTTTCATAAATTGTTCTTAACCCATGGCATGTCCTTCAATTTTAGTCTTTATTTGAAACCATCTGTTACTTGAATAGCTACTGTATTGTACTGTACTTCCACGCTCCAATATAAAGAAGGAAGATGAGGTTCTTTGATTATGTGTATACCTGGCCTGAGATTAAGACACAACGGGTCAAATGTTAGCCCAACCAGTTTATTACAAATACTAGTTGCTTAGGGATATGGGGAAGGGAAGGTGAGCAATAGAAAAGAGATAAAAAGCAAGGAGACTTGGCAGAAAGCAAGAGAGAGAGCATCACCACTATGGAGTCTAGCAGGGTCTATAGTAGGTCCGTTGATCTCAGGAACTCTTTGGTCACTGCAGAGGATGGGAGAGAGCTAGAAAGCTTCGCAGCAAGCAGGCCCCAGGGGAGTTCTTCCAGAGAGGTTATCCCCTCATGGAATTCATCTTCGGGAGTTCTCCAGGAGTTCCTCTCTAGGAGTTCTTCTCCAAAAATCCTTGTTTCAGTGAAGACCTCTTATCCCCCTTTTCTCATTTTTTTTTTAATTTTATTTTCTCTCTGTTTGTGTGAGCTATCTGGCCCAACAGATAAGCCAGCAGGGGATGGCACCTTTCATTGCCATGCAAGAGCATTACCATCTTTTGTGGTGGTCAGCTTCTCCAAGCCGTACCCCCCCAAAAAAAAGACTATTTGCCCCTATTTCTGCTTATCTTTACAACCATAAGCAGACACTGAGGCACCATGACACCCATCTAGATAATTGGCAGTTATCAGTCAGAGTGTTATCACCAGAAAAGGCCTTAAGAAACAAGCTTTGAGACAAAAGAAAGGAAAACAGTTTCTGTCCTTCACGTGTACTGGTAGAGTTTTCAAGATATGAGAAGTCACCACATTTCTTACTTGAATCAAAAACTTCTTGAGGAGTAAGATGGCAAAAACTCTCTGAAATGCAGTAGAAAAGAAATGAGCTGTTACTGCAGAGATTAAGAGTCTTCATGAAAAATAAAAATATATTAAAAAAAAGGGGGGGCTACAAGACATTTATAAATATTTTTTTTCTCAATTTTTTTCATGATCCAGCTAGAAAGGCAGTCAGCTAAGAAGATGAGATCATAGAATCATAGAATCCTTAGAGCTGCAAGGGACCTTTAAAGATTATACGGTCCAACCCTCCAGCAATGAGCAGGGATAGCTACAGTTACATCAGGGTACTCAGAGCCCTGACCAGCCTGACCTTGAATGTCACCAGAGAGGGGACATCCACCACCTCTCTGGGCAAATCATCATCATAATACCATATATTGTTGAACCTAAGTAATTGGAATATCTATATTTGTTTTAATTATTCTATAGAAGCGGATTATAAACAGGTGGGGAATCAACTTTCTTCTCAGCCAGATAGTGACAGGACAAGGGGGAATGGTTTTAAGCTCAAGAAGGGAAGGTTTAGATTAGATGTCAGGAGGAAGTTCTTCACAGGGAGAGTGGTGAGGTGCTGGCACAGCTGCCCAAGAAGTTGTGGATGCACTGTCCTTGAAGATGTTCAGGACCAGGTTGGAGCCCTGGGCAACCTGGTCGAGTACCAGATCTGGAGCTTGGTGGCCCTGACTGTAGCAGGGGGGTTGGAATTTGATGATCTTTTAGGTCCCTTCCAACCCAAGCCATTCTGTGATTCTATGACTCTATCTATACCTTTACTCAGTTAAAAAAGCTTAGTCATAAAAATTTTTCATTTAATAAAATTTTTATTTTGAGCTTAATTGCAATATTGTTCCACTGATATAAAATCTGTTCCTGAATTGTCCTTTTGTTAACTTGACCTTTTGAAACACGAAACATTTTGGGTATGCTTTCATTTATAGTAGTGGCTTCGTGGCAATGTGATATTTCAAAAGAAAATGACAGATTTACTATGTCTTCTTCTGTCTAGGAGTACATTTTATGGACACAGTGCAATAACTAATAAAAAATGTATAATGAAAACAAAACCGGGCAACTTTACCACTGAGATGGATTAAATTACTTCAGACTGATATTATCAGGAAAAGAAACCACGTTAAGAATGTTAAGAAACCATGTATGGTGTATTTCTAGTACCTATATGTATATATATTTATCATCCCTCACACATAGCTAAGGTATCTTAAAGCAGACGCCACTGCTGCAAGTTACAGACTGACAGATGTAATACAGAAGTCAACATATCATGGTTTTATGATTCCACATCATAACATCATGTGAGGCACTGAGAGTTAAAGAGTTAATGCCCCAAGTCTGTGGACTGCCAAATTTCCAGGTGTGTGGCTCTTAGAAGAACTGCACACCCCAGAGGACTTGGCATTTCCATTTTCCACCAGAGGGAAAGATAAAATTGCACACAAGTCCCAGAGACTTCCTCTTTTGCTGTTCACCTCAGCAGTGGAGCTTCCCTAGTTGTATTGCCATTAGCTTTAGCATAAGGCCTTCAGTTTTGGACACTCTTTCTCCCATTTCATTTGATTTATTAGCTTCAATTCCAATTATATTGTGTTATTTTGCATATTGATATCTTATTTAGTAAATTAGCTTTTCCTCCTCAGATCATTGCCACTGTTTTGTTTTTAGACCCATCTCCCTGCCCTCTCCCTATTCCCCCTTCCCTTTTCCTGGGGCATGGGTCCACCAATCCCCTGCCCTGAGTCACAGAACTGAGCTGAATCGGTCCATAAACACAACAGGAGTCTTAAATACTGATTTCAGTGGCCAAGATGCAAAGGACACACCTATTGAAAGGGACATCATTAGATCCAGCTTCTTGTCTCTAGTCCTAACCATCTCAAATAGATGTCACATGTAGCATCCAGCTAAGTGTCACAGATGAAAAAAAACATTATTTAGTAGGCCAGAGAGATCAAGCAGTAACTGACATAGCTCAGATAATCCTACCGAGTTTGTGAACTGCATGGCAATATATATTCATAAAGTAGCATGACAATAACCAGTGAACTGAAATATCTTTGTTCCCTCACCCTTCATAGGTCTCTCAAATTCTGTATTCAAAAGGATCTACCGATTATGAAGGATATTTGATTGAGGGGAGCTTGGTGTAGCAAAAATGAATTCCCAAAGAGTTTTATAATAAACCGTTCTTATACTGAATATAATTGTTAATGTAATTCAGCATATATAATTCTGAATTTCATTACATAGACAGATGGTATTTTCTCCATCTTCAAAGTCACTGAGTAAAGCACTGACAATTTTTGAATAATTTCTAAAAGTTTCTGTAGTGTTATGGGATCAATTACAGAAAAGATATCTATGTACAGATACGTTATCTGAAGCCTAGATGACATTTACAAAAGAAAAGTTAGTCCTCAGAGGAGTTACTGTGGAGTATACTCCTATGGCAGTTAATGCAATCTTCCAAAACAAAACCATTGGTATGAAAATATAACATGTATTTAAAATTTTCTAATACTAATTTAAAAATCAGTAAAAATGGTGAAAGACATTAAACAAGGTGCTACTGATCTCCATGTTTAGTATTAGAGAATGAGATATTTTCACAGTCATGATCATTTGCTGTAAAATTACTTAAAAATTAAATAGCTGTAGCTGCTAGTTGCTAGCAAATTTAATAGAGAATAAGAGAAACTTTCCTAAGTAGTGAATAAGAATACAGCAAAAAAAGTTCTTCAGTCTTCTAAATAGCTAAATAAGCATTTATATTACACACTTCATTCACTTCTTTATAAACAGCTCAATGGTAAGCTCCTAGTACAAAGAAAGATCTAAATAGAATCACTAAGTTAAACACATTTGAGGAGAGAATTCATGAAATTGGAAATGGAAAGTGCTCATCAGCAATTTCTACACAGCTTTTGCCCAGTATAAAGCCATTTACTTGTCTGGTAGCTTGTGGATTTTATCTGGTTTTGTTTGATTGTTTTCATCTAAGAGAAAAGATGGCCAAGAGCCATTTTAGTACTTGTGGCTATGGAGATTCACAAATATTTGTTGATAGATTCTTGAGCTGACTTTCTCATAGAGTTATTATCCTGCATTGCTATATTTACGCCAGATAAATGAAAACGAGTTAAGCAACCACGTTCTTCAGGATAAGTATGCTGTTGAAATGGAATGGGGAAGCTAGGGAGCACCTAACATCTGTGCAACAGCTGTACACTCACAGGGTCTGTGGGTATGTCCTCCTGTGCCTAAGCAGTTCTCATTGACAGGAGAAGGAATGTCATAGAATAAATGGTAGATGTAAGTTGAATGAAATTAAGGAAATAAATTTGCCTATATAATTTATTCCTTGTGCAGTACTACTTTTATTTTAATAGCATCTCCAAAAACTAACAGAAGATATAAAAGAACAATTTAAAAGCAAGAAGTTAATGTGCTGCAAGGGGAATCAGCCATTGGCCTGAACTAAAAACTAATGTGGCCATACTTTTGACATAAGTATATGAGACGATGTGAATTGAATAAAGTATGAGATGATGTGAATTGAATAAAGCATGGCCTGAAACTTCAACATAAGGAGTCCCATATAAATGTGCAGAGGAACTTTAAATTAAGGGTGATGGAGTTCTGGAACAGGCTGTCCAGAGAGGTTGTGGAGATACACAAGACCCATCTGGATGCCAGCCTGTGTGACCTGTTGTAGTGAACCACTTTAGATGATGACCTCTTGAGGTTCCTTCCGGCCCCTGCAATTCTGTCATTCAGTGATTCATTGAATGTCAAGAAAAATGCAAACTGTTCAGTAGAAATTAGGCTAATAACATAAAACTAACCATAATTGCTGTATCTTAGATTTCTGATGCAAAAAGCTATTCAGAATGGAAGCTTATT
The DNA here is from genome assembly GCF_038088225.1 of Cyrtonyx montezumae. Classification (NCBI taxonomy): domain Eukaryota; kingdom Metazoa; phylum Chordata; class Aves; order Galliformes; family Odontophoridae; genus Cyrtonyx; species Cyrtonyx montezumae. The sequence goes on from NW_027071825.1 coordinate 26,604,951, forward strand.
TCTGTGTCAAAATGCTTAGGTTCTATTTACAGCAAACTGGAGAAATTTGCAGTTTTGTATTCAGAATCACATCTTGCTGCTTTGACAAGTATATGCTATGATTTTTGAAAGGCACAATGAAATTTCACCATGGAGAAGAAGCTGAAAATATTATTTCTCTCTGAGAAATAATTGTGAAGTGAAATGCGGCCATGTTTGCAAAGCCTTAGTGACAAATCCTAGCCACTGATTATATTTTTGCTACATTATTCATTTGCAACATATAGCAACTGATGCAGGTTATCATTATCAGGGTCTCTTGCTTTCAGGGCTTATGTTAAAGTTGTTTATGGCAAGCAATTTCAGTCAAGTGAATGAACAGGTAAGCGGAATGAATGGATTTTGCACAGCATAGTTATACATCATAATTTCTCTTTTAACCTTGAGTCAATTTGGTATGCATTTCAGATTGAAATCTAAGCTGGATATCTGTTTACATCAATACTTTTCTAAGTATTCATAACTAGAATTATGAATACAAATAATATAATCTGTGAATATTGGTCCTTACTGTAATAAAAAAGCTCTTTAAAACAAAAAAAAGCAAGCGAAAAAGCCCTTAAAGTAAAAGAAAATTCATCTTTATTAAGAGTTAAAGAAAAGAAATTATGTCAGATAACATCTGGGAAATATTACTTATACAACTAGTAATACGATGGGATGAAGTTTAGAAAGGGGAGAGGCAAAGGAAAGAAGTTGAGAGGAAACAAAGAGAGGCATGGGATCTGTCATTATCCTTATTAAAGTAATTGAGATGACTTTCAGGGATTTTGTCTTACTGTCAGCTTCTATTTTTTTCCTCTCTGCAGAGCATTTCATTCATGTCAACCTGCACACACTATGGCCTACTTATTTCATTTTAATTATGGTGGTTTTTTTGTGTGTCAGTATATGATAGGGTCTCTCTAAAAACATTTGGAGATGGATTTTATTTATTCACTGCAACCATCAAGTCTTGCTCCTAACGTGATACAGCAGCTAACCTGGACTCTCCAGGTTTAGATAAGTATGGTGGAAGAATTTATTTTAACAGGGACACAACCAAATCTGTTCTTGGTCTGCAGGACATCAGACCTCACCCTATTGTCTCTATTGATAATTCTGTTAAGTCACATTAACAAAACCTCTTTTATTATTCCAACAAGGGTACTATAAAAAGCAACTAAGTACAATGAAATATGCTGAGTCACTCACTGAGATCACAAGTACTTAACACATTGCAGAAATCAGACTCCTGTAATAATGCCATTTCCCCACTCCGCCAAATTCAGAGGAATTTTTAACCCTATATCAATATAATGAGGTTAATCAACACTGGATTGCAGTACAAAACAAAGAAACCCTGGACCTCTGATTTCTATAAATATGTGAAGAATGATTAAAATGAATACCAGTGGATATCAGTGGAAATAGTTACATGGCCACTGCTAATATACACGACTTCATAATTCAACTATGCTTTATATATATATATAAATGTGTGTATATATTTAGATACATTTCAATTACAGAGGGAGCAAAACCCTCAGGGCTCTAAGAAGTACAGCAGTTTCAACTGCTCTTTTAGTTTGCAACAGGGAATGTTAACAACTTATTAGACTGAGATGAAATGAAGGCAGGATTGCAAATTTGATTCAAAAGGAGATAAGGAATTCAGACAGTATCAATGGCAGCACTGAGAATAGCCTTACTGTTCTTGCTCTAGCTGTACAGTTTTTTATGTTGAACTTTTATGTCATAAAGATGGAGTAGAATCTCTTTCCCCAGATAAGGTGATTTTGACTGTCAAACCAAGGCATAATCTGAATGCTTTAAAAACTACATCACAGAACCCAGCATCATTTCTTTTTTTGGTGGATAGCAGAAAGTGAACTTTGGTACCATTTTTTATTTTAGTTATACAGACATAAGAATAACACGTTACTCATGAATTCAGCACAAGAATTCCAGATTTACTGCAAAGTTAAGATCAGAACTTTAATCAGATGTTCACATATTCATTTAAGTCTGTATTTCTGCATGCTTACAGCAGTGAATACAGAATTTGAGAACAAGACAGCTAAAGTTAGTGAAGAATTCACGCAAACTCAAGTTTTAGAGTCTGAAGTATTTCCCTGAACTTTTCTTCCATCTTTTTCAGCAATAAAAGCAAGAAAGAGTACTCAAAAGAGTAATTTCCAATTCCCTAAAAGAACTGAAGAACTGCTGGTTAAGCACAAGGCTGAGTATGATATTATTCTAATAAACTAAATTTAGTTAGCTTACTTTAAGAAATATTACTGTGAAAATGTAAATAACTATGTAATCTGAAGAGCAGTAAAGCTACCACTGTCAACGGAGACTCTCTACCATCCTATGCTCTTTAATTATTTCTTAGGTAAATGTGTAAAATGCGTGTTTATATCTCCTCCATTGTAATATGCAATCATAATTAATTACTAAAAATAAGACAGAATCCAGGTTATTTTTTCCAAAATAACAAATACTTTAACAAGTACATTAAGGAAAAGTTATTCACATAGGTATTAACAAAGAGCAGCTGAAATGACCGGGATGGTGCAAATTATTCAGTCTGAGAAAAAAAAAATCACTTGGGGGTGCAATTGTAAAAGTGGCATGCTGTAAAATGCCCTCACTTCTGGCTATGCTGTATTAATCAAGTATTCTATTTTCGTAGCCCTGCCTATGATTAATTCAGTCTAATAATTTTATGCATCTAAATCGTTTTACCTTGCAGCCTGTATGCTGCCGAGATGTGAGCTGCCTTTGGTAGCAGAAGTTCATGACATTGCAAGAAAAAGATTTTTCATTACACTCAATGTAATGCCATTAAAAATACATTTAATACCTTGATATAAATTAGGTGTTACAATTTAGCAACAAGGTGGAAGAGCCTGGGTGGTTTATGAAAATAACTCCATTTCACAGACTTGAAAATATATTTATGTGATGGATGCATTTATTATTTTCCATACGATATTTTGTTTGCTTTATAGTAATTATAATTACATTGTGATTTATGTTCTGTGAGACTTTATTTATTTGTTTTTCTGGCAGAGGGGTGTGTTGTGTTTTCTTGAGGTGCCTTTTTTTTTTTCCCAGTATTACAATTGACTTCTGGTAACGAAGTATAACTGCAGCTTACCTGCTCTGAAATTTCTACTTGTACATTGCAGAACAGATTGTAATACTCTGGTTGCTTACTTTTATTTATTAATTTATTTATTTATTACAATAAAAATAATAAAGAAAAGAGGAAAGAAAAATTTTAGTTCATTAAATATATGAAATTTTCTCCATTTCACAGTTCTCAAATAATAATAAGAGCAAGAATGAGTGCAGTAAACAGCAGTGCTTATCTTGGAATTGAATTGAGAAATACTTAATAGAACAGTGAAACTGCTGTGCCTCCACTGACTCCTTTTCTTGACTGATGGAAAAGATATATTGAATCAAGAAACTTATTGAGGCTTCCTTTGATATTAAAAAAAGATTCTCTTTCCTAGACTAAAAAGTTTAATTAGAAGTGGTCCACTAGATAATTATGTTCCAGAATCAGAGCTGGTCTATTCTGCTGGATGCCCAGGTCGCTTTTGGGACGAACAGACTAACTGCAGTGAAAATCTAGAGCAAAGTCTAATCTCCTTCGTATGAAACCTTACCAACTTGTTCCTAGAACTCTGGAGTGCTACATTCAAGATGACACTGTATTCTGTGGCATATCCAAAAAGCACCAAGACCTTTTATATTGCATTTTGCAACAAACAGTAAAAAATAACTTTTTTTTTTTTTGTCCTATTAAAAAATGGGAAACAATGTGCATCTTATTTGTTGGAAAATGTCTTTTCACAATATAAGTACTTTCAGATAGACTAGAAACTATTACTGGCATCTGCATCACTATTTTCTGTTTATGCTACCTTCAGTGATACAACATTTATTAGGAATATAAAAACTTCCTTGTAACACATCACATCTGTTCAGCTGTCCAACGAGACTTCCACTGGCACATTGGCTGTCATCTGCTCTTTAAGTATCAACTCATAAGCCAGCTGTTTCCACAGGCAAATTGTCACACTGAAATGAGCAAGGTATATGGGGGAAGAAGAGGGGAGAGGAACATAAAAACATTAATTGTAATTATTGTTTCATTCTTATATTTATTTAGATAGTGCATCCATCATATCACCACAACCCCATGTAAGTATAGAAACACATGACATGCACAGAAGCGATTTAGAAAAGTGTAGATGGACCCAAACCAGCCGGTGAGAGTATGCTTCAGCTTTTAGTGGGAGGAGACTGCAGAAGGAAGGAGAGAAATAATAGACATTCTAAAGTTTTTCCATTTCCTAGTATGTTTTCTTGCAGAGAATAAGTATTTAAATGATATTGTCTTCCTTGACAATCTTCTTAATTTTTGCTATTCATTACTACTACTGTCTTTTCTTGATATACTATAAATCACATCCTCTTTTGACCTATAGGACATACTATATAGACCTGTTTGATAGGTTGATTCACATAAGTAGGCAATGCTCCCGGAAACCTTTTCAGTTTTGATTATCAACTTATCATTTTTGATGAAAATTATATTTAAAGCACTTCACCTGAAAACAAAAAGCTTTTGTATTATATGATGTTTTTCTACTGCATCACTCTTGCGTTTTTTGTGCTTATAGATTCTTTTATTTTTACCAAAAACAAAAGCAGAATTCAAGTGACTACAGACTTCTGGAATGATAATAGATTACTTGTACTTACTGGTGCCTAAACATGTTTGAAAATCTTTCATTTAGGAAATTTAATGATAACATCTCCCTGAAAAAAAATAGTTCAAAATGTTTCCTCTTAATGTGTGTAATTTTGCTGGTCCTGTTGGTGCTCTCCTGTTAGCTGCAGATCATAAATCATTACAAAACTAATGACAGTTTGGTTCACTAACACGCTGCACGTTACTTTGGGATTTAATTATATCAACATCTGATGGCAATACCATAGAAAGGAGGCTGTCAGCATTTTCAGTACATAACCATTTTTCCAAGGTGCATGAAAATATAATATATCAGTAATTTCAAAATTGTACCTGCTTGAACAGACACAAAGGTTGTCAGTTAGGATTTTATTTCACTTGTCCAGAATGTGTTTCAGTTTTGCTTATTTATTTTCCAGCAAAGGTTGAGAATAATAAGTTCATAAGTTCATAAGTTCATAAGGTTGGAAAGGACCTATAAGATCATCTAGTCCAACCATCCTCCTATCACTATCTCTACCCAACTACTAAATTAAGTCCTTTAGCACCTCATCTAAACGCTTCTTGAACAGCGCTAGGGATGGTGCCTCAACCACCTCCCTAGGCAGGCCATTCCAGTGCCTGACCACTCTTTCAGAAAAGAAATGCTTCCTGAGGTCTAATCTAAATCTTCCCTGGCGCAACTTGTGGCCATTCCCTCTCGTCCTGTCATTACTTATCAGGGAGAAGAGGCCTACCCCCTCCTCACCACAACCCCCCTTCAGGAAGTGGTAGAGTGCAATAAGGTCTCCTCTGAACCTCCTCTTCTCCAGACTAAACAATCCCAGCTCCCTCAGCCGCTCCTCATAAGACTTGTGCTCCAGGCCCCTCCCCAGTTTTGTTGCCCTTCTCTGAACACGCTCCAGGGCCTCAATGTCCTTCTTGTAGTGAGGGGCCCAAAACTGAACACAGTACTCGAGGTGCGGCCGTACCAGAGCTGAGTACAGGGGGATGATCACCTCCCTGCTCCTGCTGGCTACACTATTTCTAATACAGGCCAGGATGCTGTTGGCCTTCTTAGCCACCTGGGCACACTGCCGGCTCATGTTGAGCCGAGCATCAACCAACACCCCCAGGTCCTTTTCCTCTCTACATTCTTCAAGCCATTCTGCCCCAAGCCTATAGCATTGCATGGGGTTATTGTGGCCAAAGTGCAGGACCCGGCACTTGGTCTTATTGAACCTCATCCCATTTTGCTCAGCCCAGCTGTTCAGCCTATCCAAATCCCTCTGAAGGGCCTCCCTACCCTCAGGCAGTTTGACACATCCTCCCAGCTTTGTGTCATCTGCAAACTTACTGAGGGTACACTCAATTCCCTCGTCTAGGTCATCAATAAAGATATTAAACAAGATGGGCCCCAAAACTGACCCTTGGGGGACACCACTCGTTACAGGACGCCAGCTGGACTTAACTCCATTAACCACTACCCTCTGGGCACGGACCTCCAGCCAGTTCTCCACCCAGAGAAGAGTGAACCTGTCCACACCACGGGCTGCCAGTTTCCTTAGGAGAATACTGTGGGAGACCGTGTCAAAGGCCTTGCTGAAGTCCAGGTAGACTACATCAACAGCCTTTCCCTCATCTACCTGTCTGGTCACCCAGTCATAGAAGGAGATGAGGTTGGACAAGCACGACCTGCCCCTGGTGAACCCGTGCTGGCTGGGTCTGATCCCTTTATTGCCATGCACGTGCCGTGTGATCTCCCTCAATATCATCTGTTCCATAACTTTCCCTGATACCGAGGTCAGGCTGACAGGCCTGTAGTTCCCCGGGTCTTCCTTACGGCCTTTCTTGAAGATGGGAGTCACATCGGCAAGCCTCCAATCTTGTGGGACCTCTCCAGATAACCAGGAATGCTGATAGATGGCAGAAAGTGGCTCGGCAATCACCTCTGCTAGCTCCCTCAGCACCCTTGGGTGGATCCCATCTGGCCCCATGGACTTGTGGCAGTTCAGATGGAGGAGAAGATCTCTGACCGTCTCTGCTTGAATCACAGGGGGTGCATTATGCACCCCGTCCCGGACTTCCAGGTCAGGGCAAGTACCATTTGGATAACTGTCCTGTCTATTAAAGACAGATGTGAAGAAGGCATTGAGAACCTCAGCCTTTTCCTTATCATCTGTGGTTATATTGCCTGCCTCGTTGAGTAAAGGAGGGAAATTTTCCTTAGTTTTTCTCCTGCTGTTAATATATTTGTAAAAGGGTTTCCTGTTCTCCTTTACAGCAGTAGCCAGCCTAATTTCAAGCTGGGCTTTAGCATTTCTAATTTTCTGCCTGCAGATCTTGGCCAGTTCTCTGTAGTCACCCCAAGTAGCCTGACCCATCTTCCAGAGGACATAGACTCTCCTTTTCTCTCGGAGTCTCAACAAAAGATCCCGGTTCATCCACACTGGTCTTTTGCTCCTCCGGCTTGACTTACAGGACTCCGGGACTGCCTGCTCCTGTGCCTTTAAGATTTCCATCTTGAAGAGCATCCAGGCTTCCTGGACCCCTTTACCCTTCAGGAGCAAGTCCCAAGGGACCCTTGCAACAAGTGTCCTGAACAGGTCAAAGTCTGCCCTCTGGAAGTCCAAGGTAATAGTTTTGCTAGTCACCCTCTTGACAATAATGCAACAGCTTGTGTGTATTTTTAAAAGTTCCTAAAGAAAAGAGCTGTTCATTGTTATTCACTTATTTAACAACTAATTATAGGTATGATAAATGGTTGTTGAATAATGAAGTGTTAAATATATTCAGTGTATATAGAAAAGTGCTCCAGGGCGGGAAAGAAAATGTTATCAAAAATAATTACCTGCTAGCTATTCCTCCTGGGACTGTAGCAAGTGAAATGACATCATGAATTTTAAAGAAATGTTCTGCCTTTAAGTGTGTTGTGAAAAATCCAGGAGCTTTTACAGTAGCATGTATTAATGCACACTATATTTCTTGTATGTTTGCACATCAAAACTTTATTCATTTTGGATTTCTCCCCTGGTATATTTTTTCTGACATTCTGAGAAATTTGAATAAATATGATATCTACTGTACGTAGTTCTAGTTTGAGAAGTTGTGATTTATTTTAAAAAGATTTAAATATTTTATATATTTCTGTAAGACAGAAAGATGGATTAAACCAGGTAGTAGAGATTATTGCTAAAACATCAAATTATTCAACAAGACTCACAATTTAGTAGGTGGAAACAGTACTGATGGTGGTGCATACCAATTATTAGATGTTGATAGGCAAGGGTAGAAGTCACTTACAGCATTAGTAATAATAAAAGGAATCAATAAAAGGAATCTTCAAAATTTTACTGCCATTTCATTCTGCAGAACCAAAGTCATTGAAAAGCATTGATATAGTTGGCTGTTGGCTCAATATGATATCCATCTGGAGCACTTTGGCTAACAAAGTTTTGTACATGGATATCCTCCAAATTCAATTTAACAAGAAAGATCTTTCAGCATATTTGGTAGAGCAACCTCTTCTACTTTCCTCAATCAATTTGCTTTGTGTGCAACTCTGCATGATTTTCCTTTTATATTTATAGACCTATTGAGTTAATACAGGTTTATCCTCAAAATTAGCACACCATACTAATGAAATTAATTCTGACACTTTTTCTATACTGTATTTCTTTCAAGAGTGTTGCCACTGATCCTTTTTGCAGTGAGTTCTTCTCAGTCTTTAATGCTGTAGTCACTATTCCTGATCGCATTCATAGCATAGATTCAGTATGAATCTGTCCCTCAATATGCAATTTTAAATGCAGCATGCCAGGGTTTCCCAAATTGTCTCCAGAAAATGTCTAAGGCAACCCTCATGTTGAACAATGGGTCAGTGGTAAGTCAGGCAATAAAAAATAGAGGGGAGGCTCAGGTTCCTCTTTTCCTCTCTGCTTTTATTTTTTGCTACACCTCGTTGAGGAGGCTGGAGGAAAACTTTCCACAGCCATCACAAGTGACCAAGATGTATATGTGCTACTATCTGCATGCATGTTGTGTGCAATATCTGTATTGTTTCCTCTCTTAGACAACCCTTTTCACTCAACAGTCTCTGCTGAAAATAGATTTGATGTTTAGTTGATGATAAACTCATATAAATGATATTTATCGCTTCTAAAATGATAGACTAGTGTTAACCTCTTTCCCACATTCACAAAGGACAGAGTTTCATTCCATGTTTTTACTTGCACCATTTAAAAATTAATTCCAGGACTAGTGCTCAGTGTCTTTTGAATATGCTGTCCTGTATTTTTAAATTTTTACCTTGATGCTCAGTGTTCTAATCAGGGTAAAGGAATAGCCAGTTCAATTTCTCATTTCAGCGTCAGTTTAAAAGCAATAAAATACATACACAAGACCTTTTTGCCAAGCGAGCTTCATCTCAGATATGTTTTCTAGGCAAAAATCAAAATTACTTTGCCTACAAACCTTGTTGCACTTGAAGCCTTGAATTCCAGAATTCAGAGTCATATTTGAAGTGCTGTATGATTAACTGAGAGGTTTATGAATTTAAACTTCAGCTTTCAAAAGCAGAATTCAGCAAAATAATTCATTTTTTTTTTAATTATATATACTTACAGAAATGTTTCATATTAGCATATGATGCTGATATTTTAAGTGTTATTTTCCTCTTTTGGACATACATTCACATGTGAGTCAAAATGTTAATTAGTAGCACTACTTTAACTACAGAGAATTCTTACTTTAGCAAGAGCTATCCCATTCAGATACAGTATTTCATATGCCAATATAAGGAAAGGTAGAACAACTTTACAGAAAAAATGAATTCTTGACAAAGATTTCAACTACTAAGATCAAGCTAGGTTTCCCACAGTTTTCTTTTATGGTAGTAATCAGACTCGTAAGGAAGACTGTAAAACTTTGGCAACACAATGAGAGCACAGATGAATTCAAAGCATGATAAATCACCAGGGATCTCATTGCAGTGCTTATTATAGCTGAACCAAACGTGTCTGAGCATCTAAAAAATCAAATAAAGTGCTTGCACATCTCAGGGGAAAAAACATCAAATGAAGCCTATAAAAGGTAACTAGATAGAACAGCATTGTATTCCATTGCCAGAATACTTCCTTGGCTTCATCAAAAAACACATTTTTCCTTTCACAGAAAAATATCATTTCAGAAGAGGTTGATATGCTCAATGAAGTAAAAGTCAATTAATATATAGACGTTATGTTACACAAATTGGGTGCAGGAAGCACTTGGGGGTCTTCCTGATGTGAGCTTGCCTCACAGGAAGAAACACACCTGCAGTCAGTCTGCCTTCATTTCCTAGTGCTAGTGTGCTGTTTCAGACGAAATTCTTTCAGTTTAATCAATTTCCTACAGTAGAGTGCAATGACTTGAGATCTTGTTTGCTCAGAATTAGAGCACTGTGTGAAAAGAAACTAAAAAGCATAGCAAAGTCATACTGTAAACATTTTTTTTTGAGCTCCCTAACTCCTCTAGCTCTTTATTTAAAGTTTTTACTTCATTTTGTTGGTTTTTTTTCCCCAGTTCTCTCTCCAGTCACCTTGGGAGGGGTTAGACTGTATTGTGCTGAGCTACCTACTGGGTTAAACCACATCAGCTATGACCTAAACATGAACTTTTCTCTACATGCATGACAAGGTCTTATCACAGCTTGGAATCAGTGGTGATTTTACCACTCACTACAAATGAATCTATCCCACAAAAGATGGTATCCTATTAACTGCTTGAGGATGCTGAGCTTTTTAAATGTTTCTGGCTTTTGTGCTCTTATCTGAAGGTCTTCCCTGAGTTTTGTAGACTGTTTTTAAATTATTATTTACCTTACAGAAAAAAATAAAAGTAAAAACAAAAAATCCTGTGGTATTTGAGACATTAAATCAGCACCACAGAATTGCATTCCAGCTCCTTAAAATGGGTTGATAACCCATTAGGAATGGGTCTTTTTTATCTAGTAAACAATTCTACAGAAAAAAAATGTTACTACATGTTAAATTCTAGGTTATTTTAGAAAATCAGCAACATTCACAAGGACTGAGAGATTAGCAGTGCCATTGTAGGAATGATAGAAACCCATGTTTTCCCATGGCAAAATAGAAAAGGTATATTGACATTTCAAAGTCTCAGACAAAATCTCAGCTTTACTAGAACTGCGAATTAGAAGATGACTTTTGTTTCCTGGCCCTGTACAGTCACCCATAGCTTGTATAGTGGACCCATGAACTAGAATTGAGCCTGTCTCCTTCTGCACGTTTCTTCCCACCTGAATCAAAGACTGCCTGATCCATTTCCTTTAAGACATATCTGTATATGAGACCAGATTTTCCAAATACTGATGACTTTGTTTATTGAAAATCTCTCATACAGGTGACTGTTCTTTTCTTGCTATAACTTCGAAGGAGATCTTTTAAGCCTTACACTTAAGTAATGTCAGCCTCCCCCCAGAAAAAAAAAAACAACACATTAATTGAGGCAAAATCATCTAATACTCTAATACACAGATAAATAAAATGCTTCTGTAAAGCTGTTCTGCAGGCACATAGCAGAAGTACATCTGAATCAGTACCCATAGCTCCATTATAATTGGTATTTATTTTAACTGATCCTAGAACATGCCACTCTAGTCCAGTTTCTAGACCTCTAATTCAAATCTTCCACTTGGGAGTTCTTTATTAGGACTAAATTTCACAGAAATGACAGTTCCAATGTCCAATTAAAAACAAAAAATCTATCAGATGTCATAACTAAAAGGCACATGAAGCAAAATGAATATAACATATACTACAGCACATCAAATTGCTTACAGTAGAAAACAGCTTCAGTTTCTTCAGGAAGTCACTGGGGGTTTCTTCTTCTAAAGAGCATAATTTGTGAATGGGAAAAATTCCAAGTAATTTGAGTGTATCAGCAAGTTATGGTCTGAGTTTCATATTTTAGATAATGTTATTAATCAATTACCACTGCAGCTTTCCCTCATATACAGTAGCTGGAGCTGTATTTTTCAGGCGGAACGCAGTAAATTGTGAATGTGAGATTAAAGAATGCAAATGATAGCATATGTTAAGGTTTTCCAGAGTATTATGATGTACACAGGACCATTATGCTGCCTGATGCTGTGTAGCATAATGTTAACAATTTACATGAATTTACATCTCACCACAAACTTTCTGTTAACAAGCAAGGTCAAAGGAAGTCTTCAGGGATTAAGTCCAGGAGAAGAATGTTTCTTCCTATGTTTATGTAAAATCACAGATGTCTCATACTCTAAAACCACTCAGTATAATGCGTGTTTAAAACAGATGTAGTGGAGCTAAGGCAAGATTTTCAAGCTTTGAAAATTAAAAAGAATTTCTAGCAGAGTGAAACCAGTCTTTACATTCAAAAATGTTTACTATAGTATAAGGAGACACTGACAGGAAATGCTCAGCAATAAGAAATTGCAGTGAACTGAGGAAAAACCTTGTTAGATGGAAATCATTACTCAGGCACTCATCACTCAGACAACATCACACTGTTGTATCTTGTACTATGTAGAGAGATGAAGCAAGGTAAAATTTTATTAAATTCTATAAATAATTTTTGTCTTTTATAGATCAATATTTGTGATAACACATTGCCTTTTTAGCTCACTGAAAAGTTGCCAAGTGAAAGGCTAAGAAATTTCTGACCAGTTTTTTTCAACCCTCAAACTACCTTTCTGCAAAACAGTCTTACAATGTCACAGTCCAATACACTTTGAACCTGCAAAATAATTTCTAAAAGCAGGAACCTTAGCCACTCTCTTCACTTCAGTCAGAGTTACCAGTCATATAACCTAATCATACAACCAATATTAGAAGTATTTCTGCAATTTTTTGCAGGAAATTGGACCTCTTTAACTTTGGGCCTTTACATCTCATTAAATAATATTTACAAACAACTTCTTTTAGATTAGTAAATCACCATTTGAAAGAAATTTCATAACTTCTAGTACTGGACATTTAACCTGAGACTTGATATAAGTGAAATCAGGATTTTATCCAAGAAAATTATTGTGAAGCTGTAAAGAGTAAAACAACAGCAACAAAGCCTTTGTTTTTGAGAAGAAAAAAAAAAGTGATTTGCCCTTAGTGTGACAAGGCATGATGCTAGAATATTCCTCTAAAAAGTCAAACAATTTCACATCTGAGCAACAAAAGGGAAAATTTGCATTTTGTAGGAACTATCTGTAAGGTGACTTTTAAGACGATGTTTATTTTGAACTTGATGAAAACAATTGTGATAACTTGAGAAGTTTGACAAGTTTGTTATATATTTTCATACTTTAGACGTGCATCTGTGCCTGGCTTTAACATAGGAGGAAAGAGATATTTTCAGAGGTAAAATCACACTATTTGAGAACTGTGAGTAATCTTGTTTTATTTTGTTTTGATAGCTCTCTCCAGACGGGTTACTGATTGACAGCATTACTATCTCATTTCTTATTAATACAGTTGATTAATCTGGTAATTCTGTTCAAGTTGGCAAAGTACATTGCTGAAAGGAACAAAATAAAAAGAGCATCGTGATAAAAAACTACCATCTTGCCACCTCTGCAAATGTGAGTGACAAAGAGCAATCCACACTGATACACTATCTTGTGGTTTATCTCATCATGGTGACATGGTTACTATAGCTGTAAGCCAAAAGATGCACTGCACTGTAAAGCAAAGAATATTAAACCAAGCCACATGAATGGACAGCCTTGACAACACAGACAACCTGCCTGCGATTAATATGTAGCAATTGTGAAATTGCTATTGTGTTGAATCAATCATGGACATAAAGAAATTTCTACATTTCCTCTTTTCTGCTTAACTGAATTGTTCTTCCCAAAAATAAGAAGCAAAACTGGAAGCCATTTTAACAGTGACATTTTTGTCTTGATTCTTTTAAAGAATCAGACTTTCAGAAGGTACTCTTTTTCTCCTACGCAGAAAAACAGAGTTGTCAGTCCCCAAATCTGGGTGTCTCAAATATCTAAAAAATATATAGTACAACTTTGAGGAAAAACAGAAGTATTTGTATACAGTGCTAAATATCAATTCAGGATGACCTCTAGGGCCTGACATCATTCAGGTTATTTTTGCTGTTAAGCTGGATCTGCTAACCCAGGACAAACAAAACCATAGACCAATTGCAGCATTCAGTTGGCTAATATTTAGAGACTGTGGAAAGAGCAGACCTAAAAAATCTTGAACTACATACTATAGTAGCACCCCCAAAAATCAAATATGGTTCCAAAAGTGGCCTTTATAGGGGATGTTGCTATTCACTACTGCAGATACTGATGCATCCATAGAAATATCACAAATTTTTGTTCCGTAGTTGTTAGGCTCATAGAATATATTTTATTTCTGCATTTTGATCCTGAACTTTTAACATGTGATGGGATTTTCTATATTTTAAATCATCTAATGTAATTCAAAATCGTATTAAAATACTGAAATGATTTCCAAAAATCTGTCCATTCTATGTAAGCAACCCTCTAGCTATTACACGTAGTACAAGTAAATAAAATAAGATGGTGCACCAATGCACCAGCATATTTACTGCTACTAATAAGATAGAATTGCTACATATCATGACTTCTTTTCTTTCAAATGTTCATTTCATACTTCACATTCTACAGTGTGACTACCACTCATTTCTACAAGTTGTTAAGGGATTTATCTCCACATGCTTTGCCGTACACAGACTACAGTGCAACATATTTAAGAGGAACTGGGCTGGCAGTAAAGTCAATTTTGTCCAGGGACTGCATACAGTCCGTGATGACCCAGATCCACAAGATAATTTACTATTTTTATTTCCAGAAGCTAAATACTGAGCAAAAGCTACTTGTTCATACCTATTTAGCATCTAGATGATTATATAGTGCAGTTTCAAAAAGAAAAAGTAGGGAATTATTTTTTTAAAAAAGAAATCTACATTTCTTTCCCCTAATGAAACAAAACTGCTGATTAGTTAATGTGATATTTCACAGTAATATAGAAATAGTATATCCTAATCTGTATTAGGGCTCTGAAGCCATAGAATAAGAAGATATTTCCAGAAATATTTTATTAGTCTTTGAGAGAGAAATGCCTTCTTGACAAGAGAAGATAACAAGGTTAGAAACAGTAACCACGTCCTATTACAAAAAGTTCTATTGCCCTAAAAATGAAAGGAGAGAAAGAGAGCAAAAGAGAGTGTGAGGAAGGGAGGGAGAAAGGAAGGAAGAAAGGAAGGAAAATGAGATGAATTTTCCTTGCTGTAGAAGGACAAATAAAGCAAAGGTCAGTGGTCAAACATACATTATGGTTTTATTACAAGAATGAACAGTGTAGTGTCTTCGCCATGACTGGGGTAGCAATGACTTGTATTTGTAAAGGAACAGCAGCATCAGATTCTGCCACACCTAGGCTCCTCACCTCTGTGGTTCAGGTAGTGTGGTTTCAAGAGAAAGAAAGCAGGTCTATTTTGAACCTTGTGAATTAACAGGAGGACCTCCTGTATGTGCGTGTTTAATCTAATCCTCTATGCAGTAAATAATCAAGTGTATCCAGCCATCTTGAATCTCATTAAGTCAGTGTAAAGTCACTACATCATATCTATATTATGTCAATAAATGTGTCCTAGCTCTTCTCTTATGAGTGCATTATAACACAGTTTATTTTCATTTGTGACAACACAATCTTTTTGGATTTCAGTAAGGCCTCATGGCATCCTTACAAACAAAGCGTCCATCTGCAAAGTAAACAAGTTCATATTTTGCTTGGGGATGAACTGACTCAACAATATTGCTCAAAGTGTTTTAGTAAATGGGGCTGCATCTGGCTGGTGGACAGTCACTAGTGGTGCTCCCCACAGCTCAATTCTTGGGCCTGCACTTTTTATCATCTCTATCAATGAATTGGTTGTAGGAGTGAAATCCATCCCCAGCAGGATGCTAAACTGGGAGGTGCTCCTGAATCTCTAGAGGGATATGAGGCTTTGAAGTGTAATTTAGACACATAGGACCATTCAGTTATCATCAACATCATGAAGTTCAACAAAGGTAAACACCATGTTCTTCACCCAGGATGGAGTAAAGATTGACACAGGTTCAAACTGAGAGATGAGTGACCGGAGGGCAGAAGTTAGGAATGTCAGGGTGCTGAGTGACAGCAGCTCAGCATAAGCCAGCAGTGTGCCCAGGCAACCAGGAGGGCAGACTTCATTTTTGGGTACATTAAACACAACAGGATCAGGATCAGCCAGACAAAAGATTCTTCTGCTAGATTTAGCACTGATATGACAATCTCTTCAAGAATATGATTTCTGTTCAGTTCTGAAGTGGTCAGGCATTTGATCTGAGCAAAGAGAAACTGTCTTGAGCTGCAAGTTGCTCCAAAATCTCCTATTTCCATGGAAACCACAACAGCTCTCCTCTCCTCTCCTCTCCTCTCCTCTCCTCTCCTCTCCTCTCCTCTCCTCTCCTCTCCTCTCCTCTCCTCTCCTCTCCTCTCCTCTCCTCTCCTCTCCTCTCCTCTCCTCTCCTCTCCTCTCCTCTCCTCTCCTCTCCTCTCCTCTCCTCTCCTCTCCTCTCCTCTCCTCTCCTCTCCTCTCCTCTCCTCTCCTCTCCTCTCCTCTCCTCTCCTCTCCTCTCCTCTCCTCTCCTCTCCTCTCCTCTCCTCTCCTCTCCTCTCCTCTCCTCTCCTCTCCTCTCCTCTCCTCTCCTCTCCTCTCCTCTCCTCTCCTCTCCTCTCCTCTCCTCTCCTCTCCTCTCCTCTCCTCTCCTCTCCTCTCCTCTCCTCTCCTCTCCTCTCCTCTCCTCTCCTCTCCTCTCCTCTCCTCTCCTCTCCTCTCCTCTCCTCTCCTCTCCTCTCCTCTCCTCTCCTCTCCTCTCCTCTCCCCTCCCCTCCCCTCCCCTCCCCTCCCCTCCCCTCCCCTCCCCTCCCCTCCCCTCCCCTCCCCTCCCCTCCCCTCCCCTCCCCTCCCCTCCCCTCCCCTCCCCTCCCCTCCCCTCCCCTCCCCTCCCCTCCCCTCCCCTCCCCTCCCCTCCCCTCCCCTCCCCTCCCCTCCCCTCCTCTCCCTTTTTACACAGTATTGCTTTATCATGAGAATATGATTGCTCTTCATTTTGTGTAATGAACTACATTTTATGTTTACTATGGTTGTACTCTAATGAATAAGATTTTATACTAATCAGGGAATCATAGAATGATTAGATGCTTTGGTTTGGAAGTGACTTTAATGATCATCTAGTTCCAACTCACCTGCCATAGGCAGGGTCGTCATCCTACATCAGGTTGCTCAAGGCCCTGTCCAACGTTGTCCTGAATGGAATAGGACATCTACAAATTCTCTGGGCACCCTGTTCCATCACCTCCCTCCCTTATGAGTAAATAATTTCTTTTGAATAACTAATCAAATTTTGCCTTCCTTTAGTTCAAAACTGTTACCTCTTACTCCTGCCCAGCTTTCTTTTAAGTCCCTTTTAAGTACTGGAAGGCCACTGTAAGGTTTCCCAGGAGCATTTTCTTTTCCAGGATAACCAACCCTAATTATCTCAGCCTCTCTTCATAGGAGAGGTAGTCCTTATCAGCCTCCTCTGGACTCATTCTAACAGGCCAATTTTCTTCTTATGCAGAGGGCCCTGGAACAGAATGCACTAGCCTAGATGGGGTCTCATAAGAGTGAAATAGAGGGGGACAATCACCTCCCTTGCCCTGCTGGTCATACTTTTTATGCAGCCCAGGATACAGTTGGCTCCCAGGCTGCAAGCGAGCATTGCTGGCTACAAAGTTGTTTTCTTATTTAGTTATGATCATATTTTTCTCAAAATTTGGAGTATTTTTTAAAAAAGTCTTTTAATACTCTTCAGAGAGAGTATGAAATATAGAATTAGAAATGATTGCCCTAACCAGTGCCTGTAAAATATCTGTATGTGTGTGGAGCTCCTCTGACAAGAACTGGAAAGAGATAGTTAACTGCCTGATTGTGTTTTATGTTCGTTACTACAACA
Source organism: Cyrtonyx montezumae (assembly GCF_038088225.1). Taxonomy (NCBI): domain Eukaryota; kingdom Metazoa; phylum Chordata; class Aves; order Galliformes; family Odontophoridae; genus Cyrtonyx; species Cyrtonyx montezumae. The sequence continues at coordinate 26,622,764 of NW_027071825.1, forward strand.
GCATGTGCACTGAGAGCAATTTAGACACCTACAGTTAACTCATTAAAAATAAAAGTTTTAATTTTAGAAACTCTTATAGTAAAACTAATGGTCCCAGAATAATGACTTTATGAAATTAAAAATGAAAATCATTTTACTAAAGTCAAAATGCAACGGTAGAACATATTTTTCAACACATCTGTGAATACAATGTGGTTTGCCTCACAATTCAGCTTCTGTTTGGAAATCCCCAGCAGCAAAAATCTAACATGAATTAAGCAACAAGTTACATAAGTAGCATTCTCAGCTCTGTGCTTATTCAAGCAGTGACTTTCCTGACCCTTCTATTCTGCAAGTAAACTGACAGATGTATTTTCCCTAATATAGATCTGAGAAATAGTTCAGTTACAGCTGATGCTCTTGCTAACAAATTATGCCCATTAACAGAGTACAAGTTTGGTATAATTCCAATTAAATGTGCACAGAAAGTGAGACCATGTTACATCTCCTTGTCTAAAAACATGGGTTGGATTTTGTCCCGTAACTGAGGAAGAGGGAAGGTATGACATCCCTGTCCAGAAGCCACATAGAACGTCAGAATGGGCAAGGAATACTTTGAGGCTTTTATCTAAAGTCATCAAAAGCAAATCACTTTCTCATAATTGCTTTGAATATAATGATGGTAATTATATTGTAATGGACGTACAAGTATGAGATAAGCAAGAGTAAGTTAAGTCAACAGATAATAAGTCTACTTGGAAGTCAGATCTTGTTCTGTTTCTATAATGTTCAGTCAGGTTACTGCTTCACAAATAAACCTCATTTACTGACGGACAGTCAACTTTTACTGATGGACAGTCAGCAGAGTATGAGCTAGCAGTGTGCTCAGGTGGCCAAGAAGGCCAGTAGCATCCTGGCTGGTATCAGGAATAGTGTGGTAAGCAGGACAAAGGACATAATCCTGCCCCTGTACTTGGCATTGGTGGGGCCTCATCTCAAGTACTGTGTTCTGTTTTGGGCAACACAGTACAGAAAGGACATTGAGGTGCTGGAGCAGGTCCATAGAAGGGCAACAAGGCTGGGAAAGGGCTTGGAGAATATGTCCTATGAGGAGAAACTGAAGGAACTGGGGCTGTTCAGTCTGGGGAAAATGAGGCCAAGGGGAGACCTTATATTGCTCTCTTCCAATATCTGAAGGGTGCTTACAGCGAGAGTGGGGTTGGTCTCTTCTCACTGATGACAGTGACAGGACGAGGGGAAATGGCCTTAAATTGTACCAGGGTAAGTTTAGGTTGGATATCAGGAAACACTTATCTACAGAAAAGGTTGTTAAGCACTGGAATAGGCTCCCAGGGAGGTGGTTGAGTCACCATTCCTGAATGTGTTTAAAAACTATTTGGAAAGAAATAAGTAATAGCAGTAAAGATAAATAAAATATACAAAACAAGTTATATAAAATCCAATTGTTTACCACTTGCTGACCAACACCCAGCTGGTCTCTGAGCATTGGCGGGCTGTCTAGCCAACTCCCTTCACTCATATTGATCAGCATGACACAGTATGGTATGGAGTATAGCCAGGGATCTTTGGCCAGTTTAGGTCAGCTGTTCTGGGTCTGTCCTCTCCCAGCTTTTTGTGCATCTCCAGTTCATCGCTGGCAGGACATTGTGAAAAGTTAAGAAGTCCTTGACTTAACTGACCACAGCTCGGCCATGTGTGTTATCAACATTATTCTCATCCTAAATCCAAAACACAGCACCATCCCAGCTACCACTAAGAAAATAAGCTCTATTCCAAACAAAACAAGAACAGCAAATAAGAATACAAAAGACAGAGGTTATTATGGGAGTAATTAGTACACTCAAGCAGTTTTGTTTCTGAATTATAAGGAAGTAGGAGATCACAGAATCAATCATAGAATCTTACAATCATAGAATCACGGAATCCTAGAATGGTTTAGGTTGGAAGGGCCTTTAAAGATCATCTAGTTCCAACTCCCTAGCCATGGACAGAGTTGCCACCTATGAGATCAGGTTGCTCAGGGCCCCATCCAGTGTGGCCTTGAACACCTCAGGGATGGGACATCCAGAGCTTCACAGAACAGCCTGTTGCAGTGCCTCACCACTCAGTGTGTAAAGAATTTCCTCCAAATATTTAATCTAAATCTCCTTTCGTTGAAATCCATTTCCTCTTGTTGTATTACTATCTGATAGACATGGTCTCTCTCCTGTTAATAAGCTCTCTTTTAGTACTGTAAGAGGTGTATATGCAAATTGCATTGTTGCAATATATTTCCTGCAATTTTATCAAATGAACAGTTTTCTTAAGGAACAATGCCTTCCAATGAAGAAAACACATAAAATACAAACTTATAACATGCAGCATTTGTAGGAAAAAAAAAAAAGGAAAAAAGAAAAAAAAAAAAACTGCTCAAACAGAAATGCGTTATTCAAAGGAGCAAGCTTAACTCTTTTAACATAAAAATTTACTTATGTTTATTATGGTTAGCTGTCCAAAACCTTGACTGATTTAGACATCAGACATTGCCCCTCCTGTAGCAGGTTTGATCTGTGTTTTCCACTAGTACTGTACTTTATTATTTATCTGCATTTCAGTCACAAAAAATATTCGAACATCGTAAACTGCAGTATGGCATTATTTAGAAGTCAACTCTACCTTCAAACAGGGTGTATATAAAAATCATAGAAGCATAGAATGATAGAATCATTAGGGTTGGAACTGACCTCTAAGATCATCTAGTCCAACCATCATCGTGATACCCGTTAAACCATGTCACTCAGTGCCACATCTACCCTTTTCTTGAACACGTCCAGGGACATTGACTCTATTACTTCCCTGGGCTGCCTGTTCCAATGCATTACCACTCTTTGAGAAGAAATTTTTCCTAATATTCAACCTACACCTCCCCTGGAAAATCTTAAGGCCATCACCTCTTGTCCTGTCCTGTCAGTGTTACCTGTGAGAAAAGACCAACCACCAACTCACTACAACCTCCTTTCACGAGTATATAAATAATAAAACAATCCCAGTTTCCTCAGTTGCTCTCTATAAGACTTGTGCTCCAGACCCCTCACCAGATTCGTTGTCCTTCTCTGAACACTCTCCAAGGCCTCAGTGTCTTTATTGTAGTGAGGGGCCCAAAACTGAACACAATACTCAAGGTTTGGCCTCACCAGAGCTGAGTACAGGGTGGCAATCACCTCCCTGGTCCTGAGCGCTCCACTATTTCTAAAACAAGCCAGGATGTTCTTGGTCTGCAAGTGTCGACACACTGCTGGTTCATGTTCAGCTGGCTGTCAACTAACACTCTCCTTTTCCTCTGTGCAGCTTTCCAGCCACTCCTCCCCAAGCCTGTAGTGTTGCTTGAAGTTGTCATGGCCAAAGACCTAGCACTAGATCTTGTTAAAGCTCATATAATTGGCCTCAGCCCAGTGGTCCAGCCTTCTCAGATCTCTCTGTAGAGCCTTCCTACCCTAGGCAAATTGACACTTCTTTCTAACTTGGTGTCATCTGCAAATTTCCTGAAAGTGCACTCAATCTCCTCGTCCAGATCATCAATACAGATATTAAACAAGGCCAGCCCCACTACTGACCTCTGAGGAACACCTCTTGTGACTGGTCACCAGCTGCATTTAGCTTCATTCACCACCATTCTCTGTACCAGCCCATCCAGCCAATTTTTTGTTTTGCCAGCAAAGAGTATATCTTTCCATGTCATGGGCTGCCAGTTTCTGCAGATGAATGCTGTGGGAGATAGTACTAAAGGCTTTACTAAAGTCCAAGTAGATCACATTCACAGACTTTCTCTCATCCACCAGGTGGGTCAGCTGGTCATAGAAGGAGACTGTTGTTCAAGCAGGACCTGCTCTTTATGAACCCACGTTGGCTAGGTCTGAAATCCTGAAGTCCCACACATGCTACGTGACCACAGACATTTGTTCTACTCCATAAACTTCCTTGATTCTCAAGTCAGGCTGACAGGTTCTCTGGATCTTCTTCTCTAACCCTTCTTGTAGATAGGTGGCACATGAGAAAGTTGCCAGTCATCTGGGACCTCCCCAGTTGATCAGGTCTACTGATAAATGAAGGAGTGGCTTGGCACTTCTGCCAGATCCCTCAGTACTCTCAGGTGGATCCCATCCATCTCCCTGGACTTGTGACAGTCCAGGTGGAGCACTAGGTCACTGTTTCCTCCTGAATTGTGAGAGGATTCTTATGCTCTCCATCCCTGTCTTCCAGCTCAGAGGACTGAGCAACCTGAGGATAACTTTTGACTATTAAAAAACAAAGTAAAGAAGGCACTGAATACTCAGCCTTTTACTCATACTTGGTAGTAGTGTTCGCCACCACATCCAATAATGAATGGAGATTCTCCGTGGCACTCCTTTTGTTTTTATTGTCTTTGTGAAAAGACTGTTATCTTTCACAACAGTGGCCAGATTAAATTCTTGCTGGGCCTTTGTCTTTATAATTTTCTCTCTACATATCCTAGCAACATTCTTGTACTCTTCATTTCTCTCTACATATCCTAGCAACATTCTTGTACTCTTCATTAAGTTGTCTTCCCATTCTTCCAAAGGGGATAGACTCTCTGTTTATCTTGGTGTCTCAGGAAAAGCTGCATAACTACAAGAATTAAATATTTTACATCTTAGTGTTCACAAAATGGCATTTAGGTGTTTTGTTGTTTGATTTAATTTTGTTTTGTTTTGTTATGCAAGAGATTGTTTTCATCTTTCAGTGCCTTTAGTAGAAGTATATCTATATTCAGCTTCCAAATCTTTTAGAGTACAATCCTCTGTTTTGCCAGCAAATATTTTATTCAGTAATTGAGTCGCTATCTTTCTAGCTTGGTTTATCATATCCTAAAATGATATCCTAAAACTGGGGATACCTTAAGAGCAATGCAATATATTACATCGGAAAAAAGCATTTAATTGCTTCCAAGACCCCAAGATATTAAAACCAGGGAAGTTCTTGTAGTCGGATCTTGTTCTTATATGGCAAATGAAACTTTTCTCACTTTCAAAAAAAGTAAGAAAGACATAGTTTAGGATGATAGTGTTGGATTTTCTGTGACAGATAATTATCTTCTTATCTTTACATTTTTCAGAAAAAAGTGCACCTTTAATTCATGCAAATCAATAACATAATAAATTAAAAGAGATATTTAAATTTTAAAGTTTTTTTGGCTAGAAAAGGATGTTTTTATTTTGTTTGTTTCCCTTAAAGTTTAGCTTAAGTTATATGAGCACAAGGGACGAGTAAAAGATGAAGAAAAGTTGAGAAGTCAAGTAAAAAATGGAAGGGCATTGAGTAAAAGGAAGTCTTTCTCTGTTAGATACAGGGACATTGTTGAGCACCCCGTTCATGGCTGCATTGGCTAAATAACATAACTGTGTTAGAGATTTAGAATCTGCACAGAATTATTGAGGAAACAAGTTTTTCTAATTCACTAAATTCTTTAAGAATTAGGGATTAGAATACTGCAACACTGATAAATAGTTTTAAATTAGACAACAAATTAAATGAATTACGGAAAGCTATTCTTCTCACTAACGGCTGTTCAGTTCAAATGTATTGTAAATAATAGTGTCAAAAACTGCTTGGATCTGTTAGGTTCATGAGGCAGTAGCTCTGAAGGACAAGGAGAAAACCCCAAATGAAAAGTAGACTGATATTTTTCAAATGTGGGCTTATCTCAAGAGCACAGTGTCAGCACAGGCTTAGTTTATTTACTGATTAACCAAGGAATCAAGAATATCACAGATTAAAATTGCGCTTGATTTCCACATATTTCAGAACTTTATTTGAACATTGAAATATATGAACATTGGAATACGTGAACATTGGAATAAATCCCCATAACAAAGTAGGAGGATTTGAAAATGTTCTCAGAGAAATATTGACAGGATTGATAGCAATCTACATAAAACATTAAAAGAAGTAATATTTAATGTGTGGGGTTTTTTTTCTCTCTACTGGTGTGTAAGTTTTGTTTCATGCCCTGACTTGTGTTGTTTCATACCAGTGTGAGATAAAGCACAACCAGAACTTGATCATTGGTATTCAAAGCTTTATGTATGGCGATGTGAAAGAGAACAAGCAAGCAAACAAACAAAACATTATCCTAATTTTAAGCCTATATTAGTGTTTTTGGTATTCTGTAGTTAACTTTCTAACATTAATATTTTAGTTTTGGTTCTGAACACTGGAGACAAACTGAAGGGGCAGGAAAAGAATGTCCACTTCTCTTTTGCTCAAACCTGTGCTTTAGTTAACTGTAATATCATGAAATATTGCCTTTTAATATATTTTTAAGATATTACAGGTAGGGAAAGCTATATAAAAGAAACAAGTCTTGTTAACAGAATGTTAATCCCTCCATGTGCAGAAAAAGCATAATTGCAGCAGAAATAATTGCTGGAAAATACCAATATAAGGCTGATTTTTTTTTTTTTTTTTGTGGCTTTTTTTTTTTCCTACAAAGTCTAGAATATCCTAGCTGAATCCCAAATGCTACCCATCATAAGGAAAGTATCCTCAGATCATTACATTCAGGTAACCACTGAAGAAATAAGAGTTCAAAATATTCTTCAGCTAACCTTAATGGGAAAAGTTCATTCCTCTATGAGACTTAAATCTCAGTACATACAGTTCAGCACTTAAATAATGGGAGAACACAATCACTCACTACCTGCAAAACATCTAAGTGACTTTCTTATAATCATAAATAATCGTATAGCACAGTCCTGGAGAGAATCCAATTCTCTATGCACTTACTGCTTTATCTAAAACTCGACTCTTCTTATGTTTCCCTGATCTTTTATGTAGTATTTCTAAAATATAAAAGATATTTTCAACAGACAATAGTGTTCCATAGAACAAAACAATCTTATCCCTCTTGCCTACCCTCGATGCACACTGAAAGAGTAGGAATTTGATATAAAAATGTATCAGTCTCAAAGCAGAACCAGAGGTTTTTTTCTTCGTTCAGATGTTCTTCTCCAATGTGCAATTGGTTGTTGATAGTATAGAAAAGAGGCTTTGTGCATTCAGCTTAGATATAAGACCCTGCTTTCTTGATTGCCTAGTATAACCATCTCCTGCTTTCATTTACATAAAAGCCTGTTCAGAAGAAAGATTTTTATGATGAAGTTCTTTACTCCAGATTTTTCGTAGATCCAATGTCTGAATAGCTTCATATTTATTTCAGAAAATGCACGTTGCCCTCCATGTATGACTAAAATATAGTCTCAAAAAGAAAAAATGTATTTAAAATATTTTGTTGTAGACAAAACCTGTATTTTTATCAAGATCTCTTGTGTCCGGGTCTACTTTTTTTCAGATGTTTAGGGCGTAGATTTGGAATGCTGTTTCCGCTTTCATAAATTATTTCTAGTCATTGTTGCACAACAGTAGGTGACAAAAATGGATGAATTACAGTACTGTCTTCCATACAATAGTTGCATGTCTATATTATTTAACTGGGCTGTAGAAGAGGCACTTTTTCTGGTCAAGTGGTTAGATTTTTTATTTTTATTTTTTACCTTTTAATGAAAATAAAAGCAAATTAATGGTTTTGATTGGAATATCATTTCCTTACTCTAGGTACAGCAACCAGTGTAAACACTGACAACATTGACAAAAGAAGAAATAGGCAAAAAGTAATGTGATAATATCTCAGATATAAATCAGGGTGGGATTGTAACCATTGAAAAACAGTATGTTAAAGGTCTGAATTTTATAGCCAGTGTATGTCATTCCATGCTAATTGGTTTAATAGTACACTTAATGTTAAATCTTTCCTGTCCTAAATCCACCTGTTCCAAGCAACGTTGCCGCTAATTTAATTTTATACTTTATCAAGTATTTTAAGAAACAGGAATAACTAGGAAAGATTGGGTCTGTTAAGAGGTAGAATTCTAGGGTAGATTATGGTGACTACTTATCCACCTGACTCTAGAAATATCACAGACTGAAGCCACTTATTTATTTTTTTAATTCAATGTAGTTCTCTCTCTTATACCACAGATGTCCATTCTGTAAATTCATAAATGAATACTGAAACACTGCAAACTCTTATTCCCTATATGAAATGAAGCTTATTTTCTACCTTATTAACTTCCTGTTGCCCTAGCAACACAAACTTATGACTGCTCAATACACAGTTCTTCTCTATAGTTTGATACTGTTCTAATATGTAGCTTATTTGACTCTCCTGTAATTGATAATTAAACAATAAAGGTCAGATAGTTTAAAAATATTTTGTGAGGTCATTCCTGCTAGGCTGTGATGTTTCACTTAGCATGATAAACTTTTCCATATGTAATTTTCTGATGGTTGTATCAGTCTTTAATTTATTTACTGTTTGTGATTTTGTAAACTAAAATCTACTTTTTTTACCACTGATTGATACTATCTATTATGTATTCTGTGTAGTTAAGATATTAAGTATGTTAAACTAACATGAGATGTTTACTGCATTCACCAAAATTCTATCTTTAAAACAATTATGTTAAAAATTCAGAACTATAAGAAAAAAGGAACATAGATTGATGACCCAATTGGGCCCAAACTGTAAAATACACTTAGGAACATTTATTTGAAGAAAAGTAATTTCAGTAATTGTGTATTTGTCATTCTTCCATGAGCTCTTAAAAACATTTGAGAATGCAAAAAACTGTTTGTAAGAATGTTTAGGGAGAATTGCTAAAAATATTTATGTGAATATCTACTAGCAAGAGTATCCAAGTAACTAATGCAGATGACTTAAATTCATTTTGCAGTGCTATCCATCAGCAAGTAAAAGCCTCATGAGCAGAAGTCTGTTAAGAACTGAGAGAATCCCTAATGACAATTTTGCCACAGCAGAAGTGACTGGTTCAAAAACCTGATCCAAGCAATTCTGCTTAAAATAAAACGGAGGAATATGTTCTGATACCGAGTCTGAAAAATAAAAGCAGCTCATCGGGTTCAGTGGATTTGCAAACCATTTTAAGTAGTCTACATCTTGCAAAAGTAAACAGTTATTTTTGCCAGTTCTTTGAACTGTGTATCACCGGTAGTATGTCTTCAAAAAGACTGTAAATGAAAAACACTTTGTAAGGGACCAGCCTATGAACTTCTCCCAGTGCACCATGTGAATGAATGTCCTAGTATACACCACTAAAAACTGTTTTCTCTTTTTCTGGGCAGCTCTTAATAGATGTTTCCATTAAATTAACAGGATTAATATTGTAGGTTTTCTTCTCTTAGAGTAGGCAGATAAAGATGTTTAACTTGCCTTTCTAGTAACATTTCATCATTAACTGAAAACAGCAAGAGCATAACAAAATAGTTTAAGGATCTTTTCCATACAGCAAATGTTCCATATACAAGCAGGCTGTTCTTCATCTTATAATATAAATGAAGAATTTTGAGGCCATTAGGATTTATACAGCCTATAGTTTGTGCAACTAAACAAAAGCTATTAATTTTCAACCGCATGCCATATAAATGGCAGAGCAGAGTTCTGCTGTAGTGACAAAAAGCCTCTGGAACCTTGGCTCTTGCTCTGAGCAGTTAAGCAAATGATAAAAGGAGCTGCATTCACAACTTTATGGGTGAGAATATATTGTTATGGTGAATGTTGAGACAGAACTAAGACCTTTTGTTTGGCACAAATCCTACTCACCGAGCTGTGGAAAATCTCTTAAATTTGATGTCAGTATAGTGCTTTTGACAGTAAGCTCAGCCATTTCTGTACTCCTCAGCTGTGCCAGGTATATTCACTGCCATTTCATTAGAATACTTCCTGTATATTGCATATCACTGACTTGTAATGGTAGATTTTTATCAGCTCGAACATTGCAGCACACAGCTTTTTACAAAGGTAACAGTTTCCCTGATAGCTGCACAAAGTAGATCAAAACTGGTGTACCCAAATGCCTGAAAGGAGTAATACACGGGAGAAAATAAAACCACTTTTGTGGTTTTTAATGAACATCGAGCTTCTGAATTGAGTGATAAAATGTATTGTAGAATTAGAATTACAGAACTCTTACGCATTTACATCTGTATTGTTTTCAGCTGCACATTTGCAGTTAGGGAATGTTGCCAATACTGCAGTAGCAGGAGGAACGTTTTGGCTCAAAGTCACTGTGTAAAAATCCTTCAAGTGGTTTTGTGTTCTACATTGTCTGTTATGAATCCAGCAACATGGGAACTTAAGAAATGAAGAAATACGTGCCTTGAAAATCCACCAGCAAGTCTTCTTACAACAGCAAGTTATGGTTCTTATTTCATACCATAACTCTTTATAATTAACAGAAGTGTATTTAAACATAAAAGCATAAATGCTGGTTTGAGGCTCATTGAGCACTGCTAGTTTTCCTAATGTATCTCAATTACATAAACACCTGTGCTAAAAACTTTGTGCTGATCATTGCTGAGAGAATGTATGGTGTTCAGCAGCCCACATAACATCAAGCTCCTTATTATTCCAGATCCTCAGGTTATTTTTCATTCTTTTATCTGCAAGATGGCTAAAATTTCTGTATGTCTGTATGCTAGGGTAAATGCACAGACTATTAATTGAAGTTTAATATGTCAGATGTTTGGTTCAACTGGTATGTCTACAAATATCTCATACACTGACTGAAAGGAAAAGTTCTGTATTACCTTTCTCTTTATGTTTTTCACATTTTTTTTTTCAAGCACATTACTTCTATTATTCCCATCAACAGATTTATGGGTGAAAATGCTTGAATTTTAAGGTAACTTCACTCAAGCTGGATGATGTCCTGAAATGCTGTCAAATCAGCAATACCTTGATTGGCTTGCCCAGAGGTACTCTACAGCAAAGCCAAGCAACCTGCTGCTGTGTTCCTCTTGTTCTGCACTGGATTTGCAGTGCACAGCTGCTGATCAGCCCTGTGGAGTAAACTCCATCCTGCATATTTTCAAGATACAAGTATTCCACCATAGTGTTCTCTATTAATCTATCCATACTTTTTCCTTATATCTTCTACAGGCAAAAAATTTCAGAGTACCTGCGTTTGACTGCAGCATTTTGACACAATCTCTACATCAATAGGAAAGATAAAATTTTCCTACAGACAGAAAGTAAACCAGGCCAAGGCTTGCTGCTGTACAGCCGGCTTATTATCTGCTTGAGCAGCCAGATCAGTCTAGTGGTTGTAAGGGACCAATGAAAAATTTTCCAACCTCCTGTGCCAAGTGTCCTATAGGTAAAACAACTGGAAATCTAACCACTTCTAAATTCTGAGCTAAAATCATGAAGATAAAATGATACAGAGAATGTAATAGTTAAAACCTACTCTTCAGACCATGTAACATCTAGAATTAAATATTTAAGAAAGGAATTTGAAGATAACTATTTTGTAATTAAGACATTTTCCATTTTCAGTATTTTGCTTACTCTTTCAGCAGCAAGAGTTCTGATAGACAGAAAACAGAGTGAAAGCTTAAAAAGTGAAGCCTTGGCACAATTTAACTCTGAGTATATAGAATATGCCCAGTATTTAAGATGGAGTTTCCCAGCTCTGATGTACAAAACAGATTGAAGAAGAAACTATCACAGTACATGTAATCCCTACCCTCTTTGTTTTCCTGATGCTTTGTTTACCTTACTTCTGACCACTGGAATAAATACAGGCTTTTATAAAATTCTATTTACTGATTAAAAATTAACGGTTGAAATAATAGAGTAAAAACAAATACTAAATGCCAATTGCACAAAACTGATTTAATAGTTATTTATGCAAACCTGGTAACGTCTTGTGCATGGGCATCAAGAGTATTTATAAATATTTGTCTCAGAAACTGTAGGCAAAACCCACTGATAATACATGACGGAACACTGGGACTGTAATAGAGGATGAGTAAAAATATTAATGTTTTAGTCTGTACATGTGAGTATCTACATGACAGCTCTTTTCAATATGTCCAGGGAAAAAGCTAAAACTCTGGAAAAAATGTGTGTAGTTTGCTAAGTTTTCTAAGTTCTTCCAAAGTAATTTTTATTCCCTTTCTTCACAGAAGTATTTCTATTCATGTTTAATGATCTGCGGACTCTTACGTTAAGGTTTCGGCTAATTGGCAACACTAATTAAACAGAAAAATCTTTCCAGAATATGAATGTTTATTTCAGCTTATTTTGAAAATCTAGACATCTGTGAGAAAAGAAAATCTCAGAATACTAACCTTCCGAGACCTGTGCTGGTTTATTCATTAAGGAGTAGGAAAGGCATTGAAATATCATGAAATACTGTGCAAGAGTGAAGACTGAGTTCTGGCACTTAGATTTATTATTACAGTGATGCTATTGGATTTTTTTTCTCATCTGCACTCAGCATAAAAACTGCACTAGATGAGTAAGGAAGAGCCAGTTCTAAAGCTGTGTGAAGAGTGAACAAAGACACCTTTGCTTTTGGTGCATCACAAGGGAAACAAGATTTATGACACCAGAGGGTGAGGAAAAAGGCCTTCCCAAACAGATGGGTAAATAAAACAAAGTGAAAAAGAAATGTCCGGAAGGCCTCCCACCCTCCCTTCCCCTCCCCCCCCAAACAAAAACAAGACACTGTGTAAAGTTCTGAATTACGTTCAGTTCTTAAATGATCTCTGAGTGGGGATGAGCAGCCCCACACTCATGTGTCCTAGGGGTCCCACATGACTCAAAAGTTCTACCCCTAGTCTTGTTAAGGGGGTACCTGGACTGCCTTGAAGATGAACTTCTAGCACTGTGTGCAGCCCCCATCTTGTCAGCACACCCAGGATGCACTCCTTTCTGCAGCGCCAACACATATACCCATAAATACACATGCATATATATTTATAGGAGTGTACAAATATTATACGTATTCATACATGTCTCTAGGGCATGAGTCATGAAAACATTTATGGCACCAATAATTCTGGCACAGGCAAGCAGTTATAATGCAGTCACAACAAAAGTTTCTGATTTTAAAGGATTTTGCTTCCCTTCAAGCATCTTATTGACTTACCCTAAGGTCCCTCCAATGCAAACTGCTTTTGTAAACCTGATGGTTCAATGAAAATATCTTCTATAGGTTGGAAGATGATACCCTGAGAAAGGCCTCCACGACACCCATTTCCAGCAGAGTGGGTGATGCCCCCCACAAGTTCACAGGGAGGATGCTGTCCAGAAAAGGCCACCAGCTGCACTCCAGAGCCCTTACGAGGTCTTTGGAAGTCCTGCTCTACCACTGTGCTCAAATGTAGCAGGAGAGCTGGACAGCCATCTGTGGCTTATGGGAACTGTGTATATCTCTGGAAATAGCTGGGCTAAGCAATATGTAGAAAAACACAGACCTCTTGAAACTTGTAAAACATTACTTTTCATTGTATAGATCCAATTTCTGAAAGCGTAAGCTACCAGTTAGAACTGGTTAGGTGACTATGATCTGTTCAGTCTTGAAGCTGTCAGCACTTTATAATCTCCCACTACTCATCTAAGAGAGGTGAATGCAGATAATATTTTAGATGGGGTCAGTAATCCCTATGAAATAAAAGAGAGCTGCTTTTTAACCAGTCTTTCCAACCAGTTATCGTTACTGTAGAAGCTTTTGGAAGAGAAAAGGGACACAACCGTACTGTCTGTCTCCAATTCTAGGTCTATTACATCTACAATATCAAAGCAGTGGGGTCTGTGATCTCTCTTTTGCTGCTAATCCCACAGCACTTACAGTGCTGGGGGACAAGGTAGACACAAAGCTCTTAATGTATTTAGCCCTCCTGGCTGTCAGCTCTTGCTGAGGCCATCTAGCTCTTGCTAGATGCTTTCATAAGGCCTCTCACTGCTCCAGAGAATCAACAGCACCTCCCAGGGTAGTTGCAGCAGCAAACTTGCTGAGAACGGATTTCACTCCTACAGCCATTGATAAAGATGCTAAAACAGTGCAGGCCCAAGAATTGAGCTGTGGGGAGCACCACTAGTGACTGTCCACCAGCCAGATGCAGCCCCATTTACTAAAACACTTTGAGCAATATTGTTGAGTCAGTTCATCCTCAAGCAAAATATGAACTTGTTTACTTTGCAGATGGACGCTTTGTTCGTAAGGATGCCATGAGGCCTTGCTGAAATCCAAAAAGATTGTGTTGTCACAAATGAAAATAAACTGTGTTATAATGCACTCGTAAGAGAAGAGCTAGGACACATTTATTGACATAATATAGATATGATGTAGTGACTTTACAACTGACTTAATGAGATTCAAGATGGCTGGATACACTTGATAATTTGCTGCATAGAGGATTAGATTAAACACACACATACAGGAGGCCCTCCTGTTAATTCACAAGGTTCACAGTACACCTCCTTGCGTTCTCTTGAAACTACACTCCTTGAACCACAGAGGTGAGGAACCTAGGTGTGGCAGAATCCCCTCCTACTCCCAGACACGGTAAATGGTTTTATAAGTTCATAAGTTCATAAGTTCATAAGGTTGGAAAGGACCTACAAGATCATCTAGTCCAACCATCCTCCTATCACTATCTCTACCCAACTACTAAATGAAATCCTTTAGCACCTCATCTAAACGCTTCTTGAACAGCGCTAGGGATGGTGCCTCACCCACCTCCCTAGGCAGGCCATCCCAGTGCCTGAGCACTCTTTCAGAAAAAAAATGTTTCCTCAGGTCTAATATAAATCTTCCCCGGCGCAACTTGTGGCCATTCCCTCTCGTCCTGTCATTATTTATCAGGGAGAAGAGGCCCACCCCCTCCTCACCACAACCCCCCTTCAGGAAGTGGTAGAGTGCAATAAGGTCTTCTCTGAGCCTCCTCTTCTCCAGACTAAAATTAAGATTTACATTTAAGGGATATGTGTGCAAGCAAACTAAGATATAACTTCAGTGAAACTAACGAAGTTTATGATCTAAGATGTTAGATCAAGCCTAACAAAGCCTAAAAACAGTGACTTACTGAGGTCTTGTATTGATCAGCAAGACATTTTGATCTTAAGATACATAGGATCTCTACACAGGCATAAACTTAAGAGTCATCCCTACTCAAGGGAAGATCCTGTCACACAACCTGCTGCTATGCAGGATTGCTCAAAAAGACTTTTGAGCTGCTCACTATTTTTGGGGTAAGATGATTGATTCATAGCCATAGGTTGCATTTTTAGGTGTTTGCTATCAGTTCTTTCAGCCCCTCAGTTTTAGATAGATTTGTGGTCATTAACCTGTCTCAGTAAGAATGTTATTTGTTGTCCTTTCATGCAAGGCCACATCAAAGGAGGGAGTTGAGGGAATGAGGGGTTTGGGGAACGGGAGTAGCACATCAACACATACATCTACCACCTTCCATTCATCCACCAAGCATAGAAGAAGATCAAACTCCTATAAGGTTCTTATCTTATCCCCCCAAGATAAGCTTTAGGTTTTATCCCTTGTGAGATATGGCAACACAGAATTTTTCCTCAGCTTAATAGTTGTTGGCTAAGCGATACACTGGCAGAGAAAGTGAATGTTTCCAAGGGTAAGAGAGAAAAATGAAGAATTTCAAAAAATGAGAATGATAGTCAAGGTGGAATAAATTACATTTCACAGGGCATGCCTTCCTTTTCACAAAGAATATATTTAGAACTTACTAGTTTTGTGTATGTCTGTATAAATGTATTAAATAACATAAATGAATAGTGGATTGAGAATAATGCAATTTGAATATAACTAAACTCAGTACTCTCCTGACATTTTTCTTTCAGGATTAAGTAGAATTTGAGGAGTTCGGCATTTCATGGGATACACTTTTTTCCACGAATATTATGCAGAGATACTATACATAAGTGAATAGGGATAAATAAAAAAATCTAATTTTACTTCCCTGATATGTATTAAGAACTTCAAGGGACAAAAATACATTAGAAGGATCTTATCAAATTGGATACGGAAATATTTCATGTGAGTACAGGGATATGCTTGAAGAGAAGATCTGGGAAGACTCAGATGTAAACACCAACTGTCTTCAGAGGTATAGGTCCTGTCTGACTGTCATTTCTTTACTAGGTGCTTCTTTGTTTATTTAGCAAAAGAATGGCTTTATCATATTCTTTCACTTTCTTCCAGTAGACATTTTGTGTCTTCATCTGGCTATTATAGAAATTCATAGGAGATAACTAATTGGAATCTTTTCTTCTTCCACTGTAATAATAAAGTGGACACGCTGAGTATGTTTTCTGTTTTCTTAATTATGCAAATCAATTCAGCTTCTAAACAGATATAATTCTCCAGGATTGTCACTTTAATTTAGTTTTTGTCAAATTACAGATTTCAGACAACAGAAAAGTAGTCAAACAAGTCGATCACATAACAGATTATTTAATTGTTTCAAAAGGTTTGAATACAGTGTGTTATTTTCAGAGCATGATTACATATATTTGGGATGTTTGGGTAGGATATTAGGAAAAACATCCAGAAAGGGTGGTTGTGCTGGAACGGGCTGCCCGTGAATGTAGTTGAGTCTCTGTTCCTGGAGGTGTTCAAGAAATGCTTAAATGTACTAAGGGACATGGTTTAGAGGGGAAATATTGGTGGTGGGTGGACATTTGGACAGGGTGATCTTGGAGACCTTTTCCAACCTTGGTGATTCTATGATTCTATGACTCTGTGATATTCAAAACACACTGTACAGTGACTGTGAAACAGCTGCTTCGGCTTTTCAAACTAATTCATGGTAAGAAACTCTAAAACCTTCCTTCTCTGTCACACATTAAGATTATATTATACCATTTCCATGCTATTATAAGTCTACAGGTTATGCTTTTGCACAGGTTATTTTATGGTATGAGTTAAGTATTTCTGCAAGATTATTGAAGAAAAGAAGAGGATGGGAAGTTTTGGATTTGTAGTCATTCTGTATGCAGGAGCAATGATCCAGGAGGATGTGTCAGAACTAAACGTTAAATCATTTCTTGTCACCTTATAATGTACATGTTACTTTCTCATAAAAGAGTGGTGCAGATAATGATGTGATCTTTTATGCTGCTCTAATCCAAATCCAATTTATAATTATCTTCATATCCTGTGATAACTACACCACACATGCAGAGAGGAGGCAATTTAGGGTACATTTCACTGGTTTATGCATATTTTTAAAACATAATTAATAATAAAATATACTTAGCAATTTAATAGCTCTATAACTTCCCATTAAAAATAACAGGAAGCAATAGCATAAAAGGTGAGATGTTCTCAGAGACTGTCAGACCCAATGGCACCACTGACTAGAACTATCTGTAGATGCACTGCCAAGGCAAATATCACATTTAAAGGCTATGCTACCAATCTGATGCATGCCTTCTCAGTGACAGTAAAAGCACAATCTAAGCTTCCACAAATGAAAGGAATCCTGAATAAGAATCACGGCAGCGTCAGCCCTCGAGTTTCAGGATCTTCACCCCAATATAGAAACCCTAGGTTCCACTGTTTTGGTGTCATCATGAATGTGCAGTATTATTGTCACTATGAGTTTCACTGTACAGCAAAATTTGTAAGTTTTTTATTGGAGAACGATGCCATTTTAAAGTAAGATGTATATATGTGAAAGATAGGTAACTATATATGAAAGATGAATATAGAAAAGGGGTAAGAACAAAGGAAAATCCCGTGAACAGACTAGATTGTAGTCCTCTTTATTAATACTTGTGACATCAGCTTTATGTACCATCACCCTTCAATTTACACTGTCTGCATCACTAAGCCTCATTATGAAATGTTCCCAGAAACTGGTGAAAAAAATGCAAAAAACCGAACCAATTTCTAGCAGATGTGATTTTTCTTTGGTTGGTTGGTTGGTTTTTAAAGTATGGATGAGGTTTATTCATCCAAGGATAGTTCAATAGATAGTCCAATAAAAAAGTGTGCTGGCACGATGCAGTGCAGGTGTTGGTACATCTTGAAGACTACTACTGCCAAACTGAGCATACTGTGAAATCAAGTATTTCATTATAGGATGTAATCTGAACATGTAACAGATTGTCTTTGAATTTTACCAACATTTTGCCTTATTTTAAGAGATTAGAAGAAGAAATATGAAGAAACTTTGGATGTATGTATTCTTAATTCATCTCCAGTACAGAAACAGCCCAAGGAGAAGTGCCAAAGTGCTTATCCAAAAATCTTATATGAAATAAAAACCAAACAGTGGTAAATACTTATCAGACTCTGTAGAGGCAAGCACTGCTCGTTTGACAGTATATGAGAAAGGATAGTCCATGTACATTTACATATTGAAATGCCTTGAAAACAGAGGCAGGCGGAATATATATGATATGTAAAATAAAGGTACAAAAATTAAAAAAGAAAAAAAAAAAAGACATAGCAAAAGACCTAGACAAGGGTAAAAATGCCAAAACTGGCAGATTTAGCAAAAATTATAGATGCATAGAATGGCTTAGATTGCAAGTGATACTAAATATAATCTATTTCCAACCCACCTCCTCTGGGCAGGGGAGGTCAACCACTAAATCAGGCTGCCCAGGTTGTCCAGGGTCCCATGCAACCTGGCCTTGAACACTTTCAGGGGTGAAGCATCCACAACTTCTTTGGGAAGCCTGTGCCACCCCTCTGTTGAAGCAGCTCAGGATATCATCGGCCTTCCAGGCTGTAAGTGCACACTCCTGAATTATGTCAAGCTTTTCCCCCCACCAGGACCCCCAAGTCTGTCTTCATAGGGCCACTCTCAGGTTCTTCTCCCAGCCTGGACATGGATTATCCTGGGATTACCCTGACACCTGGCCTTGTTGAACCTCATTATGTTCTCATGGGCTCACTTTTCAAGACTGCCCAGGTCCCTCTGGATGGCATCCCTTCCTTCTATTGTATCACCTGTACTATTTAGATTGGCATTATCAGCAAACATGCTGAAAGTACACTTGATCCTACTGCCAGTGTAATTGATGAAGTGCAGTGGACCCAAGACAGACACCTGGGGGACAGAGTCATTTATCAAAACCCTCTAGCTAAAGCCTTCCAACCAATTCTTCATCCATCCAATAGTCCAGCCTTCAAATCCATATCTCTCCAAAGTAGAGATAAGGATGTGGTCAGGGACGGTATCACAGGCCTGCAGAAGTCTGGGTAGATAACATCAGTTGCCCTTCCTTTGTCCATCGATGCTGTCACTCCATCATAGAAGGTCAATGGATTGGACAGGCACAGTCTGCCTTTGGTGAAGCTGTGCTGGCTGTCTCATGTCCCCTCCTTGTTTTACATGTGCCTTAATACAGTTTTCAGGAAGATCTGCTTCAGGATCTCCCCAGGATCAGAGGTGAGGCTCACAAGCCTGTAGGTCCCTAGGTCTTCTGCTCTCTTTCTTAAAAATGGGAGTGATGTTTCCCTTTTTTCCAGTCAGGGACATGATCTGACAGCCATGACTTTTCAAATACAATGAAGACTGGCTTGACAACCACATTAGCCAGTTCCTTCAGGACCCTGGGACATGTGTATAAGTCTACAGACTTGTACATATTCAGTTTCATGAGGCAGTCTCTAAATTGCTCTGCTATTACAATGGGAGGGATTTTGTTCCTCTCACCCTCGCCTAAATGTTCAGGGATGTGAAAGATGTGGGAATCCTGGCTACTAGCGAAAACTCAGATAACTTGTTGAGTATCTCATCCTTCTCCATGCCTGTTGTAGCTGGTTCTCCTTTCTCATTTATCAGAGGGTGTGCACTCTCCTTGGTCTGTCTCTTCTGATCACTATCTGTAGAACCCCTTGTTATTTTTCACATCCCTCACCCAGTTCAGTTCCATTCGCACTGTGTCTTTCCTGATCCCATCTCTGCATGTCTTGATGGCATTCCTGTATCCTTCCCATGCCATCCATCACTGCTTCAACTGTCTGTACATTTTCTCCTTTTCCTTCAGTTTGACCAGCATCTACTTGCTCAGTCATGCCAATTTCCTGCCTCTACAGCTTGATATCTTATGTTGGACAACAGAGAGCTCTTGTACTCTCAGAAAGGTGTTCTTATTGTCCCTAAAGACAACTTCCCAGGGGATCTTACCCAATAATTCCTTAAACAACTTCAAATACTCTTTTCTGAATTTCAGGGTCCTGATTTTGCTTTCTGCCAGGCCAAAAGTCCTTGAGATCATAAACTCAACCAGGGCATGGTCACTACAGTCCAGTATGCATTCAAACTTATGCTCTTTAATGAGCTCTTCTGCAGTGGTGAGCACCAAGTCCAGTAAACATTACAAGATTCTGGAGGACTGAATCCGAGGAACAATAGTGAATTCAGAATAAACAAAAGTGATGTCAAGAATATAGATCAAAATGATACATAATCATTGGAGACCTCAGTGACTGAGAAATTATCCTCAAAGAAAGGCTTTTATAAGACATGGTATTAGAAACAGAGTAACTACTTTCAGTATGATCTGATGTCTGTAATTATACTCAAAAAACAAAAACAAAACATATTTTTGCCACTATAGATAGATATGTTTCCAAGGCATGAGATTATACAGGGAGATATAATTTTGAGAAAGAAGAAAAGGGCTGATGACTAAGTTTTATATAGTGACTTAATCTAAGTCACAGAATATAGAAAAAAATCTTATTTCACATAGAATAAATTCATCATGGCTTTATGACTTTTTGTTACTGGTATTCTACAACATAGAATCATGTGAGGTGCTGGGAGTTAAAGATTTAATGCTCCAAGCCCGTGGACTGCCGAATTTTCAGGTACCAGGCTCTCAGAAGAGAACTGCATACACCAAAGGACTTTATGTTCCCATTTTCCACCCAGAAGGGAAGACAAAACTGAACGCAAGTCCCAGAGACTTCCTCTTTTGCTGTTCATCTCAGCAGTGGACGTTCCCTCGCTGTCTTGCCTTCAGCTTTAGTGTAAGGCCTTTGGACACTCTCACTCTCACTTTATTTGATTTATTAACTTCAACTCCAATTATATTGTATCATATTGTGTTATTTTGCATTCTTATATCTTATTTAGTAAATTAATTTTTTTCCTCGTATTGTTGCGCTGTTTTGTTTTTAGGCCAAATTCCCTGCCCTCTCCCTTCTCCCCCCTTCCCATTCCTGGGACATGGGTCAATAAGACCTCCTGTGATTTTAGTCATAGAACTGAACTGAACAAGCCCATAAGCCACTGACAAAATTAAAAATTTCAATTGCTGAATTTAATCAAGATGAAAATAGCTACTATTTTCCCCAATCAAAACTAAATAAAACATGCATTAAACACCAATTTGAATTGAAAGCAAGAGATTTACAAAACTGATGCAAAGAATTTATTTATTTTTATTAAAAAAGAAAAGAAAAGGATTTTCCACATATTGGCTTTTTTTTTTGTTCGTTTGTTTTTTTGAGGGAGAGGGGGAATTAATTAAAAATTCATTTAAATATATAATGAAAATATGACGCAGTGTAACAACTGAGATCAACTGAGATTTACTTTCATGCTTGACTTCCTAATCATCTCTGTGATCTCAGGATGCATGTTAAGCTCTCTTTTTTGTGATTCTGAAATGCATTTGATCAAAAGAAGAGACAGGACTGTAATTATCTGTTTAAGTTGAATCCTGAAAAAATATCTGGAATGTGAGATTTGATATTTCTGCTACCACACTCCTTTTTCCTATTTCCTAGCACCTTTTTCTTTGTTTAAAAGAATAACACCACCTAAAAAAATAAAAAGAAACACCAAAACTCTGGCAAGTTGGATGAAGCGAGCAAGACATTGTATTGTACAAAATTCTTTGTGAATCTGTAAACAAAAAGGTAGTTAAAATTGGCATCTAGCATGACAGCTGATAAAGCATTTAGACAAATGTGCCTGTTTCTAGATGCAAGACTGAAAGTAACAAGAATGCTCGAAAAATATCTGTATCTTCCATCTTCACTTCCATTTTAATTGCAGTAACTTTGTCTTCAAAATATTAGGCTCTGACATGAACTTCTGAGACACAAAGAAAAATCTCATGTTAGTTTGCACTGCCCAGAAGGAGAGCATTAACTATCTTTAGTAAGATTTTAAAGCACATTACTGTAAGTCTCAGTGTCTCCTAATTCAAACACTTCACATTCCCCTTTTTTCCTCTCAGTAATTTCAAATAGTTAAAAATAATTTAAATTACATTACTATGACACAAAACATTCCCTAATTTCTTCTTATTCTATAGGAAAAAAAGAACTAGTGATCATAATGACCAAAAAAAAGCAAATAAAGCAAAGTGACAGATCCTTGAGGAGATGTTCCAGAGTGTCAGTGAGGCTGTAGTGAAACTACATCTAAATGGCACTAAGACATTCTTTGTAAAACAAAGGTGTTTATAACAAACCATCTATGCTTCAGTAAAATGAAGTATTAACATCTTTTCACTGTGAACATGCAGTTATTCCTAGAAGCTCAGCAGTTTAAATAGTGGTATAATACTCTATGAGAGGTGAAATGTCAACAAATTGGTTCTGTTAAAATAATTTTCAGACACAGGCTAATGAATTAACTGAGGATATTGTTTATTAAAGTTTATCTTTTATTTTCCTTTTCAATGGAGTTAAAAAAAAAAGTCTATAAAGGGACAAAGTGACATTTATTTCTTTCTGGTCCTTTTCTTCTATGCTTCATTGGCCCTGTGAAACATGTCTCTTTCAGATAACTTAGACATTGTAATTCTCTCCCAAATATCTTGAATTTGTCTATGCTCTTACACCTTCAAAAGGGAAGGTAAGGAGCAAAGATCTAAAGATCAATTTCATTTTCAAAGCTCTCCACAAGGAACCATACTGATGATCATATTTCATGTATGATGAAATATATGATCATATTCATGATCATATTTCAAAGTCTACACTTTTGAAATGGTTAAGTATATACTCAAGAACGTAGAAGATACTTGTATCTTTCAAAGAATAAAAAAATACAGCTAAACAAAAAAAGTAATTACTGTCTTGAGAAAACAAGTTTGGGATTTATTTTCATATAAATATTCTTTTCCAGTTTTTTGGGTTTTTTGTTTGTTTGTTTTAAGAAAAATTATAGATTGGTGCCCTTATCTATAATAAAGAAGATTCCTTTATTCAGTCCACAAAAACATATCTCTTTGTTATTTACAATTGTGCCATTAGGAAGATTCTTTTCACCATTAGTAGCCTCTAATTTGATTAATTAAGTAGCCTCTAATTTGGTGTAAAGTAATTGCAAATCCCTTGACATAACATCATCAGTTGCTCACTTTCCTCACTTGTGGCAGTAAAACTGTATGGGCAGTGGATTTGGTTGATTAGTATTTCATCAAGAAGTGGTTCAAAATTATTCTCTCTGTAAATTTCATCCTCTCATGTTAAATGTTAAGTTTCAGTTGAGCATTCATGATGAAAGTACTGAATTCTTGGTCATAAAAACTCCTATTGTCTTCATCTGCCTTGTTTATTATTTAGATTGTATGGCCTTAAAAAATGTACTGAGAATGGTTCAGCTTTGTCTTACTACTCACAAGATTTGGGGAACATAATGGCATATAGCACTTTCTGGGGAGAAAAAAAGAGCAGAGCAAAGGTTCAACAGTAAAAGCCAGAGTATTGTTTTCAGCTAAGAGAAAACTGAATAACTAATCCCAGGATCATACCAGAAACAAAGATGGGGATGCTTGACAGAGTGAAAATAGAAAAATTAGTGACAGGAGTAATGATTCAGCCACTACACACTTTCACTGTAATCAGGGATTCTTACATGGTTGAGAAAATAGCAATCTACAGAGCAGCACAGGAAAATTATAATTGATTGAAGATGGGTCAGAAAGGGATGCAAAACTCAAACTACCAAGGGCAGAAAATCTAAATAACATGAATGAAACTAACATAATAGGAAAAAATGAACAGGAAAGGGAGAATTAAGTTTAAGATAATAATGAAAAGAATTCACTGAAAAAATATAAAAGGAGAATGGAACTTAGATGCTGATTTGCTGTTTGTGGGACAAAGAAATGTTGGTTTTATTTTAATAAGCTCAACAGTT
Organism: Cyrtonyx montezumae; assembly: GCF_038088225.1. Classification (NCBI taxonomy): domain Eukaryota; kingdom Metazoa; phylum Chordata; class Aves; order Galliformes; family Odontophoridae; genus Cyrtonyx; species Cyrtonyx montezumae. Next base: position 26,646,779 of record NW_027071825.1, read on the forward strand.
TAATACAGGCAACAACTGCAAAGACAGGGAAAAAACTAGGGGAGATCAACAGAAGTCCTGTTCTAAATAGCTGCAGTAAGTCTCTTCATTTACAGGTGAAGAGTTAAGTGAAGTCCTAGCTAAGAATATATAGTGGGATTTAACATTTTATTCACCCTCAGCTGAAAAACTGCAAAAGATTGCTTAAAAGTTTTTGTTTGTGTGTGTGTGTGTGCATTTGTTTTTTTCCAATGAACAGAAGGTGGAAAAAATGAAGTAGATAGATGAATTCTTTGCAATCCAATATCACTGGGTGTACTTGCTTACTTGATTAGTTTGAGGCAGTCTTGTGGAGGTTCACGAGGTTAATTTTGTAAATACTATAATATGTTATTACTATACAGTGATTTCTTGCTTTTTCTATGTATATGTGCATAGATAATGTGCCATCAGCTTCAATAACTACAAATGAGAACTTGTGAGGTGGTGGTTAGAGGAGACACTAGATTTAACCTTTAAGACAACTGTAGCAATTTATGCACTTCTATCTCCTTCTGGAATCACTGCATTTTTGTTCTGAAATTTGATAAATTTACATCCTTCATTGGTGTTATATCTGCATATACATGGTATGAATGTCTTAAAAAAATAAAAGAAAAAGAAAGAATTGAAAAGAAAACAAAAGACATTCGAATTAAAAATATAATTTTGGATAGTTATTTTTAATATAACTAGGTTTGTTAATCTGTTGTAGTGTTGATTCTCAAAACTGTAATAGCACAACAAGGCAGTAAACAGTGCTATAAGAAGGATGTGACATCAGATTTAAGTTGCCTTTACTGCTAGAGCCTGGTTTTCATCAAATTACCTTTTCAGAAGAAAGGCTTTTATCAACATCATATCAACGTCATATTGTGAGAGTAAACATTTTTCTGTAAATCAATTGCCTGTACATTCTGATAGAATAAGAAAATAGTTTGATCTCCTGATAATAATTTTTTGTAAGGAGATAAGAAAATCATCCATAAGCACATAAAATAAGGTACCACTTGAAACTCCATAATGAAAAAACAGCTCACAATCTGTATTCTAAATCTAAGAAGTCTCTGAGATTTGGAAGGCTCTGTAACACACAATAAGTTTTTTTAAATCTTGAAGGGCCCTCAGGGTCAGTACTGTGAACATGTCACTGTAAGAAACTCACCTCTCAAGTTCTGCTCTGTTGATCCACATCCAGTATTTCTTGTCCATAGAGAACTGTGTGACCTGAAAATTCTTTATTATTCTCTGAATCATTAATCTGTGTCCTTCTTTCTAAGGATACCAGCAGATCATATTTTATAGCTATACTATGCAACATGTAAGACTATTTTAATAATTCAAAAATAAGGGTACTAAATACGGTAACTGATTTTATTGAGAGGGCCCCTTCTTTTTTAGTATGTTAGCACTTTATTAAAATGTGTCTCTATTCAACACAGGATATTTATTATAATTTAATTCCAAAGAATGTTTTAATACCAAATACCTAGAAATATATTTAGTGTCCAGGAAACATTTATAGAGTAGAATCATGTAGGTTTGAAAAGACCTTCAAGATCATTAATCCAACCATCAATGTGACATACTGAGGCCCATCACTAAGCCATGTCCCTTAGTACCATGACTTAAATACCTCCAGGGATGGGGAATTCATCCTCTCTGTGATGATTTTTTTCCCAATATTCAACTTCCCTAGTGCAACTTAAGACCATTTCCTCGCATCCAATCACTTGTTGCCTGAGAAGAAAGACTGACACTCTCCTCACTATATGTAGTTGCAAAGCATGATGAGCTGTGAAAATACTTAACACAAAAGTTCAGTATAGACATAAATGAGGATGAATTAATGATACCTAGAGGATTAACAAATCTGAAAAAACTGCCCATTTGTTGTTAGCTGTAACATTTTGCACTACAAGTATGTGACTGAATTCACTTGCCTGCTACCCTGAGGTAGCTCTGTAACATTGCCAAGTGACAAAATCCAGAGCAAAGGGATTTGAATCTCTGCTGCACTCAGTGTTGCACAGTCACATGAATCTGCATTAAGCACATGAAAAAACATTGTAAATAAAATATTCTATTAATACTTGCAACTGACAGTACTAATATTTCTTTTTATACTACAAGGGCAAAAATCAAGTAAGCGAATAAATAACCACACCTCTGAAAACTACAAATTCCTAATTACAGAAGACCAAAAAAACATATGCGGTGAACTAAAACTCCCTATCATTCACTACCACAATTTTTGATAAATGTTAAATGGCATATAACTGAAAAAAAATGTTCTAAGAAAACAGATAAATATTATAAACAGAACTGGCTCCTTGTTAGCTATTAGTTAGGTATTGTCATGTGCAAAAATCATTAATGTTGTGGCTTGTAAGTATTATTTTTATTTCAACAGCAAAACATACTCACAGAAGTTTATTTCACTTTATTGCTATTATTTTATCCCACACAATATATTTGAATACTTCATTTGTACACTGTGCTACCTGGGTTTTTATATTATGATGTCTTTTGCTCCCTTTCTGAAGAAGCAGTCTTCAGCCACGAAATACTGGGCTAGATTCAGCAGTAATTTCAAGAAGTTTCTAGCATCCTGTAACACATAATTGTCATGCCACACAGTACGAAGGATATACCAAAAAAATCCTACCTGCATAATTTTATACCTATTGGATTAAAAAAAAAGAAATCCCATCCCCCACAAACCTACTCTGTTATTTTATAGTAATTCCAAAAAGATCAAAACAAAATAAACAAAAACCCAACTATTTAATAGATAAGAAATCTTACTAGAATCAATGCTTTGAAGATGGTGACCTTCTGAAAATTCTGTGGCTATTGTGTTTTTATTTTAATTGAGTAAACTTAAAAATGTCCTCCACTACATCATCATGGGCAAGTTGGAATCAAACAGGGTGGCTGTGGGACAAACTTTGATTCAGAATTTGAATTTGAAAGACTAATCATTATTTACATTAAAATAGTTTTCCGTTGTACCAGGCCAGATCTTATATCAGTTAAGATCAGAGGAAAAGCTCCCACTACCCTTGTGTTTAAAAGGATGTTTTAAAAACTGGAATTTGTAATTCAGTAGGGATCTTTGTTTTTTTTTAACAGAGAAAACATAATATCAGTGTTTTCATCTTTAGCCTCACTTGCATATACCTGAAATGTCATGCAAATTCCCAGAAGCAAAGTCTTCTTATTTAATCATAATTGTGAAATCTATTTCGTTACTCACTCAACAGTATCTATCTTAGAGCAATGCCAGTGAAATATCACAATTACAAAAAACAAACGTCTTCATGACAAAATCTACCTCTTTCTTCCTCTTTTCTCTCCCCCCTTCCTTTGTCTCTTTCACTTACACATACATAATTTGTAATATGAGTGTGTAAGTCAATACAAGTCAGCCTCATGAAACTTATCAGAATGAGGATATTATCAAGGAAGGATTTAGAGCTTCTGAGAAGGAAGTAATTGGCCTTGGCCTTTGGGTTAAAGTGTTTAGCTGGGTATGGTTAAGTTAAAGGTTCTCACTCCACAGGGAATAATGAGTGATTATAAATTTGCAGTTGTTGAACTGGTAGCCCAGTAGATGTGAGGCTGGTCCAGCTGCCAGTGAGAATGAGCAAGGCATGTCCTAGAAACAGGCACATTCACATGTAGATCAACAAAGAGAAAACAATTCCTTTGTCAGAAACATGAACAGAGTGGACAGCTGAATCTAAGCTTGTTGCGTACATATATAAACAGCAGACATATATTTTTTTCATATCTTTATCAGAGAAGATACACATTTCCTTCCATTAGATTTTCCTAAATGTCTGAATATTTGTGTTTTTTTGTTTGTTTGCTTCTTTTGTTTGTCTTTAATGTATATACATTTATTCAGCTTTCTACATTTTAGCTGATTTCTTGGGTTTATAAAGCCAAAACAAAAACTGATATTTTAAACACATGAATATTGAAATCAAATATTTTCTCTCGTTACTGTTCTGAATAGTTGAATTACTTTTGCAATCTAATGAATCAGAATGAGCCTCCAAATTCTTTATCACTTAGACAATCTATGTGAAAACATTTGCTTACATACTTTAGGACTTTTATGTTCCTTTTCATGGAGCTATTAGGGTTGAAATGAAGATCACTGAAACAGAATCATAGAATTATAGAATGGCTTGGATTGGAAGAGACCTCAGGGACCATGAAATTCCAGTCACTCTGCTAGATCAGACTGCTCAGAGCCCCATCCAAACCTCAAATACCACCAGGGACACGGCATCCATAACCTCTCTGGGCAACTTGTTTCAGGACCTCACCACCATCTTATGAAAAACATCCCTGTTGTGGTGACCCCAGGAGGATGAACCACGGCCATGTCAGAATGATCTTAAGATGACGATGCAAGGACTCAGAGAGACATCAATATGATTACGCAGCTGAGCCAACTTCATTGCGCAGGTTACATACTTTTATACCCCTGAACACATGCTATTTTTAAAATAATTGCTAAGCTGTGGTTCTTGCTCTATCCTTGCGAGATAAGCAGTGTCCAAATAGTTGCTCTTTTCCCACACATACCAGGGCCATCTGGTTCCACCGCAAACTTACTCCCTCATCATGGTCCTGTCAACGGTGCACCACTTCTTGAATCCAGTGATCCGAACGTGCTCTTTTGTTCGCAGTGCTCCGGAGATAAGCACACATGACCTCTTTCTCTAAGCCAGTCCTCTGCAATCCCCAACATCTAATACAAATCTCCTCTCCTTAGTTTAAAACCATTCCCTCTTCTCCTATCACTATCTACACTTGTAAAAAGTTTATTTACCTCATGTTTCTAAACTCCCTTGAAATATTGGAAGGTGATAATGATGTCACCTCACCGCCACCTTTTTTTTTTAGAACACAATCTTAATGAAAGCAATTCAGACTTCATAATTTACTTCCTTTACTTATTTATTTCTAAGTACATATGTTAAAACTGAAATTTTCAAGTTTCTATTTCTTCTTTGAGCCACATTTAACAAGCCTTCATAATAAATCTTTCTGTCTATATATAAATCAGTTTAACTACTCGACAACCAGAACAATAAGTGTAAGAACACACTCCCAAACATTTTCAAGCGGTTAATATTCTTCCAGTCATTCCCTTCAATTTTCCGAAGAAGGAAGAAATTGAATTAACCATTCCAAAAAGCTTTGGCTTTGGACTTAAGTTATGTGAAATTAAAGTAAGCATCAACTTAAAAATTTCAAAAGTTTAAAAACAAAATGTATGAGGTTCACTTAGTGGTTTTCATGCTGAAAAGTTCATACTTCAAGTTTTTCCTTCACAGATGGTTTTAAAGGTAAGTTGTGTTCATATTTCAGCAATCAGCAAAGTTACTTGTTCTAGAAGAACAAGTATTGGTTTAACCTTTATATTTGTGACTGAAATTTAGCCTCCAATTATCTAAAAGTCAAATTTAGTTCACAAAGAAAATTGCAGTGAATTAGGCCCAAATTATATGTGATCTCACATGTCAATGGTTTCTAATTTTCCCATTAACTTACTGCTGCCACAGTAAAAATACTGTTTTAATATGAACTTGCAGTATATTTGTTAGCTCTACAATAGTCCCCATTTTTTGTATCTTTATGAAATAAATAATTTTATTAATAAAGTTGGAGTATTTCATTCCTATTGTTCAAATATGCAGTTTTATTTTTGCACGTTTTTCTACTTCAAAAAAAAAAAAACTATCAAAAATGTATAAATAATCATACAGTGTAACATTACAGAAGAAATGCATATTTAAACTTTGTGTTCTGAAACTCACAAAATACTAATGTTTTATAATATGTTAAAAGGACCACAACACATCATTCACTTTGTTTTATGAGAGCTACCTTTTATTTTTTTTATAATATAATTAACACTGAGGTCCAAATCAGCATTTTAAATTATTGTACAAACTGATCTTTATATTTTCAAGGCCATAATATTTTCACTGCTGTAATTTGTTAAGATGAACACAAAAGTTATTCCAATAAAATAATTTGAGTTTCGTTACCTGCAAATTCTCTTCCTGGTAAATAAGTACATGCATGGAAAGCCATCCTTCATAATTTCAGAGCTTGCACTGCTGCCAAGAAAAAAATGTAGAGTCAACACTAATCTTCAGAAAGAGCCTGTGTCAAATGCGCACGGTTGAGTAATGAAACTTGAATACCATTGTTTACTCATTTAGTGGCTATTTCACTTCATGTTGCAGATTCTTTAAATCTAATGTTGGTTTGAATAATGAAGGGATTAAATGGCTGATTTTGTACCAACTAGCTGCATCCCATACCTAGAAAATCTTCTAATCATAGGCTTTGTCTTGTAAATCATCAATATCCTAGTTGGTACTCATAAATTTAAATTAGTTGTGGTCATTTAGCTTTTTTGTTTTGTTGTGTTTTCTAATTTGTTTGTTTGCTGTGCTTTTGCTTATCTTTCCAAATAGCCCACTACCACACTTAGAAAGACAACAAAAGAACATAGACAGAGGAGAAAAGTATAAAACGGACTGAATTGAGTAATCAAGTACGAAAAAGTACCTCCAGCTGGGCTGTAAATTTCATTTATGCTTTTCTCTAATTAAGCATTAAGAACATAAAACTTACAGAAAATTAGTTGTATCATTTAGGAATCCCACTTCTTTTTTAGGCATCTTGAAAGCTGAAATTATTCATGAGCAGTCTATAGATGTGCGGCTCATATTTTATAAACTGTTTTCATATTATTATAACATCACAAGATAAAAAATTAAAAAAAAAGAAAAAGGAAAATAATCCTACATTTTTATTTCATTTTAGCTAGGGGAAAAAGACCAGAACTATTCTACATTTTAAATAAGGCAAAATATTAATAATAACTTCTTGATTTTGACATATATTGTTTTCTAATTCATCCAATTGCTCATTTATTTTCCTTTTCTTTATGCTAAGACATATATTTGTTGTAGGTACATAAGCAAATGTATCTGCTTTACTCTTCAAGAAGAGATTTTGACTAAGATGGCAGAGAAAATGTTAATATTTTTTAAGGTATAAGATTTTATCTATTTATTTATTTATTTATTTTGTGTTTCCTAAGATTTTCAAGAAAATACGGATGCAAACTGATATAACCTGGACTTTAACTGCTTTGTATGATTCTACCCAACTCAATTTTGTTGTTTTTCTTTTTAGTTCTTCTGCTATTGATTTTTCTTTATAACATATGGGCTTTACAAAAAAATGATGAGGCAATAAAAGTTGTTTATTATATATAACAGAAAGGAAATGAGGGCTCCTGGCTATAAATTACAAAGGTGTTGGGTGGATAATAAAGTCTACAGAAAGTTGTAGATGCTCTTCCATTATTGTTAAGTGTGTTGTGGATAATCATGAGATATGAAATCATGCTTGCTTACCAGCTTTCCACATGAAATTTCCATACTTTTGTATAGACCTAAGATTCAGCACGCCATTTTAGCAATATACTCGAATGTAGCTCTTTATCAGAATTCACACAAAACTTTTCACTCAAGTGTTATGTAAAATACATCATCATGATCCAGTTATTTCCCCAATCCTTGAGAAAATTTATTAATTAAAAATCGTCTTTTGTTGATTTCACACTTGTCTAATAAAGAAGAAAAAACCAAATCCTTGCAATAAACTGCACTTGATGCATAATTAACAAGGCTCTCCACAGCAATCAAAATAAATAAAATTATGACTACATAACAAGTATGTGTGCAGCCTTGAAAAGATTCCCATCATCTTTCTCAGCTACTGCAATGTATGTTTCAGTATGGAAACCCAATAACAACAGGGAAGACATTACCATCAGAGGGTAATGTTCAACATCTTCATCAATGACCTTGATGAGGGGATAGAGTCCATCCTCAGCAGGTTTGCTGATCATACAAAGATGGGAGGAATGGGCCCGCCATGCCGCCTGGGCCGCTTGTGCAGGCCGCGCCCGTGTCCGCCTGGCGGGGCAGGGGGGGAGGGGGCCTAGCTGCCCGCAGCCCACCCGGCCCCATGGAGGAGACCTAGGGCCGCCGGGGCGTGAGAGAGCGGCAGCAATGCCGTCACCTGAGGGCCGGGCATAAAACCATAACACTGACACACTGGAAAGCTGTGCTGCCATTCAGCGAGACCTGGACAGGCTGGAGAGTTGGGCAGAAAGGAACCAGATGAGGTTTAACGAGAGTAAGTGTAGAGTCATGCACCTAGGGAGGAATGACCTCATTCGCCAGTACAGGTTGAGGAGATGACCTGAAGGTGAGGAGCTCTGAGGAGAGGAACCTGGGTGACCTGGTGAATTACAGGATGGCCATGAGCCAGCAGTGTGCCCTGGTGGCCAAGAAGGCAAATGGGATCCTGGGGTACATTAAGAAGAGAATGGCCAGCAGGTCAAGGGAGGTGATCCTCCCCCTCTACTCTGCCCTGGTGAGGCCTCATCGGAATACTGTGTCCAGTTCTGGACTTCCTGGTCCAAAAAAGACTGGAGGGCTACAAATATGCTTAAGGGTGTGGAACATCTCCCTTATGAGGAAAGGTTGAGAGACCTAGGTCTGTTCGTCCTTGAAAAGAAGACTCAGACAGGATCTAATCCATTTCTATAAATATTTAAGATGCAGGAGACAAAAAGACGAGGCCGGACTCTTCTCAGCAGTGTGTGGTGATAGGACAAGGGGAAATGTCCACAAACTGATGCATAGAAAGTTCCGCACAAATGTGCGTGGGAACTTCTTCACAGTGCAGTGACAGAGCACTTGCACAGGCTGCACAGAGAGGTGGTGGAGACTCCTTCTCTGGAGATGTTCAACTTCTACCTGGACGCTGACCTGTGCAACCTGGTTTAGGGCGCAGCTTTGACTATGGGATTGGGCTAGATGATCTCTAGAGGTCCCTTCCAACCCCTACAATTCTGTGATTCTGTGATAATGATGGGATAATAAATAAAGCTTATGGGGATTTGAGTCCATAGAAGAGATGAAAGGATCCCTATTGCAATAAAGAGGCCAGAGCCTGGGTTGACCCTTTGCCATGGGACCTTTCAGATGAGTCTTTACCATCTGGTCATAAGGCACTATCACGCCACATCATACTGCATCAGGCCTTTGTTGCTATTTTCCTGCCACATATATTCCTGTAAGATTCAGATTTTCTTATAAAGCAAAATAAAATAATCACAAAGGAGAATAAATTAATAAAGAAATGAAACAAAGAAAGAGACTTCAAAAACATTTATTACTTACAGCAACACTGTGGCAAACCAATTGTTTTTGTGCCTTTATCTGTGACTTAATAAAATAATATAACCTATCAAAAGCTCAGAAATAAATATAGTAAATTAGAATACTCTTCAACCATTGATTTTTTTTCTCCAGTAATAGTGTTTTTATTCTTGTCTGAAGGAACCCATCAGCTTTTCAAGTCCCCTTGAAACCGCTGGCAGCCATGTCACTGTATGTTTTACATTATATCTGGAACATTTTGTATGGCTTTCTGACACTCCCTGAGCATTTTCCACTGAACAACAAAGTATACAGTTAGGAAATGAGATAAATCACACAGATAAATTTGACTTGATAGGGCTGTATACTACTCTAATCACATGCACCTAAATAACAAAGATCTTCCAAAGCCATGGATATCTGACAGATGTTGAACTTTCAGGGATATAATACTAGCTGAAGGCCTTCCAAAAATCAGTACTCTACAGCACATAATGCCTTCTATCATTTACTTTCCTTTTAAACTCATCTCAACATTAGGTTAAGGAACCAAATTCCTTAAACTTGGTGTTGGCCTAATAAAGGAAAAGATTAGTCAGTTCAATTAGTCAGTAATGGCAATACAAGCATACAGTTTTTTTTTATTTTATTGGAACTTATTTAATAGAGAAGTAGTGCTTGCCTAAAGACATTTTCACTGTGCAATGAAATTACTGTTTTCCTGTTATGTCTTATCTCCCTAGCCAAAAGGCAACAGTTTTATAGACACCTACTTGTGTGACCAATTGTAGGGAACCTGCTTTACCACGGAGGTTGGACTGTATGATCTCTTGAGGTCCTGTAGTGATTTAGTGACTTGGACTGTTTAAATGTCAGTACTGTGTGTCAAAACATAAATGCTGTCGCACTAATAAACTGAAAACATAAAATCATGAAATGAGAGCAAATCTTTTTTTTTTTTTTCCCAGTGAGAAGCTAATGCTTAATCAAAAGCACAGGGCACGAGCCCTTTGTTGATCAGTGCCTAGTAAGTCACTGGGAAAACAATCACCTCTCTCAAAAGCAAGGGGATATTTGACATAAATAAGTGATGGGTTACAAATGTAATGAAAATAAAAAATGCAATTGGTAAGTGAGTCCACTGACTGTGCAAAATTGTTTAACATTGTAAATGACTTCAGTAAAAAAAAATCACTGAGTTGAAACCAATGAATGACTGATAAAGAATGACAGAATCTTACATGTGCTTTGACAAGCTAATGTCACACTTCAAAACTCCTGAATAAGGAGACTGGATTCTCCACAGCCTCACCTAGAAACTGGAGGAAGAATCTTCTGTTATTAAATACAAGAGAGAAATAGTGATCTCCTTAGGGTCAAGACTATTTATTAGCCTATGAAAATTCAGGTATGCTTGTCAATTGCTCAAGTCACTGTGCAAAAAGCATATTTTGTTTCGTTTAAAAAAATATATCTTTTAAAAGCATTGCTATTGTTTCCTTATGATGAACGATCCAGTACATCTGCACAAGATCCTTTTCCAATAGTACCTAATCTCTAAAATGATTTCTTAAAAAGGCAATAGTTATTAAAGAAGAACAGAAGCGGTTAAAATCCTCCTCACACTATCCATCACATCTGAAGTTTATGTTTTAGGAATAAATCAGGATTAAGAGGTTCTTGTTTTCAAACATATTCCTCTGTAAATTGAAACATCTGAGGAAAGACTGTTTCTACTCCATATTGACATACAATTTGTAGGTGAATTAACTTAAAAGTTAAATAAATCTGTCACGTCTTGTCCTTCTTCCTGCAGCTCCACTAATGACTTAGTGGGGAAAGTGGAAAATGAATTTAAGGGAAAGCTGCCATTGCAGGATGTAGAAAACGGACTCCTTTGAATAGGAAAAGGATAGATTTGGAATAGAGCAGATGATGATGATGTAGTTTATGACAATATATCCAGGAGGCAGAACAAAGAACCTGAAAGAAATGTATTGGTGTTTACTTAGGGCAGTTAACAACATGAGAGATAATACCACATATCAGTGGCTTGACATCAGTACAGTAAATCATCAGAGTAGGATAATGCACTTCAAGTGATACATGTACAGAAAAATAACCTGAAACATCTCTCCCACTACACAGACCCTGATTTGAAACAAGTTATTGTGTAACTCAGAGAATTCCTTTTTCTGCTAAAATATAGACATATACAAGTCCTTTATCATAGTCAGTATTTAAGATTTTGAAAGTGTTCTTGTATGAGTTCTGTAAGTTTAAAATATCTTCCCAGGTCTAATTATGGGGCTTAGATAATTCATTTAAACTCAATACAGAAAGGACAGATGTATACCAAATATCTATCTAAAAGTTTTAACAAAAATGTGTGGTATTTATTTATTAAAATAATCTAAATAAATCTCTAAATTAAAATCAGTGAAATACAATCTAAAAATATGGAGAAGCATATACAGAATGTTATTTTTACTAAGTTTCACAATTAAACTAACCCTTATTAGTAAAAAAATGTTATTTGTTTTATTTTCTGGAGCTACTTTATCTAACTAAATTTACTGGGAAATTCAGTTTCAAGGTTGATGGAAAAGACACCAATGTCATGAAGTAATCTTGCTGTTAAATACATGTTCCCTGAACTGTGGTCATAAATAATATGTAGATATAATAAGCTGAAAACAAGCAAAAACCTCGATGACATTTTTTATTTTAGCATTTAGATAGCTATTATAGGTGATCAGATGGCTACAGTTCACAGATAATTTGAATTTCAGAAATCTGATTATGATTCAGTGAACCCTAACAAAGCCATAAGATTTTCATCCCAATAAATTTAAGTGGACACTGATGACCTTATCAGAGCTACAAAGTGAAAACGGGGGTGGTTTATAGATGGTGGTTCATCTTGTGTATATCTTTAAATTATAATTTTAAAATTCTGCGTTTTATTTTGAAGAATGGAGTTTATTCTTTCTATGTCCAGAAAACAAAATTTTTAATTGCAAAAATCCAGAAAGCAGTCGGTTCATTTTTTAACAAACAAAAAAAAAGCAAATGCAAATTTGCAACAGTTTGACAAATAAGACACTTCTAAAAAATGCACTCTGCCTTAGAAGACTTGTGCTTTTTTGTTTAACTCCAATCGAGCTTCCCCCTCATTAAACAACAATCTTTACGGTGATTTCCAATAAAGATGAAAAAGAAAGATTCTGAAAAGAATGCATAAATAATTCTGGTTGCCTAGCTGTGGCAATGAATTCCTGTTTGTCTTGCCACTGAAGGGTGAATGCAACCCTTTGAGCAAATGGGAATTCATTATTCCAGTGACTGAGAAATGATCTACTTAAAGAATTGGTTCTACAACAGTGATTTCTTTCATAGCAACATTTCCGGAAGAAACAACAAACAGAAGACAGCTCTTGGACTACTACAGGGTCTATGGAGTACATTTGGCTTCCCATGTTTCAGTTTTAAAAAGAAAATGTCATGCATACACAGAACAAAAGAACAAAGAACTAGTGTTTAAAAAGGTACATAAATGTAGCAGATCTTCCACTTCTTTCTTGAACAGTAAGGCTGCATTGCAGTAAATATTAGTGCATGCTCATGACGCTTGGACTGTCTCTAAATAAGAAAATACTGTACTGGCCACAGATTCAATTCATTTCAAGAGTGATAATGAATAGCCAAAAGCCACCGGAATGTTTCACTATGTAAATGAAATCAATTTTATTTACAAGCAAGCATTATTGAAAGTGTGAATTAATATGCACAATATGCCAAAGCAAATAGAACACTGTAATTTATTTTTGACCTTGTAAATTAAAATACGCAAAAGAGGAACACAGACACACAGGTATACATAGGCAGTTCTCATTTACATCTCACTAGTTATGCTGGAAGGATAAAAATCTTGCCTCGATTGTTAGAATTAAATGTAAAATTGTAAATGTGAAGTTTTCTGGAAGGAAGTCTGCCCAGAAAAAAAAAAAAAAAAAGGTTCTGACTAAAGTTAATGGGTACCTATATATTTACTTCACCGTGAGCTTCAAAACAAGTTCCCGCAAAAAAGAAAATTCACATTCAGATGGAAATGTGAAGCAAAACTTCCAGTCCTGTATGGATTTCACAGGTGAGTTAATGCCACTTTTAGAATTAGAATGAGTGATACAAAAAGTCAGTGCGTTATTTATGCATCACTTGTAATGCACAGAGCCCCTGTAGAATATAATATTAAAGACCCAGATCAAAACAGAAACCTTCCACCCATGCTGTTCAATGCACAACAGAGTCATAATATCACCAAAGCAGCAAGAATAATTTATTGTATCATAATTCCACTCAAATTTTGTTTTTGCTTTTTTAAAAAACCCTATTATTATTATTGGCAACAGAAAGGATGAGTGACAAGATTAGTCCACAGTATTCAGTTATACAAAATCTATACATTATGTATGGGGCCAGGCTCTTTTTGTGGTGCCCAGCAACAGGACACAACAGGAACAAACTGGAACACAGAAAATTCTATCTGAATGTGGGAAAAAAACTTTTTCTCTGAGGTTGACAGAGCACTGGAACAGGCTGCCATAGATGTTGAGTCTCCTTCTCTGAACATATTCAAAACCCACATGGATGCTTTCCTGTGCAAACTACTATATGCAACCACATATTTCCTCACTTACCATCTGTTGCAATAAAGTTTTACAGGTTCAAATAAGTTACTGAATATACAATAATAATAGGCATTTAACTGCTACTGGTTGTGTATTGAGGTAGTTCTGTTTTAACCCAGTCTTTTCTAGCAATTATTTCTCTATTGATTTCATGGAAAATTGTTTCTACATTTTGTTATAAACTTTTTTTTTTAATTTTTATGTGCCTCATTTGTTTTATTTATTCATCTCTTCTTGGAAAAAGCCTACTTTCAACAAATGTTTTGCCTTAAATATGATTTTTTACAATTATATCTTCTGGATAAGTGGTGCTTTAGCAGACAGATGACTCCAGTTATTGAGAAAAAGTATTGAAACAATTATAAAAACAAACAGACAAACAAACAAGCAAAACTCAACGATGTTAGTTTGTGCAATTGCTGTTTTTATGCAATCATACACAACACCTTCCACAAAACTGAAATGTTTTACTTCATCCCCAGTTATTATTGTTTAAAATAAATCATTTTAACTAACAATCATTAGTTAAAGACTTCGTCATCAGCTTATAGCTGACCAGATGTATGTTGCAGGAGACTGACAGTACCTGAGACTTCGGCTACACAAGAACTTCTTATTACAAGTTACATGACAATAAAGAAGCATTGATTAGAGATTCATTTTTACATAGAAGTATTGTATCTTCATGTTCTATTTCTAAATTTCATGACCATTTATAGCAAACAGCTAAATATTTGGCACCCAGCAAGCTTAGAAATAAAATGTTCATCTTCTGAAATATGTTTAGTGTCTGAGGGGACCTGTATACTTAGTAATGTTAGGTTTATTTTTATGTTTTGTTGCATAAATTTAAATGTTTTTTTTTTCCATCATCATTCAGTTTCATTTCAGTATACTGAGTGTCCCAGACTTTTTACGTGTATTTCAGATCCCTACATGATGGAAACTTAATAAACAGGAAATTCTATTAATAGCTCACTCTAATTTAATATGCATAATACATATTTCACAATCCTGATACTGGGTCACACTCATCTACTATTTAATTAGCACACAAGGTACTAATTAATTAGTTGTAACTGCAGCTGATGATGACCCAGTCCCTTGTATTAAAACTAAATTGACATAAACATTTTAAAATATAATGCAAGTCCCTCCTGGATACTCAATTAGCAGGAAGTCGCTGAATATCATCTGTCCATCAACAAAATCCAAGCATATGTACACAATTAAGCTTTCAAACAAACTAAAGTGAAATCACACTGCAGTGCAAACGCATTATGTGCTGATTAGCACATTTGCACCATGGAATTGTAATAAAGAAGGGATTAACAAGTTTTGGTGCATTTGAAACCTTTTAACGTATTAATATTTCACTAAGAAATTGTACCAATAAATCACATAATGTGTTCTGCTTATCACACTCCTGTGAATAAGGGGTGCACATCAAATGTCTTTCCAAAAAATAGAAGAGTTAGTATCCAACTGTTAATTGATTTTGCTCCACAGACAATTTCTGTTTACATTTGCTAAAGCTTTCGATTCACAAATTATGTTGTGTGCCTTCCTCTTCAAGGAGCTAGTGCATTTTCTGCCTCTGCAGACATAATCTTCCTGAAGTAAGCAAGATGACACAAATATTTACTTAGTTATGAGCAACAAGTACAGTACTTATTCAACTGGTCAAAATTCAGTATCTTTAAGAAAATTTCTCAGTGCCTTCAATCTTATCAATGCAAGATGACAGATAAAACTATGGTTAGAGAATTAACTTTGCCAGAATTTAGAAGACACAGGTATCAAACTCTTCATGTTAGAATACTGAGTGGCACAGTTAAGGAGAAGATCCAGAATAGCAACTGCTACAACAGTAACTAGAAGTAACTGTCTGAAAAATAAAATAGTTTTGACACTAAAATTGGTGTATTTCACAGAAGGCACAATGGACCTTTTTCTTCTGTAAGTATTTAAATCAAACTTGCTATGATGTGACTGATTCTTCTCATCTCTCTGTAATAGCTAGACATCACTGTTAAATCTTGTATTCAGAAAGAGTGTCAAAAATCAGTGGCAAGGCACACTGCATTGAAGAAATGATGGAGTGAGCCTCTCAGCTTTAAGAAAGGCAGCTAAACAACGATGTGGTGGCAGGGTTTGCTTAGGTGAAGCCCATAAAGCATTTACATTGTGGTCTGAGAGAAGTCCTCCGAGCTTTGCCTCCACAGTCGGCAGTAAAACCAAAACTTTACACTTCTGGAAAATAAAAATAAAAATAAAAAAACCACAAAAATAAACACACACAGCTAAACAGTTTAAATCAAAGCACCAAAAAAAAAAAAAAAACAACCCACAGAAATCCACAAATCTTCCAAGCACTAAAAAAAAAAAATGTTATTATAAATCTGCTATCTGATATATCCTTATCCTTAGCTTTACATAGTCTAATAATTGAGGGAAGACTATCATATTTAAACAGATTCTGTGACTTCTTGCTCCAAAATTTCAGACTTGTGATACAGCTTCATCTCAACTTACAAATTCTGTGTGTCTGGGCATTTCAGTGTATTTAATACTAATCTGTATAAACAAACATTAAAAAAATTGTCAATGTTTGACAACAACAACATGTTCACAAGTAATAAGAGAAATAAAAATAGCCAACATTGAAATTTGACCCTATTACCATATTGTTAGAAAACTTACTTTTGCCTAAATTTCATTTTTCATAAGATACACGAAGAAAAAAACTTCTCAGTCCAGTTGCATGAAATACAATTAACAATGCTTAACCTAAAGAGTACAAAGGAAAACCATTTTCACTTTTGGGAAAGATACTGAACTTCAATCACATTTCACAGGTTTACTGAATTCACCATGGAAAATTAGATGCTGTATCTCTCTTTTTAATCACTAAATCAATACAAATCATATTAATGAACATAATCGTTCTCATTTTCTTTAAGCTTGTTCAATTTTCAACTGTAAAGAACAAATGTTTTACAGTGAACCATATTTGCTTTTAAGTACTTAAGCTCCAAAGTTATAATTTCCCAGTGTGATGTTTACAGCAAGTTTCTAAATGCTGCTGTGGTACCTGAATAGGGCTAAAAATCTTTTAAAGAAAATACTGTTTATAAATACAAGCCCTGTTGTTCTACTAAGCCTCTCATGCTTATTAGGAGCATTAATTATAATGTGTCCTCCTAGAAATTGTAACTTACAAATCTATGATTATCTCTGAAGTTTACAACCTGTTGATCCCTGTTCTGCAGAGACATTAATTATCAGGAACCATCACAACAAATCCAAGAGGTAATATTGCTTATGCAGATTTCCTTCACACCCTCTCCAGAAGGACAAAAAAAAATCACTTCTTCTTGCTTGATTTGTTATTACTCAACACTGTGATAGAAAGAAAGAGCTTAAACATGAACCTTTTATTGGAAAGTTTTTGTTTGGAAACTCAAATATAAGACAGAAAGAAAGCAGCATACTTCTTTATCAGGCTCTTTCACACCCAAGAATGCTGCTAAAGACACATAGATCATACAGACAACTAAACAACAGAGTAGTTTCCTCTAAGAGCAGTGTTTATCTACTGTGTAGGCACAATATAGTCTGAAATAGTTCACTGTCTAATAGTACCTATAAACGGAGTTTAAGGCTTCATCTTTTCAAGGACATTAATTACCTTGCTACAAAACACACTCAGTCTTTAAAAGTTGCTCTGTTCATGGTACTGTCCTCAAAGTATCTGCCCACCCATTCTTTTTACAGAAGAGGCCCCAAGGAGTTTTGTGTCTCTTACCATTTTTCACAGGTATCTCAATTACTGCTCAGATCTGCTCCCATTTAAGTCATATAAACACTCATGTTGATTTTTAGGTAATGAAGTCAGATCCTCTGAGATTTTTCTGCAACTGTTCTGAGAAGATACACGGGAATATCAGATAGACCTAGATTAAAGATATGCTCCCAGCTGATGGAAAACCATTCTTTTTAAAAATGTGATTTGAGGTCAGGCTTAATTAAAAAAAAATAAAAGAAATAAAAATCAAGGAAAGAGAAAATCCTTTAGAAATCTTAGAGAAACTGACATTCTGGTTGGTTTAATCATACTTCTTTTCTTAACTCAATTTCTGTTTTTGGAAATTACGTGTGGGGGATTTCAACATTTACTGATTCCTCTGAAAAGACCTGAAAAATCTTAAAACCTCCCAATTTCAGACAAACTCTGCAATGAGCACTACTAAAACTTGGTATTTCCAGAGTTTTCAATATCCTGATCTTCTTCTATAAAGCTCAGAAGCACGTGAGTACTCATACTAACTCCCTAATGCCATGGACCTAGATGTTTCCGAAATCTAACTACATATCGAACTTCCAAACTTCAGTACTTCTTTCATGACCACAAGCCCAGAAAGTTTACTATCCATATTCCCAAATCAAAATATATTATAGTTCTTTAGCAATCCACTTCAGTTTATCAGTATTTGTATGAAAATACTTCAATTCAGTTAAATGTTGGTATGCATGATAGGTATTTCTGCTAAAAAAACCCCACAGTTTTGGAAGTATATTTGTTTTGTTGAATTTTTTTCTTTATTAACTGTTTGAAAGACCTTTAAATGAGTTCCTCTATCTCTTTTAAATGCTGGCCACTGGAAGGAAAATTAAAAGAAAGGTCAGTGAACTGTTTTAGATAAATGAAGGATGTAAGACTACAAAAATGTCACTTCAGTGTCGAAGAAGATGGTAAATTTCACTTTATATTGTTTTCTTAGAACATTTATGACAACTGAGTCAAGTTAATCTTGTTAGAATATACATAGTACATCCTTCACTAACTTAAAAATCAAGTACTTCCTCTAATATGTTGAGTGTTTTTCTGGTAAAAACTCACTACAAATGATTTCAATTAGAAGAACCTGTTTTTCCTTACATACACAGGTCAGTAATGTGAATCCTTGTTTATCATTTTTTGACCTTGTTTCCACGTAATTTCATTTGTTCCACACTATTTTCAGCTGAAAAGTTTCTCTTTCCTTCCAGAGCACCCGCATTTTGATTTACAGTGTGTCCTCTCATTCTAAGTGATGGAGAAAATTAGAAGAGTCATGACAGATATTCTGTCAGTAGGAGCTCTCTGTTTTGTATGCACATACATTATCATCAGGGCTGTCTTTCTTTTTTTCTTTTTTTTTTTCCTTCCATTTTATTTTATTTGTCTTTTCTGAAAAAGTATGTGTAAGCTTTGTAAATAATGGGAAACCATGTGCCAGCTTAGCCATGTAATTGTCACCTTGTGAACAGTAAACCTTAATGGCAAAGCTCACACTGTCGTTGTATTTTAATAAAATGCAATTCACCCTGAGACTTTAAAATCACTCTTTTAATAGATTTATGAAGAAAATATCATTGCCAGCCTTACTCTCTATAAACAGATACATGTCTGAAAACATGGTTATTATAATTTCAATTTAAGTAAGATTTATAAATGCATCAACAGTTTTCTGAGCTGAATCAATGTCAACTGATATGTCAACTTTCCTCCAGGAAAGCAAAAATAAACAATGCCTTCAAAATGCTTATTTCTACACTTTGCCGCTTTAATGTGGAATGACATTTTATCCTTGAAGTTGACAAACTTTGCTAAAAGTTATGCATTAGTTTAATACAATACACACTGTCATTTCAACGATATATTTTACTTCCAAATTTCTATTTACATGACAGAAGTGCAAAAACATCATTGAGGTTGTTCAGATAACACTGGAAATTGAAGTGTGTCGTAAGAACTAAGAGGGAAGACACTTCTTTGGAGTAGAATA
This sequence comes from Cyrtonyx montezumae, assembly GCF_038088225.1. NCBI lineage: Eukaryota > Metazoa > Chordata > Aves > Galliformes > Odontophoridae > Cyrtonyx > Cyrtonyx montezumae. Next base: position 26,666,597 of record NW_027071825.1, read on the forward strand.
AATATACTTCTAATGCTGAATATACAGTCTTGTTTGAACAAGTGTACGATAGCTATTTTACTAATAAGTAAAATAAGCACACAATTAATAAACAAAATGAGCTGCCTCTGTGCTTCAGTACAATATATGCAGTTCTTTGCCTGACCTATCTGTAGTTACAAATATAAAGACATTTTTCCTAGACGTTTATGCAGCACTGTGGTAGCTATGCAGTCTCTTCAGTATTACAGGAGCTGCAGATGACTTGCAGATTCACCACTAGAACACCTTACCATTCTTGTTGCTTAGATATTAGTAATGCAAAGGCCAAATCCTGAACTGAGGTTACATATTTCTTACCAGAAATATTTTCAGATTGTCTTTCCAGCATAGGTCATCTGTGAACTGTGAACTGTACAGCCTATTTCAGTAGTACTGCAAAAATAGAGAGGAAAAAGAATTCCTGTGCAAATCTGGTTTAAACTGAAAAGTAATAATGCTGTGATGGATGTACAGTAATGAGAAACAGTTGTTGATTATATTAATACTTATGGCAAACCTGCAACTTCTATTCTACTGTAATGTCTCATCAAGAGACCTCTGAATGCCACAATTTCTATTACTGTTCAGATCAAATTACCTTTCATTTCATTTCCTGCTGAATTCTCATTTCCCAGAAGCTAATTTAAAAATCTGTCTTGCCTTCTTGTTTCCATTCTTAAATTAGGCACACAGATACTTGACTTCTGTAATAGCAGAGTTTCTATGAATACAGAGAGATTGTGAACAGAAGTAATGGATGTTGACAACTCGACCTGATTTTGCTCTTTCCTCATGTCAAGTCATTTCAGAAGGCTCTGTTTTGCATATTCATTGGAAGTATAAGGTCTGTATTGAACATTTCTGATGGTGGATATCAAGCATATATGAGACCACAAAGTGGATATGCATGATTGATGTCTTACTCTTGTGTAACTGTGACCTGAAGTACACACTCATCTAACCTGAGTGGTTCTAACAGGGATGGGTAGGTAGCAGTTCTGTGCTGGAGATGACGTAGATCTGCAGGAAGACTGAACCTCCTTATTTAAACTAGAAATTGTGGTTTCTTCTTTGTGCTTGACTCTAGAAAGAATATTCTACTTGAGCATAAAGACTTTAAAGGAATTAGGAAGATATGCCATCAAATAGGATAGGTAGCTCTAATCAGTTATAGAAATTTGGACAAGATTGGTGAAAAAAAACAACAACCAGTGATAACCTGCAATGGTGGTTTCATAACAGGAGGCAGCTCAGCTCCATTACATTGCTCAGTCATTCCCTCTCCTCAACAGAACAGATATGGTGGATAAAACACTCATGGGTGAGATAAGGAGGGAGATCACTGATAAATTACCTTATGGGTGAAACAGAATGAGTACAGGAAGAATACTGCCAATTTTTAACCGATGAACAGTGAAAAATAACAGATCTTCCCCCACAATCTACTCCCTTGTACCTCCTTGTCCCAAGTGTCTCAGGAGAACAGGAAATGGGTCTCTGGTCAGTCCCTAATGCTTTCTCTGCTTCTCCTCCATGGTTACTCTCTGCCCTGATGCATGTGTGATCCCACTGGTCTGTTGTTCCCAACCAGATCTCACATGGCTCCCTACAGGCTGCATCTCTTCAAGCACTGATCCAAAATCAAGGAGCCCACCCTTCGGGCACTGCTCCAGCACAGCCCCATGGACGGCAGCTCCCCCAGCCCTCCTGCCCCACTGCAGGCCTCTATGGCCTGGGGCTGCTCCTATGGGGGCTCCATGGCTGCAGCCTCCACCAGACCATTGCTGCACTGCAGGTTCCTCCATGACTGCAATGGAGATCTGCTTCAAAATGTTGTTTGAAAAGCAACCCAAAGAAGTCAAGTCATCAAAGCTAGAAGAGTTAGTGAGTGTTTTGCATGAACACAGCTCGTGACTGATCATTCTTGCTCAGGAATGATGCAGCAGCTGAAAAGATGAGATGATTTCCAATTTGTAATACCTACCACTGTGTTCAGACTGGCACAGAGATTTGATTTTGGTCTGCCATTGGCAACTGTGCCACCATGTCGCTGCAGATCAACCATGCTGGGATTTACTTTCATGCCTGTGAGATAACTTTTGTCTCTTATATGAGAAAACAGTAAAAAAGAGAATTCATGAGGTAGAATATCTGACCTACATGGCAAGCAGGCTAACTAGACTCCAGTCAAGTCTTTCCTGAGGCTTAATGCCAAGACCTACATTAACTCTGCTCATCCCTGTAGATATTTTGGTAGCTGGAATTGTAAGACCACTCAATTCCTGCCTTAGTGTGCAGTTACTAACAGTTACTAATAACTAATGTACTTATTAAAAACAAAAAAAAAAGACATTTCCTGGATTTATCACTATTGCTTATCTTGTACACAAGGTAGTCCTTTGGAATTCAAAGGATATAGTTAAACAACTTTATAGCTTGCATCTTAAAGATCTATAAAATAATTCTTTGCTCAGTTGTTTAAATAAATAATTTTGCAATGCTTTCTGAAGTGATAAGTGCTCAATAGGAAGTAAGCAATCTTTCTCTTTGAGGTCAGGATAGGGCATATAAGGAACCAAATTATTCCTTTCAATATGAAAGAATGTTAGGAAAGTGATTTTCTTAATTTTTCCAAAATTATTTGAAAGGGCCCTCTGACTGAAAAGTGACAGAAATAAAGTTGGGGGAAAACAAACATTTAATGCAGTATTATCTGAACTGCTTCAAAAGTGTGTTTTCTATGTCCGCATCAAGATACATTTACAACTACTTGTGCTAAGAGGGAAGATTAATGCAGACTATATTAGATTTAATTTATTTAAGGTATCGCTTTGTTTCCACAGTATCTGATCCATAGCTGAAGTGGATTGACCCTGACCACCAGCTAAATACACTTGCAGTTTCACAGTCACTCCTCTTTTCTAATGGATAGGAAAAAAATAGAAGGAAAACAAGACTCACAGACATGTAGTCAATGAAACAAAACCTCCCTCAATGAGAAATAAACTACCTGAACTTCGCAATTTCAGTAGGGTCAGAATACTCTGAATGTTCAAAACAAATAGTTTTCAATAGATTTATATTAAAAATTAAGGAAAACACAGCACACTTTTAATATAAATTGCCTAAAGGAAAGAGGGTGGATGGGTTGTTTGGTTTATATATATATTTTTTCCTTTATTGCAATTGGGAATGAGACTTTTTTATGTCTACATAAAATATAAATTAACTGTAACACTTACAAATAACAAAATTCTCAAAGGCCTCTCAGCAAATTGCCTACAAAGTGAAATTCATAGAAACCAGTAGGTTATATATGCCTTGTTCCTATGGGCTTTTCTATTTGGTGGTAAATTTAAACCTTTTGTCCCTCCTAGGAAAAAAAATTCAAATATATCTCTTTTTGTCCCTGCAAAGTAGCTCTGCAGAGTTTGTTAACAACGTGACAGAGAAAAAAAATTGACAGAACCCGGACCTTGTATAATGAACATTTTGTTAACATATTGGGGAAAAATAATAATTACATTACAAGCTTTATCCAAAAGTGATACCACTTATCAGACAGATAAAAAAATAAATAAATGAGGGAGGTACATATTTACAGCAACAAAGATTTTTGCTTAGTAAAATAGGAAGGAAGAGTGGAAGGAACTAATGGCATATTATATAAACGTTTCTTATTGTAGTCCTGAAGTACATAGATAAGAAAAAGGAAGAAAAATATTTACTAGCCATAAGAATAACAATAATTCACTCCTCCTTCTTCTATCTTACCCATAAAAAAAAATGAAATGAAATGAATTAAAATAAAATAAAATAATAATAAAAGTTACTAAGAAGAAAAATCTGATTAAGTAGGGGTATTACTTCACATATGATTGTATATAAATATGTCAAGGTTCATGGATCAAGGACAACTATAATTAATTACCTTGTAAGTCATAAAATATCAAAAGACCATCAGCATGAGTTTTGTTTTGTTTGTTTTGAAATTATTTCAGATTTGTACTTACATCAAAAGCTAAATTTTGTTCATGTCTCTGTGTACAGTTAATTCTCAAAGGATTATGCAAATATAATTCTTTATATTAGTAGTTTACTTAAGCATTTTTTTTATTTTATTTTTTTCAGTTAAACAAGCAGTAAGAAATACTAGATCAAGGAAATAAACTAGTAAAAGAAATTTCCATTCAGTAATTAAGATTTCTTCTTTATATATTCTATTCTAAATTATTGTATTGTACCTTCTGCCGCTAAAATTAATCCTACTTTGATATGTTTCCTAAAAGTAGAGCCTCTGTTTCATTTGCTTTATGTATACATGTTAGAAAACAACACATTTGACATATTTTTAAAGCAAATAACTAGTGCATTAACAATAATTTCCATATTAATGAAGGGGTAAAAAATTCTCAATTCAGTTTTGAAAATGAATTAGACCTGAGGAACTTGTAGGCAAGATTTCCTTACCAAACTGAGTAAGTTGCCATTTTAAAGAACTTAACTCAGTACTGATGAACCAAAATGCCACTGTTTCAGAAAAAAAAAAAAAAAGGAAAAAGAAAAAAAGATTTAAAAAAGAAAAAAAAAGATTTCACTGCGCATAGTACTTCCATGTCTACCTCTAAATGTTCCTAAGCACCACATTTACATGTAAGACCTTTGTGAGGCCTCCCACTAGCATCTTTGAAATATTGTAAAGAAGACTGTGTAACTATATGTTTTTAAAGGTGAAAGTGATTACCTGTAGAACTCAAAGTCAGTCAGATTCAACACCTGCAGCAGATGATATAAGAGGAGAGGTTGAGAGAACTGGTCTTGAAAAGATAAGACTAAAAGAGATTGTACTGTCTCCTCAGCTACTTACTGGAAGCTTACAGAGAAGGTGGAGCTAGATTCCTGTTGCAAGTTCACTGTGATGGGGCTGGAATGAATGGACGCCGGTTGAAACACAGGAAATTCATGTAATATTTATTTATTAAAAAAAAAAATAAGATTAATGAATCATTGAAACGGGTTACTTGGACAGGTTTTTGAAACTTCATCCTTGGAGATGACCTTGGAGAAACTTGAGGCCTTGTCCTGAGCTACCTAACCACTTCTGCTCTTAGTGGCAGTTTGGTGAAACTACCAGCAGAGGTCCTTCCCACATGAGTTATAAACTATATGTCCTGCAGACTAGCTTTCAGTTCTAATATCCGCCTTATGAAGAACATTGTGGCACTTAATCAGTTTATTTCTCTGATTTAAGACATTAGATATACACAATAGAAAACTCAGTTTTCTAGAAAAGAGTGTTCTGTGTCATCTTAGAACACTGATACGTTTTCTTTGTATTTCTGGATGCCATCTATTAGTGAAATAGATACCCTTAGCTGAAATATGTTTCAGATCTCCTCCTCGACTGAGTCACCACAATTCTGTGGCAGAAGATCTTCAGAGAGGTACACGTTTCATTTTTTTTTCTCTATTCTTTTAGATACATCAGTCATAAGTTATCCAAAACTTACTGGTACTCAGTCTCTTAGACTTCATTAATGTTAGTCCAGCTGAATAATCTTAAAATTGTGATGTATTCAAAATCTTGAGTATCTTGGACCTGATGGTCCATATGTTTCAATGTTGAACACAATATATATATATATATTTTTTTTTTTTTTTGGGGGGGGGGCATGGCAGAAAATGCAGTCAATTTGTGTCATAAAACATTCATTGCTAAATTGGCTTTTGATTATTTTTCCTAAAAGTCATAATTAACTGTAATTGATTAATATGTTATAAGTCAGTGTAAAAGCAGATATCCTTAAATGATTATTAAAAAAAAAAAAAATTAAAGACTTAATTGGCGGTGGAGAGAAGGGAAGAGGAAAAAGCCCTTGAAAC